>NC_060130.1:247777977-249042477 GCF_021461395.2 Schistocerca americana | reverse complement strand
CAATACATTATACTTGTTTCACAAAGCAATATTACTCTGTTTTATGTTATACATGAGAATTTTAGTACACAGGCTAAAATGCTCCAAATGAAATTTCAAAAACAAAAATGGAGTATATGATGTATGCGTATCATTTAACAGTGTGATGGAGTTTATTACAAACATTCATTCTACTTGAACATAAATGTTCATGCATTAATGATGTCAAATACTACTCTTGTAGATTCAAAACTAGGTACTTTGTTTCATGTCTAGAGTGTTCCTTCCTTGACACTCCTTCATGCATCTACTATATTCAATTTTAAACTTTCAGTAATGATATTGCTGTGATATTGTCAGTGAAACAACAAAACTCTTATTATATTATGTAAATGTGTTACATTCAACAGATAGTTTAAATTTAGCCACTTTTCTGCCTATTAATACACACTCTGTTTACTAAATCCAAAACTACAAAAATTCTATAAGTAACTCCTACAATTTACCTTCAGCAATTCTGTCTGCAACAATATGGATACATTTTGAATAAATATGAACTGACATTGATTATATAAATTGAAGAACTGACATTGATTATATAAAATGAACTCATTTAAATCAAAATACACAAGCACACTCACCTTTTCCAAAGCTGCACTCAAACTTTTGACTTGGTCTGTGGCAGGTAACTGTTTTGATTTATTTAAAGCCTCCATTTCTTGTTTCCTACCCAATAGTTCTTCCTCTCTAGCCTAATAATCAAATACAAGCATTAGAGGTTTTATTACTTTTCATGGGGTTGCTGGATACAATGTGTCTATAGTGTCAAACAAAATACTAAAATATCTTGTTCAAACAGTTTGTTCCATGCTTAGTTATCAGAACTACATTCTCAGCATTTCAGTTGTGCGTGTCACAAAGCAAAAAGAAATTTTTTTTTTTTTTAATCCTGAAATAATACAGTGAGTTATACTTCACACCAAGCCACAATCTGGTTGTGATTCAAAACAAAACAATCAAAAAACCTAGCTAGCCCATTCAGCTCATCGTTCTATTTATAAAACTTGGCTCAGGCTTCTGTCTCACTGCTAAGTGTCTCATGCTGGTAAAACTTTAACATTTTCGTTAGTTTGAGTGTGGTTACTGTTTGGGTTGGAAGCGCTCTAGCACTTGAGGTAGGCCACATTGTGTCAGTGATAGTGTAGGCTAAGAGAGAAAAACACACACTCACTCACTCTCTCTCTCTCTCTCTCTCTCTCTCTCTCTCTCTCTCTCCAAACTTTCTTATGTTTTCATGTTTTATAGCATTGCTTATGTGATAATTTTTTTATAAATACAAATATGGAAGGAATTTAGTTTTCACTATAGTAACACACACTCAGTTGTTACTACATTAAGCAGCAGGATCAAACATACAATTGCTCCTTTATGAAACACGGAATGTTGCCCACAAGTGTTATTTTCCATCTCACACACACTAACTTAAACAATATAATAAAATGTATTTTATTAAATCAGCCACCATTTTTAACACTCCAAAATAATAAGAATCATTTGCAACACAGCTTAATACTTTCTTCTTTATCATTATAATTTATCCGGAATTGCCATGTTGCCACATGCAAGAATGGGACTTTATAAATGTTATTAAATAATAATTTACTATGTTCACATTACTAGTTTCAACAACAGATTGCCATCTTCAGATGTGATTATTCCACTAATTGCCCTTACCTTAACCATGCTAAGCCTCACAGCCAGTGAAGTGTCATCTGATGGGTTTGCACTTGAAGCAAGGAGAATTCTTACTTGATCCAAAGTAGCTGATGCAGCAGTTATAAAGGATGATGGATCACTCTTCGGTAAATTACTCACTTCCATTGCAGCAATTCTTCAAAAAAAAAAAAATTAAATAAATAAATCACAAAGAGGACTTCATTACATCATTTTCCTTTCATCTGGATGCCGTAGAACACATTGAATAAAGCAATAAAATTGAATTGAAATTTCTTATCTGAATGTTTAGCTGTGTGTTACAGATGTAGATCTGAAGTACTGAGAAGCACACACAGCTTGTAGTAATAGTATTTATGTTACAGAGCAAAGTATGTAGTATGTTGTAAATGCATTACATATGTTAAAGTATGATTTAATAGCCCTGTGAACATTGGAAGTATGAAAGTGCTGTAATAGGTTATTATGGTTGTTGATATACAAACCTATTTATTTAGTGGAGTGAAAGGCAAAAGACAGTTCTACACTTTTGAATGTTGTTTGCTTTGGTGCACTGAGAAATGGTGATGAATACAACTATGACACTTACAAGCTGAAGCATAGCTTCTGCTGCTGCCACAGGTACAACTATGGTATGTAGCAGAAAGGACACAAAAGAAAAAATGCAAACACAGTAGAGATAATCACTAAAGAAGAGATTCAGATACCAGTATGAGATTTGTAAATCCATAACATGGAACCACTCATGTAAGTAAAGGCTATTTCATAACTCAAGTCACAGAGTATAGTGCATTTGTTCGGCTGGATGCAGCTTATTACCAATTGTCTTGCGATGTCAGGAAAACTGTCAACTCAAATATCATGCATGAAGTAACACTCCATATCTTTCCACATCAACAGTTTCCATGTTGTTATATTAACAAGATAAAACAGGAACTAAATTTCCTGGTAATGAATTATATTCTACTTATATACATTAGTTTTACAACTAGATCACTAGATAAAAGTTGTACATTGAATAAAAGCAAATGGACAATTTCAAACTGCCTCTCAGTAATTTTATTACAGTTCTAAAGCCACTACTGGTACTGATTTCTTATTCTGGAATTTATTCTGGAATATTTTCTAGAAATTATCCTGAAAATGTGAAATGGCCATATTTGGTCACACAACTTTACCAGATTGTAAACTGTCTCAGAACAAGGTGTTCAGTATATACAGAGTGGTCAGAGACTGTCTAAAAAGCCTGTAAGGGCATCGTAGATAATGGTGAGCCGAGAAATAGCTGTTAAGACAAAAATTTGATATGTGGTACCATTTCTGAGTTATTTAGCATCGAAGTCAGCTAGTCAGGCTATTGTGCATGCATATCTGTGCATGCCCATGAGAGTGAGTGTCACCAAATGCAAACCAAACAAACATGTTGCTCACCTAACTTAAATTTATCAATTCATAAAAAGGTACATTTTAACTGGTAATGAGCGTCTGAATAAGTACTAACTCACAGATCCACTGGTATCTGTGCACTACTGCATTTTAGTGAGTGCATTTGCTTGAATTTGCACACACAATGAGCTGGTTGACTAACTTCAAAGCTAAGTAACACACAAACAGTGCAATGTATTGAGTTTTTTCCTCAACAATTATTTCCCAGCACAACTTTCTCTGCAACACCCTTACAAGCTTCTCAGACTGTTTCTGACCACCCTGTATATCCAAAGTTGAATGATATCACAAAAGTTTTGCACATATCACAATACAAAAAGTGAGTCCACCATAAGTGAATAAATAAATAGGCACGACATATATGGCTTACTTGTCTCTCCGTGCTGTAAGTTCAGAAAGCACAAACTGCCACCGTTTCCGAAGCCTTTCAACCTTCTCCTGTATTATAGTGCTCTCCGGTGGCTGGGACTGGCTCAGTATGATACGGCATGATGAGCTAATATTATTCATCATCCTGAAAACAAAACAACAGGTATATTTCAGACAGTAAAAATAGGTACAACTTAATCATCTGCAACAGAAGTAACATTCTACATGACAGGAGCAACTATGCTAATAGTTCACAATAGGGAGGCAGTTTATCACTGACATGCATTACACACTGAATATCTAGCTCTAAATGTTACAGCCTTCAGCTGCTGATTTAAACATTAAATTATGAAATATATATTGCAAGAGGCACAAAAATACCATTTCACTCACAAGTGTATCTAATTTAAATTTTGCACAATGATAATCTTAACTTTTAACTTTATCTTAAGGTGATGGGTTGTCTGAAAGGCTAATAAATATGTACACATCATTATGCATGCCGACAGAAGTTGCTGTGATATTGCAACACCTGAGGATGGATTCATATAATTTGAAATGATATGAAACAAAGATATTTTTGCATTCTTTGGATTTACTACAGTCTTGATTATTCACAAAATGACATATGTGGGGAGTTTGAAAAGCAAATTATGCATTATTATGGCAGGCAGAATAACTTCTATTCAGTGCTGCACTATACTTCGTAGTGACACAGATACATGAAACTATTTTCCAACATAGCCACTAAGTCTCCGCAAACTAATTCAAGAACTGCTGTATGAATGTCCTAATTATTGGAACATTTCTTTCCCCTATATGTCTTTTCTCAATTGCCTAGACATTGCCCTCTGTGGTGGCCTTCCTTCCAGGTCAACATCACCAATGTCTGTGCAGCTTTTCTCAAACTGTTGTCACCATTTCACTAGGGCTTGATGCAAAATTGCAGCATGTTCATATACTGCCAGAATTTCATTGTGAATCTGTGTCAATTTAGAGATTTTGCCCACAAAAATCATGTTGTCCCATATACTTCAACTTTTGAGTAGATTTGCAGTTGCCTCGCCATTTCACTCACAACTTACATTGCACCTGTTATCCCTGCCACAGCAGAACTGTCTGCGTGAAATCCTGAACACGTACTGTAATCTGAAAATGTGCCACTATTGCTGTGTAATGGTCTTAGTATGGGACAATATGTGTATCTTACTTTCTGAAGTCCCTATGGATATAAATTCATGATCAGTTCCAGAAGATCACCCTTTTTCTACCAGCTACTGGACCATTCATTGTCAATGGCATAATTTAATGCCAACCCAGAGGGGCACATTTTAGCACATCTATCTCATGACAGTTAGTGCCAACTTTCAATTCAAAGCTGATGCTTCTTCTTAGAATAGCTACTCGCTTTTCCTTGCAAGGCCAAGTGCACCCCCACCCCATTCAAGTCTTTAAACCAAAGAAAACAAATTAGTGGCAGAACCGGAACAGAATTCCTGCTGCATGGTAGTCAGCATCAGTATCACTTTGGCATAGAGGGGGTCTAATTAAAAATGACAGTCCATAAAATTAAACTATTTAACACTTTATTAATATGAAATGGGAAGCACTTCTTAATATTCTACAAAATTATATTTATTTGGTCACAACACACCTTTCAACTTCTTAGGTCATCATCAGGAGACAAGTTATCATCTGACAATGGCCTAAGAAGCTGAACACTGGTTCATGATCAAATAATTATGATTTTGCAGAACATTAGGAAGTGTTTTCTATTTAATACTGGTATCATATTCTGCTAAGCACCGATGGAAAATTCAGTTATTGTTTAACACTTTATTTAATAATGGAATTGGTACCTGTGTTTCATAGTGATTTGTTTTTCTAGTTCTTTTAACTTTGACTTTGCCTCTTGCAGAGTTAAATTTTTGGTATTCCACTCACTAATCATTGCCTCTGCAGAGCAAAGCCATTCTGAGAATGTGTCACAATTATTATGCATTCCTCTCCAAATTTCTGTACATTTCAACCAACGACTGGAAAAAAGGAAACATAGGACTGATAAAAAATGTTCTTATGCATGTCCACACACTTACTTATAGTATAAAAGGCTTATAACTATTTCTACTGTTATGCAAGCTTCATAAAAAGAAGTTTACACACAAAGATTCTGCATAGCTATGCATCAAAAATAATTGTTCAAACTAATATAAAAGGCAGAGAAAGAAAATACAGTGCAAGAATATTTTCCTCTTACCTATGTCTTTCTGTATAGCCACGATTGACAAGGGACCATTCTTCTCTGAGTTTATCGACAACCCGTCTCACTTGCTCAGAATGGTCTCGCCTAATGTGTCTCATCACAGCATCTCTCTGCTGTTCAATTTCATCAATCCTAGGCTTTAATGAAAGCAGCCCTTCTTTGACTATCTGCAACAGTGAATTATATATTAATCACACAATTCAAGGGAAAATGATTACTGTGTTTACACCATCATTACAGCAATTCACGAACCTTTAAAGATTCTTCTTGTGCTGGGAATGTATCATAATCTTTACCATTGAGAGGATATGAATTGAGTTGTCTGGATACAGAAGAGACAACTTCCCTTACTTTGTTTACATGAGTAACAAAATCTGCAGCCTGAACTGCTGCACTGCTCTGAAAAAATTGAAGAAGAGTTTTTTTCAACATTCTTGAATCATATAAAAATTCAATTATTTGGGACTATACTCATAAGTGTAGCCACATGACCCTATTTTTTTAGGACATATGTGCAGCTGTTTTCTATTTCTTTCTATTTTCTTTTTCTTTTTTCTTTTTGCAATTAACACCATAAATTATGAGAATGATATAAGCAGCATGAAACCGATTTAATTACATATCTATGATATCTATGGAACTAGCAGTCATGACAAAAAAAGGAATGATGATTAAACTCTGTTGCAAAGAAGGAACTTCTATGAAACACGTTCTGGGTCAGTCCTTGAAAATGAATTAATTTACCAATTTTTTTCCTTGTGAGCCACTGTTTCATTGTCAGCAACTAACACAGGTGGTATGTGGTGTAGTTGGAGGACAAGGATTTTCTATGCATTTGTAATTTGAGGTTACAGAAAAATGTATCAATGAAAGTAGGAATGAAATGTATGCCTTGCCAAAGACTTCTTGGAAACATATATAACTGAATAAATTTCTTTTATTTCTGTCAATGATCACAAAATCTTTTGGTCCTTAAGACTACCAGTTTCAGTCAGTGCTGAACATCTACAGATCTATTTTACAAAACATCCTAATATAATGAAGCCGTAGTGGCACCATCAAGAAATAAACACCAAATCAGCTCAGCTTCGTCATACATACTTAAAGTATGGTGTAAACTAGGCCACAGTGCCAGCAGAGTCATCCTGTTAACAGCACTGCTCATCTAAATAAACTTTATTTTGAAAATATGGTGTAAACTAAGCCACAGTGGCAGCAGAGTCATTCTGTTAGCCGTGCTACTCTTCAACATTAACTTTATTTTGAACAGTAGCACTGTTAACAGGATGACTCTGCTGCCACTGTGGCCTAGTGTAAACCATATTTTAATTATGTGTGATGAAGTTAAGCTGATTTTGTGTGGATTTCTTAATGATGCCACTGTGGCTTCATTATAATAAGACACGTTGTAAAACAGATTGTAAGATGGTCAGTGCTGACTAAAACCAGTAACCTAATGATCAAAATGTTTTATCTTATTGACAGGAATAAAATAAATTTGTTCTACACTTCCTGGATCACTGTTTTAATCTATGAGCATGTTATAGCTTGTGAATATATGACTGATGTGAAACATTGCAAGAACAGAGGAAGAAACCAATGTTGTTCTTTCTGGTCAGAAATCTTTTTCTTACGTATCCATCATGGAGTTCACAGAAGTCATGTATAAAATTGTGGTTGTGAAATATGACAGAACTGTGTGATGGGTCACACTGACACCAGAAGAGAAATTATAACATATTTTCATTAAGATCTAGACTGACTATTTCTCCACAACTTCAAAAATCATACTTATAGCCTTTACCCATTTGTCAAATGCAGTTTCAAATGAATTCATTAGTAACATTAACAACCTGTACTATACTCCATAAACTGTACACTATTTACCCATCTCAAATCTTAGCTGTGTTATGCAAGGACTTCCCAACACATCAACACACCGCATTTCCTTCTGAAAATCATTTGATGATGATCCATGAAAACACAATCAGGTCTTTACTTTCTTAGTTTGTTATGCCAGGTTCTAGGCTGGTATACAAATGGTTGAACACACGCAATGGTGCAACAGAATAATATGAAATAATATTTCTATACGAATAAGCTTGTTCCCAGTCTGAATATTAATATGCCTGTGGAGAGCTTCTAATAGAGGACAGGGACATCAAAAATAATTGGAGCAATAACAGAAGAACATCACTAACACTTATTGTGAATATTCTCTGTAGCAGTACCCAAATTATGCGACTATCTTGATGGGGTTTACGTGACAAAAGTAAAAATTGTTGCCATGTTGCAAAAAAGTTTATCCTGCACACATTGCTGTGTGGTGAGTTAATCATACACACATAGCAAGCTGGAGGTAGTATAATCCATCTTTTCAAATCTGAAAAAATATGCTAAGTAGTATACAAATTTTTCATCATGAGTTCAACATTGACAACTGAACATGTTTTCCACATGAAATACCAATTCAAAAACAGCTTAAACCCCATAATAAAATTTTCACTCACAAGCAGAGTGTGCACTGATATGAAACATCATTAAAACTGTGTGCCAGACTGAGATTTTGAACTCGGGACCTTTGCCTTTCATGGGCAAAGGTCCCAAGTTTGAGTCTCGGCCCAGCACACAGTTTTAATCTGACAGGAAGTTTCTTACAGCCCACGTTACACCATTCCTTTTGCTTCAATATGGACATTTTGAGCTAAACTACATCAGAACCAATCATGCACTGATGATCTCAAACTCACTACTCCAATCTTTCTTCAATA
The DNA here is from genome assembly GCF_021461395.2 of Schistocerca americana. NCBI lineage: Eukaryota > Metazoa > Arthropoda > Insecta > Orthoptera > Acrididae > Schistocerca > Schistocerca americana. The sequence continues at coordinate 249,033,915 of NC_060130.1, read as the reverse complement.
TTGCAATTACAAATTTAGAGGAATAATCATAAGACCTGAAAAAAATATGATGTTTCAGGAACAAAATATTTTGTTTCTGAGAATTAAGAGAAAAAGGAAAGAAAAAGAAAATACAAATAAGTGAATTGATGCAAAAGTGAAGGTCCATTTACACTGAATGTCATACCCAGAATGAGACAATGCAAATAAATAAATAACATTAAGGAGAAAGTAAATGAACACAGAAATAATGTTAAAATTACAGATTTGTTGAGTAAAAAGAAAGCTTGGACTAAAAAAAGTATGTAAATTTAAAATAACTGTTGGAATATCAAGAGAAGGCTAAAAATATGTCATGAGAAAGAAACAAAATTAAGTGGTCAAAGAACAAAATTAATAAATAATATGTATTGCAGTGCAATATACAATTAAAGCCCAAAAGTCTTTTTTCAGATAGACTTAATTGAGGGAATGAAAGAAGCGATGGCAAACAAGATAAATATGGGCTGGCATGCAAAGGAAAGAAGAATGTTAACAAGAGATATCTAAAGAAGCAAGGCATGGAAATAACCCACCATGTCCATGCAACTGCATCATGGAGCACATTTTCTAATAATACTTTGTTCTTTGGTAGCACAGAGCCCTAATTCATGAGCATTTATTTGTATCAGAAGCTTTACAATAATCAGGCCAGTTTAGAATATGCAGAGTGCTTGTATTTAAGTAAAATGTACTGGTGTAAAATATTTCTATCTCGATGAAACACATCTTGCCACTTTTAGGTAGGTAGTGGTAAGTGTTTATACTGATTTTTTTTTTTTTTTTGAGATGGGATAGTCAGACAGGTGAACAATGCAGTAGGAAAATGGTTCAAGAGTCTCATTTAACACACAATCTGTATCATCACGCAATTTTGATCAATTTAAAGGCAATATTAGTTCAGAACTACAAACAAATGTTTTTTTTGTTTTTGTTGGTGAATTCATACAAAGCATTCTGAAAATTTTTTCATTTTTTAAGCATCTTTTTCCAAATTATGTCTGAAATTACAAGCTTAAATAGCAGACTATTTGTGCACAAAACACCAGTTGGCTTGGTGACATTTGTAAACCCTTACATTCCATGCTGTACAAAAAAATTATTAATTTAACTATGAAAATTTTGCAACTTATACATTTAATACATTAACTAATTACAAATACTACCTTGCTCTCTGGAAGCACTTTTTCCTTCTCCTTGGATCCCTTATGTAGCTGACGGAATTTTTCCTGTATGTCAGTCCATGTATCATTTATATTTGCCACTGTACCTTCACCATGACCAACATTTAATTTAGTTAATTCATTGGACATGTCATTCAGTCTTGAGAACTCCAGATGCTTCTTATCAAATGCAGCTTTTACACCCTAGAAACACACTTTTGAGTCACAAACCTCTACAGTTATATCAAAAGAATATTGAGGATATAACTAAAACAAATATTTTTAACATTACCTATTGTTCCATTATTACACAAAATATACAATTAGTACAACCCAATTTAAAATATAGATCCACCTACCTGCAACTGTCCTTCATCATTATTTGCCAGGTCAATTTTTCGTCTGGCATCTCTTAACCAAACCTCCAGCTCATCTACTAATTTGCTAAAGGCTTTAAATTTCTGTTCTGCTTGTTGGGCTTGAGATTTCTGGAACTGTAAAATTTTGTACAATAAAAATTTTGATTCATGTATGGTGAAGAGCTCTTTCAGTTATAGGGTATTACATCAAGAAATGACAATTTTATCAATTGAGAGCAATGTCTGTAAATAAGTTCATGATTGTGTTATAGCATTTTATTAGGTCCACCTTAATCACATAAATTGTATAATTCACAATTACCACTTTCGGCCATTGCCATCTTTGGATCTGTTACAAAGAGTGGTGTAGCAACCTAAGTTCAATTAGCTGAAGTAAAATCTGTAACAGGCCTAGTGATACATAAGAAAATAAGAAATATTAATATGGTTAACAGCCATGCATAACAGCCATATGCACCATAAACGTATTCTGATGTAATTATCACCATCAATATCTATACTGGGTGGTCAGGAACAGTCTGTAAAGTTTGTAAGGCTGTTGTAGTGGAGGTTGTGCTGAGAAATAATTGTTAAGAAAAAAATTCGATACATTGCATCATCAGATTCAAGTGGTCCACCAGAGACGGTGCCTCCAAATGTGTTGTTTTGGTTTCCCAAAACTAAGCAAGAGAGTGATACAAAAATTTGGACATGAGCTGAAGGTTGACCAGCCTCATGTGCTATCATCCACACTATAAGAACAACTGACACTAACCACATCTGGCAAGCCACTGGGATTTGCATGCACTATGGTCTGATTGGCTAACTTCAAAGCTTATTAACTCAAAAATGGCACAATGTACTGAATTTTTTTCTTAACAACTATTTCTCAGCAAAACTTATGCCACAACACCCTCACAAGCTCTTCATACTGCTTCTGATCATTCTGTATATCTAGGTACATAGTAAGTGCTACTGAGGGCCTAGGTATGTTTTTATATACATAACTATGGCCTGTAAATGGCATTAATGCTAGGGTACATGAGTAATTAGTGTCATAAATAAGCATCTGCTAATAAAACATGAACTGACATAAATATGTGGAAATAAAATCCATACTTAAAATCAACATAAAATGTGTAAAGTATAATAATTTGTAAGCTCTTAACCTGTCAAAGTATACAACACATAATCACGTAAGAGTCAGGATAAAAAGTTTAAAACTTACTTCACACTTATGAATCGAAACCTTTCAGCTTGACAAAACTATTAAACATAAATGTAAGAGTAAGATAATTTACAAGATGGGATTATTAACTAAAATCTTGATAGACAATGACACATGTGGTGTGGAGTTGTAGTGGTGCTACCTTTAACCTTCTTTGTAAGAATTTTTTTTGTTTGGTACGAACTGTGTGTTCAAAATGAACCTTTACAAATAAAGAAATGACAGTGTTTGATGAAATAATTAATTAATGAGTCAAGAGATTAATTCAGAAATCATGCCTATGTTGAAAGTGCAACATAGTAAGTAGTAAACCAGACAACACTTCTAGGTTACACCAACATTAGTATTTGGGTGAAGACTGTTTTCAATTTTGAGATATGTTGTAAACTTTAACTCTTGAATGTGTATTGATATGACAATGAAAACATCTTAAAAGTGAGCAAAACTTTATTTTTATTTCTAAATGACTGGTTAGATTATAATTACAAACATATTACTTTTTAACTTGTAAATAACTTTCAGATAACTTTATACACTACATTTAATTCTTATAGGTAATCTGTAAGATGAAAAATTGTGGATGCCTATATTTTTAACAGTTTCCCATCTAGAGAACTGTAAAGTAAGAGGCATTTAAGGTAATCTTCTAAATTAAAGTATTATGTACAGGTTATGATGAATAAAATAATTTCAAAAGAAACTATGTACCTCAGTTTCTGACTTCACTTGATGCCACTTGTCACGAAGTTTGTCTTGGGAAGATTCTTTAAGCTGTTCAGCTCTTGAAGGATCACTGGAGTGGACTGTAAGTACAAGTCCATCTCCTCTGCTTATCAATGTAGCAGCATCAGGAGCAAGCAAACTGAATTCTCGCTCAAGTACCTGAAATTTCCTTCTGATGTCATAATAGCAGTGACTACTAAGTTGATGCTATAATACATCTACATCAGGTAATCAAGAGATAAGAAAAAAATATTGCTGATGCAACAACACATTCAACCAGTTACACACACACACACACACACACACACACACACACACATGCACACAGTGTTATAAATGAGCATTTTGAAAAAAATCTGTTTCTTATTCGTTTTCATTGCGAAATAAAATTTTGGTTCATAGTTGATGCTATGACAGCACACAATAATGTTTCACTAATATCCCACTGAAGATCAATTTCAAACAGTTTAACATCTTACAAATGAAAGAAGTAATACTATGGATTTGAGAGGCAGACATATTATCTCACCTCGAGCCTTTTTATGGGATCTTTTTCATTTGTAACAGCTCGCACAGTTTCCAGCATAGCATCCATTCTGCAGAGCATATGCTGTGCTTCATCCTCAAATTCAGCAATCTCAGTAACAAGTGATTGGCTGAGTAATGCTTGTGCAACTGGTGGTGTTCCTGAGTGTTTCAGCTGTGATGGAAAGCTACGTTCAGATTTCACTGTAACTGCAGTTGTGGAGCTGGGAGGAAGCTTCTCAGCCTTTCGGACACTGGCTTCCTTTCTCGAAGAAAGAATGGCCTGAAAGTATTGTAGATATAGTGTTAAAGATAGTTCTTACAAGTGCAATGTTCATTTATATAAAAGAGACATAATTAGGACTACAACAGATTTCAGATGAACTGACAATCATACTTCCCTGAGAAAATACATTTCTTTGAAGTATGTAAGAGAAATAACTACAGCCCAGATTGGAGTTCAAACATTCTCAGTCTCTGAAATGACAGAATCAAAACACTACAAGAAAACCAGTTTCTAAAAATGAAAATTATATAAAAATCTCACTTCTTTACAGTAATTTACACTATTTAGTTACAGAAAACAATCTTAGTTAAAAATATTAGCAGTGAATTACTAAACACAGATACAGAGATAAATAGTAACCATTATATTTACACATACTATACTTTCACTGCCAGTAATACAGGAATTTTTATAAAATGATGGTATACACTGTGCTTGTAATATGTCTATATTATTGAAAATAGTTAATACTTTGTTCCCTTGTTGCAGGAGATATGAGTCTCTATATTGATGACAAAGAAAACAATAACCACTGAGAGTTTATGCTCATGTGAGCTGACCTAGGAACAAGCCTTTGGTGCCTAACAGTTCCAAACTGAGAGTTGACCGAATTACATTACAAGTGTTGAACAATCGCATCATATTTAAGTACAACATAATCCATACCAGTATGGGAAGGTCTGTTTTTAACATTAATAGACTGACATCTATAAATCCTATTTAAGTAAGAACATAAACACAATGCTGTTCACAAGTCACTGTATCTACATCTCCTGAAAGGTGCCAGTGATGACCAGTTGATGCAACACATCATGTCCAACAACAAAGTAACACTCCACACGTGTGGCCTTGTCAGCGAACATAATTATCACAAACATGCAGGTGAACAGCAACATGTGGTTGAGGAGTGGGAACCTCAAAAGTAAATGACAGATTAGATACAACAGCAATCAGCCCTCTGTTTTAAAGAAACGAAATTCTCCAGCACAAATTACTGTTACACGTAATTGCACTCATTACATTTTCAAATGTGAAGGATGGCATTGCAGTCATCACAATATTACAATAATGCATAGAACCTCTCCCTCTTGCTACTGTCATGGAGTACTACAGAAATACCATTTTCCCCAACATGTGAGTGGATTGTTACAATTCCCACATCTTTCTGGATACAACACCCCCCTAAGCAGGTTTTATTCACGCCCCCACCCATCCAGATTTACATTTTCCAATGTTTCTCTAAATTGCTCAACATAAAAGATGGGAAAGTTCCCCCGGCCAATTTCCTTTCCCGGCCTTGTCCACTCTGTGCTTGAGCTTCATTTCTAATGGCCTTATCATAGACATCAGAAGACTCATTTTTAGCACATGGCTCCATGAAATTAAAGTTTTGTGTAGGTGAAGTGAATAATCTACAGGGTATGATAAGTCATATTTGGGATGCAGTTACAGTTATTGCCCCAAATATATTGAATAGTGCATTTTGTGCAACACAATACTGCCATGAACAGAGTTTTAAAATCTGTGATGGACACACAAAAGTACATTAAAGGCCACCAATGTAAGTGCTATTAGAATACACTATAAATACTACAAGGTCTGTGGAATGATTAAATGAATCTAACATCTGACACATATTCCATTAAATGTTGTAGGAAATTTCTCGCAGAATATAAATACTTTCGGATTAAAGGAGACCAAGCACTGAAAAGCAGAGGCACTGAGTTGATGTTAGACACACACAAAAAGACAGAAAACTTGGTAGCTTACAGAGTTATCCTTCAAAAATGCCTCAACATGGGGCTGGCTGCACTAACAGTACCAATGCTGCATTCAATCAGGTGGACTGGTTGTGATGGAGGTAGTGTCAGGTACGGTGCGTAGAGGGAGAGGCAGGAAGGGGGCAAGGAGGTGGACTCGGGTTGTGTGGCTAGCAGCTCTGAGTCCTAGTCCACAAACAGATTTCCCATGCCATATCCTCATACACTTCCAGTCCTCCCCACATTCCCAAGAATCAGCTACAAAGAAGTCCCCTCCCCCTCCCCCCTCATCTCCCAGAATCACCACAGATGGAAACAACTGAACTATATTCTTCAACAGGGCTTTGATTATCTCTCATCCTGCTCTGAAATCAGGGACATCCTTCCTACCGCTCCTATAGCAGTATTCTGTCACCCACCCGACCATTCCTATGCCACTCCAATGCCCCCCCCCCCCCCCCCCGAGGCAGACCAAGGAGCACTATTTGCCCAACCCGTCCACCCAGCAACTCCTACTCCAGTCCTGTCACTTCATGAGATGCCAGGCCACCTGTGAATGTAGCTATATCATGTACTAACTCTGCTACAAACAGAACACAGCTTTTTATGTCAGTATGACTACCAACAGCACATCATCTGCTCCCATTACTGTCCAGACCTAAATCTCAGATAACCTGCTGACCTGCAACCTCCACCCAATATTTCCCATTCCTCCTGTTACCCCTTCCAAACAATGTCCTCACATCACTTTATATGTGCACCGTTTCCTATTGGCCCCCACAATTGTGCATTACATACTCGGCCCACATACCTGCCGTCCCACCCTCCTGCAATCCTAGTCGGCAAACCGGCTGCGGAAATCTTGACACTTCTGCTTTTTGGTGGACAGCCTCCTTTAATCCAAAAGTATTTGCATGTTCCATCAAGATATTTTACATTTTCCCCAGACATGATAGAAATTTTGTGAACTATTGAGACAGGTAAATCTGTGATAAAAACGCATCACCTAGCTCACATGAAAAGGCATCAGCACAAAAATGTGTATGTGCACTCACGTAATTAACAGCACATGTATGTTATAATTAACTCCATGTAGGTTACAAAGAACTTTGATGAGTAGATGAGGTAAACTAGGTACACAATAAAATGATGGGGAGAATATAAGATAGAAGTAATAGAGAACAGAACATCAGAGACACATTTAAGTACTGGGGGAGATATATGTTTTATGATGTGGTTAGTTGTCTTTTCATGCAATTTCACCTACGATTTTCAGTTACTGTATTCACTTCTGTTAATTGGATCAATGACAATGTACACTAGCTGATATAAAAAGTTAACCACCCAAATGAGAAGAAGAAACAAAATGAGATTTCAAGGGTTGAGAGGTTATGTAATGGTATGTTATTTCAGTTGTTACAACATCAAGTCAAATTTATAAAGGACTTGGCAGTATGGGCACACTTACCAGTTTGATGGTGCACGCCGTCTGGCCTGGATGTATGCATTAATTTGGTTGAGAAGGTTATAAAGGCATTGTGTCCTCTCCAGAGGCAAGGTGGCTCACAACTGTTGTAACTAGTTCCTGATATCTTGTATACTAGCAACTGGACAGAAATAACATCTGAGCTGATCCCACATTTTCTACTAGGGACAGATCTGGGGATATGGCTGGCCACAGGAGTACATCAGGATCATGCAGACAATTCATGAAGACAGGTATGGACAATCATTGTTTTGTTGAACTCTGACACCAAATACTGTCACACGAGAGGTGACACATGAGCACAGAGGAAAATCATGACATACCACTATGCTGTCAAATTCCCTCAATCACTACCAGTCATGACCAGAAATCATACCCAATGGCTGCCCACACCACAAAACCAAAAATAGCATTGCTGTGGCTTTCCAAAACATTGGAAGAATGGAACCTCTCTCCAGGTTGCTGCCATACTCACTGATGACGGTCATCCAGGGTAATGCAAAACCGTGATTCATTGCTGAACAAAATGCAATGCCGTTCATCAGCAGTCCATGCTTCCTGGTCACAGCACAATACAAATGCAGCTTTTTGTGTTGTGTTGACAGCAGCTATGGGATGACACACTGTTGCATGGTTGACTGGAACCTAGACAATGAGTACACCTGTTCTCATGTCCCCATGCAGTCCAATATCAGGCCACTGCCATATTTGAATGCCCCAAAAATTTGGATACTGGACAATTTGGTCAGCCAACCAAATGGAGGCGCAGAATGAGGTTAAGTTCAAACTTCGTCAGTTACTGAAAACGCTGTCCCACACAAGTAGACAGCAACCCAGTGTCCTTTGCAGTGATCACTCAACATCCATCACTGTTCAGGCCCCTTTTATATCCTACCAGACACTATAATAACACTTAACATGAACAACATTAACGCACTCTGTTGACCATTCTACCTGTCACAGATAGTTCTAATTCTTATCATATTTACATACAACTCCCCCCCCCCCCCCACCACCACCACCACCACCACCAATGGTGTGTACATGTAATATGTTACATTGACATCTGACCATGTCTTCTGGGTGCTTCACTTTTTCTGTCAGCCAGAATTTCAATAAAAAATCCATGGTGGTCGTTGTCTACTGCTCATTTATATCCTGTCCTGTTCTATCACTTTTTTGCCCACAATCCTGGGTTAATGTCTGATCAATTCTAGAGAAATAAAATCCCTATTCTTTTACACTCTCACCTGTTTTTCCCTGGACAGAAAAACCCCTAGTCTTAAAAGTTTGAGATTACTTCATCTTTCCAATAATAGAAAGGACATAGGAAACCTCATTCTACATACTTAACAATTATTATTAGGTGTAATTACAAGTCAACTAGAAAATTAAGCACACAGGAATGAAAATGCAAAGGGAAAATGGTGGACAAGGTAAATTTGATAGTTAAGCAAAACCCAAATTTTTTGTGTGACTGCCCATTAATTAGTTTTAAATGATATAGGTTGCTTTATCTTAAACTTAGTTTGAACACTTCTTTTATCTTTAAGCAATTTATACAGATAATTTGGTTTGATCTGTATAAACTTCTGACTCAAATAAAGAGAGAATTTAATTCATGTTTTGAAAATATTAGGTCTTCTCTTTTTATTTTCACAATTATGATCACCACTCAACTTCTCATATCTCTTAAATGAACTGATTCCATTTATTTTCCTTCCCCTACATTCTCAGTTAATAACACTTTGCCAGGTGCTATCACTTGCATTAACTTTCATTAATCTGCAACAGTTTTTCTCCATCTGACCCTATAGCACATGGATATTGTTATCTCTCTTGGTAACACATACTTTGTAATATCTCAATCATGATAAATATGAACAGCAACAGAAAAGACCATATAAATACATTATTTCATATACAACTCCATCAACACATCTTGAAATACAATTATACGTGTAAATGGCACTTATAAATCCCAAGTTAATAAAGTCTTGCATTTCAGAATAGACATAGCTAAACAAATTAGTTTACACAGCAGAAAATAGTTGTTACCAAATTAATAACTATAGTTAAAGCTGTACTTGTACACTTTAGAAACATGACTTTAATTATATAATTAATCTAGATGATATAAAGGGATAACAATTATTACTTTAAAAAAATGCTGAAGTTACTTTGCTTCACATGGCATTTCATTGCTGCTCACCACACAACAAGCAGCTTGTGTCCTGTCCCTTTATCTAGATAGTAACATGTAATGAAACATAAAGGCTTTTCTTGGAATCCACTCACTGTCCACTTAAATTTTTAACACCTGAGTTAAAGTCTACCTTGATCATTACAATGTTATTTTCAGTGCAGTTATATTACTGTATCAGCAAGACTTTACAAAAGATAATAATGTCAACAGTAGTAATTTTATAACAAAGTTGACATCCCATGCTTTTGAACTAATCCATTTTCTGACTGCAGCACAATTGAAGAACCAAGTTTTCAGTGTGTTAGACAGAAGTACAAGAATTTGTTGTCAGTGAAGCCAAGGGAGTGACAGTGAGCCTAAAACACAGCACAGGCAGTTCAAGGTAGCAAAGAAGGTATATGTCAGTTAAGAAAGTTTGCAGTATGGAATAGAAAGTTACACTTATCAATAGGGAACACATTGATGTGATACAATGCAAAAAGACATATGTTTAGTATAAAAAATTCTTAATGGTAGATTTGGTGCGTGCAGATACTTTAGGTCAGGAGAGAAAATCCCAGAGTTAGTGCATTTATCTTGTTAGTGAGATTTGATGTTGGTAGAACATACTGTTACACTTGTGGTTTGTATTTTTATGTTGGTGATGAAAATGTTTAGCCACTTTTGTTTCTGGTCTCCGGATGAAAGAAGTTCAAAAACAAGAGACGTCATCTCTGGTGACAATAAAAAGAACATCATCATCTTTAGATTTTTTATCCCACAAGTAGTAAGGCATCCTTCTATGAGGTGGCAAAAGATGTGGAACAAAATGTTAGTATTCTAGTAGCCAAGCACACTTATAAATATACAGCTAAAATATTATATCATCCTAGATATTTGGCTCACACACTTCAGTAACAGTCTTATGAAACTGAGTAGCAATCATTAACATTTGAAATGATAATAGTAACTAAACAACACATGAGTTTATGCAGCTGTAAACTTTAAAATGTATTTTACAGACAATAATAAATAATTTTATTAAGTATGTATGTACATGTAAAACAATACAACAGTTTACTTATACAATCAAAACAAAAATAGATTGGTATCAATTTTATCACTCAGAGACCCATTATTTACCTTATTTTTAGAGAGATGCTTAACCCACCTTGTCCAGATGCTGAGAAATAAGGTGACCAAACGATGCACTTTCATCATCATCTGAACTTGAGCTGTTATTCAGCTCAAGAGGAGATACGCCATCATCTGAAAACTCCACAACATCATCAGTTTCTTTGTCACTTCCATAAAAACTGTCATACTCTTCAGCCTCTAAAGTGGTCAATGGCAAAGTTACATTTTCTTTAGGAATGTCATCTATGGCTGATGATATTTCAGGGTTACAGAAGCTCCCAGTAATTTTATAAGTTTTTGAAACTTCTATTTCCTTCTTCAGTATTACTTCTTTGAGAGCTGATGATGTATTCTTCTCCAATATTTTTCCATCTTTTTGTGATGCAGGTAGAGCCTTATTGTTAGTAAGTTCAGGCACAAACTGTTCATTGTCAGTGTCTATTATTAAGTACTCGGCACACTCTGGTTCACGCCATGCAGTCACTGTCGTCCGCTCAGTTTTATTAACTCTATCGGTTATTTGGAGGCAAAGTTCAGGTGGAGTTTCAGCGGGTACTGCTAATGGTGTAGGAGGTGGGGTGGGTGTCACATGCACTTCTACTTCATAACCTGGGATAGAAAGTTTAGGAGTTGGTGATATATTCAGGGAATGTGCAGTTTCGGTTAAAAGTTGATCAACGGGTTGAGTACATGCATTTGACACGCTGTTCATGCTGTTCTTGGGACTCACCCTGATGATTTCTTCATCAGTCTCTTTCCTCTGCACTTTGGGTGAGCCCTGTACAGTCTCTTGCTTGGTAAGTTTTTTATTCGATATCACAGTGTCAAATAATCCATCTTTGTCATTTTCTTGCACTCCAGTATCAGTAACTGTTGTATCTTCAGTTTGACCTTTGTCTTCATTATCTGTTTCTGCAGCAGATTCTTCTGGTTCTTCTTCAGTGTCTTCAACAATTTCAACCATTTCAACAGCCTGGGGCCCATAATGCATTGATGTTTCCACATTCCTACTTGGATACATGACATGTTTCACTATTTCAATTGCTTTTACTTCAACCATTTGACATGGATCTGCTGCCTGATGCTGGGAGATATCACTGAAATTAGTGTCTGGAGAGGAACTAATCAGAGTATTGTTTGACACCTGTGAGAATAGAACACTGTCTTTTGCTAAACGGAACGTGTCACTGTCGTCATTTGACGAACCGTCTCTGACACTATCCTCTAATTCACTAGTAGACATTTTGGTGGTACCACTGGCAATTTTTGGCTCTGTCATTTGTATAACATCTGGAATAACCATTTTATTCACAACCAGGCCCTTTACTGCTGTTTCATTTACCACATCTTCTTCCATAACAGGGCCCCCAGTATCCACTGCAGACACTGTCTCTTTGTTATTTGTTGGAACTGCATTATAATGATGATTATTAACCTTCACTGACTCTTCTAACGTTGCTGTGTCTTCAAATGCTGGGTTCAGGTAACCAACGCCCACATCAAAATGTGTTCCTTCAAATTTGTTAGAAAAGTCATTGACAACTGGTGATGATGATGCATCTGAATTAGTTGTGGGAGGTTCAACAAGCAATTCCTGGAATGCTGCAGGTTCATCTGCTACTACTTGCCCTTCAGTTCCCTTTACAGAAACCAAAGGAGAAGCCTCATGAATTTTATGATACATTTCTTGTGGCTCTCTCCCCCTAGAGTCTCCACTTGTTGGTTCTGCAGCTAGCGAATTATCACCAGGATTGGCTGTTTCGTTCTTGTTTGAATTATTGACTTTTTGTGTCCAGCCCTGGAAAAACAAGGGCTTTTAAGATTTTTGGAGTAACTCATTAACATATGCGCACTTTCTTTGTGAAAAAAAAAAAGTTTTGAAAGGAAGTGTTAAGTGCAAAATATTTGAATCTTGTGTCTGATGATGTAACGCAATAACTGAGCCTTAAAAATATCTGATATTAGTTTTATTATGAAATATTATTTGCCTGTTAATAATAGTAGTGCAGTTTAAATATGACAGATGTCATGCAGTTTGAAAGTTCTGCTCCGAGTTTCTAAAAGAAACCATCACCGTTCGTGCAACGTGATGCATAGCACAGCAGAAAGTGCATAAAATATTCATTACATCAACTACCATGTAATGCAGCAATGATCTTCGTGGGAGCAATGAGAACATTTTACATGTAAGTGAAGCCAACAGACAACATTAAAAGTCACATTCTTCTTCAATTTTTACACGGTCAGTAGGAAAACTATGTGTTATTTTTTTTCTATACGTGCAGCTAGTTAATAAACCAAGCAATGAAGATTACAGCAGCTTTGGAGACAGGGGGAGAGAGACCAAATCCAGGCATATTATTCACTTTAATGAACTGCTAACTGATGACAATAAACAGTTTTCACATTTTTACAGTTCATTTAACAGAACACCTGCACCACTGAATCACCAGTTCCCATAAAATGTAACACAGATTTACAGCACTTCTACATATTCAAATCTATATTGCAAATAAAACCACAAGCAACCACTTCACCAACATTAAGCAAACTTCTTTTTTTTTTATTTAAAAGTTTCACATGAATCCTTTTGCATCACAAAATAAAGAACATAAATGCACTCATTCCATGAACATTGACATATTAATACAAACACTGCACAAACAGCAAGCATCAATCACAAATAGGAACAATTATCTTCAATTAATTTTCTTTGACACTTAATGATAGTTTGTTACAGTTCATAATATCAGCAGCTCCAGCTAATTTTCTTCTACAACAGACAAGTTATATGAATAATTTGGGTTGCCTACTGACTGAGAGCTTGTTAAGTTTTTACAGCCATAAATCAGTATGTGACAGAAACTTGTGTAATAATATCAGGTTATTATGTGCACTAAGGAGGAGAATTATTTTTGCAGAACATAAATTAGTATCCGATTAGTGAATAGCTATTTTTGTTAATGTATTACAGATATATTTACAGAATACAATTTCTAATCAACAGTCAAAATATCATACAACAAAAACATACATCAAGCAGTAAAGCATATCAAAGGCTAATAATATTACATGTAGAAAACCTCTGTTTATCATGTACATAAGTTATTTCACTTTTTTCTAAAGACTCAAATTAGATGTAAAAATTGAGTAACTTACTGTCATTTCAGATAACGAATCCCAAGATGAATTAAACACAACAGAATAAAAGATGTGAACTTTTCCAAAAACAGTGAAAGTGTGTATGATTAAAATTTATGATAGTTAATATGGTAGCAATATTTAATCAACATAACCTTTACCCTGTGGTTCTTTACTTTATATTGACACAGCCATATTACAATGTATAGTGATTAACCCTCCCTAAAACAAGAAGGAGGCTGAACCTAATGCATTTCACCCATTTCAAATTTATTTGAGCTTTTGTTTTGAACCATCTTTTACTTTCCTTATATGATATAATGAACACACAAAACAAAATAAATGACTGTTACATTTGTCCCATATAAAGTACTTTAACATCTCCTTTCTAAAGTGAAAAGAAGACCTATCTTCCAACTTACAAAAGCTATTTATTGAACTTATTAAAACTGTTTAACCATGACAGTTTGCATTTTACAAGTACCAAGTATTACCAGCTACCATTAATACCACATTTAAAAAGAAAGCACAACATCCACCTCCACCAATGCGTATGGCGAAACACAACAAAACAAGTGCAATAAGCAAGATACAGTTCACATGTATGGAAAATGTAGTCTTCATATGTTAATTAAATGGTCCCAGTTTGAATAGCTATTGAGAATGGTGCAGGTACAGTCAAACATTGCTGATATTTCGACAAGTAACTTCTATCATTCACAAAGCATGAAGCACAGCACAACCTTCTTGTGTTCTGAAATTTAAATTCACAGTGCTTGGAACTGTGGCAGCATGGTAATATATGACTGTGAAAAATGGTAAAATTACACACACAGTAAACACTTGTTTCATGTACAAACTAGAGATATCTACCACCAACATGTCACTGGTAATAATGACAAAAATTTTACCATGCCACAATCCCATGAGCTATTCAGACTGTCTATATGCCAGAAGAAGCTTGATTTCATGACATTGTCCCATATGAAACATCATCTGTACTAGAAGCAATTATTGCTATTAGTAGTTAAGTAGCTGACATAGCTGAGAACATCAGCATTCATCAAAGTATCTTTTATTTTCCTGATGCTACAAATAAAATGGAAAAATTTTTCAGGTAGCAAATCTGACAGAAGGAAAATTATTATTCTGCATAATAGCCACTAATTAATTTACATGATGTGTCATATACACACAGCAGGAAAAGTGTGGCAGCATGTTGCCCAAATGTCAAAGACATGCTATTATAACAATTTGTGTGTGTCTTGTGGGAACAATTTGGAACCAATAAACTTAAATGGCTATTAAAATTAAATTGAATGGAAACAAAATCACAATTCACATCTAGCTTGAACACTATTGGGGCAACTCAAGTGATTTTCAAGTTAGAGATTCTCTGAGTCACAAGGATGACCCATTTAAATTTTTAAAAAATCTGAAAAATTTCTTCCACTATACACAAAAATGACAGCATTCGATCTGGACACACAAACTATGACACTGACAGCTCAGATTTTTTCCGTCAGATTTATAAACTGGAAAACAAATATGAGAGACACTACAATGGTCAATGAAAACAACAGAGTAAACCCCACAGAAAAATTATATTTACCTGCACAATAATGTACATGAAAACTCACATAAGAATAGACTTCATACGCAGTTTATGTATAATAATCATAAAAAGTAATTTTGTGGCTTCAGAATATCCTTCATGTATATCCTTGAACCAAGTTGTTCTTTAAGAAGTTTCACCATTGAAGTTTCACTGTTTATGTATGTAGAATTTATGTATGTAGAATGGAAGATGATACAAAAATTATGTACATAAATGCAGAATAATATATAAAGTGAATGTTCATCACCTGTGGGAAAATACTGTAAAGAAGAAAATAAACAGTAAGAGAGACTGAATGAAAACTACTTGTGTTGTGTGTAATGAAAATCACTTTGTCTGACATATCAGTCTCAATTTTCAGGCATGCTAAGAACATACTGAACTTCCTATATTTCTACCAAATAGTTTAAGAACAAATATGACCAAGTAAAAATAGAAATAAATTAGATGGCCTATAATAAAATTTGATGTGCAGTGGTGTGAACAGACCAGAAGAGGTAAATAAAAATGGTTGCAGCTGAATTGAGACTTTACAGTTTAAGCAGCTCAGTTCTTAGAGAAAATGGAAACAAATTGGAAGTGAAAATAATATAGTAGCATAAATAAAGTGCAGTTGCAGTTTATACTGTAAACAAAAAGATATTTCAAACAATGCATACTACTCACATCAAGTTTACTCATTACTCTTGACCACATTGAATCCAGCTGATCAAGTTTCAGATTTATAATTACAGTTCCTGGAAAAGTGCCCAAGCTATCTGCAAGTTCATGCAGGTCATTAATCTTTGTCTTCTTCACAGTCAAAAGTTTTTGCAGTTCCTATTAAAATGGAAACAGTTTATTAAAATACATTAAAATCTGAAACATATATTTCATTTTGCAGTGGTATCTGTTGTGTTGAAACCTCCTGAAAGATTAAAACTGTGTACCTGACCAGAGCTCAAACTTGGAATTTTGCCTTTCATGGGCAATGATGATATCTGCTAAGTTATCCAAGCATGATTTATGACTCGCCCATACAGCTTCAATTCTGTTCTGCCTACCCCTTTCCTGCTATCCAAATCTCCATTACCCATAAAAGACGGGGTTGCATAGACAACTCTCTGTCTGACTAACAGTTTTAATTTGTAAGGAATTTTATACTGAAATCCCGAACTCATTTAGACATTTTTTTACACTATTGCAAAAAATGGAGTTACACGGAACAGTTGAGAAACTCCATGGTGAAAGAAAACACATTATGTTTGTGAAAGGTAATGTGAATGTACTGATAGTCAAGGAAGAATAGCAGGAGCCCAAAGAAACACTCCCAACATTTTTCCTAAACAATTTAGGGGAACCACAGAAAACCTGAATCTGACTGACTGGTCAGGGATTTGAAATACCATCCTCCCAAATGTGAGTGCAGTGTCTTACCGGAACACTACCAATAATGGTTGTGGGGTTACTGAAGGAACTAGTCCAGCAGATGCTCAAACAATTTTGGGAAATCATTTGAGAACCCAGTTCTAGATGGTCAGATGAAGGTTCACCATACTTCTCCAGAATTCCTTTTTAGAAGACATATGGATGTTACGAGAATCACATGAAGAAGCTCTATGAGTTACATTAGGAATTCCAGACAAGTTTGGTAACTCGTAGACCTGGACCAGAAGTGGAAATAAATAGCTGCACAAGACAATGGATGAAATAAACAGATGTTACAAACTGCCAAAGTGCCATAGCACAATTCATTCTCAGTTAACAACAGCAACATGGGACTCGTCTCATTCTGCACTGTGAAGAACTTTATAAATTGTGATTCCTGTTTATTATGTCACTGGAGATAAAGCCCCACATGTTGAGAAATTAATGAAACCCTTGCACAAGCATTTATACCCCTTGCTTCAAGTGAAGTTGAGCAAAGCTGTTGACTATGGGAAGGATGCTTCCAACCTAGTGTTATGCCTGTTGCTTTGACAGCTAATTATCTAAACTCCAGAAGGGGACCAGTGATACAAGATCTCAATATATAAAAAGTCATAAAAAAGTAAATGCTTCATCAACCATAAGCTTAATTTTTCTCAACACAGTGTGTTGCCAAGAATGATCCTACTGGATGGTGTATGCACGTGTCTTCTTCTTGCAAGATAATTACTTCGCCTGGACAGTTATGAGATGACCTAAAGATTAATGCATGAGGTGAATTACACTGCTTTTTGAGTTTAAAGAAGTACTGCAGAAACACATAGGCTGTTGGCTTCACATCCCCAGTTGGTGGATGACATTCAGTTATGAATGTATTATTTACTAATACTACCAAATAATGTGCAGAGATTTCAGTTTTAATCAATGGGAAATGTACACCCAGCAGTGATTAGCAAAAGGAACTACATCATCTGTCCTACTCTGTTAGGCAAATATGTATGGTGAAAATGCTTTCAATTAGAAAACATGAAATTATTTCAATCCAGGCAAATCATATGGTGAAACTACAATTTGATGATATTGTAGAAATGACATCAAGTAGCACCTTAAGCTGCTGCTTAATTTATTCTTTATTGTGCACTTGGTTCTGGTCAAAGATCATTATCTAGGATACATTTTTGTTAACAGAAACAGCTGCATATATACATAAAAACAATATCAGAAACACAATATTTTAAATAATGTTTATTCATGCAGAAGTGGATGCATGGATAATGGTCTTTGATGAAGATAGGTCTCACAATACAGAATAAATTAAACTGTGGCTTACAGTGTTATATGATGTCATTTTTACAATGTGTCAAAACTGTGGAACACAACCAATGAAAATATTGTACAGTTTAAAGACTTCCCCTATAAATGCTCACAGAAGTAAGAAGGTCAACTAAGAAAAATTATACATTAATATACAGAATTTACAACAGCTTAGAGAACATGAATAACAGATAATATCATGATCATAATAATTACTTACTTTGTAATCTAAAACTTGCTTCTCTGACATTTTATCTCCTGGTAGACTGGAATGAAGGTTCAGTTTCTCTTCAGTTTCCAAAAACCACCTATTGATTTCGTCTGCTGTCTTACTGATATCAGTAAGTTTTGTTTCACATTCCTTTATGGAAATTTCCTGAAATCAAATCAATTAGAAAAATTAAATTTGGAATACAATCCGTATAGTTGCAAATCCCCAGAAATCTTTGGATATCCCTTTACCTGGTGACGTTTATCAATATTTGTAACACGGTCATATAGTTTATCCCACTTGCTTAAAGTGTCATTGATTCGATCTTTCAGTACTTCTAAATAAACAGGATCACACAGTGCTGAAAATGCCTTAAAGTTGGTTTTTATGTTGTCTTTAACTTTAGTATACACTGGGAAGTCGTCATTCACTGCTCTCTGTAATGTTGGACAAAAACATTAATGGAAAACATAATGTTTTTGAAACATATTGAGCTATTTATTAGAGACAACATACCTTTATAAGCTGCATGTAAGTTTTGTTATTAAAATTTCCATGTTTCTCATTATCAGCCAACTTCCTTTCTAAATTATCTATATATTCATTTAAAAGTGGAATATTTGAATGTAAACTTTTTGACAGTTCCAGGGCTGAGTCTAAAGCTGTTTTGGCCTCTGTTATTTGCAGTCCAAGCTGGAAAATGGATTGCAAAAAAGCTTTAAATATTTTTGCTGTCCAAACAATACTTCTAAGCAAGCAATGATTACTTAAATAGTCTACATTGCCATTACTGCGAGGCAAACAGTAGGCAGTTACTCATATTTGTACTGCAAGTTTCTGGTACAGAAAGAAGTGACAGGCAATGACTAGATACCTACCTTATTATATAACTCCTTAAGGGTGTCTAATCGCACAGAAAATTTCTGAGGTTCAGAAACAGCTTTCTCCTCAACCAGTTTACGGCCAGCTTTTATGATGCTTTCCACTTCAGCTTTGATTTCGCTCAGTTTGTGATAAAACCTCTGTTACAAAATTGAACAAACATACATAAATATGGAAAAAATGGCACATTGGCATATAGCATATTTGTTGCTTCCCTCCCTCCCAGCCCCTTCCAATAACCAGCACTGTCAGCCCCACTAAAGAAACAAGTAAGTCTGAAAATGTACCCACAGTATACATCACCCTACCAGCCAAAACAAAAGAAAGAAGGGTACATCAAAAGAAAACAACTATCGCATATTATGGAGCAAATGGTACAGTTTTTAATATCTCTGAAACTGTATGGTGGACTAATTTATGAGAAAGAGCAATTAATAAAAAGCAACATTAATATGAGTTGTGTAGTACAAGAATAGCTAATAAACATTTTGTTATTAAACTTAAGGTAAATTTAACATACCTTACATGTCACAGTTCTAATAAGACTATTTACTTTTCTATGGTATGCTCACAAAATTTTCCAAATAATGTAACTTGTTGCTGGATTTGACAGTTTATTGTTATTATTATCATCATCATCACTATTATCAATTCCATTTCAGCAGTGTGTTTCTGACAATTACTATCAGTATGTATGTGTAACTAACCATGCAGTGTTTTAGTTGTCCCTCAATACCCTCAGGATCATCAGAGGCAAGTTCAAGTAAACAAGTGGCTTCTTCAACACCGCGCAGTTCTCGAAGTGCTCTTGATAAACGTGGTTCCAAATGTGAATGAGGGGGTGACCGAAATCGCTGAAATTTCTTCTGGACTTCACCAAATCGTTGCTGTAACAAATTATTTTAAATATACCAGTGTCTGCCAAAGGATATACCATTCATCTGCAATTAAATTGTGTCTCTCTGTGCTACCATTTCTGTGACATAGGCATAGAAAGAACCAAGTAAGTCTGTGTTATAGTTTACACACTGAAGCACCAGAGAAGCTGGTATAGGCATGCATGTTCAAATACAGGGAAATGTAAACATACAGTATATGGCACTGCAGTCGGCAACACTTACATGAGATGACAAGTGTCTGGTGCATTTGCTAGATTGGTTACTGTTGCTACAATAGCAGGTTATCAATATTTAAGTGGGTTTGAACATGGAGTTACAGTCAGCACATGAGCAGCATCTCCGAGGTAGCAATGAAGTGAGGATTTTTCCATACGGCCATTTCACTAGTGTACTGTGAATATCAGGAATCCAATAAAACATAAAAATCTCTGACATTGCTGTGACCGGAAAAAGACCCTGCTAGAACAGGCCCAATGACGACTGAAGAGAATCATTCAATGTGACAGAAGTGCAACCCTTCTGCAAATTGCTGCAGATTTCAATGCCGGGGCATTAGTAAGTGTCAGCACGCAAACCATCCAAAGAAACATCAGTGATATGGGCTTTTGGAGCAGTCCACTCGTTTACCCTTGATGACTACATGACACAAAGCGTTACACCTCACCTGGGTTCCTCAACACCGACTTGGACTGTTGATGACTGGAAACATGTTGCCTGGTCAGACAAGACTCATTTCAAATTGTATTGAATGGATGTGTACGGGTATGGAGACAATCTCACGAATCCACGGACCCTGCAGGTCAGCAGGGGAGGGTCTGTAATGGTGTGTGGCATGTGCAGTTGGAGTGGTATGAGACCCCTGATATGTCTAGATATGACTGACAGGTGACACATATGTAAGCACTCTGTCTGATCACCTGCATCCTTTCATGTCCATTGTGCATTCCAACAGACTTGGGGAATTCCAGCAGGACAATGTGATATCTCACACATCCAGAATTGCTACAGAGTGTCTCCAGGAACACTCTTCTGAGTTTAAACACTTCCTCTGGCCACCAAATTCCCCAACCACGAACATTATTGAGCATATACGGGATGCGTAGCAACGTGCTATTCAGAAGAGATTTCCACCCCCTCGTATTCACGGTGTCAATTCTCTCGAGCACTACTTCAGACATTAATGAAGTCCACGCTACATTGTGTTGTGACAATTCTGCATGTTCATGGGAACCCTACACAATATTAGGCAGGTGTACCAGTTTCTTTGGCTCTTCAGTGTATAACAGTCACCTTTCAAGTAATCCAAACTCTTAAGTAACATGTTCCACTACCTGTAGAAGGAGCATCTGTTCCTGCAACCTGGCAGCAGCTTCATGTTTTCCAGCCTCATGGTAAGTTCTCACTTGCTCTTCCATTTCTTTCAGTGTACTTTCCTGTGTCTCAAATTCTTCAACTAGACGCTGTATCAAATGAAAGAAATGTATTTTGTGTTACTTATGAATATGAACACTCATTGCTTACCTAGGACAGACTACAAGAAAAATGAAATATCAAGAAAATGATGAATATTTCTGAATGTAGCAAAAAATATTGACAGCACAGAATGGCTTAAAAAGAGGATCAAGCAGACCATTTACTTTCTTTTCAATAATATGAAAGGAATTAAAGTTCATTGTTTAAATAAACCACCTTTCCTCATAAATAAAAGATGCTGTTGGATCACTGCATTACTAACATGAAAAAAGTGTGCGTGCGTGTGTGTGTGTGTGTGTGTGTGTGTGTGTGTGTGTGTGTGTTTTTACAACATTCCTATTTTTTCAATAAAGCACATGCATGGTCTGATTAACTTATGTCTTATATTACAGACACAGTTTTATGATTACATGCTTATGAAATTCTAACAAAACTTTTTGATGCCACCAATAAAATAAAAGAGTATGAGTAAAAACACAACTTTAAACATCACTTATGTAATTTCACACAAATAGTTGATGAAGGTAATGTTTCCCAGGACAACTTATTTGATAAAAATAGAATTACGAGAGCCATAAACCACCAAGCTACAACACACACCTGGTCATCGTCCGGCAAATCATCTGCGGTGACGTCGTTTTCAACACGTGCAGTTAGTAGTCTGTCTACTTGAGTTACCCATTCTTGAAACTCTAGGATATGGCTTTCTGACTCCTGAGCTTCTTGGACAGAGCCTTCAAGCAATATGGTTCGATCCCTAGCCTACAAAGCAAGATGCAATAAGCCCTGACTTGGCTCAGATGCCGTTGCATAGAGTAGTGCACAGTAGTATTAATTAATATTAACTCAACCTTATGTTCATGAGTTAAGTTATAATATTATTCTTCCATCATGTCAGCTATACTGCATAAAATCTAATGTGATACAAATGTTATTTGATCGTGGATCAAGTTCAAGTGCAGTTATTCTAAGCCTCAGTATATGAATAATGATCTTGACTTGTGTTCAAGTTAACATAACTTGAACACAGGTCAAGAACATTATTCGTATATTGAGGCTGTAATTGGTTCCTATTTGTTCAAATGATCCAATGGAAGAACTTTAACCCACATGTTGTTATCAAATTGAGACAAGAAACTAAACTCATGAAACATTAAGCTGAATTTAACACATTCAAATGTCTCACTTTGTGACTGATAAAAGCATAGAAGTTTCAGTGCGAAAGAGGCAGAAGCTTTCTAATAAAGAGAACAAAGACAGTAAGCAAGTAATCATAATTTTTCAAATACTTTAATAAAAATGCATTAGTTTCTGAGATAAGGAAAATTACAAATAAAGAACACAGGAACTTCTTAAACAGGTATTGTTATTGATGGCTAATTAAAATAATTCAACACATGAAAGCTTTTGAGGAAGAATGTGAAGTCTCTGGGTATAAATATGTAACATGCAATTAAATTCATCTGCAGTCATGGGTTTTTGAGTGACTGGAGGTTTTAATAAGTTTGCAGCAGTAGAAAATTGTAAAATGTTGTGAACTTTCATGGCCAAAAATATCACATTTATTAAAATATTCTGGATTATTATGCTGTGGTCGGATGAATTTCTTGTTGAAACCCAGTGTTTCGTCCCCACCTGCACAGGACATCTTCAAATCAGTAAGGAAGCCAGGTTATGCGTCAGACCTCCGAAAAAACTACAAGCCCCATTGAAAATGTCTTCTATGGGTAAGGACAAAATGTTAGCTTTCAGCAAGGAATTCATTTGACCACAGCTTATGTACAATGAGGTGACAGAAGTAATGGGATTGAGATATGCAACATATGCAGATGGTGGTAGTATCACATACACAAGGTATGAAAGGGCAGTGCTTTGGCAGAACTGTCATTTGTACTCAGGTGTTTCATATGAAGAGGTGTCTGATGTGATTATGGCTGCATGATGGGAATTAACAGACTTTGAATGTGAAATGGTAGTTGGAGCTAGATGTATAGGACATTTCATTTTGGAAATCATTAGGGAATTCAATATTCTGAGACCCATGATTGAGAGCAGTGGTGTTTGCATAGAGGTGTGTATTTTAATGGATGAGCAACACCATACGAAATAACCACAGAAATCAATGTGTGACAGGCAATGAAAATATTTGTTAGGACAAGTGCCTTTGCTAACAGCACGACATTGCCTGCTTAGGCTTGTGACCATATCGGCTGGACCCTAGATGACTCGAAAACTGTGTCACGGTCACATAAGTCCTGAGTTAAGTTGGTAAGAGCTGACAGTACGGTATGAGTGTGGTGCAAGTCCCACAAAGCTGTAGACCCACATTGTCAACAAGATACTGTGTAAGCTGGTGGTGACTCCATCATGATGTGGGCTGTCTTTACATAAAATGTTCTGGATCCTCTGGTCTAAATGAACCAATCATTTACTGGAAATGGTTATGTTTGACTACTTGGAGACCATTTGCAACCATTCATGGACTTCATGTCCCACACAATGAAGAAATGTTTACGGATGACAAGTTTTCTCTGTCATGAGGCGACAATTGTTTGCAACTGGTTTGAAGAACATTTTGGGACAGATCGAGCAAATGATTTAGCCACCCAGATCACCCAACACGAATTCCATCAAACAGTTATGGGACAAAACTGAGTGGTCAGTTCATGCACAAAATCCAGCATCGGCCACATTTTCACATTTATGGATGGCTATAGAGGCACCACAGCTCAGTATTTCTGCAGAGAACTTCCAGCAAGTTGTCGAGTCCATGCCTCATGAAGTTTCTGCACTATGCCAGGCGAAAGGAGGCCTGACATAATATTATGAGGTATCCCATGGCTTTTGTCACCTCAGTGTAATAGCCCAAAATACTTTGATAAGTGTGAGCAGTAGAAAATACACCATTCTGTACACTCTGAATTCTAAATATGAGTGTCACTGATGTATCCTCCTTTATACATAGTACTTTCTGTAATTTTTAGCTGTGAATTTATTGACTGTACCGAAATATCTAGATGAATAAAAGAAAGTAATAATAATAAAAAACACTGATGATACATGAAAGTAAGCTGCCCATTTCAGAGCCTCTCTCTCATTTAACCATAAATGATTCATTTATCTATGATGTGCATTATTTATGCTAAAGTAGTGCAAAATTCTTATTTAAATTTTTTATCATGTAAGAGTATACACTCTATTTACACATTCATTTACACTCCTGGAAATGGAAAAAAGAACACATTGACACCGGTGTGTCAGACCCACCATACTTGCTCCGGACACTGCGAGAGGGCTGTACAAGCAATGATCACACCCACGGCACAGCGGACACACCAGGAACCGCGGTGTTGGCCGTCGAATGGCGCTAGCTGCGCAGCATTTGTGCACCGCCGCCATCAGTGTCAGCCAGTTTGCCGTGGCATACGGAGCTCCATCGCAGTCTTTAACACTGGTAGCATGCCGTGACAGCGCGGACGTGAACCGTATGTGCAGTTGACGGACTTTGAGCGAGGGCGTATAGTGGGCATGCGGGAGGCCGGGTGGACGTACCGCCAAATTGCTCAACACGTGGGGCGTGAGGTCTCCACAGTACATCGATGTTGTCGCCAGTGGTCGGCGGAAGGTGCACGTGCCCGTCGACCTGGGACCGGACCGCAGCGACGCACGGATGCACGCCAAGACCGTAGGATCCTACGCAGTGCCGTAGGGGACCGCACCGCCACTTCCCAGCAAATTAGGGACACTGTTGCTCCTGGGGTATCGGCGAGGACCATTCGCAACCGTCTCCATGAAGCTGGGCTACGGTCCCGCACACCGTTAGGCCGTCTTCCGCTCACGCCCCAACATCGTGCAGCCGGCCTCCAGTGGTGTCGCGACAGGCGTGAATGGAGGGACGAATGGAGACGTGTCGTCTTCAGCGATGAGATTCGCTTCTGCGTTGGTGCCAATGATGGTTGTATGCGTGTTTGGCGCCGTGCAGGTGAGCGCCACAATCAGGACTGCATACGACCGCCGAGGCACACAGGGCCAACACCCGGCATCATGGTGTGGGGAGCGATCTCCTACACTGGCCGTACACCACTAGTGATCGTCGAGGGGACACTGAATAGTGCACGGTACATCGAAACCGTCATCGAACCCATCGTTCTACCATTCCTAGACCGGCAAGGGAACTTGCTGTTCCAACAGGACAATGCACGTCCGCATGTATCCCGTGCCAACCAACGTGCTCTAGAAGGTGTAAGTCAACTACCCTGGCCAGCAAGATCTCCGGATCTGTCCCCCATTGAGCATGTTTGGGACTGGATGAAGCGTCGTCTCACGCGGTCTGCACGTCCAGCACGAACGCTGGTCCAACTGAGGCGCCAGGTGGAAATGGCATGGCAAGCCGTTCCACAGGACTACATCCAGCATCTCTACGATCGTCTCCATGGGAGAATAGCAGCCTGCATTGCTGCGAAAGGTGGATATACACTGTACTAGTGCCGACATTGTGCATGCTCTGTTGCCTGTGTCTATGTGCCTGTGGTTCTGTCAGTGTGATCATGTGATGTATCTGACCCCAGGAATGTGTCAATAAAAATTCCCCTTCCTGGGACAATGAATTCACGGTGTTCTTATTTCAATTTCCAGGAGTGTATTTTTACAGAAGTGAAAAAGATGGCGCCCTACTTAAACTATCACTGTCAAAATTGACAGTCTAATTTTCTCTATTAAACTACCAATCAACTTCTATTTACTTCAAAACAGTTGTCAGAAAATTTGAGAGTGCAGTTTTATGTAATGTATTTTACAACCACATATAGCTTCAGTCTCACAAAAAAAGAAAGATAATGTTATTTAACTTCTCAGTTAATCTGCAAATTATGTATGATACTAAAACATACAACTGAGGTCTTTTAATTTGGTTAAATTGTTTGATCCATTTGTGATTTACTGTGTTAAAGGGAACATATGTACTGATGAAAAGAAAAGTGAAATAGGTAGCAAAAAGAATTAGATTAGATTAGATTAATTATTCAATCCATAGATCCCTCTAGCATATATAATGCAATATATTATTTTGCTTCATTCACAGAGTTGCTTGTCATCTAAGGTGATAACTCAGAAACAGTATCTTATTACTGTTATCCAAGACAAACTGACAGGTATTTTGATTTAAACAAAACTGTATGAGGAATTCTATAAATTGAACAAGAAATGAATTGCACAAGGGATATTTGTGTTTCAGTGGGGTACATGAAGGTCAAATGGACATTTCATTTCAAACTACTAAGTCTATTAATTACAAACTGATCTACAGAGCTCTGACTGATGTGACAGCAGTGTTTTAGAAAAGTAAGATCAATTATAAAAAAAATAATATAAATAATAGAACATGAGCATCTTTTTCAAGATTGTTTATTATGTATTATTCAAGATTGGCAGTCCGCAGCTCATGGTCTTGCGGTAGCATTCTCGCTTCCTGCGCACGGGGTCCCGGGTTCGATTCCCGGTGGGGTCAAGGATTTTCTCTGCCTCATGATGACTGGGTGTTGTGTGTCTTTCATCATCATTGACTCACAAGTTGCCGAAGCGGCGTCAACTAAAGAGGACTTGCAATACGGCGGCCGAACTTCCCCGCATGGGGCCTCCCGGCCAACAATGCCATACGATCATTTCATTTCATAAGATTGGCATAAAAAACTAAATTCCTGTCTGCAGAAGGACTGGAACCGACTGTGTATAGGGCAAAAATGTCTCTTCAACCCATTTCACATTTAAGGTAATAATTTCCCCAGAAAAAGGAGCAACATTTCAACCATTTTGTACTAACAATTATGCTGCGCACTTTAATAAATCTAATATTAACTTTTATTCTGTACATGGAATAATGTAAAACCTTTTCTATTTGCATTCATCTCATTTCCAGTTTAGTATGGCTACTGTTTAGTTTTGTTAAAGTCTCCCTGATACAAAATTATAGGTCATCTACTCAGTAGGATTATTATTAATACTTTTAGAAGCAAAGGTCCATGACACGTTTAAAATTTCAGAACACAATAAATACTGTTTATGGCTGTTAGTTTATATATTTGTTGTGATTCCAGTTTTGTTGCATCCATATAAAATGTTCTGACATACATTAGCAATATTACAAGCAAACAACAATGGCCATATCCAATTTCATAATGGCAGAAACAACTATAACTGATGAAAGAAAAGAATATGCTAACGGAAATCTCCCAATACAAGTGACAGATTTCAAATTCCAAAATTTTCTGTTGTCACTAATAGCTGATGTGCCACCATGTAATGGAATCTGGCACATTTTATTTGCTTGCAATATTGCTAATGTACAAGGGCTATCTTGAAAATAACAGACATTTCGGTCTGTCACAGCATTGGGCGGGCCTACAGCTGCCATCATGGTTCCGTAATGTTTCTGAACTCAGTCTGCATCTGGTGGTGGTAGCATGTGGTCCGTGTCTCTGCTACTTTGCTTTCTGTGACATTTTAAAATGTGTGCTGCAATAGAAAATCCCACCACTTGTGAGGTGTGTTCTGTGATTAGGTTTTTGTTGGCGAAAAACTGTAAATCAATTGAAATTTATCATGACCTCTGTGATGTGTACAGAAAAAGAAGAATGAGTGGAAGACTATGAGGCAATGGAGCATTGAGTTTAAAAATGGCCATACCAATGTTGATGATGAGGACTGCAGTGGTAGGCCTAACCTTGTGACTGATGAACCAGTGATGAAAATCAATGACAAAATTTATGAAAATCATTTCACAATTATGGAATTTTTGCAACATTTTTTCAAAATTTCATGGGGTTTGGTGCACAAATTTTTTGTGGAGAGGCTTGGTTACCACCAATTTTGTGCAAGGTCGGTTCCCAAAATTCTAATGGAAGACCACAAAAAAACAGAGCTGCAACACTGCAGCACTGAACTTCCTTGAAGAGTAAAAAAAATATATATATATATATATATTAAGTCCATTTGCAGGTATAAGTACCTTGGTTTATGTTGTAACTTAGTTATATATTTCACTATGACATTGTGTTTATTGTTCATTACATTCCAAAGACAAAAGGAATGATATGATGTAACATAGTGACAAAGAGAAGCAGTGCTTGATTTGTGACAGTATGCACCAGTACTCTTACCTCTGTGGAAAGAAACCAGAACTGCAGATTTTGTGGTGTGATATGATTGCACTTTATTTTTTTACCAGCACAAATTTTGTATCTGCATTTTTAAAATGTTCAGGAAAGCATTTAAATAACTTTAAAGAACCCCCCACCCTCCTACCCCCTGCCCCCTTCCAGAAGGTCACAGTACCAGAACCTTTTTTTTTTTAAGAAATCATGCACTCTAGAAAAGTGCGAACCTTGTCCAAAAATGTTTTTTGTATACAGCACAGAAAACAAGTATACTGATTTCATTCTTCACACTCCATGAACAGAAAACCATGAAGTAGATTAGGATACATACACTTATTTCCAATGGATAAATTGTTTTTAATGAAGATACTTGAGAAAGGAAGGGGGTAGTGGTGTTGGTGGTTGTTATTGTTGCTGTTACTGTTGCTGTTGTGGGGCAGGGGGGAGGGGGTGCAGGGAAGGGAGGGAGGGGGAGAGGGGGGGAGGGAGGGAGAGAGAGAGAGAGAGAGAGAGAGAGAGAGAGAGAGAGAGAGAGAGAGAGAGAGAGAGAGAGAGGGGGGGGGGGGGGGAGGGCACGCATCACTATTAGGATGTTTTCTCTGTCTTTATAGCATCACTGTGTGTTTTCTGTGTACTGTTTTACAAGGAGATTATTATAGCAACAGAAAAGACCATCATGGCTCCTTGACAAATGTCTGTCTGTTATGATACATGCAACAAAATTTTTAATAAAGTTATGTGTTTTAGTTCACAAACTCACAGCTTAGGTTCATATGCTTACTATTACTGTTACTAGCGGACAATTAAATATCATGCATTACATGAACCACAGACACAGACACCATTGTTACAACTGGACAAATTAGTTTCATAATGTGTTAGATATAATGCATTAAAAAACTGAAGGATGGTGATGTTCTAACAGTTGATTTAGTAAATTATATTTGTGACAGAAGCTTGAAATTTCTTTTATGCTCAAGCCAAAACCTGAACTTACACAATTTTCCACACACCATTCATTTAAAACATGTAAGTTGAGCCAGTTACAACAACCATACATTTACATTTAATAGAGAGGAACATGAAAAACCAAGGTTGGAGATTATTCCATTTCTTGCTACTTGTGTGTGTAGGTACGTTTCCTGTTTCTTGTGTGTGTAGCTGTGTGAAAGAACTACAGTACTTTCATGTTATAAAAATGTCCAAAGGTGTATGTTTGTTTAATTACAACTATTGTCTAGCGTGGGCATCACAGCTGAGCATTTAAACGTGTCTGAAGAATTGAATGGACTTTTTTATACACTCAAAAAGAACAATGGTAGAGAACTGGTATTAACTGAATATGGTCACACAATATGTGCAGAAAATAATCTTCAGTTGAATGTCCCTAAACAAGAATGTTCAAAATGCTAAAACTGAATGATTTTAAAATTCATGACACGAGAAGTCTGTGACCCAGCCACAATTCCCTTAAATTGATTAACTTGAGTTCCACCTTAGACATTTTTATTGGAACAAATATGCACCCAGGGACTCTGGCATTAATCGAAAATTTATCCTTTTCACTGTGCTACAGAAGCCCACAACAGAAATTACTTTCAATCTTTTATAACCGCTGTCCCAAAAATTTCACCAAATTTACTTTCCTTTTAAAGGCTGTAAACCACAAAGCTGTTGGGTCAAATCAATGTCTAAAGCTTAGTTTCTGGGAAAGGTTGGTGGATTATTACTCACCTGAAGGATGACCTTATGCTGTGGTTGCCAAACACAGTGAAGTATATTCAACATTGAACTCATCCATCAAATAAGACTAAAGTATCACAAAAACTTAATCCCAAATGTTTCACTGTAATGCTATCCAACCTACTTTCATTCATGCTCATTTATAAAGTCCCCCTCATTCTATCAAAAATAAACCCAATTATGACCAGAGATAATATTCAAGGAAATGTAAGTTCTGAAAAGTGGTCGTTGTTGATTGTAAATGAAATGGTATATGAAAAGTGTTCCAAGGGGGTAATGGTGTGATGACATACACCACAGTTAGACACATGAATTGCAAATCAAAGAGTAGCAGTGTGGCACACTATGGTGAGTTCATAGCTGTGCTGCAGTGATACGTGAGTAAATATCTGAGATCATAGGAAACAAGTGCAAGGGAGAAAAGTTAAAATTTACTTTTTTGTTCTATAACATGTTAGCCCTTTCTTATAAACTTAATGAATTCTGCAAAAGCTTCTTCTGCAAAAGAGTATGCATTAATTAATACCTCAAATTTTGCACTGTATTTGCTTTCACCACAATAAGGTATTCATACACATAATTAAATATGCAAAACAATGCAAAAAGTTACAGTTCCTAAAACAGTTGCAGATTCCGCATGGTGTCTGTCCTTTTGGACCTGTCTGAAAGAACAGACACAATGCATTCATATTATTCCTATTAATGTTCTATAAATGATTAACAAATGACCTTGTATTGTAAATACAACCTGAAAAACAATCATAGGCATTTTCTGCAATAGGAAGGGTAATAGGACTAACCTTTTGACTAAGCAAACTCCACCTCTCTGTAATTTTTTCCACATCACCTTGAACTGACTGTGGCATAACAAGGGCTTCAACTAGTTTTCGGCCAATATTTTGCAATTTGGCAAGCCTTGCTTCTGGATGGTTTCGAATGTAATTTTCTAGATCCTGTAAATTAGAAACCCATTTACACCAATTAATGTACAGGTGAAAATATAATTGCATTAGAATATCCATTCTTGAAGTGTTTGCTGGAATATGGAGTGTGAAAAACCGATCAGACTCATAACTTTACAGTGTAGAACTTACAATGATGTATTTCCTACATTGATCCAATGAATGTGCTACTGTTGGAGACATATGAATTGAGGAAAATTACATGTAATTGCTCTGTGCTTAGTGTTATTCACTTATCTACCATTCACTTTTCTACTGTTTTTCTTTTTTTTTTTTGTTTTGTTTTTTTTTTTGTTTTGTTTATACTATCATGTTGGTTCCAACATTGTTGTTAACATTGATTGTTCTCTATTCATCACCACTCATATAGCATACACAATTAGTACAGCTCCCCTTAACCCAGCCTATAGCTTAGTTTACATATGTGCCCTAAACAACTGCAAATTTGTTGAGGAAGGGGGATTTAGGGATTAACATTTCCTGGTGTTTACTAGCAGGTCTGCTTCCTGGTTTCTATAATGCAATCCTATCAACCTATACAAGTTGCAGCAGGTCTCTAGTAGTAAGGGAATATGTAACATAAACTTCATGCTGGATTATGTTAAAAATCATTTAATATTGTACCTGAGACATACTTGATTGTTTGTCTCACTAGTTTAGGGACTTCACTGACATTATTAACATTTCTATGCTAATACTTCACCACCACTGTTATTTAGGACTACAGGATCACACTACTGAAACAGGAAGCACAGGCATAATACTAACATCAGTAAGAATGAAACAGTTAAACCTCACTTTTCCCCCAAACAATATCAGTGCATTAGAGCAAATGTTATCATTCCCCATTCTGTATGCCTGATAATGGATGAATAAAATATATCACATTTGCATGTTATTATAACCTAATCTTATGATAGGCATATGTAACTGGAAACATTATTAATAAATGAGGATTGAACTGAAATATACGTGCAGTTTCATCACGTTTTAATCTTTTTCTCCATATTTTTAGATTTACTGCTTATTGAATAGAATTGGGGAGAAGAGGAGTTTGTGGCACAACTTGACTAGAAGTAGGGATCGGGTGGTAGGACATGTCTTGAGGCATCAAGGGATCACCACTTTAGTATTGGAGGGCAGTGTGGAGGGTAAAAATTGCAGAGGGAGACCAAGAGATGAATACACTAAGCAGATTCAGAAGGATGTAGGTTGCGGTAGGTAGTGGGAGGTGAAGAAGCCTGCACAGGATAGAGTAGCATGGAGAGCTGCATCAAATCAGTCTCAGGACTGAAGACCACAACAACAACAACTGCATATTCTGCTAAATATGCAATGTGAAACAGGGATTCTAAATATCACTATAACTGCTTTACAAGAAATTATTAGGGCGCGCGTGCCCATGCACACATGCAAATGACCCCCCCCCCCCCCACACACACACACACAAAATCAGATTAAAACTAAAACCGAGGGTTATTTTCTCATTAATAAATGAGGAAATAATTTCATTTCTTACATCAAGCTCCTCTGATATCTCCTCAGCATCTGCAGCTGACTTGGGAGACTTTCGAAGTCGTTTCTCCAGTTTATCCAGCCAGTCCATTTCTTGTGCAACAAGAGCTGAAAATCACAAGATATTTTTAATATTATAGGTTAATCCAGTACATAACTTTGAGCCATTTGTGAACTCTACATTTTTCTGCATGATAAAAAATGCAGCCAGCAAATGAATTACTTATCCTGTGCACCAAGTCTTCCAGAGCCTCGTAATTCTTCCTGCTGAATATATGTTATAATGTAATCAACTGGCACCAACCTCCCTCATTTATCAAAACAACTTAATTACCAACTATAATCAATCACAACTTTCTACATGCAATGATACTGCTTCCATAATAGTAATGTATTTCAAATACTTCAAGAAAGTTATTTGGTACCTCTGAATTCTCCATATTCATGTGAGGCATCCTTCAGTATTCTATGTCTGTCATAAATGTGGTCAGTAACTTCACTCCACTTGGCATTCAGCTGGGTGAACCTTCTTGCCAGTTCCTGAACAGAACTCCCTTCACTGCTCAGCATCATGTCATTACCTAGGGAAAAAACTTAATTGGTAATAAAGATGAAAATCTGAACTGTATTCAGTTAAACATGGCTTCTGGAAACAGCTAGTTCTTATAAGTAAATGCAACAATAATCTCTGCAGTACCTGTCTCCACAGCTAACCTTGAACTACCAAAACCAGAGACCAAAACTTAAAAAATGGGTTGGGAATACACTGTTTTTCAAGGGGAAAATTGTGATAAACTTTTGCATCCCTTACTTAAGTCTGTATGCCTCATCTGTACTTATCCCACTATGTCCAGTAGCAGTAACATGTTAGATATGCCAGAAGACACACTACAAATAAATAGACACCTGTCAAAACCAAAACATGGTCTTGAATGATAAGATTGAAACTCCAATTTTCATAGCTCCACAACTTCTAGTACTAGTTTAATGTACTAGAATTCATTTAAACTGCACGTAATGAAATTCCGTCTGACTTAAATACTGTTTACTACTACTACAAATGAAAAGGAACACATTTCAAAATAATTTCTACAGGAAATGTCTTGGTGTTTAGCAGTGATACATCATTTACATAATCAGATAACTAAATTTGTATAGGAAAATTTCCCACACTTATCCTACCTTTATATGTGTAAATGCTGAACCTCTTTCTGCTTTTAATTGCCATTGCTTACAAACTGATTGGGATCCAGTGTACAAAATAACTAATGTAAATGACAAATGTAATATGTTCTTAAATGAATTCATCTACCCAGGAAGAGCATTGACATTTCATCCAGCAATCCATGGATTATGTAGGGAATTAAAATTTCTTGCAGGACTAAGAGGGAATTATATGCCTCATTAAGAGTATCAAATCATCCTCTTGAAAGATCTTATTATTAATTGTACCACAAAGTTTGAAATCAATGATAAACAAATCCAGAACCTTATCTATTCAATCTGAAATGGATAACTCTAATAACAAAATAAAATCTGTTTGAATATCATAAAGACAGGGTGTGGCCAGAGCAGCAAGAATTATAAGTCTATATAGATAAGGTATAATGATAATTTGGTACATAAGCCTGTAACAATTTCTAACATATTTGACAATCACTTCTTAATTGCAGCAGGACACGTGGGTTGTAAGGGCTCCCTAAATACAGCCACAATTTTATTACAATGACCTGACTACAAAATATATGATCCAATTTGTATAGCTCCAGTCACTATTAATGCACTTAAAAATAAAAATAAAGGCCTTAAAAAAGAAAAATACCACAGGTATTGACAACATTTCATCTAAAGTTATGAGCACTGTAGTGATGGTATATATCAAGTTCTCTGCCACATTTTCAATGAACCTTTGCAACAATGTGTTGCCCCAGAGAGCTTAAAGTTTGTTACTGTAAGACAAATTTTCAAGAAGGGTGAGAAAACTAATTTATCCAACTACTGTCTAGCATGCCTGCTAAGTTGCTCCTGAAAAATATCAGAGAACCTAATGTATAAAAGAACTCTAGAACACCTCAATATTCAGAACATCCTCAATAGAAACCAATTTCATTAGAAACAGAAGAGAAAACAGTTTCAGTAGAAACCAATGTCATTAAAAACAGATTAACAGAGTTATCTATTTCCTCTCTCACAAAAGAAATTCTTATGTCAATAAATAACAATGGGCCAGCTATCAGAATTTTCTGTGACTTGTCAAAGGCCTTTCACTGTGTCAAGTACAACATTCTCTTAATGCCAGTTTTTACGGTTTGAATGTTAGCACCAGTAAGTGGATTGACTCATATCTACACAACAGAAAGTAGAAGGTAATGGTATTGATGGCTGTCCTGCTTCATATGACTGGAGCACACTGAAGTGTGTAGTGCCACAAGGATCAAATCTGGGGCCATTACCGTTCCTTATCTTTGCCAATGATCTCCCACTTTCTACAAACACTGAGAGCAAATTTACTCTTTTTGCTTATGACACTACTATTCTGCCTGAAAGCCGAACAGTTAGTGAACTACAAAATAAACATAATTCTGTACCAGTAGACATCCTATGCTGGTTTACAGCTAACAGATTAATGTTAATAAATTAATGTTAATAAATTAATTGAAGAAATGCAATACATGTAGTTTCATGCAACTCAACAAGTAAATGATGTAATCCACTTGAACTGTTACAATGAAAATACTTTACATTGTCAGTCCTCCAAATTACCAGGAATTGTAATGGATGCCAAGTTAAACTGGTATGAGCATATTCTAGACTTTCGAAAAGACTCAGTATGGTGTGTAATTACTCCTCTTGGCTATATCCATGATATCAAGGTTGTTTATTTTGGCTATTTTCACTCTATTGTGTCATATGGTATAATTGTTTGGAGTAATCAGCCTTCAGCCACACAAATCTTTATTGCACATAAGAGAGCAGTTACAGTCATAGGTGCCATTCATCCAAGTTATTCTTGCACAAGCCTACTCCACAAGCTGCAAATATTAACCTCTATGTCTCAAAACTATTTTCTTTGATGATTTTTCATATCTAATAACCATTCTCATTTTACATCTAATAGTGCATACCATGATCACAATTCAAAGTCTAACAATGATTTACATACACATCCAGAACATCTAAGCCTTGTAACAGATGGCGTTCACTATCCTGCCATGAAATTTTCAATTCACTTCCATCAGAAATTAAAGTCCACATTAATGTCCTACCTACATTTAAAACTAAATGAAGAAACTATCTTCTGGATAACTTGTTCTGCTCTCTTGATGAGAACATGCAAATTAATCAATGATAGTTCTTGTAAATTTGTATTGTCATTTGTATTTATGTTTTGAGACTTTGTAGTTATAATTGTTAGCCATAATCTGTCTTCCTTGTTTAAGATGATCAATATATAAATACTCCTTTTTATGATCCTTACATTATTCTGAGTAATTTATGTCATGTTCAGTTGAACCGTACATTATTAATTTTACTTCAACTGTTAAGTTTATGTATCTATTTGCTACATTTCCAGTATTGTACAGTTGTTTACTGTGTCTCTTTAATCATGTAAACCTGACTTGTTCCACACCTTTGGGACTCATCACAATGTGGATTCATGGAATTTGTAATAAGTAAATAAACAAATACAATATATGATCAAAAGTATCCAGACACCCCCAAAAACATACGATTTTCATATTAGGTGTATTGTGCTGCCACCTACTGCTAGGTTACTCCATATCAGAAACTTCAGTAGTCATTAGACATTGTGAGATAGCAGAATGGGGCACTCCATGGAACTCAGGGACTTCTAACATAGTCAGGTGATTGGGTGTCACTTGTGTCATATGTCTGTATATGATATTTCCACACTCCTAAACATCCGTAGGTCCACTGTTTCCAATGTGATAGTGAAGCGGAAATGTGAAGGGATACATACAGCACAAAAGCGTACAGGCCGACATCATCTGATAACTGACAGAGACTGCCAACACTTGAAGAGGGTTGTAATGTGTAATAGGCAGACATCTATCCAGAGTATCACACAGAAATTTCAAATTGCATCAGGATCCACTGCAATTACTATGATAGTTAGGCGGGAGGTGAGAAAACTTGGATTTCATGGTCGAGCAGCTGCTCATATGCCACACATCATGCCTCACGTGGTGTAAGGGGCATAAAAATCAGACAACTGAACAGAGGAAAATCACTGTGTGGAATGATGAATCACAGTACACAATGTGGTGATCTGATGGCAGGGTGTGGGTATGACATATACCCGATGAACTTCATCTGCCAGCATGTGTAGTGCCAACAGTAAAATTCGGAAGTGGTGGTGTTATGGTGTGACTGTGTTTCTCATGGAGGAGGCTTGCACCCCTGGTTGTTTTGCATGGCACTATCACAGCACAAGCCCACATTGATGTTTTTAAGAACCTTCTTGCTTCCCACTATTGAAGAGAAATTCTGGGATGGCGATTGCATCTTTTAACACAACTGAACACCTGTTCATAATGCACGGCCTGTGATGGAGTGGTTACACGAAAATAACATCCCTGTAATGGACCAGCCGGCAAAGAGTCCAGACCTGAATCCTATAGAACACCTTTGGGATGTTTTGGAATGCTGACTTCATGCTAGACAACACCTCTCCTCATTGCAGCACTCCGTGAAGAATGCATTCCCCAAGAAACCTTCCAGCACCTGACTGAATGTATGCCTGCGAGAGTGGAAGCTGTCATTAAGGCTAATGGTCGGCCAACAGCATACTGAATTCCAGCATTATCGATGGTGGGTGCCACAAACTTCTATGTCATTTTCAGCCAGGTGTCCGGATACATTTGATCACATAGTGTAATAATTTTGACATGAACCTAAAGGTTTCTTTTTTTACCAGGCACATTCCTGTTGCTGGTGGTATGCTCTTGTTTTCATCCAGCCTCTGAACTGACTTACCCAATCAGTTATAGTTGTCTCTGAACCAAAATCAAAACCCCCACTTTTCACTAAACAAAGACTGCCATAGGTGAAGGAAATGGTAACTGACAATAAAAATTTTAGGAATGGCCATGGGTCAAACCCCAGAGATGTCTACTAATTAACTGCCAGCTTGTTGTTGACAAGACTTTTGTTGCATTTATTAGAGAACTTGATCGTACACCATTGTTTAAGTGTTAGCACTCGTTGCAAATTGTGAGACAGAGACATGTACTATCAAAATATTTGAAGGAGTAGTGATATTTATGCTCCCAAGAGACTGAAGAAGACTGAGCCAGACAGCACAAGAAAGCTAAGAGCATCATCCTCTCCCACCCACACAAAAAATTAACTGGTCCTAACAGGTTGGAACCAATAGGAGTCCAAAAATAATTATTGTACTTCTCTCCATACACACTTTGTATTAGTCTGTGTTACCAGTTTCAAGTTTTTTTTGTTATATGAATCTATTATTGCACATCGTAATTATGTACAGTTTTCAGCTGCTGAATTGGTCCGTTTGGAACCTAAGCCTCTTCATGATGTTCTGTCTTCCCACCATATTTCTGTCTCTACCCTGATCCAGTCTTGCCCTTTCTTTTACACACTGTCCTTGACTCCTTCCAGCCAACTGTCTCTTGGTCTTTTCCCCTTCCCTTTCATCTTGTGTATCCTCCTGGGTGTCATCTTCCCCTCCATTCAGTTAACATATCCATATCATCTAAGCCTGGATTCCGCTATCCTATCCTGTAATGGTTCTTCTTTCAGCAAGTCTCTGACCCTTTCATTTCTTAACCTGTCCATCTTTGTCACTCCAAAAGTTTCTCTAGAATTTCATCTCAGTAGCTTGTATTTGGCTTCTCTCTTCCTTTCATTATTCAGGTCTCTGAGACATATATCAGTCCAACCTCTTGTCCACATCATGGATGATTGACAGTGGCATGAATTAGAGGATTACCTGTTGGGGCAAAGTACAGTGGGGACTGTACATGCCCTGAATTAGCTGTGGAGGTCCTACAGGAACCATAAAAAGTGATGGCGAATGGGGCTCTGATGAAACTACGACAGGCCCAGCAAGCCAGTAGTGGCTAAATCTCTGCTATCAAGAATGGAATTGGAGGGTTAGAGTATTACACACACAACTGTTAAATAAGTGGATGATTGTCACATTTTACTGCAAGTTCAGAGATAAAAAATGCATAAATAACAATTTACACATACTGGTTCATTTTTGGGATGACACTGTCATGAACAAATTATATTTCAGTTTTTTTATTAACCACATGTAACTATCTTTGCAATATGTTGTCACACTTTTGAATTTTGCACTGCACATAAAATGTTGTGGTTTCATCTTCAGGTGATTTATTTTATGTATTACTGTATATGAAAGCTGAACTGCTAAAGAGTGATTAATTATAACAATGGATAGATGCAGGTGTTGCACATCTAGTACGTATACATATGAGTTCTGGCCGTGAAGGCTGTGCCTTCCTCTTCCTTGTGGTGTCATGTGGATGTGGTATGGGTGGCTAGTGGTCAGCACACTGCTCTCCCAGTCCCTTTAAAAACTTTCCAGGCCGTTGAGCCACTACCTCTATGTCAAGCAGCTTCTCAATTGGTATCACAAGGCTGAGTGCATCCCATACCAGTCCTCCCACTGACAAAAAATTCTTGGTAGTACCCGCAACTGAACCCAGGTCCTCCTCACAGCAGCCATCTTCACTCACCTCTCAGCTATGAAGGCGGACTTGCATATCTTGTAGCTATTGTAATGTTATGCACTGAGAAGGTAAGTTACTGCATTATAAGACATTCTGGATGTGATGTTAAAACAAATTTATGCGATCTCCTTTGAATCACATGAGCACAATCTGACACTAACACATACATTTCAAGACTGCAAGAGATAAAGAAATGATTTATAATCACATACCCATTTCATTCAGGTTGCGAAAATCTTCTGTCCTGCTGTCAACCTTATCTTTAAGAAGTTGGTATCTTCCTTTCATCTGGTAAAGTTCTGTTGAGGAGTTGACTAAAGGTGATGGTGGTATTTCAGTCTCAAGTTTGCAAAGCCAAGCCTTGAAATCTTCAACACCACTGATCACCTAGTAGAAAAAATATACATACATATCTTCAAGCTTATGAATGTGTTGAGAGATTAACTGCATATGAAGCATGAAAATGTTAAAAGCATATACCTTTCTGCTCTTTTCTAATGCCTCTTTCAGTGCAGTATTTTGTTGTTTTGAGTCTCCGGTTACTTTCTCCCATTTCTTACTTAAGGCTTCTAATTGTGATTTCAGTTGTTCTGCAAAGGCAGGTTCTGCATTGTCCAAAAGCTTCTCTGCTGTGGTTTTTATTTTGTTGAAATTTGGCTGAAGTGTTTCCACATCATCCTGAAGAGCCTGTTACAAGAGATTCATTAAACTAGTTACAATCTTTCACTCAGAAGTATACTGGAATTTTCATAGGGATATCACAGTATATTAACTTACATTGGACTGTTCCAGTTGGGCTTCTAATGTCTCTAATTCACCAATTGGTATGGCATCATCTGCTTGCAGAAAAGTTTCAACTTCTTGCAGCCATGAATTGAGACCATCCATCTCATCATTAAACTGGCGCAATGTTTCAACATCTTAAACAAATGAGAAACAAGTTACATAATATTTAGAATATTAAGTTAATACAAAGTGAATTTTATAACTGAAATGGCCAGTTCAGGTAATTAACATCTGGGTGTGTATCTAATGTATCCAGCCAGGAAAATGTCACCATATGCATGTTCTTTTTGTTGTCTATTAGCTCTGAGAAAAATCATTGCCCAAAAACAATGGGACTATTTCAGTCTTGTATGTGTCTTTTGACATCCCAATGCCTCACCCATTCAACAATGAGAGATTATACTTACTCCTTCAATTATGTGTTACCAGTCAGTAACAAATTTACTGATAACAAGGTAATAATGAGGCTGATCTGAGCACCAGAGGACTTCATTAAGTAGGGACCTAATTGGGGAGGGGGACTGCGTAAACTCATTTCATTTGAGTACCATGATATGTATTTAGTTATGGGGATACTTGCAGTTCATCACATACTCTGAATCACTTTGTGATACACCATTTTACATGCCACACACAAAGTTTTAGCAGAAGTGAAATTAGTAAGTGATAAAAATTTTATTTCATTCAATGTCTTCTTTCTATCTTTTCCTTTATATTTTCTGTCCAGTCCTGTGTTTTCCATGCTGATGTCTCACACAAGAAAGATGAGTAAACTGAATCATTCTGGGTCACTATGGTACATCACAGAAATTACTTTGGAAAATGTAACTAACCATCTATTTGGGCACTGCTTTTCTCGTTGTTTTTGTCTGCCTGGCACTTTCCTCTCTATTTATTTATTATACTTACTTCGAACTTTCCTTGATTTTCCACTTACGAACTTTCAGTACTTTTCATCTATTTATTTGCCACTGTTCTTTCAAGTACAGTTATGTCTTCATTCATATGCACTAACACTGTAACTGATTTCACACTATATTAGAATGAGTTTTTTGTGGCTAAAAGCCACTACACCTTTACCATTGTCTCCAGTTCTTTAATGCTGTATCTGTACATTTCTGCCTTCTGGTCCCATAACTTTTCTTTATCATTCAATGATGAGTCAACAGCACACCAACTGAGAGGCAATGTTAGCTAAATATTGAAGGACCTAGAGAAAAATTAGCCATGAGACATTGAAAAAGTAATTGTGATATTCCCTCTAATAATTTAAAGAAGCCATTGATAACGTGAGTCAAAATGGCTTGTGTAGAATATGAACTTAACTTCTCTTAAATGAGAGTTTAGTTTCTGAATCATTCAACATACTGCTTGGTACATTCCTATTACATAACCTCACTCACTCACTTACTTACTCATTCTCTTGGCTCAAATTTGTGACTGCTCTCCCACATTGCTACATATTCTATGTCTCTATATTTCGTCATTAGTTCCTAATACAAAAATGTATGAATCCTAAAAGAATATTTCTCCGTCAAGCTTTTTCTTTACACAAAATTTTTGTGTAATAAAATACAACGACATATTATCTCAACAGACCTACTTTTCATTTTTTCATATGCATCCTCTTGTATCTTTCTCATCAACAAAATGCTTCAAGTCTCATCTGCATGGAAACAGTAATGGGAAATTGTAGACTAAAGGGCAAAGCAGATATGAGTGCACAAACAGCATGTGCAGTGATGTTCTTTAGTGCTGTGACAGACTGAATTATGTACTTATCTTCTAGATAAATAGTGACCAATTAATATTCTGTGTGTTTTACCTATATAAATTCTGTTAATCTAAAATTATACAAACTTCAACTATTCTTATTGATTTTGTCTCTTGTAATAAACATTGCTGGAATAAAAATGAAGACACCCTTTTCAAGGTTTTCAAGTCACTCAAGATTTATTGTTGCAACAGTGCATATGGGGTACGTGAAATGATTACATTTACAGATCAAGAACACAGTTGAAACACCCAAATTAGTACACAGTGTAGGTGCTGACTCTGGCATCCAGTTAATCATACAGATTGTGAATACTGTCCTGGGATACGTTATATCGTGGCTGCTTGACCTATTCACGTAAATCTGTAAGATTGTTTGTTGACCAGTAGCACAAGTCACTTCTCATCCCATCATATCTCACACATGCTCAATTGGTGACAAGTCTGGATATTTTTATGGCCAGGAAAGTTGCTGCACATCTTGAAGATCACACTGAGTTTCACAGGTAGTGTGTGGGCAAGTATTATCCTGTTGGAACAACACACCACCCTCCTGTTGCAAGAACAACAAAATAATGGGTCTAAAAACATTCTACATGTAACTAGTGCTGGTTACTGTCCCCACCAGAAACACCAAAGGTGAACAAGAGTTGTAGCTTAGTGCTCCCCAGACCAGATGACCTGGGTGTGACCAGTATGTCTTGGAAAAATGCACTTTACAATACAGCACTCACCAAGTCTACATTGTATGAGCAAATGACTGTCACTTGCATGCAGGCAGAATCTACCTTGATTGCTTAAAACTGTGGCACATCATTCCATCTTCCAAGTGATCCTCTGATGGCACCAGTTGTGCCATGCAATGTCAATGCCATGGCGTGAGTGGAAGATGAGCTAGAGTTGTGTGTGTCTGTAGTCCCACTACTAATAACCACTTCACAATAGTTTGTGTAGACATTTCTAGGCTCACAAGCCCTCTTACCTGTGCTGTGGTAGCTGTATGATATGCCACTGCTGCCTGGGGTCATCCTGGTGGGCATCTGTGCTGCGTGGATGTCCAGAACCTCATCTGAGGGTATGAGAATGTTCACATAACCACTGATACCAGTATCTTTGAACAACTCACAGAGCACATCCAACTTTGGTATTAATTCTCCAAAAGGACCACTCTGCCACTTGGAAGGCCACAATTTCACCCCTTTCAAACTCGCTCAGTTGGCTGTAAGG
Source organism: Schistocerca americana (assembly GCF_021461395.2). NCBI lineage: Eukaryota > Metazoa > Arthropoda > Insecta > Orthoptera > Acrididae > Schistocerca > Schistocerca americana. The sequence goes on along the minus strand of NC_060130.1, from coordinate 248,990,200 downwards.
AGCACAAGTGTTTCTCCGTGGCATGGTTGCCCACTTGCTTCACAAGTTTACACCATACTGAGCCTTCTGCCTTCTGGCTGTGAGCATTCCCTATTAAAGGATTGACACAGATGATGCTATGGTAGCTATGCTATCTGTTGGCGGGTGACATTGAAACTGTTATCAGTACATCTACTATCCTCCAGGTGGCCTGTGCCATCATCAGATGAAAATCTGATGTCATCTTTCCAGGTGTACCAAATCCCCCCCCCCCCCCCCCGCAATGTATGTTGAAAAATCTTCCAACAAATTAACGGTTTTATTTTGGAGAAATAATTTCTTCCCTTTCTTCCTATTTTACTTATAATGTGGCACCTGGTTTGTCTGTATCATTATCAGTGTTAGTTTTTTTTTTCATTTTTGGCATTGTTGTAATTTTTTTTAGTATATTGCTTTCAAACTTTTGATTTTTCCTCAGCCTATTTTCACTGTAAAAGTAATGGAGAGCTAAGTTTTTTTGTCAACCTAAGTGTGGTTTGCATGGGTCATATTTTGTGAGTGTCTCAGATGATAATATTAATAATAATAACGAATTACTTACCTTTCGTAAGTCTGCACTGCCTTTCCTCTAAGATGGCTGGGATATCACTCCACCGTGTATTTAGGTCTTGGAGCTCTTCCCTTAATCTTTGACTCTGTGCTTCTGAACCAGCATACTGTATCAGCTCTTGCCCAGTTTTGTTCACATACTCGAAACTGTCTTGCTGTTCATCAATGGTGTTTTGTAGTTCCTGTATGATAAATATTTTTTTGCTAATAATGAGTTCCATTTAGCATTCCATATTATATTACCTAAGGTTCCACACAGGACTTAATTTCGGTGCAATTATGAAGGTCATTCCATAAGCAAGTTATGCTTCTTTTAACACGATGTTTCTTAATGTACATGCAAGTATGTATCTACTACTTCTTTTCAGTACAACACCTTATAACATTAAATCAATTTTTGAATGTTCTCATCATGAAATTTGCTACATATTGTACCCAGCTAATAACAATTCTTTTTCATTTCATCATCATTATCAAATATTATCACCATCATTATAAATTTATTAGTTGCTGCAATATTGCTTTACACCAAATATGCAGTCACATTTCAGAGCCTCTCACTTTGCTCTCCATAGTCAGTCTTGTATTCTGACTTAAATGTTCAAACCCACGTGAAACAAATATTTTGTCCAATAAGATAATAAAAAGGTAGATTCCTGAGAGAGTGTAGCATATTCACTACACACAAATTCTGTCATTTCACTTTAACTGTAACTGCATGACATATCTATATGTATGAAACTATTCTCAAACTGACGTCTTTACAAATTTCCTAGAAACTTTGTTACACTTTCTTATTTTTCTAGTGTGCCCCACAGGAGATTACTTCAAATAGAAGAGTACAACATAAATTCTTTGCAGATTATGCTAAACTTATGTGTAGAATATATATTCTCATGGTGCATAATGAGAAATAATGTTCAAAATTTGACTACTGCTAACCAAAACAAGCAAATTTTTCCAAGAAATCCATTTTTTTCAGCCAATACTGGTGGTCTGATAGGTAAAGTGCCCCAATTATGGTGGTAAAAGAAACAAGCAGGTAATGACAATCCAGCAACAGCTGTTCTAGTAATTTACACATATGAAGGCAAACAGTGTGGGATTCACATGAGAAACAGAAGTGTACCACTTGACATGACTGCTAATCAGTCATACTTTTTTTGAGTATGCATTGAACATTTAGCTACAATTTTTGAGATATTGTACATTTGGTGACTGCTCTCCCCTTCTCATAGTGTTCATTATAGGTAACAATAATGGAATTGTGTTACAGAGCAATGTTGGAATATCTTACTTATTCATATACCACTCCTAATGTTAACATTTTTTCCTCTTCTGATCTCATTTTATTAATAATACGTATACAACAGTATAGAATTTCTTATTCAAGCAGTGATGTGTAAAACTTTATTATTCACTGTGTAATTTTCAAATTACTGATGACTGTACTATAGTTAGTTCACCTGCAAATATTTTATTCAGCGAAATATTTGTGATTTGCTATACATGCAAACCAAGGGATGGTGAAATTTTTTATAAGCAAAATGTTATTTGTTTTGGTAATGGTATAGCTCATTTGAAGCCCTGATTATCCTTTTTTCAAAAACATTTCATTTTTTCCAAAAACTATTAATTTTAACAGTTATGCATACTCATAATTTTCATGTTCTAGAATGGTCACATCTTAAAATGTAATTTATTCAAAATTTAGTAGCATAGTTTTATATCCCCAATTTTTTTGTTTCCAAAAGTTACCAGTTTTCATTAAATTGGTTTGTTAATTTGTTCATTATTCCAATTAGAAAATTTCACTTTCTCAAGAATTTCTAGCAAATTTTGGGAATCTCCTTTAACAATGAACTGCTCTATTTTGTCATTTTCTAATTGTACTGCTGTTAGTTGAACAAACTTACATCACTGTCTATTGTGTCTTCGTTCCTTTTAAATTTCTAGATCTGTATGTAAATACTTACAATGTAGTAAATATATAATTCAAACAATTGTATTTTTCCATATCATGCACACCTGTAAGTAGGTGCAGTACACAAAGCCTGTGTCACTCTGTGTTTAAGTATCAAAATGTAACTAACTATCTATTTGACAATATGTTATCAAGTCTGTCAGAATCTAACAGTTATTATGCAAACAGTCTACATCCCATTATGTAGTTTTCTGTTTAGTTTGTACTATGTGGGTCTGCTAGTGACATTGCAAACATCATGTAGTTTTTGGTTTATGCTTCATCACGCAAATTTCAGTCAGTTTGTGTTTAACCACCATGAAGTACAAAATGTACAGTTCCTTTGTGTGTGTCAGTAAGGACCTAGCTGTGAACTTTTGCATAATCAATGTTTCAACATTCAGACAGTAAAGATATTATGCCAGAGCTGGGTAAAGTAATATGTTACAAAGATAATCAGAGAACAGGTGAACACTGTGAGTCAATAAACATGCAGAGATCAATAATCAATTGTTGCAAAGCTGTGTACTTTATTTTAAAAATGTTCATCAAATCCACCAGTAGCAAGAGGATGATCAAAGAAGAAAGGTTACAAGACTTCCAAAATGCAGTTCCAGGTCAGGTTAGTTACAACTCAGCTGCCGTTATATAAACAAAACAGTCACTATTGTTTGTTTCTGGACTAAATTTTGAAGATAATATTAGAAACAGACACAAAACCTTCATGCGGACCATGTCCCTGAATTGTCTTTTGCTATGAGTGTGTGTTATAATAGAGGCGTGTAGTAGTACAAATTTAAAAGAAGGTGTAAGACTGTTCCAAGCAATACTGATTGGATGAAAATTACATTAATAAAAATAGAATGTAGAAATATGTTACCCTGAACTTCTGAAGCTGGTCCTCCATTGTGGTAATATCAGACACAACAGCATGTTCTGAAAGCAGCACACCTTCAACATTGTGCACCCATTTCATCAGTGCTTCTTTTGCTTCAAGATACTTCTTGGGTGGTGTTCTATCAATGGCGCTGGTTAGTTCAGTCTGTTTTTCAGTCAGCCTAAATAATAATGCATGTTGGAAATCAGCAACACAATTCAAAATACTGAAATGTGCACACTTTTTCTTTTTATAGAATTAACAGCTCTCTTCCATTACCTCAACAATAAACTGTTCCATCTCTGAAGAACTTTGTCTGCATCAGCATCAATATCTTCAGCAAAAGGTCCTGCAGTTTCATTTGCAGAGAGCTCAGCTGATCTCTTTTTCAACTTTGTGAAGCGCTCTTCATTGGACTTAAGAGTTTTGAGTTTAGCCTGGAGCAAATTTTAATAATTATAAATTACAAAAAAACTGTGTTGATCAAATACATCAAAAAATATGGAGGACTGTCATAGACTTTTCACTTTGTGTTAATTATTAAGAAGGCTGGAGATGTCGAGTATTCAGGGTTTGCATGTTGCTCCAAGATGTGTGCCAGTTTCAGTCATATACAACACTTTGTACTAGTCATTGCACATTCCACTGACTGTATTTGAGACTTCAGCAAGTAGATTGAGGTGAGAGGTTGTGTATGATGGGGTAAATAGATGGAGAAAGTGACATGAAGTGAGGGGAGAGTTTGGGGAAGAGTAACTGATGGCTTTGAGGGAGACAGCAGACACACAAGATAGGAATAAGACAGACAACCACCAGAGTGAGGGAGTTTGTTTGTGCTCTTGGCCACAATTTGGTGGTGGCCATTCAGTCTGGTGGACAGCTGGCTAATGGTAATGCACACACAAAATGCTGTGCAGAAATGGCAGTAGAGGTGGTGTATGACAAGGCTGCTTTCACATGAGGCATTGCCTCTGATAGGATAGGATAAGCCTGTGACAGGACTAGAGTAGGGCATGCTGGATGGGAAAATTGGGCAGGTCTTGCAGAAGGGTCTGCCTGTGGCAAGGGCTGGATGTGGGAGTGGCATAGGGATGGACCAGGACATTGTGTAGGATGGGTAGGTGGCAAAATACCATTTTTGACAAGATGTAAAGCCTAATGAGTAGGTTGTTACTCTTTTCTGTGCACAATAATAGATAGTCAATGCAATGAGGGCCATCCTACCCACAATCCTTCCCATCCCTCCTAAAGCAGTATTCCACCATCCACCCAACCTACACACCATCTTGGACCATCTCTGCACCGAACCTACCCCAATCCCTTGCCTCAGGGGTCATATTTCTGTGCAAGACCTAGGTGCAATACCTGCCCAATTCACCCACCCATCACATCCTATTGTACTTCCATCACAAGCTTATGCCACACATAAGAGGTTGTGTCACATGTGAAAGCAGCCATGTCATATAACAGCTCTATTGCAATTTCTGCACAGCATTTTATGTGAGCATGACCACCAACTAGCTATCCATCAGAATGAATAGCCACCACCAAACTGTGGCTGAGAGCAGAGTTGACCACCCATTGGCAGAACATGCTATGAGCACAACATGCTCAAATTCAATGGCTGCATCGAAATCCTTGCCATCAGGATCCCTTCCCCCAGCACCAGCTTCTCTGAACTATGCAAATCAGAGTCATCCTTGCAACATATACAATGCCCCTGTAATCCTCCTATCTCAATCTCCAAAAATCCATCACAGTAACACCCTCTACCCTACAGCCCCTCTTCCTGTGTCCTGCCACTCCCTCTCAACCCACTCCATGTGATCGTCATCATACTCTCCACAAATTCATCAGCTCTATTTAAGGTTGAATAACATGTACACTGTTTTTGTTCTACTGATTTTTGTTTTTTGAAACTAGTTTTTGGCTTATTAGGCCCTTTTCAAGAAACAAGTCACTAGCATCTGACAGAGCACTAGTTTTAGGTAATCAAAGATTATAGACAAAGAAACAATCACTTGCATAGAGTGTTGTGCATCAAACTTGTTTCTTAACATTGAAATTACACTTTACACAATGGACACTGTTAAACACAATAAATAATTAAACAACACAATATTACAGGTTAAATGGTTACAATGTTTAATTTTGGGATGTCTTGACATTGGCTGATTAACTCTTAAACTGAGCACTCCTCATTAATGTGCAACAAACATGTTTTTCTTACATTGTAAACTAAACTTTAGGCAGTGTCCATTGCCTAAAGGCTCAGTTTAACAGTTAATCAGCCAATGTCAAGACCTCACAAAATTTAACATTATAACCATTTAACCTGTAATACAATGTTATGCTTAACATTGTCCATCATGTAAAGTGTATTTCAACATTAAAAAACAAGTTTGATGCGCAACGCTCTATGCAAGTGATTATATCTTTGCATACAATGTTTGATTACTTAAGAACTTGTGTCCCTTTCAGACGCTAGTCAGTTGTTTCCTGAAGTTGGCCTAATAAGCTGAAAACTAGTTTGAAATAGACAAAAGTTAATAGGAAAGAACAGTGTACTTGTTACTCAAATTTAAATATGGAATTTTTCAGCCAAGACATAATGGAATAACCTATAAATTAAATAAATCATCCGCTCTGGTGCCTGTGTGTCACATTTCTATCCCATATGCCAGCTGTTTCTCCATCCCACATTCCTCTCCCCATAGACTTGCTGCTTCACTGCAAGCCATCGGCTACCCTAGAGAACACAGAGAAATCCAAATCAAGATAATGACATAAGACTACATGATTTCTTTCTCTTAACACCTGCATGCTCTATAATAATGACTACTGTTGCCAGTAATTTGGACTGTGGTTGTTTCACATTCTGATTTTAGTGCCATAAACTGAGAGCTCACAATGATGTTAGCAAGCAACTGTCTACCACTGGGATAAATTGTTTTGCTACAAGTTGGAGAGAATCAAATAACACACAGAATCAATGAAAGAATTTTGAGACTGCAGGAAAATACACCAAGGACTATTTGAGTGATAATACTTGAAAATATAATAATATCATCCTCGATTGAAAAGTTTTAGTTAGTCAAACTTTTGACTTTTAAAAGTGATAAGATGTAAGTACAATTTTAAATTATATGCAACTGGGAAAAATAGTAATAGTAGCTGTTACTCACCCGGCATTGTTCAAGCTGATGCGCAAGACTCACTGACATTTTTGGAGATTCGAGCCATTTCTCATAACCTTCCAACAGCAATTCTAAACTAAGAACTTCATTATAAAAGAGTTTTCTATCATTCATAAAATCTATAGTTTGCCTGTGGTGTTGTAGTAACTGTTGTACACCATGCCATCTTGTTTCCAAGTCATTTACAATTTTTTCTTCTGCATCAGTTTGTTCATTTTCTACAATAATAATAATAATAAAAATAATACATCTACAAAATACAACAACAAGAACAACAACAACAACAACAACAATAATAATAATAATAATAATAATAATATAATAAATTATGAACTCAAAACCAAGGCAAAAAGTAGGGCCACTGTTCTGAATTAGGCAATGTAAACTCCCCCAAATGATTCTGGCAGAATCTTATGATCCTGGTTAAAACACCCACGCAGATTCCACTGAATTGCCACTTTTACGATAATTGGCAACAAACATCTTGTGGCTCTGCGCTGAACATGGAAAAGAATACTTGATCTGGATGTAGAATAGTTCAAGGAGAAAATTAATTATGAGCCTTTCTCATACACACAACTGACCATATGACTTGCCTCTGATGTATTACATGTAAGTGGTTGACTGGAATCCTATAGCTTCCTGGCCTATTATGCTGGTTATGAGACCAACTTCAGTGCCTTTCTGGACTTTCCTAGTGCCCTCCCTACACTAAATGGAAATTAGTTATTAGAAGGGAGTGGAATGGGTACATGGAGGACGCACCGGAATTTGCTCACGAGACATGACTGTATAAATCTGATGTTTCATATGGCCTTAGAACATGTTCTCATGTCCCACAGATTCTTTATTCTGTACAACAGGATAATGTATACATCATGATTGGGTTGCCTTCAAGATGCTAGAACTGAGGAGGAGACAGAAACATAAATAAACTGGTCCCATGTCAGTGCCTGCAGAGGCTTCAGATGCATAGTGAGAACATGTAAATATTTGCATCTACATACAAATATCAGCTGAACTAAATTCTTACAATGGAAAGAGGTGATAATTGTTCCATTAAATTCTGTGAGAAATAATCAGTATAATTAAAAATATAAAAAACATAATTTTCACCAACACATGAAAAAGCTAATGATTGAAACAATGATTACTGGAATGTAAGTAAACTGAAATTGCATTGAATTATTTATTTTTTCTTAAGTAATGAATGCCTGGAAAGTTGTAGGTTGCTTGGTCAGAGGCCTTAATAGACCTCACAACATGATGTTTTGGAAGCTTATGGCACTACCAGAATCAGACATAACAAATGCACTCTGTTGTTGTTAAACAAGAAGCAGCTAACTATGTTGGTTCTTCTCTGTACCAAGTTTATTTTATGCTGGAAACACAAACATTACCAATCCAGAGGTCAATGTATCATTTACACCAGATGGTGGCAATACTGTATTATGCCTAATTATTGTGTAAGTTCTACGATTGTTTCTGGCCAACCAGCTGATGATCCTTAAGATATTTTAATGTTTGCACAGTTATCACTTAACTGATATTACAGTATAGAAAAGACAAATTTGGAAATATCAATAATCATCATGTTCATATCATTGCACAAGTTTAAGATGACGATTGTTAAGTAGGTTTTCGTATTATTATAAATGTGTTGATATTGGGGTGACAAGCAGTCAAAAATGCAAATGAATGAATAAGGTTTTAACTCTTAAGGTGTCAAACTGTAGAAGAGAGAAACCTCATGCAAAGTTTGTAACTTACGGATCTGCAGCTCCCTTATCATCACTTTGGCAAGGCTTACAAGCTGCTTATAATCCTCCTCATGAATCTCTATATCTGACTGACTTTCTTCATAAATTGCTATTTGTTCTTCCAAACTGTAGTTGTTAAATGTGCTGCCTTCAGAACTACTTCCTTCTTTACAGGTATCTAACCTTGATTCAATATGGTCCAACCATTTTTGAAAAAGTGCAAGTTTTGTATCAAACTCAAGCCGATTAACAGTTGCGAGACGACGTTTCTTTGGACTTGCATGTTGTAGAATCTGGAAACACATTACATTTTTTTTTTTATTCATGTTGGATCTTCTGAACTCTGCAGACATTAATGTTAGTTGGTGAATGATGAAACCAGCAACAAATTCACCAACAAACAATATGCATTTATTGAAAATGACAGCATAAATCAAAAATTATATAAATTTTAATTGTGTAAAACCATTACCTCTTGACTAGACTGCAAAGTAAAATTAGAACTCCTGCTCCATTCATCATCTTGAGAGGATACTTCAGACCTGCTTTCAGTAGCAATTGGTTTTATGCTGAATTCAAATCCGGAGCTATTTATCTGTTTGAAAGGAAACAAAACTGCATGAATAAAGTACACCCTAACATTTAAGGTTTTATCAGTACCAAGGGATTATTATACTACAAAGTGAATCCACTTGATTGATTATTATTATTATACCTTACTAATCAAATATCAATTTATAAGGAACACATGTATCAACCTTACTGATACATTTTTTGAATAAGCAGCAGAATAATGGTAACAGTTTCTAGCCAAACTACACAAAAAGGGAGTAGTTGGAGCAGATGGGGGGAGAAATAATGAATAAAAATGTAATGCATTGGCGTGCATGGGCTGGGAAAAGGGTCAAGAGATTGCAGAAAACAATGCAAATATCTCAATGATTTTTCTTCTGAAGAAAATAAAACTGAATGAAGAAAATCAGAGAAATAAGCAGAAGTTCTCTTATTTAACAATATGTAGCCACTTGTTATTTTCTCTCAAGTTTCATTCATTCACACAGACAAATAAAATGTAGGTTTCCTAAATGACATCTTCTAATTGCTTGTTTTGTCAAGGCTAGCCTTGTTTCCATTTTATTTTTCTGAGGAAGTTATATCTTTTTAAAATATCAGTGTAGCTTGTATGATAATTATGTAGCTGTTAGGCTGATGCTGTAGTTTGTTTTGCGAGAAATTCATTTAAACAAAATTCATTTAAACAAAAAATATAAATAACTGCGAAAATCTTCTACAAGACACTGAAATACAAAGAAGGTAGGCACGTCTCCGATATCGGTGTAGTGGGATACAATATTCATGGTAAATATTTTGGCACTTTCTGCAGCGAGGAATTCAGAGTGTTCTATAAATATTTTTAAATGAATGGAATGGGTAAAGCTAATCAGTCACCATAATGTGGTGGTTTTGTGTAGTGGACAGACACACAAAGAAGAAACATAACATATATCAATTTACAAATTTGTTTCTTCAGAGCTTAGAGGACCACATACACCTACAAATTACAAAAGAAAAGCACCAAAAGTGGATGTTTTACAATATTAATTTATTTAGTTTACTGGTTTTTGGCTTACAATGCTACCATCATGTAAACACCTGTCCTTCCTTCTGGTGCCCTTCATTCAGCCAGAGTAAGGTCACGACTGGTGTAGTACTTATCCAATTTCTAGGAGAACCAAACACACCTGTACATAGACTATTATTACAAGGGGGTTACCGCACTAACAGCACCCCTTCCCCCCTCCCCACAGGAATCCATGTACCCTACTGTAGACATCTTGTGTAATTGCATGGTCAAATGTGACATTGTGGTTCGAAGAGTTTGCACAACGAAAACCAGTTAACTGTATAAGTTAATACTATGGAACATCCAAATTTTTGTGGTTTTCATTTATAAACATGAAGTTATTTTACTAAGCAGCAATAGAAGAATCATTTAACATGGTATACTCATGACACACACTGTTCCAACACTGCAACGTAACTGTGTCAAGACAACAATTTTCCACATTGAACAGGATTTGCAATTACTGTAGGGTAATAAATATTTCTGCAACTAACAGCCATATGTTAGTCAACTGCTATATTCTTAAGGAAATCATTTAACACTGACGTTTCTATACATACACTGAACAAGTTTGTACGCAGAATTAGACTTACACGTTGACCTTGAACTTCCATTATTTGTATCAGAGCATCCCATCGGTCCTGCAGCATTTCTATCTTTTCAAGAATTTTGTCAGTAGCAGAACCGGCCTGCAGCTTTTGAGCTAAATCCTGAAGGGCAATGATTTTTTTCTGGTGATCATCCATTTCAACTCGGATTGTCTACAAAGGAAAACATGTAACTGTGAATATAAACAGAAAAAGTGATCTAAAATTGTTAATTTAAGGCCAATTCTACTTTATGCTACAATTTAGGTACTTCTTACACACACAAAAGTGTGTATGCACACAAAACAACGTAATTTCAGACAAGCCAAAATCAACTCCAAATTTTCTCAAATGTTTTTATTATGAAAACACATATAACAGTTCAGTTTCTTACAATTATGGTCAACCTATAGTCCAATAAATTAATGCATTCCAACAATGTTCCAAAAATAGCATGTACCTGCAGCGTGCGAACTCTTTCCATAACCTGGCCCATCTCCTCTAATGGTGTAGCCTCCATTGTTTTAAGCTGTGTTTCACAGGTATCAAGTGCTGACTGCACAAACTGTAGCTTCTTTGTAACTGGACCCCATACTGTTGCTTGATGTTGCAGCTGCGCCCATCGATCTTCTGTCCATTGGCATATATGCGCCCAGCGCTCTCCCAAAGCTGTCAGCTGGTCCTCCATCTGAGCATATGCTGAAACAGATAATCTCAAACTTAAAATGGGAACTCAAAGGCACATGGGAAATATGGATATGTAGAAGAAACAACTATTATAGTGATTAAAACTGCGAGGGCTATCCTGAAAGTAACAGACATTTTGTTCTATCGCGGTGGTGGGTGAGCTACAGCTGCCATCTTGGGACCGTAACGTTCCTACACTCTGTACACTTCCAGCAGTGGTAGTTTGTGTTTTGTCTCTCTGCTACTTTGTTTTCTGTGATGTGTTAATAGAAAATCCTGCCACTTGGGAGATGCATTCTATTCTGTGATCAGGGTTTTTTTTTGGGGGAGGGGGGGGGGGGGAGGAAGCTGCCAACCAACTGAAATTTATTGCAACTGTGATGTGTATGGAAAAGGAATAATGAACAAAAGCTGAGTGATTTTAAAAATGGCCATACCAATGATCACGATGAGACTGCAGTGGTAGGCGTAGCCTTGAGACTGATGAACTGGTTATGAAAATCAATGAAAAAAATTCATGAAAACTTATTTCAGAATTATGAAATTTTTTCAACACTTTCCCCAAATTTAATGGCGGTTGGTGCATGAAACTGTGGCAGAGAAGTGAGATTACCACAAATTTTGTGCTAGGTTGGTTCCCAAAATTCTAATGGAAGACCACAAAAATAGAGACAGACTGCAGCACTGACCTTCCTAGATGATTATGAGAAAAATGGTAACAAAGTTACTGACTGTATCACAACTGGAGAAGAGACTTGTGTGAAGCATGCTGATCGCGAAACAAAAAGGCAGTCAATGGAATGGTGAGACACAAATATTCCTAAGAAACCACTGAAGTGTTTGCAAACACTGTTGAGAAGGAAGATTATGGATACTGCATTTTGGAACTCCAATACAGTGATTCTCATTGATTTCCTTGAACATGGCACAACAGTTAACTCAGAGAGGTATTGTTAAATACTGACAAAATTATGGCAGGTGATACAAAACAAGTATCGAGGAAAACTTAGCATTAAAGTTTTGTTTTCTCATAACCATGCACATCAACAAATGGCCAGTAATACCTAAGAGCTCCTATGGGGTTTTGGATGGAAAGTGTTTGATCATCCACCAGACAGCTCGGATTTGGCACTGAGTAACTACCACATCGTGCCAGCAATGAAGATATGAATCACTACACAAGGCCCCGATACTGACACTAAACTGCATGCCAGTACAAACCAGTTGTTGCAATCACAGGTGGCAGATTTCTACAGAGAGGGTACTAAAAAACTTGTTCCACTGTATGATAAGTGCCTCAATTTGAATGGCGATTATGTGGAACAATAGCTTCAGAGTATCTATAAAATGTATGTGATAAAATTTTTCCACAATGTTAATTTTTTTACTTCAAAACATCTCTTGCTTTCTGGATAGCCCTCATAAAATGAAGTCATCTATTACTGTCAAAATAAAAGTTATCAACCTGGAGGTTGATTGGACCATCATAGAACTTAACTAATTACCCTCCTATTGAAGATGGTATGCATTTTCTTTCCTCCAACATGATAACTGTCTCATCCAGCTAGTACTAGGGGACCTGAACCATAGTCCAACTGTACATGCTTAATATGTGCAAAGCTCTGCCCAGGGGGTAAAAATCATATTATGTATCTGTTTTATGTTATTCACAAGATGATAATCTGGTCAGCTGCCACAGTGCCAGTGGACATACATTGTGACGGTTGTGTCAGTTGCCAGCTGGTACCGAACATTAACACTTGCAGTCAGCACAATATAATTAGGCTTTTAGGTAAGTTTTTGATGTGCTGATGTTTAGTGATCTTCATGGTAGTTTAAAGTGCATGTGCAGTGTGAAATGACTTGCAACAACAATGGACAGTAAATGGTACAAATTTTAAAGTAGAGCTATATTATAATTCCATTTCCTATCAACTACTGTTCATCGTCTTGCAGATCCGATAATGACAGCATATCTCTGTCTAAACCTGTCATCCAATAAAATGGTTTTTTGGTGATCTTGGTTTCTGAAGTTTTCTTCTGTCATCATTTATATTTTTACTTTTATCCTTAACCACAAAGCCAAGTTTTGTGTTCATGATCAAAGGGAGTGGTGCACTGCAAATGAGGTGCACAGCTGGCAGAGAAAAACTATACTTTTATTGACAATAATGAACTGAATCACAATGGCACAGGTACAATCTGATAAGGCTGTGGTCAGCTGAAAGTGGCAGCACACTCAATGACAAGTAGCAATCAAAGTTCTGTGATTTAGTAGCCCTGAAAGGTCTGAGATGGCTTCCAGTGAGGTGGTAGCCCTGGATATTCAGAGATGGCATTCAGTGAGATGGCAGTCCTGAATGGCCAGAGATGGCATCGAGCAAGATGGGAGCCCTGGATGATCAGGGTTGAAATCCAGAGCAGTGGGAGGCTTGGAAAGTTGGCAATGACATCCAGTGAAGCGAGAGCCCTATAAGGTCAGAGATGACATCCAGTGAGGCAGGCCATGGATGCTCGGAAGTGATGTCCAATGATGCGACAGCCCTGGATGGTCAGTGGTGAGCTGGAGGATGGGCTGAAGGTGAAGTCCAGCAAGATGGCGCAGAGCAGGCACCCAGTGATGGCTTGATGACTTGGATGAGGTGGTAACTGATCCTCGACCAGCTTGGCGATGTACACGGTGAATTCACACCAAGCACACTGCCATGGATTGGCCAAATGGTGCCTTAATACCCGTCTGGCAAAAGGATATGGGTGTGCATACAGCAGGCACATGATCTTGCAGAAGGTAACAGGTGCCCATGATTGCAGCTCTGTGTACTGTTACAGGCATGCCGCCAGCTGCGAGGCTGGTGCCATCTCTTACTGTGATGGCAGCTGGAAGATTGGTTGAAAATGAAGTAGTCTGGTTATGTTATTGCCATGTTATATACAATCTCCTGCAGTAGTGTTGCCTGCAGACTGCAGCTGTGGCATCCCACAGTATACACTTATATTGTTGGTTGCATCATGGGCAACCACCCAGGGAAAGAATACCAATATCAGTAAAATAAAATTATGAACAAAGACAAAAGTAAAACTATCTCTAAAGCAAAAAACTGAAAAGTAATGGATATGTAGAACCTGTTGCTAGTGTCGATAGTCTCCTTTTCTGCCATAAAATATCAAGTATGCAGCCACATAAATTTGATTTCTTCTTCTAATATTTTGGCTGAATACTGTCCAGCCATCATCAGGGTGAGCTGAGGTGACTGATGCTCCAGTACTAGCTTCATCCTTTTAAACGCATGGACTGCACCACTGTGCGTGTGCCACAGGTAAACAAGGTGCCCAGAGAGGTTGATCAGTGGCGAAGAGGTATGACATATGCATGGAATTAGATCTATGACTGCGCTGTCATCCACACGGTGATATAGATGTATCACTGTGAGCTGCACCGTTGCGGCATCTTTGTGAGATTACTACAGAAATTGCCAAATTCCATGATTTGTTCACGCTGAAGCTGCTATGTCTCTTAATTAAATTCAGCACCAACCAAATTTCAATTGCTCATTTCACTACTGAGTCTCAGAAAGATGAAGTTGAGGCCAAAATTTTGACGCTATCATATGTCATAGAGTGCCAGTGTCACTACAATGCTCTGCCACCACAGATTTATTAGGCTGTAAGAGCCGGCTGTACCTGCAGTGCTCTGTGCATCTCTCCTGGCTATATGTGTCATCTTTCCAGTGTATGAACGGACACACTCACAGGGGATCTTGTAGACCCCAGGTTTCTGAAGCACCAAATCATCTTTAACAGAACCCAGGAGTGCTGCTGTGTTTGGTGGAGGGCAAAAAATCACTTTCACTTTGTATTTACTGAGGATCCTTCCCATTTTAGTGATAGGCTTCCCACATATGACAGAAAAGCCATGGATTTAAAACTTTCCGTGTCTTCTTCTGCATTTCTTATGCCCATTGTTGGTTTCATTTATAGTGCCTTACATATCTGCTGTGGAGTGTACCCATTGGCTTCAAAAACTCTTCTCAGGTGTAGAAGCTCATCCTCCAGACTTCTCTCATTGGCAATGATGTGTGCTGTGTGTGCCAGGGTTCTGAGTACACTCATAGATTGCATGGGATGGTGGCAGCTATTTGCACATAAATATAAATCCATATGGGCCAGTTTTCGACATACTGCGTGTCCCAAAGTGCCATTGAATTTGTCTGTGGGTGGAATTTTTATTTCTTTCTTTGTCTTTCCATTTAGGAACTGAGAACCAGAAAAGGTATTATCTCTTAAAAATGTTTTGTGTATCAAGGTAACAGTTTAATTCTGTAAATAGTAGCCGCATATACTACTGAAGAATGCAGTGTATATCTTCATCGACCATTTCACTGATGAGGAATGTGTCATCCGTGCATCCCCCATAGAAATATTAACACAATCTAAGAATGGGGGATTTTTCTCTAATAATTTGTTGTCAAGCTGTTTGAGAAATATCCACCAACATGGTCCCTGATGTACTTGCAGTCATTGTAATTCAACTATTCAATCTATAAATTTTACCATTAAAAGAAAAATAGTTGTATATCACTTTTCATATTGGAACAGTTCATTGTATCACATCTACAAATACTATGTCCAGCTTAACCTGTTACTATCATTGCAAGATGAAAAATAGATTATTGGCAACCTCGCACAATAATTTAAAAATCTACCAATGATTTTCTCTAGAAACTGTTGTGTAAAAACAGGTCATCCACTTAATGATGACAGTGAGACCACCTAAACACATAGTGAGTAAAATAACACAAAAACAAACAATTTGTGACAGATATAGATATTGCAATGCTTCATTTAAGAATATGCAATAGGTTAAGATGGCCAGGAAAATTGGAAGTATAATGTTTATGGATAATAGAATGGAAACAACTGAATAGTATATGTATTACTGAATTAGCTTGATGGCTGTGTAGGTAAGCATCAGAGTACAAATTCAAAGGTTCATAGTTTGATCCTCACATGGTTATAAGACCTTTCTCCTATCAATTAGCACATCATTCACCTCTGATAATGATTTGTATTTTATGTGTGGAAACAACAAAGCTGAACATTAGTTCTAAGCCCATCATAGACAGCATGTCTAGCAGCAATTGGACAAAGAAAAGCAAGGATATATCTCCTCAAAAAGCCTAAGAAAGCAGGGAGGAGCTCAGACCAACATCCCAATTTTTTTACTTAAATATTTCTGGTGGCAGCAAACAATATTACCATGCAAGTGTTTATCACTGTATAATAGTCATCAAGAGGGGAGTTAGGTATTTCTAAATCTACGTACATGTTTCACAACAAGCCGTACAAACAGTGGATGGTACTTCATACCAATATCAGCAATCTTCTGTCTTATTGGAATTTATGTATGGAGTGAGGGGAAAATTACTGTTTACATGCCTCAGGATGCACCTTACTCTCTCTTATAATTTCCTCATTATACATAGACTGATGCAAAAAACTTGCACTGCCAAAAAATAATTAATTTAGAGCAATGAAATTTCAGAATACATTTGTCTAGGTAACATATGTAAGTGATTAACATTGCAAGGTCACAGGTTAAAGTGAGCATGAGATAAGCCATTGCAAATTTGAAATGCTGGTACCTTCATAACTGGTGTAACCAGAAAGTTGAATGCAAGCATGCAAACATGCATGCATTGTATTGTACAGGTAATCATTATCAGTTCATGGGCTGGATTTCCATGCTGATGAACTTGCTTGGTTAACACATGGACAGCAAGTGCTGGTTATGGATGATGCTGTAGTTGCCATCTGATGTCCTGAATTTGCTCATTAAGCAGGTCAAGACCACATGTCAATACACTGTACAGCATGTTGGGTTACATCAGTATGTGACTGAGTGTTATCCTGTTGGGAAACACCCCTTTGAATGCTGCTCACAAATGGCATCACAACAGGCAGAATCACGAGATTGACGTAGAAATCTGCAGTCAGAATGCATGGGATAATCACGAGATTGTTCCTGCTGTCATAAGAAATCACACCCCAGCCCATAACTGTATGTGTTGGTCCCCGTGTCTAGCACACAGACAGGTTGGTTGCAGGTCCTCAACTGGCCCCCTCCTAATCAACACACAGCCACCATTGGCACCAAGGCAAAACCAGCTTTCATCAGAACAAACAACAGACCTCCAACCTGCCCTCCAATGAGCTCTCGCTTGACACCATTGAAGTCACAAATGATGGTAGTTTGGGGTCAATGGAATGCATGCTACAGGGCATCTGGCCCAGATCTGTCCCTGAAGCAACCAATTTTTAACAGTTCATTGTGTGACTACAGTGCCAACTGCTGCTCAGATTGCTGCTTCTGGTGCAATATGATGCACCAGAGCCATACGCCGAATACAATGGTCTTTTTTCTCGACAGTGCCACATGGATTTCTGGAGCCTAGTCTTCTTGAGACTGTATATTCTTGTAACCATTGCTGCCAGAAATCATGTACAGTGGCTACATTCCTACCAAATCTTTCTGCAGTATCTCCAAAGAAACATCCGGTTTCTCATAGCCATATTAACTGGCCTTATTCAAGCCCAGTGAAGAGCTGATAATGGCGTCTTTGTCACTGTAAAGGCATCCTTGACTAACACCAACTCACCAATTCCAATCTCAAAGGTAACTAACACTCACAACCATTACAGCATTTATTTAAAGTGAACCAGATTTGCATCCTCACAGTGGCACTATTAATAACACTCTTACGTAACTGGTGTGAAACTTGAAAAAACATCACCTTTTAGATGTAGGGGAACATGCCTACCAATGCCTACCACCTTACGCTTATGTTACACAACAGTTCTTTGTGTTACGACTCCCCCCCCCCCCCCCCAATATGAGGCATCAGAATTGTTGCTCAGTCTTTCTTAAATACCAGTTCTACGAATTCATCCATTTGTGTTTCATGAGACTGATGTTGGCATTCTTCCAGAGACACTCATTTCAGCTCCACGATTATTTCCATTACACTTTCATGCAGGCAGTACTGACGTTTTTAAACTTTGCAGAATGCCTCTGAATTTTTTGATGTCCGTTTTCATGCCTATTTGAAAGGACTCCAAACTGCAGAGCAGTACTGTAGAATAGGTCACATTAGTGTCACATCAGTATCCTATCGGCAATTTCTTTTACAGATGGACTGCACGTTCCCACAATCAGGTCTTATATTTGCCTTCAAGTGCTCATGTGCTCATTCAGCTATAGTATTACTCTTAAAGTTTTAAACAATGTGACATGCACCAGACATTTACCACTTGTAGTTGGATACTTTGATGTACTTTCTGTTTGTTGATGGGCATTATCTTGCAATTACTCTCATTCAAAAGGAAAACTGCTACTCAATACACAAAGCGGAAATACTGTTGGATTCATTCAACATTTCCTTATAGCCATCTACTAATTATACTTTCCTTCTGACAACAGTATTGTCAGCAAAGAGTTTGAGTGGCAACTGACTGAAAAATTGTGTATTTACCTTGAGAACATAAGCAGGTTTTTGAGCCTACACCATTCATTGTACTGCACTGGGTTCTGTAAGTTAACAAACTTTTGAGACCATCACATATTTATGAAGATAGGCAGTACAATCACATTTTGGTTGTAGTTTAACAGTGTGGCATGGTACCAGATGCATTTTGACAGAACCCACCTGTTCACTTGCGTCTGCTATTTGCCAGATACAGAGTGAGCCTTGTTTCACTTGGGTGGTTTCTCTTGAAATTGTATAATAAACTTTCTTGGGACTGAGAAGCTTATGGCAACAAATCAGTATGGTTTTAGAAAGCATTGGTCGTGCAAAACTCCGCTTGCCATTTTCTTACATGATATACTGAGAACTACAGATAAAGGGCAACAGGTAGATTCCATATTTCTAGATTTCTGGAAAGCATTTGACATAGTGCCCCATTGAAGGCTGTTAACAGAGGCATGAGCATATGAAATAAGTTCACAGATATGTGAATAGCTCGAAGACTTCTTAAACAATAGAACCCAGTATGTTGTCCTCAAAGGCGAGTGCTCGTCAGAGATGAGGGTATCTCCAGGAGTGCCTCAGGGAAGTGAGATAGGACCGCTGTTGTTCTCTATGTACATAAATGATTTGGTGGATAGGCAGGCCGCAATCTGCAGCTGTTTGCTGATGATGACATGGTGTACAGTAAGTTGTCGAAGTTGAGAGACTGTAGGAAGATTCAAGATAATTTGGACAAAACTTCCAGTTGGTGTGATGAATGGCAGCGAGCACCAAATGTGGAAAACTGTAACTTAATGTGGATGAGTAGGAAGATCAAACCTTTAATGTTCAGGTACAGTAATATTAGTGTCCTCCTCGACACAGTCAAATTGTTAAAATATCTGGACGTAACATTGCAAAGTGATACAAGGTGGAACTAGCATGTGAGAACTGTAGTAGGGAAGGCAAATGGTCAACTTCAGTTTACTGGAAGAATTTTAGTAAAGAGTGGTACAACTGTAAAGGAGACTGCATACAGGATGCTGCTGCGACCTATTTTTGAGTATTGCTTGAATGTTTGGGATCTGTACCAGGTCAGATTAAAGGAAGACAATACAGCAATTTAGAGACAAGCTGCTAGATTTGTTATTAATAGGTTTGGACAAAATGCAAGTATTACAAAGATGCTACTGGAACTTAAATGGGAATCCATGCAGGGAAGGTGATGTTCTTTTTCAAGAAACACTATTGAGAAAATTTAAAGAACCAACATTTGAAGCTGACTGCTAAACGATTCTACTGCTGCCAACATACTCTGAGCATAAGGACCAAGAAGATAAAGTACAAGAAATTAAGGTTCATATGAAGGCATACGGGCAGTCATTTTTCCCTCGCTCTATTTGTGACTGGAACAGGAAGGGAAACAACAAGTAATGGTACAGGGTACCCTCCGCCATGCACCATATGGTGGCTTGCAGAGTATTTATGTGGATATAGATGTGTTAATTATTTGAGATAAGATAATTTGCTTCAAGGAACATCATCAGATACGGGGGTATGTAATTCTTTGTATCTGTTTGCATACCCTTCTTATAAGCAGGAGTGACTCTTTCTCCTTCCAGTTGTGCAAGACTATTTTTTATACAAGAGATTCTCATTAAATATGGGCAAGGATGGGGGCCAATTTTGTGATTTATTCAATGTAAAGCCTAACACAAATTTCATAAGGACCTGGTGCCTCATGTATCTTAACATTTTTTACATATATACAGGTAATGATCATTTCAATGCCTCTCATTTGTAAGTGTACGTAACAGTCAAGCATTAGTACAGTAGCAGCACCTCCCTGTATGAATATATTTCTAAATGTGGAATTAAATATTTCAGCTTTTTCTCAGTTGTCTTCAGTTTCCATACAGACCAGTTCACAAGAGCCTGAATGGATAGTTTTGATAAATTAGTTGACCTTTCAGAATTTTGATAAATTTGTTGACCTTTCAGAAGTTCAAATTTTTCTGGGATTTTTCTGATAGCTATTCTACCTGGGGCTGACCGGTAAGTTGTAAGCTAGACAGCCCTTCTTACTGATGCACAAGTTGGTGTTCAGCATTACTTCTCAAGACTGTTTTCCATATATAAGTAATGAGTGTATAGTTTTTCATGTTGATTACAGTCACCAAGTAGTTTGATTATTTCAGTGCTATCTAATTTATGCAATCTTTGAATGACTCAATTACCAATATATCTGAATCTGGAGGCCAATGGAAAATTTGATTATTAATACAAGTTATGTGTGTCCATAATTGCTTGTCACACTTGTCCATGTAAGTTCACAGTCAGGTTAATTTTGGACCTTGCTAGATTTAACCCCTCTGGTTGTTATCACAAAACTTTTTTCACAGGGAGCCTAATTATCTTTGTGATATGCATTCCATGTGTTGCTGAATATTTCTACTTTCCACTTTGCATTTCAGCTAGCTCTCTCAGTTCCTAGTATTATTTGAGGGTGATCACTTTCTTGGAGTGGTGAATTTTGGAGCTTTGCTCCACATGCTTTAGCAATTAACAACTAACATTTTAATAGTCTCAATCTCAAAATTTGATATCCAAATTGTTTCCTAGATGGTCATTTTTCATCTGGCAATCCCAAAGTTTTGCAGAATAATAATAATAATAATAAAAAGAGTGTATTCCACACATATTCTGCTTTGCTGGTGACTGCTTCTGATGTACTGTGCATGCCTGACTTAACCAGGCTGATTCTACAAGTCTCCACCCTGCGTCACAATTTGAGGAAGATGAAGATAAGATCACCACAAAACTGATAATGCTTCTGCTTCATACACTCCTTCACCCTCCATCCTTGAAATGATACTGCAAATCAAAAGCTGTGCTGGAAGATTGTAAGTAGGATAGCTGTCTTCAGGAGTTCTGACAATATATGAAAATAATCATTAATGGTCCCGGATCCCAGTTGACAGATGTTGTTGGTTACAATAGGTTGACAGTCTGCAGCTGCCTGCAACCCATTCTCAGTATCATCAACAGCAGGGAGCAGTGCTTCAAATATCTTCATTAAGCCATCTGTCACATTTATCTTTTCCCATAAAACAGTTCCAGATTGGGGCATAACCCGTCAGCCACCATCATGTGGCTTCTTGATACTGGATCAGGGTTCTCTGCCATCCATGCAGGCAAGAAGAGAAATTGGCAAACTCTGCTATGCTTTGGTGACAACAGAAGGTCACCTTGCTATTAGTCTACCAGTGCAAGTTGCAGTATACATATGAAGCCAATCAACTGTTGTGAACATAGCCTGCAGCCGACTGTGGGCAGCAGGCATCTACTCCATAAAGAAAGTACTACAGAACTACTTCTCGTCTCTTCCACCAAGAAGCACATAATCAATTAAACTAAGATATACAAAATAATTATTGAAATTACTTTAAGTGCTTCTGGTGCTGATTAGAGCCTACAACTGGAGAACCAGAACACTGTTTCTGATGCAGTATAAGAAAAAATTATAATAAAAACTCTGAATTCCTTTTAATTTCCTGTTATTTTTATGAAGGAATTCTGCCAATAACATAGTTCACATCAAAGAATTTGAATATTGCTAATAATATGATTTCTAAATGAGTTATGTAGAGACAAGAAAAATACAAGTCATCTTTATAAATAACTGTCAGTACACTTTATTTTATTTTATATTTAGAAATATGCTGCTTTACTGACTGTCTAAGCTTACCACTCTCAGGACTATTGTCATCAACAACCACCACCATGTGTGACAGTGCATCAACCACCTTCTGCTGTGCACACAAATCGTTCTGCAGTTCACGATGACGTTCTATCTGCTCCTGCAGAGTTTCAGGATCATTTGCAACTTCAGCCATGTGTGAAATGCGATCTTCTGTGTCTGTCAACCATTGTCTCAGTTGATCTAACTGTTGCTGCTGCAGTGACATCAAGAGTTCATGGATCCTATAAATCAGAAACCTCTTTGTTAGGATACAGCAAACAATTTGAAACTCATTAGTCACTCCATAACTAGTGTGTTATCACTTGTACTTTATAAACTGAGTCATATATACTAAGTAAAAATAAGATGCGACTGTAGGCAGCATATTTTCACATTGGTAGAGTGTAGACAAAATTATTTACCTTCCTTTGTCCTAGTGTACAAAACAACTAAATGAAAAGAAAAGCCTTAAGAATACATGACAAAGTTTTTTAATTAAGAGGCCAGAGTCGCACGGAGAGGGGAGAGCTGTGGTTAATTTCCTACTTAGGCACCCATATTTAGGTTTAACACGGTTTCATTAAATCACTTCACACAAATGCTGAGATGGTTCTTTTGAATCAAATATGGTCAGCGTCTTTCCTCTTGTTGTCTCAATCTGAACTTGGGCTCCACCTGCACTGACCCCATTGTCAAAGGTGTGTCGGACCCTACTCTCCCTTACTTTCTTTTTAGTATCATTATTATTTTTCAGAAAAGCTAAATTTAATGTCTTAAAATAAAAGAATGCATCTTTGGTAAATAGAAGATGATAATAACAAGAGTAAACACAAAACAAACCTTGTTTGACGTTCCATAGCTTTGATCCTTAGATCCTCCCAACGGGAATTAAGTAGTCTCATTTGTACCCTCACTTCATCTTCTTCATCATGAGACAAACCACCTTCAGAAACCATATGGGCTCCTTCTTCTAGGACTGCTCGCACACCTTCCTGATGGCCAGCCAGTTCATGCAGAAATTCCTGTATACATTAAATTCTTTTTAGTCTTTTTTACTGGGGTGAATTGAAGTTTGCTTTCCAATGAATTTCTAGTGGTAATATTAAGCTTTCTCTAATTACAAACATATCATCAAGTGATTC
The DNA here is from genome assembly GCF_021461395.2 of Schistocerca americana. Classification (NCBI taxonomy): domain Eukaryota; kingdom Metazoa; phylum Arthropoda; class Insecta; order Orthoptera; family Acrididae; genus Schistocerca; species Schistocerca americana. The sequence goes on along the minus strand of NC_060130.1, from coordinate 248,966,528 downwards.
AATATACACTGGTGTACAAAATTAAAGCAACAAACCAAAATTTTGCAAGGCTGCATTTATTTTGCCACAAAACAGTATAATCTGGTGATAGTAAAGTAGAAACAATATAAATAATACACAACATAAACAACTGCAACATGCATAATGGTAGACAAAGATGTTCCTCATTTTCTACAACTTAACAGATTTACACACATATTCTGACAACTCATTAATGTGCTCACTATGGGGTGTGACTACCTCTGGCACCAATACAGGCCTGACAAATTATGGGGGATGCTGTAAATGATGCCATAAATCTCATACTGAAGCACTGCTCGTACGTCTTTGAGAGTGGTTGGTGAGAGCTGACGTGATGCAACCTGGGTCCCTAGTGCAAATCAGGAGAGCGAGCAGGCCATGCCATGCGTGCAATATCTTCCATTTCCAGGAAAACATCAACCACCCGTGCTCTATGAGGTCGAGCATTATCATCCAGCAATACGAAGTCTGGACCCACAGCACTCGCAACAACTGCACATTAGGCCCCAAGATCTCGACATGATATCTGACAGAAGTTAAACCTTGCCAATTTAACCATACAATTTCAGAAAGAGGTACTTGAGTGGTCAACATAATCCCTGCCCACACCATTAGGAATCTTCCTCATGTCAGTCTCTTTCCACAATGGTTGGGTCCAGAAAGCATGTTCCATGTTCACTCCAGATGTGATCCAAACCAAATTAGGACTCATCTATGAAAAGAACACTGACCCTCTGTTCAACCAGACAGGTGGCATGTTGACGGGTCCACTCTAGAAGTTCCCTTCTGTGAAGACGCTTCATAGATTGATGTTACATGTGGTCAGCCCCAACCTGGTCTTCGGGATACAGTTTCACTCTCCATAAACCATTGCCACATCCAAAAAACAACAGAACAATTCACATTAAGCCATCAGGCCACATCAGTGTGCAACTGTCCTGCTTCCATTCTTCCCATGGACCTCCACCACAGAAAGCCTGGCAGGCATCTTCTCTGTGCCATACTGCACTGTCTGTGACTGTGTACACATCAATTGTGGATGTAAGACTAGCCGGTAAACACCATTCCGTTTGGTAGGTGCCCTGATGTCACATGTATGTAGAATTTGCTGCTTTTGTTTTAGTGTCAGAGCATTATTAGCTCATTTCTGCTTTGGTGACAATGAACCAGACAGTTGGCTACGTATGATTCTTTTTCACTGTTATTCATCTATGCTGTATTACAACAGATTTTCAAGTCACTCAATATGTAAGCAATGTCTTCTGAAGCAGCCTGAGAGACCAGCATTCCAATTCCTGCATATCAATTTATTTAGCTGTAACTCCTTAAAACCAGAGAAAATGAATAGTTTTGACTTGGCAAGTACTTACAAGGAATGTCCTATAAAATTATATAACCAAGTAGTAATAAAGAAAGTAATGGGATATTTTCTACATGAAAGGGAAGAAAATGATCACAAAAGAAATTGTGTTGGAAGAGTACAGAAGATGAAAATATTTAAGTGAAATATCCAGACAATACAAATTTTATTTTTCTTCTTTGACTAATTATGTGATGGCATGTGTGTTAATATCACATGATAATGTTACAGTACAATCAATAGGAATATTATTCTACACTTGACTCAACAAGATTAAAAAATATGAGTAAATTCATCTTGTATACTAGTCAATAAACTCACCTCATGTGCATGAAACTGGGATTTGACTGTCTCTAAATCACCAGCCAACACAGGTGACTGGCTAAGCTTATCCTCAGCTTCTAGCAGCCATGTAAGAACTTCTTCCAGGGCAACTTGGTAACCTCCCAATTCAACAGACACATTTGTTGCGAGGCTGATAGGTCGAGATGGTGGAGCACTAAATGGTAGGGCCTAGTAATAAAAAAATAAGAAACAGGGACAATGAAATATTAGTCTGTGTAAAATAATGCTGAAACATACCAACACAAGAACTATAAAGACTAAACTAAATTCAACATTTGCCGACTTGCCACGACATCATCTTGTGCTGTGTTGTCAAGCGGCGAAGTGTGTGCGCCTAGAAACATCGAGGTCATAGGATCAAATCCTGGTCGGACCACAAATATTTTCAGTCTACCATCAATTTACCTTTACTTCTCAATGAGAACTTGCCAGGAAGGACACATGGTTTAGACTCCAAGTTAAACAGTAGGTCCCCTTTACCCAGATCAATAACTGGAGTAGATTAGGGATACACAATTCATCAATGTGGCATCCAACTGAAAGATTTGCATTTGAGCACTGAGCCACATAAAAATTTTAATTATTCTCTGCTACACGGCATTAGGTGTGGATTCAAGAAGGGGATCACAACCCCTAAAAATAAATTTTAGCAGATGGATATATATTTTTACATATTTCAGTTTCCAAAATACTCAGATAATTTTGTGAAAACAAAATAGTACATAAGCTATGAGTCTCAAAAATGGCAAGTTATTCTAGAACTTACTACACCGAAGAGACAAAGCAACTGGTACACCTGCCTATAGTGTAGGGCCCCCGTGAGCATGCACAAGTGCCGCAACACGATGTGGCATGGACTCGACTAACATCTGAAGTAGTGCTGGCGGGAATTGACACCATGAATCCTGCAGGGCTATCTATAAATGCATTAGAGTATGAGCGGGTGAAGATCTCTTCTGAACAGCATGTTGCAAGGCATCCCATATATGCTAAATAATTTTCATGTCTGGGGGGTATGGTGAGCAGCAGAAGTGTTTAAACTCAGAAGGGTGCCTGGAGGCACTCTGTAGCAATTCTGGACGTGTGGTGTGTCACATTGTTCTGCTGGAATCGCCTAAGTCCATCGGAATGCACAGTGGATGCAGGTAATCAGACAGGATGCTTACGTATGTGTCACCTGTTAGAATTGTATCTAGACGTGTCAAGGGTCCCATATCACTCCAACTGCACACGCCCCACACCCTTACAGAGTCTCCACCAGCTTGAACAGTTACCTGCTGGCATGCAAGGTCCATGGATTTATAGGATTGTCTCCATACCCATACACATCCACATCCATTTGCTTGATACAATATGAAATTAGACTCATCTGACGAGGCAACATGTTTCCAGTCATTAACAGTCAAATGTTATTGTTATCAGGCCCAGGCGAGGTGTAAAGCTTTGTGTTGTGCAGTCATCAAGGATGCATGAGGAGGTCTCCGGCTCCGAAATCCCATATCGATGATGATTCGTTGAATGGTTCACATCCTGACCCTTGCTGATGGCCCAGCATTGAAATCTGCAGCAATTTGTGGAAGGGTTGCACTTCTGTCACATTGAATGATTCTCTTCAGTTGTCGTCGGTCCCGTGAAATGGTCATACCGGAAAATTCCCACTTCATCGCTACCTCGGAGATGCTGCATTCCACCACTTGTGCACCAACTATAACACCATATTCAAACTCACTTAAATCTTGATAACCTACCACTGTAGCAGCAGCAACCCATCTAACAACTGTGCCAGACACTTGTTGTCTTGCCGGCCGGTGTGGCCGTGCGGTTCTAGGCGCTTCAGTTTGGAACCGCGAGACCGCTATGGTCGCAGGTTCGAATCCTGTCTCAGGCATGGATGTGTGTGATATCCTTAGGTCAGTTAGGTTTAAGTAGTTCTGAGTTCTAGGGGACTGATGACCACAGATGTTAAGTCCCATAGTGCTCAGAGCCATTTGAACCATTTTTGAACTTCTTGTCTTAATAAGTCGTTGCTGACCACAGAGCCATATTATGCCTGCTTACATATATCTGTATTTGAATACACATGCCTTTACCAGTTTCTTTGGCACTTCAGTATAGCTACGCTGAACACTGGATATTTTTCAGTTGCTCGTGTGAGAGCCTGCTCACATTCCAGTCCAGTGAAGTCACATAAGCAAATGCTGACCTACCTGCTGAAAAAACAAAGTGGCACATTATGTGAGTCCATAGATACAGCCAGCAGACCATAGAAAGCTGCGTAAGGGAAGGAAGAAAGGAAAAGACCCTCCACTAAAGAAGGGAGATAAACTAAATTCCTGAATGTAGGAGAAATAACGAAGAAATAGCATTCCCCTCATTTACCCACTCATACAGTCATAGTTTGCAGACCATTGTTCACAGCCTTTGTGCTCAGTGAAATACTAAGCTTGTGAAAGCACTCTTATTTTATATTGAGTCAATTATGATGTAATCAAATTTCTGAGCCTGTTCTTATTACAGTTCTTAAATTAATTATGCAACACATGTACATTACTTCTCAAATTTTCAAATGCATGTTATTCATAAGCTATACTTTTCTGAATTGAAATTTCTTGGTTATTATGCATAAGCAGTGTACTATTAACTGATCTACACACATCACTGTCATGATTATTACATTAAAACACTTCAAGATAATTTTACTCTTTATTATTATTATTATTATTATTATTTCTTTCTTTTCTCAGACGTTATGTCTGGTCAAAAATGGAAAGTGACGCGGACCTTGATCAAGTGTGACTTCCTTTTAACTGTACGGTATATGTTATATTGCATTTAGGAACTTTCGGGTAATTGAACATGTATCAATAATTACGGATTTCTGTAGTTGTATATATAAGTTTGGATGTAGCTGTATTGCATTGATGTACTGGTGGATATTGTGTGGTATGACTCCTGTAGTTGATAGTATGATTGGTATAATGTCAACTTTATCCTCATGCCACATGTCCTTGACTTCCTCAGCCAGTTGGATGTATTTTTCAATTTTTTCTCCTGTTTTCTTTTGTATATTTGTTGTATTGGGTATGGATATTTCGATTAGTTGTGCTAATTTCTTCTTTTTATTGGTGAGTATGATGTCAGGTTTGTTATGTGGTGTTGTTTTATCTGTTATAATGGTTCTGTTCCAGTATAATTTGTATTCATCATTCTCCAGTACATTTTGTGGTGCATGCTTGTATGTGGGAACGTGTTGTTTTATAAGTTTATGTTGTAAGGCAAGCTGTTGATGTATTATTTTTACTACATTGTCATGTCTTCTGAGGTATTCTGTATTTGCTAGTATTGTTCATCTGCTTGTGATGTGATCTACTGTTTCTATTTGTTGTTTACAAAGTCTGCATTTATCTGTTGTGGTATTGGGATCTTTAATATTATGCTTGCTGTAATATCTGGTGTTTATTGTTTGATCCTGTATTGCAATCATGAATCCTTCCGTCTCACTGTATATATTGCCTTTTCTTAGCCATGTGTTGGATGCGTCTTGATCGATGTGTGGCTGTGTTAGATGATACGGGTGCTTGCCATTCACTACTCCAAATGAGTAGGTCAATATTGGTATAGCATAAGTATTTATAGCTTTTGTCTTGTTTCTTGCTGTCAATTCTGTTTTCAGTATTTTTGTTAGTCTTTGTCTATATTTTTCTTTTAGTTCTTCTTTAATATTTGTATTATCTATTCCTGTTTTTTGTCTGTATCCTAGATATTTATAGGCATCCGTTTTTTCCATCGCTTCTATGCAGTCGCTGTGGTTATCCAATATGTACTCTTCTTGTTTAGTGTGTTTTCCCTTGACTATGCTATTTTCCTTACATTTGTTTGTTCCAAAAGCCATATTTATATCATTGCTGAATACTTCTGTTATCTTTAGTAATTGGTTGAGTTGTTGATTTGTTGCTGCCAGTAGTTTTAGATCATCCATGTATAGCAAGTGTGTGATTTTGTGTGGGTATGCTCCAGTAATATTGTATCCATAATTTGTATTATTTAGCATGTTGGATAGTGGGTTCAGAGCAAGGCAGACCCAGAAAGGACTTAATGAGTCTCCTTGGTATATTCCACGCTTAATCTGTATTGGCAGTGATGTGATATTATTTGAATTTGTTTGGATATTAAGTGTGGTTTTCCAATTTTTCATTGCTATGTTTAGGAACTGTATCAATTTAGGATCTAATTTGTATATTTCCAATATTTGTAGTAACCATGAGTGGGGTACACTATCAAAAGCTTTTTGTTTAGTTTTAGCTTGATATGTCACCCCTGCATCTATTATCAGTTGCTCTTTACATCCTCGTGCTCCTTTGCAACAGCCTTTTTGTTCTTCATTTATAATTTTGTTCTGTGTTGTATGTGTCATTAATTTCTGTGTAATGACTAAAGTTAATATTTTGTAGATTGTTGGTAGGCATGTTATGGGGCGATATTTAGCTGGGTTTGCTGTGTCTGCTTGATCTTTAGGTTTCAGATAAGTTATTCCTTGTGTAAGTGTATCAGGGAATGTGTATGGGTCTGCAATGTAACTGTTAAATAATTTAGTTAGATGTGAATGTGTTGAGGTGAACTTCTTTCGCCAGAAATTTGCTATTTTATCATTTCCAGGGGCTTTCCAATTGTGAGTAGAATTAATTGCTTGGGTGACTTCATGTTTCAAAATCATCACTTCAGGCATTTGTGGTATCATCTTGTATGTATCTGTTTCTGCTTGTATCCACCGTGCATGCCTGTTATGTTGTACCGGGTTTGACCATATGTTGCTCCAGAAGTGTTCCATGTCTGTTATGTTTGGTGGATTGTCTATTTTAATGTGTGTGTTATCTATTGTCTGGTAAAATTTCTTTTGGTTTGTGTTGAATGTTTGGTTTTGTTTCCTTCTATTTTAACTTTTTTTGTATCTTCTAAGTCGTTTGGCCAATGCTTGTAGTTTCTGCTTCTTTTCATCTAATTGCTCTATCGCTTCTTGTTGTGAGGTTTTACCTAACCTTTTTCGTTTTTTTTTTTTCTGACATTTCATTTCTTATAAATTGTGTTAGCTGTCCGATGTCTTTTCTCAGTTTTTCTATTCTGATCTGTAGCCTGTGTTGCCATGCTGGTTTTGTGGGTTTCTTCTGTGTGTTGGTTGATTCTGATCTCTGCCTAGTGTGTATATTTGGTGTAGTGAGTGCTCCTATATAAACTAGTAGTTGTAACTCTTCCATAGTTGTGTTTTCATTTATTTTGTTGTGTATGATTGTGTTGATAGTTTTTATTGTTGTTTCGACTTGTGGGTTATTTGGCGGTCTATGCAAGAATGGTCTAATGTCTGTATTTGTGTCTTTGTATTCTATATATGTCAGCTGAAATTTTTCTTCTATATCTAACATGTGTGTCACTTCGTGTTCTATTTGTGCTTGTTCTGGTGGCTGTCTTAAGATTTCGTTTTCCTCTGATTGTTTAATTGATGCGTGTTGTTCTTTGTTTGTTTGCTCTGGGATGTTTGAGTCCATTACTGTATTTTCTTCTTCTTCCGATTGCATGTTAGCTACAGTGTCTTTGTTCCGTTTTTGTTTTTTCCCCCTATGTTGACCAAAATACGGAGCTACAACTACCTACACAAGTGTGTGTCCATTGACCATTTCAGGATCTATATTTCTTGCTAATAATTAAAATTACTTTAGCCGATGGATATTTATATTTTCAATTTCCACAACATGCTTACTTGTTTTATATGTAAACTGCTCTGACATTACACTGAGAAGCTATTGTCACACAATATTATTTAATTTATTTCATACAGAAAACTGTGTATGGCTGATCTGCTAACTTGCTTTTCTTATTAGGCCAAGAGACAAGAATAATGAAATTTTCATGTCTATTTTCATTTACCTCTGCCGCTGGAGACATCAGAGAACCAGTTTCTGGATTAATTGAAGATTCAAGAGTGGTTGCATCCACTTCTGAATGAGGTAGTGATTGAAATAAACACATTACATACATCATGATGGATTTCTTGTCAGGTACTGAAGTGTTAACATCTGCAAACAAAATCCAAAAATAAAATAGGGATAACAGCCACCACACTACCAATAACATATGTCATAGAAGTACAGCTGTAATGAAATGCACCCAAATATTTACAATGGAAGTAAATGCACATTCTTTTGCTAAGAAAACATTTTATTGCAGCTTTAGGTGTATACGTCAATAAAAATAGCTAAGTATGCAGAATTGACATTTAAATGGTTCAAAACAGACATTGTTACAAAAGAAAATCTAAAAACTAGTACATGAGTGTCTAGCTTTTTGTCATTGTACGATGTAATTGACACACGATGGACTTTGACACAGTGAGATTTCAACATCATAGTCACTTGCCTGCACACTACTATGCCAGCTACATAATTGCATCAGAAACATCAGCTAACTTACTTTCTTTTGTAAATCTCAACAGCTCTGGATGTCTTGTGCAACAGAATTATAGACGCCACAAAATATTTTCTAATCTTGGTAGTCGTAGCTGTTTGAAGGCATGATATTAAGAAGAATTCCGCTGGTAAAAATGGTTCTTTTATTATGAACAACTGGTTTTGCAGCCTAAAGCCGCATCACCAGGTGCAACCCTCATGGTAAGGAGTAATATACAGTATCTTAAGTTTTTGTCTGTTTAAATTAAAGAAGGTAATATCTAAACTCGTGATCTATGCACCAGCAATTTCTATAAAATTAACAGATCACATCTTTGTCACCCATCATTCACCAACAGAATGAAGACAATATTCACTGAATAATACATCTTGACTAATAGTGATGGGTAAACCTATGACCTTTTAATATTTTGAGTATATTTTAGATACTACTTTTATTAATTTTAATATCCAAAAAGTTGAAGCACTGTATATTACTCTTTACCCTGTAGGTTGCACCTGATGATGTGACTTTAGGCCATGAAACTGGTTGTGCATCTATAAAACAACGATTTTACTAACAGTAAGAGGAATTATTCTTAATATCATGTGCATATGTGTTGCAGTTTTGCCACTGTCTGATCATTTTCTTTTTAATTCCATTCATGTTCATCACAGTCGCCTTCAGTGAAATCTATCATTTTCCTTTGGTCCACTTCTCACATCTGTACCAATGATTTATTAATTTTCTTTTTTAACACTATAAAATGTTTATTTGTTTCACTTGACATTAATGTGCAACTGTCAGTTCCATCAAGGTCATGAATACACATCTATTTAATGTAATTTTATTATGCATTGCACTGATCCATAGTACTTGTCTGTCACAGATGGGTACATATGATGATTTCGCCACAAGTCTTGAAACCCATCATGGTACAATAACGTGAGGAGCATTTAGTTGCAGCCAGAGGCAATATTTCCCCTAACCAACCATATGAATGTGTTCCTCATAGCCCCATCAGTGATTGAGAGTTCAAACATATATCGTTCAGGTTATTGAGTTAGTGTATTCAGGAAAAAAGGAGATAAAGTGGTAGCAGGGATAAGACTTGAGAGCACAGAGAGCAAAGGCTAAAGGACACATACCCTCGGGGTCCAGCAGCCTGTCGATGTGTAGGTGCTCCTGTGCAATGCGGAAGGCATGCTCCAGGCGTGCATTCGGATGCTTGCGTGCAATGTTGTTGAAGTCGAACAGCTGCGGCCGCCAGTGGTGGATCAGCGCATTGAACGCCAGCCCATCTGACCATGATGTCGTGAAGTTCTTCACATCCACTCCCTGGTAGTCCTGCGAAACCAAGGCTATCACTAACACGGCTGCTGCTACTACATCAGATATTATTGCCAGAGGGGAAGGAGTACAGTTCTCGACTTGACAGAGATATGGGATTAAAATCACAGGAGTTTTGCTTTTATTATATTGCTGTACGTCTTACATGGATACAGATGGGAGGGAGAGGGGGCATGTGGAGAGGGAGAGGTCATAACCGCCTCCAAAGGACAAAACTCTCTTATATTTTTACATACACTAATGAGCCTGAACATTATAACCACCAACCTAGTGTCAGCATAAACCCGTCCAGGCAATAGCAATGGCATTTGGTGGGGACCGACTGTTTGTCTGACAAACATATGGTACATGTAGTATCGATGAGTGTGCTGTCCACGTGTAGAATGGGGAAGGCACGCAATCTATCAGAGTTTAACCGAAGGTGGACTGTGACGGCCTGGAGGCTCGGAACAATCATTTGGGAAACAGCACGATTTGTCGGGTGTACGAGCAGTTCTGTGCCGAGTGTCTTCACCAAGTAGCAAAACCAAGGTGAAACCACGTCCAGACATCATGGGGTCGGACGGCCATCCCTCATTACAGATGTCCGACATCGTAGGCTGGACAGGCTCATAAAACAGAACAGGCTGTGAACTGTGGTGGAACTAACATCAGACTTTAATGCTGTGCACAGTACAAGTGTGTCTCAACACAAAGTGCACCAAAGACGTCTAACAATGGGACTCCACAGTCGACGACCTGTGCATGTGCCAATGTTAACACCACAACATCATCAACTATGACTGAAATGGCCATGTGACCACTGGCACTGGACATTGGCACAGTGGCAGAATAGTGCACGAACTGATGAATCCCGATACCTTGTTCATCACGCCTATAGGAGGGCATGAATCCATCGTCTTCCAGGCGAACAGCTCCTTGACACCTGTACTGTGGGATGCAGACAAGCTGGCGGCGGCTCCATTATGCTCTGGGGAACATTCACTTGGGCATCTATGGGTCCAGTGCATCTCATGCAAGGGACCATGATGGCCAAGGAGTATTTTATACTGGTTGCAGACCATATACAACCCTTTAAGATGATCATGTTTCCTAACGGCAGTGGCATTTTTCAACAAGTTACAACACCAGGAATGTCATGGAGTGGTTTGAGGAGCACAATGGCGAGTTCCAATTGATGTGCAGCCCCCCCCCCCCCCCCCTCTCCAACTCGCCAGATCTGAACCCGATTGAACAAATCGGGGATGTGATTGAATGTGGCGTCAGAGCTCATTGCCCCTCCCCTGAATTTATGAGAATTAGGTGACTCGTGAGCGCATATGTGGTGCCAACTCCCTCTAGCGATCTACCAAGATCTCACTGCTTCCATGCCACAAAGTGTCGCCACTGTTATCCGTGCCAAAGGTGAACATACCGGCTATTAGGTACCGGTACATGATCGTAATGTTCTGGCTTACCAGTGTATACCAATTTCCGAATTTCTCCGGCAACTTTCAGAGAATGAAGCAGTATAAAAATTAAGTATCGTCAAAATGGCGAGGAATTCTAGAAAATTAAAACCTATATTTATCGTAGGATACTTTTCAGTTGCTTGCCTGAGGGACTGCCTCCCGGATGGCTTACAGCAAGATCGGCAGCAGGAAACATTCCTACGAGGTATGGGTGCCCATTCACAAGTTAACCATATGGGGAACCGTAAACCCACAAGGAGCTGAGCATGGCATGACAGAAAGAGAAATATCTTCCACTAAGAAAACTGTAACAGATAGACTATCCCGAATGTAGGCGGAAAGAAACAGTATTCTCCGCAATTACACGCTCGCATACTCGTAGTCCGTGCACCCGTGTTCACAGTTGTAGTGGTAAGTGAAATACTGATGGTGGTCGTGGTGATAATGATGAATGTACAGTTCAGTTTTAAATTGAGTAAATTACAAGGTTGTCGAAGTTGTGAGAGCTAAAAATTAATTTTTTTTGAACATAGGCTTTTCAAATGCTTCTCTGTACTTCATTTCCTTGGAAGTTACGCCCGTAAACACCGATGTAAACAAACTATTATATAAAATTTTTATATATGTAATTGGGGGGGAGGGGATAGTAGGCCTAACAAACTATGACCCCTTCCCCAAAACCAAATCCTGGATTCACGTCTGGCACACGCAGCGTAAAAGTGCAAGTCAAGGGTTATCTTCATCTGCCGAACTGCTTTCTTTGTACGACTTTCAGAATAGCCTTGTTTATACGTGTGCAGATGACCTGAAATACAGTATTGTGTCCCCATACAGTTCTTTGTTTTGGATGATTTAGCACCAACCAAAGTTTGTGGAGGTTCATAAGGATTCTGCTTCATTGTGAACGATCAAGAAATGAACTAGTGAATTCCACCATGGTAAGATAACTGACACCACAGACATATCAAAAGAAACAGTACACTACTTTTTGCATGAAGAATTAACTATGAAAATTCTGTATGGAGGGTGAGTTCGATACGTTCATCCAACTCAAGTGCCAGAAAGAGATGTATCGTGCACCACGAAGGAGTATACGTATTCTCAAAATTCCTAGAAAAGTTAACCGATATTGCTTCTTCCCACTTATATCTCGCGAATATCTGTGAAAAAATAGAGAGATTAGAGATAAAAGGCTATCAGGAGGCTCACCAACGGTTTTTCTTTCCGCATACCGTTCGTTACAGGAACAGGAATGGGGCAAGTGATGGTGCTACACCAAGTACCCTCCGCCACGTACCGAAGGTGGCTAGCGCCGTACGTATGTACATGTAGAGGAACGCCGCAGTGGAGCTGTGGATGATACGTGGTTCCATTCAGTTAATGCCAGAAACTAAACAATCCAAACAGTAGGTGGAGATCGGTGGCACCACATCAAAAAAAGATGACGTCGATTTAAAATGCCGGAAACGCAAAATGGCCAATGTTTCCAGGAATGCAAATGGGATTGTTTTTTACTGATTACCTTCAAAGGATGAAACAATAACTGGCGAATCTACACGCACAGTCGGCAAATCACTGAAGTGCATAGCAGATGGTAATTCCCACTGTACCATTTCCGTTCTATTTGCGTATGGAATGCGAGAAGAATGAATACTTAAATGCTTCTCTGAATGCCGTAATTAGTCTGATCTTGTCCCCACGGTCCATAAGGAAGCGAGACGTCAGTAGTTGTAGTATATTCCCGAGTTTCCAATTCATACTGGATTTTTAAACTTTGTCGGCAGCATTTCGCGTGGTAGTTGGCGTCTATACTCAAGCATTTGCCAGTTCAAAGTTTTCAGCATCTCCGTGGCGCTCACCCATGGACTGAGAAAAGCATGGGGCCACCCGTGCTACGCTTCTCTCTATACGTCCAATACCGCCCGTTAGTCCGAATTAGTACGAGCCCCAAACACTTAAGGAATATTCTAGGATGGGTCGCACGAGTGTTCTGTAAGCAGTCTCCCTTGCAGACTCATAACATTTTTCAAGTAACGTACCACTGAACCGAAGTCAGCCACCTTTTTACCTACGGTTCTATTTCATATCCCTGCAAGTCGTTACACCCTATTTCCAATAGGGACTCACTGATATGGTAATCATAGGATACTATGTTTTTTCGTGTTGAGACGTGTACAATTGCACATTTATGGACATTTGAAGCAAGATGCCAATCTTTGCACCATTTATAAATGTCACTAGATGTTTGTACAGCTTTTTTCAGACAGTACGTCGTTACAGGTAACTGAATCAGCTGCAATAAGTCTGAGGTTACCATTAATATTATCTACCAGGTAGCGTCAAAATCTCGTTCCCTCTCTTCGTTTACAACATATGCCATCAGTCCAAAAAAGTTTCTATACTGGATTATTAAAAAACAGAGAATAGTTGAGACGGCATACCACCACCTGAAACTTTAACGAAAGTCCTTTTTTGGGATGTTGTTCAACTGGCGCATTATGTTGGCTCGAATGACGATTATGTCGTCACGGCATGAGTCCACGTGTTGTCGTTTTCGTTCGAGCGTCAGGGTGTGCACGACAAACTTTGCACAGACTTTTCTCTCTATCTAAACATTCTGGAGACTGTCATAAAAGCGTGATTTAGTGATGTTTCTCCATTACAGACGCATGTCCACAGCTGCCTGGTCACGACTCACTGTTAACATTTGTTCATTCAAGTTGCCATCGTAGTTGCTGTGCTAACGTCGCTTACACACCAAGAATACAAGTAAAATTAGCATCGGAACGATTTCGACGGACGGTGTGTATGGGCTATCGGATTGGTACCATGCTTTGCAGAAAGCTCCGTAATTTAGAAAAAAACCACGTAATGCGAATAAAATAATTTTGGGTGTTAGGCCGACGTTTTCACCGTCTTTGTAACTGTGCTCTTCAGCGCGCCCTGAAGAGGGCACACAGAACTTTATGCACTGAAAAGCCAGAGAAACTGGCACACCTGCCTCATGTCATGTAGGGCCCCCGTGAGCACGCTAAAGTGCCGAAACACGACGTGGCATGGGCTCGACTAATGTCTGAAGTAGTGCTGGAGGGAACTGATACCATGGATCCTGCAAGGCTGTCCATAAACCCGTAAGTGTATGAGGGGGTGGAGATCTCTTCTGAACAGCACGTTGCAAGGGAACCCAAATATGCTCAATAATGTTGATGTATGCGGAGTCTCGTGGTCAGCAGAAGTGCTTAAACTCAGAAGAGTGTTCCTGGAGCAACTCTGTAGCAATTCTGGACGTGTGAGGTGTCACATTGTCCTGCTAGAATTGCCCAACTCCGTAGGAATGCACAATGGACATGAATGGATGCAGGTGATCAGACACGATGCTTACGTGCGTGTCACCTGTCAAGCCGTATACAGACGTATCAGGGGTCCCCTATCACTCCAACTGTACACGTCCCACACCATTACAGAGCCTCCACCAGCTTGAACAGTTCCCTGCTGACCTGCAGGGTCCATGGATTCATGCCCATACACGTCCATCCGCTCGATACACTTGGAAACGAGACCCATCCGACCAGATAACATATTTCCAGTCATCAACAGTCCAAAGTCGGTGTTGACAGGCCAAGGCGAGGCGTAAAGCTTTGCGTCTTGCAGTCATGAGGGGTACACGTGTGGGCCTTCGGCTCCGAAATGCCATATCGACATGTTTCGTTGAATGGTTCGCACGCTAACACTTATTGATGGCCCAGCATTGAAATCTGCAGCAATTTGCGGAAGTGTTGCACTTCTGTCACGTTGATCTATTCTCTTCAGTCGTCGTTAGTCCCGTTCTTTCATGATCTTTTTCCGGCCGCAGTGATGTCGGAGATTTGATGTTTTACCGATTTCCTGATATTCATGGTACACTCGTGAAATGTTCGTACGGGAAAATCCCCACTTCATCGCTACCTCGAAGATGCTGTGTCGCGGTTAAGGCGCTCAGTCCGGAACCGCACGACTGCTACGGTCGCAGGTTCGAATCCTGCCTCGGGCATGGATGTGAGTGATGTCCTTAGGTTAGTTAGGTTTAAGTAGTTCTAAGTTCTAGGGGACTGATGACCACAGATGTTAAGTCCCATAGTGCTCAGAGCCATTTGAACCATTTGATGCTGTGTCCCATCGCTCGTGCGCCGACAATAACACCACGTTCGAACTCACTTAAATCTTAATAACCTCCATTGAAGCAATCTAACAACTGCGCCTGACACTTGTCTTATATAGGCGTTGCCGGCCACAGCGCCGTATACTGCCTGATTACGTATCTCTGTATTTGAATACGCATGCCGATACCAGTTCAACATTCAATCTGAAACGCAATGAGGAATTTCTCACATATACATAAGATTGCCAGAGACGAAAGAATCGATAGGCGACAAAAAATATTTAAGACCGAACGGAGAACGAAATCTCGATTTTTTTTTTATTTGCAGTCAACGTTTACCCATTCAGTCGCGGGACATTCACTACACTGGGCATGTAAATCACTCGCAGCAAAATCCGACTGATCGGTGTTCGCAGCCATGCACAGCCTGTACACTATTTTGAGTCACAGCTGTTATCACCGTCAGGACCGATATTTCACCGTGCCAGCGAATGATACAATTACTGTGGCAATATTTGTGTTCATTATTATATAAAACACTACTTCATTAAGACTTCCGGAGCCGGGCGCTGTGACCGAGCGGTTCGAGGTGCTTCAGTCCAGAACCGCGCGACCGCTACAGTCGCAGGTTCGAATCCTGCTTCGGGCATGGATGTGTGTGATGATGCCCTTAGGTTAGTTAGTGATATTGTCAGCGTTCTGGGTTGGGAAACTTCCTCCAAAAGACTGATTATTGGAAGCCTTGGATCAATGAAGGGATTTGTCAGGGAAGCCGAACTAAAATTTTGGGCTAAATCAACTAAAGGTGACTACCATGGTCAGATGAATTCAGGAAAGATTGAAAGGTGGTTTTCAAGCATGGTGCTTCCGAAACTTCCTCCGAAGTCGGTAATTGTCATGGACAACGCTCCATACCATAACAGACAGAATGAGAAAACACCCACACGGTATGACACCAAAGTGATGATGTTGGAATGGCTTCAAAATAGGCGTGTCGCCTGTAATGAGAGCAGGAGAAAGCAGGTTCTGTTCGCTTTAATACAAGAGCATAGACCTGGTAAAAAACCATATGTTATTGACGAAATGGCGGAAGAGGAAGGCCACATGGTTGTACGCTTGCCTCCCTACAATTGTGGTTTGAGTGAAATAGAACTGGCATGGGCGAAATTAAAACGGTTGTTTAGCGAACGCAAAATTTCAGGGGACATTTCGAAAGTTAACCTTTTTGCGACATCAAGTGAATCCCTTTTGTCTGTAACTGCCGATGACTGGGAAGGGTACTGCAGGAAGGTCCAACAGCTAGAAGAAGAATATTGGAGGTGTGGTGGTCAAGTTGAACTAGCAATAGACGATATAATTATTAGCACTGCCGAAACGGACAGTAGCGACGAACATCAAGCATACACAGAAGAGGAGTACAATGAAAGTGATTCTGAGTGATGTATTTGAGAGTACAATACGGCGTAACAATTGTCAATAAATTTTCCAAATTTATTCCTTCTCTTTTTATTGCCACAATGTAAGTTTTTCTACTAGTTCTGTACACTTCCAAATTGTCGAAGAGAATTGTTACGAAATTAGTAGCAATAGGCAGTATCATTCAATATGAAACTTTCGATTTCACTTCATAACGGTCAACCGTCGAAATTGCAATACTGGGTTTTACACATAAATAATTCCACGTATCCTGCAATCTTTTATTATGCCGCTGTCCGCTTTTGCGCTAGTATAAGCGCAACATTAACAGTTGCTGCTGCGGTTAATAGATGGCATTGTGTATACCGCTTGGAGCACAACTTTTATGTGGACGCCAGAGTGTTGCCAGTATTGCGTCACGTTAGCGCGACTTATTAGCCCGCCAATACGCTGTGTGCCGGTGGGCGGAGCTTACCTCCTCTATACCCTGCACCCCTCCCCCCCCCCCCCTCAGAATTAGCTCCTCTTAGTGAACAAGCAGTACATATATTGTGATATCAAGTTAAGAACAGTGAGAAAGGCGCACACAAGCATAGTAATGCACGTAGCAAGAAAGATCTCATTCTGGCACGAATACATGCAACTTGGATAGCGAATCAGCAGTCAGTAAAAGGGAGCAAGTGCCAACGAAACAGCGACTCCAATAACCGGAAGCTGAAGAACGTAGCTGGAGTGCAGTTTCGGCGCTTGCCGTGGGCACACTTCCGTGTTACTTTCTTGAATGGATATAGACAGGTGCGGCAAACAGCCGAAGTGACAGCAGCCAGAGGCACGAGCTTAAAGCGGACAGACAAGGAGGCGTTGCGGAAGTGTTGGGCCATTGCTCCTGTGGCGCCGCGACTTAGCAGTCGGTGAAGCGCTTCCGGAGGTGTGTGAGGACAGACTCTCAGAACACACCGTACTACCTCATACGTCGTTAAGGCTTTGCACTTAACTGTTAGCCACGCTTTCTGTTAACTTGTTACTATAACTATGCCGGCCTCATAAGTCGTGCTTGCTAATCCGGACTTCTCTCATCCCACGTATCGGAACATCGTGCCCTTCCATAGCCAAGAATGTGTATTTCAGCATGTGTGTGCACATCGTCCGTGGACGTTGCTGTGTTGTCTTATGGCGGTAGCTGCCGTTATATCACAAGTAACACAATCTAAAATACCTCACAAAACTGTGAAACTCTTATTATTCTCACATTGTTGGAAGGAGGAAGGAACATTGGGTTTAACGTTCCGTCGACGTCGAGGTAATTAAAGACGGAGCACAAGCTAGGATTGTGTCAGCGATGAGGAAGGAAATCCGCCGTGCCCTTTCAAAGCAACCATCCCAGCATTTGTCTCGAGCGATTTAGGGAAATCACGGAATCTGGACGGCCGGACGCACGTTTGAACCGTCGTCCTCCCGAATGAGAGTCCAGTGTGCTAACCACTATGCAACCTGTGTTCTGTAGGTTCTTAGCATCGAGTCGATATTAACGTAAGGGCCATAAATAGTAAACACCTGGGCTTAAACTTTGCTGCGCCAGTAACTACAGTAACAACACTCTGATATCGCAGCTACACTATCGCAAAATGGTTCTGAGCACTATGCGACTTAACTTCTGAGGTCATCAGTCGCCTAGAACTTAGAACTAATTAAACGTAACTAACCTAAGAACATCACACACATCCATGGCCGAGGCAGGATTCGAACCTGCGACCGTAGCGGTCGATCGGTTCCAGGCTGTAGCGCCTAGAACCGCACGGCCACTCCGGCCGGCCACACTATCGCAAACTACTTTGCGGAAAGCACCAATAGTTTTAGTAATAATAAATAAACAAATATATTTTTCCACATATTAGCTCTGCTTTCCTGCAAGTACCTAATAAGTGCCTTGTGGTTTTCCGCATCTGAAGTCAGTTCTCGCATCATGTTTACGGCAAATGACAGGTGAACTCCTCAGTATTTTCGAAAAGCAGAGAAATGTACACTACACGTCTCTTTTATGTGAAATGCGCATTCCAGCAGGGCCAAAGAATCGACTTGGTACTGAAAAAAATATAAATCACACTTCTGTCAAACCGGACCTTCGTGGTGGTTTACAATTATGTGTTGTACCACAATGCAGAAAGGATGTTCTTTTTTCTTTCACAAGAAAGCTACGGAGGATATGCTATGTGGCCTTCGGAAGAAGCAGGAGTGAGGACTAGCTGGGAGTGGGGCAGCCACGGCCGTGCCTCGGTCGCGAGCCGTAGCAGTCGGCCTGGGTGCACACTTCCCCCACTGCCACTGCCACGCCACGCTGCCCGAGTCGCAGGAGGGGGAGATGGGCCAAGAGGGGAGAAATTGCGAACGCACCGTATTTATACGGCAATGCAGTTGCACTGCATACAACTCGGTTTCATATTACTTTACACATTTCTCAACAACTCAGACCACAAAACGAAACAAACTTTTAGTATTATTTAATTAATAATGAATTAAGGATAGGTCCGACTTATTCAGGTACACAAATTATTATTTTGCTTCGACACCCGCACATGTTTCATCACAGTTGTGCCAGCCTCAGTGAGTTTTTTCTTTCATTTTTCTGAAATACATATCTGCAGGCTATGTTTAAGCCGCGTGGTTTAGGGCGCCTTGCCACGGTTCGCGCGAATCTCCCCGTCGGATGTTCGAGTCCTCCCTCGGGCGTGTGTGTGTGTGTGTGTGTGTGTGTGTGTGTGTGTGTGTGTGTGTGTGTGTGTGTTTTGTACTTAGCGTAAGTCAGATTAAGTAGTGTGTAAGCCTAGCGACCGATGACCATAGCAGTTTGGTCCCATAGGAACTTAACCACACATTTCCAATATTTTGTTATGTTTACGTTAGGAAATATGGTTACATTGGATTTTGTTGTTATTTAAATTACAAATGCAGTTTTCCATTTATTTTGCACTGTGTGCGTTCTGTGGCTGCCAACCGAAATCAGCCATGTGTCTAAGTACACCATGTCATCTGCAAATATGTGGGATGTTAGGATATCGTCTACGTCGCACTTTTGCTTACAATATAATCTTTAAAATTTATTATAACGTAAAAATCGTGTTATATGCCCGTTTTTGGCCTTAACATTGTAGTATTTTGCTTGTCCCGAGCTGTAAAAGATTTGGTCGGCCGCAGTGGCCGAGCAGTTCTAGGCGTTTCAGTCCGGAACCGCACGACTGCTACGGTCGCAGGTTCGAATCCTGCCTCGGGCATCGATGTGTGTGATGTCCTTAGGTTCGTTATGTTTAAGTAGTTCTAAGTTCTAGGGGACTGATGACCTCAGATGTTAAGTCTCATAGTGCTCAGAGCCATTTGAACGATTTTTTGTAAAAGATTTGTTTTTGTGTACAAAATGTGTTTTTGTGTAGCTCTACTGACTTGTGGACATAAGTAAAAATTTTGTGAAGCTTAGGTATGGCAATCCGTGGTCCTCCAATGTCGCATTCCTTGACTTCAGGAAGGCATTCGACACTGTCTTGCACTGTCGGTTAGTCAAAAAAAAAAAAAAATGCGAGCTTATTGAGTATCGAAACAGATTTTTGGCTATATTCAAGGCTTGCTTGCAGAATACGTCGCTCTTAGTGGAACAAAAACGACAGATGAAAAGGTAATTTCGGGGCTACCCAAGGAAGTGTGATAGGACCGTCACTGTTTACAATGTATGTAAATGATCTAATAGAATGTGTCGGAATCTGTAAGACTGTTCGCAGATGATGCGGTTGTCTCTAAGAAAGTAACAACACTAGAAGACAGAATCGATTTGCAGAATGACCTGCAGAGGATTGATGAATGGTGCAGCGACTGGCAGCTCACCCTGAAAGTAAATAAGTGTAGCATGTTGCACATAAATAGGAACAGAAATCCACTACTGTGCAACAACACTATTGATGACAAACTGCTGGAGGCAGCGTCTGTAAAATATCTAGGAACGATCGCAAGTGGAAACAAAACAAATAGTAGGAAAAAGCAGATGCCAGGCAGATTCATACGAAGAATCTTAAGGAAATGTAACACATCTACGAAGGAACTGCCTTATAAGGCGGTTGTTCAACCGATTCTTGGGTGCGAGAAGGTACCCAAAAAAACCAAAATTATTTTTTAAAAGCTATAAATTTTCAAATTGTTTACAAAACAACCTTATCTCCTTCAAAGTACTCTACATTACAACTAATACATTTTTTAGCCCGCATCTCGTGGTCGTGCGGTAGCGTTCTCGCTTCCCACGCCCGGGTTCCCGGGTTCGATTCCCGGCGGGGTCAGGGATTTTCTCTGCCTCGTGATGGCTGGGTGTTGTGTGCTGTCCTTAGGTTAGTTAGGTTTAAGTAGTTCTAAGTTCTAGGGGACTTATGACCACAGCAGTTGAGTCCCATAGTGCTCAGAGCCATTAGAACCATTAGAACTAATACATTTGTCCCACCGGTGATTCCACTGCTCGAACCATTTTCTGTAGTCATCTTCAGACATGCCTCACAGTTCCTACTTCGTTTTTTTTCTCGACTTCTTCAGTGTTGTCAAATTGGTGTCCTTTAATGCCCCTTTTCATAAGTACATAGGCCTGTTTATTTCTACAATGGTTTACATCAGTTTACAGATTGAACATTTAGCTATTTTTCGAAATAATCACCATCTCTGTCGATGCATTTTTGTAGACTCTGTGGCAGTTTTTGTATGTCCATGTCATACCAGCTCGCCGCCATGCTGCCACAGCGTCTACAAAAATGCATCGTCAGAAATAGTGATTATGTCGAAAAATAGCTAAACGTTCAAGCTGTAAACTGATGTAAACCATTGTAGAAATAAACAGGTCTATGTACTTATAAAAAAAAGGAGACTTTGCTTTTGGGATTACCCTCGTATATATTGATTGCACCTCGCCACGAATACACTACTACTACTACTACTATTATTACTACTACTACTACTACTACTGCTATTCGTTTCCGAACAGATACGATACATCGTAAGGATATGTGTGTTTGGTGGAAGATGAGGAAGACAAAAAGAAAAGAAAATGAATATTCCTACGCAGTATGAGCTAACGTGCAGTCTGCAGCCTTAGCCATTTGTGCTTAGGCCGCCGCTAAGCGACTGGCGTTCTCGTATTGTATCCAATAAGTATTGAATCTCTATTTCTCGAAAACGCTTGAAACTCATACCGTACTGTAACAACATGCGTTAAATCTACATATTTACTTCAACTGTGCCAAAGATCAACCAAATTAGTGACTCGTTGGGTGTATGCTTCCCTTTTAAGTCCGAGGCACAGTTTTAGCTTCTTTAGTCTTAAAGCTTCGTTTGACATTTGCTTAAACTGTAATCTATACTGAGTTTACTGTACAACGGATACAAGACAGTGATACAAGCGAAATTATTGATCCCTGTGTGCCGGTAAGAGGAGATTGGCGTACGCAACAGCTGGTGCAGTGAGAATAGGGTGCTGCACGGCAGGCACAGCGTCGCCCCAGCATAAAACACTGGGACCGGTTCTGTCCCCAGCAACTGTCAAGTCTGATTGAGTGCACCGTCCCCGCCATGTTAAGGCCGAAAAAAGAGAGAGACGCGCTTGTCCGCTGCCTCTTGGTACTGTACGAGACTTGTGCAGAAAACTAGTTAAACAGCTTCGGCGATGTCCAAGTGCTCAGATCTTTTATTGCGCTTCTGCAAGACTTGGCTATCGTGATCGATTCTATTCATCTCCTACTCTGTCCCTCCTCGCAAGACAATGGCAGCACGTAGGCAGCGGAAATACCTGAAAGGTCGGGTCGGCAGGCGCTAGCCGCCCTGGGAGCCGAACTCGCAGGAACTTACCCCATCACATCACAAGATGGCAGACTTCTATGTACAAATGCAGTCCTACGAGACGACACGCACTGGCACTCTTACGATCTATTTTAAGTCTGTGGTATCATCAATTGCGCACTCGGTAAGACTGTGGTTCAAGTCCCCATTCACCCATTCCGGTTCAGATTTTCTGCGTTTTCCCTGGATGACTTTAGTCGAATGCCAGAGTGGTTATTTTAACACCATATCCACATATACACTACTGGCCATTAAAATTGCTACACCAGGAAGAAATGCAGATGATAAACGGGTATTCATTGGACAAATATATTATACTAGAAGTGACATGTGATTACATTTTCACGCAATTTGGCTGCATAGATCCTGAGAAATCAGTACCCAGAACAACCACCTCTGGACGTATTAACGGCCTCGATACGCCTGGGCATTGACTCAAACAGAACTTAGATGGCGTGTACAGGTACAGCTGCCCATGCAGCTTCAACACGATACGACAGTTCATCAAGAGTAGTGACTGGCGTATTGTGACGAGCCAGTTGCTCGGCCACCATTGAGCAGACGTTTTCAATTGATGAGAGATCTGGAGAATGTGCTGGCCAGAGCAGCAGTCGAACATTTTCTGTATCCTGCTGAAATGTAGGGTTTCGCAGGGATCGAATGAAGGGTAGAGCCACGGGTCGTAACACATCTGAACTGTAACGTCCTCTGTTCAAAGTGCCGTCAATGCGAACAAGAGGTGACCGAGACGTGTAACCAATGGCACCCCATACCATCACGCCGGGTGCTACGCCAGTATGGCGATGACGAATACACGCTTCCAATGTGCGTTCGCCGCGATGTCGCCAAACACGGATGCGACCATCATGATGCTGTAAACAGAACCTGGATTCATCCGAAAAAATGACGTTTTGCCATTCGTGCACCGAGGTTCGTCGTTGAGTACACCATCGCAGGCGCTCCTGTCTGTGATGCAGCGTCAAGGGTAACCGCAGCCATTGTCTCCGAGCTGATAGTCCACGCTGCTGCAAACGTTGTCGAAATTTTCGTGCCGATGGCTGTTGTCTTACAGACGTCCTCGTCTACTGACTCGGGGATCGAGACGTGGCTGCACGATCCGTTACAGCCATGCGGACAGATGCCTGTCATCTCGACTGCTAGTGATACGAGACCGGTGGGATCCAGCACGGCGTTACGCATTATCCTCCGGAACCCACTGATTTCATATTCTGCTACCAGTCATTGGATCTCGACCAACGCGAGCAGCAATGTCGCGATACGATAAACCGCAATCGCGATAGGCTACAATCCGACCTTTATCAAAGTCGGAAACGTGATGGTACGCATTTCTCCTCCTTACGCGAGGCATCACAACAACGTTTCACCAGGCAACGCCGGTCAACTGGTGTTTGTGTATGAGAAATCGGTTGGAAACCTTCCTCATGTCAGCACGTTGTAGGTGTCACCACCGGCGCCAACCTTGCGTGAATGCTCTGAAAAGCTAATCATTTGCATATCACAGCATATTCTTCCTGTTGGTTAAATTTCGCGTCTGTAGCACATCTTCGTGGTGTAGCAATTTTAATGGCCAGTAGTGCATGTACATACCCCACAAGACGCCGTACAAGACGTGGCGAAGGACACCCTGTGCCACTGCCAGTGTTCCACTCACAAATAGAGAGAGGGAAAAATGACTATCTATATGTCTCCGTATGAGCCCTAATTTCTCCTATCTTATCGTAGTGTTCCTAGCGCGAAATGTAAATATATGTCGACGGCAGTAGGATCGTTCTGCAGTCAGCTTCAAATGCCTAAATTTTCTCAACAATATTCCTCGAAAAGAACCTCGCCTTTCCTCCAGGGATTCCCATTTGAGTTCCCGAACATCTCCTTAACACTTGAGTTTTGTTCGAACCTACAGGTAACAAATCTAGAAGGTCGCCTCTCAATTGCTTCGATGGCTTCCTTTAGTCTGACCCGGTGTAGATCCCAAACACTGGAGCAGAACTCAAGAATAGGACGCACTAGCGTCCTGTATGCTGTCCCTTTACAGATGACCCACACTTTCCCAAAATTCTCCCAATAAACTGAAGCCTTCCCTAACACAGTCCTTACATGCTCCTTCCATTTCATATCGCTTTGCAACGTTGTACCCAGATATTTGAACAACGTGACTGTGTCTAGCAGGACATTACTAATTATTTATCCGAACATCGTGGGATTGTTTTTCCTATTCATATGCATTAACTTACATTTTTCCAGATTTAGGACTAGCTGTCATTCATTACACCGACTAGAAATTTTGTCTAACTCATATCGTCCTACATTCACTCAACTTCGACACCCATCCCTACACTACAGTATCATCAGTAAACAACCGCAGATTGCTGCCCACCTTATCCGCCATATCATTTATTTTACAGAAAATAACAGCGATCCTAGTGCACTTCCGTGGGGCACTTCTGACGATACCCTTGTCTGTGATGAACACTCGTCTTCGAGGAAAACATACCGGCTTCTATGATTTCAGAAGTCTTCGAGACACTCACGTATCTGTCAAAAAATGGTTCAAATGGCTCTGAGCACTATGGGACTTAACATCTGAGGTCATGAGTCCCCTAGAACTTAGAACTACTTAAACCTAACTAACCTAAGGACATCACACACGTATCTGTCAACTTATTCCATGTGCTCGTACCTTCGTTGACGTCTGCAATGAGGCACCGCGTCAAATGTTTTCCGAAAATCTGGAGATATGGAATCGGAGATATGGAGTCTGCCCGTTGTCCATCATCCATAGTTCGCAGTATATCGTGGAAGAAAAGGACAAGCTGAGTTTCGCATGAGCCATACTTTCTAAAACCGCGCTGATTCGTGGACGTAAGTTCCTCAGTCTTAAGAACATTTATTATATCCGAACTGAGAATATGTTCAAGGATTGTGCATCAAACAGGTGTTAGGTATAATGGTCTGTAACATTGTGGATTTGCTTCCCCCATCTCAGATCGCAATAAAAAAAAAGTGGGGGAGAGAGACAGAGAGAGAGGCTATTAATGTGGTAGGTTTGAAGAGGGATGACATAGCTACAGAAATGAACCATCGAAGGAAGTAAAAGTAGCAGAGGTGGAGCTGACAAAGACGTCTGGATGTATACCTTTCATTACGTGACCGTGCTATCCACGACATGAACACTTGATACACTTGAAAATGACTCGTAATTGAGACGAAACCACTTGTGTGAATAAATCATCATAGCTGGCCACTGAGATGACAGTTTTTTTGTTTTAAAAAAAGTGATTGAAATTTTAGCAATGTAGTGGATGAATATAGCCTCTCTCGTTACTCAAAGTTGAACTTCAACTCAATGATTCTTGTTAATATGAATTGGAGGTTCACGTGCTCTATTCGTATCAATGTGAAAGCACTGTGTCCGTTCTCTGGGATTTAAAACTCGGAACTTAAAACTTCGGTGTGGCAAGTGATGAATTTATTAATAAAAATTCATAACCTGTCACCTGAGATTAAGAAAACTGTTACAGTGGAAGTAACTGTGAAAAGGAGGGTTAAGTAATGCGAAGCTTACTTTCGTGTTTTGTCGGCACCAGGCGAGTAGCGTCTTCTCCAGGTTAGTCTGCTGCAGATCGGACATGAGATCCTTCAGATGGTAGTGGACCTGTAACAAAACCACAAAACTGACTTGTTTCACTACACATAGACACCCTTGAATTGAAAAAAAGTAGTTAGACATGCCAAACTGCTTCTGTTCTTATTGGAATAACTTTTATTTCGTTGGTTCCTGCCCGTATGGTTCACGCCATTGTTTGTACTGTATATAATTAGCACGTGTTCACGTAACATACCTCAAGGACACAATAACTTTTCTGTGAGCACTGAAGTTAAAATCGCACATCCTATGAAACAAACGTAACTAAAAGAAGAGTCATTTTCCTATTAACACAGGGACATATGACACGTTATAAAGAAGGTTGGAGGCGTTGTTAAACTCATAAATCACTGAATAAATACTAGCAGGGCAAAAGATAAGAAGAATTCTCTAAGAGGAAATGCTCCAAATGTTCCCATATCTGAGTTCCCGTTGCAGCTTAACATTCTACGTCATAGAAGAATAAGCAAAACAAATACAGGGTGTTACAAAAAGGTACGGCCAAACTTTCAGGAAACATTCCTCACACACAAAGAAAGAAAAGATGTTATGTGGGCATGTGTCCGGAAACGCTTACTTTCCATGTTAGAGCTCATTTTATTACGCCTCTTCAAATCACATTAATCATCGAATGGAAACACACAGCAACAGAACGTACCAGCGTGACTTCAAACACTTTGTTACAGAAAATGTTCAAAATGTCCTCCGTTAGCGAGGATACATGCATCCACCCTCCGTCGCATGGAATCCCTGATGCGCAGATGCAGTCCTGGAGAATGGCGTATTGTATCACAGCCGTCGACAATACGAGCACGAAGAGTCTCTACATTTGGTACCGGGGGTGAGTAGACAAGAGCTTTCAAATGCCCCCATAAATGAAAGTCCAGAGGGTTGAGGTCAGGAGAGCGTGGAGGCCATGGAATTGGTCCGCCTCTACCAATCCATCGGTCACCGAATCTGTTGTTGAGAAGCGTACGAACACTTCGACTGAAATGTGCAGGAGCTCCATCGTGCATGAACCACATGTTGTGTCGTACTTGTAAAGGCACATGTTCTAGCAGCACAGGTAGAGTATCCCGTATGAAACCATGATAACGTGCTCCATTGAGCGTAGGTGGAAGAACATACTGACGAAACTAAAATGAGCTCTAACATGGAAATTAAGCGTTTCCGGACGCATGTCCACATAACATATTTTCTTTCTTTGTGTGTGAGGAATGTTTCCTGAAAGTTTGGCCGTACCTTTTTGTAACACCCTGTATAATGGGAACAGCTTAGGTAGTCTGGAACTGTGGACCTTGAGCCAGCGGAAACGTATCTAACTGTCAACACCTGTAGTTGTCAGTTACATAGCTAATACTTAACAAATATGAAATAATCTAAAAAATGCGCACGATGACAGAAGGAACAGACACCATAGACATATAAATTACGGCGAGGATGGCCAGTGGAGATGCACACCAGGCTCGGTGAAATGCCGCGAGTAAATAGGATAATGGGCAAGGCGCATTACACTAATAGTGTGCGGATACGTTAAGAATTTAGTTCTGAAGGGAGACGTTAGGCTAGTCCGTGTAGCTGTGCGGGTGGCACAGTGGTCAGCGCATCTGCCAAGTAAGCAGGAGATCTTGGTTCGAATCCCGGTCCGGGTAAATTTTCAACTTTCCCCACTGATTTAGATCAGTGCTCACTCACAGCCAATGTCTGTAATTCCTCTCTGTCTTATGACAGTATTTGATGTCTTTGTGATTCCTGTTGCACCTGAGAGGCTAATTTACAAGGTTCTCAAACAGATGTGTGGCAAGCACATTTTTCTTTTTATTTTTGGGCTGTCTCAAAAAATTGGAGGTGTGCGATGCCATATGTTAGTGTAAGTCACTATACATGCTTAACAAATGGTGTTACTGTCACGTTTAAATAGAGAAAAATGGCCTTCCGTGGAAAACAAAAAATTCTCAGTTTTAGAAAAGCTTCCGTGATTTTTCGGACAATTTAGTTTTCTTAAGGAGTGATCTTATATCTGAATTTATAATTTCTTGTAAGCAACTAAATTGAGACTACTAATTATTAACATTCCATTAAGCCAACATGAAACTAAGGTGCTAAAAACAACTGTAAAAAGTTAATTTGCAAATTAAAGAAATATTCCGTCTCCGATATCTCTATTAATATATGTTTAATGTAATTAACCAGCTCTACAAATGTTCTATGGCTAAGAAAATAAAAATGTTAAAACTGTTGCCACGAAACTTACAATTTCTTGATAAAATCTTGTACATAAGTCAGTCAGACTTCTCAAACAACAAATTTAAACAAAAAGAGCTTCTTTTTCCAAAGCTAATAAACTTTTCAAGTGAGAATCACTGTTTTGGTATTTCGAAAATATCGATATTTTACCTCTGATACACCCTCAGCGTCAATAACACGTAAAAAATCTGTCGAAAAGCTAATACAAAAACACTTCGAAAATGTTCCCATTGTGTTCTTCAGTAGTTGTAGAAAACACACACACACACACACACACACACACACACACACACAATCTTAAAGTTCTACACTTATTTACCTGCCAATGAAGAATTATGCTCCATACTAGGCCGAGGGTCAACTTCGGGTTGCCATCCACAATGTCATTGTTGCTAATATTGACGAGTTTCACCTGAAAAATAAATATGAAAAATTATCACCGTAGATGTCAATACTGTATTCCTACTATTAAGGAGGAACTAGTAAGATATCCAGCAACAGGACTAACGAGAGAGAAGAAACGAGATTTTTATTTTAATGTCCGGCCAGTCTCTGAGAAGAGAGCAAACTCGAAATGGGCAAGACCTGAGGAGGAACGCAGTGGTGGCCTAACTGGAGGAACCATCTCAGAATTCGCTTCACGTGATTCAGGTTACGGAAAACCTTAATCTGAATTGGTGGACGGGGATTGGAATCTCGTTGTTCCGTAACTACGTCACCTCACTCGGCCACGGCGTATAGCGGTATCTGTGTTAAGTTATGAAAAAAAATGGCTCTGAGCACTATGGGACTCAACTTCTGAGGTCATTAGTCCCCTAGAACTTAGAACTAGTTAAACCTAAGGACATCACAAACATCCATGCCCGAGGCAGGATTCGAACCTGCGACCGTAGCGGTCCTGCGGTTCCAGACTGCAGTGCCTTTAACCGCACGGCCACTTCGGTCGGCGTTAAGTTATGAAACTTCAGTTGAATACACATCTCCAGCTTGAAATTTCGATCCCGAACAACGACACTACATACAATTTACTAAATAGGAATTTGGAAGAAGGCTCGTCGCATGCTTCAAAAAATTTTAAAGTGCATTTGACGGATGGAGTAAACAGTGACAATAAATAATGTGGCCATCTCTTTTAATTTCGAATAAAATAATGTTTGTAATTAAAATAATGATGTACATACACGATATATTGATTATTAGTACATCTTACTATCACATTTCATTATTTCAGAAATGGTAAGTTTCTTTAACGCTACAAATTGTAATAAAATGATGAAAGTAGGAAGTTTGTAACGTTTTAATGCCGTAAAACAGAAGCCTATGGCGACTTTTAGGCCTTCGACCCGACACAGCTAACCCGTTTCTTGAGAAATTCACAATATTACTCTATCAAGAGTGGACCCTCCCGCCCCCCTCTCCCCACACCCCAGCGAACCATGTATCTCGCCGAGAAAGGGTAGGCTGCCTTCCTTTACGATACAGCTGCCCGTACCATAGGTTCAACCGCATTGGAGGGGTATCTGCGGGGAGGAAAGGAAAACTAGTGGTTTCTGAAGAGGGGTAACAGCCTTTTCAGTAGCTGTAGGGGCAAGAGTCTAAATGACTGTCTGATTTCGCCCTGTAATACTAACCAAAAGTGCCCTGGCTATGTTGGTACTGCGATCGGCAGAAAACAAGGGCAAACTACAGCCGATACTTTTCGCGAGGACTTGCAATTCTTCTGGTACGGTTAATGACGATGCCGTTCTCTTGGGCAACATATTCCGGAGATAAAATAGTCCCCCATTCGGATCTCCGTGCGGGGATCTGGTAGAAGGATTTTGTCGTCAGGAGAAACAAGACTGTCATTCTATTGGTTGGAGCGTGGGACGTTGGATCCCTTAACCGGATAGGGCGGCTAGAGAATTTAAAAAGAGATATGGATAGGTTAAAGGTAGATGTAGTTGGAACTAGTAAAGTGTGATGGCAGGGAGAACAGGACTTCTGATCAGGTGAGTACGGGGCTTTGAATAAGAAATACAAGTAATGCAGGCGTAGGTCCAATGATGAATGGCAAAACAGAAATGCGGGATAGCTACTATAAGTATTGTGAATGCATTATACCGGGCCGTTATAATTAAACTTTCCCTATTTAACACGTTGTAACACGGAAAGTAATTACCGTACGAGTAAAAAACTTGGTAGCATTAATGTCAAGGACATGGGGAAATGAAATAATGCAGAATCATTTCGATTGAAACACTTTTAATGTACTGCTACGGTACATTATACTACAACAGGGGCTCAATATGGTGCCCATCAGAACGAAGCATGTCCGTAGGTATGCTGGCTACCTCTCTTGATATGTTGTGCTTCAGATCAGCACATGCGTGAGTGTTCCCCTGGTAAAACCTGTCCTTAAGGTAGCCGCACAACCAGAAATCACAGGGAGTGAGATCAGGTGATCGTGCCGACCAAGCATTTGGAAACGATCGCTTGATAATTCGACCGTTTTCAAATGTATTTCGGAGAAGCAGGTGAACTTCACGAGCGATGTGCGGTGGAGCCCCATCTAGATTGAAACTTGTTGAGTTCAATGCGTCTCTCTCCCTTAGGGCGCGTACGACATGCTGGCGAAACATATAGCAGTAACGCTGGCCAGTCACACTGCACGTCTTTGGTCCTCGAGCGCCAGCATGTTCAAAAAAGAATGGGCCAATGATGAACGTAGCCGTGAAGCCACACCATACGGTGTGACACGTTCACCATACAGAGGAAATCCATGCACAGTGACTGGAGGTGAGGATCGCCATACTCGGCAGCTCTGTATATTCACCTCACCCATCAGAGAAAAATGTGCTTCGTCTGTCCATTGGATGGTCCAGGGCCAGCCCTCGTCAACTTCAATCCTTGCGAGAAAGCGGAGAGCAAAGTCAAAACGTCGATGTGCGTCCTGTGGTGCAAGCCGCTGTACGATATGGATCTTGTATGGATACCATTTGAGAGTGGTTCGAAGCACCTTCCGTACAGTGGACCACGGGATGTTCAACCGTCGTGACATTACGTGCGTACTGTCTGACTATCGGGAACTGCGCGCAGCGTTGTCTGACATAGCAACAGCGATTTCATCAACCATCTCTGTGCAACCGGTCATCGGCCTCTTCCCCAGTTCTCAAGTTGATTCGAACTTCATCATGCTCCGCCCAGCAGGTGGAGAAAGAGGACCCTTCCGTAATCCTTTCAGCGAGCTATATTCTCGGAGTGCAGCTGCAGCATTACAGCTGTTTTGATAATAGTGCTTCACCAACAATACCCTGCTCGTTTTATCCGAACTCATGTTGACACGACAACAAGTGCATTGCGGCTGGTGAGGTGTTTGATACTATGAATCACGATGACTGATCACGGCACCTGGTGGCCATAGTTGGAATTGGACGGTGGCACTATGACGCATGGAAATCATGCACCCCAAACTCTGGACATTAATGCTACCAAGTTTGGTACTCGTACGGGAGTTAGTTTACGTGTTATAACGTGTTAAATAGGGAAAGTTTAATTATCACCACCCGGTAGTTGCCAAGACACACATGAAGCCAACATCATCTACAATAGTACAAGTTTATATGCTAAGACGCTCCGCAGATGAGGAAGGTATTGAAAGAATATATGATCAGATGAAAGGAATTATTCGGGTAGCTAAGGGAACAAAAATTTAATTTGTGGCAAGGGACCGAAATTCCAGTTTAGGGAAGGGAAGAGAAGGAAAAATAACAGGAAAACCTGGATTGTGGAAAGGTAAGGATTTGGGGGACGGAGGAAGGAGTTGACTGGTAGAATTTTACAAAGAGCACAATTTAATAATTGCAGAAACGAGGTTGAAAAATCATATAAAAGGCTTGTGTACGTGGAACAGACATGGACACACTGGAAAATTTGAGACTTATTATACAAGGTTTCAGAAGACGAGTGCCTGAAACCTATAAGATATACAGAAAATAGACTCATCTAAGTGAATAGGGCATCTCTCCTAGGCTTAACTCTAGTTGCAGGTGCTCAATATGGGCATCGTTTGTGACACTGCACATGTCGATACGCGTGTGTAGTTCAATGAAGTCAGTGACACGAACTGGCCGGGAGCAGTGACGGCGGCCCGCTTTTCAAATCTGTTGATTAGATTGCCTGTCTGGAAGCGTGAACTAATTCGATGCTACAGTACGTAGAGGACGGTTTGTCTACATGTTCTGACACGCCCTTCCCCTGTTGGACTCATGCTCGGCGCGTATTACGAATCGAAACTTGCGAATCTGCTCTATCCACTAATACGCCCAATTTTTCTGTAGGTCTTGCAGTTTTCGTACAGAAATACTGTATACTGGAAAGAAACAAATTTCGAAACCAGATTTTGAGCTGCAAAACGTCTTTTAGAGTAAATGTACGCTCTGACCACAATTTATTGGTTGTGAACTGCAAATTAAAACTAAAGAAGCTGCAGAAAAGTAGGAAATTAAGGAAATCAGACCTGGATAAACTGAAAGAACTACTGATTTGAGTGTGCGGACTGAAGGGCACAGCAATGATGAGTCTGCAGCGTGACAGGTGGCGCACTATGTATGACAACACACAGCGAGTGCAGCTCGGCATGTGATTAGAAATAGATTTAACGCTATATCCTTGTCACCATCTCCAGAAGTCCCGGACAACATTTTCGTAACGTCACGGGCTATCCAAAAGCATCGAACATACAAGCCAATAACAAAACTTAAGATATAAAAAAGAAAGTTTGAGCATTCCAATGTTAGTGACACGAATAAAAATGTGCCTGAGAGATTTGTGCATTATTTAATTGGTCGCAGACCTCACGAAGTGGAAAAAAATTAATTAATGATAGATGATTTTTCCATTTCTTTCTATGCGGATAGTTTGGTCTCATCATTTCTTGACTTCGATGCCAAGAAACAGTCTTCTAATATGACTGTACTCGGAAAGAGGGCACTGTCTCGATTAATACACGGAGCATGTAAGACAGACGCGTAGGTGTGATAATGCCGTGACTTTTTTAATTCGTTGTCCTCACTCAATCACTAGTCATGTTTGTTGGGCGCTCAAGTTTAAATTACAGGTTTCACACACGGAAAAAAACGGTTACTTCCTTTGGCAACTGTTCATTAGGGTAATTCAATCAATTTTCCATAACTTTGGCGGAGCTAAGATGAGAAAACGAGAGAAAGAATAACGCCTGATGCATGCAATGTATCTAGAAGTCCGTAATAATCAGAAAATTGTTTTTATTGTTATAGCCAATCGCGTAGAACAACCATTTGATTTTAACCAGGAAAAGAAACGAATTTGTTCTATAAGTAGATATAGCACCGAGGACCATTTGCATTTCAAGAGCAAAATTTTGGAACGAAGTCACAAGTATGAATTATCACTTGTTGGAGGATCACGGACACTGAGAAAGCTTGTGCCACAGTTTTAACAAAATCTGCACTAACAGCCCTCGAGAAACTTTTAAAACTAAGGAGAAATATCTGATAATAGAACACATCTGATGCAGCTAAGTTTTGTTGGGACGCTTTACTGTCTGCGTCTACTGCAAATAAACTTGAAAAACGAACGGAAGAACGTCATACGGTAAGTCTGAAAGTCTTGAAAATCAATTACAATAAGAGTAAGATAACATACAACCAACATATCAAAAAGAAATAATAATGACGTGACAGAACTAGATTTTTCCTTTTTTCTTTTTTTTTATTCTGGAGAAATGAAGACAATCCCCATATGGACAGGAACAGAAGCAGACGGAAAAGAATAAAGTGCTTTTAGTATACTAAACAGAGTTTTCAAAATTAAAAATATGTTCCCACGTGTCTGAAAACGAAAGTTTACAATTAGTCTGCTATACCAGTTTTCACTTTGACAATGACAAACTTTCAGGGTGAATACAGTACAAATATAGAATTTCTCTGTTAACAATGGACTGGTGCATGATAAGAAATTCAACAACAATAATAATAATAATAATAATGTGTGTCAAAGTGGACTTTCCCAGCGTCTACTACTGATGAAAAGGTCTCGAGTGGCAAAATTAAAATACCACGAAGTTTCCAAGAGTGTCATACGCTTCATCTTCTGGGGAATATGCAACATTGGTCTGATAACCGTCGCTCGCTGCGCCAACAGCTTGACTACACTAGCTGCACTCTTCTCCTGCACTGGAAACATCCGAATCGCAGTTACTTCTGGGAACGACACAGCCCGGTAGCCGTTCGTAAAGTGGAAATGTTGCAACACTCGCTATATAGAGACTGAATACAACTGCATGTAGGTGTTCGTGCTAGTCGTACAGAATCTAAGAAGGAGGTAAAACATGTACTATGGCTAAAACAGTAACATTACAGTAGTGTTGTTTGTGACCTTCTGCAACAGAAAAGCCAATGTAATGTGGTAAAATAAAGTTATTTGCAGTAAATGACGGCGCTGGACCTTTTCTTTCTGAACTGGGCTGACTTCCGTTACTTTCCTGAACGCATCCGCCTGGATCTTCTATCACCGTCGCATTTCGTTACATATTATCGTATTATGTTAAGCATCAGCCCGGCCTTATTACTGTTCTCAGGGAATTAGTAATATTTGTCTGTTAGGAGTTTATTATTGGCGATGAGACTATGATTAGCAGGTTGCGTGTTGCTAAGACAGATTGTGACATAATACAAGGTATGAACCGCCGGTGGAACAAAATGAATGCTGTGAAGTCACGTCGTCTTCGGATGAGAACTAGGATGCGGATTTGGCGGATACCAGTCTAAAACACATAATGTTATTCTGTTTCAGGAGGGTGATTGGTTAAAATGGCAATCTTATTCTGGTATTTCTGAACTGAATTGCAGAAGACAACTCTGTAACAATTAATGTCAAGAACCGACCAGGCCTTCTCGTGAACATAAATACGACACACTACCACCCGGCTGGAAACCCGAGAGATTTCCATCAACAATAATAATAATAATAATAATAATAAAGTTGACATAATACCAATTATACTATCAACTACAGGAGTCATACCACACAATATCCACCAGTAAATTAACGCAATACAGCTACATCCAAACGAATATATACAACTACAGAAATCTGTAATTATTGATACATGTTCAATTACCCGAAAGTTCCTAAATGCAATGTAACATATACCGTTCAGTTAAAAGGAAGTCACGCTTGATCAAGGTCCGCGTCACTTTCCATTTTTGACCAGACATAACGTCTGAGAAAGGAAAGAAATAATAATAATAATAATAAATACTGTATTATATTTTAGAATTAGAGCTCTTGAAGAACTCAGTGCAAAGCAACTTTACTGCAAGTTTTAATAGCCGTTACTTACATTGTTTTGCTCCAAGATCTGCAGTGCCTTGTTCACATTGTTTAGATGGTGCACCCTCATTCGACCTTTTTCCCGTTTCTGATAGGAAAAACAAAAGAAAAAGAAAAATGTATCAGTGGAGAGAATTGTATTTCAGGATCAAAACTGCATTTCAGAGCATAAACAGAGCAACTACTGATGTATATGGCAATTGGATACTTGCATATTGTTTGCCCGTGAGCACTTCGAGCAGAGCCAGCAACCTGTTGCCATCCTGGAGGTCGACAAATAAGTCTGTGATCGGTGGTTGCGTGCTCTGAAACACAAGCAAACACATATTATTTACAAACACTTGTCACATTAAATGAAGTTTCTACAGCTGAGCAAGAGTGTAACCAGGATCTGCGCTAGTTTCGTGGTGAATAGCGGCATACATTTGAGGGTTCACGAGAAACAGGTACACTTACTACTAGTCAACATCCCTTACATGTTCTAATCTTCTTTAAAGTTATTCTGAGCAGACACGTCTGTCTGTCTCGCGGGCAGGATCCGAGTTTGTTCTGATGGCATGGGGTAGGGGGGTGGGGGGGGGGGGGGGGTTGGAGAGGGGCCGGGGACCTATCTGCCCCTCACTGCGTACCCCTTTGCATCTGTACCGCATTTTTAACCCCACAAGAAGTTCATACAACAGAATTTGTAATTATTACACTAGTACACAACACAGAGCAAGAAAGACTTTAGGAAGAGAGCGATTTCTTAGAACCAGTCTCACAATTCCACTCAGTTCGGGCATCAAGATGTGCTGTTCATAGGTTAAGACTTTGTTACGCAATGCAGTGGTTTTCATATCTCAAATACAGCGAAATTTATAACGGAGTGTGCTGAATTCGACGAAACGCTATTTTAGAGCAAAACGTATGACACGGCGTGAATGAAACGTTTAAGATAAATTATTTAAGTTCGAAGTTAGAACGCGTCTGCAGTGTGCACAAGGGATGCCTCAGATTGATATAGCGTAAGTATTATTAATACGCGGTGTAAGTATCGTTAATGCATGGTGTCGTATGCTATCGATACCATGCGAGGTACTCCACGTCGAGAAGTTGGCAGTACCAATCTGCGGCCGGCTCCGAGACACCCTCTGCAGAACGCATGTCTAGCGCCACCACGCAACCGATTAAAGAAGACGCTGCTCCGTCTGTTCGTAGCGTTCTATCTGCGCATTCGATGCCTTACTAGTCAGCTTCTGTTGTGACTGTATATTACGAATCTACCTGTCTCGCGGAATAGTTTCAACTATAGTTGAACTTGCTCAACTCAAGTTTAGTAAACCAGAGTTACGTATATATTACGTGTGTTTCTCTTTAGTTTTGTTTTGTATCTCAGGATTCCTTGGCAACCGCCTCTGTGCCGATCCAACACACGTATCAATACAACACACACAACGATGATGGTGTTAATTGCAGCGGTTGCGGAATACACTGCTTGACAAAAGAAAAAAAAGTGAAGTCCCCAAAACACATGGTCAGCTGTCAACGTAAATTCGTATACGTAACGTACACACCATCGGTAGAGTGCATTAGTGTTGTATGTGTTTAGCGTTGTTACCAGACGTAGTAGGATATACACTGACAAGCCAAAGAAACTGATACACCTCCCTAATATCGTGTAGGGCCCACGCGAGCACGCACAAGTGCCGCAACACGACATGGTATGGACTCGATTAATGTCTGAAGTAGTGCTGGAGGGAACTGACACACGGCTGTCCATGAATCCGCAAGCGTACGAGGGGATGGAGATCTCTTTTGAACAGCACGTTGCAGGGCCTTCCACATATGCTCAATAATGTTCATGTCTGGGGAGTTTGGTGGCCAGTTGAAGTGTTTAAACTCAGAAGAGTGTTCCTGGAGCTACTCTGTAGCTATTCTGGACGTATGAGGTGTCGCATCATCCTGATGGAATTGACCAAGTCCGTCGGAATGCACAATGGACATGAATGATTGCAGGTCATCAGATAGGATGCTTCCATACCTGTCACCAGTCAGAGTCGTATCTAGACGTATAAGGGGTCCCATATCACGCCAACTATACACTCCCACACCATTACAGAGCCTCCACCAGCTTGAACAGTCCCCTGATGACATACAAGGTCTGTGGAATCATCCATACCCGTAAATGTCCATCCGCTCGATACAATTTGAAACGAGACCCGTCCCACCAGGCAACATGTTTCCAGCCATCAACAGTACAAAGTCAGTGTTGATGGGCCCAGGCGAGGTGTAAATCTTTGTGTCGTGCAGTGATCTAGGGTACACGAGTGGGCCTTCGGCTCCGAAGGCCCATATTGATGTTTCATTGAATGGTTCGTACGCTGACACTGCTTGATGGCTCGGCATTGAAATCTGCAGCAATCTGCGGAAGTGTTGCACTTCTGTCATGTTGAACTATTCTCTTCAGTCATCGTTAGTCCTGTTCTTTCAGGATCTTTTTCCGGCCGCAGCGATGTCAGAGATACAATGTTTTGCCGGAGTCCTGATATTCAGGGTAGACTCGTGAAATGATCGTACCGGAAAATCCCCACTTCATCGCTACCTAGGAGATGGTGTGTCCAATCGCTCGTGCGAAGACTATACAACTACGTTCAAACTCACTTAAATCTTGATTACCAACCGATCTAACAACTGTGTCAGACACTTGCCTTATATAGGCATTGCCGACCGCAGCGCCGTATTCTGCCTGTTTACGTATCTCTGTATTAGAATATGCGTACCTATACTAGTTTCTGTGGTGCTTCAGTGTATAATGTGTGTGAACACCTTCAGATGTTGACTGATCTCTATAAGGGGCACGGAGATCCCGCGTACACGTTTAAGACAGCGTTATCAGCACCCGACAGAATTTGTGAGGGCATCATTATGGGTGTCCAATCGGCCGGCTTGTCGACCAGAGCAATATCTAGACTTGTGGAACATTCGGGCATAACAGTGACACGACGCTGTACTAAGTGGGAACCTGGGGGCAGGCACACACTCGTCGTCAAGGTTCCATTCGACCACGTCTGACCACCACAAGGGAAGATCGCCATACTATGCACGATACACATCGTAACCCCTACACATCTGCGACTGCCGTCCGAGAACAAGTAATGGACTCCCTGCAACATTCTGTGTCATATCGCACCATTGGTCGGAGACTAGCGGCAGCAGGACTAGGTAATTACCGAATTATGTGTAGGCTACGGTGATTGGTAAGGACTGACTGGTGATGAACGCGTCCTATTGTCTCCAGCGATTAATCAGGTTTCTATACTACTCCGCATGATCATCGGCGGCGAGTATGGGGGCGACCTGGTGAGACGTTCCAATGTCCCCATGTTTTGGGGAGGCACAGTGCTGTTACTCCTGCCGTCGTTGTATGGGGAGCTATGAGATATGACCAGCTCACAGGTGATAGTGATTGAGCCAACTCTGGGTACACAATGGAACGTCACGGGCAACTTGTGTCCCCATATGTTAACTCTCACACAACAATATCGGAGCCATTCTTCAATATGACAATACTCTTCCGCACTTTTTACATGTTTGTACGAAGTGCCTGCGGGATGATGAGGTACTCCCGTGGACAGGAAAAGCCCTAGATCTGTCCCCGATAGAACATGCGTGAGAACAGCAAAGACATCACCTCTGTCCCAATGTCGGTGTACGGGATATCAGAGACCAGTTACAATAGTTGTGGGCCAGCTTTATGACACAATTCCTAAGCGAATCGGCGCATGCATCCAGGCGAGAGGGGGACGCAACACCACCCTTAAAAGTGGGCTCATAAAGCCACGTTCTCTGTAAATTTGAATCGATACCGTAATCACTGAAATAACATCACATATCATCTCGAACCATGACATTTAATTTCGTTTTCTATTCCCCTTCAGGGTGCTTTACTTTGTTGTTAGGCAGTGTATACTCAGTTCTCTCATCTCATCCCAGCTCTCTCTCTACCAGTTGTAAGCACAAACTACAAAGCCGAAATCACCGGGAAGCTAGTACATAAATCCGAAGGGTCGTGCAAGTGTGTTGTTATTGTGACTGTTCATGTACTGACCGGAAGGTCATCTCTGACGTTGTTTGTACACATACGCACAGCTACCAGGGGTGCTACCTACTGCACTCGAATGGATGGCAGAATTTACTGTGAAAGTAAGGCACCAGTCGTGACGCATCGGAAACGTCTGTGGAGCAGTAGAGTGAACATCCGTTATGCCACGAAGGACAATCGCGACTAATGATGGGGTCCGCATCATCACGTTACTTGCTGAAGGCTTGTCAACCAAGGAAGATGATGTGGTGCAGACATCGAATCGGTTCTAACTGGTGAACAGTGTTGAGGATTTACGTCGCACAGCCCGTACACGTTCGACAAGTGGAAAGGATGATCTATATCTGCGAGTTTTGAGTCAAAGGAACTGTGGGCCAAGTGCTCCAGAACTGAATTCGGCGTTGGAAGAGGCTCCAGGACGTCATGTACCGCATCAAACTGTTACGAGATGTGAATCTACATTCCCGATGACATTGTGAGTACCACGTCGTGCATCAAAACACCGTGACCTCCGTT
The DNA here is from genome assembly GCF_021461395.2 of Schistocerca americana. Lineage (NCBI taxonomy): Eukaryota > Metazoa > Arthropoda > Insecta > Orthoptera > Acrididae > Schistocerca > Schistocerca americana. The sequence goes on along the minus strand of NC_060130.1, from coordinate 248,926,292 downwards.
ACAGATGGGCGAGACATCACGCAGAATGGACGCCCGAAGATTGGCGTCGGTTCTTGTTTACGGACGAAACTCTGATCTGTTTGTACCCTGAGCCGGCAGGGGTGACCGAGCGGTTCTAGGCACTACAGTCTGGAACCGCGTGTTCCGCTACGGTAGCAGGTTCGAATCCTGCCTCCGGCATGGTTGTGTGTGATGTCCTTAGGTTAGTTAGGTTTAATTAGTTCTAAGTTCTTTGGGACTGATGACCTCAGAAGTTAAGTCCCATAGTGCTCAGAGCCATTTGAACCTTTTTTTTTGTACCTGATAATCGCAGATAACTTCTCTGGATACAACCCGGTAATATCTAACGCCTCCCAAGCTGTGTCCCACGTGTGCCACAACGTGGTGGTGGAGAGACGTTCTGGGCTGGCATTATATCCGACCGACCACCTACACCTCTCGGAGTTGGTGAGGGCAACCTCACTGCTCTGCTGTACAGGGACGGGATTCTGCAACCAGTGGTGGAATGGTATCGACAGAATTATGGTGACACGTTCCATATGGACGGATGGCAACACTTGTGTTCATCGTGCTGTACTTGTGAACATGTTCTTTCAGCAGGCTAAGATACCAGAACGGAGAGGCCTGCCTGTCCCACGGTCATGAACCCAATGAAACATGTGTGGGATCGACTGAAGCGAGCTGGCCGGCCGCGGTGGCCGAGCGGTTCTAGGCGCTTCAGCCCGGAACCGCGAGACTGCTACGGTCGCAGGTTCGAATCCTGCCTCGGGCATGGATGTTTGTGATGTCCTTAGGTTAGTTAGGTTTAAGTCGTTCTAAGTTCTAGGGGACTGATGACCTCGGATGTTAAGTGCCATAGTACTCAGAACCACCTGAACCATTTCTGAAGCGAGCTGTTTTGGGACGTCGATAACGGCCACGTACTCTGCGCCACTTAACGCAGAATCGCCAATGAAGAGAGATAATTCGGATCAGAGCTGGCTTCATAATCTGATCGATGATATGCAACGACTGACTGAAGCCTGCATCCGAGCCAGGGGACGTTGCACAACGTACTACGTTGCTCAGGCGCGCTGCGAAAAACTCTGCAAGGGAAACAGACGATTTGGTCGTTATAGAAATGATCTGGGCACATTGGAAATGAATATATACGCATTCCTCAGAACCAATTTTTGTTTTCCGTGCCATGAATTTCGAAATAAATGGGTGATACAAAACTTTAGTTGTGTGTGTGTGTGTGTGTGTGTGTGTGTGTGTGTGTGTGTGTGTTTGTATACATGGATAACTAGGATCCATACGTAGGTTTTCACGGCAAATTAGTTCAGTCGAATATTCTCGGGTAAATTACCGCATTAATTTGCTGCGCTCTCAACGTGTTTCGAAACATCGATGACACACCGAGAATTGGCGCGACATGAAACCCGAGAATGCTCTGCCGTCTTGACGTAGATGTTGATGCTGCGTTACTGAAATTATGCGAAGAACTTACAAAAATAATGAAAAATCTTAGGGAAATATAATCACCTCCTGCTGTGACTTCTTTTTCCCTGCAGGTAAACATTTAATATCTGTACCTTCTTCCGTAAAGCGTCAGCTTCTCTTTCAGCAACACCGCCACAAGTTTCCTCCACGCCTAAGTCTCCAGCACGAAATCCAGGGTACAGGATATACTAAAATCATCTTCCTCCGTCCTCTCTTCCTGCTCTATTTGCGGACGGTACACGCGAACAAAGACTGTCGATACCTCTTCTTCTTAAGGCTGAATTACTGTAATTTTACCTTCATGGTCATCACGAGAGATTCATGTTGTAGTAACTAATACCCTTATAACTCGCACTGGAATGTGGGTTCCCGAACTTCTGAAAATTGCAAAAATGTGTAATCCTTTTCTTGCTGCATCTCTCGCTTTTCTGCGACGCTTTCACTGTCGCTAACAATCTGCACTAAGAACTGTGCAGCTCTTCTTAGAATCTTCTGTATCTCTTCCGTTAATTAAACACATTAAGTGTCCCACACTGACGAACTGTACACTAGAATTAGTCGAACAACAATTTGGTGACCAGCCTCCTAAATAGGTGACATAATTACCCTCTCTGCCTAGTCGTGACTGTCGTCTTCAAGCACACAGTAATCACTTCCACTGCATAAGGACGTACAGAATCAGCAAGTGCCCCACGTTTATACAGAGTGTCCCAGTCGTTGGAGTCCAAATTATGAAGAGGTCAGAGGGTTATACACTGCGTATTTTGAGATAAGTAACGAGTGGTAGGTAATGCGTGTTTAATTTTTTTCTGTTCAAAGTGACTACCGCCAGTCGCACTGCATACATTTCACGGGCGCATAAATTTTTTCCGAACTCTCTCAAATATCCCTACTGTCTACTGTAAAATGAGGCGGGCAACAGCTATCTCACCGGTGTTTCTCGTCAGTTTCTAGGGGGGGTTTCATATACCAACTTCTTTGGGAAACTCGAAAGAGAATACATCCGTGGCAGTCAGATCCAGTGACTGTGCTGGCAATGAGACAGAACCCCTCCCCCTTAAAACCAACGATGGCGGGTCTCTCGTTCATGTACTGACAAACATAATTAACTAAGTCGCGCTGAAACCACATCCTGTCGCGGACAACAAGAAGTACAATCTCCGAAGCAACTCAAACTTAAACTACAGGTGTGTAACGTGCAGCATTCAGACTGGGTAGCAATAAATAAGGTCCTATTGGCTGTTATTGCATTATGCCAGATTTATCTGAGACTGGTGTATCTTATGGATCTTCTTCACTCCAGTCATAGCTGTTGAGACACTTGTAAACGCCAGTACGGTCGAAAGAACAATAAGAACTTTATGACTTTCGGAACTGTAGTACTGTGTTGGGTAATCCCACTGAGAAAATGGAACTCTGGATTCAAAATCATTTGGCCGAATTGCTTGCACACTGATGTGTATAATTGCTGCTATACCAGTCTTAATAATAATAATAATAATAATAATAATAAACAAGCAATTCTGCGATCCAGTATAGTTGATAATAGGAAGCCGACCAGCCGCCGTGTCATCCTCGGCAACATGGCGTCATTTGGAAGCAGTACAGAGGTGCATGGGGTCAGTCAGCACACCGCTCGCTCGGTCGCTGTCAGCTTTCCATACCATGGAGCTGATACTTCTAAGTCAAGTAGCTCCGCAATTGGCGTCACGAGGCTGATCGCACCGCCTTCTAGTCCTTCCACCGCGCAAAAAAATCCCTGACAGTACTGGGAACTGAAACCACATCCTTCGCACTGTAGTCAGACACGCCGAACGCTCAACCACGGAGGCGAAATCAGCGTTTGAATAAAACAATAAGAGTCCGCAGCTCGTGGTCGTGCAGTAGCGTTCTCGCTTCCCGCGCCCGGGTTCGATTCCCGGCGGGGTCAGGGATTTTCTCTGCCTCGTGATGACTGGGTGTTGTGTGATGTCCCTTAGGTTAGTTAGGTTTAAGTAGTTCTAAGTTCTAGGGGACTGATGACCATATATTATAAGTCCCATAGTGCTCAGAGCCATTAAAACAATAAGAATAAATGAAAATATATTGCTAAGAAAAATAAGATGATCTTGTTGTGTACATAGTTCCGCGTAGTCAGCGCGTACACAACTTTCCCAATAGAGCGCGCCCCGCTAAGCACAACAGCGCAGGCGCAGCGCTCGTCCGTCTCCGCACTACGAGATGGCGCTGTCTTAGAGACGGACCAAATTCTGCTTCCGCCGAACCGCGTATTAATATGTAACGCAGCCAATGAGATTGCTGCTAACGTAGAACCTTTTCTTCTCGCAGATCACACTCGCGCAGTGATACCTGAACGCGCGAGGTATTATAACGAGTGTACAGACCTCCGATCAGTCAGTCTGCATTTGTCTGCACCAGTCTGTACAAGTCTGCATTAGTCTGTACCAGTCTATATTCAAGTTTCAGTCTGCGCCTAATAAGATTATCATATTCCTGTACATAGCCATGAAGAGAAATGTACAGACACTTTGTCAAGTATCAGAGATATGTGAGAATAAGATTAACGTACCAAGACCAAAGGAACTTCAGATTGTCAATTGTAAATAGCATCCAGAACCAAGTTAAGTTATTTCTATGCTTGTTATTATTATAATAAATGTGTGTGAAAATTAATCAAGTTCTGTTTAAAGTTGGTCACCGTCAATATCTGCTACTCTAAACGTGCAAGTGGCATTTCTATCGTCTGACCTAACGGCAGGAGATAAACACGCCACGACAAGACCACGAGACATATTTCTGACACTCGCCTACTTCGTTTGAGCGACAAGTCAAATAATCTGGTGGTGTGTGTACCGAAGGTCTTATAGTGCTCACACCACAGATCTGAAGCCAGAAGAGATGTGAGTGATATGTGTGGTCTTGAGTCGGGTGAGTCTGATGGAGTTGTGGGCTGCTACTGATATTTTCTAGATAGGGAATATGGTTCAAATGGTTCAAAGCACAATGGGACTTAACATCTGAGGTCATCAGTCCCCTAGACCTAGAACTAGTTAAACCTAACTGACCTAACGACATCACACACATCCATGCCCGAGGCAGGATTCGAACCTGCGACCGTAGCAGTCGCGCGGTTCCGGACTGAAGCGCCTAGAACCGCTCAGCCCCACCGGCCGGCTAGGGAATATGGATGGAGATGGCATCTGAGGGAAAGCGATATGAAAAAGATTTAGAATAAGTACTGAGAAGAGTCCAGAGGCGGAATGTAGTTGGAAGGAGACACAATTATGAATGGAAATGATAAGGTGGAGTTTTCTTTTGTAAAAGAAAAGACAGCATAGTTTATAGCTGACAGGATGGTTGAATTGCAGATCTGGGAAGGAAAGGTGGTTGAAACTTCCCCGGGAAAGGACAAGGAGAGTGTGGAGATATCAGTAAGATGAGACATGATGACACAGGCACGTCAATAGGACACTATTCTCAAGGACGAGGGACACCACGGGGCACTGTGATTCGATTTTGCGGAAACTCAATAACTGGAACAACGGGATTTACCCTCTGCCATGCACTTAACAGTAGTTTGCAGACTACACATGTAGCTGTTTAAGTAGATGTAGAAACATTGGACAGGTGAAGTTATTCCATATGTTTGATAGGATATGGGAACATTGTCAGCTGGTACACGATACGGATGTGTTAAGGTAAGCAGGGTATTAATTTCGGTATAACATGTGTTTTCTTCAGGATGGTTTATGTTGAGGAACAGTGTCTATGTGCATATATGGGTGGGGGACTACACTTCGTAAGCGTGTGAAGTTGGACTGGGTGAGATGTGGGAGAGTGAGCTGAACAGAGCGTATTATCTGGAACGGACCAGGTGAGTGTGCGACAAAGGGCGCGTGTGGGACATGGTGTCCATGGACGACACCCGCTCTCAATCACGCCAGCGTGGCCACCGCTTTAATCTCATTATCTTGTAATCTCTTTTCTCGTTGAAAGTTGGTTTGAATATCAAAGTGCTTTATTTTGCATCTTTCTATGCACAATTCTTGCTATGATCGGCTCCAGCAGGTAGTTTACATCGGAACCTAATCCTGTCATGGTGTTGTGCATGGCAAGTGAATCCAGTTGTTCTATGGCAAGTGAATAGAGTTATGTTCTTGAAGACGCCTTGACAGCATTTACATTAGATGATGTTATTCGCGTTATATTTCTAGGTGTACTATCGCTTTGGGCCTATTTTGTTATTGGAGCTTTCTCGTCGTTCAGCGTTTGCAGTTTTCATCGCTTCATAGGCTTCCACCTTCTGGTGTACCATACGGTGCCACTTACATCGATCTAATGCGAACTGTTCAAGTCATCCAATGCCCTGGTTAGCGAAACATGTTCCGCTTGATTACATGCTTAAAGCAAAGCCTCCATGCTCCAGTCCTCCTCTTCTCATGTCGTAGCTAAAATGGTTCATATGGCTCTGACCACTATGGGACTTAACATCTGAGGTCATCAGTCCCCTAGAACTTAGGACTACTTAAACCTAACTAACCTAAGGACATCACACACATCCATGCCCGAGAGAGGATTCGTACCTGCGACCGTAGTGGTCGCGCAGTTCCAGGTTGAAGCGCCTAGAAGCGCTCGGCCACACCGGCCGGCCATGTCGTAGCACACGACAGAACATAATCTTCGGCAAGTGATGACCCATCCACACGAGCTGTTTATTCAGCAAGATAGTCTGAAAACTGTAAGTTTTGGCGTCTTTGGTAAATGGAATTTTTCACACTATCATTCCACTTTAGGTGTAAAAGCTTAGATGAAATCGGCTGATTATCTTGATGTAATTCCAAGAAGAACTACTTTCTGAGGCGTACAGAAGAGTAGGGACGACATTAGGTTTGTACGCAGAGAGCTTTCAGATCACAGAACAGAGAGACATTCCAAGTCAGTTTACCAAACGCAGCACTTTCTGCACCTATGCGGCTGTTGGCGCCAACGAAAGGCTGGTTTTGTGACGTCATAACGCTACCCAGGTGCACAAATTAACCCGTGAACGTAAGTATCTTACGACCAAATTGGTTACCTATAGGTTTATCACCTTAAGAGAAAACTTCACAGGCTTTTATTTCAGTTTTTTATTATTTTGATTTTGGGACAATTTGCTGCATGATTTGTGGAACCTACTTTACTTCACTGCCTTTACAAATGATGAGCTCAAGTATAATGACGGTATCCACGTAAGACACAGGGCTGATGAAAGTCTTTTCAGTTTTAAAAAGCTCTGAAGCTGCAGGAAAACTGATCTGAAAGTAATAAATGCACGGCTGTTCGTCGATGATGTAGCCATAGTTGTAAATACTGTAGAGGGACTCTAAGACACCGTTACCTTGTTCCACCAGTCACGTTTATATTAAAGGTGGTGGGCCATTGTCTTCCTTCTACCTCGTAAGCTGCTCACACGGACAGCTGCAGAAAACGTCAATCTGAATTTAGAAGTCTATTTCAACTTACTTCCTACGCATTGATACTGCTGTTTGACGTATGTTGGTATCCTACATATATCTGTTACACTACATATTCCCATCTAATTGTGCTATTTTGACATCAAACAGCATCACTATGATTTTTCCTCCAATATTGTTTTAGCCGGCCGAAGTGCCCGAGCGGTTAAATGCGCTACAGTCTGGAACCGCACGACCGCGACGGTCGCAGGTTCGAATCCTGCCTCGGGCATGGATGTGTGTGATGTCCTTAGGTTAGTTAGGTTTAAGTAGTTCTAAGTTCTAGGGGACTTATGACCACAGCAGTTGAGTCCCATAGTGCTCAGAGCCATTTGAACCATTTGAACCAATCCAATATTGTTTTACACAAAATTCAACGATTTCAAATGAATTAGGCTGACATTTTTTTTTACTGAAAAGACAACTGAAAATCAAAAGACCATCAGCATACTCTGCGTATGAGGTGTAAATTGGTCAAGTGACAAATTTATATCGCCTTCCACCGTTAATCAATGGATCATCAAAAATGGTTCAAATGGCTCTGAGCACTATGGGACTCAACTGCTGAGGTCATTAGTCCCCTAGAACTTAGAACTAGTTAAACCTAACTAACCTAAGGACATCACAAACATCCATGCCCGAGGCAGGATTCGAACCTGCGACCGTAGCGGGCTTGCGGTTCCAGACTGCAGCGCCTTTAACCGCACGGCCACTTCGGCCGGCAATGGATCATCACAGTCAGCAGATGTATTCTCTCTCTCTCTCTCTCTCTCTCTCTCTCTCTCTCTCTCTCTCTCATTTTCCCACGTTAGAAATTGAGACTTCAATGTTAAAAGGCTCCAATTAGCAACACGAAACAACCTGTGGCCGACGGTAACGGTTATGGAAGAAATATCAACCATGTGACTGAAATTCAATCTAGAGAATAGGGCACTGTGCCACTCCGCCGTTACATCAACGCACAATTTATATTCAAGACAACTTTGTGTCCGAGGTCACCATTATGCGAATCGAATGTAGAAGAGGACGATGCGTTGCTCTTCAGAACGTCGTTGCAACCGCATTCCGGTATACTGACACAATGACTCGTTTTTACAGTGCCTGGCATGGACCTACGGTTCTTCGTAATAGCTACAACTGCGTGCGGTAGCATCGCTGCATAGGTCGAGGGCTCGAATCTCGCCTTGGGCACGGGTGTGAGTTTTAACTGTGCTGTTAATGCGCACTACCCTATGTAGGCATTGGTATGCATTGGAACAGATTTCACAATTTGCGTTAGCTTCCAGCTTCAAGTGTGGATGCACATGAAGAATACGGGAAATTATTGTGATAAATAAATGTTATGTACACTGGCGTTCAAAATTACAGCAACAAACGGAAATTTTGCAAGGCATCGTTTATTTTGCCACAAAACTGCATAAACAGGTGATAGTAAACAAGAACTAATGTGAAGAATCCAGAACATAGTCAACTGCAACATGCATAACAGTAGACAAAAATGCTCTTCGTTTTCTTCCAACTTAACGGATCTGCACACATTCTAACAACTGGTTAATGTGCTCAGTATGGAGTGTGATCACCTCTGGCACCAATACAGTCCTAACAACAACCGGACATGCTGTGGATGACGTCATAAATCTCATGTTGAAGCAACTACGCCCTTCTTCCCGCAGAGCTGCTCATAAATCTTGGAGAGTGGTTGGTAGATGCTGACGTGATGCAAAATGTCTCGCTAGTGCATCCCAGACATAGTCTATGTGATTCAAATCGGGAGGGCGAGCAGGCCACGCCATGCATGCTATATCTTTCGTTTCCAAAAAAATCAACCACCTGTGCTCTATGAGGTCGAGCATTATCGTCCAGCAAAACGAAGTCTGGGCCCTCAGCACTTCGCAAAAACTTCACATGAGGTCCTCAAATCTCGTTACGACACCTGTCAGCAGTTAAACCTTGCCGATTTAACTGTACAATTTCACGAAGAGGTGTTAGTGTGGTCAACGTAATCCTTGCCCATACCATTAGGGATCCTCGTCGATATCGGTGTCATTCCACAATGCTTGTGTCCCGAAGTCGTCCTCCACGTTCCTTCCAGATTTGAATGCTTGGAGAATCACTCCTCGGACCAAATCGTGACTCATCTGTGAAAAGAACATTGACCCACTGTTCGACTGTCCAGGTGGCATGTTGGCAGGTGCCGTGACGTCATTGTTGGCGCGGAATGCCATTATCCGTTCAGAACACGATCGTAACGACAGCTGTTGACAGGTTATATGATTATATCGTTAATTAGACCCAGGATGTGAAACAGCAGTTTGCTACTTTAATTTTAGTTACCAGTGTATATTTTAAGATTTACAGAGATTTTAACAAACAATTTGTGTTAACTTTATTACCAATAGAAATCCTTTCTAACAGCTTGTTAGACTGATCGAGAGAGTAGAACTGTAATTAAATATCTACCGTAATTGCCAGTGGCTCTCCAAACTTAAAAATTCGGTCACTCTATTTGTCTTAGGCCACAAGCGAAAGGAATAAACAGAAAATGTAATTTGTATCACTTGTGATTTAGTGTCACCAGAATATATCTGGATTGTTTTCACGCCTCCTATTCAGCGGGTTCTGCACTTTACAGATGAGAACATCAGTCTGTTTCATGAGCGGGCCGTTTGTGTACAAGGTACGGGAATAGCTCGCGAGTAAGACAGGACTGCGCCATGGTATTGACGTCTGAGAAGCACTAGCGCCGGTTTCATCCAACCGTTACAATCTATAGTGCTGTAACACTCAAGCCGGACAACTTACGATACTCTAACAACTGAAGTATAAGCACGTTGGCCTTAGTGACAAATATTCACGTTTTAATACGCACTTCGGGGTCCGTACGTCAATGTTTTACTAATTTCCCTGCTCTTGAGTGAAATGACTTCAAGAAATGGCTCTGAGGACTATGGCACTTAACATCTGAGGTCATCAGTCCCCTAGAACTTAGAACTACTTAAACCTAACTAACCTAAGGACATCACACACATCCATGCCCGAGGCAGGATTCGAACCTGTGACCGTAGCAGTCGCGCGGTTCTGAACTGAAGCGCGTAGAACCGCTCGGCCACCAGCGGCCGGCGAAATGACTTCGAAGAGATGTATGTTCTTATACGAAAGTGTTGTGTGTCAGCTTTCGAAAAACGTGAATCAAAGAAATGATAGAAAAAACGAATACGGGTGAAGCGCGTGAAATGTACGAGAGATGATAGCAGAAACTTTTCTTGACGATATAGTCTCTTGCGTGGAGAACGGCATTTCTCCACAGCGCATCAGTTTACTCACGCCCCCCTCCTTTGTTTATTTACAGAGCAGACCAGTCCGTAAGTATGGTAAATAAAAATTGAGCAGAAGTTGAAGCTCCTATTCAATGTCAAAGTTAAGCTGGCTTTTGTATTGTTATTGGGTTACATAAATTCTGTATGAAACGCCGTGAGGTAAGAAAAGTCTACAGTTACTAAAATGGCGATGTCTAACAAAATTCAATTGTTCATTTAGCATCCATATGAAGACATACAGACTTGGGTTAACGAGTTTTACGATTACTCGCCAGAGCATGGCCTGGTGATGGTACTTGCCACCGAGACCAGCAGTCATTTAACTATATAGAACTGCAACTGTAGAATAAATCAAGCAAAAAGTTAACGGGCTTTAGATATTATCAAGGTGCACTTCTACTTGTTCCAAGTTAGCTGCCAGTTTAACACAAAAGACGTGTCATCTTCTCGGACAAATTTCTCCCGCTTTGCCCATGTTCCTCATTTTCTTCTCTTTTCTTGATTCGCGTTTCCAAAAATTAAGCATATAACCACTCTGCAGCAGAAACTTTTACTTTTTTTGCGAATTCGCTTTGCTCAAGGGCTAACCAACTACGCGAATTTTGAATGAAATTAAACTTCAACACGCACCATGCCAACAAGCTACAATGTGAGAAATCCTGATTCACGAAATTAATTCAAGTGTCACGATCGGGACGCTTTTTCTAGAGCGAAACACTATTTTTTGTTCATTCTGACCAGCATATATTTATTGAATTTTTGGGATAGGAACCTTGTGTAACACCTGTTCAACACGGAATCAGGAAAGGAAGATTAGTGTTTAACGATCCGTCGACAGCGAGATTATTAGGGACGCAGCACAAGCTCGGATTAATAAAGGATGGAGAAGGAAATGGGCCGTGCACGGTGATTTAGGGAAATCACGAAAAACATAAATCAGGATGGCCTAACGGGTATTTGAACCGTCGTCCATCCGAATGCGAGTCCAGTCTGCTGACCACTGTGACACCTCGCTCGGTATTAAACACAAAGGTTCGCTGGCTGCAATGCCGCGCTTGTAAATTTTCCTGATCCTTTCTTCTTTTTTCGATTCTATTTAATTCAGTCAAAAGCAAGAAAATATCCACAAAATAGAAATCAGAGAAAAATCAAAGCTGCGTTTTGGAATAGATGGTAGCCTATTTACAGAAAAAACGTATATATATATATATATATATATATATTTATTGACACCGGTGTGTCAGACCCACCATACTTGCTCCGGACACTGCGAGAGGGCTGTACAAGCAATGATCACACGCACGGCACAGCGGACACACCAGGAACCGCGGTGTTGGCCGTCGAATGGCGCTAGCTGCGCAGCATTTGTGCACCGCCGCCGTCAGTGTCAGCCAGTTTGCCGTGGCATACGGAGCTCCATCGCAGTCTTTAACACTGGTGGCATGCCGCGACAGCGTGGACGTGAACCGTATGTGCAGTTGACGGACTTTGAGCGAGGGCGTACAGTGGGCATGCGGGAGGCCGGGTGGACGTACCGCCGAATTGCTCAACACGTGGGGCGTGAGGTCTCCACAGTACATCGATGTTGTCGCCAGTGGTCGGCGGAAGGTGCACGTGCCCGTCGACCTGGGACCGGACCGCAGCGACGCACGGATGCACGCCAAGACCGTAGGATCCTACGCAGTGCCGTAGGGGACCACACCACCACTTCCCAGCAAATTAGGGACACTGTTGCTCCTGGGGTATCGGCGAGGACCATTCGCAACCGTCTCCATGAAGCTGGGCTACGGTCCCGCACACCGTTAGGCCGTCTTCCGCTCACGCCCCAACATCGTGCAGCCAGCCTCCAGTGGTGTCGCGACAGGCGTGAATGGAGGGACGAATGGAGACGTGTCGTCTTCAGCGATGAGAGTCGCTTCTGCCTTGGTGCCAATGATGGTCGTATGCGTGTTTGGCGCCGTGCAGGTGAGCGCCACAATCAGGACTGCATACGACCGAGGCACACAGGGCCAACACCCGGCATCATGGTGTGGGGAGCGATCTCCTACACTGGCCGTACACCACTGGTGATCGTCGAGGGGACACTGAATAGTGCACGGTACATCGAAACCGTCATCGAACCCATCTTTCTACCATTCCTAGACCGGCAAGGGAACTTGCTGTTCCAACAGGACAATGCACGTCCGCATGTATCCCGTGCCACCCAACGTGCTCTAGAAGGTGTAAGTCAACTACCCTGGCCAGCAAGATCTCCGGATCTGTCCCCCATTGAGCATGTTTGGGACTGGATGAAGCGTCGTCTCACGCGGTCTGCACGTCCAGCACGAACGCTGGTCCAACTGAGGCGCCAGGTGGAAATGGCATGGCAAGCCGTTCCACAGGACTACATCCAGCATCTCTACGATCGTCTCCATGGGAGAATAGCAGCCTGCATTGCTGCGAAAGGTGGATATACACTGTACTAGTGCCGACATTGTGCATGCTCTGTTGCCTGTGTCTATGTGCCTGTGGTTCTGTCAGTGTGATGTATCTGACCCCAGGAATGTGTCAATAAAGTTTCCCCTTCCTGGGACAATGAATTCACGGTGTTCTTATTTCAATTTCCAGGAGTATATATATATATATATATATATATATATATATATATATATGAGCAGCGTCTGTCAGACAGCTGGCACATACATGCAAACATGACGTTATGAAACAGAAGGAAAGGGAACGTCTGGGTGGGGAATCGTGACGGTTAGCAGCACAGGGCAGTCTGGTAATGCAATGGCGGACCGGGACTTGAACTCATGGGCAGCTGCTTTAACAGCTTTCTTTACCCCAAATGTCATGTAAGTCAAACAACGTGACCAGTGAGTTGTTAGTGGGATTTTTTTTACCAGAAACAGGGTAAGTAAACAAAGTATCCTTATTTGTACAAGCATAAATACAACAGAAAAGCCATCCTTCCGGGGGAATCAAAACGAGACATTACACTCGAACAAGGCGAGCAAAAGTCTTCATTAACAAGGTGTGGGAAAAAATAATAATAATACTGAAGTAAGCTAAGAGGTGTGAGACCATAGACAAAAAGGGAAGAAGGTGCGGGGGTGTGATAAGACTTGCAGGCATCTGCTCGGCAGATCGAGCGTGGAGGCAGAGTGGGCAGGGGTCAACATGCGAAGCCTGGCCACGGTGTTCCCGGCAACACTACTCGGAAGAAGCGACCGAAAGGAGGATAGAAGCCAAGGATGAAGAGACAGCAGAGTTGAGAGAATGACCAGCGTGCTCTGGTATAGTGCATAAAAGAAAGGGGGCGCTTGTCCATGCGCCTAATCCACTGTGGGTTACGATATATAAATGTAGCGCGAAGAGTCTCTGATGTCAGCAGGGGGCGGGGGAGTGTCTTCCGCGTGTGGCACCATCCAACTGAGCAGGGGTGACGTAAAGATTGGCGAAGAAGGCGCCGTAGCGCGATCGGTACTCGACTTCACTGTGGGTGGTTTGTAAGTACTGCCAGAAGTCGAAGCGTGATTTGTCGCCAGCATTATACACGTAGGTGATCGTCCACCCCATGACCCATACAATCGCATGATTTTTGGTGGCGAGGAAATAAGCATCCTCAGGATGGATAAAAGTTCACGGGTCAATCGAATCCGGCAGAATGCGGAGGTAATGGGCGATGAACTGTCGACCTAGTTTCTAAACGTCACTGGTGGCAGCACAAGTCAGTTCGTGGGCATCGTCATCCATGAGGTGGCAAATTGAACAAAGTGTGCCGGCCGTGGTGGCCGAGCGGTTCTAGGCGCTTCAGTCTGGAACCGCGCGACCGCTACGGTCGCATGTTCGAATCCTGCCTCGGGCATGGATGTGTGTGATGTCCTTAGGTTAGTTAGGTTTAAGTAGTTCTAAGTTCTAGGAGTCTGATGACCTCAGATGTGAAGTCCCATAGTGCTCAGAGCCATTTGAACCATTTTTTTTGAACAAAGTGGAGTGTCCGTTAGTACGATGGCTAATTTTTCACATGCGATGTGGTACCATGTTGCCCAGACGTTGGAGGGAAGGAAGCGCTGGTGGATTTGACGCCGATCCGTGGGCCACCGCGTCGATGGATTTCTGTGTTCGATGTTGTTGCTGGATATGTAACGAAGCAGTGGGGTGTAAAAATTTCGACGAAGACGCGTGTGAGCATAACTGAAGTCGGCGATGAAATCAGAAATGTGTGACAGATGGTGATTAATGTGTCCGACCGCTACTGGTGGCGTTGTGGTCGCGGGCATAAGAATTTCAAGCAAGCTGCGCGTAAGGGAAGGCCCCCCCGTTCCACTGCTTGTGCGTGGTGGAGTCGGAGTCGCACACTGACAAGGCGGACCTTAAAAAGCGTACCGGCAGTATGAAAGTATTTGAACGCAGCCTGGAAGCTGCGTACAATAGTTGGTGGCAGTGCGAGTACCTGTTAGATGTGTACCATTCTGGACGCCACATGTTGATTGAGGTATTCGACGCGCTATACAGAATCGAGTGAGCGAGGGAGATTTTGTTGCACCGCCGTGAGGATAATTTGGAGATTACGCTGAAAATTGATGGCAGCGGAGCGGCGCACGGTAGAGGAGAAAATGAGACCAAGGTATCGTAGTTTCTGTACATACGGGAGAGGTGCTAAGTCGTCGTGTGAGAGGCCGCGTCCAATGGACATCACCGAGGGTTTAGCCACATTCATGTTACTGCCCGCTCCAGTTCCATGCGTTGATATCAAATCAAAAACCAGTTGTGTTTCATTCCGTGAGCGGACCAAGAGTAGTAGGTCGTCCGCATACACTCGACACCGAAAAGTTTGATGTCGCAAAATGAGATCAAAAAGGTGGCTGGTCAGATTCCCGATGAGTGGCTCCAGGTTCATGGTATAGATTACTGTCGAAAGTGGGCAACCTTGCCTTATGGAACGACGGATCGTCACTGGTCCCGCCACACGGCCATTGACCTGAATCAGTGTTTCTGCGCTACCGTACAGACAAAGGACGGCTGTACGGCGTTCCCCATAGTCAACAGTTCATGAATCACTGTCGTCCACCATGCACCATAAACGCAAGGAAAGGGCGATAAAATTCTATCGGCAATCCGTCGATGCCAGGTGACTTATTCAGAGCTCCTTTGTTGATTGCATTGTGGAATACGGAGAGTAGCTCACAATTGGTTCACCTCTTACTTTAGCAACAGATAGCAAAAGGTCATTATTCACAATGTTGAGAATGGCTGTGATGTGGGGTCTGAGTGGGGTACGGTCAAGTGGGGGGGGGGGGGGGGGGGGAGGGGCAGGGATCAGTGTTGGGGCCACTCCTGTTCCTTATTTATATAAATGATATGCCCTCTAGTATTACGGGTAAGTCTAAAATATTTCTGTTTGCTGACGACACTAGCTTGGTAATAAATGATGTTGTATGCAACAATGGCTCGGTTTCAAATAGTGCAGTTCATGACCTAAGTTTATGGCTTGTAGAAAACAAACTAACGCAAAATCACAGTAAGACTCAATTTTTATAGTTTCTAACACACAATTCAACAAAATCTGACGTTTTAATGTCACAGAATGGGCATATAATTAGTGAAACTGAACAGTTCAAATTTCTAGGTGTTCAGATAGATAGTAAACTGTCGTGGAAAGTCAACGTTCAGGATCTTGTTCAAAGACTTAACACTGCCATTTTTACTATTCGAAAGGTATCTGAAGCGAATGATTGTGCGACACGAAAATTAGTGTACTTTGTTTATTTTCATTCGCTTATGTAGTAGGGTATTAAATTTTGGGGTAACTTATCACATTCTACAAGGATAATTTTGGCTCAGAAACGGGCGGTTAGATCAAAGTTCAAGAATCTGTTGTCGACCCCTTTTCAAGAGTCTGGGTATTTTGACATTGGCCTCTCAGTATATATGGTCCTTACTGTCATTCCTTGTTAACAATATTAGCTTATTCCCAAGAATAAGCAGCTTTCACTCAGTTAATACTGGGCAGAAATCAAACCTGCATTTGGATCGGACTTCCTTCACTCTTGTGCAGAAAGGTGTGCAGTGTACTGCTGCATCCATTTTCAGTAAGCTACCTCTCTAATTCAAAAATCTTAGCTGTAATCCACCCGCTTTCAAATCGAAACTGAAGAGTTTCCTCATGGGCCACTCCTATTCTGTCGAGGAGTTACTGGAAAAATTAAGCTGATTCTTGTTGCATTGTTGATTGCGTTTACTTAAACTTACGGATTGACTTTCTTCGGTTTCATAAACATTTTATTTTTACCTATTATTACTTTTATGTTATACACTCCTGGAAGTTGAAATAAGAACACCGTGAATTCATTGTCCCAGGAAGGGGAAACTTTATTGACACATTCCTGGGGTCAGATACATCACATGATCACACTGACAGAACCACAGGCACATAGACACAGGCAACAGAGCATGCACAATGTCGGCACTAGTACAGTGTGTATCCACCTTTCGCAGCAATGCAGGCTGCTATTCTCCCATGGAGACGATCGTAGAGATGCTGGATGTAGTCCTGTGGAACGGCTTGCCATGCCATTTCCACCTGGCGCCTCAGTTGGACCAGCGTTCGTGCTGGACGTGCAGACCGCGTGAGACGACGCTTCATCCAGTCCCAAACATGCTCAATGGAGGACAGATCCGGAGATCTTGCTGGCCAGGGTAGTTGACTTACACCTTCTAGAGCACGTTGGGTGGCACGGGATACATGCGGACGTGCATTGTCCTGTTGGAACAGCAAGTTCCCTTGCCGGTCTAGGAATGGTAGAACGATGGGTTCGATGACGGTTTCGATGTACCGTGCACTATTCAGTGTCCCCTCGACGATCACCAGTGGTGTACGGCCAGTGTAGGAGATCGCTCCCCACACCATGATGCCGGGTGTTGGCCCTGTGTGCCTCGGTCGTATGCAGTCCTGATTGTGGCGCTCACCTGCACGGCGCCAAACACGCATACGACCATCATTGGCACCAAGGCAGAAGCGACTCTCATCGCTGAAGACGACACGTCTCCATTCGTCCCTCCATTCACGCCTGTCGCGACACCACTGGAGGCGGGCTGCACGATGTTGGGGCGTGAGCGGAAGACGGCCTAACGGTGTGCGGGACCGTAGCCCAGCTTCATGGAGACGGTTGCGAATGGTCCTCGCCGATACCCCAGGAGCAACAGTGTCCCTAATTTGCTGGGAAGTGGCGGTGCGGTCCCCTACGGCACTGCGTAGGATCCTACGGTCTTGGCGTGCATCCGTGCGTCGCTGCGGTCCGGTCCCAGGTCGACGGGCACGTGCACCTTCCGCCGACCACTGGCGACAACATCGATGTACTGTGGAGACCTCACGCCCCACGTGTTGAGCCATTCGGCGGTACGTCCACTCGGCCTCCTGCATGCCCACTATACGCCCTCGCTCAAAGTCCGTCAACTGCACATACGGTTCACGTCCACGCTGTCGCGGCATGCTACCAGTGTTAAAGACTGCGATGGAGCTCCGTATGCCACGGCAAACTGGCTGACACTGACGGCGGCGGTGCACAAATGCTGCGCAGCTAGCGCCATTCGACGGCCAACACCGCGGTTCCTGGTGTGTCCGCTGTGCCGTGCGTGTGATCATTGCTTGTACAGCCCTCTCGCAGTGTCCGGAGCAAGTATGGTGGGTCTGACACACCGGTGTCAATGTGTTCTTTTTTCCATTTCCAGGAGTGTAGATTAAAAAATAAGTGTTATCAGGATTGGAACAGTCGCATTGTCGACGACCCTCGTGCAACGCGTGAACGCTAATCACTTGACCCGGCCAGCCTCTTCGCACTGATACCTCACTTGCATAATAGACGCGTAAACCTTGTCTTGCGATTTTCTCGCACTTGTCAGAGTAGTGCACCTTACTACCTGTACACCACGTTGTTTTAGTGGTGGAGAAAGTTTGAAGTAGATCCGTGATCCCAACGTCGTGGTCTCCCCTTGTAAGACATAATCAATAGGCGAGTCTCACAAATGCAAATATATATGAGGTACGAAGATAAATTTATAGATTTTCTAGCGAACGCGCCAGGAATATGTCGCACAAACCTGTTACTAAGTAAGCAGCAGCTTATCCAGCAGCAGACAAGTCTTCGTAAACAGCTCTGAGATCCGTGGCGCTTCAGCAGGAAATTGTGAAGCCGTCAGCTCCTATACCTGCATTAGCCTAAATAGCAGCAGTTAAGAAAGCCGAGGTCAGACACACACTAGCGGCATGTTAATTCGGGTAGAGAAGAGAGACGTTTCGAAATGACTAGGGTGGTCAGGTGGTCGAGCCGGTGAGGTCTTGCCTCACCTACAGACTGCGGCCAGAGCGACCAACGTGGGCAACGGCGGCGCCGCCGGTGGTGAGGGCTCGACCTCACGACAGATTATAGCTCACCCGTAATTGAAAGCCCTAATAATCAGATGTGTAAGACCAGAACACAAGAGAAGCCTTACTTTACTCTGGAAAGAAGCCGTCGATCCCAAAAAGCGTATACCTGTTTGATTCTCGTCAATTATTGGAGAGAACGGAAAAATCTCGGAATATGTTTGTCCAGCTGTTACAGCAGTGTGGATTCTACCTACAGGTCACGATCTGTCAGAGTTCCCGTGTGATCCAACACACTGACGACGGATTTGAAGGAGATAAGAAGACACACGTGATATTTGCTGATCTAATGCTGGCATATGACACAGACGTGGGAGTTGGTTGGGGACATACACTATGTGATAAAAAGTACCCTGACACCCCGTTTTTCATGGTACGTACATTGTTCTGCCATCTAATGCCAGGTACTCCATATCACCAACCTCAGTAGTCATTAGACATCGTGAGAGAGCAGAATGGGGCGCTCCGCGGAACTCACGGACTTCGAACGTGGTCAGGTGATTGGGTGTCACTTGTGTCATACGTTCGTACGCGAGATTTCCACACGCCTAAACATCCGTAATTCCACTGTTTCAGATGTGATAGTGAAGTGGAAACGTGAAGGGACACGTACAGCACAAAATCGTACAGGCCGACCTTAACTGTTGACTGACAGAGACCGCCGACAATTGAAGAGGGTCGTCATGTGTAAGAGGCAGACATCTATCCAGACCATCACACAGGAATTACAAACTGTATCAGGATCCACTGCAAGTACGATCACAGTTTCGCGGGAGGTGAGAAAACTTGGATTTCGTGGTCGAGCGGCTGCTCATAGGCCACACATCGCGCGAGTGAATGCCAAACGAAGCCTCGCTTGATGTAAGGAGCGTAAACATTGGACGATTGAACAGTGGAAGAACATTGTGTGCCGTGCGGGATTAGCCGAGCGGGCTCAGGCGCTGCAGTCATGGACTGTGCGGCTGGTCCCGGCGGAGATTCGAGTCCTCCCTCGGCCATGGGTGTGTGTGTTTGTCCTTAGGATAATTTAGGATAAGTAGTGTGTAACCTTAGGGACTGATGACCTTAGCAGTTAAGTCCCATAAGATTTCACACACATTTGAACCTTTTTTTTTTTTTTACATTGTGTGGAGTGACGAATCACGGTATACAATGTGGCGATCCGATGGCAGGGTGTGGGTATGGCAACGCCCAGTGAACTTCATCTGCCAGCGCATGTAGTGCCAACAGTAAAATTAGGAGGCGGTGGTGTTATGGTGTGGTCGTGTTTTTCATGAAGGGGGCTTGCATCACTTGTTGTTTAGCGCGGCACTATCACAGCACAGGCCTACATTGATGTTTGAGTCCGCAGCTCGTGGTCGTGCGGTAGCGTTCTCGCTTCCCACGCCCGGGTTCCCGGGTTCGATTCCCCGCGGGGTCAGGGATTTTCTCTGCCTCGTGATGACTGGGTGTTGTGTGCTGTCTTTAGGTTAGTTAGGTTTAAGTAGTTCTAAGTTCTAGGGGACTGATGACCATAGAAGTTAAGTCCCATAGTGGTCAGAGCCATTTGAACCATTTTTTTGATGTTTGAAGCACCTTCTTGCTTCCTACAGTTGAAGAGCAATTCGGGCATGGCGATTGCATCTTTCAACGCGATCGAGCACCTGTTCATAACGCATAACGCACGGCCTGTGGCGGAGTGGTTACACGACAATAACATCCCTCTAATGGCCTGGCCTGCGTAGAGTCCTGGCCTGAATCCTATAGCACACCTTTGGGATGTTTTGGAACGCCGACTTCGTGCCAGGCCTCACCGATCGACAGCGATACCTCTCCTCAGTGCAGCACTCCGTGAAGAAGGGGCTGCCATTCCTGAAGAAACCTTCCAGCACCTTATTGAACGTATGATTGTATGAGTGGAATCTGTCATCAAGGCTAAGGGTGGGCCAACACATATTGAATTCCAGCATTACCGATGGAGGGCGCGAGGAACTTTTAAGTCATTTTCAGCCGGTTGTGTCCCGATACTTTTGATCATATAGTGTATATGCTACTGCAATAGATTACCGCTTGACAAATATCCTATGCGTGTTGCACAATAAGCTCCGAACAATATGTATCTCTTAGAGCAATGAGATGGCCTCGTTACCGCATAAAGTTTGTAAGAACAAAGTTAAGAAACTTTCATCTACGCGGATGATACGGCACTCGTTCGACATGCTAAAACTTTTCAGGTAACGGAAAAGAAACACTCAACATAACTCAATGATCTGCATAATTATTATAATACGAACTGCTCAAAGACTAACTGCGCTGTAGCACAGTGGTAAGTCACTGAATTCGCATTCGGGAGAACGGTGACTGAAATCCTCGTCCAGCCATCCATGTAAACGTTTTCCATGATTTCCCTAAATCACTTAGGGTAAACGCCGGAATGGTTTCTCTGGAAGAGCAGGACCAATTAACTTCACGGATACGAACGTGTGCTCCGTCTCTAATGACCTCTTCATTGACGGAGCTTTAAACCCTAATCTTCATTCTTTCCAGTCAATCGTGATGTAACACACCTGCGTGTTACACCTGTGCTTCTGCAACAGTGAAATAGACCCACGTATCTGCGATAAAATCTTGTACCCTCACAAGGTTAACGCATGCGCTCATAATACTATCTTCCACTAATGTACTACATTAATGTTAATGGAAATTGCAGCATTCAAAGAATGACATGAAATAATGCGTACTCTGAGGATGCAGGTAACAGTGTGCCGGCAAACAGTGGTTACAGCTGCAAAGAGACGGCGTGCATATACGCAACAGAAGAGCGCTCTTTGTGCAGTCCGACAGGTCAAGATCACGCTGAGCCGTGAAGCGAAACAGAAACTAACAACCAACTGCAGTATAGCTCGTTGACGTCAAATGCTGCAACATCAGTGTGTGTGACTTCAAACACAGCACAATGTTCGGCCATTAACTGACATTTCAGATCATAAATTGCGTAACAGTAATGCGCGTGTAAAGCCGACAGATACAAGACTGCCGTCATAACCAGCTACTAGCGCATACTGGATCTCACAATGTGAGCACAGTCATCTTCCAGCAAGCTCGTAGTGGTCCATACAGCCGCGTCCAGTGTTGGCTCGATGCTGGAGCACCGCCGTTCATGTGGACCTGTTTGGCAAGTCTACGCCATCTGCTACGAGCAGGACTGGTGCCATACCCGCTCATTGCTTGCGATTTCTCGGTGGGTGGCATTAGCCACAACCGTCCTGTTCTATCAGTTGCCGCACTCTGCAGAGGCCTGTCTGTGCCCTGACAATGCCGGAGCTTGAAGACTTGGCCATGCCACAGCTAAGTAACATATGCAGTCAATCGTAATCATGCATCGTTAGGCAAGCAATGCATTGGTCGACATCATTTCTGTCCCAAAAAATTCAAATGTGTTTTTAGCACATATACGGGCACTGTATCCAAAACATTGAATTCAGTTTCTGTTTAGTTTACTTGTGACACACTACCATCCATCCATCGTAATCATTGGAAACTTTGCGCTCTGATTATTCTCAGGCGGACTTAATTTAATTATTCTGCAGATATAATTGTTTAGAAACTATCGCATTATATGCTAAGAATTCTCATACGAGGGTTGGAACTTAAATAGTGGCAACTATTTATTCACAACCGATACAAAAGAGTTACATAGCGCTCAACTGCCTGTCGAATCTCTGGAACAGTTCTGAAGCGAATGCCACGAAGTGGTTCCTTCATCTTCGGAATCAAATCAATGTCACAAGGCCTTAAGTCGGGGGATTATGGTGGATGGTACAGTACTCCCCAGTCCCATTGACCGAATAGAGCAGCCACACCTCGCGCTGCATGCGCCCGCCCATTGTCGTGCAAAATGATGGTGGGTTGCGCAGAAATTGTCGCCGCTTCTTTCGCAAAGCTGGTCGTAGATGACGCTCCAAAAACGAACAGTAATACTGTGCTCTGAAGGTCTGCCGTGGAGGAACGTAATGCGTTAGGATAACACCATCACAGTTGTACACGAGAATCACCATAACTTTAGATCGCTCCATTCGCACAATCAACAGAACGGGCTCTGCTAACGGTATACTACGCCATCCACATCGCTGGCAACGGGTTCTAAAAAACGCTGGTGACTAGTTTGAAGGACAGGTGCAAACATGTAACTCTTTTGTATCGGTTGTGAACAAGTAGTTGTCACTATTTAAGTTCCAACCTTCGTACATAACGCTCAGTTCGGAAATCCATCTCCGGAAAATGATGGACGTTTAGCAACATTTCTGATCAGTCTTGCTTAAATGCCTTGCACATGTGTAAGTAGCACAACTACGTTTCTTATTTCTGCGGAGGATCAAGTGTAATACGAAAATTTAAGCATGTTGGAAAGAAATGCTACGAGCTTCAGAAAAGATATGGGTCACTACTAATAGGTAGGTTAAAAGGATCATGTTTCCCATTCTTTCCTCTTTCCACTGAAACAGAATGACCTGTAAAGCAAAGGGAAAACTGAGCGATAACTACGGGTAACAGTCACTCCTAAGAATGTGACAGTAAGGAAGTGAATACAGTGACAAATACGCAGAAGAAAGAAAGGTATGCAAATGTTGACACAGTACTTCTAAACTGCTGTTGTCGAGAGAGATAGATAGAGCCGAGACAGATAAGAACATGCTAGTACTGCCAGATAGAAGAATTAAGATTATTAAATGCTGTAGATGACGATGAAAAGAACAGAAATAAGTAGTGTGGTGTCACCGCAAGGCACCACACTTGCTAGGTTGTAGGCTTCAAATCGGCCGCGGTCCGTCAGTACACATCGGACCCGCGAGTCGCCACTGTCATCGCTAGCAGACCGAGCGCCGCCACTCGGCTGGTCTTACGAGACGAGCTAGCGCACTGGCCATTTCTGCAGCCGACTTTAATAGGAATGGTTCACTTGTTATAGCTTCAGAGATCTCATTTGCAGAGACGCTAGTTAGCATAGCCTTCAGCTAAGTCAGTAGCTGCGATCTAGCCAGGCGGCACATACAGTTATGCATTGACAATTGATCTACAGGGTGTTACAAAAAGGAACGGCCAAACTTTCAGGAAAAATTCCTCACACACAAATAAAAGAAAATATGTTATGTGGACATGTGTCCGGAAACGCTTACTTTCCATGTTAGAGCTCATTTTATTACTTCTCTTCAAATCACATTAATCATCGAATGGAAACACACAGCAACAGAACGTACCAGCGTGACTTCAAACACTTTGTTACAGGAAATGTTCAAAATGTCCTCCGTTAACGAGGATACACGCATCCACCCTCCGTCGCATGAAATCCCTAATGCGCTGATGCAGCCCTGGAGACTGGCGTATTGTATCATAGCCGTCCCCAATACGAGCACGACGAGGCTCTACATTTGGTACCGCGTTGCGTAGACAAGAGCTTTCAAATGCCCCCATAAATGAAAGTCAAGAGGGTTGAGGTCAGGAGAGCGTGGATGCCATGGAATTGGTCCGCCTCTACCAATCCATCGGTCACCGAATCTGTTGTTGAGAAGCGTACGAACACTTCGACTGAAATGTGCAGGAGCTCCATCGTGCATGAACCACATGTTGTGTCGTACTTGTAAAGGCACATGTTCTAGCAGCACAGGTAGAGTATCCCGTATGAAATCATGTCGGTGAATCGAGGAAGTACAGTAAATACTGACGAAACTAAAATGAGCTCTGACATGGAAATTAAGTGTTTCCGGACACATGTCCACATAACATCTTTTCTTTATTTGTGTGTGAGGAATATTTCCTGAAAGTTTGGCCGTACCTTTTTGTAACACCCTGTATATGTGTGAAGCAATCAGAATTGTAAAGAAGTATTCGCAGTTCAGTCTATAACTGCACTTGTAAATATTATTGTACAAAGTCAAGATAGACGTTCACCGCTGATGCTGAACTGACCCACGAAATATCACAAAATATTGACGAAATGGGTCGATGAAGGAGGAACCAGTGAGATGTCGCAGTGGTTGAAGTTCTCCAGGAAACACTTGATAACTTGCGGCGCAACCTGCAAAATGCGCAATGCATGGACGTGATTCCTTATGCAAATACCGTGGCCCTCTAAGGTTCTACGCCACTAAGTTCATCTTCTACAACCCGCCGAACAGAGCTCCAACTAAAACACACTGAGGTCGTCACACTCGGACTTGCTGCTGGGCACGACATACCGTGCACAACACGGAAGGCACTCAACATGCAGGGTACTCGAGTGCTCCCGCGCCAGAAACTGTGGCTCACGAGAGAAGAAAGAAGACTACGGCTTAGCGTCCAGCAGAGGTGACGCAGTGGCAAGGCACTGGACTCGTATTCTGGAGGAGTGGCCTTCGAATCCCTGGCAGATGATCTCGTTGTAGGGTTTCAGGAATCTGCCTACACCACTTTAATGCACTAATGGGTGCTCTGAAAAGGACGCTGCCATTTCCAGTCTCCATCCGAGACCAATTTCAGCTTGTGTCTCAACTGTAAATATCTCGTTACTGTCGAGGCGTCATATTCTAATCCTCCTTCTTTTTTATTTTCTAACAAATAGCAACTAAAATGTTATCCGGACAGAGTGTTAAAAGACATTTTTCGAATAGGGAACGGTTACAACAGAGTGGTGTAGTCAACTAAAAGACAAAGTGGAAGACTAGATAGACGATGGAGGCGAAGAGCACAGGCAACTACGGAACGCTGACAGCTGAGATAATATGATATAAAAACAGCCATCTGCGGCAGTTTCGCCTATAAAGAAGCAAGACTTGAACAAGAAACTGACAAGTAAGTCATGGGCACAATGAAAACAGTTCTTCTGACATTGATTGTGAGAAAATCAACAATAGTAAGTATAGCCTTTAATTTTCAATTATTCATTTAGAGTAGAGACTGGAAATACTCACTGATTTATAAACTAGCACCTGCGTGTGCTATTAACAGTCAGCGATAAAAGAGTTACATTTTCACACTCAGTCAGATCATTTGGATAATGTTGTGCATAAAAAAGGACAAGTTCCTGCTTGAAACCGCTCAACTGCTTGTGATAAATATACATACTTTCACAGTAGACTCACCTTTATCAATTGTGAGTTGATCCATTTGGCAAATGTCTTTTTCTGTACATCTTCACGTTCATCTGAAACAAATGTAAAACAGGCAAATTAGTAATTAGCTTTCACCGTACGAATACTGAAAATAACAGAGCACCGAAAAAATTAAGGTATCAAGTACGACGACTTTGTCAGTAGAAAATTAAGACATTTGTAAGTTCGTATTGATGTAGAAAAATTAATTTGTCTCTCCGGGAATTTCGCCAACATTACTTGGGCTTCTTTCTCAGAAATCCATTAATCACAGTCCTCGCAGAGGGGACATCTTATCTCGTGTATCTAGATTAATAATTAACTTCAGTCCAATTCTGTATTTGCAAACCGCACACTTGAGTTTACGCACTATGTTCCTCTTCACATGTAACAAAAGAAAGAGGAAATTGTGCTGAATCACTTCAGCATAGAATTAGTAACAACAGAACTGAAAATATGATTAATTTTATTACCTATCTCTACATTTCGAGTGTTTTTTAAAACGATACGACCAATGATAATGGCAAAATTCTCGCTATAGCTAGATTTATGTTTCCGTTAGTCAAACCAAGCGCCGCTGGCACTAAATTGAGGTGAATGTATACATAAATTCTGCCTTCCACCACAAAAACCGGTTTTAAATTACGCACGATGACATGTCGAACCCTACAGATTTCCAGCGTTTCCCACGTAGAAGCGCTGTGTTCGACGTTGTGCGGCAACTAATACCGAGGAGGCGGGTTGCGATCGCCTCTTAACTCTCCGGCCAGTTCCTCGGAAGGAGTGGCATCGGTATTATGCCAACTAGACGAAGCGGGAGAGCACTTGGAAAGAAATCCGAGAAAACGCGGAAAACACAGCTGTCGTTGTCGTAATGTGGAAACGGAGTGATTAATCTGAGATCCAAAAGGGCACGATCTTCGGCTTTCGGGCCGTGGGTTGTTTTAAACCGTTTGCGAATCGCCGTGGTTTAAGTATACCGTGCATGGCGAAATGAAACTATGCATAACCTGCGCCGAAGCAACTGTGGTGCAACACGGGCCATAGATGATAGGGGAGAACTACGGCTACGGAGCAGGCGAATAGACGTCCAGCTGTTAGGTAGGGATGTTAAACCTTAATTTTTCTTCCTTGTATATCTACATACATACTCTGCGAACCACTGTGATGTGCGTGGCAGAGGGTACTTAACACTGTACTAAGTGTTGGGTGTTCCTTCCCGTCAGAATGTCACATACATAGCGGGAAGAGTGACTGCTTACACGCCCCCGTGTACGCCGTAATTACTCTCATCTTGTCTTCATGGTTCCTGCGGGAGTGGTGCGTGGGGGCTGAGGCAAGTTTCTTCTTCATTTAAACCTGGCTGTTTAAAGTTCGGAAGTAAATTTTCGTGGGATAATTGGCGTCTATCATTAAGTGTCTGACAGTTCAGGTTTTTCAGGATTTCCGTGCCACTTTCCTGTGAGTCAAATGAACCTGTATCCGTCTGTGCTGCCCTTCTTCATACATGTTCATAACCCACTTCTCTGATATTAGGTACGCTTCTGTGGTCTACAGTGAGAAAACAATATTTCGCACGAAATTTTTCTCCTGCATCCTTCCAGTAGTTATTTCCTCTGATAGTAACGTTCCAATACACCATTTACCGTCATTAACCATTATCAAAGTTATTCAGGCTATTTCGGGAGTCACAGATGTCCCTAGATTATATAAAACATCTATTAATATTGTTTCCTGCTACTGTTGAAGCTTCTCGTCAAGGTTATTCGAATGAAGAGCACTGGTCATCCGACAGTAGGTCTTTGTGGATTCGAGTCCATCGTGCTCAGTAGCGGCGCGTCCTTCCTCGCTGTAGATGTGAGCTGGGGACGCGTCGGCGAGATGGGAGCAGCGACAGCTATATA
Organism: Schistocerca americana; assembly: GCF_021461395.2. Taxonomy (NCBI): domain Eukaryota; kingdom Metazoa; phylum Arthropoda; class Insecta; order Orthoptera; family Acrididae; genus Schistocerca; species Schistocerca americana. The sequence goes on along the minus strand of NC_060130.1, from coordinate 248,898,581 downwards.
GCAGCTGATACGAAATCAACGCGCGTCTCAGGCGAGACAGAAGAAAGGCAGAACCGGATCCTGGTGCAGGCAGCGGCTGGCTATATATGGTGGGTGGCCGCAGCAAACAGCTTGCACGCCGGCGGCTCGGCCACAACCAGACTGCCTCTTATTAGCGTTACCCTGCGGCTGGCGGTAAAACTAGTCATGCAGTCTTAACCTGGGGGGGGGGGGGGGGAAGGGGGTTCAGACAACTACTACTTCGACGTACGCCACCAGCGAAGTGGCGCAAAGCGCATTAGCGAAAGTACTGTACTAAAATCAACCAAGAGCTGTCATCGTCATTTGAATTTCCCGCGCCGTGTCTGCATCATTCTAATCGTGATCCAGGCCAGGTCCTTGAAACAAGACCATAGCTCAATCACTACGCATCCTTTCTCATCTGAACTAGGGCTCCAACTCGAAAGACCTCAACGTTGAAGACGTATTTGACGCCAACGTGTGACCGTTATGCCATCTGTGCAGTTGAAACCCATTACGCTGCCAAAAAGACACGAACCTTTGTCGATTAGTTTACTAAATGGCGGCAGTTTTTGTGGAGGAGTGGCTGGTTTGAATCCGTATGGTGGAAAAAACTCCACCGGTTGGAAAGGGACGTGTGACTCCCGATCAGCCGCTTCAGCGCTGAAGTCGAACTGATGAAACAGTGCAATACGCTTCTGACAGTGATGAAGATCTTTCCACCCGATTCGTGTTGAACTAGGGTTTAAGGCAACGTCAGTTTTACAGCTTTACTTCTGTGACGCCTATTATAAACAACACAAACACAACCGTATTCTTTTCAGTGACTCGTCGTCTGCATCCACGTTCACAAAAAATTGAGGGAAGAAAACACTGACTGAAGATTTTACATAATGTGTACTGTATACATCAGACAACGTAGAGCAAATTCTATACCGAGAAATCATGCAGTAAATTTTCGTAAAATAAAAGAATGAGTGCTTCAAAACGCCACGATGGAGAGGGAGAGCCTGTATTAAAATCAATGACGCTGTAGTTTGTAAATGTATCCGCCTTCTATACGTGACGAAAATACAGCCAGATGACTAATTTTATTACATATATTCCACAGTTTCTGTTTGCCACGTTAAAACGGCAAGAGATACAAATAATGGATAAGGAGAAAGAAAAGACAAAAAATAACAACTGATGTAATCATTACAATAATGTCAGCCCATTAACATTTTCATATTTTAATAGTTACGTCAACTAGGAGTAATGGTACATTAACAAATGACAGCAGCATAGAACCAATCTAAAAGTACGAGTTAATTAGGCTGAAGAAGAGTGAGGAAGACTAGTTAAAAGTTATTAAAGAGATAATGAGAGAGAATGAAATGGAAGTAAAAGAAAAAACGAAAGAGGACGAAACGGGAATGAAAAAAACCGAGACAAATATTAGCAACAGTACAGATGCTAGTTCGCGGCTTGTTGGGATAAACACAGCTGGGATATGCCGATTTCTCTGCCTCGTGATGACTGGGTGTTATGTGATGTCCTTAGGTTTAAGTAGTTCTACGTTCTAGGGGACTGATGACCATAGATGTTAAGTCCAATAGTGCTCAGAGCCATTTGAACCATTTGATATGCCGATAGGGAAGACTCGTCAATTGTAATAGGTGAACATTTGCCGAATATTCTGTCGGTACGTAGAAGAACATAGACATTAAAAACTGAAAAACTGAGTGCTGATGTTCTACAATGATATTTATTTTATACTCTGTTGTGAATTGTCGCTTTCTAGGCCATGCTTATACAACTTAAGGCTAAACAGATAAACATCACAGAGGGTTTACAACTGTACAAATATTGTTTTTCCAAAGTTATGTCACCTTTTACAACTACATATCTAAATAAAAACTCAAGCATATTAAATACATGGAGAAGACATGAGCATTGTACTTAAAGATCAGAAGTATAATCTTTTGGGGGGGGGGGGGACATTTACTCTATTTACAAAAAGCATATTACCTTACGGTGACGAAATTTTAACTGGCTGCTGTTACTTTGGCTAGAGTGATTGAAGAAACGGTATTTGATCGCCGTGGATTGAGTCTGGCAATCAGTGAACACAAATCACGTACTCCTGAATTAGTACTGAAGGATCAAATACAGTTCCATTATTCACCCTTCCTAAAATAATAGCCCCAGTTAAAATTTGTTCACCTTAGGATAACATGTTTTTCGTGAACAGTATAACTGTTCCCCATCCACAGTTCTTCCTCCCCTCTGCCTCCCTTATTTTTTAGCCTTTTCAACACATTCACTAATTATTTTGTCTATACAACACAGCAGTCTGTGCTACTATTCACTTTTGTACTGCCTTTGGCCTGTAAATGCTTATACTTCTAATGTTGAAGTATAATGTTCATAGCTGCTTTCCATATTTATTCAATTTGTGCTTTTTTTGTATGCATACAGAGCCGTAGCTTTGGAAAAGCGATCCTTATACAACTAGAAACTGCGTATTTAAATATATAACATTTGCCACTGGTACTCCAACAATGTCGAATTCTGTTGGTTTGGTTAGTGTTGTTTAACGTCCCGTCGACAACGAGGTCATTAGAGACGGAGCGCTAGCTCGGGTGAGGGAAGGATGGGGAAGGAAATCGGCCGTGCCCTTTCAAAGGTACCATCCCGGCATTTGCCTGAAGCGATTTAGGGAAATCACGGAAAACCTAAATCAGGATGGCCGGAGACGGGATTGAACCGTCGTCCTCCCGAATGCGAGTCCAGTGTGCTAACCACTGCGCCACCTCGCTAGGTGTGTGTGTGGGACTTTAGTTTTTGTACACGTATGTGTATATACGCGCGCGCGCGCGCGCGCGCGCGCGCGCGCGCGCGCGCGCGCGCGCGCGCGCGCGCGCGCGCGCGTGTGTGTGTGTGTGTGTGTGTGTGTGTGTGTGTGTGTGTGTGTGTGTGTGTGTGTGTGTGACTTTAGTTTTTATATATATATATATATATATATATATATATATAGGGTGAGTCACCTAACGTTACCGCTGGATATATTTCGTAAACCACATCAAATACTGACGAACCGATTCCACAGACCGAACGTGAGGAGAGGGGCTGGTGTAATTGTTTAATACAAACCATACAAAAATGCACGGAAATATGTTTTTTAACACAAACCTACGTTTTTTTAAATGGAACCACGTTAGTTTTGTTAACACATCTGAACATATAAACAAATACGTAATCAGTGCCGTTTGTTGCATTGTAAAATGTTAATTACATCCGGAGATATTGTAACCTAAAGTTGACGCTTGTGTACCATTCCTCCGCTGTTCGCTCGTGTGTATCGGAGAGCACTGCAACATACATTGCGTTTCTACAGAATGATCTGCCAACGTTGCTCGCAAATGTCTCACTGGAAACGCGTCGACGTATGTGGTATCAGCATGATGGTGCATCTGCACATTCCGCAATTAACACTAGGCTGACCCTTGACAGGATGTTCGACGGGCGTTCCATAGGACGTGGAGGACGCATAAATTGGCCAGCCCGTTCTCCTGATCTTACACCTCTGGACTTCTTTCTGTGGGGTACGTTAAAGGAGAATGTGTACCGTGATGTGCCTACAACCCCAGAGGATATGAAACAATGTATTGTGGCAGCCTGCGGCGACATTACACCAGATGTACTGCGGCGTGTACGACATTCATTACGCCAGAGATTGCAATTGTGTGCAGCAAATGATGGCCATCACAATGAACATCTATTGGCCTGACATGTCGGGACACACTCTATTCCACTCCGTAATTGAAAACGGAAACCACGTGTGTACGTGTACCTCACCCCTCATGGTAATGCACATGTGCGTCAGTGAAAAGGACCAATAAAAAGGTGTTAGCATGTGGACGTAATGTGCTGTTACAGTCTCTTCTGTACCTAAGGTCCATCACCGTTCCCTGTGGATCCCTACGTAATTCGGTGCTCTCCGATACACACGATCGAACAGCGGAGGAGTGGTACTCAAGCGTCAACTTTAGGTTACAATATCTCCGGATGTAATTAACATTTTACAATGCAACAAACGGCACTGATTACGTATTTGTTTATATGTTCAGATGTGCTAACAAAACTAACGTGGTTCCATTTAAAAAAACGTAGGTTTGTGTTAAAAAACATACTTCCGTGCATTTTTGTATGATTTGTATTAAACAATTACACTAGCCCCTCTCCTCACGTTCGGTCTGTGGAATCGGTTCGTCAGTATTTGATGTGGTTTACGAAATACATCCAGCGGTAACGTTAGGTGACTCACCCTGTATATATATATATATATATATATATATATATATATATATATATATATATATATAAAAACTAAAGTTTCATTGAAGAAGCGCAGATTATGCTAATGAGGTCCACTTCACAGAGTCCATCAGTGTGAATAATTAAGTTTTGTAAGTCGTCCAAAACTTGAAAAAAAAAAAAAAAAAAAAACAAACACGTAGGATCATATTTGAATTCAGCCAATCAACTCTTAAAAGTTTCAAATAACGGAACAGATGCTTTGTACACCTTCAGAAACTTTCATGACTAGCGTTGAATCGATCACAACATTTATTCATACGACACAGCATCCTAATTTATCCACTTGAACGAGTAGTCATCTACAACACACCACCACCATCGACTGCTATATACTTCAAAGCATACAGCTGCGTCACTAATATCGCGCAGATCTCTTTCTTTTCTGCTGTTGTTGCGTTTTATCTACGGGGTAGTTGGTACAACGGTATTAACATATCTAATCAAAATTTTTACAAACGACAGAAGTCACATTATCTCGAGGTACCTGCGATCGACTTGTATCAGTTAGCACTGTCATGGTTATAGAATGCAAAGCACTAGCGTTGAAAAAACACAAATACAGACTGCTCTGATATGGTCATCACTTTTTACAGTTGAAGGACCTATTGCATGTCACTGAACTATGTCCGTCAACTAACGTATGAGGAAAAATAAACTAGGGTCACCTCAAAGGTAAAATTTAGTTATAATAGAATCACTATCAGGACAAATTACATTTTGGGATATGGAAAGCTCTCACCAGGCAAATAGCAGGAGAAATTTGGTTTAAAAAGGATCTGGAAGTCCTCTAGGACTGAAATGAGTGTGGAGAACATGGAGAAAAGCGGGGTGCACAAAATCTGCTGCCTTGTAAGATGAAATAAACGATGTGAAAAATCGCTTCTATGTAACAAAAAGGTAATTAATATTCCTGAATACGTAAGAAGTTGCGTGTACATATGGAAGTCTTTATGTGGAATATACCTTTTCTAGCTAAATTGTGATCAGTATTTACCTATCACGTACAACCTATACAGTACCGGTTTCGAACACACACTAAACTGAAAACAGCCAGAGCCAGTAATGAATAACTCTGAAGATAAATAAAACTTAATTACGTTTCAAAATATGTAGGTTACTTTAATACCTTGCAGGATTATTATAAACGGAAGATTAATTGAAAAATATCACACTTCAAATGGAAACAAAGCAATAAAAAGAAACGAAAATTTTGAACTTGAAAGAGCTGCCATTTTTCGCTTCACGCTTTTCTTTCATTGAGTTATCTGCTCTGGACATCTATAGTTAGTGAACAGAGCTGTGCTTTGTTAATTATTTACACTGATGGATTCTGTGAAGTGGACCTCATTAGCATAATCTGCACTTCTTCAATGAAACACCTATTTGTAATGCGAACGAGATGGAATCACAATCTGATTCGCGGTGCGATAGCAGTGGACACTGTTATATAATCAAGTCAACATTAGCATCGGTAATCCCTCTGCATGATTCGAGAAGGCTCAAACAAATGTCGACGATGTCACCACACGCCAATTTCTGTTTATTTCCGCCAAGTCAATACCTTTGAACAGATGGTATGTCGCTAGTGACGCGATTAATTTTCAAACAATGAAACAACGTCAACCACAGGTCAATTAAGACAACAACGAATTAAACACCACTTCCTTGTCGTATAGTTTCAGATACTGCGTCATAAGAACTAAGTCTTGAAATCGTTTACTTTTTCTAACTAGACACAACCTTTATGTTAGAGATGGAATTCCGCATAATAATACTCCTCTGAGTAAAACAGTGTTCAACAGCAATGGTGATAATTAAAATTGGAACACCAGGAGAGATGACAAATGAAGGTACACTGCCTGACCAAAAAAGTGAAGCACAAACAAGCGAGGAGCACCAAGAAGGGCGGAGGAAACGAAATGAAACTTCTCGGTGGAGAGGATATGTGATGTCATTGCAGCGATTACAGTATCGAGTTAAATTAACAAAGAACTTGGCACTATGATCCCACTTATTCATATGAAGTTGCACCTTCTCTGGCCAGAATGCATGCACTTGCTCGTATTTGGTTCGGAAGGGCGTATCCTTCCTTGAGACAATCTAGCTTATAAATATTATGACTGGTGCTGATATCCTGGATACTCGCAATGGACGACTGAGCTGGTTCCACAAATGTTCTATCAGGGATAGATAGATCTGGGGAACATGCTCGCCACGGGGTTACTTCATCACATAAGCACTTCGCGTAGATACGTACCGTGTGAACGAGCAATGTCCTATAGCGAAATGGCACCCCGATGCTTTCTCATCAGAGGTAACGCAGTTGATGGTTGGAGTGCTGCCACATTTCTGCGTATCCAGTAATGCTGGCAACTGATGGGTTATGCGTGGGGATCATCTCAACCTGTACCGGATCAAAAACAGCCTGAAGATGATGCAATGAAGCGTAGAAACTGGCAGCAACAAAATAAATTAAAATCATAAGGACGGCTGTAGGTGTTTTTATTTTTTGTCACGATAGAAAAGCATCTGGTCACCCTATACCACTAACTTTTTTAAATCCAGATTAACAAGTCGATTCCGTGAAGAGAAGGGAAAAGGCCAGGGCAAAGAAGATCTAAATGCTGCGAAAAGTGGCAACTGACCCAGAAATATAAAAAGTGGGAGGTCCTGTACATGAGTATTAAAAATCGTTAAATTTCGGTTAAACGACGAATCATACAAATTTAAAAATGTTGGTTCAGCTAAATATCTAGAGATTATAATTACGAACAACTTAAATTGGAACCATAACATTGAAAATGCTGTTGGGAAGGTGCACCAAAGACTGCATTCTATTGGCAGAATACTTAGAAGGTGGAAAAAATCTACTAAAGAGCCCGCCTTCATTACCATGGTCCGCCCCGCCCTATCCTGGCGTACTAGTGCGAGGCATGGGATCAGGATGGCTCCCAATCGCTGTCGATATCTCACAGGTTTCATGCGCCATGGGCCATCACCTTTATTAATGTAAAGCAGACGCACGCACACAAGAGCGTTTGGAGCCCCATGAGACATCACGCTAAACAGTGGAACACAGCATCTAGCCTTGATAATGATCTCAAAGAGAGTCTATAAGCTTATTCAGGTATGGTATATTCACCTGAAACCACTTGATGATGATTAAATCCAGTAGAGCTATCCAACTGAGGCCGTGTTAAATGCTACATTTCAACCACTATTCCGGAAAGTCCCACATATTTTCTTTGGGATTAAGATCAAGTGACTTAGCGGGCTAGTTGAGGTGATTACAGGGTGTATGAGTGTTTATCAAAACAGCAACGTACGCGTGCAACCCTTGAACGAAGCTGATACCATCTCGAAAGATTTGAATGTCCACAGCAGACGCGCCATCAAGATGTGGAAGAGAGGGCAACGCTTGATCACCGAACATGTAACGGAGGTTCTGAGCTATGTTCATGAAGACATGAATGAGTGGATCGAAGTCATGATACGAAAAACAGACACAAAACATCAGTGAAACACCTCCGGCCAGCGATGAACTCTACGTCTCTCATCATTTGGTCAGAGGCAAAATCGAGACTCGTACAACAAGCCACCAGTCAGCTATTGTCCAGTTACTATGTTTTTTGCCCCATTGCAGAATACGGAGCTTTATGTGTCTTGTGATAATGGCCATTTCGGAGTTACCCACTCCATTTGTCAAACTGCACGCAGCTCCCTTAGCAATGTTCGCTCAGAAACTGGTTCCTGCATTCACTGACAGAAGCAACCCCTAACGAGTTCGAAACCGATTTTCATCGCCAAGGCGCGAAATTCGTCTCCTGTCTCTGTCTGCTACGATTTCTTACGACCGTTGTTCTTGCGCCGTGTTACATAGTTGCATGTGGTACACCATTCCTTGTAGACACATTGTACAGTCTGCGATAAACACCAACAAACCGGGTAACTGAATTTACCGCATCGTCATAGGCGCTTCCTAACACGATGCATCCTTCCTCCGATTCTGCAGATCCCTATGTCGCCCCGTCTTACAGTGCAAGTGACCGGCACATGTTATTTGACGGCCGTGGCTTGCATCAACGGTGAAGGGTGCCGTGTCCCACTGGTACAAGGTCTTCAACATCCACAACGCTCCAAAGCGACCTGTGTGCGCTTTTGAGGCGACTAATATTTTGTCCAGAGGCCATGTTGACGTATTCATCATTGATTATTTACATCTCCACTGCTGGAAGCGGTTTAAGAAATTTGTCGTGTGTAGTGTCGACACGATTGCAAAAAGGAGCCTGCAACAACTGACAGATATTTAGGTTACTATTTACCTACCCTGTATCCAATAAAAGCATCTATTAATTGTAAATGTTCGGTCAGATGTTCCTAGAATATACACACCTGGAAATTGAAATAAGAACACCGTGAATTCATTGTCCCAGGAAGGGGAAACTTTATTGACACATTCCTGGGGTCAGATACATCACATGATCACACTGACAGAACCACAGGCACATAGACACAGGCAACAGAGCATGCACAATGTCGGCACTAGTACAGTGTATATCCACCTTTCGCAGCAATGCAGGCTGCTATTCTCCCATGGAGACGCTCGTAGAGATGCTGGATGTAGTCCTGTGGAACGGCTTGCCATGCCATTTCCACCTGGCGCCTCAGTTAGACCAGCGTTCGTGCTGGACGTGCAGACCGCGTGAGACGACGCTTCACCCAGTCCCAAACATGCTCAATGGGGGACAGATCCGGAGATCTTGCTGGCCAGGGTAGTTGACTTACACCTTCCAGAGCACGTTGGGTGGCACGGGATACATGCGGACGTGCATTGTCCTGTTGGAACAGCAAGTTCCCTTGCCGGTCTAGGAATGGTAGAACGATGGGTTCGATGACGGTTTGGATGTACCGTGCACTATTCAGTGTCCCCTCGACGATCACCAGTGGTGTACTGCCAGTGTAGGAGATCGCTCCCCACACCATGATGCCGGGTGTTGGCCCTGTGTGCCTCGGTCGTATGCAGTCCTGATTGTGGCGCCCACCTGCACGGCGCCAAACACGCATACGACCATCATTGGCACCAAGGCAGAAGCGACTCTCATCGCTGAAGACGACACGTCTCCATTCGTCCCTCCATTAACGCCTGTCGCGACACCACTGGAGGCGGGCTGCACGATGTTAGAGCGTGAGCGGAAGACGGCCTAACGGTGTGCGGGACCGCAGCCCAGCTTCATGGAAACGATTGGATGGTCCTCGCCGATACCCCAGGAGCAACAGTGTCCCTAATTTGCTGGGAAGTGGCGGTGCGGTCCCCTACGGCACTGCGTAGGATCCTACGGTCTTGGCGTGCATCCGTGCGTCGCTGCGGTCCGGTCCCAGGTCGACGGGCACGTGCACCTTCCGCCGACCACTGGCGACAACATCGATGTACTGTGGAGACCTCACGCCCCACGTGTTGAGCAATTCGGCGGTACGTCCACCCGGCCTCCCGCATGCCCACTATACGCCCTCGCTCAAAGTCCGTCAACTGCACATACGGTTCACGCCCACGCTGTCGCGGCATGCTACCAGTGTTAAAGACTGCGATGGAGCTCCGTATGCCACGGCAAACTGGCTGACACTGACGGCGGCGGTGCACAAATGCTGCGCAGCTAGCGCCATTCGACGGCCAACACCGCGGTTCCTGGTGTGTCCGCTGTGCCGTGCATGTGATCATTGCTTGTAAAGCCCTCTCGCAGTGTCCGGAGCAAGTATGGTGGGTCTGACACACCGGTGTCAATGTGTTCTTTTTTCCATTTCCAGGAGAGTAATATTTCGTCCTCTGCTCCCAGATACGTATTTCCACTTGTTCTATGTGAAAAAAACATAAGATAACCAAAAACGTCTATGTTACTACACCGACGGAAAAAAATCGCAACACAAAAAGAATCAATGTATAGTGATGAAATTTCGGGAATACATTTGTCTAGTTAACATATTTAAGTGATTAACATTGCAAGATCATTGGTTAATGTACGCGCGAGATAAGCCATTGAAAATGTGAAATGATGGTATATTAATAATCGGTGTAACCGCCAGAATGTAGAATGCAAGCATGCAAACGTGCGTGCATTGTGTAGTACATGCGCCGGAAGTCAGTTTGTGGGCTGGAGTTTAATGCCTGTTGCACTTGGTAGGTCAATACAGTATTGGATGACGCTGGAGTCGTCGTCGCATGATGTCCCATACGTCTCGATTGGAGACAGAACTGGTGATCGAGCAAGCCAAGGCTATATGTCAACACAATGTAGATCACGTTGTTTTATATCAGCGGTATGTGGGCGAGTGTCATCCTTTTGGAAAACACTCCCTGGAATGATGTTCACGAATAGCAGCACAACAGGTCGAATCACCAGACTGGCGTACAAATTTTCAGTTATGGTGCGTGGGCTAACCACGAGAAAGCTCCTGTTCTCAGACAAAATCGCAACCCAAACCGTAACTCCAGGTGTACGTCCAGCGAGTCTAGCACGCAGACAGTTTGGTTGTAGGCCGCTAGCTAGTCACCTTCTGACCAACACACGGCCATTACTGGCACCGAGGTAGAACCACCTTTCATCAGAAAACACAACAGACCTCCACCCTGACCTCCAATGAGCCCTCGCTTGACACCGCTGAAGCCGCAAATGGCGGTGGTTTGCGGACAGTGGAAAGCACGCTACAGGGCGTCAGGCTCGGAGCTGTCCTTGAAATAACTGATCTGTTAACAGTTCGTTGTCACTGTGGTGCCTGTTGCTGCTGCAGATGCAGAACGATGCACCAGAGCCAAACGCCGAACACGATGGTCTTCCCGCTCGGTAGTACCACGTGACCGTCCGCAGCCCGGTCTTCTTGCGACCGTACATTCTCGTGAATCATGTACAGCGGCTAGATTCTTGCCACGTCTTTCTGCAGTATCGCAGAGGGAACATCCAGCTTCTAGTAGCCCTATTACACGACCTCGTTCAAACTCAGTGAGGTGTAGATAATGGCGTCTTTATCGCCTTAAAGGCATTCTTGACTGACTTCAACTCGCCACGTCAACTCTCAAAGGTAACTAACTCTCACGACCGTTACAGCGCGTATTTAAAGCAAACTTGATTTGCATCCTCATAGTGGCGCTACTGGCGCCATTCTGATGCGACCAGCGGGAAATTGAATTATCATCATCTTCCAAATGTAGAGACATACCTTCCAACTTTCGTTTATGTCATTCAAATCCTTCTTGGCGTTGCAATTTTTTTTCTGTCCTTGTATTTTCTAATAAGTTCGCCCGATGATGAACGTGTAACTCTGAACCGCGTACTCTAACTATACATAAAATGACTGGCAACAGATAATTGAGTATTTCAATTGATATTCACCAGTGAAGGTTAGGGCTAACGTAAACCGTCCGCCTTCACAGTTACTTACAGGGTGTCCAGAAAAGGGCTCCCTGATTTCAAAATTAAATATCTCGAATACAAAGATCGATAGAGGAATGCAATAAACGGTATGTTTATTGTGAAAACTGTAAGTAGTTTATACAGCAGTTTGAAATAATAGTTACAAAAACTGCTACCAGATGGCGCTGTACGCTGTACAGCTCATATCAGCATACATAAGTGAAATAATCGTATGAAAACAATCTTTGCAAACAATCACATCACAATGTTTTCAAAATGTTCACCATTGGCACTACAGAGGTGGCGCAAACGAAGAATGAAATTCGCCATCACATTTCGTAGTGTCTCAACCGAAATGGATTCACATGCCACAGAGATCGCCGATTCAAGCTCGTCCAGCATGGCGGGATGCTTCGGGTGAACCATGTCTTTCACTATGCCCCACAAAAAAAAGTCGCTGGGAGTCAAATCCGGCGAATATGGAGGCCAATCCATGCCTGCACCAGTAAATTTGGGATATTCCAAAGCAATGACTCGATTCCCGAAGTATTCCTCAAGAAAGCGAAACACTTGTTCGATCCGATGTGGTCGGGCTCCATCTTGCATAAACCATTCAGTGCCTGGTCGATCCTCTAACGCTTGCTGTGTGGCGACAAATTGTTCCAAAATTGCAACGTAACGTGCACCAGTGACCGTTTCTCGAATGAAAAAAGGGCCAGTAATGCCTCTGCTGCATACTGCAGCCCACTCAGTAACTTTAGGAGAATACAGGGGTTTCGCTTCACACCAATATGGCTTTTCGGAACCCCAAAATCGCCAGTTCTGCTTATTCATGTATCCATTCAGGTGGAAGTGTGCTTCATCTGTAAACCAGATGCAGCCAACATAAAATCCTTCACTATCAATCATTGTGAGCATCTGACTAGCAAAGGCAACCCTTTGTTGCACAGCTCGTACGGATATGGCCTGGTGCGTTTGAATTTTGAACGGAAACATGTGTAGGCTCTTTCTCAGTATTTTCTGCGTGCTGGAACGCTTCAAACCAGTCTCAGATGCAATTCTACGGACGGATGACATTGGATTTCGCTGAATAATTCCAGAAACTGTGGCGATATTTTCAGGCGTAACTGCGGTTTGCTTGCGGCCAACATGCCCCACTAGATCATCAGTTGCGCTGCCTGTTCGTTGAAATTTTGCGAAGAGCGTACGAATGGTTTTCGCATCGGGTCCTTTTGGAACATTAAATCGTGCTTGAAAACTTCGCCTTGTTGCCGTAGGACTCTCTTCTAACCTGTGGTACTCTAGCACCAGAAAAACGCGTTGTTCAATGGAGTACATGGTTTTAATCTCTTCCTTCGGTACGCTAACCTCCTTTCACGTTTCAATAGTGGAACTGGTCGCTCTGGGCTTCGGATCACTATTTATACTAGGCATTACGTATGGCGATTACAGCGCCATCTGTTAGCAGCTTTTGTAACTATTATTTCGAACTGTTGTATAAACTTCTTACGGCTTTCACAATAAACATACCGTTTACTGCATCCCTCTATCGATCTTTGTTTTCGAGATATTTATTTTGGAATAAGGGAGTCCTTTTCTGGACACCCTGTAGATTCCTTTCGGTTCAAATAAGCGTGATGCTACCGATTGTAGATCGATCCTGCTCCCAAATCTGCGTCTCCATTGGTATGGGAGCAGCGCTGCATCCCAACACCAGAGGGGAGGAGCAAACGAATTAGCTGGGCGGGGGAAGGAATGCGAAGCAGGCGAGCTGATATCTACCTGGGAATCGATGCGGAGCCACGAGGAAGGCGGTGGCGCGCTGTATCGGGAAATGCCAATTACCGCCCGACTGCAGGCAGCTCGCACGCGCACTGCCCGCGCAAATCAAGCGGCTATCCTCTCTGGTCGTTTCCCGACGTTACATTAACAGCCGAGGTATCTCTGTCTCCACAACAGGCTGTCAGGGAGGAACGAAGAAATGTTTTCGTTTGACGCCGCGACGTCATTATGCTTATTAGAAGTGGGGAAAGCTCAGTTGCCGAGGATCGGTAAAGATACGGTCCGTAGCACTAGCGAAGGAATCTTCGCACTTTTCGCCCGAAGCACCCGAAACACATAAAGCAATTTGAAGCTCGCTGGTCAGATACTGTAATCACTTCCGTAGTTCCACTTCCAGCACAACAATCGGTGTGCCGGGTTGTGCTTGTTTTCCTATATCAACAATAGTCAGTAACACGTTCCATATATTTTTCCCCAAATCATCCACATAGGATAAACATAATTTTAATAATTTTTACCACTTTTTTTTTATTAGGTCGCTTTCTGGTCAATCGGTCAGTTCGGTACAAATTTTGCAGTTTATCTTAAACTAACTTACTGATAAGCTAGACATGTGAAATTTTAAACATAGCGTACAACTGGATGACAATGGAATATTAACTCGCTGCCGGCCGTTGTGGCCGAGCGGTTCTAGGCGCTTCAGTTGTAACAGCGCGACAGCTACGGTCGCAGGTTCGAATTCTGCTTCGGGCATGGCTGTGTGTGATGTCCTTAGGTTAGTTAGGTTTAAGTAGTTCTAAGTTCTAGGGGACTCATGACCTCAGATGTTAAGTCCCATAGTGCTCAGAACCATTTTATTAACTCACTTGTTTGATGTGTGGCAGAGGATATTTTGTGTACCACTGCCATTTCCTCCTTTTCCTGTTCCACCCGCGAATCGTTCGCGGGAAGAACAATCGCTGGTAAGCCTCCTTGTGAGCTCAGATCTCTCTGATATTTACCTTCCCGACCTATTCGTGGATATACAGAGGCAGAAGCAATATATTTGTTGAGTCAGGTGAAAAGAAACTGAAATAAATCTGAAATTTACCACGCATCTCTGTTCCAATTTCATCAAAATGTTTGAAATCGACTGAAAAAATCCATATATAAGACTATAATGCAGAAAATAAATATTTAAATAAAACGAATTTTAAATATACCGAGTTTTTAATTTGGACTAGAAACTATAAAATAAAATACGTATAAGATTTAAAACGAAAAACATGAGGCTCGAGCAATACACAATTGATGAGTGAATAGTTCACTTCGTTACTATTACACTACTTACTAACTAATGCATGAATAGTTCACACTCTTGGCTTGGGTCCTGGGAGGGGGTGGAGGGTGGGAGGGGGGGGGGGGGGAGATTGGTGGAGTGGAGACAGGAAATCCATCCGCTGGTCACCCTCTGCCACTAACATTGCCAAATCCAGATAACATGCTGATCACGTGAATCCCGGGGATAAGGCCAGGAAACGGTTGAAGAACGACAAAAATGTTTTTATTCCCAGTAAGATTATTAGTGTAACAATCTTCCTCTTTATTTCATGTTCCCTCTTCTGCTAGACTGGAGTTACGCGTCCTGACATATGCGCTATAGGTATAGCTGTCACCAAGCCGAAGGCTGGTTTGAACACCACAGTGCTTCATTAGGAGTGTTCCTATTCGAGGTAGTGTGTCCTATCTTTTCTCCTACATTTAAATCTCGGCGCTTTTCACATTGTCAAGCATTTCCAGGAGGGGAAGAAATGAGAAGGGACAGATAAAAGTATCCTAGGTGTGACGGGGTATCGAACTCGAGACTTATAGGACCACAGTCCAGCATTTTACCACATTTTTTTCATTTTTTTTTTTTGTCTGTTTGTTCGTCGTTTTCCTTCTAAGGGGAGAGCGGTTCTGTGCGGACCACACACGAACGCTGCGACATCAGCAACAGTCCGACGTCTTGGATTCACTATCATCCATCATCGTCCGTTTAGTCCCACCTTGGTCCTATCCGATTGTCATCTGTTCCAAAACATAAAGTACACCTTCGAGGACGCTAGGGCTCCGTCGACGAAGCCAAACACTCTACAGTGACGGTATTTATTGTATTTTATTTTATTTTAAGAAAAGGTCCGCAGTTCGTGGTCTCGCGGACGCGTTCTCGCTCTCGCTTCCCGAGCACGGGGTCCCGGGTTCGATTCCCGGCGGGGTCAGGGATTTTCCCCTACCTCGAGATGATTGGGTGTTTGTGTTGTGCTCATCATTTCATCATCATTCATGAAAGTTGCGAGATTGGACTGAGAAAAGGTTGGGAATTTGTACGGGCGCTGGTAAGTGCGCAGTTGAGCGCACCACAAACCAATCATCATCATCATCATCATAATCATCATCAAAACTCTGGTCTGTCTCGCTGGGAGAAATGTGTTCGTCGCCAGGGCGACTGTGTTGAGAAATAAATATATAAATACGAAGAATAAAGATGTAGAATGTAAGAAAGTTTATTTTATTCATAAAGCTTGAAGAGTACGCTCTCGTAAATGCCCACTCCATCGACAACGCTACGGAAAACTCAGACTAAGCCTCGTTGTTGAACGACGGCTACTCTACTTCAAAAAAGCATGTTTTTAAAACGATGTTGTATGTTGTGAGACAAGAGGAATCAAACAATGCCGAAAAGCGAATACGGTGCGTAGCTAGCGGGTAGGCGAATTAAGTAAACGCCGTGAATCCGTTAACCCGCTGGTGGCCATGTTTGTTCCTGACGGCCAGGGCAACCACGTGCTTGGCCGCTGCTGCAGCCGAGTCGTCTTTGCAACTCATTTCGGCTGTACACAAAGCCACGCAAAACTTGCTTTTTTTCTCTCTCTCTCTCTCTCACACACACACACACACACACACACACACACACACACACACACACACACCTAATCAAATGAGCAGTGTAGTTGCCGTCGTGTTAGACTCTTGAAATTGTATCTGCCTCTAATATTTCAATGAACTCCTGAAATTCAT
Source organism: Schistocerca americana (assembly GCF_021461395.2). Taxonomy (NCBI): domain Eukaryota; kingdom Metazoa; phylum Arthropoda; class Insecta; order Orthoptera; family Acrididae; genus Schistocerca; species Schistocerca americana. The sequence continues at coordinate 248,881,995 of NC_060130.1, read as the reverse complement.
ATCGTAACAAGAGTTTACACGGGGACATTATACGGACGAGGGAGTAGCAGAAGGTTACTTTTCTATACGGAGACGCGTGCTTGCTTTCGAGATCTCTTGGCAAGTAGAGTAGCACGGTAAGATAATTGTTTAAATTTGCGATGGAAGATTTTGCAGAAAGAAAAGGATAATGCCCACCGTATGACAGCCCAGATTGCTGCCGGCCGCGGTGGCCGTGCGGTTCTAGGCGCTGCAGTCTGGAACCGCGGGACTACTACGGTCGCAGGTTCGAATGCTGCCTCGGGTATGGATGTGTGTGATGTCCTTAGGTTTGTTAGGTTTAAGTAGTTCTAAGTTCTAGGCGACTGATGACCTAAGATGTTAAGTCACATAGTGCTCAGAGCCATTTGAACCAACCCAGATTGCTTGCAGTTTCACCTCTGTCATAACGTACGCATTTAGTAACGATTAGAAGTCACGCTGGGCTGGCCTGCGAATAAAGCATATTTACCACTCACTTTTGTGGAAAGGAGCGGTAAGGCTTATCAAGTATCGTAACACTATACCACATTTTTTCCTTTTTTTTCATCAGTTACTGTTAAAATTTTGTATGTATGTTCGGAAGTTCCTTAATGCACGTCCGTTACTCTTTTATATTCGTAATTCGCATTCAGTGTGTAATATGTACTACTTGCAACAACGAGAAACAACAATTCGTCCAGTTTATGTTTTTTTTCCCTTGTTCTGTCAACTTCCGGCTGATCATCCTCGGAAGCAACACTACACTTATTTTTTTACTGCACAAGCTACTACAGACGCATAACAATAAAAAAGAAAGGATGCTTCATCGGACTCACCGTCCCTTCAGCATCTAGATCATTAGAAAATAAGTAACAGTTCACACAAATAAAGATGCTGAAAGCAGTCGCCTGAAGTGATTTAGCATAACCACGCGATTTCTGTAGCACTCAGGACAGTCTACAGACGCACGTCCAATGCCTGCACGGCACTTTTTGGCAATATTCGCGCTAAGGTTTGGCAAGCGAGCGAGATGATTTTTTAGAAACACTGTAACACTTGTGTGGCGCGGCATTAGACTTACAAAACGCTTTGTTTATTTTGAGCGTCCGTGAGAATCAGCGCCATTCTGGCGGGCAGTTTGGCTCGAGCAGGACGTTACGGCCTCACCCTGCGACGCACACGCCAAGAATATATTCTTCTGCTCGCAGCCGCCTGCCGACACACTTCGCACCTTCCCTCTCATCTCTAGATCCAGTCAACATCACCAAAGGACAGCTACGTAACAAAACAAATACTTTACGCCCCAGTTTTCTGTCCACATAAGATTTTTTAATTATTCATTAAGCAATAAAACAACTTTATCCGTCATTAACTACGAGCTTTCGACATGATTATCTACTGCAAATCTGAGGATAAGTTTTAGTGAAACTGGCATTATCATTTTGCTATCGATCCAGCTGCACTGGCGTCCAAAATTAAAGCAACTAACTGCTATTTCCACGTCCTGTGTCTAATTTACGATATAATCATACAAACTGTCAACAGATGTCGTTACGATCGTGTTCTGCACGGAAGATGGCATTCCGATCAACGGACAACCACGCCAGCAATGACGTCAGGGCACCTATCAAGCGGGAAAGTGTTTGCAGAGTAGTCCCACATTCACAATCGCTGTGTACACAGTCACAGACGGTGCAGTATGGCACAGAGAACCATGGAACCTGCAGGTCAACAGGGGACTGTTCAAGCTGGTGGAGGCTCTGTGATGGTGTGGGGCGTGTGCAGTTGGAGTGATACGGGACCCCTGATAGGTCTAGATACGACCCTGACAGGTAACACGTACATTAATATCGTGTCTAATCACCTGCGTCCATTTATGTCCATTGTGCATTCCGACGAAGTTTAGCAACTCCAGCAGGACAATCCGACATCCCACACGTCCAGAATTGCTAAAGAGTGACTCCAGGAACACTCTTCTAAGTTCAAACACTTCCGCTTGTCACGAAACTCCGCAGACGTGAACGTTATTGAGCCTATCCGGAATGCCTTGCAACGTGCTGCTAAGTAGAGATCTCCACCCCCTCGTATTCTTCGGATTTATGGTCAGCCCTGCAGGATTGAGGGTGTCAGTTCCTTCCAGCAATACTTGAGACATTATTTGAGTCCATGCCATGCCGTGTTGCGGCACTTCTGCGTGTTCGTGAGGTCCCTACACGATATTAGGCACGTGTACCAGTTTCTTCAGCTCTTCTGTTTAGATACACAACACTCAGTAGGTTTACAGCAACTCAACTTGTTTGACATAAAACGTAATTTCTTACCAGTCTAGTGCACAGCAAGGAAATCTGAATTCTTGTGGCGTTCAAGCAGTACATCCGCTACCTCGCAAACGGATCCTTTGCAGACCCGTATTTACTGGAACAAGTTTGCTTCTATTATCGTGTACTTTCACCCGTGTCAGTTTTCGCTTCTAATTATGGTACACCCCGTATAACAATTATGCACATGGGCATCTCCGGTGCGCCGCACTAATTGGCGTCCCGAGGGGCCTCTGGTATCGCTTGGGCCTTGAACCGGCCCTCAGCGCATCTGTCCAACAACCCTTCTTGAAAGCGACAATGACGAGCATTTTTCTAATCCCCAGATAACCTTCGTTGCTCTAACAACCTAACATAAATTACTATTACAACAAGGAGAGCAGGTACTTTCGTATAATCTCTGTAGAATCTCAGAGGTATCTGATGTGGTCCAAATGCCTTCCCAATATTTACCAGCTTCAGTTGATTTCTGTTCTTCCATCATTTGTTTCACTGTCTGCCATATTGGTCTACGTGCAATGATTGAAAAAAGGAACCGTATTACGACCCCCCGCAGTGAATCAATTTCGGAAGTTCGAATTCACTATTTCCGTCTTCTCTCTGTAATTTTCCATTTCCATATCAGTATAGTCACAGAGCAGCTGAATAGGTGATTTCCAGCCGCTTAGTGATTTTAAGTATGATTAAAATTGCTCACGTGTTTTGATCACACAGTTTGACAAAATTTTACTTACGTATTCATTCAATTTATTTTTCATTCCTCTCCTTATGTACATTACGGCTTTGTTCAGCTTTTGTTTCTCAACTAGGCTTTGATCACACTTGAATCAGAGACGAAATTCTCTTTGCTTCCGCAGCAACTTTCCCATACGCTTGTTGAAACACGGTGGGGGGTCTTTTCCATGCTTCATAACCTTGCCCGGCATATTCTTGTCCAAATCAAAAATTGGTTTTGTAAGTTACTTGCTAGGTGGAGGAGTTACGTTTCCTTAGGATTCTTCCGACGAATGTCAATTTGGCATTTTATTTCGGTACAGCTAGTTTTATCTGGTCAGTTTTACGGTTGTTGCTGTTTCCACTGATTATCGTCACTAGTGCAATCTAATAGCAACGTGTTTTTTCACCGATATACGGGCAAACCGTTACAATTACTTATATTAAGGGTCAACTGGCAGTCCCTGCAGCAAGCGTGCAGCTACCACCGAAATTTTACTATATGCTACAGCATCATACGCCAACATCGTCCGATGTTATCCAGCGGATCGTTTATCCTGTACTCTGGCTGACTGGACAGTATATTTTGTACAAAACTTATCGTACCTAGTCTCGAGTTGAGGAAAATCTCTAATGGTCACCTCGATGAGTACGTCAAACCACTTGAAACTCATATTACAATGCCTATGTCCCACTTCTCCGAGGAAGCAGATTCAACAAAAGTATGCACGTGACATAACCCGCCCTGCTGGCTCATGCAAACACAGCGCCTTGTTTGTTCCACTAAGCGATCGCTAAAGCTTTTTCCGAATGGCTGTCCGTTCCCAGGCACATGGTAGATACCGCTTGGAGAGCTACGAGATTTGTGCCAGCTGGCGTTGTTTGATCACCAACAGTCCCATTTGTCGCAGCGTCTACTCTGTTCTGCTTTGCCAGTCACGCTAATATTTCCTCGAAATCGAACTAGCATTATTGTAACTCCTCTCAGATAAAATTTAGGCATACGTAACCGCATCATACACGAAATGCATGTGATTGCAACTAATAATACGCGCAAAGTCATTAAAGTACAACAAGAACAGCAACGGTCTTATTGCAATACCCTGGGGCACGCCAGATATTACTGCTGCGTCCGTACACGATGCTCTGTCCAGATTGGCGTGCTGTGACCCTTCCATAAGAGGATTTTCGACCTAGTCACAAACCTTGTTATGTTATTTTATAGAAAACATCGATACGGCGCTGAGTCGAAAGATTTGAAAGCCTAGGAACAACGAATTAAAATCAAATGGCTCTGAGCACTATGGACTTAACTTCTGAGGTCATCAGTCCCCTAGAACTTAGAACTACTTAAACCTAACTAACCTAAGGACATCACACACATCCATGCCCGAGGCAGGATTTGAACCTGCGACCGTAGCGGTCACGCGGTTCCAGACTAAAGCGCCTAGAACCGCACGGCCACACCGGCCGGCAACAACGAATTAACTATGGCATTAACGATACAATGGATGAAGAGAGCGAGTGTAGTTTTACATGCTCGACAATTTCCGAACTAGTGCAGAATTCTGAGTGGCGGCTTATTTTGCTCTAAGAATGCAGGTAGGTACGTAGGTAGGGCTTAATGATGGAACTCAGAATATGTTATTCCGAAAGAATTAGCTGTGAGTGATAGAAGACGGCAGTTCCCGTGAACCAATGTTACTTCCTTCTTGCCGCGCGGGATTAGCCGAACGGTCTCAGGCGCTGCAATCATGGACTGTGCGGCTGGTCCCGGCGGGGGTTCGAGTCCTTCCTCGGGCATGGGTGTGTGTGTTTGTCCTTAGGATAATTTAGGTTAAGTAGTGTGTAAGCTTAGGGACTGATGACCTTAGCAGTTAAGTCCCATAAGATTTCACACACATGTGAACATTTTGAACTTCCTTTTCGTGAATGGGTGAGATCTCTGCTCTTTCGCAGTCGGGAGGAAGTTTACTCTGCTCAAAGGATTTGACAGAACGTGTGGTCAAGTGTTGGGCTACTTCACGAGAAGATGCTGTATAGTACTTGACACGGATTCAAGCCTTGCTGTATTTTAGCAGTTTAAGCTGCTTTGCGCACCAAAAATAGTAATGACTACGTCACTGATTTTAGCTGCGGTACAGCTATGAATGACAACAACACTGTTTGATTTTCCTTGGTGAAGGAACATCTCAAGACACCGAAACAGAATCGGAAACACCGAATTTACAGGGTGCTCGGAAATTCCCGTTACAAATTTCTTGGACTTCTAAAGGGAAGTAAGTACATAATATTCCAGATAGGAAGCTGTGTCCGGAACGTCAGTTTCCGTTATCCGACGGTTTCAATTCGGATGTTTAACTCATCCACTCCTGCCTGAGGAAGTGAATTAGGCGTGACGCAGAACAATTATTAGGTAATAGTTCGAAAGGAAAGATAACGAAACATCCATTCATTACTAAAGCACATTTGTTTGTATTAACACTTTAACATTACATGTTTACATTACACCATAAAAAACAAGTACCCAGCATACTATACGTACAGAACAGTACTGATGCATTACAACAGCGGCTCGATGTGGCGACCGCCAACGTTGTTCCAGGCATTGTACCTACGCAGCATGTCCCGGTACATACTCTCCATGTCACCTGGTGTCTCTTCAATTTCTAGTGCAGCGTCCAGAACTCTTGATAGCAGATCTTCCTGTCTCCCTACCGAGCGAGGTGCCGAAGTGGTTTGCACACTGGACTCGCACTCGGGAGGACGACGTTTCAAATCCGCGTCCGGCCATTCAGATTTACAATTTCTGTGACTTCCCTAAATCGCTCCAGACAAATGCCGGGATGATTCCTTTGAAAGGGCACGGCCGATTTCCTTCCACATCCTTGACACCATCCGAGCTTGCGTTCCGTCTCTAATGACCTCGATGTCGAATACCCAATCTGTCTGTCCTTCTTCCTTCCTCTATCTCTACACGAGTCTCGTAAATTAAACATCGCAACAACCCCACAAATAGTAGTCCTTAGGAGTTAAATCCGGTGATCGCGGCGGCCACGTGGTTGGACCACCTCGGCCTATCCATTTTTCACCATATCGTCTGTCGAGATGTCTCCAAACCGCACGTGAGCAGTGAGGTGGTGCACAATCATGCTGAAACCACATTTTCTGACCGGCACGCAGCAGCCCAGCTGCCAAGAGCGCAGTACACGTCATCCTGACTAACCTTTTGCACACCAGGACAAGCAACTCTTAAGACTTTTCTCTTTCCCTCAGCTTACGTGGACGCGTTACAAAGATTAACTGAAAACATCGCAGAACGGAAACATAACGTTTCCGGACGTGGGTTTTTTGTTGTTGTTGTTGTTGTTGCTGTGGTCTTCAGTCCTGAGACTGGTTTGATGAAGCTCTCCATGCTACTATATCCTGTGCAAGCTTCTTCATCTCCCAGTACCTACTGCAACCTACATCCTTCTGATTCTGTTTAGTATATTCATCTCTTGGTGTCCCTCTACGATTTTTACCCTCCACGCTGCCCTCCAATACCAAATTGGTGATCCCTTGATGCCTCAGAACATGTCCTACCTACCGATCCCTTCTTCTAGTCAAGTTGTGCCACAAACTTTTCTTCTCCCCAATCCTAGTCAATACCTCCTCATTAGTTATTTGATCTACCCATCTAATCTTCAGCATTCTTCTGTAGCACCACATTTCGAAAGCTTCTATTCTCTTCTTGTCCAAACTATTTATCGTCCATGTTTCACTTCCATACATGGCTACACTCCATACAAATACTTTCAGAAACCACTTCCTGGCACTTAAATCTATACTCGATGTTAACAAATTTCTCTTCTTCAGAAACGCTTTCCCTGCCATTGCCAGCGTACATTTTATGTCCTCTCTACTTCGACCATCATTAGTTATTTTCCTCCCCAAATATCAAAACTCCTTTACTACTTTAAGTGTCTCATTTCCTAATCTAATTCCCTCAGCATCACCCGACTTAATTCGACTACATTCCATTATCCTCGTTTTGCTTTTGTTGATGTTCATCTTATATCCTCCTTTCAACACAGTATCCATTCCGTTCAACTACTCTTCCAAGTCCTTTGCTGTCTCTGACAGAATTACAATGTCATCGATGAACCTCAAGGTTTTTATTTCTTCTCCATGGATTTTAATATCTACTCCGAATTTATCTGTTGTTTCCTTTACTGCTTGCTCAATATACAGATTGAATAACATCGGGGAGAGGCTACAACCCTGTCTCACTCCCTTCCTAACCACTGCTTCCCTTTCATGTCCGGCGACTCTTATAACTGCCATCTGGTTTCTGTACAAATTGTAAATAGCCTTTCGCTCCCTGTATTTTACCCCTACCACCTTCAGAATTTGAAAGAGAGTATTCCAGTCAACATTGTCAAAAGCTTTCTCTAAGTCTACAAATGCTAGAAACGTAGGTTTGCCTTTCCTTAATCTAGCTTCTAAGATAAGTCGTAGGGTCAGTATTGCCTCATGTGTTCCAATATTTCCACGGAATCCAAACTGATTTTCCCCGAGGTCGGCTTCTACCAGCTTTTCCATTCGTCTGTAAAGAATTCGCGTTAGTATTTTGCATCCGTGACATATTAAACTGATTGTTCGGTAATTTTCACATCTGTCAACACCTGCTTTCTTTGGGATTGGAATTATTATATTATTCTTGAAGTCTGAGGGTATTTCACCTGTCTCTACCATCTGGTGAGCAAGATGTACGAGTTTTGTCAGGACTGGCTCTCCCAAGGCCGTCAGTAGTTCTAATGGAATGTTGTCTACTCCCGGGGCCTTGTTTCGACTCAGGTCTTTCAGTGCTCTGTCAAACTCTTCACGCAGTATCATATTTACCATTTCATCTTCATCAACATCCTCTTCCATTTCCATAATATTGTCCTCAAGTACATCGCCCTTGTATAGACCCTCTATATACTCCTTCCACCTTTCTGCTTTCCCTTCTTTGCTTAGAACTGGGTTTCCATCTGAGCTCTTGATATTCGTACAAGTGGTTCTCTTATCTCCAAAGGTCTCTTTAATTTTCCTGTAGGCAGTATCTATCTTACCCCGAGTGAGATAAGCCTCTACATCCTTAAATTTGTCCTCTAGCCGTCCCTGCTTAGCCATTTTACACTTCCAGTCGATCTCATGTTTGAGACGTTTGTATTCCCTTTTGCCTGCTTCATTTACTGCGTTTTTATATTTTCTCCTTTCATCAATTAAATTCAATATTTCTTCTATTACCCAAGGATATCTACTAGCCCTCGTCTTTTTACCTACTTGCTCCTCTGCTGCCTTCATTACTTCATCTCTCAACGCTACCCACTCTTCTTCTACTGCATTTCTTTCCCCCATTCCTGTCAATTGTTTCCTTATGCTCTCCCTGAAACTCTGTTCAACCTCTGGTTTAGTCAGTTTATCCAGGTCCCATCTCCTTAAATTCCCACCTTTTTGCAGTTTCTTCAGTTTTAATCTACAGTTCATAAACAATAAATTTTGGTCAGAGTCCATATCTGCCCCTGGAAATGTCTTACAATTTAAAACCTGGTTCCTAAATCTGTCTTACCATTATACAATCTATCTGAAACCTGTCAGTATCCAAAATGTTATGCATTCACTCTCCTCTACAAGTCCTACAAGTTTGTAACGGGAGTTTCCGAACAGCCTCAATTTTTTCTTTTTGTTCCTATCTCGCGCAGTAGAGCGTGAACACTGAGGTTGGAGCCCTGTGCGAAACAGAAACGGGCGCACCGGGCAGCTAGCGAAGAGATGTGACGTGACTGAGGAAGCACGCACAGAGGCCAGCGTCCGGCCGGCATGAGGCCGAGGTTCGGAGCCACGATGCAGCCGACGCCAGTCGCCAGTACGGCCGGAAATGGCGCTCGGGGTATGCGTAGTCTCGATGCGTAACAACGCCGGCTTGAATGAAGAATAAAATACAAGGCCTCCATAAACTGAGCATATGAACCTCAAACCGCAGGTCAAGCAAAGTATGAAGCTGTCATTTTCAGAAGTCAAATTGTATCATTGACAATTAAATGTGAGTCAAGATATGTACACTAAGTTATTGACAGATGATTCACGTCATTAACTGGCGACCGACTGTGAATGAGTAACTAGCTAGAAGAAGTTGAGTTCTGCATATGAAATTTAAACTTCTAAAAACACTCCAGTTCTCACAGATACTACTTTTGTCAAAGGAAAAGATCACTGGCTGTGACAGACCGCCAAGGAAAACCGGACAAACCTGTAATTCTTAGAGATCTGATCGTCCTTCGAGTCACAGAAATTTTTTTTGAAAAAAGTCTCTCTTGTTTAGGGGCCTCCTGTTACGCCAGTTGCAGCTACTTGCACGGACCGCAAACCGAGCTCAAGTGCGAACACGACGCCAAAAAAACCGGTTGGCTGTAGGGTCTCCTTGTTTACGGAAACACTACACCACGTTCCGCTGTGGCTTCACAACTAGACCCCGGCGGTCGCCGCTTTTCTCGACGGCACAAAGCCGGAATAATAACCAGGGTGGCCAACTTCAGCTCTTGCCACTTGTGTTTAACTTGACCAAAAAGTTGTTAGTATCACTTCTTTTTAATTTACGACATGAACATGTAGAACACACGAAATATACTTCAATATAGTGGCTTACTATTTTTTTTAGATGTTCTGTAACACTGGTGGAAGCCTCTGAGGTATTGACTAGAATACGGTGGCACTGGCATGGAGACCCGGATCGGCTGTTGTTTGGCGTCAGGAGGGAGACTCCAGCTTCCGTTTCTGCCTCTCTTCCATCTCCTTCTTAATCTTTAAGAACGCAACATATCATTTCTTGACTCTTCTGTGACGTTACATTCATCATGTTACACATCTGAGAACTATACGCTGAGATGCAGACAACCACAATCTGCCAAAACGAAAGATTAGGGTTTAACGTCCCATCGACAAGATCGTTCGAAACAGAGAAAAATCCAAGAAGTCGGCATGTCCTTGTGCGATTTAGGGAAATAACAGGAAACTTGGATGGCCGGAAAGGAATGTAAACTGCCGTCCTCCCGAAGTGATTCCATTGTGTTACCACTGCGCCACCTCTTCTGGATGTCGCAATTTGTGCATTTAACGCGTGTAATTCAAAGGCTGGCGAGACAGGAATATATATGTGGAATCTTAGTATCTGCTGGTGCTATCTGTTTTATGCAATATTTGGACATTAATCAGATTTACAGTATATCATACCAGCACTGGTTTAAGATTTGGAAGGAGTTGGGTTGAAATGCCCTTCTGGCCACCCCATGTCTTCCATATTTTCATTAAGCTGGTAAAAATAAAAGAAAAAATACCTGAGATGGTTCCCTTGAAAATAATACAGAGGATTTCTTTGCCAAGACATGCCAAATCTGTGATTGTACTACGTACCCAATGACCTCGTTGTCGACCTTGAACCTCAACTTTGCTACTATCCTACATGAATATAAAAATCCGCAAGGTCTGGAGTGTTTCTCAGAATTCCATATTAAACAGCTGTCTGGACGGAGAATGATACAAGCTCTAGTCTTACTCATACAGGCCAGAAACTGAAGTCCTGGGGACGAACAGTTTTTGTTTGCTGCTAATAGGCTTACCCTTCATTCCAGTAGAACAGGGTAAACGCAGATTATTAAGCACAATTCAGAAGAACACACCAGCCTTTTGCGACTGAAGGCAGATGTAAAGTTCATCTGGAAGGCGCACGTATACAGCCACCTACAGAGGACGTCTGCGACTACAATTACCTTCACAACATTGTCCTCAGTCAGCATCAGCGTCAAACAAACTTGCTTACTTTGCGTACTGCCATTCTTTAACGCAATATGGAACAAAATTTGGGGTCAACTCAACTAATCAGAAAGAATATTTTTAAACAAAAAGCGAGCCATACACGGTGTCAATTCACGTAGCTAGTGTATGCGTCTACTTAACGTGCTGGTGATTCTTACACTACTCTCACAGTGCATGTGCTCCTTTATCGAATTTTCTATCGAGAAAATACTTTTTTTTTGAAAAAAAAAGGAACATCTGAATCCATTCTGTTAACACAAGACAATGCAACGATGTATCTTTTGCGAGAATCTTCTTAAATACAGTCCAAAATAGTTTGCAACCCTAAGCAAGATCGAAGTTTTTCTCCTGAAAAACTCCTTTCTTCACGTGCATGAATAGTTCACATTCACATAATTGTGTTATGGAGATTCTATTCAATGAAGTTGGTCGAACAATAGTCAGTTCTGGATAGGCTAACGCGGAGAGCTACACCAAACAAGTCTTCGAATTGAAGACACCAACAACAACAGCAAGAACAGAAATTATTAGCATTCGTATATGACATCTGGCCTACTTAAGTGTACTATGGTAACTGCAAATCACTACAATTCATTTGAAAATCTCAAGCAGTTCATGTGAAGAGGGTTGTTGGATTTTCGTTTTCCATTGTTTTCCTACATCAGTCTAGGTGAAGGCGTGTTCCCTACTAACACGACATTGTTCCTATTAACAGGAAATAGCCCATATCCTCCCCTATTCTTATCTATTACTAATTTTTAAAATATTTAGTACATTCTTTTACTGAATGTTTATAAGTATTCTTGTTTCCCGTGTTATGTCATTCTGATGTTTCACAGTTTTGCGCTCCTTTAATCTGTTTCGTTTTCTTTCAGTAAACTGGGTGTACGTCCTGACGTATCGTAAGACATCGTACTGCTGATGCAGACATCCAGTTACTACATACGACCCACTCTTCGGTTCCGTACTCCTGTGGGCGTGAGCAGTCTCCACATCGTCTCTGTAAGGTTGAACCCTTCAGCATAATGACCCTCTGTAACAAAATGTTAGTCACACTAAATGGTGGACCAGAGGAAAAGGCATAGTGCTACACGCTGATGTGTCCTGGAGAGCCATCGCGAATTCATTACTAGCCGAGAAATCAGGGTTTTCTACAATTTCTCTGTACCATTTGCGTAAATCTTACGTATGAAAGACACTTTTGCCGATTATCTGCCAAATCCTCAATTAAGCTAAATATGTCGTCTCCAATCATATTTATGTCCACAGGGACACCAAAATCGGAGCATTTCAAAATAGCGACTATGAAGTGTAACAGTATATGCCTGACTGCAAGAATGAAGAATGAGACACATCCTAGGATAGAATTCGGCAGGACAATAAATTGAACAACAGAAAGAGGAAGATCCAGAATGAGGCGGCGAGATGACAACAGGAAGGACACGGCTAGTACGAACTCCAACAGTGAAGGACAAACAAGGAATCCCTTGAGGTTCAAATGGCTCTAAGCACTATGGGACTCTACATATGAGGTCTTCAGTCCCCTAGACTTAGAATGCTTAAGCCTAACCAACCTAATGACATAACACACATCCATACCCGAGGAAGGATTCGAACCTGTGACCGTAGCAGCAGCGCGCTTCCTTACTGAATGCCTAGAACCGCTCGGCCACAGCGGCCGACAATCCTTGGTGGAAACACTTATGATTATTTTCTTGTCGTGTTGAACCGTCTGCAGCACAGCATGAGAGATTCGGCAAGATAAATGGCTTAGTCTCGTTTTAGTTTGGGTGGAAATATGTACCTAGCTTTCTAATTGCGTATAGACAAGAGAAATTGCTTGCATTGCCTATTCTCTTCCTTCCAGGTACTCAACCGGATGATGCCGACATCTTTTACTGGTTTCTGATACAGTAACAATGTACTTTCATGCACTGTGGCATGACCTGCATCACGAAAGTGGTCCCTAATTCACTTTGGATACGGCGTGCCTATCCCATATGACTTCTTGGGGTTCAGTATCGGACGCGGTTTTTTTTTCCTATCTTCATAATGAACAAAGGTTATGATTAACGCCTAAGTTCGTAGAAGTGATATCCTTAGTATACGGAGAGATACAGCTACATCTACATACATGCTCCTCAAGCCAACGTATGATGCGTGGCGGAGGGTACCTTGTACCACCACTAGTCATTTCCCTTCCTCTTCCACTCGCAAATAGAGATAGGGCAAAACGGTTATATATATGTTCTAATTTCTCTTATCTTCACGGTCCATACGCAAAATGTACGTTGGCAGGAGTAGAATCATTCTGCAGTCAGCTTCGAATGCCGGTTCTCTAAATTTTGGGGGGAATTTTTCCCAAAAAAATTTGCTGTATAATGACGCAGCTCACTCAGTCATCTGGAAATTTGCAGTTAAGAGTGTTAAAGCACCACAACTTGTGTTTATCCACATGCTCTATAAGCGTGGAAGATGAATTCTGCCGTAAGGTCATAATTATACACTACTGGCCATTAAAATTGCTACACCAAGAAGAAATGCAGAAGATAAACGGGTATTCATTGGACACATATATTATACTAGAACTGACATGTGATTACATTTTCACGCAATATGGGTGCATAGATCATGAGAAATCAGTACCCAGAACAACCACCTCTGGCCGTAATAACGGCCTTGATACGCCTGGGCATTGAGTAAAACAGAGCTTGGATGGCGTGTACAGGTACAGCTGCCCATGCAGCTACAACACGATATCACAGTTCATCAAGAGTAGTGACTGGCGTATTGTGACGAGCCAGTTGCTCGGCCACCATTGACCAGACGGGTGATACGACAGTATGGCGATGACGAATACACGCTTCCAATGTGCGTTCACCGCGATGTCGCCAAACACGGAGGCGATCATCATGATGCTGTGAACAGAACCTGGATTCATCCGAAAAAATGACGTTTTGCCATTCGTGCACCCAGGTTCGTCGTTGAGTACACCATTGCAGGCGCTCCTGTCTATGATGCAGCGTCAAGGGTAACCGCAGCCATGGTCTCCGAGCTGATAGTCCATGCTGCTGCAAACGTCGTCGAACTGTTCGTGTAGATGGTTGTTGTCTTGCAGACGTCCCCATCTGTTGACTCAGGGATCGAGACGTGGCTGCACGATCTGTTACAGCCATGCGGATAAGATACCTGTCACCTCGACTGCTAGTGATACGAGGCCGTTGGGATCCAGCACGGCGTTCCGTATTACCCTCCTGAACCCACCGATTCCATATTCTGCTAACAGTCATCGGATCTCGACCAATGCGAGCAGCTATGTCGCGATACGATAAACCGAAATCGCGGTAAGCTACAATCCGACGTTTATCAAAGTCGGAAACGTGATGGTACGCATTTCTCCTCCTTACACGAGACATCACAACAACGTTTCACCAGGCAACGCTGGTCAACTGCTGTTTGTGTATGAGAAATCGGTTGGAAATTTTGTCTCATGTCAGCAAGTGGTAGGTGTCGCCACCGGCGCCAATCTTGTGTGAATGCTCTGAAAAGCCAATCATTTGCATATCACAGCATCTTCTTCCTGTCGGTTAAATTTCGCGTCTGTAGCACGTCATCTTCGTGGTGTAACAATTTTAATGGCCAGTAGTGTATCTTCGTTCCACATTGTGACGAAACGACTGACACACGGGCGCCCTCGGCTCCCAGATTCAAAACAGCGAACCGTTCACAAAGCTCTGAAAAATGTACACAGTGACGTCAGCCATTAATAACACGTATGACGAGGCTCAATTCAGTGCGATGTGTCCAGTGAACGTTTTGTCTTTGTCGCTCGCAGAAGCAGCGAACCGTGTAAAACACAAAGCATACTCAGTGTGACGGGCAAGCTGCAGCAGAGCGATAATGCTGCAGCCCACACTCCGCTAATCCCTCTGTCGCAAATTGTAGGTACGGCTGCGGACATTTTCCAGCTCTCGCCGGTTTCGGTGACGACGGATTGGCGGCTTTCTCGCTGAAAGAAGAAAAATTGTTTGGAGACTGTAATCGGATTTGTCTTGTCCACACGGCTAGACTCCCCCGCATGTTGGATTTAAATTCAGTGGTTCGTGACTGATATCAGAGATGTCAGGGTCGATACAATAGAAAGGTTAGAAAAACGGAAAACAGTTAATAAGTCAATACTGAGCACACAGAACTGACTGTAAGCAGCGACGACATACCGAACACCTAGTGACAAGAGACACGAGATAACATTAATTTTGCAATTAAGAACTAGTAAGGAAAGTGCTGAAGACAGAGCAAACCGATGCCAAGTATTGGGAGGATTACTGTATCAGCCGTATCTACCATGTATGAACACGATACACTAATGAATAATGGAGACTGGATCCCTGATGCAAATGGTCCCACATAAGTTAAGATTAGTTCAGATACGATTCCGCAAGTAAATTGCCAATGTTCATTATGGGCTTACACATCTAAGGACACACTGTCTTAGTTAACAATTTCAGTTTATTCTACTGCGTGCAGTCTCTTGTATGTCGTTGTTGTGGTCTTCAGCCCTGAGACTGGTTTGATGCAGCTCTCCATGCTACTATATCCTGTGCAAGCTTCATCTCCCAGTACTTACTGCAAGCTACATCCTTCTGAATATGCTTAGTGTATTCATCTCTTGGTCTCCCTCTACGATTTTTACCCTCCACGCTGCCCTCCAATGCTAAATTTGTGATCTCTTGATGCCTCAGAACATGTCCTACTAACCGGTCCCCTTCTTTTTGTCAAGTTGTGCCACAAACTTTTCTTCTCCCCAATCCTAGTCAATACCTCCTCATTAGTTATTTGATCTACCCATCTAATCTTCAGCATTCTTCTGTAGCACCACATTTCGAAAGCTTCTATTCTCTTCTTGTCCAAACTATTTATCGTCCATGTTTCACTTCCATACATGGCTACACTCCATACAAATACTTTCAGAAACCACTTCCTGGCACTTAAATCTATACTCGATGTTAACAAATTTCTCTTCTTCAGAAACGCTTTCCCTGCCATTGCCAGTGTACATTTTATGTCCTCTCTACTTCGACCATCATTAGTTATTTTCCTCCCCAAATATCAAAACTCCTTTACTACTTTAAGTGTCTCATTTCCTAATCTAATTCCCTCAGCATCACCCGACTTAATTCGACTACATTCCATTATCCTCGTTTTGCTTTTGTTGATGTTCATATTATATCCTCCTTTCAACACAGTATCCATTCCGTTCAACTACTCTTCCAAGTCCTTTGCTGCCTCTGACAGAATTACAATGTCATCGGTGAACCTCAAAGTTTTTATTTCTTCTCCACGGATTTTAATACCTACTCCGAACTTTTCTTTTGTTTCCTTTATTGCTTGCTCAATTTACAGATTGAATAGCATCGGGGAGAGGCTACAACTCTGTCTCACTCCCTTTCTAACCACTGCTTCCCTTTCATGTCCATCGACTCTTATAACTGCCATCTGGTTTCTGTAAAAATTGTAAATAGCCTTTCGCTCCCTGTATTTTACCCCTACCACCTTCAGAATTTGAAAGAGAGTATTCCAGTCAACATTGTCAAAAGCTTTCTCTAAGTCTACAAATGTTAGAAACGTAGGTTTGCCTTTCCTTAATCTTTCTTCTAAGATAAGTCGTAAGGTCAGTATTGCCTCACGTGTTCCAATATTTCTACGGAATCCAAACTGATCTTCCCCGAGGTCGGCTTCTACCAGCTTTTCCATTCGTCTGTAAAGAAATCGCGTTAGTATTTTGCATCCGTGACTTATTAAACTGATAGTTCGGTAATTTTCACATCTGTCAACACCTGCTTTCTTTGGGATTGGAATTATTATATTATTCTTGAAGTCTGAGGATATTTTGCCTGTCTCATACATCTTGCTCACCAGATGGTAGAGTTTTGTCAGGACTGGCTCTCCCAAGGCCGTCAGTAGTTCTAATGGAAGTCTCTTGTATAGTGCGATTTAAAATACTTGAAATTTTACCATGAGCAGACGGGACTGCTTCCCCATCAATCCACCCTTGGGAGCCCGGCACTGTCGGCTCCTGCTGTGTTGCACTTCGGTTGCGCAAAACGTTGTGCATGTCAGTTCTCAAGCAGGAAATGGCAGCTAAGACCATCAAATGGTTCAAATGGCTCTGAGCACTATGGGACTTAACATCTGAGGTCATCAGTCCCCTAGAACTTAGAACTACTTAAACCTAACTAACCTAAGGACATCACATACATCCACGCCCGTAGCAGGATTCGAACCTGCGACCACAGCAGCAGCGCGGTTCCGGACTGAAGCGTCTAGACCTGCTCGGCCACAGCGAACGGCTCTACAGCTTGTCTTCGTGCTTGCCAAGCCCTACCTTGGCCAGCAAGATCGCCATGTCTTTCCGCAGTTGAGAACGTCTGGAGCATTATGGGCAGGGCCCTCCAACCAGATCGGGATTTTGACGATTTAACACGCCAGGAGGACAGAATTTGCCACGATATCTGTCAAGAGCACATCCAACATCTCTATCAATCATTGCCAAGCCGAATAACTGTTTTCATGAAGACCAGAGGAGTTTGCACATGTGTATCCCATCTACCGATATCTATCCCATTCTGATAGTTCTATCACCGTGCGTCTTCTTTTTTTGTCTTGGGGTGTAATTACATCTGCCGGCCGGAGTGGCCGAGCGGTTCTAGGCGCTACAGTCTGGAACCGCGCGGCCGCTGCGGTCGCAGGTTCGAATCCTGCCTCGGGCATGGATGCGTGTGATGTCCTTAGGTTAGTTAGGTTTAAGTAGTTCTAAGTTCTAGGGGACTGATGACCTCAGATGTTAAGTCCCATGGCTGGCTGGAGTGGCCGAGCGGTTCTAGGCACTACAGTCCGGAACCGCGCGACCGCTGCGGTCGCAGGTTCGAATCCTGCCTCGGGCATGGATGTGTGTGATGTCCTTAGGTTAGTTAGGTTTAAGTAGATCTAAGTTCTAGGGGACTGATGTCCTTAGGTTAGTTAGGTTTAAGTAGATCTAAGTTCTAGGGGACTGATGTCCTCAGCAGTTAAGTCCCATAGTGCTCAGAGCCATTTGAACCATTTTTTTGTAATTACATCTACGGCTTTTCCGAGTATAAGAGTAGTGAAATACAATGTGTCTGTGGGGCAGGTCCTTCGCTGCGTCGAGATAGCCTGCCACTTCCAACAATACAGTGTCTAGTAAAGCAGTGCTGTATTCAAGCCAAGCTTCGGAATGAAGACAGTTTTACTTGTCCTCAACCTTCGATATAGTAGCTACGACCGAGTTTTCTGTAGTACTTACTTCAGGTTGTTTATATATTGAATCTTCTTAATTTTTCCGCATGATGTCATTAAGACTTGAACTTGTTAATGTGGTGTCACCGCAAGGCACCACACTTGCTAGGTTGTAGGCTTCAAATCGGCCGCGGTCCGTCAGAACACATCGGACCCGCGAATCGCCACTGTCGACGCTAGCAGACCGAGCGCCGCCACTCGGCTGGTCTTACGAGACGAGCTAGCGCACTGGCCATTTCTGCAGCTGACTTTAATAGGAATGGTTCACTTGTTATAGCTTCAGAGATCTTATTTGCAGAGACGCTAGTTAGCATAGCCTTCAGCTAAGTCAGTAGCTACGACCTAGCCAGGCGCCACATACCGTTTGTGCATTGACAATTGACGTATATGTGTGAAGCAATCAGAATTGTAAAGAAGTATTCGCAGTTCAGTCTATAACTGCACTTGTAAATGTTATTGTACAAAGTCAAGATCGACGTTCACCGCTGATGCTGAATTAAAGCTAAGTGTTTAATTGTATTCCAGTCTACTAACTTTCTAACCACCTAAGATGTTCCAGATACGTCCGGTCAAGTGTAGTTCATTGCTCCTCACGTCAGCCTACGTGATCAACGCGTGCATTTACTGGCCACATCTCGTGATCAGACTAAGTCAAGCTGCCTGACTCAACCGGGTCACCCTTTTTCCATGAGGCCCATAGTTCCGCCTCATACATAACAGCTAATATAAATCATTCGCGTTAGGCAAAGTAATAAAACTGTTACGAGACGACTAGCAGTTGATTATGACACACATATAGTTTTTTCCTGGAAAACGTCATGTTTTTCCTACCAAACAATCACAAATGAACCAGCCAATATTTGATTTCTTTTGGTTGGTTTCCATGTCTTCTTTCTCGAAGTCACATAGAATTCTATCAAAGTCTGGAAAGAAGTAATCTGGTATATCTGCCAGTTGCTACAGTTATGACTTATTTTTAAACGCATTTATTTGCACCTGTAGCAGACATTTCTAACAACTCACAGAATTCTCATAAACCTTTGTTTCCAAAACGGAAAGTCTTGTATTGAAAAGTGAAGCATTAAATACGGTTGATGCGACTATCTAACCTTTCTCGGCTTATTAACTGATAATTGGGCACTTAGCCAGGCCATTACATATATTGCGAGGATGTTATAGAGGCCCCTCTGGCTTCCATCATGTCACGACAGGTCCAACCTAACGAGAATATTACCATTAAATACACTTGTTTTAGAAAACCTGTAATGTGCGTTTTCCCTTTTATTTCGTACAAAAATTTCGTATTCGTTCCAGAGCCAAGACATAAACGGGGCTACTAATACTGCCACCGCATCTGGAGGCTGGTTGAACTGCAGAATATGCAGCACTGGTGTTGACGGGAGGACAGGCAATTCGGGGTGTTCGGTGTGGCAGATAAACGCGTTATCTGCGAGCCGTCTGCACACTAATCTTATCCCGGCTGCGCGTACAAGCTCTAAGCTACAGATTAGCAGGCCCTCTGCGCTAACGCTCGCCGGCTGCTGTTTGTCGTCATTACGGTTTCAACAAATTCGCTCCCTCCCTCCCTCCCTCCCCCCCCCCCCCCCCTCTCTCTCTCTCTCTCTCTCTCTCTCTCTCTCTCTCTCTCTCTTACACACACACACACACACACACACACACACACACACACACACAACCTGCTCGCAGACGCACAAGCGCGTGAGCAGAGAAAGAAACATACAGAGCGGTCTCATATTATGTTGACTAATGTTTAATTTCTTCTTTCTGTTCTGGCACAGATTTTTACGTACGATTAACTACGTTCTCTACTATGCAAACTTTGACTTAACATTCAAAATTAGCGCCACAACAGACACAGCAAAACACAATAAACGAGTAAGCAGCAGATGTAGTCTATTGCATTCTCCATTCATTTTCTTGTTGTGAACTGACGAAACGAGAAAGCAGTGAATGGTAAAACCTGTGACAGTATTAATGTTACAGATTATAACAAACACGGCACTCAGGAAGCACAATACGTCGGAAGAATTTAGTTTCAGCATATCCACTACGGTTACTAAGCAAAATAATTTCTAAGAAAATAATTGTTGCTGTGAAAACGAGTTCGACTGTTTTTCAATACTTGGAAAATGACATCCTGGTAGGGCATAAATCGTAAAATCACATGTCGACATATTAAACACAAGTCTTAAAAAATGAACAAACATATAAAAAAATGAACGCAGGTATTACAGTAATTTAGCCTCAGACAATAGCATACAAAAACATTGAAACGTATACCATTTTTTCCCATGAATAAAACGGGACTTACGGAAGATGTCATGAAGGTGCTGAAGCAAGTCTAACAAGGAAACATCACCAAAAGGCACACCAGCAAGATATCAGCTCCATCAATCGATACCACGCGAAAATTCGGGCCATAATTCTGATAGTATGCAGTTATAACGTTCTGAAGTACAGTTTTTTAAACATACGCGCGCACCGTTTGTTTGTCAACCATTCCGCCCCACTGCAGCCGTTTAAGGCCTAGGTGGAAACTGCGAAGTTACTGAGAAGTGGAGAGAGTAAAACGTTTGTGAAATAACATTTTGACGTTGTTACCAAGCTTTGTTCATTACGTCGAAGTGCGCGGTTCCTAACCAACAGTTGGTGCCAGAAATTTCTTTGCTTTTAACATTTTTATGTGGCGCTTCACAAGTGCAGTGTAAATGAATGAAACGAATGAGTGTGTCATTAAAGAAGAAGCGTAGCGCTATTCAGTTATTAACATCGCTGATGTGCGTTATTTTCTGTAGATTTTACAGCTGGCACAATTACAGTTAAGTAAATTTAGAGGAGATGCACTATTCTTCAAAGTGATTGGCATGATTAAATTGTAAATCGAAAGTCATTAACTTCATTTCATAATAATTCTTCGGTTGCTCAGATTTATCCATTTTATTGTTTAAGAATATATATAGCTACAGAATGTCAATACGAGAATACTGTTGAAATACGTGCGCGAGGTTGACGTATTACATATTCATATTAATTACTATTTTTCGCTTGAAATAACATGTCTTCTCGAAGAAGATTTCAAAACACGTTGGACAGATGTGTTCACCTTCTCCGCCTCTACCCTGAACTACACCATTACACGAGTAGGAGAGCTCTGGCTGCTACTACAATGAACAGTACTTCGCACTCGAGCATTAAGTGGTTGCAGTGGGGCGCAGCGATTGACAAACAAATAGTGCGGACGAAAGTTTAAAAGCTGTACCTTCGAAGAGCATAACAGTATACTATCGGAATTACGGTCGAAATTTTCACGCACGATCGACTGTTGGGGCCGAGATCTCGCACGTGCTTTTTTCTCTCCTTAAAAAATGACCGAGTGAGGTGGTGCAGTGGTTAGCACACTGGACTCGCATTCGGGAGGACGATGGTTGAAACCCGCGTCTTGCCTTCCTGATTCAGGTTTTCGGTGATTTACTCAAATCGCTTCAGGCAAACGCTGCTATGGTTCCTTTGAAAGGGCACGTCGGATATTCTTCCCTAATCCGATGGAACCGATGACCTCGCTGTTTGGTCCTATCCCCCAAATCAACCAACCAACTATCCAATAATATGAGGTCATGTCCTTGCGAATAAGGAATGGAAACACATACATTCGGTTCACAAATGGCTCTAATCGCTATGGGACTTAGCAACTGAGGTCATCAGTACCCTAGACTTAGAACTACTTAAACCTAACTAACTTAAGGATATCACTCATATCCATGCCCGAGGCAGGATTCGAACCTGCCACCGTAGCAGCAGCGCGGTTCCGGACTGAAGTGCCTAGAACCGCTCGGCCGACAAACATTCCGTGTTTCACAGAAGACAGTAGTATGAAACCCTTTAATATAACGTATTCACGAGAAACGCAACGATAAAATGTGGTGTCGTCCGAAGAACGTGGACGCGTGACAGCATTGATACCTCGCGACGCAACCACAAACGCAACGAGTGAGTAATGGCGTAGACACGTACGTCACCGCTGTAGCATGCTTGCTTGCGTCGCACTGGCCACTCTGTAATCATCGCTCAAGACGACAGTATCCTGTCACTACAGCCAGCACTGCGAAAGCTGCATTAGACAGAACCATGAAGGGAAGTTTGTAGTGAATAGCACTTTGAGAGAAGAAACTATTATCTTGTACTGCATCTAGCGATGCATCTGTGTTCATTGTCAATGACAAGTACATATGACATTCCTGTGGCCATGGATTGTTACAAAGCTAAGTATTTCATCTTGCTCAAGTTATAATAAAGTGATCTAATAATATTTTGTGTGTGTTGTAGTGTCTACTCGTCCTCCTCCAGCAACAAATTTAAGAACCCACTACTGTGGCGACGAATGTGTTTCCGTCCAGGACAACATAAGATGGTCGGTTTGTATCATGTTTGCGAGCGAAAACTACACAGAAAACAATTCGGAATCTTCTCTTTTAGTGCCATGCCCCGTACATTCGGCCTGTGACGAGCGGTACTAGCCCATACACAGATTGCAAAAGCAATTTGTCAATTTCCGCATATGCTGAAAAACTTAGTGGGACTTTCACTATAAAGGTGATATAGAGGTGGCGAGATTTCACGTCGTTTTGTACGTTTTGCTATGTACCATTGGTCGATGGCACAGAACTGCCCATTGGAACAACCTAACTAGGTGGCGCAGTGGTAAGACATTGGTTTCGTATCCGAGAATACGGCGGTTCAAATTCCCGTCCGGCCATCTACGAGGGCAGTTCAATAAGTAATGCAACACATTTTTTTTCTCGGCCAATTTTGGTTGAAAAAACCGGAAATTTCTTGTGGAATATTTTCAAACATTCCCGCTTCGTCTCGTATAGTTTCATTGACTTCCGACAGGTGGCAGCGCTGTATGGAGCTGTTAAAATGGCGTCTGTAACGGATGTGCGTTGCAAACAACGGGCAGTGATCGAGTTTCTTTTGGCGGAAAACCAGGGCATCTCAGATATTCATAGGCGCTTGCAGAATGTCTACGGTGATCTGGCAGTGGACAAAAGCACGGTGAGTCGTTGGGCAAAGCGTGTGTCATCATCGCCGCAAGGTCAAGCAAGACTGTCTGATCTCCCGCGTGCGGGCCGGCCGTGCACAGCTGTGACTCCTGCAATGGCGGAGCGTGCGAACACACTCGTTCGAGTTGACATCTCTGTTCGTAGTGCTGTCACAATCGTTCACCAGTTGGGATATCCAAAGGTTTGTACCCGCTGCAGGAGGAGGAGATTAGTGTTTAACGTCCCGTAGGCAACGAGGTCATTAGAGACGGAGCGCAAGCTCGGGTGAGGGAAGGATGGGGAAGGAAATCGGCCGTGCCCTTTCAAAGGAACCATCCCGGCATTTGCCTGAAGCGATTTAGGGAAATCACGGAAAACCTAAATCAGGATGGCCGGAGACGGGATTGAACCGTCGTCCTCCCGAATGCGAGTCCAGTGTGCTAACCACTGCGCCACCTCGCTCGGTTGTACCCGCTGGGTCCCTCGTTGTCTAACCGAACACCATAAAGAGCAAAGGAGAACCATCTGTGCGGAATTGCTTGCTCGTCATGTGGCTGAGGGTGACAATTTCTTGTCAAAGATTGTTACAGGCGATGAAACATGGGTTCATCACTTCGAACCTGAAACAAAACGGCAATCAATGGAGTGGCGCCACACCCACTCCCCTACCAAGAAAAAGTTTAAAGCCATACCCTCAGCCGGTAAAGTCATGGTTATAGTCTTCTGGGACGCTGAAGGGGTTATTCTGTTCGATGTCCTTCCCCATGGTCAAACGATCAACTCTGAAGTGTATTGTGCTACTCTTCAGAAATTGAAGAAACGACTTCAGCGTGTTCGTAGGCACGAAAATCTGAACGAACTTCTCCTTCCTCATGACAACGCAAGACCTCACACAAGTCTTCGCACCCGAGAGGAGCTCACAAAACTTCAGTGGACTGTTCTTCCTCATGCACCCTACAGCCCCGATCTCGCACCGTCGGATTTCCATATGTTTGGCCCAATGAAGGACGCAATCCGTGGGAGGCACTACGCGGATGATGAAGAAGTTATTGATGCAGTACGACGTTGGCTCCGACATCGACCAGTGGAATGGTACCGTGCAGGCATACAAGCCCTCATTTCAAGGTGGTAGCATTGAATGGAGATTACGTTGAAAAATAGTGTTGTGTAGCTAAAAGATTGGGGAATAACCTGGTGTATTTCAATGCTGAATAAAACAACCCCTGTTTCAGAAAAAAAATGTGTTGCATTACTTATTGAACTGCCCTTGTACATTTGCCGCGATTTCCCTAAATAACCTAAGTCGACTGACGGGACGGTTTCTTTCAAAGGGCACGGCTGATTTCCTTCCCCAAACCGAGACTGTGCTTTGCCTCTAATGACACCGTCGTCGACATCACGCTGAGCTACAATCTTACTTTCTTTCCTACCGTAAGGGCATGTGATAGTAAATTACACCAAAGAATTGCTAAATATTTTCGTTGTAGAGATGTCTGCACATGAATATTTAGTAACCTGAAGCGACGCAAAAATCCCAATAACAGCCGTCTATCGCATTTCCATTTTTCATAGGCACTATCAGAGCAATATCGAACTGTTTACTCCCACTACCTTACATCTTACCGATTGGATTTTTTTGCCTGCGAGACTACTGATATGTTAGACGCATTTTTTTTAGATAATCTCGTTGTTTTCGCTTGCGATAAGAAATTCTCCGTTTTTAGGAAGATTCTGCATCTGAGAGAACCAGACAGACCCGTATTAAACTATAAAATAACTATGTCATAGATCTTCTAGAAGAGACCTTTTATAAAATATTTGGTTGTGCGCTTTTACCCTACCTTTTGTAAAAGCTGGAGCGTGATACTACCTTTTATATAAGCATGATAGAAGATATATGGCAGTATAATACTTTAAAGATAATACATTCTGAAGTATTTTCACCCCAGTCGGAAAGCAGCTAGTCTGCAGTTCCGCTAACAGATAATCGCTAGTGGGAAGTTCTATTAGGTCATAGGTGCTTTTATTGGAGGTGATGAACCGTTGCCTTCGTCCCATATGAGAATCGACTCGCCTAGTTATATGGGAACCTAAAGCCAGTCATCGAAACCTAATCACGGTGCAAATAAAGTGATTTTATATTTCTTCATCATTAAAACGGGACTTGGATGGCACAAAACGTAAGCAAAGGTCGAATATTACCCATTCACAATTACAATCAGCACAACACAAAATGGATTTCAGCGTACGAAAATACATAAACAAAAATTTCCAATTAAACAGATACAGCACATAAATCAAAAGGAAACATAACTGTTTTAGCCACAGAAGCAGCTACTCGCAAAAACTTTTACAGTGAAATCAAGCACAGTTGCAGTAATTTATGTGTTAAGCGGTGGTAACGTCCTTCACTCGTAGGGTTTTGTAGGCCTAACGCGAGCATTAACACTACGCAAGCATTTCGGTTTGCAGCTGACAGGCTGTATTTTCCACATGTTCTAAAGCCACAAAGTTATTCTATAATACACACTAAAACTTGTAACAGATTATTTCACAACAGTTTAAAAATTGTTAGAAAATTGTCTTTCTCTTTCTTTCACAATATTCGTAAGTTATCGAATTTATTAAATTAATTACAGCTACAAAAGGAAGTAAGCAATCAACTAATGAAATACTTTTTTAATTTCTGGCTCATCTGTAGATATCTACCGAAAGATATTTGAAAAGATAGAGATGGAGAAAGCGTTGTTTCGCAGTTAACAAAAACTATCTGATGTAAATTGTAGACTTATGAACGAGATTAAACTTACGGAGATCAACAGGGACGGCATGCGTAGCTTGCAAACTGTTTCTGGACAGTAGTGAACTTTGAAAGGAAAAGTTGTTCATGTGACGGTAAATTGCACAACAGCGCCCCTTTTTTACATCAGAAATAAACTACACCTTTAACTTGATGCTGGATTGTTCTGGGCCATACATGAACTTAGAAATCTGCGTAAAACTTTTTTCCACACAGCTATTATTTTCTTCTCTGGTAGCGCATGACCGGCTTCAAAACATGTAGTTACATTATAAAATGTATAGCTTCTAACCTGATGGAATATGTACGATAACGTAGCTTTGTTTGAACCGGTAGCTTCCAACAGGTGTCAGAATGAAGGTATCTATTTACAAAACTTTTTTTTAAATACATCTCAAATGTTTCACCAACTGCGACATAATCGCGTGTACAAACAGTGATCCAATACTGTACAATGCTTTTTTATTCCAGTCTCTGACCACAAATGAATTCTTTAGACGATGACTGGTTTCAGTCTGTAATGACCATCTTCAGATCTAAAATATATTTATATATACATCTAGTGAGCAGTGTGTCTTTTAACATAAAACAGCAATATGTATCACAATATACTGTCATACACCAGGGAAATGTACAGGTAAAATATGGTATAACGTACCTTTTTTACACCATGTCCTAAAGTGATACGGCCATAATGGCATCGTCAAAACATATAAACACACTCCTGGAAATGGAAAAAAGAACACATTGACACCGGTGTGTCAGACCCACCATACTTGCTCCGGACACTGCGAGAGGGCTGTACAAGCAATGATCACACGCACGGCACAGCGGACACACCAGGAACCGCGGTGTTGGCCGTCGAATGGCGCTAGCTGCGCAGCATTTGTGCACCGCCGCCGTCAGTGTCAGCCAGTTTGCCGTGGC
The DNA here is from genome assembly GCF_021461395.2 of Schistocerca americana. Taxonomy (NCBI): domain Eukaryota; kingdom Metazoa; phylum Arthropoda; class Insecta; order Orthoptera; family Acrididae; genus Schistocerca; species Schistocerca americana. Next base: position 248,855,020 of record NC_060130.1, on the reverse strand, counting down.
ATACGGAGCTCCATCGCAGTCTTTAACACTGGTAGCATGCCGCGACAGCGTGGACGTGAACCGTATGTGCAGTTGACGGACTTTGAGCGAGGGCGTATAGTGGGCATGCGGGAGGCCGGGTGGACGTACCGCCGAATTGCTCAACACGTGGGGCGTGAGGTCTCCACAGTACATCGATGTTGTCGCCAGTGGTCGGCGGAAGGTGCACGTGCCCGTCGACCTGGGACCGGACCGCAGCGACGCACGGATGCACGCCAAGACCGTAGGATCCTACGCAGTGCCGTAGGGGACCGCACCGCCACTTCCCAGCAAATTAGGGACACTGTTGCTCCTGGGGTATCGGCGAGGACCATTCGCAGCCGTCTCCATGAAGCTGGGCTACGGTCCCGCACACCGTTAGGCCGTCTTCCGCTCACGCCCCAACATCGTGCAGCCCGCCTCCAGTGGTGTTGCGACAGGCGTGAATGGAGGGACGAATGGAGACGTGTCGTCTTCAGCGATGAGAGTCGCTTCTGCCTTGGTGCCAATGATGGTCGTATGCGTGTTTGGCGCCGTGCAGGTGAGCGCCACAATCAGGACTGCGTACGACCGAGGCACACAGGGCCAACACCCGGCATCATGGTGTGGGGAGCGATCTCCTACACTGGCCGTACACCACTGGTGATCGTCGAGGGGACACTGAATAGTGCACGGTACATCCAAACCGTCATCGAACCCATCGTTCTACCATTCCTAGACCGGCAAGGGAACTTGCTGTTCCAACAGGACAATGCACGTCCGCATGTATCCCGTGCCACCCAACGTGCTCTAGAAGGTGTAAGTCAACTACCCTGGCCAGCAAGATCTCCGGATCTGTCCCCCATTGAGCATGTTTGGGACTGGATGAAGCGTCGTCTCACGCGGTCTGCACGTCCAGCACGAACGCTGGTCCAACTGAGGCGCCAGGTGGAAATGGCATGGCAAGCCGTTCCACAGGACTACATCCAGCATCTCTACGATCGTCTCCATGGGAGAATAGCAGCCTGCATTGCTGCAAAAGGTGGATATACACTGTACTAGTGCCGACATTGTGCATGCTCTGTTGCCTGTGTCTATGTGCCTGTGGTTCTGTCAGTGTGATCATGTGATGTATCTGACCCCAGGAATGTGTCAATAAAGTTTCCCCTTCCTGGGACAATGAATTCACGGTGTTCTTATTTCAATTTCCAGGAGTGTATAATCAGCATACCATCGTCACATAGATTTAAAATATGGTGTAGAATAGGCGACATCGTCCACATAGTGATTATTGCCTGCCAACTAACTACTGAGGTACAGCAGCCTCCAGAAACATGTTTGCCTACACCCTCCCTAGATAAAAAAAGGGTCGGACCTATACTCTCCATATATTTTCTTTTAATAATTTTGCATGGGTAACTGCATTCATCTTTTAATGTATCACAATTGGTTTCTATGATAGTCATCAATTCTAATAAGTCTGCAACATGCATTTTATCTAATGTGCTTTTATCAAAAAAAATGGTTCAAATGGCTCTGAGCACTATGGGACTCAACTGCTGTGGTCATAAGTCCCCTAGAACTTAGAACTACTTAAACCTAACTAACCTAAGGACAGCACACAACACCCAGCCATCACGAGGCAGAGAAAATCCCTGACCCCGCCGGGAATCGAACCCGGGAACCCGGGCGTGTGAAGCGAGAACGCTACCGCACGACCACGAGATGCGGGCTTATGCTTTTATCAGATTATGTTTTTGCGTAAATGATGACTACATATAAGCAAGCCCACAGTAGCGACATCTAGGAAAGGTGTAGGCAAACAGGTTTCTAGAGGCTACTGTACCTCAGTACCTAGTTGGCAATAATGATATGTGGACGATGTCGCCTATTCTACACCATATTTTAAATCTATGTGACGATGCTATGCTGATTATATTTATATGTTTTGACTATGCCATTATGGCCGTATCACTTTAGGACATGGTGTAAAAAAGGTACGTTATACCATATTTTATCTGTACATTTCCCTGGTGTATGACAGTATATTGTGATACGTATTGCTGTTTTATGTTAAAAGACACACTGCTCACTAGATGTATATATTTTAGATCTAAAGATGGTCATTACAGACTGAAACCCGTCATCGTCTAAATAATTCATTTGTGATCAGAGACTGGAATAAAAAAGCATTTTACATCTCAAATGGTAGACAAAAATATCTTTCGGTAGCGTTTACAATTTTATTCGTACGAATAAAATTATGCGACAATGTCGGTAGTGGAAATGGCATACCGTAAAAATCCGTATCTCTGATGCCAATCACGCCGAGTAAGCCGTAACTTTTCATGTGGCGATGACTTGTTAGTGAGTAAATTTCTGTCTCCTCTATCGTCGAAGAGTAAAGCCGTGTGCAGTTTACAGGCTCTGTGTGTGCAACGCGTGAAAGGCAAATTTGACTGTCGGGCATAAGAGCACCGTCCCGCCACGTTCCCTCAAAGGAAATCCTCGAAGCCTGATCGCTGCTGCTGCCCTTTCTGGCGAGGCAATTCACAGTTTGCACTGGATGTAAAGCACGTTGCTTCAAAGCAACGGGCTGGCACATTCACGAAGCGACGGCGGGAGCCACTTGTGCTGGAGCGAAAGGGGACAGAACGATTCTCCGGCTGGAGGAGGGCGGCCCACGGCGCTGGAGAGGGCAGCCGTGCAGCCGGTGACGTCACCAGCCCTCGACCTGCTTCAGTATCAGAACGGCGATCGCCGTAGCAGCGCGACTGCCGCCTCACAATGCGCGTCCTCCGTTAATTCCCTGAATGAGCTGCTCCCTCTCCAGACAAGTTTCTGTAGGTACCCGGCGCGAACAACGAACGACTTCGTCCGTCGCGAAAATTAAGACCAACTTAGAAGACAGTCAACTGTCATTAAACGTCTTCTGTTTTATGTGGGGGCGGACTTAGTGACTAAACAGAGAGCGTTTCAAGTGTCTGCCATACACGTTTCGCTTCTTTCGTTCCTATATCATTTTCTGTGGCCTGCAATACGTGATTTGGTTTTCTATAGATGCACTACAGACGTAAAAACGCAGTTCTCAACAGTTCTGGCGTTGGGCTATTTTTTCAGGGTAGTAACAACTTGAAACGAATTTCGCCAAACATTTTGGCGATTTTTTAAATCTATGTGACTTTCTGTGAACATTTATTAATAGCTGTGATGTGTAGGACTGTTTGTCGTCGGTTCGTACAATCCAGCAAGTAAGAACATTTAAAACCGTTTGTAGTTTGCGTACCACTACTATAATTACAAACAAGTTTCGCCTGATGTTTCCCTGTCGTACTTCCGACTGTCACAGGTACTGTGTTGTATTCGTGCTATTCAGTTTTCACTTACTTCGCGCTGTGTGTGTGTGTGTGTGTGTGTGTGTGTGTGTGTCGTGTAAGTCTAGGGACCGATGACCTCAGCAGTTTGGTCCCTTAGGAATTCACACACATCTGAACATTTTCCTTTCCTGTTCCATTCATAAATAGAGCGTCGGAAAAACTACTATCTATTTACCTCGGTATGAGTCCTAATTTCTCGTGTCTTATCTCCGTAGTTCTTACGCGAAATGTAAAGTATGTTAATGGCAATAGGATCGTTCTGCAGTCAGCCTCAAATGCCGGTTCCCTACATTTTCTCAATAGTATTCGTCGAAAAGAACGTCGCCTTCCCTCCAGGAATTCCTATTTGAGTTCCCGAAGCATCACCGTAATACTTGGGTGTTGTCCGAACCTACCGGTAAGAAACATTAACAGCCCACCCCTGAATTGCTTCGATGCCTTCTTTTAATGCGACCTGGTACAGATCCCAAACACTCGAGCAGCATAATGCTTTCTAAAATCATGCTGATTAGTGGACATAAATTAGAAATACAAATTAAATGTGTTCTGTCTCGAAAACCCTTCAGAACAGGACATACGGCCACATGAAGTTTTTTACTTCAAATTAGCTTTCCTGCCAAATCACTGAATAGTGACCATTGCGGCTGGAACACCCTGTCTACAACTGGTGAATCGAAACATTATGGACCACTGCCCCAAAGTGAAACTGAATTTCGCTTAGTGGCGTAGCTCGCATGTGACGCGGTAATGAATGCCTGTAAGCGGTGCAGGGACGAATGGGTAATCATTTAAACGACGATATGGGCCGCAAAGGGGGAATCTACTGACGTTATCGACAGTGACGCAGGGCATATTTTTATGGCCCGGGGCTTGAGAACGGGTATCTCGGGAATGGCGGAGCTGGTCGGCTGCTCTCTTGCTGCTGTCCTAAGCATGTATGAACAGTGGTTGGACGGTGAAAGCACGAATACGCCACAATGTGTTGAGCGTCCTGATCTCATCGACACAACGTGGAGGTCAAAGATTTGCCTGCTATGTAGAGCAGGACAGGTGGCGATCTGTGACAGATCTGACGACACAGTACAATGCATGTGCAGGCTTAAGCATTCAGAACACCGTTCGGCGCACTATGTTGAGCATGGGCTTCCGCAGCAATCGACCCTTACGTGTACTCCTGTCGTACCAGTGACGTGGTCAGCTACGTTTGCAGTAGGCACAGAATCACAAAGATAGAATCGTGGACCCACAGGAACGTCGGGAGAACCATGGTAGGAACGCCAGGTCGGTGGTCGTGTCCCGGCACGCTCTCATCCATGCGAACAGCTCCCCGAAACAAGCACCGCACTGGGTAATGTTATGCTATGAGGGACATTCAACTCCGCTTTCACGGGACTTGCGGTACTAAACGAAAGCTTCGTGACAGCTATGAACTACGTGAAAATTATTGTGGACCATCTGCATCGCTCCACACATGATGTCTTCCCCGACTGTCCGTATCACAAGGCCATAATCGTAATACACTGGTCAGAGGAGTATGATGAGCTCACGTTCATGTCTTGGCCATCAAATTTGCCTTATCTGAACCCGATGGACACATCGTCAATCACCGGCCAATAATTTACGACAATTGCGTGATCTGTGCGTCGGTATTTTGTGAAACGTTAATCCAAAACCCCACAAAGGTCCTGTCGAATCCATGGCACGCAGAATCGCTGCTTTATTGCGTTCCAAACGTTGTTGAGGAGGTGGTCATAATGTTTTGGCTCTTCGGTGTACGTATGCCTTTATGATTTATGTTTTTTCCCTGTAATAAGTAGACAAATCCTCTATCATTAAACTGATTATTGGACCAATAAATAACTATACTACCCCATGGCTGTGTTCTGTTTTTATTTTAGATCGTTAGTTTCTGTTGCTAACATAATCAGCGAGTTTGATCATTTTTTTACGTTCTCTAACAGTGTGCGACAGCTGTTTCTATGTGATTATTTTCTGGCAATGTTAGGTGACATCTGTTACAGTTCTTCATCTCTTTATCCTTCACGTCATATTCCAAGTCCTTTGGCTAATTCGTAAGCTTATTTAAATGTTTTGTACAAATGGAACGTCTATTCTCATACTTCCAGCTTCTTTTGTGTTCTTTGTGTCGTGTCTTCAAATTTCAGCCAGTCATCACGAAGTCTACTGACCTATAGTCTTGGTGGTCTAAAGAAATAATCGCCAAGTCTTAAGTAAAAATAATGAAATTTAAATACTTGAGCACATGTGCGCCAGAAGTTATTTACAGTCTACAAAAATAGGCTAATGTGAAATCCCTGAACGAACAGCTCTTCAGTATTACATTTTTACATCTCTGGTATTTGTCCAAGAGACCAAATGGTTTATTACAGGCGTCTCGTGATGCCTAAGAAATAAACAAATCGAACCGCGTATTGCAGAAACAAACTTTTGTGACTTGTGATCCTCCAGCTGACATACGAACTCATACTAATGGTTGCTTTAGGCACTTGCCTGTCGAGTGCGTCTTCCTTTTACTTTGAAGTTAATGATTTACAATGCTTTTCCACATTATGACAAAGTTTTCAGTTCGTGCGAAATAACTGGAACTAGAGTCAGACACATACTTCGTCTTTTAAAATGTATTGCACATCTACGATGACTCACCACATCTAGCATCCACAAAATTTGTTGATTTTTTTATTGTTATTAACGATCCATTTCGCCTTGCACTGCATACGAACAACCTTGACAGTAATTAACACTTTGAACAAAATATTGTGACTACACAACTTATTAGCGTCGGTGTTCGAGGTTGTCACATTCTGTGCTGTTGTCCAATTATTCGGAGAATTTTGTCACTCTTTGTTTTGGTACTGGTTTATGGCAACATTTTTGCAATACTTCTATTAATCTTTACCGAAGCTGTTTACTGTATGCAGTGACCGAAGAGCAAGTAAGAGTCCGAAATGCATCGGAAATATTCTGAACACAGCAACTTCCGTAACTTTTAGCTGTTACGCAATCAAAAATGTTTCTGTTACTAACTTCCGACGGTTTGGTCCTTCATCTGACTGAGAAAAGGGCATATAAATAGGGTAAACACAACCTTTGATATAACCCGTTCTTCTGTAGATTTCGCTGGGACATACGCGACCACATTAAAAATTCTTTTCTCGGCTGCCTGACATGTTTCCTCTGATCGGGCACTGTTGTGGTTTTCTTCTTCACGAGGGGCTTTTAAAGTTCTGGGTGTCCCAACAAACCTGTTTTGAACATTCATCCTCCTACCTGTTCATCCCCCGGTGCGTTGTCAAAACACTGACGTGTAGCGGTTGGAATGCACCGCAGAGTTGGTGGTAAACTGGCATTGTTCTCATTTCGGCCGCCTTTCGACTAGGGTGGGCAGGAGTGTGATGGGGAGGGGGAGGGAGACTTACTGGATCATTTTCACCCCATTTCGTGGAGTTTTTGATACAATTTTAGATCTATTGATACAATTTTAGATCTACGCAACTAAGGGTGCGTTCTCCTCAGTCAGCCTACCAGCAATCCATTCCATCAGCGTGTATCAGCCTTTGGAATAGATTGTGGGTACACTAATAAAGGTGTTTTTCTGAAAATTGGCTGAATTACTCATAGGGTATAGCCACAAGGAGAAACAAGCTAATTTTTTATTTTAATTTGTTCATTAGTTATTGCAAAAAAAAGTGCACAAAGACACACAAGAGAACTACATCTTTCTTACAAACGTCCGCTATTTTAATATTTTCTCAAATTACAAAAAAAAAAAAAAAATGCTATTACTCAATGCGCAATGTCCTGTAGATTAAGAACATTGTTTATTTTTTTATTTCAGGTAAGATTTGCAGACTGCAGGACTTCCACCATCGACACACCTCATTTTCGACAGAGCAAAAAACCGGTTCAAATGGCTCTGAGCACTATAGGACTTAAAATCTGAGGTCATCAGTCACCTAGAACTTATAACTAATTACACCTAACTAACCTAAGGACATCACACATTTCCATGCCCGAGGCAGGATTCCAACCTGTGACCGTAGCGGTCGCGCGGTTCCAGACTGAAGCGCCTACAACCGCTCGTCCACTGCGGCCGGCTAAGACAGAGCAACTTCATTTAACTCCTCGGATGGTGGGCTTAATGATGGTTAAATTTCTTTAAAAAATGTTCCCAACTATCAATAAATAATGTGCAAAAAGATTTACGTTGATGCCTTCATCAGTTTTCCAAAAAATATCGTGAAAATCGCTAATTTCATAAGCTGTGAGGAGAATGTGCCCTTAAGTTCTGTGCTCAGGGATTCGGTCTGTAAAATGTAAACTTCGCTGAACATGGTGTGGCGAGACAAACGCTCTGTCATTTGAGAAATAGAGGCGAGCGAGTGTGTCGGGGCTTCCCCAGCTCATATTACCAGCGCCACGTCACCATAATGTGCCTGTGCCATAGCATTGCGTCATAATCTAAGACTGAAATTGAAAACTGAAATGATTTTTCCAAACTCTAGCAATATATGCTTCATTATATTGATGTTAAAACAGTTAAATCTCAGAATAAATCCGATGAGTAAGTTTAGCCATACACATTGTTTTAAGATCAAAATAAGTGGCGCTAAATAAGGAGGCTAGAAACCCAAAAACTGCTTAGAATGTGCAAATGTATGTAACAATTAAAAGTAACGAGTCTCAACTTGATAGGAGCAATATTTTCGTCAAAAATTTACGACAAATTGAAGGCGTTAAATATTAGACAAAGAAAGACGAAAATTCGTATGTAGCGTCAGTTTGATATAAGAACATAAACTATGTGGCCCCATTAAGCTACCTCTAATTGTTACCAAGTTATTTACTAAAAATCAAATCTGGGACAGAATCGTCTTTATTCGTAACACATTAAGTATCATTTGTATTATTGATGGCAACGGCCTTGCCGCAGTGGATACACCCCTCCCCGTCGGATCACCGAAGTTAAGCACTTGGATGGGTGACCATCCGGGCCGCCATTTGCTGTTGCCATTTTTCGGGGTGAACTCAGCCTCGTGATGCCAACTGAGAAGCTACTCGACCGATTAGTAGCGGCTCCGGTCAAAGAAAACCATCATAACGACCGGGAGGGCGGTGTGCTGATCACACGCCCTTCCTATCCGTATCATAATCTAAGGATGACACGACGGTCGGATGGTCCCGATGGGCCACTTGTGGCCTGAAGACGGAGTGCCTGCCAGTATTAGTGATGGAAAGTTCTCATCGCAGTACTTGATTAGGTTCATTAAATAATACATCTGCACCTAGTTTCAAGACTTTGATATAAATAATAATCAACACAAGAACTCTTAAAGAAGTAGTTCTTAGGTCATGTTTCATGTTCTACTGTCGGTTCCATTCTAAGAACTCTAGCCGGCGAAGTTTAAACGCAGTCGAGCTGAGCCTTTTTTAGTAACTAAAGCAAACTCCATTCATATAACCATTACGAATACTACGTGTTCGAGAAAGTGGCCATTTAGATGCTGCTACCTGTGCCTATAGCGGTTGGCAGCAAATGTTCCGCCGGCCGAGGTGGCCGAGCGGTTCTAGGCGACTCATTCCGGTACCGCGCGACCGCTACGGCCGCAGGTTCGAATCCTGCCTTTGGCATGGATGTGTGTGATGTCCTTAGGTTAGTTAGGTTTAAGTAGTTCTAAGTTCTAGGGGACAGATGACCTCAGAAATTAAGTCCCATAGTGCTCACAGTCATTTGAGCAAATGATCCGTTCTCCTTTCCGCTGTGCCCATAAGAGAATACGGACAGAGAGGCAGTTGAGGCAGGTACGACCACTCAAAATCCATTGTCCATGGTGCGAGCACCCGTATCAGTACTTGTGTAGTTGTGTTCCCTCTTGCGAGCTTCCTTGAACTTCCACTGTCGGAGAATGGTACGGGACTTCCAGCCAGACCGCCACACCTTGCACAGGCACTCCAATGATGTCATTGCACGACAGAAGAATTTTAAACTTGCACCAAAACAATAAGACCGCCAACCGTCGGTGATGCTGTACCCTAACCTACACAAAAACAAGTTGGGGCAGGTACTTCGCACGGAGCTATCAATCTGCCCGCGTCAGCCAAACGCCGGTATACGCTGCGTCTCTGATGACATCACAGCCAGGCAGCTACCACACGCGTTGTGGGTAAAAGTAAGAAGTGAACTCGCGAGGACTGCACACCGTGCTGGATCGCTTAGTTTTCACGGTAGTAACTCTTTGTGTGTCGTCAATAATGTTGACAAAACGTCTAGGAAGTGGCGAGCAACTAACTTTGATGATTAGAAGTCAGGTGATAGACTATTATACTTGGAACTTACCCCAGAGGTCGCCTCTGATCTAATAATGCTGTTTATGGTAGGGATATTATTATTATTATTATTATTATTATTATTACTATTATCATCAGTAATATTATTATGTGTGTGTGAACTTTTATTGAATATATTAATCAGTTAGAGCTCAAAACTTGTATTTATAATCATCGTTCCCTACCCTGCTGAGTAAATAGCAAATAACAACATGTTCTTTCACTGAGTACAACAAGAATGTGGACTTTCACATGAGAAATTATGGTCTGTATGTTCTCCATCGCTTTCTGGTTGACTACAAAAATAGTTTTCAGACTCTTGTAGAAACGGCGAAGAGGATTATTTAACCCGACACCCCACAATGGTGTTTCTCAGCCTAAGCAAAATAGCGAAATAGCACCATACAATAAACCCGAATTCGTCTCGTGAAACAGATTCATGTTCAAAGGAGTGTAAATTCTTAAGGACTCTAACCTCTACTTCTACATCTACAGGATTACTCTGCAATTCACATTTAAGTGCTTGGGAGAGTGTTCATCGTACCACAATTATACTATCTCTCTACCATTCCACTCCCGAACAGCGCGCGGGAAAAACGAACACACAAACCTTTCTGTTCGAGCTCTTATTTCTCTTTTTTATTTTGATGATCATTCCTACCTATGTAGGTTGGGCTCAACAAAACATTTTCGCATTCGGAAGAGAAAGTTGGTGACTGAAATTTCGTAAATAGATCTCGCCGCGACGAAAAACGTCTTTGCTTTAATGACTTCCATCCCAACTCGCGTATCATATCTGCCACACTCTCTCCCTTATTAAGTGATCATACAAAACGAGCTGCCCTTTTTTGCACCCTTTCGATGTCCTCCGTCAGTCCGACCTGGTAAGGATCCCACACCGCGCAGCAATATTCTAACAGAGGACGAACGAGTGTAGTGTAAGCTGTCTCTTTAGTAGACTTGTTGCATCTTCTAAGTGTTCCGCCAATGAAACGCAACCTTTGGCTCGCCTTCCCCACAATATTATATATGTGGTCTTTCCAACTGAAGTGCGGGAGTGGCCGCACAATCAGTGGGTGGCCACTCCGCGCGGCGAAATAGTTTCATCTCTCTTCATTTGCGATGGAACAGTTTACTATTTTGTGCCTGAACTTCCGTTTACTAAACAGCAACACTTGGAGTTTCTGTTCAGCCACACATGTACCGCCTAGTCACATAACAATTTACAGGTAGGTTCTATCGTTAACCTTTTCAGAAAAGTGCATTTTAGAAGTATTTATAGATGTTACTGCTATCAAGTGACAAGCGGAATCAAATTGTCTATCGGCTTATACAGACAGAAGTCTTTTATTCGGATGCTTCCACGTACTATCTCTTTCTTATGAGCGTTATATTTATTTATCCCTATCTACAGCAGTACAGTAAGCGGAATTACGCCTGAGTCGTTTTACAGTTACTTACAACCGTATGGTGATGACACTTCTGTACACAACAGTATCCTCAGCGAACAAACTAAGCAAGCTCCTGACTATCTGATGAATCGTTTGAGCTTACTAAGAACATCAGCTGTCCTAAAATAAACGAGATATGGGTACACCCGCCGGCCGAAGTGGCCGTGCGGTTAAAGGCGCTGCAGTCTGGAACCGCAAGACCGCTACGGTCGCAGGTTCGAATCCTGCCTCGGGCATGGATGTTTGTGATGTCCTTAGGTTAGTTAGGTTTAGCTAGTTCTAAGTTCTAGGGGACTAATGACCTCAGCAGTTGAGTCCCATAGTGCTCAGAGCCATTTGAACCATTTTTTATGGGTACACCCGACGAGAGGAACTCCAGATTTTAATTAATTTCATTGTCTTTTGTAGCTCTCTTCCATCAAAAGCGAAGCCTGCGGAATTTTACATACCTGCAAGTTGGACGTCTTGCCCACATCTCGTAGCAAGTTGAAAATAAAAGACAATGAAAAGAGCCTGCAGGATGAGAAGAAATCTGGCGTTGACAGTACAGCTGCAGCAGCGTTGCACAATTAGCGTTAAGGAAACAGCTACGGGACAAAAAGTTACGCAGACGGCGTTTCCAGCCCTGTAAATGCACCACTGCGAAGCAGACGGTTCTAAGCCGGATTACGGCAAAGTTAGTTTCGCACCACGGTCCACGTCCCCGTGCTCATTCAGTGCGTTCACAGATGCCGTTGTTGTACGTAGCCAGGACCACTGATCTGTCCACTCGCACGCCACCACCAGTACCGACCAGAAGGCTGAATATATAAATCTGCTAGTACTGGTACGGAATTTACAGCTACTTGTTACCAAATTGGTTTAGAGAATTACGTTCTTTTCAGAGCTCGATTTCGGATACTTTAAATAGAAGCTCCCATGAAGCTGCTGTAGCAACACAGCATCCATATCTCTCAAGAGCGTAAGTCATTAATAACTGGTTCGTTGATTCGAGGGGAGGGGACCAGACAGCGAGGTCATCGGTCTCATTGGATTAGGGAAGAATGGGGAAGTAAGACGGACGTGCCCTTTCAAAGGAACCATCCGGGCATTTGGCTAAAGCGATTTAGGGAAATCACGGAAAGCCTAAATCAGGATGGCTGGACGCGGGTTTGAACCGCACCCCTTCCGAATGCAAGTCCAGTGTGCTAGCCACTGCGCCATCTCGCTCGCATTAATAATTCTGAAGAATTAAATATTAATACCTTCAGTTGCTGACGAGCGTTGATATATGTCAACGGGGACAGGTGAAAATGTGCGCCCCCGACCGGCACTCGAACCCGGGATCTGCTGCTTACATGGCAGACGCTCTATCCATCTGAGCCACCGAGGGCACAGAGGATAGTGCGACTGCAGGGACTACCTCGCGTACGCCTCCCACAAGACCCACATTCTCACCTTCTATGTCCACACACTACATTCATAGTGTCCCTACCCAACACACTCATTACTCGTGGAAGACATTCTTACCAAGTTCCGTAAGAGTTCGGGTAATATGTGTGCATCCACACAGAAGAGGATGGTCATGGCCGCTATTGCCAGAACTATATACTTATATGAATATGGTGTCTGTTCTTTCTGACATGTCAGAAAGAACAGACACCATATTCGTATATTAGACAACGATGTTGATATGAGAATTTTAGTCAGATTGTATTACGGTAACTTTTTGTCACTAAAATAAAGTACGAAAGATGATCATGTAAAGAGTACACAGCCTGGTTGACAGTTCGGTGTTTAGTTTTCTCAAATAATTCCAGGTGAGTGCCATTGTGTAGAGCCCGCTAACGTGATATGACCGGAAAGTCCCTGTTTCCATCTCAAGATTTGTCAACTGAAGTGAATTTTTGTACTGTGTGCTTATTATTGACATTCTCATTAATTACCCCCATTTTGGAATTTTATTGTTCCAAGTTTTTCTATGCTGCATTTTTTCCTTTAAATAATATCTGAATACGTTACGAGACACGTGTCAATGAAAGATGAAGTCCAACTGTATAAACATTAAATATTATCTGGGGGGGAACGGCAGCAGGGTGACGGTCGAAAAAAACCTCGAATATATTTTTTTTTAATTACGGAACTCGAATGCATATACATTGAAGAATTATTCCCCAAAATATTATGCGCGAACTCCACAAAGTAACGATTCTGTGAGCGTTTAAATAAGAGCCACAAGTCGTTATCGGTGCCATCACACCTATTTATATAGATTTCAGTAAATCTTATTTTCTACAGCGTTGTTTGGGCGTTTTTACTTAAAATGTGAACGAAAGTTTGAATAGTCTCATTTAGATATACGCTCCAAAAGTAACAGCCAGCCGAAGCGAAATTGTCAACATCGCTTCAAAAAAAAAAAAAGTTCAAATGGCTCTGAGCACTATGGGACTTAACATCTGAGGTCATAAGTCCCCTAGAACTTAGAACTACTTAAACCTAACTAACCTAAGGACGTCACACACATCCATGCCCGAGGCAGGATTCGAACCTGCGGCCGTAGCAGTCGTGCGGTCCCGGACTGTGCGCCTGAACCGCTAGACCACCGCGGCCGGCCAACATCGCTTCAAATTTGGCCATATGTCTATTCAATGTAAGCCATACTGCACAAATGCACATGGCAAACGCCCTTCAAATCATAATCGTGGTGCCGATTCTGTGAAGATAAAGACGCCAGCGGCTATACGCTCTGTGACGAAAAGGGCTTTGAGGACGAAAATGAGGGCTTACTTGGTCAAAGCAGCAGAAAGCGGCCATCCACTAGCCGGGGCGACAATTATGGAGCATGCATCGATGATACCCCGCAAGTTTCAAACTTTGTCCCTTTTTTTTATTTGATAAATACTTGTCCAATTTTATACGTGTTTTTCTCAAAACCATGTTTTTCGGCTTGATTGTCGTCGCCCACGCTACAATTTTAATCTGATTTTAATTAATTTTGGTCTCCCTTGAAGCAAACTGAATTCTCTTCGTTCATCGTAGCCGATAGTTTTCATGTTGATATTTAGTGTTTTTTTAGCCACAAAAGAGGGTTCCAAAAATTACCATCTTTTCAAGTACCTATAATTTCACCAAAAAGTTTTTCTTTTCCAAATGTGTATGATGAACTAAAATTAAAATGACACCTATATGGACTAGTTTGGTGTTTCAGATAACCACAACCAGAGTTACAGCGACAACCGTCGATCTACCTCTTTTGAAAGGTGCCTCGGGAAAATCCCAATTACATGGTGAAGCTATTAATATTTTTCAACAAAAAATACTAATAAAAACTTCAATGTATGCTTTGTTCATTGCAACAAATCCTATTTGTCTACTACATTCCCGCACGGAGAAAAAAATATATCCTGAATTTGAGCAATATTTTCGACCGTCACCCTGTTGTTCCCCCTTAAGATTTGTTGTCAAGTGTTGGGCCCGGGAGTGTGGGAGCAATGAGGCATGCACGTGCTGAGCATGTGTTAGCTCCGCCGGCAGCGCACGTGTCGCCTTATTGACTATGCTGCGCACAGTACACAATGAACTAACTGTTTCGGTAAAATATACATTTACTGCAGATATGCTCGGATGCCTGCTAAACGAATTTGTAGCTATTAGTTGTATACGGAGAAACTTCATAACTTCCGGATACACCGAAGTGAACAACAGAGAAGTGGCTTTCGTGGTAAATGTATCACCGATGCTTGTTATAAAGCGGTGAGAAACTTCAACAGCTTGCAAAGATAAATGTAATCATATGGAGCCACAACTTTAAGAGAAAGAAATGCCATTTACACACATCCCCTGCAGTTACGAACAATATGCTCAGCTAGCTGTTAATCCTATTTTCTACAGATGAAATTCATTCACTCTAAACCGCCTACTAAGAGTGTTACCTGAAGCAATGTCTACAATAAGGTAAAGGCATAAACGTTTAATGATCTTATCTGCTTATGCCAGAGCGAAAATATAAATTTTTTTGCCTCGGAGCAAGAAGTGCAGAAACTCCCCTGAACCAACATAATACCGCCTGTTAACACGGTGGATACCGCACGTAAGTGTAACGTGTGAATTTTCACTTGGACTTTCGACCAGAGAATAGAATAGGCAACATTTAATAAGTTTTTATTTGCTGTTGGTGCTAGCAACGAACCATAATTTTCTAATCGCTAAGGTTCATTCACATTAATCATCAAGCAGAGTTCCTGGTTTTATCTGTTGTCGTGTGGCTTGCGAGCACAACCCATTCAACTGGACGCCAGTTCAGCGAAATGCACATCTGGTCTGTTACCCGCGTAACAGCCTAGTGTCGTCGCACACCACAGCAAGAATGTTGTCTCTTTGTTAACGAAAATGGCGGTGAGATTTTTAACTACAATACTCGAGTAGCACAAACTGCACCGTCCTATGGATATTAGTATAGCAAAGACGTACAAACAACATTATAAGGTACTTTTTATAATTTAATTATACCCAGCTTCCGCCTTAACAGGCGATTTTCGGGTGCTACAATAGACAAAAGAAAAGCTTAAATTAAACCTGAAACTAGTGTAAGTATTTTCACTAGGTCTACCTATCTGCTTAATAAAGTGCTATTAACATGCATATGGTTCATTCCTATGGCCGGCGTCCGATGAAAAAGTGCTCATGAGTTTCAACTAAAGATGAAATCAGAAATGTGGGAATTATATACATACAACCAAGTGTACTTTTCCTTACCCACCCTCTGCGCTAAATGCACGCGTCCTTTGTAAGACAATCATCAGTCGTAAAAACCATAAAACATGACAATTATTACAATAATATATCAATAAGTTATTCATGAAATACATCAAAAAAAGTTTTGCATCACCTCGGTTCCGAGAGTTCGGGAACCCGTACAGAAAATTGGAATAGAGATCGACATAAACATCATTTCCGCCCTTTTTGTTGCTCATGAAAACCACACATTGCATGTTGTACCACCATACAGCGAGACCTTCAGAGGTGGTAGTCCAGATTGCTGTACACACCGGTACCTATAATACCCAGTAGCACGTCCTCTTGCATTGATGCATGCCTTTATTTGTCGTGGCATACAATCCCCAAGTTCATCAAGGCACTGTTGGTCCAGATTATCCCACTCCTCAACGGCGATTCGGCATAGATCCCTCAGAGTGGCTGGTGGGCCACGTCGTCCATAAACAGCCGTTATCAATCCAGCCCAAGTATGTCCGATAGGGTTCATGTTTGGAGAACATGCTGGCCACTCTAGTTGAGCGATGTCGTTATCCTGAAGGAAGTTATTCACAAGATGTGCACGATGGGGGCGCAAATTGTCGTCGATGAAGACTAATACTTCGCCAGTATTCTGCCGATATGGTTGCACTATCGGTCGGAGGATGGCATTCACGTACTGTACAGCCGTCACGCCGCGTTCCACGACTACCGGCGGCGTACGACGGTCCCACATAATGCCACCCCAAAACATCATGGAACCTCCAGCTTGTTGCACTCGCTGGACAGTGTGTCAAAGGCGTTCAGCCTGACCGGGTTACCTCCAAACACGTCTCCGACGATTGTCTGGTTTAAGGCATATGGGAAAGTCATCGGTGAAGAGAACGTGATGCCAATCCTGAACGGTCCATACGGCATGTTGTTGGGCCCATCCGTAAAGCGCTGCATGGTGTCGTGGTTGCAAAGTGCCATCGACGTCGGGAGCATCATGCAGCCTATTGCGCACAGTTAGTGTCGTAACACGACGTCATGTGGCTGCACGAAAACCATTATTCAACATGGTGGCGTTGCTGTTAGGGTTCCTCCGAGCCATAATCCGTAGGTAGCGGTCATCCACTGCAGCAGTAGCCCTTGGGTGTCCTGAGCGAGGCATGTCAGCGACAGTTCCTGTCTCTCTGTATCTCCTCCATGTCCGAACAACATCGCTTTGGTTCACTCCTTGCTGAGAGCCATTCCTGGCACAAAGTAACTATGCGGATGCGCTCGAACTGCTGTATTGACCGCCTACGCATGGTTGAATTGCAGGCAACACGAGCCGTGTACCTCCTTCGGGATGGAATGACTGGAACTGATAGTCTGTCGGACCCCCTCCGTCTAAAAGGCGCTGCTCATGCATGGTTGTTTACATCTTTGGGCGGTTTTAGTGGCATCTCTGAACAGTCAAAGGGACTGTATCTGTGATACAATATCCACAGTCAACGTCTGTCTTCAGGAGCTCTCGGAACCGGCGTGATGCAAAACTTTTTTTGGTGTGTGTGTGTGTGTGTGTGTGTGTGTGTGTGTGTGTGTGTGTGAAAATAAATACAGGTCGTTAAAACAGTGAAACCTATTTAGAATAAAGCGAGGCCTTCACACGGAGTATCAACCGGTGAGGTGCATTTTTCCGTGTCCGATGGCGCTGCTAGGTTTTTACGCCACTGCATATGAGCTTAGAAGAGACCACAGAGATTGCTAATCTGTCTCTTTTATTGTAGGAGCTTCACTTTCTTCTAAATAGGTTTTACTGTTTTAAGGGCCTGTATCTACTTTTATATTTGATGGAAGATTATTGTAATAAGTGACATATTTTATGGATTGAAGATTGTCTTGTAGACGTGCGCATCTAGCGCAAGGAGTGGGGAAGTAAGTGCACTTGGGTATATGTATATAATTCCCTGATTTCTGATTTTATGTTTAATCGACAATGCATGAATACTTGTTCTTCAAACGCCGCTTATAGTTATGAACGATATGCATGTTAATAGCACTTCACTAAGCTCATAAGCAGACGGGGTGAAAATAACTGCACTTGCTTCATGTCTTTATTTAAACTTTTCTGTTCTGTTGTAGCATCTGAATATGGCCTCTGAAGACCGAAAGCGGTTATAACTGCATCATAAAAAAGTCGTATCAAAAATAAAAAATTGGACTTTCAATAAGTCAATCACCGTTTCCGTAAACGGAATGTTCTTTTCTCCAAAAACAACACTGTGTTATCCATTCGACTTTTATGAACCAGCCAGTTCCATTCAACAGATAAACGTTAGTAACGGTGTGATAATTACCTGAAAGAGGTGAGCATGTTTTGCTGACTTTATGTAATGTATCTACAACATACGAGGGAGTGGTTGCGCATATTAGTGCTCTGCGTTGCAGAAAGGAGGAATAATTTTCATAACTGCACTACTTGCATACGTTACAGAAATAATGGTAATAAAAGAAGCAGCTATGTCTGGCAACTAGCTATGGAACAGAATAATGATTCTTTGCGACTGTAGCAGCATTCTGGAACAATTACAGCAACTGAGCTGGAAACTGATAATGAAAACCAAGAACGAAAGTAAAACAACTCATTTAATGTCATCAGACAGGCACTCAGATTTTAGGCAAATTACGACCTGGATGCAGGTGAAATGCCTATTATGATGATATGGCTAACATATCAAGAAAGTTGTTTGAAACGACTTTAAAAACGGAACACAGCATGGAGAAACTGACAAAAAATCGTTGTCCAGTGAGTTATCTGAAAAAATGCCAGAAAATCTAACCCACAAGTTTCAAAAAAGAGTAGTCCTGTCATCATAAATCAAGAAACGGAAAGCCTGTAGTATATGGCTGATAAGCTGACTGTAGTGAAAATAACGATTGCAATGAGATTGCGAATTGGGTACATAACAGAACAGGAAGGAATGAAAAAATAACATTAGAATTGGAAAACAAGATTAGCAAAGTGTGTGAAGAATATCGGAGATCATCGTCTGAAATTCCATGAGCGTGTGTCTTGTATCTTGCTTCGCTCAGTTCTTGCAGGTCGTCGTTGATTACAATTAGGGAGCGGCGTTAGTCTACTGATAGACACTGCCCACGGTGGGTTGTCATAACTCTTCCAACGCAATATTCCCGCTACACTTGTGATGCGTGGCATGTTGATGTCTGCACATCTTCGCAGATGGAAGGGTTCTTCCCTGAAGCACCAATACATTTTCCCCTATCGTAAATCATAGCTAACACAGCCTAGCTCTTACGAATGGCTCGGACAGATCAGTGCACCATGTCATTTCACCACGACACAAATTATTCTATCATCTGTCTAATGTTTTTTGAGGATCCGTGTAAGGTCTACGTCAGCATGGCAGCGAATGTGGTTATAATTGCGTTTTTGCCAATGCCTCGTTTATCTTTGGGCCGCAGAAGGTTGGAACGCCTGGAAACTGTTGGCTTTTTCGGCTCTTCTAAAGACAGCACAAATCTCCCGCTAGGCTTTAATGGACGTCAGAAATTATTTGCCGATAACAATTGGAGTGTGGCGCCGCTAACGAGCCCTCTTGGGAGCGCTAACCGCCTACGCCGTAACGAGCCCAAGCGCCGCTGTTGACTACAGCTGGTCGCAGAAAAGCACTTTGCATCCTCACCTACCTTCATCAATCCTGCTACATGCCCTCGTCTACCTTTCTCTTCGAATAAAGCTTTTCTTTCCTGCTACTCCCGCTTCTACACTTTACTGCCAATTACTCTCATGCGGTTTCCGTTATTATGTTACTTTGCTCGTCGTTCTCATCACTTCCTCTAGACGGTATAACTTCAACATAAAATTTATTACTACTCCCTACACGTACACGGTATTAAGGATCTAAGCACACTTTCACAGAGGACGAGGTCAAATTCACACCTGATTACACTCATTTAGGTATTCCCTGAACACTTTGTCGAAAATTGTGATTATTCCTCGAATAATCTACATCTACATCCATACTCCGCAAGCCACCTGACGGTGTGTGGCGAAGGGTACCTTAAGTACCTCTTTGGTTCTCCCTTCTATTCCAGTCTCGTATTCGTCGTGGAGAGAAGGATTGTCGGTATGCCTCTGTGTGGGCTCTAATCTCTCTGATATTATCCTCATGGTCTTTTCGCGAGATATACGTAGGAGGGAGCAATATACTGCTTGACTCCTCGGTGAAGGTATGTTCTCGAAACTTCAACAAAAGCCCGTACCGAGCTACTGAGCGTCTCTCCTGCAGAGTCTTCCACTGGAGTTTATCATCTCCGTAACGCTTTCGCGATTACTAAATGATCCTGTAACGAAGCGCGCTGCTCTCCGTTGGATCTTCTCTATCTCTTCGATCAACCCTATCTGGTACGGATCGCACACTGCTGAGCAGTATTCAAGCAGTGGGCGAACAAGCGTACTGTAACCTACTCCCTTTGTTTTCGGATTGCATTTCCTTAGGATTATTCTAGTGAATGTCAGTCTGGCATCTGCTTTACCGACGATCAACTTTATATGATCATTCCATTTTAAATCACTCCTAATGCGTACTCCCAGATAATTTATGGAATTGACTGCTTCCATTTCCTGACCTGCTATATTGTAGCTAAATGATAAGTGATCTATCTTTCTATGTATTCCCAGCACATTACACTTGTCTACATTGAGATTCAATTGCCATTCCCTGTACCATGCGTCAATTCGCTGCAGATCCTCCTGCATTTCAGTACAATTTTCCATTGTTACAACCTCTCGATATACCACAGTATCATCCGCAAAAAGCCTCAGTGAACTTCCGATGTCATCCACAATGTCATTTATGTACATTGTGAATAGCAACGGTCCTATGACACTCCCCTGCGGCACACCTGAAATCACTCTTACTTCGGAAGACTTCTCTCCATTGAGAATGACACGCTGCGATCTGTTATCTAGGAACTCTTCAATCCATTCACACAATTGGTCTGATAGTCCATATGCTCTTACTTTGTTCATTAAACGACTGTGGGAAACTGTATCGAGCTCCTTGCGGAAGTCAAGAAACACGGCATCTACCTGTGAACCCGTGTCTACGGCCCTCTGAGTCTCGTGGACGAATAGCGCGAGCTTGGTTTCACACGATCGTCTTTTTCGAAACCCATGCTGATTCCTACAGAGTAGATTTCTAGTCTCCAGAAAAGTCATTATACTGGAACATAATACGTGTTCCAAAATTCTACAACTGATCGACGTTAGAGATATAGGTCTATAGTTCTGCTCATCTGTTCGACGTCCCTTCTTGAAAACGGGGATGACCTGTGCCCTTTTCCAATCCTTTGGAACGCTACGCTCTTCTACAGACCTACGGTACACCGCTGCAAGAAGGGGGGCAAGTTCCTTGGCGTACTCTGTGTAAAATCGAACTGGTATCCCATCAGGTCCAGAGGCACAACCGATTTCCTTCTCCAGTATAGTTTATCAAATTAGCCATAGTTTCTTTGTAAAATGGAACGACGCATTATCGTTAATAGAATTCTATAGCCCGTGACAACGTACGTACAGTGATAAAGTACAAATGTGATTCATTTGTAAAGGCCGTCTGTCGCCACTCCAGTGAACGACCAGTTGCGCGTGCAAACTCCAGTCTTCGTCGTCAATGAACGGCATTCAGCATGAACGCAGGAACCAGGCGCCTGCTGTAGAGACCCATACGGAGTTCGCTGAACAGTCGTCGAGGAGACATTGTTGGTAGATCCTCGATTCATCCGGGCCGTCTGTTGCTCAACAGTTACATGTCTATTAGCCAGTACAAATCTCCACAGCTGTCGTTCATCCCTGTCACGTACGGCACCATAGCTGCCTCGGCGCTGGTTTTGGATAGCATCATTTTGCCATGCACGATACACTTTAACTAAGACGGCAGCCGAACAATTTACAAACATAGCCGTTTCGGAAATGCTTCCACCTTTGGCCGGTAAGCCAATGATTATGCCCTTTTGGACGTCAAATAAATCGCTCCGTATGCGCATTACGACGGCGACTGCACTGTTTCCCGTGCCCCCCCCCCCCCCCCGCCCTCTCGACACTGTTTACATTCTAACGACCCTACCACAACAAAGGTCAAAATATAATAATGATTGTGGTGTTGCTTACGCTGCTAAATACTGCATTTTAGGGCAACAACAAAGTTATTATGTGGCAGGTGTCATTAGAGCACAGTTAATAAAGTCATTTCATATAATAATAAATAAACTAGGCACTCATCTTTTCGTGCTTGACACGCTGGTCTCGTTGTAAAATCATGGCTCAATCGTCGAAAATCTAGGTGGTGATGATTCCAAGCTCGGATGCAGCGAGGCCTAGGTTTTGTTCTGCTATATTCAAAAGTTTTATAGATATGTTTCGCAAACCATTCTTGAAGATTAAACCTTTGAAAGCTAGCACAATGGTGATGTAAAAAAATAATCAGCACTCCGAATTTAAGTTACACTTCCTTTTTTTGCTTTTTTTGCAATATCACGTAACACACGAAACATCACTTCACAATACAAAACATACTTCAAAACATCTTTCTCACTGTTAAAGTTCACATTTTAAAAGCTGACTACAATATGCGTCTTTCCGACATGACGTCCAAGACTTGACTTTCTCAAGGTCCGACACTCTAACAAAACAAAACTAATAACCGCTTACGCGCCAAAAATCAGAGTTACAAAAAACGTCAAAGATCATAGTGACAGAAGAAAGAATACACATGAGAATAATATCATTGCAACATAAACATATCGATGTATCAAAGTACCTCTACATTAATGAAATCAAATCTGAATGTTGTCTCGGGAGTATGTTAACTACTTTACAGAAAAACAGTAGAATATTGCTGGTATCGAGAGGTTAAGTTGAGGTGCCGTAATGGTTACGTAATTCTAGTACCATTACAACATGTCCTCCACTGCTAGTGCTGCACCTGCCGTATGTGAGTGGTTATTGCCCGTTGACGTCCAAAATAGGCCGTGCTCACACACAGGCGACAATGGTTCGCCTTGTAACCTCACTTGCACGATCAGCGCTTCAAACTAGTGTATACGACATACAAAAATGTATGAACAGCGTATGGGGACACTAACACAGCAGCGTACTGCCAAAATATTCGTGCGAATACCATTTTTATAATAAACTCACTATGGAAATGTTTTGCTCTGCAGAAAATCCAGCAATAACACGTGCAGGATGAAACTTCCTGCCAGATTAAAACTGTGTGCCGGACCGAGACTCGAACTCGGGACCTTTGCCTTTCGCGAGCAAGTGCTCTACCAACTGAGCAATCCAAGCACGACTCACGCCCCGTCCTCACAGCTTTGCTTACTTACTTTTGGCGGAAGTATAGCTGTGAGGACGGGGCGTGAGTCGTGCTTGGGTAGCTCAGTTGGTAGAGCACTTGCTCGCGATTGGCAAGGGTCCCGAGTTCGAGTCTCGGTCCGGCACAAAGTTTTAATCTGCCACGAAGTTTCATATCAGCGCACACTCCACTGCAGAGTGAAAATCTCATTCTGGAAACATCGCCCAGGCTGCGGCTAAGCCATGCCTCCGCAATATCCTTTCTTTCAGGAGTGCTAAAGGCTATTTACAACTTGTACAGAAAGCAGATGGCAGTTATAAGAGTCGAGGGGTATGAAAGGGAAGCAGTGGTTGGGAAGGGAGTGAGACAGGGTTGTAGCCTCTCCCCGATGTTATTCAATCTGTACATTGAGCAAGCAATAAAGGAAACAAAATAAAAGTTCGGAGTAGGTATTAAAATCCATGGAGAAGAAATCAAAACTTTGAGGTTCGCCGATGACATTGTAATTCTGTCAGAGACAGCAAAGGACTTGGAAGAGCAGTTGAACGGAATGGACAGTGTCTTGAAAGGAGGGTATAAGATGAACATCAACAGAAGCAAAACGAGGATAATGGAATGTAGTCGAATTAAGTCTGCTGATGCTGAGGGAATTACATCAGGCAATGAGACACTTAAAGTAGTAAAGGAGTTTTGCTATTTGGGGAGCAAAATAACAGATGATGGTCGAAGTAGAGAGGATATAAAATGTAGACTGGCAATGGCAACGAAAGCGTTTCTTAAGAAGAGAAATTTGTTAACAACGAGTACAGATTTAAGTGTCAGGAAGTCGTTTCTGAAAGTATTTGTATGGAGTGTAGCCATGTATGGAAGTGAAACGGCCGGCCGCTGTGGCCGAGCGGTTCTAGGCGCTGCAGTCTGGAAACGCGCGACCGCTACGGTCGCAGGTTCGAATCCTGCTCGGGGATGGATGTGTGTGATGTCATTAGGTTAGTTAGGTTTAAGTAGTTCTAAGTTCTAGGGGACTGATGACCTCAAATGTTAAGTCGCATAGTACTCAGAGCCATTTTTGAAGTGAAACATGGACGATAAATAGCTTAGACAAGAAGAGAATAGAAGCTTTCGAAATGTGGTGCTACAGAAGAATGCTGAAGATTAGATGGGTTGATCACATAACTAATGAGGAGGTATGGAATAGAATTGGGGAGAAGAGGAGCTTGTGGCACAACTTGACAAAAAGAAGGGATCGGTTGGTAGGACATGTTCTCAGGCATCAAGGGATCACCAATTTAGTATTGGAGGGCAGCGTGGAGGGTAAAAATCGTAGAGGGAGACCAAGAGATGAATACACTAAACAGGTTCAGAAGGACGTAGGTTGCAGCAGGTACTGGGAGATGAAGAAGCTTGCACAGGATAGAGTAGCATGGATAGCTGCATCAAACCAGTCTCAGGACTGAAGACCACAACAACGACAACAACAACAACAACAACAGTTCTGCAAGGTTCGCAAGAGGGCTTCTGTAAAGTTTGGAAGGTAGGAGACGAGGTACTGGCGGAAGTAAATCTGTGAGGACGGGGCGTGAGTTGTGCTTGGGTAGCTCAGTTGGTAGAGCACTTGCCCGCGAAAGGCAAAGGTCCCGAGTTCGAGTCTCGGCCCGGCACACAGTATTAATCTGCCAGGAAGTTTCATATCAGCGCACACTCCGCTACAGAGTGAAAATCTCATTCTGGAAATGTGCAGGATGGTTAATAAACACTGGTTACACGACGTTTGATTTATTATTGTAGCTGTGTTCTGAAATTTCAACTACAGTGAAGCCAATGGACTCACACGGAAATATGTAAGCACTTAAAAGACAATGGACACGGAAACTGCATGTTCTCCGACGAAAACGAACAGAAACTTTCACGTTGTGTGACGGAATTAGCGTCACCTGATCGCCCAGGAAGATAATCCGATCCCTGCCGTGCTTCGTCAACACAGGGACCGGTGTGAATACGATATACTGATGGCCGCAGACCCGCCGGCGCTGTAGCTACATCTACCGCCACGTCACGGGCAGAGGTGTTAAAATAGCCGTTTTTCCTCTTTGGTTTTAGTGGCTAACCGGTGCACGATACGAGTTATTCAAAGAAATACGCTGCTCCTTGCCTGGTCTTACTTGAGTACACCGCAGGTAAACCGTAGCAACCGCGTAATATCGGAATTCGAGCCACGACCCCCGCAGTTGTCAGCCCAGAGCTGACATCTGCGCTGCCTCCCTCCTGTCTGCTTTCCGGTATTACTGATCAAAACAATGTGAACGCGGACAATTTTTAGAAGTCTCTGAAATCACGCTTTACTACTGGATAACAACTTATTTTATTGCGGCAAGATTAAGGACTTCACGCGTTCTTCCTTCTAAACAGAGATTCGGCACATTTTACAAAAATTCAAATGGATCTAAGCACTATGGGACTTAACATCTGAGATCATCAGTCCCCTAGAATTAGAACTACTTGAACTTAACTAACCTAAGGACATCACACACATCCATGCCCCAGGCAGGATTCAAACCTGCGACCGTAGCGGTCGCGTGGTTCCAGACTGAAGCGCCTAGAACCGCTCGGCCACACCGGCCGGTCACATTTACATTATGTTCACGGAAACGACAGCGATTTTATGAAACAGCTTACAGAGCACACTGCCAGTAAAGGACGTAAACTTGCAATAACAGCAAGACGTATCAATTATTTTCATTCGCCACAGACGAACTGAGAGCAAACAAATGCTCGAAAAATATAAGAAAAGGAGATACTGGTTTAACTTCCATCCACGGCGAGGTCATGATTCGTGGAACACTGTTTCGGTAAGGATGGGGCAGGAAATCGGTCACCGCAGTTAAAAAGGCATTTTTCTGGCAATCCCCTTAAGTAATTTAGGGAAACCACAGGAACCCTAGACCTGGATGGCGGACCGGAAATCTGACCCCTCCCCCTCGAGTGTTAGTCCAATAACTTCACCACTCCGTTACCTCATTCTATATAAATAATCGAACATCGCCGTCATGAACCACGAAACTAGGTGCCAGAAACTGTGGAGGAAAGGCACTGCACAAGAGCCTGATTGTGGGATGAATGCAATGACGTGTTTCTGATATAAGCGTAGCTTTCTGCACAACCAATAAACTGCAACAAAATGTACGCTGAGAGGACAGAAGTCATGGGCTAACGAAATGCACATATATAGGGGACGGCAGTGTCGCTCAGACAAGGTATAAAAGGGTAGTCCATTGATGGAGCTGTCATTTGTACTCAGGTAATTCATGCGACCAAGTTTCCGGCGTGATGATGGCCGCAGGACGGGAGTTAACAGACTTTGAACGCGGAATGGTAGCTGGAACTAGACACTTGGGACATTTCATTTCGGAAATCATTAGGGAAGTCAATATTCCGAGATCCACAGTGTCAAGAGCGTGCCACGAATACTAAATTCCAGGCATTACCTCTCACCACGGACAACCCAGTGGCCGACGGCCTTCATTTAGCGACCGAGAGCAGTTGCGATTGCTTAGAGTTGTCACGGCTAACAGTCAGGCAACACTGAGTGAAATAACGGCAGAAATCAATGTGGGACATACGACGTACGTATCCGTTAGGGCGGAGCCGCGAAATTTGGCGTTAATGGACTATGGCAGTAGACGACCGACGCAAGTGCCTTTGGTAACAGCACGACATCGCCTGCAGCGCTTCTCCTGAGCTCGTGGCCATATCTGTTGGACCCTAAACGACAGAAAAACCGTGGTCTGGTCAGACGAGTCCTGGTAAGAGCTGATGGCAGGTTTAGAGTTTGGGCCGGCCGAAGTGGCCGTGCGGTTAAAGGCGCTGCAGTCTGGAACCGCAAGACCGCTACGGTCGCAGGTTCGAATCCTGCCTCGGGCATGGATGTTTGTGATGTCCTTAGGTTAGTTAGGTTTAACTAGTTCTAAGTTCTAGGGGACTAATGACCTCAGCAGTTGAGTCCCATAGTGCTCAGAGCCATTTGAACCATTTTTTTTAGAGTTTGGTGCAGACCCCACGATGCCATGGAGTGAAGCTGTCAACAAGGCAGTGTGCAAGCTGGTGGTGGTCCTACAGTGGGGCAGGCAGGCTGTGTTTACATGGAACGGACTGGGTCCGCTGGTCGATCACTGACTGGAAATGGTTATGTTCGGCTACTTGTAGACCATCTCCAACCATTCATGGACTTCATGTTCCAAAACAATAGTGCGTAATGTCACCGGGCCACAAGTGTTGGCGACTGGTTTGAAGAACATTCTGCAGAATTCGAGCAAATGATTTGGTCACCCAGATCGCCCGACGTGAATCCAATCGAACAGTAATGGGACGGCCGACCGCTGTGACCGTGCGGTTATAGGTTCAAATGGCTCTGAGCACTATGGGACTTAACATCCGAGGTCATCAGTCCCCTAGAACTTAGAACTACTTAAACCTAACTAACCTAAGGACATCACACACATCCATGCCCGAGGCAGGATTCGAACCTGCGACCGCAGCACCAGCGCGGTTCCGGACTGAAGCGCCTAGGGCCGCTCGGTCACAGCGGCCGGCTGCGGTTCTAGGCCCTTCAGTCCGGGAGACTCGCACCGCCATACGAGGCAAGGTCTTTGCGGAGGTGGTTTGCCATTGCCTTCCTCCGACCGTAATGGGAATGAATGATCATAATGATGATGATGGTGATGACGACGACACAGCAACACCCAGTCATCTCGAGGCAGATGCAAATTCCTGACCCCGCCGAGAATCGAACCCGGGACCCCGTGCTCGGGAAGCGAGAACGCTACCGCGAGACCACGAGCTGCGGACCAATGGATAAAAAGATACAAAAGAAGTGAACAAGAACAATGACAACCGCAAGAAACTTTTTTTTATGAGGTTACCGGTTTCGGTCTGTCTTACACCATCTTCAGAACTCACACACTGATTGTAGACGGTGGCTGTGAACGGAGCAAGCGTTACGACTCCAAGAACGTTAAGTGTTCATCCATTACAACTGACAACCTCATTAAAAAAAAGTTGCTTGCCGTTGTGGCTGTCCATGTTCATTTTTAAAATATAAAAAAACACCGCTGTACTCTGGGAGAAATGATCTCAAAAATGACTAAAAACATACAAGGCTAAGATTATCTGTAATACGTCCTTTGTTTTTCAAGAACAGTGGAGGTAGATATTACTGTCCTGTATTGATGGCAATACAAGTAACGCAACAGTTTGTTAGCGATGTGGAATTCTACGAGCCCAGGGTACGAATACTAGCGGTCGCGACTGTAGCACGGCTGCGCAGGATGCGGGCAGGCGGCGGGAGTATTGTTCCCGGGCCGCGACCTGTCTGGCCAAGTTGCCGGCTGCAAAACGCATTGTCCGCTGCCGGCGCACACCATCCGCACGAGCGATTTGTCCGAGCTGAGCCGGTGCGCCATTCTACCGCTCCGCGCCAACTTGTTCCTCTTTCTCTCCCGTGCGGCACCAGCCACATACCACCAGCATCTGCCAACGAGTCCGGGTCATTTTATCCAACAAAAAGGGATGAACGAAAAAGAATTCCAAGCAACCCATTTTGCTATTGCTACAATATAACGCAACGACTTTTCACTTACGATGGACACGGGTACGGGTAACACATTTAGCAACTCATTGCAGGTAGAAAGCAAGCAAGAAGCGTAGGGAGATTAGGACATAACTCTCCATCGACGGCAAGGTCGTTAGAGACGGAGCAAAAGCTCGTATTGTGGATGGAAGGGGAATAGCCGTGCTCTTTCGATGGCACTCACTCATAATTATTCGGACAAACATGATGCATTGAATTTCCCTTCATTCTACTGATAGTAAAGGATTGGTATAAAGTAAATACAAGTTCCTGCAAGGAATGTAAAAACTAAATGCCCACCGTGCTTCGAAATGAATGACGTAATGATCGTATGGCACTGTTGATCGGGAGTCCCCAACAGGGGCAGTTCAGCCGCCGACTTGTGAGTCTTACTTCAGGTGACGCCAAATTGGGCGATTTGCGAGTCGGTGGCGATGAGATGATGATGAGGACAACGCAACTCCAAGTCTACGGGAGGAAAAAATAAAATAAAAAGATCTCCAACCCGGCCGGAAATCGAACCCGGGCATCGGAGGCAAACAAGTTACCACTCAGCTAAGCAGGCGGACAGTAAGTTTACAGAACACTGCAAATAGAAACATAAGAATTAACAAACATAATCAAAAAACAAAACCTATATTGCACAAACTTATTTGGACATCTTTCTGTCCAAAAGTTGAGTACCTGCTACGCATTCCTTTTATCTTAATTACTTCACCGAGACGATTTGGAATGCCCTCCAATAATTTCCGGGTGTACTCGAGAGATATTTTCTGCCAGTCTTCTTGCAGTCTGTTTTTCAGCTGTTCTCTAGATGTGACTGGAGTTTTCCTTATTTCCTTATCAAGTTTGTTCGAAAGATTCTCAATCACATTCAAGTCTGGTGACAGAGGTGAATGCATCATCTTTGAACAGTTAAACAATAGCCATATACTCACACTCCAGGCCGTATGTTTCGAGACGTCATCTTGATAAAACATAAAATGTTCGCCAATCCTCAGGTTTTCGGCACCCTTTTGCAAATTGTTCCTCAGTATTCAGAAGTAGCGAAATAGGTCCATTTTATCTTCAATAAAAACCAGTTCACCAACTCCATTCGCCACATGCATCCCCACGCCATTACATGTCCACCGCCATTCTTCACAGTAGCTTCGAGATTTTTCCTCTTGAATCTCAACATTAGGTCGCCCATCAGACTGAAATACACTATTGGCCGCTGAAATTGCTACACCACGAAGATGACGTGCTACAGACGCGAAATTTAACCGACAGGAAGAGGATGCTGTGATATGCAAATGATTAGCTTTTCAGAGCACCCACACAAGGTTGGCGCAGGTGGCGACACCTACAACGTACTGACATGAGGAAAGTTTCCAACCGATTTCTCATACACAAACAGCAGTTGACCGGCGTAACCTGGTGAAACGTTGTTGTGATGCCTCGTTCAAACGGTTCTGAGCACTATGGGACTTAACATCTATGGTCATCAGTCCCCTAGAACTTAGAACTACTTAAACCTAACTAACCTAAGGACATCACACAACACCCAGCCATCACGAGGCAGAGAAAATCCCTGACCCCGGCGGGAATCGAACCCAGGAACCCGGGCGTGTGATGCCTCGTGTAAGGAGGATAAATGCGTACCATCACGTATCCGACTTTGATAAACGTCGGATTGTAGCCTATCGCGATTGCGGTTTAGCGTATCGCGACATTGCTGCTCGCGTTGGTCGAGATCCAGTGACTGTTAGCAGAATATGGAATCGGTGGGTTCAGGAGGGTAATACGTAACGCCGTACTGGATCCCAGCGGCCTCATATCACTGGCAGTCGAGATGACAGGCATCTTATCCGCATGGCTGTAACGGGTCGTACAGCCACGTCTCCATCCCTGAGTCAACAGATGGCGACGCTTGCAAGACAACCATCTGCACGAACCGTTCGACGACGTTTGCAGCAGCATGGACTATCAGCTCGGAGACCATGGCTGCGGTTACCCTTGGCGCTGCATCACAGACAGGAGCGCCTGCGATGGTGTACTCAACGAAGAACCTGGGTACACGAATGGCAAAACGTCATTTTTTCGGATGAATCCAGGTTCTGTTTACAGCATCATGATGGTCGCATCCGTGTTTGGCGACATCGCGGTGAACGCAGATTGGAAGCGTGTATTCGTCATCGCCATACTGGCGTATCAGCCGGCGTGATGGTATGGGGTACCATTGCTTACACGTCTAAGTCACCTCTTGTTCGCAATGACGGTACTTTGAACAGTGGACGTTACATTTCAGATGTGTTTCAACCCGTGGCTCTACCCTTCATTCGATTCCTGTGAAACCCTACATTTCAGCAGGATAATGCACGACCGCATGTTGCAGGTCCTGTACGGGCCTTTCTGGATACAGAAAATGTTCGACTGGTGCCCTGGCCAGCACATTCT
Organism: Schistocerca americana; assembly: GCF_021461395.2. NCBI lineage: Eukaryota > Metazoa > Arthropoda > Insecta > Orthoptera > Acrididae > Schistocerca > Schistocerca americana. The sequence continues at coordinate 248,823,714 of NC_060130.1, read as the reverse complement.
CCAGATCTCTCACCAATTGAAAACGTCTGGTCAATGGTGGCCGAGCAACTGGCTCGTCACAATACGCCAGTCACTACTCTTGATGAACTGTGGTATCGTGTTGAAGCTGCATCGGCAGCTGTACTTGTACATGCCATCCTAGCTCTGTTTGACCCAATGCCCAGGCGTATGAAGGCCGTTATTACGGCCTGAGGTGGTTGTTCTGGGTACTGATTTCTCAGGATCTATGTACCCAAATTGCGTGGAAATGTAATCACATGTCAGTTCAAGTATAATATATTTGTCCAATGAGTACTCGTTTATCATCTGCATTTCTTCTTGGTGTAGCAATTTTAATGGCCAGTAGTGTATGGTAAATTTACTCTTGTCAGCAAATATGTCATTCCACCACATATTGTCGTCACTAAGATGCTCTTTGGCATACAGTATTCTCTTTCGGTGATTTATTTTACTAATGAAAGGCTTCCGTCTTGCAATACGGCCGTGAATGTTACCTGTTCTGAGCAGCCTTCGTATTGTTTCGGAATGCACGTCTTTTCCGATGTCTTTGGCAATCCTTTTCCGATGTCTTTGGCAATCTCAGTAGTGAGCTTTAGACATTTTCCGTTTTTCTGATGATATAACAGTCTTCCGCACTTATAACGTTCTTAAATGTCCCGTATGCGATGGAGTGGCAATCCTGTCTTCCTCCCGGAATGTGCTGATTGCGTCGGAAACTGTCCTGTTCTTCACTTTTAAGATTTCAGCAGTTTTACAACTTTTGCCTTTAGCATGGTGAAAAATTACTAGCTACTATTGTTCGTATGTGCCCCCTCTTCCTCTGCGGCCCATCGTTATTTCGGCTGTATCCAGCATACCACCTTGCTGAATGTTTACATGCTCACTTCGTGGCTCCTCTACACACAACCTCTGGAGGACAACTGAGTGTGTCAGAATAACTTTGTTGACGCACATCAACAGTGTCCGAGGTTCCAGGGTCACTGGTGTCCAAACGTAAACATTTTACCGTGGCGATGACTCTGTGAACAGGCATATTAACAACTACTTTACGTGTACCATATTTTCTTCAAATCGTAGAGCCAGTGTGTCGCAAAGGCTAGTTATTAATGAGAGTCCGAAGTGTCCGAATAATTATGTGTGTCACTGTATGCTGGAAGTGACCTTAAGCAATTTATGGAAATCGAGTAAAACATAAATCTGGATGGCCGGACGGGGACTTGAACAGCCGACCTCCAGAACACGAGGACAGTGTCTTACCCCTGCGCCACTTCTCTCGGTCAGGTGGAACACCTGTTTTCATACACGTGGTAAAGTATGTAACTTTTTCGCGTCAAATAAATTTTGAGTCGTCCATGAAATTTATAATCTCTTTTCACCTAGTCGAATGGAACTGCTGGCATAATTTTTTTTTTTTTTGTGCATGAATAGCCGATTTGCACGAACAAAATATTCAGTGATACAACTCTTTTGGAGGCGAATTACATTGAATATTCTGATTCTTGTGTTGTTACGGCCGTTTGAATGGTGCGACGCCGACAAGTTTACGCCACTCGCCGCGGAAACTAATGCCACCTAGTCAAGCGAAACGTCATGTTTACGACGCTCTGGAGTGATCTTTGAGTGGCACGCAACAAAACCGCAATAATCCCAATATTTAATGTATTTTTACTCCATAATTTCTCGTCAGACAAACAAAAGAGTTGTATTACTGATTTTACCTTACACAGATCTGCTACTCAGTCTCAAATAATCCGATATTTACATTAAAAAAAAAGAAAAAAGGGTGAACTGCGTATCTCGGTGATTAAGGAAACTGCGAAAATGTGTTGGTCTCTGCTTCGTGGGGCCCTGGTCTCTGTTTATCTAGGTGAAGAGACACTGCAAATAGCTTTAACGAGTCAAAAGTTATTTGAGTTGATAAAGTTAGCCGCCTCACAAGCTCGAGACAAAACTGTTTTCGGACAGGGGTTCAAGTCGGATCCCTATTTTTCGCGGGAGTATATAGCCTACTATTTACGTCATCCGAGCACGCCTCATGGAACGTTAAGAGCGTCAACTTGTTGAGCCCCATGTTTTTGCTGCAAATGAAATGAATTCGCAGTTGAGATTACAGACATCCATCAACTGTATAATGGAATGACGACAATGACACTTTGTGGCAGATCGGAACTCGAACCCGGACTTCCAACTTTATGCGAGAGGTCGCCTTAACCGCTTTGGCTATCAGTGCAAGACTTAGGGCCAGACCTGAACTTACGTCTTTGTTCATGTGTCACAATCTGTACTCTCACAAATTAGGTGATTCCCGTACAGGGGAGGACATTTTAATTGCAAGTAGCTGCTTGGTATCGGAGGATAAATACGATAATACGACATTGCACTGCCTATGTTGGCAAGAAGTACGTTGCAATGTTCCTTCTCACATGCATGCATGCATACAGACAGACATGTACAACGCATCGCACTCCTTAACAACACACCAGTGCAGTATCGAGGACAAATAAGGCGTTACTTGAAGGATAAGTCGTGTCTACGGTTCGGAAACAGACATTAACATCGGCTAAGAGCGGTATGATGCTCACATGTCCAATGGTCCCTTAGAGTAGAGCATGGTGCACCGTGAAATCTTGATCGCAGAAATTCTTTCCCTCTCATTTACGCTATAGCGTGTTCTCCCTTATTCCTACACCCAACATCGAATAATCATTATACGACACTCATAGAACATACATAATGTATTACTGCCAAATACTAAATAAGCCGCATATGGTCTGCCAAGGCAACGCATGTCAACGAAGGGAGTAGAAAAATGCTGTGAAACATATGTGGAGAAGTAGTATTGAATTTAGGATGTAAATATTCTATCATCCTTAGAGCATTGCATCTTTGCGTCTATGTCGTAATACTTCCCACCGGACTGCACTGATCACAACGTACAGTTTCCTGTTACAAATTCACTAACGAATTTGTTACAACTGGAAATTCAGAGACGAAATGACTAGAATTGCTGCCACACGCTCGTCCGAAAAAATTAAAATTCTGGTGCAGAGCCAACTTCCAATCAATAACTTAACTGCAGTGGAGCGTGTAAGAGAAAGCGAAAAGCAGCCGCGACGGAGCTTGGCGGAGGCGTGTGGCGTACTAAACGGATAGCCTCGGTCCGCCAGTTCAGAAAATGCTGCTTCCTTCTAACTCGTGTGGCATCATAGATGCATTTTTCACGTTCGTATTGTCACACTGAAAATTAATGCGGTCACAACGGGCGCCCTTATTTGGTTCCGAAATAAACTAAAATGATGATATTTTCAGGCTATTTGAGAGTACGTATGTCTTCCCACGTCCAATTTACACCGCACAAGGCACTGTAATATCTGTGCACAAATATTTTTTGTTCGGTTCAATTTCAGCCCCCACTGTTCGCTTCTACTCAACAGAAGTGCGTGAAATATATAATTACAAATACAATTCGAAAGATAATATAAATTCTATAGTGTGGCAGTCGCGATGCTTGCATAACATGTACTGAAACAAGTGTAGCATGCTTATTCATTCCCTAATATGGAGGTTCTCGGAATCACATGTACGGTTTTCCTAGCGCTATGGTAAACCACCAAATGGATTTTGTTAAATAACTACAGCGACCTCGTGCTGACGAACTTATTCCTATAGTCCAAGAGCATTTGCTTAAACGTCGTCAACAGCAGACGAACGAAGCTCTTCAAATTCTAGCGATGAACCGTATGCTTCATTCGTTTAAACGAAATTCACTACCAAATTCTGCCACTTAATGCATCCACCGTAGTCTTTACATTTGTTTGAATTTTGCTGCAGATTTCATTAGTCACCTACTCTATGAACAACAGCGTTTTACGCAAACAGGTTTCAAAGTTACCGGTATTACGTCATTTAAATTTGTTACGAGTACTAAGTGAGCCAAGAAATTGACCCGGCACAATCCTGATGTTACCCGTGGCTCCGGTGAAGACTGCCAGTAGAACTGTTTAAGTAATCAAATTTATGCTATTAATCCCTATGCGTTTCGGGTATTTTCATATTCATCTACTGAAGACTGATGTTTGCTGATGATGCTCTGGTGTACAGGAAGGTGTTGTCCTTGAGTGACTGTAGGAGGATACAAGTTGACTTGGACAGGATTTTTGATTGGTGTAAAGAATGGCAGCTAACTATAAATATAAAATGGTTCAAATGGCTCTGAGCACTATGGGACTTAGCATCTGCGGTCATCATAAATATAAAATGGTTCAAATGGCTCTGAGCACTATGGGACTTAGCATCTGTGGTCATCAGTCCCCTAGAACCTAGAACTACTTAAACCTAACTAACCTAAGGACATCATACACATCCATGCCCGAGGCAGGATTCGAACCTGCGACCGTAGCGATCACGCGGTTCCAGACTGAAGCGCCTAGAACCGCGCGACCACACCGGCCGGCCTAACTCTAAATATAGATAAATGTAAATTAATGCAGATGAATAGGAAAAAGAATCCCGTAATATTTGAATACTCCGTTAGTAGTGTAGCGCTTGACACAGCCACGTCGATTAAATATTTAGGCGTAACATTCCAGAGCGATATGAGTTGGGACAAGCATGTAATGGCAGTTGTGGGGAAGTGGATAGTCGTCTTCGGTTCATTGGTAGTATTTTGGGAAGATGTGGTTCATCTGTAAAGGAGACCGCTTATAAAACACTAATACGACCTATTTTTGAGTACTGCTCGAGCGTTTGGGTTCCCTATCAGGTCGGATTGAGGGAGGACATAGAAGCAATTCAGAGGCGGGCTGCTAGATTTGTTACTGGTAGGTTTGATCATCACGCGAGTGTTACGGAAATGCTTCAGGAACTCGGGTGGGAGTCTCTGGAGGAAAGGAGGCGTTCTTTTCGTGAATCGCTACTGAGGAAATTTAGAGAACCAGCATTTGAGGCTGACTGCAGTACAATTTTACTGCCGCTAACTTATATTTTGCGGAAAGACCACAAAGATAAGATAAGAGAGATTAGGTCTCGTACAGAGGCATATAGGCAGTCATTTTTCCCTCGTTCTGTTTGGGAGTGGAACAGGGAGAGAAGATGCCAGTTGTGGTACGAGGTACCCTCCGCCACGCACCGTATGGTGGATTGCGGGGTATGTATGTAGATGTAGAAGACGCACATTTACACACATCAAAAAAAGGTTTGCATCGCCTCGGTTCCTAGAGTTCCAGAACCTGTACAGAAAACTGGAGTAGAGATCAACATAAATATCATTTCTGCCCTTTTTATTGCTCATGAAAACCACACATTGCATGTTGTACCACCACACAACGAGACCTTCTTAGGTGGTGGTCCAGATTGCTGAACACACTGGTACCTCTAAAACCTAGTAGTACGTCCTCTTGCATTGATGCATGCCTGTATTCGTCGTGGCATACTATCCACAAGTTCATCAAGTCACTGTTGGTCCAGATTGTCCCACTCCTCATCGGCGATTCGGCATAGATCCCTCAGAGTGGCTGGTGGGCCACGTCGTCCATAAACAGCCGTTATCAATCCAGCCCAGGTATGTCCGATAGGGTTCATGTTTGGAGAACATGCTGGCCACTCTAGTTGAGCGATGTCGTTATCCTGAAGGAAGTTATTCACAAGATGTGCACGGTGGGGGCGCGAATTGTCGTCCATGAAAACGAATGCCTCGCCAATATTCTGCCGATATGGTTGTACTATCGGTTGGAGGATGGCATTCACGTATCCTACAGCCATTATGGCGCCTTTCATGACCATCAGCGGCGTATGTCGGCCCCACATAATGCCACCCCAAAACATTAGGAAATCTCTACCTTGCTGCACTCGCTGGACACTGTGCCTAAGGCGTTAAGCCTGACCGGCTTAGCTCCAAACACGTGTCCGACGATTGTCTGCTTGAAGGAATATGCGACACTCATCGGTGAAGAGAACGTGATGCCAATCCTGAGAGTCCCATTGGGCATGTTGTTGGGCCCATCCGTATCGCGCTGCATGGTGTTGTGGTTGCAAAGATGGACCTCGCCATTGACGTCGGGAGTGAAGTTGCACGTCATGCAGCCTATTGCGCACAGTTTGTGTCGAAACACGACGTCCTGTGGCTGCACGAAAAGCGTTATTCAACATGGTGGCGTTGCTGTCAGGGTTCCTCCGAGCCATAATCCGTAGGTAGCGGTCATCCACTGCAGCAGTAGCCCTTGGGTGTCTTGAGCGAGGCATGTCAGCGACAGTTCCTGTCTCTCTGTATCTCCTCCATGTCCGAACAACATCGCTTTGGTTCACTCCTTGCTGAGAGCCCTTCCTGGCACAAAGTAACTATGCGGATGCGATCGAACTGCTGTATTGACCGTCTACGCATGGTTGAACTACAGAGAACACGAGCCGTGTACCTCCTTCGGGGTGGAATGACGGGAACTGATTGTCTGTCGGACCCCCTCCGTCTAATAGGCGCTGCTCATGCATGGTTGTTTACATCTTTGGGCGGGTTTAGTGAGATCTCTGAACAATCAAAGGGACTGTGTATGTGATAAAACATCCATAATCAACGTCTATCTTCGGAAGTTCGGGGAACCGGAGTGATGCAAAACTTTTTTGATGTGTGTATTATATTACACAAAACAAATTGGAAGTCTCATGTTGGTGTATGTTATGAACTGAGTGTCCACCTTCCGTACATGATCGCGTAGGCGCCCAAAGCCAGTAAAGGGCAATAAACTAAATGTGATAGCCGAAATTGTGACTCGCCTTTGTAAATCCTTCCTCAGTAGCAAATAACAGGTAGTGTTTTACTTAGTTCTTATGGAAAACAATCGTATAATGACAGAGGTAAATCTTTGAGAACCAGTGGTTACAGCATTGTTGAGGAGTGTCCTATGAGAAACGAAACACAAAATGTTCACTAAGTAGAATAATATGTCAGACTTCTTAAGCAATGTTTCCGAGACGTGAACTGAAAAAAATGACTCGTCATCGGAAGGAAAATGTATGTTCAGTGAATTTGTTGACATTACGACATATAATTTCTGATACTACGTAGAAGATCGTTCAGGCTAGAGCCCATTACTTACCAGGTAAGAGGCTGTCTGAATCGAAACTTAGGCGAGAATGGCGACCTTTATCGGAAAAAGATTGTCCGAGTGGACGCTTAAACCGCTCTCTGGATGCTCCTTAATGAGCTGCAGAGGCCTCACAGCTTGAGAGCGAGAACTGTGCACCAGGTAGGGGACTGCATCCCTACGGGGGCCGGCCGGAGTGGCCGAGCGGTTCTAGGCGCTACAGTCCGGAACCGTGCGACAGCTACGGTCGCAGGTTCGAATCCTGCCTCGGGCATGGATGGGTGTGATATCTTTAGGTTAGTTAGGTTTAAGTAGTTGTACGTTCTAGGGGAATGATGACCTCAGAAGTTAAGTCCCATAGTGCTCAGAGCCATTTGAACCAATCCTACGGGGGACACGGCGAGCGTTTCTAGCCGCTCCCTCGCAGAATGTCACACCTTTCTCTATTTCCTACATTAATATGAAAATTAAGTGTGCATCTCATAACGACAATGACAATAGGTACCTATGACATGCTACCTACCAAATGGATTTCTCAAACTATCTCGGAATTACTATGGAGCTGAGCTATATGCTAAAGCCTACAAAAACGATACTTACCTAAGATTCCGAGAGCACCGTCACTTTCGTCAAGGAGGAGGAACGACACAGTGGCACTTTTTTCTATCGCGAAGTGTGGTCATCAAATCGCTAAACTAAGTGCAGCGATTGTAGACAACTCTTAATAAGCTACAGAATATCCGAACTCGAAACGACTAAAGTGTAATAAATGCTACAGCGTCGATCGACTGGAATGACCTCGAACTGAACGGCAGATGCGCCACAGCGTGCACCAGATTATTGTTCTCCAAAGTTTATCATTTTTCGCTTAAAGTGCATTTCCGACGTTGCCACGATGTTTCCTATGTGCTGGTGCGAACAGGGAGCTCTATGATCCAGTACAGGAGGCCTCGGGACCGTTCCTATTTAACAAATACTGAAGAAACGAAAGCAGTACAACCAATTCGTGCTAAGTAAAGCGTGACGTCTATAAGAATGACCTCATACAGCCCACCGAGTTTTCTGTTCTGTTTTTCATTTAATGTGTCTGTGATTGTAAATCAAACGGTTCTTGCATCCTGTCCTTGCACCTGTGATAAAGCCGGCCGTGCGGTTCTAGGCGCTACAGTCTGGAACCGCGAGACTGCTACGGTCGCAGGTTCGAATCCTGCCTCGGGCATGGATGTATGTGATGTCCTTAGGTTAGTTAGGTTTAATTAGTTCAAAGTTCTAGGTGACTGATGAACTCAGACGTTACGTCGCATAGTGCTCAGAGCCATTTGAACCTGTGATAAATGCATGACTAGTCGTCATAAGCTATCGATCTGCTCTTAACAACAAGGTGAAAAAGAGGGATAATGGAACAGGCGTCTTTTTGTTGTTGTGAACGTGCAGTTGGCAATGCTTCCTCACTTCTATGGCTAGATTCACTCGTTATTCACCTGTCACTGCATCAGAGAATCTCGTACAATACTTGCGTTTGGACAACCGATCAAACAAAGCTATTGCATGACATAAGTAGAGTCCTCATTATAGCGTCGTGAATACAGGAAAATTCAATAGCTGTTCCCAATAAGAGTCTTTTGTTTCGTTCTGAGAAACTATCGTTCTGAGAAACTATCGTTCCTTTAATTTACTGCTACTTTAAAGGTAATTACCCAGTTCTATTCTCAATAGCTGCGCTTAATAAATGAGGAAAATACCTTCAGTGCAAAACACACTGTTTTCCATGGCTTTGAAGAAAACAGTTTTCCTTTTCCACAGCCTATCTGTAAAGTGTCACGTCCTAAAAGCGAAGTTACTCGCAAGTAACTTTCTCTGGAATAAAGTAGAAGTTGAATCCATCCGCTTGGCTCACCCCTGATCTAATTCAAGTGCGGGCTCAGATATCTACCCTACATTTTACTTTGGAGGTTGTATTTCAAATGCTCTGCTAAATATTTTTTTCTTTATTCTTATTGACCAAACCCAGTTCCTTAAGTACCCAGGTTAATGAGTATCAAACAATGAGAGTCTTATGCCTTCCGAAAGTAGACGACAGTCACCTTCAATTTCTTATGCGTTGCTTGCAATAATGAGTGAGAACTGTCTGGATGGTGGTGCACTGTTCTACACTACCTCTGTAGCCCCCGCTAGCGGACGCGCGGCATCGCAGAGGTGTCAGGGGTTGCCTGCATGCACGCACCTATGACTTCGAGAGGTACATTTTTAAAGTGCTCGACAAAACTTTGTCGAATGGTTTTGAATGGTCTCTAGTAGTTCCAGCATATGCACCAGAGCAAAAATTGCTCTCCCGCTACACTCCAAAGGGGTAAGATCCGATTTCGTAACAAGAGTATTGAATCATCTGGGACGGGGGGGGGGGGGGGGGGGCGTCAGCAATGTCAAAAGTTGCCAAGTATGTCGTCCTGATCCTCATCGTACTGCCAACTGTCGCATGTGTGGGAATCAACGCCCGAGGGTTTGGTTCAAATGGCTCTGAGCACTATGGGACTCGACTTCTAAGATCATCAGTCCCCTAGAACTTAGAACTACTTAAACCTCACTAACCTAAGGACATCACACACATCCATGCCCGAGGCAGGATTCGAACCTGCGACCGTAGCCGTCGCGCGGTTCCAGACTGTAGCGCCTATAACCGCTTGGCCACACCGGCCGGCCCAACGCCCGAGGGAAAGAAGTGGTTCCACTGAAGGCCTTTATGACACACCCTGCGGCCTTTTCGTGCTGATTCTAAGCGGTGGTGTGACTTGAATGTTTTCCTCGGCCACTCATAAGAAAACCGCGTTACTTCAGCGCTGTACGTCGTTGTTCTGACCTACGTCGTAGAGGCATCAAAAGGGGAAATGCGGATAAGAGGGGGTGTGACGACCTTCCCATGCTGTAACACGTCTACGGTGGCGTTTGGCAGTATTGTGTTGAAATTTTGTGCCAATAATACATTAATAATCCATATTACACGTCACGTGAACTTCTGAGCTATGTCCTTTTTTTGCGTGTGTCGACTGCTTGCTGTTTGAGGCGTCACCGAGCCCGAGGGTGAGGGTGAGGTTACAAGGCGCCATGCTTTTCCACCGTAGGCACCTTTGAGTGAAATTTCAAACCTCTGTGTCATAAAGGGAGAGAATTACGGGGTTTCGAAAAAATGATCCTTTAATTGTGTTGCGCAGTGTATGTTTCATTCTCGCAATGGAATGTTTGCTGTCCAGTAGATTAAAAGAGCTTACGAAGCACTCGAATGTCATCTTAGCATCTAATCGAACTGAATACCTACTACGTTAATATCTAAAGTTCGTAATTACTCAATCTTGCTCGAAACTAACTTATCCCTTTAACATGAAGCAGTGTCACTCACAAAGATAGGGTGGGCGTGGGCATATATTCATTAGGATGCAAGATTCTAGTTCAATCCATCATATATGTCAGCATTAATACAATGAATTTTCTTTTTGTGTGGTACGCTCGTACGAGCAATAAACGAGGAAGTCCCAGTGCAATGAGAGATATCGCTGATAAATATCGCAGCATGGATAAGATTATGACCATTTTGTGGGTTCTCTTTTTTTTATCTTACATTGTAAGAGCCCCGTCAGCGATAATTATTTGTGACAAATTACATTTTTCTGTTAATTCACTTAGTTGCAAGGCTTCACTCGCGCATTGATAGAATGAAGAACATCACCGTCATAACTGATATTTAGGTAAATCGGTGTGGATAAGTAAACTTTCATTGAAAACGATGCGTATCTATTTTATACAAAATGCTTACATAAGGTTGCTTTGAAAAATTACAGTGCGAAGTAAAATAATGAAGTCTCTGTCATATTGAGGTTTAGATTACTTTGAATCAACTGCTCCACGTGAAAAATACGGATGCCAGAGAATTTAAAAAAACTGTCTTTTGCATTATTGGTTTGTAACAATACATTGTAAGACTAGAATGACGTACACCATCTTCGTTTCCTGTCCGCTTCAATAGCTCATTGATCATTGTATCTAACTTGTTTGATCCGCGGCACTGCCGAGAAGGCTGGGGAAGGAAAATGGGATTCGCTGTCTCGTTATGAGAACTGAAGAGTTACTTCAAGAAAAATAGTGGCTCCGGTTTCGAAAGATGACATTAACGACGGGGAGAGATGTGTGCTCACCCCATATCCCTCAAATATTACGGTAAAATGTTCAGCACCGCGTGGTTATTTACTTCTAATCACCGAGTTAGTTGTGTTGCTTCTAATGTCTCCGTCGGTTTCGGAATCGCTACAGTGAGGCAGGCAGGGTAACAATTTAGGTGAGCCAAGCTCACCGGCGCCTCAAATTCCCACGTGATGACCGGTATCTGGCCACTCATTCGTTGCGGCCTTGTACAACTGCAAGATCTCAGCAGTGCCACAGGAGCCACTAAGTCCGATCATACGACACGGTACAGGTCACGAGAAACACACTTCGAATCCTGCCAGTCTCTGTGGTCTCGGGATGGCGTCACTGCCCCATAAGCCACAGGCGAGGGGTTAGAGCCCCATCCTGATCGTGGATATGAAAATTCAGTGTACCGAAACTATGGCTGTCCCATACAGATGATACAATTAAAATGAAAATTGACCGTAGTAAGTAAAAACAACGCCTTACTGAACGTATCCTAAGATGATTTAGCTGTCAATGTACAGGGTGACAATTATTGAACTATATGAAAGAAACCGCAAATTAGTTACAAACTAGGGGGTGCACACACTTCATTCAACATGTAAACGTCACTACAGATATTCGGATTTAGGTTATGACATGTTCGATGTGCCTGCCACTATAGGCGACGATATGGCGCAGACAAATAGCAAATTTCTGCATGACCCGCTGAAGTGTCCGAATATCGGTGCTATCGACGGCCACCTAAATGGCTGTTTTCAGCTCAGCAACGGTTTTGGGGCCATTGCTGTACACCTTGTCTTTAATGTAGCCATTCAAAAAGGAGTAGCATGTGTTCAGATCCGGAGAATATGGCGGCCAATCGAGGCCCATGCCAGTGGCCTCTGGGTACCCCTCAGCCAGAATGCAGTCCCCATTGTATTCCTCTAGGACATCAAATACTCTTCTGCTTCGATGGGCTCGAGCTCAATCTTGCATGAACCACATCTTGTCGAAATCAGCGTCACTTCGGATAATGAGGATGAAATCATCTTCCAAAACCTTCACGTACTGTTCGGTAGTCACCGTGTCATCAAGAAATATCGCATCGATTATTCCGTGACTGGATATTGCACACCACACGGCCACCCGTTGAGGGAGAAGAGACTTCTCGATCGCGAAATGCTGACTCTCAGTCCCTCAAATGCACCAATTTTATATATTGACGAACCCGTCCATCTGGAAGTGGGCTTAATTGCTGAACCAAACTATAATGCGCACAGTAATTCCCATCATTCCCCGCCGCCAACCATGCACTCTGAACGTTCTAACGCAAACCGTTCAGTAGCTATGACGATTTTATTTCGATTAGTTCAATAATTGTCACCCTGTATGTTGTGGGCCTATGCCGAAATATCCCAATAACGAGGATAGTAAAAAACAAATCTTACAAACGCTGGGTTCTGACTTTCTGCTAGAAAGGCCTCCGTAAGTCGGCAAAATTTTGTAGCTTGCCATGTGTTCATACACAGCCATTGGCAATTTCATCGTTGGAGACCTCACTCACTCACAGAAGCGTCGAAATTACTCCAGTTGCGAGGTGACGCGCGACCGCGTTTATGGAGGTGACTAGATGAGCCATACAAGGCAAATGTTGTCCAGCCAGCAAACCTACAAATTAGAGCAAGCTTCTGCAGCAGACTCAGTACTGACGATAGCGTACGGTGTTGCGTCCGTCTGTCGTATGATATTTCAAGGGTGCGAGTAGCGGACATCGCCATGGTTATCTTGGGCAGGAAACACATTTAAGCTGCGGAGTGTCCAGTAGTGAGCACCATAGAGCACATGCGGAACATCCATGGCGGATGTGATCGTCTTGTTGCACCATAAACTTTCCAAGGAGTGCCATAGGCTCTGAATGCGAAAGTGAAAGCGTCTCTAGGCTTGTATGGGAAGTCACGTACATTTTGGCATTGATAATAGCGCATTGAAAAGATGCATATTACTGAGACTTTCGAACTACAGTGAAAATAGTCCTGGATTGTTGAATCAGCAACTGTTTTCATGGTTTATTCGAACACGGTTTGGACATTTCGGTTTCTTTTGAGAAAACGAACGAGGAGCCAATGCGATTCTGTTGTGTACTTCGTATATAGACAATAAATGTATATTAGGTGGCGTATCTGTAACCTGTATCATAACAACAAAATGACTGACAGTTTATTTACAGGATACAGCCAGCGTAGCAGCTATCAACCGCAGAACGAGGTTGGTAGCGCGTTTCGTTTCGTTAATTGTTATATGGCTCTCCTACCTTAAGTGCCGCTTACCATAGTCAGTTGAAGACGACGTTTGCGACTGGTGACTTATTTGTTGCGATTCGTTTTGCATTGTTTCCCCATACGGCATGGTTAATTTACGCAACAGATGTTCAAAAGACTGATACTACTATTAAGACAATGTGAAGTGAACTCAATAATGCACGCTAAAACGGGACAACGTTGCCCCCTTCCATGGTCAACTCTCACTCTTCGTTAATCTTGTCGAGATATAGTCATCAATCACTGTTCTATGCAGCACTGCGTTATTTAAAAAAAAAAAGGCACCGATAATTCTTGTTAACAACGTCTATCACAAATACCACGTGTGCTTTCTTGACTATTGTAGGTCATGTCAGCTACATCGTCTTATATTCTGCAGTTTTAAACGGAACGAGCGGGTGTTCAGTACTTGTTACAGAAGGAGTATGCCTGATGTGGAAGATGTAGGAGCGCCAGGATCGATTTTTATTTTACTAAACAACGAGAATATATCGGCATCTACAGCTCTACTTTGCAAGACACCTTATTGTCTACTGCTGTCAGTTCTCCCTCTCCTGTTCTTGTAGCGAATGGTGCTTGGGATGAACGAGTGCTGGTAATCTTGCGAGTGAGTTTGAATTTTTTTACCTACACGGTCTTTTCGCGATATACACATCACCGCGCTCTAAGTTTAATACGTCATGTTTGCAAAATAATGACGCGACTTATTTACAGGGTGACAACTACTGAATTATATGAAACAAAATCGTCATAACTTCTGAACGGTTTGCGATGGGATGTTCAAACAGAACAGTTTGCAGCGGGGCATGATGGGAATTAGTATGGTTTGGTTTAGCGACGAAGGCCACTTTCATTCGGATGGGCTCGTCAATAAACAAAGCTGGCGCATTAGGGGGACTGAGAACCCGCATTTCGCGATCGAGAAGTCTCTTCACCCTCAACAGGTGACCGTGTGGTGTGCAATGTCCGTCACGGAATAATCTGTATGATACTCCTTGACGGCACGGTGACTACCGAACGGTACGTGAAGTTTTTGGAAGGTGATTTCATCCCCAATCATCTAAAGTGACCCTGATTTCGACAAGATGTGGTTCATGCAAGACGGAGCTCGACCCCATCGAAGCAGTTGTGTGTTTGATGTCCTTGAAGAGCATTTTGGGGACCGCATTGTGGCTCACCCGGAGGCCACTGGCGTGGGCCTCGATTGGTCGTCATTTACTCCAGATTTTTGGACAACATGGTTGTGGAGAGAAGCAGCGATTAGTGGTATGATTAATCAATAATTCAAAACAGTCTTAATCGCATTTATTATTATTATACCGCCAACCAGTTTCAACCCGACGTAGGGGTCATATTCTGGGCGTTTACACCATTGGTCGACTGCTGGTAGTGTCACTCCTGTCTACATAACCGCAGGAAACTATCAACTATTTAGACAGGAGTGACACCACCAGCAGTCGACCAATGGTGTAAACGCCCAGATGATGACCCCTACGTCGGGTTGAAACCGGTTGGCGGTATAATAATAATACACTCCTGGAAATGGAAAAAAGAACACATTGACACCGGTGTGTCAGACCCACCATACTTGCTCCGGACACTGCGAGAGGGCTGTACAAGCAATGATCACACGCACGGCACAGCGGACACACCAGGAACCGCGGTGTTGGCCGTCGAATGGCGCTAGCTGCGCAGCATTTGTGCACCGCCGCCGTCAGTGTCAGCCAGTTTGCCGTGGCATACGGAGCTCCATCGCAGTCTTTAACACTGGTAGCATGCCGCGACAGCGTGGACGTGAACCGTATGTGCAGTTGACGGACTTTGAGCGAGGGCGTATAGTGGGCATGCGGGAGGCCGGGTGGACGTACCGCCGAATTGCTCAACACGTGGGGCGTGAGGTCTCCACAGTACATCGATGTTGTCGCCAGTGGTCGGCGGAAGGTGCACGTGCCCGTCGACCTGGGACCGGACTGCAGCGACGCACGGATGCACGCCAAGACCGTAGGATCCTACGCAGTGCCGTAGGGGACCGCACCGCCACTTCCCAGCAAATTAGGGACACTGTTGCTCCTGGGGTATCGGCGAGGACCATTCGCAACCGTCTCCATGAAGCTGGGCTACGGTCCCGCACACCGTTAGGCCGTCTTCCGCTCACGCCCCAACATCGTGCAGCCCGCCTCCAGTGGTGTCGCGACAGGCGTGAATGGAGGGACGAATGGAGACGTGTCGTCTTCAGCGATGAGAGTCGCTTCTGCCTTGGTGTCAATGATGGTCGTATGCGTGTTTGGCGCCGTGCAGGTGAGCGCCACAATCAGGACTGCATACGACCGAGGCACACAGGGCCAACACCCGGCATCATGGTGTGGGGAGCGATCTCCTACACTGGCCATACACCACTGGTGATCGTCGAGGGGACACTGAATAGTGCACAGTACATCCAAACCGTCATCGAACCCATCGTTCTACCATTCCTAGACCGGCAAGGGAACTTGCTGTTCCAACAGGACAATGCACGTCCGCATGTATCCCGTGCCACCCAACGTGCTCTAGAAGGTGTAAGTCAACTACCCTGGCCAGCAAGATCTCCGGATCTGTCCCCCATTGAGCATCTTTGGGACTGGATGAAGCGTCGTCTCACGCGGTCTGCACGTCCAGCACGAACGCTGGTCCAACTGAGGCACCAGGTGGAAATGGCATGGCAAGCCGTTCCACAGGACTACATCCAGCATCTCTACGATCGTCTCCATGGGAGAATAGCAGCCTGCATTGCTGCGAAAGGTGGATATACACTGTACTACTGCCGACATTGTGCATGCTCTGTTGCCTGTGTCTATGTGCCTGTGGTTCTGTCAGTGTGATCATGTGATGTATCTGACCCCAGGAATGTGTCAATAAAGTTTCCCCTTCCTGGGACAATGAATTCACAGTGTTCTTATTTCAATTTCCAGGAGTGTAATAATAATAATAAATGCGATTAAGATTGTTTTTGAATTATTGATTTATTCCAGATATGAACACATGTGACTCCTTTTTGTGGGGCTATCTTACAAAAATCTATTCACACTGTTGACTGCAATGCACTATTTGAAATTCTAAAGATATCAAGAGCAAAATACAGTGATCAAAACGTTATCTACAACAGGTACAGAAATCAGAATGTAGTCAATATAGTCGAAGGATATGAAAGGAATGCAGTAGTTGGGAACGGAGTGAGACAGGGCTATAACCTATCCTCCTTGTTATTCAGTGTGTAACTTGGGAAGCAGTGAATGAAATCAAGGAGAAATTGGAAATGGGATTTGAAGTTCACGGAGAAGAAATAAATATTTTTTCGTTTCTTAGTGACATTACAATACTATCAAAGACGGCAAAGGGCTGAGTAAATAGTCTCCTGAAAAAGAGGTTATAACATAAACATCAGCAAAAGTAAGAAGAGGGTAATGGAATGTAGGTGAATCAAATCAAGAGCTAGATTAGGAAACGAGACACTAATAGTAATACATGAGTGTTACTATCCGAGCAGCAAAGTAACTTATGTTGGCACAAGTAGATACGACAGAAAATGCAGACTGGCAATACTGTAGCCTCGTACGGAAGTCAAACGCGGACGATAAATAGTGCAGACAAGAAAAGAATAAAAGCTTTTGAAACATGGCGTTACAGAAGAAAGATGATTAGGTGAGTAGGCAGAGTAACACCATGATGTACTGGTCTAACTGAGTGAAAAAAGAAATTTACGGCACTATATGACTAAAAGTAGTGATTGATTGGTAGGACACATCCTGACGCGTCAAGGAATCGTCACTTTTGTAATTGAGGGAAGCGTGTGTGTGTGTGTGTGTGTGTGTGTGTGTGTGTGTGTGTGTGTGAGGTAAACATTTACCTTGCAGCAGTTATGCAGAGATGATGAGAGTTGCACAAGATAGACTACATGAAATTAGTGTTCTGACTGAAGACCACAACAGCAACAACAAAGTTATGATGGGGTAATATATTAGTCGAGTATTCTAAACGCCTTTCTTTTTCTGTCTACCACTAGAGTTGGCATAACATTTTTGTGGCGCTTTCGTGCTTACTAAATGAACCTGAAACGAAGCGTGCTGCTTTCCTTTGGATCCGCTCTATTTCTCATGTCAATCCCTTCTGATAACAGTCACATACTGAAGAGTAATATTCAAATACTGGTCACATAGAGTTTTGTAGGCTACTTCCCGTCTGTCATCCTTATTCCTCTCGTTACTTTTATGTGGTCGTTCCGCTTAAAATCGGTCGATACGCATTCTCCCAAATATTTAATGAATCTGATCGCTTCCGGTCGTTTTTCGGCAATCGTGGAATAGAAAAATAACGAGTGTATCGTTTATGGTGAGGGTCAATTGCCAAAACTTGCACCAAGCGCCGACCCTTTGCAGGCCGTCACGCATTACAATTTCCTACCATTACGACTTCCGTATACACAATAGCACATCCGCAAACAATGTCGGGGAACTTCCGCGGTTATTCACTAGGACAATAATATACGATGGGCGTTCAATAAGTAATGCAACACTTTTTTCCTCGGCCAATTTCGGTTGAAAAAAAAAAATGCGGAACTGTGGGAGATTGTGGAATATTCCCGCTTCAACCTTTATAGTTTCATGAGGTACCGATAGGCGGTGGCGCTGTACATAGCCTTCAAAATGGTGTCTGTAAAGGAGGTGACGCATAGAGCTGTCATTGGCTCCTTTTCGTGGAAACCCGGAGCATCGCAGATATTGATAGGCGCCTGGATAATGTCTACGGAGACCTGGCAGTGAACAAAAGCACGGTGAGTAGTTGGACGAGGCGTCTGCCATCACCGCAACAACGTCGTGCTAACCCATCCGATCTTCCACGTGCCACCCTGCCGCACACAACTGTATCTCCTCCCATGATGAAACGTGCGTACACACTCATTCGAGGTGATCGACGGATCACAATCAAAGACCTCGTTGCTTAACTGCACGTCTCTGTTGGAAGAGCGGCGTAAGGCCGTCGCATCGAAGGGAAATTATGTTGAAAAATAGGGTTTTGTAGCCAAAAGAGAGAGGAATAATTTGGTGTATTGGAATTCGGAATAAAACCAATTTGATTTCAGAAAAAAAATGTGTTGCATCACTGAACGCCCCTCCCGTATTGAGAACGTAAGTGCTCATTTACCACTTCCTAGGCGTACAAGTGTGACTGGTAAATGACTGACGGCAGACAACACACGGCGGAGGGGAGCTGAGCGCACTGACCGACTGCAGGGGCCGGCGACCTCGGCGGATGCGGATGGTCGCGATTATGATCTACGTGCTCTGCCCGCAATTACATACGCGACGCGCCAAGCCAGCGCCTCGCCGCTACGCCCGCGACAAATCACAGCGGTATCGCCTTTCAGATTAACACCTCTGGACGTTTCACACTTACTTTGTGACCAGTACGGTACAACAGGAGAACGCCAAACAAAGAACGTATCTAGATTAGACTCCCTATCCGTCAGACAGTTTTAACTCGTCACAATTCATTCACAGTCGCTAAAGTGTCACAGCCACATACTACTCTTCCTTTGTTCAGGTTTACCATGTTGCTCTCGGAGAGCAGGATCAAACTCCTTTGTAACAAAGTTCATTACAGGTAAATACACTCGTATAAACTGGACTTTAAGACCAAAAAGACGACGACCACGAAGGAATTATCTGAATGGGAAGGAAATCGGTAGAAGTGATATATATGTACAGACAAACAAATTATTACAGTTTCAGAAAAGTTGGATGATTTATTGAAGAGAATGAGCTTCACAAATTGAGTAAGCCAGTAACACGTTGGGACCACCTCTGTTCCTTAGGCAACCAGTTATTCGGATTGGCACTGATTTATAGAGTCGTTGCATGCCCTCCCGAGGGATATCGTGCTGAATTCTGTTTAATTGGCGCGTCCGATAATCAAAATCCCGAGCTTGTTAGATGGCCCTCGGCATAATACTCCAAACGTTCTCAATTAAAGACAGATCTCGCGACCTTCTTGGCTAAGGTAGAGATTTGGCAAGCACAAAGACAAAAAATGGTTCAAATGGCTCTGAGCCCTATGGGACTTACCCGGGGAAAAATAAACACCAATGGCTGGCCTGTGCCGTTGGTACATGGAGGTATTAACCAACGTAGCAACATACATTTTTAATAGCTATAACTATTAGTCTGAAAATGAAATAAGTACTGATGTAACGTTTTTCAGTACACTGTACTTAGTCACAAATAGAAAAATCTCCACTTATGTCCCTAACACCCTGTATATGCCAACATTGTCGATCGAACACTGAATTTAATGTTCGTTTTGAAATCATATTATCACAATAAATAATGGCTTAAATGGTTCAAATGGCTCTGAGCACTATGCGACTTAACTTCTGAGGTCATCAGTCGCCTAGAACTTAGAACTAATTAAACCTAACCAACCTAAGGACATCACACACATCCATGCCCGAGGCAGGATTCGAACCTGCAACTGGAGCGGTCGCTCGGCTCCAGACTGTAGCGCCCAGAACCGCACGGGCACTCCGGCCGGCTCACAATAAATTAGCCAACGTCTTTGTGTGCACGTTGTCTCCCCAGAAATAGGGGAGTGTTTGCTTGGCTATGCGAGTCTTGTTACGACTTAACTGAATTTTTGCCCATCTAACAATTTTATCTTTTTGAAAATCAGTACGTCCAAAATACGGTTTATGAAGCACAATGTTTAGGCCCTCCTTAACACAAAATACTTTCTTTTTGTTACACAAATAAGTTTCGGCAAAGTTTTGTTATCGGCGGGTTTTTCATTTTGAAAACACGCAAACCACGGAATTATACGTGAAGTATTTCAGTACCTTCACCTTTTGTTTCTCAGATATCACCAGAAGTGCTACAGGATGTTTCATGATACAACCTATCATCTGTAACACGGACGCTTCTTTTCACTAAAATTTTGCTCATAGACATTAATAAATTCCAATGATTAATGCAATGGGAGTGTTGAAATGAAAGTTCCTGTTAATCAGGTTTTTTCAGTTGTTTGTTGATTAGATTACAAAATCGCTAAATAAAATAAGTGCGCTATTATAGTTCGTTCTTCTGAATTGCGGAAAGCTGCCCTCAAACTAAAACACTGTTGTTTGAACGAACATTTCCTTATGAATAAGCGTGACTGCGGTGTATGTATTAGCTCATGTTCTTACAGTTGCCTATCGAACGTTTAACAAATACGAGGCATTCAAGATAAGACCAAAATGTATACTAAGACAACTCCGCTGCCCAGTAAATTACCTCTAATAAATGCACTAATAGTACATCTGGTGTTTGATGCAAATGTACAAAACGTTCGCATGTATTATCGTGCAGGTACCTGCAGTTGAGCATAATGGTGTCAACACAAGAAATGGAGCACTGTGTAGTGATAGATCAGTCTCATGGGTATAGAAAAACTCCAGTACACACCAAAGCAGAGAACCACCCAATGGCCATCGACTGTACAACAACGTAATCATATAGGCCTGCCTATAACGAATGATGGAACTGCATACGACTGCTTTTCAAGCATTCATCGCAGACGTTCATTAGAAGGTTTTCGTGGGAGCCGAGAATCCGTCGCACGCCAATTCTTGACAGCCGGAAACCTATCAGCAGCTGTACCTATATCGACAATAGTAACTGCCAATACTTGTAAGAGATCGAAGAGAGATTTCTACGTGTGCAGGAGAATTACCGTTTCCCTACGAAAGTGACATTTCCAACGATTCAACTTTTCATATTTCCGGAATAGCCGAAAAATGACAGAAAAGAAGGAAGATTAGGGATTAACTGTCCGTCGACGGCGAGGTAATCAGAGATGGAGTACAAGCTCGGTTCTGGAAAAGGTGAGGAAGGAAATCGGCCGTATCTTTAGCCTCAACGATTTTCGAATACCAGTGAAAACCTGAATCTTAATGGAAGGACGGGGGACTGAACCGCTGTCCTCTCGAATCCAAGTTCACTGTCTTACTATTGCGCCGCCTCACAATAAAAAAAAAATAATAATAAGAAAGAAGGATGAAAGAGACAGAAAGGGAGCGAGAGGAAGGGAGTGTGGGAGGGAGACAGAGTGGGAGAGGGAGAGACAAACAGAGACATATATAGAGGGTCGAACCTGGGGCTCGACAAACTGGCATGGTGTTCGAGAAGTCGTCCGCTACACACAACACGGTTATGCGTGCTATTTTCTTCTAACTACATTACTGCAAAAGGCACAGTTAATGACACTAATTCCAAGATGAGGTCGCTCTAAGTATCATAGTCCTTGAACTGTGGAACGCTGTAGGTGCGCTATTTACAGGCATTCCTGGCAACCTGACAGATCTCGTTGAACTCTTCTTCAGAGGTTGTTTATCAAACTGCTGTCAAACACATCAATCTTCTGAAAGCTAGAATAACAGTGCAATTTTCTTTACTGATGGAAGATAATACTTCTTGACAAGTGTTCGAGGAGTATGTGTTGCGCTTGTAAGAGATGGGCGTACTGAAATTCGCTTTAGAACCGAAGGAATAAAATAGAACCAACCGACTTCTTGCATCATATCAACAAAATTTAATTTTAGGGCTTCATATTGATGTTAGATTACTGCATTATGAAGTAGGGACATTTTGTATGTATTGAACACTAAAATCGGTACATTTGTGTGACAAATTCGCTTCAAAGTTTCTACTAAACCAAGCGGCATCGTTCGTAAACGTTTTACGATGATCTGAAGTGGCTGGGAATTGATATGTTGCTCAGTTTTGGGAGCGCGATGTCAGTACGTAGACAGACTCTTCGTCGGAAGCAGCGGAGGAAGGCGAAGTGTGCGGCGCGGGATTAGCCGAGCGGTCTTAGGCGCTGCAGTCATGGACTGTGCGGCTAGTCCCAGCGGAGGTTCGAGTCCTCCCTCGGGCGTGTGTGTGTGTGTGTGTGTGTGTGTGTGTGTGTGTGTGTGTGTGTGTGTTGTCCTTAGGATAATTTAGGTTAAGTAGTGTGTAAGCTTAGGGACTGATGACCTTAGCAGTTAAGTCCCATAAGATTTCACACACACAAGGCGAAGTGTAGAGAGACGAGTTGCTTGCCAGCCACCGACGTCCAACTGAATGTTCCATACGAATGGGAAACGCTAACGTGCTATAAATATTACATTTTCTGGACAGCCTAGTTCTGTCCACAGTCTCACACTCCGACCGTCCATACTGTGCGACACCACTCACCTTTTCTTGCAAAGTCTATTAAATGTCCAACCACAAGCATTACCTTCTCGGATGCCATACAAGCGTAATTTAATTTAATTCGGTATTTGCCACCATACACTGCCTGGGAATCATTTCACATAATAATAATAATTATTATTATTATTTCTTCTTTCCTTTCTCAGACGTTATGTCTGGTTAAAGATGGGAAGTGACGCGGACCTTGATCAAGCGTGACTTCCTTTTAACTGTACGGTATACGTTACATTGCATTTAGGAACTTTCGGTTAATTGAACATGTATCAATAATTACAGATTTCTCTAGTTGTATATATACATTTGGATGTAGCTGTACTGCGTTGATGTACTGGTGGATATTGTGTGGTATGACTCCCGTAGCTGATAGTAATATTTCATTATTATTATTATTTTACTATTATTATATTACAAGGTGCGACTTTCAACCAGTAAGCGCGAGCCCACAAATATAAACAGAACTGACTGTTAATGCGAGTAGGACTGCAGTCCTTTGGGCCTTGACCTGCGAGTCGGACGCGTTCCGCAACTCAGAAGTTAAATACTCACAGTAATGATGTTGGTCAGTATTTTGGGCGATGTTCAACGTTACTATAACATTCTTATAGTATAAGTTTCAATTAGCGTTTAATACGAGACTGATATGCAAAAAACGTTGTATTTATAAAATCGGCGCACGTAATTGACACCAACTCACTGCCAAACGTGCTTCGCGTGATGCGTACTACACCAGCGGTGATCTTAACCCTCCACTATGCTTTCCTGAGCCTAGTTAACTATTCTTGGATGTCGTAGCACACGTGGCATTTCCCTTCTGCTAATAAGCGTTCTCTAACCATTATTTTTTAGTGTTTTACACACGCATCAGTCGCTAGTTCTCTTTAGTACTTCTTCATTTCATAGCCGGCCGATGTGACCGAGCGGTTCTAGGTTCTTCAGTCCGGAACCGCGCTGCTGCTACGGTTCCAGGTTCGAATCCTGCCTCGGGCATGGCTGTGTGTGATGTCCTTAGGTTAGTTAGGTTTAAGTAGTTCTAAGTTCTAGGGGACTAATGACCTCAGAAGTTGAGTCCCATAGTGCTCAGAGCCATTTGAACCATTTTTTGTTAAGTCCCATAGTGCTTAGAGCCTTTTGAACCATTTCTTCATTTTGTACTTTATTTTCCAGCCAAATTTTTAACACTCGCATACAGCACATTTAAACTGTTTCCATTTACTTTTTTCCATTATCCAAGTTTCATTTCGGATTAATGCCGGCGTCCAGAGGAGCTCTTCCAGAAACTTTTTCCTAATTCCATGCCAGTCTAGAATTCTTTAACGTTTTCTACCCTGGCTTCGAAGCCAATGCGTAATCCACCCACCACATGAGAGAATCCTTTCAATAATTCTATTACTGTATCTACACAATTTCGAGTGTTCACCAGGTCGCTGGTCTTAACTCGACTACTCCTCGTCTAAGCAATGAATAGTATAACTTAAGATTATCAATACCCATCATTTGTGCTACGAATAATAGTACTTTTAACTTACTTTTTAGCAAAGACATTCAAACAAGTGTGAGTTAGTTACATGTTCCATAGATAATTTGAAATATTCTTTTATCGCAGTGATGTGGAACGAGTCAGTCTACAGGATATATAGGCCTATACATGGTAAGTATTAATATCAATTAACACGCATTTTTTACACCTACCCATGCAACTACTCTTAAAAAACATTTTTTTTCGGTTACTGACGACCGGAAAATGTTGCGCAGTATACCAGCATTTGTTAGCGTTATGGTCAGATTTCATTAATTTGAACGCTGCCGAGTTGCACCATGGTTCCGAGTGCACGTATACTGTAGTGTGACCCCCCCCCCCACCTCCCCCGCCACTGCCCATAACTGGCTCGGTAGATCAGTTAAAAGGTCGGAGAAATGAACCGGCATAGAATCACCATCAGAACCACGCCTAGTTAGCACTGTGGTGTGTGGTGTTCGAACCAATGATAGCTTTGGTTAGTTACTTATTTACTTAATGTTGTATTGACACAGTGGTACGTATTTTTTATGTAGAGAGGGACTAAGTACCCGTCCATGTTCACCGATACAGGGAGGGAGGAAAACACATTTACATATATTCAGATACTCCTAGGTTGATTCCTTTCGAGTTTATTTTATTTCCTTGACCCGTACGATAGAGACGGTAGATTTGTACAATCTATTTGAAGTACTGGATGTCTGAAGTCACCCAACAGTGTGAAAGGGCGTCGACCCCCTCCAACGATTCCCATTAAGTTTCTTCAACAGGTTTGTCACATTTTCGTATGGGTTGTGTCTATCTGATATGAATCTAGCAGCGTGTCTGTGCAATTTATTTCACGTCATTTCATACTGATGCGTATTTAAATATATAACATTTGCCACTGGTACTCCAACGATGTCGAATTCTGTTGGTTTGGTTAGTGTTGTTTAACGTCCCGTCGACAACGAGGTCATTAGAGACGGAGCGCTAGCTCGGGTTAGGGAAGGATGGGGAAGGAAATCAGCCGTGCCCTTTGAAAGAAACCATCCCAGCATTTGGCTGAAACGATTTAGGGAAATCACGGAAAACCTAAATCAGGATGGCTGGAGACGGGATTGAACCGTCGTCCTCCCGAATGCGAGTCCAGTGTGCTAACCACTGCGCCACCTCGCTCGGTAATGTCGAATTATGTTAACATCCGAGGAAAGCTGCCATTGAGTAGGTCATGTGGAAGTACTGAAAGTGCTAGTGGCTCGATGCTCGCTGGCGTTTCCCTGCTCAGGTGAAACCAGCCTAGGAGCACCCCGTGTCAACCGAGCCGCGGCGGGGCCGGAAACGGCCGGCGAGCTATCAGGTGGCGATGTCAGCTGGAAGCGGGCAACCGGGCCCTGGAAAGCGGCAACGCCGCTGGCGCGCCAGCGTGAGCGTGACGTCAGCAGGATGAGGCCGAGCCGCGAGGCGCAACAGGCGGCGGCTGCCCCGCCTCTGGCTGTGGCTGTGGCTGTGGCTACGTCACTCACCTCCTGACACCGCGCGCCGCGTTGCGCAACACCCATTCTTCACCCTCGCTGCTCCGACGACGCAAATCCTCACATTCGGTGCTATTCGTTCACCTCTAAGCCAGTCTAACCGTGTGTGGAATAGAGTACTCCTTGTACCTCTCACTTCTCTCCCGTTACCTGTCCGTTTGCCTAAGCTGTGCGACGAGAATGACTGCCAGTAAACCTCAGTATTAGCTCCGACTTCTCGGAAATTCTCATTGTGAAACTTACGTGGGAGGAGATCGTATGTTGCTCGACTCTCATCCGAACGTACACTCTCAGCCTTTCAACAGCAAACTTCTTCGCAGTTCACAATGGCTCTCTTATAGCTCTTGTTGAGCTTTTGCGTAACGCTCTCCCGCCGACTTAACGAGCCCGAAACGAAACTCGCAGCTCTTCCATGGATCCCGCATCTCTCTTTCTCTCTCCAGCCCCAGGCAGAGACCAATACTTTAACAATCGCTCTTTTTTTTTTGTTAACCACTTCTTTCGTGGACGAACAACATTTCCTTAAGATTCTCCGAATAAATCTCGGCCTAGCATACACTGAGATGATAAAAGCCATGGCATATCTCCTACTGTCGCGTCGGACCACTTCTTGCCTGTCGCATTGCAGCAGCTCTACATGGCTTAGACTCAACAAGTAGCTGGAAGTCCCCAACAGAAACAATGAGCCATGCTCTCTCTATAGTCGTCCGTAACTGCCAAACTGTTTGAACTGACCACTAGATTATGTCCCGCAAATGTTAGACAGAATGCACGCCGCCGGTCGGTGTGGCCGAGCGGTTCTAGGCGCTTCAGTCTGGAACCGGTCGACCACTACGGTCGCAGGTTCGAATCCTGCCTCGGGCATGGATGTGTGTGATGTCTTTAGGTTAGTTAGGTTTAAGTAGTTCTAAGTTCTAGGGAACTGATGACCTCAGCTGTTAAGTCCCATAGTGCACGCCAGCCGATCTGGGTGACCTAACCATTCGCTCGAGCTGTCCGGAACGTTCTGCCATGGCGCGTTGTCATCCATAAAAATTCCGTCCTTGTTTGGGAACATGTAATCCGTGAATGACTGCATATGGTCTCCAAGTAGCCAAACACAACCATTTCCAGTCAATGATCGGTTCAATTGGACGAGAGGATCCAGTCGATTCCGTGTAAAACAACCAGCGTCATTATTGAGCTACCCCCAGCTTGCACAGTGACTTCTTGACAACTTGGGTACACGGCTTCGTGGGGTCTGCGCCACACTCGAAACCTACCATCTGCTCTTACCAACTGAAATTTGGACTCATCTGACCAGGCTACGGTTTTCCAGTCGTCTAGGATCCAACCGATATGGCCACGATCTCAGGAGAGGCGCTGCAGTGATGTGCTGTTAGCATAAGGAACTCGCGCCGGTCGTCTGCTGCCGTAGCCCATTAACGCCAAATTACGCCGCACAGTCCTAACGGATACGTTCGTCGTACGTCCCACATCGATTTCTGCAGTTATTTCACGCAGTGTTGCTTGTTTGATAGCGCTGACAAGTGTACACAAACATCGCTGCTATCGGTCGTTATGTGAAGGCCGTTGGCCACTGCGTTGTCCATGATGATATGTAATGCAGTATGAGAACCTTACCAGATAGGACAGTCGGCGAACATCGAAAAAGTTCGAGGAGGGCTATTCGTTGTGTATTATTGCGAAACACAGGTGAGGGAGTCATGTATATGGCAGATTGGGCTAGAATGCCAATCGTTAAAACAAAAGGGGTTTTCATTGTTGCAATGTCTTTTCACGAAATTTCAGTCACCAACTTTCTCCTCCGAATGGAAATTATTTTGTTGGCGTCCGCCTACACATGGAGAAAAGAACATCGTAATAAATTAAGATAAATTAGAGTTCGCACGGAAATATTTAAGTGTTTTTCCTGCGCGCTTGTTGAGAGTGAAACCGTAGAGAACAATCAATGTGGTTCAACGAACCTTCTGCTAGGTACTTAACTGTGAACTGAATGTTAGTCGTGTGGATGTAAACGTGGACTTTGTCCCGAATTCGAAACTGCATTTCATTTCCACAGTGTTATTACAGTATCTCACATCTGTAGTTATACCTAAAAATTGTTTTTGTTAGAAGTATTTCAGTTATAATATGACGTTCAAAAATGTTCAACTGTGTGTGAAATCTTATGGGACTTAATTGCTAAGGTCATTAGTCCCTAAGATTACACACTGCTTAACCTAAGTTATCCTAAGACAAGCACACACACACACACACACACACACACACACACACACACACACACCGATGCCCGAGGGAGGACTCGAACCTCCGCCGGGACCAGCCGCACGGTCCATGAATGCACCGCCTTAGACCGCTCGGCAATATGACGTCTTCAGTCACAATGTATACTGTTTTTCTATTTAAATCCGATGCGTTTCGGAGTTGAAACGCTTTCCAGGCACGAAACTCACGTTCTTGAGAGTTGCATCTAAATCAACTGACACTCAAATGCAGTATTTGAACAATAAAACATTAAATTTCGTGACGTGCAGCTGCGAAAGTGGTAGTTTGTCACTGGTACAGACGACAAACATAAATCCCCGCATGAGAAGCTATTTTCAGCAAGTTGACGACGATGTTGTTCCTTTACTGTTAGGTGATGAGCGGATTTAACTCACAAAAATATCAGTATAATCTCTCAAATTGGACGCGTCGCTTTTATTGGCCTGTTTAAAAAAAATTAACAACTGTGACTGATGACTATTGCTGATAAAATATTTCTAACGTAAAGGAAATAACGTCGGACAGTCTAAAACAACAAAATGTCTATTAAGAACGAAGTGAGTTTCTTCCGGTTGAGCAAGCGGCGGGCCGCGGCTGCAGTTATGCAATGGAAGCGACAGGTGCTTCGCCCATTAAAAACGAGCACCACAGCAGAAACAATTTGCTGCAGCGTAATGGCCGGCGAGGCGGATGTGGTGTGAATCGAGGCCGCGTGTCCCCTTGTGGCGGATGACAGATCACCACGCCCCCTACCCCTCAACCTGGACGCGCCAAGTCACGCACCATACCAAGTAAAGGCTCCACCATCCGTGTAAGCATTTCCTCTCTCAACTTTTTCTTATTTGCTATTTTCTTTTAGTCTGTTATCTACATGAAGTGACATCAATATAACACACAATATTTTAACATACGCTGGAGCGCCGCAGAAACTGTTATAAGCATGCGTATTCAAATACAGAGATATGTAAACGGGCAGAATACGGCGCTGCGGTCGGCAATGCCCATATAAGACAACAAGTGACTGGTGCAGTTGTTAGATCGGTCATTACTGCTACAATGGCACATTATCAAGATTTAAGTGAGTTTGAACGTGCTGTTATTGTCGTCGCACGAGCGATGGGACACAGCAGCACCGAAGTAGCAACGAAGTGGGGGTTTTCTCGTGCGACCATTTCACGAGTGTACCATGAATATCAGGAATCCGATAAAACCTCAAATCTCCGATATTGCTTCGGCCAGAAAAAGATCCTGCAAGAACGAGACCAATGACGACTGTTCAACGTGACAGAAGTGCAACCCTCTCGCAGATTGCTGCAGATTTCAATGCTGGGCCACCAGCAAGTGTCAGCGTGCGAACCATTCGACGAAACGTCATCAATATGGGCTTTCGGAGGCGAAGGCCCACCCGTGTACCCTTGATGACTGCACGACACAAAGCTTTACGCCTCGCCTGAGCCCGTCAGCACCGACACTGGACAGTTGATGGCTGGAAACATGTTGACTGGTCGGACGAGTCTCGTTTCAAATTGTATCGAGCGGATGGACGTGTACGGGTATGGAAACAACCTCATGAATCCATGGACCCTGCATGTCAGCAGGGGACTGTTCAAGCTGGTGGAAGCTCTGTAATGGTGTGGGGTGTGTGCATTTGTAGTGATACGGGACCCCTGATACGTCTAGATACGACTCTGACAGGTGACACGTACGTAAGCATCCTGTCTGATCACCTGCATCCATTCGTGTCCATTGTATATTCCTACGGACTTGGGCAATTCCAGAAGGACACCGTGACACCCCACACGTCCAGAATTGCTGAAGAGTAGCTCTAGGAACGTTCTTCTGAGTTTAAACACTTCCACTGGCCACCATACTCACCAGACATGAACATTATTGAGCATGTCTGAGATGCCTTGCAACGTGCTGTACAGGAGAGATCTCCACCCCCACGTACTATTACAGATTTATGAACAGCCCTGCATGACTGATGGTGTCAGTTCCCTCCAGCATTACTTCACACATTAGTCGAGTCCATGCCAAGTCGTGTCGCAGCACTTCTGCGTGACGCGAGGGCCCCACGCGATATGAGGAAGATGTACCAATTTCTTTGGCTCTTCAGTGTAATTTCAAATGTGTTGTTAATAACTAAGCAATATACTGTTTGAGAGGGAAAACGCTAAATTGAATACCTACATAAGAGAAAAATAATAGCTTAAAACAGTAAAAAGTAACTAAGGAAGTCTACGTGCTACCATTTGGCCACCTGGCGCACGGATACCTGTTCATCCGGAATTCAGAACGCTCACGGTACTAGTCTGTTACACTATTCTCGACAGTCTTACTATACAACACAGCACTACACTACACTACACTACACTGCTGTACTTGGTATCAGTAGGTGGATCGAAACAGCATATCCAGACACTACGGGATGATGATGGCATTGAAACAGAGGATGACACGCGTAAAGCTCAAATACTAAACACCTTTTCCATGCGGCTTTTCGCGGATGATGCTGTAGTATACAGAGAAGTTGCAGCATTAGAAAATTGTAGCGAAATGCAGGAAGATCTGCAGCGGATAGGCACTTGGTGCAGGGAGTGGCAACTGACCCTTAATATAGACAAATGTAATGTATTGCGAATACATAGAAAGAAGGAGCCTTTATTGTATGATTATATGATAGCGGAACAAACACTGATGGCAGTTACTTCTGTAAATTATCTGGGAGTATGCGTGCGGAACGATTTGAAGTGGAGTGATCATATAAAATTAATTGTTGGTAAGGCGGGTACCAGGTTGAGATTCATTGGGAGAGTGCTTAGAAAATGTAGTCCATCAACAAAGGAGGTGGCTTACAAAACACTCGTTCGACCTATACTTGAGTATTCCTCATCAGTGTGGGATCCGTACCAGATCGGTCTGACGGAGGAGATAGAGAAGATCCAAAGAAGAGCGGCGCGTTTCGTCACAGGGTTATTTGGTAACCGTGATAGCGTTACGGAGATGTTTAATAAACTCAAGTGGCAGACTGCAAGAGAGGCGCTCTGCATCGCGGTGTAGCTTGCTCGCCAGGTTTCGAGAGGGTGCGTTTCTGGATGAGGTATCGAATATATTGCTTCCCCCTATTTATACCTCCCGAGGAGATCACGAATGTAAAATTAGAGAGATTAGAGCGCGCACGGAGGCTTTCAGACAGTCGTTCTTCCTGCGAACCATACGCGACTGGAACAGGAAAGGGAGGTAATGACAGTGGCACGTAAAGTGCCCTCCGCCACACGCCGTTGGGTGGCTTGCGGAGTATAAATGTAGATGTAGATGTAGAACCAAGCTGGATCTCTTATTTGTCTAGATGGTTAGCCCCTGGCGTGCTGAGTTGCAGCTCTGGATTCACGGCGGCAGCGCTGCTGTTTCCACCCAAGGTGCACAGATTGGGATATGGCTGTCAGGGTCTCAGGAAACCCTTCTTGGTCCTCCCCGAGGCTCATCTCCTAACTGCTTCCAGAAGGCTGATGTAGGTGGACGTTCTGTCGTGGCGCGACTCGTTATCATGATGTACGGTCTCCTCTTGATTCTCACTCATCCACCTAGGCTTGCAATTTATAGGCTGATATTTTAGCTGTCAGTGAGTTCAGCTTATGGCACAGTTCCTCATTCCTTATCATTTTACAGATTTTTTCATTTCCAAATGCGTTTCTGTAATGGTCGCACTTTTTGAGCCTGTTCTGTGCGTCTCTACTTGTTACTGCCAGCAAGCCTAATACCACCGGCAGCACCTGAGTCAGTGTTGTTCTATACGCGCCAGTCACGCGCGAGAGTACACTTCTCTGTGCTCGCCTAGAGCCTGTGCTGTCTTTATCTTTCTGGCTCTATGAGCCCAAACGCTGGACCCGTAGCCCACAATAGCAAGACACGAGAATATCGAAGAAACGCCACAAGACTCGTAGCGTCGCCCCCACAGGATAAGTGATGTTTCTCATCACGATGTCCAGGTTACAGCCGTTTAGAGGCAATTTGTAAGCACTGCATAGCCGATTTCGCGTCTCCATCCGAATCATTCCAGCGGCCACTTCGGTCGCCTACTGGTTAGCGTTGTTAGCTATTAGCATTATCCCTAGTGTTCATTTCTGACAATCTCTTCAGATGTCTCTGTGATGGAATATAATCTACACAGCTTCATGACGCTAAATGAGAAACTGCTTGATTAAATAAACAGCGAATTTAACATGCAATCCGCAGTGGTGTCAACTCTAAAGACTTCTGCCAAACTGAGAGTCATCCGACATTTTTTTTATATATCTCTTCTATTCACTGTTAACGCAGATCTGAGGAATTCGGTCTTCCACAATTGTTTCACAGTCGAAAATTGCAGTACGGTCGCTCATCTCAACCATCGTGCGAACATCGAAACGGCAGATATGATCGAAGAACAAAAAAGCAGTTACCGTCGCTTAGAAGTAGAAAGGCATCAGGTTGGTTGGTTGGTTGGTTTGGGGAAGGAGACCAGACAGCGTGGTCATCGGTCTCATCGGATTAGGGAGGGAAGTCGGCCGTGCCCTTTCAGAGGAACCATCCCGGCATTTGCCTGGAGTGATTTAGGGAAATCACGGAAAACCTAAATCAGGATGGCCGGACGCGGGATTGAACCGTCGTCCTCCCGAATGAGAAAGGCATCAGGACCAGATGAGACACCTATATGTCATTCTACATGGATTATGCAAAAGAACTTGCTCCCGTACTAGCAGCAGTTTATCGTAGGTCGCTGGAGAAACGAAAGATTTCTAGCGACAAGAAAAAAGTGAGGGTCATTCCCGTTTTCGAAGAGTCGTAGGACAGATGCGTATAATTATAAGCCTATATAGTTCACGTCAATCTATTGTAGAATTACTGAACTTGTTTTATGCTCCCATACCATGACGTTTTTTGAGAACGAAAACCACACCCATAAAATTCAAAATGGATTCCACAAACAGAGATCTTGCGACACTCACCCTCTGTCCCTCCACGAGATCCATAGTGCTGGAGACGTAAGCGCTCAGGTAGATGTCGTGTTCCTAGACTTCAGGAATGCACTTCACACGGTCCCGCACTGCCGTTTAGTGAAAAAAATTATACGGGAGCTTACCCAGACTCGGACAAGAATTGCAAGCTTTCCCTGAAGCTCTTAACAGAACAAAATCGAGAGTGCAAAGGTAATTTCATGAGCACCCCAAGGAAATGTAATGGGCCGTTAATGTTTACAATATACGTAAATTATCAAGTAGGTTATGTCGGATGATGCGGTTATGTGCAAGGAGGTAGGCACGTTAGAAGACTGTAGCTATTTGCAGAAGGACCGACAGAGGGTTGATGAATGGTGCAACGAGTCCCAATTGTAACTAAATGTAACACACTGGGCATAGATAGGAGAAGAAATCAAATACTGTAGAATTACAGCATTGATGAGAAACTGTTGGAAACAGTGTCTAACGTAAAATATCTAGGAGTAACAAATCCGAGACCGTAAGTGGAATGATCACATAAAATGACAGTGGGAAAAGCAAATGCTAAACTGAGATTTATACGGAGTATCTAATGGAATGTAACTCATCCACGAAAGAAGTGGCTTGCAGAACACTTGTTCGGCCGATTCTTGAATATTGCGAATTGCTCTGGAGTCATTACCAGGTAGAACTAACAGTACTGAAAAGCAATGTGTTTCGTCACAGGCTCGTTTAGTGGGCGCCAGAGCGTTACACAAATGCTCAACCAACTCCAATGTCAGACCCCACAAGAGAGGTTACTATTGAAATCCCGGGAGAGTACTTTCCGAGAAGAGTCGTAGAAGATACTACTCTAACGTCCTTCCACATACGCCTCTCGAAATGACCACAACGAGAAAATCTGAGAAATTTGAGCTAGTACAGAGGTTTACGGGCAATTGGAACACGGAAAGGAGGACCAACAGTGGTGCCAGAAGTACCCTCCGCCAGATACCATCAGGTAGCTTGAGGAGTATTGATGTAGAGGTAGCTTGACAACGATTTTCCGCGTCACTGTCGTGGTTTCTCCGCGCCCCTTCGGCAAAATCTGAAATTATTTCTGAACAAAATCAAGAAGTGAGCGCAGAAAGGTAAGTTCTGAAGGCTGATAGCGTGTGTCGTGACTAGGAGGACTGGTAGGTAGGCCCCGGCCTCTCCCCCTACATACAAGGACACTTCGTAGTCTCCCCTCTTTTCGTTGTAACCGCACAGTGCGAGCTATCAACATGGATCTCCTCGCTACAATTTCTCGCATGGAAATCTCCTTGCCGGCCGAGGTGGCCGAGCGGTTCTAGGCGCTTCAGTCTGGAACCGCGCGACCGCTACGGTCGCAGGTTCGAATCCTGCCTCGGGCATGGATGTGTGTGATGTCCTTAGGTCAGTTAGGTTTAAGTAGTTGAAAGTTCTAGGGGACTGATGACCTTAGAAGTTAAGTCCCATAGTGCTCAGAGCCATTTGAACCATTTGAAATCTCCTTCAGTTTGCAGATAGGCGCAGTCACAGAGCTCTTTTTATGCACTCAGTACTTCAGTTGTTTAGAGCAGGCTGTTTTACTCTACTGTTGCAGATATCGTAAAGCTTAATACATTGGATTTCATTCCCTTGAAAATAAACAGAATATCGGAATAATTTAAGAAA
This sequence comes from Schistocerca americana, assembly GCF_021461395.2. NCBI lineage: Eukaryota > Metazoa > Arthropoda > Insecta > Orthoptera > Acrididae > Schistocerca > Schistocerca americana. The sequence continues at coordinate 248,788,942 of NC_060130.1, read as the reverse complement.
ACAAACAGTTCATTGCACTCAACAGTGTATCGTGAGCGTGATAAAGTGATATGAAACTATTTTATAATGCATGACATCCCGCATTAACTAATAACTTGTACACTGAGATGACCAACGTTCTGCGATACCTCGTAATATTGCGTCGGACCTCCTTTTCAGCTTGACCTGGCATGGGCTCCACAAGTCGTTGGAGTCCCCTGAAAAAATATTGAGCCATGCTGCCTTTGTAACCGTGCATAATTGCGAAAGCGCTCCCGGTGCAGGATTTTGTGCATGAACCGTCCCATCAATGTTCAGAGAGATCAGTTTTGGGCGATCTGAGTGGCCAAATCATTCGCTCGAACTGTCAAGAATGTTTTGACGTGGCGCATTGTCATCCATGAAAACACCATCGTTGTTTGGCAACATGAAGCCCTTAAATGGCCACAGAGGGTCTCCAAGTAGTCTGAAGCAACCATTTCCAGTCAATGATCGTTCAATAGGGCCAGAGGACCCAGTCCATACCATGTAAACACAGCCCACAACAAAATTGAGCCATCTCCAGCTTGCAACGTGCCTTGTTGAAAACTTGGGCCCGTGGCTTCGTGGGGTCTGCGCCACACTAGACACCTACCAACAGCTCTTACCTATTGAAATCGGACTCATCCGACCAAGCCACAGTTTCCCAGTCGTCTATGGCCACGAGCTAAGGAGAGGCGCTGCAAGCGATGTTGTCCTGCTAGCAAAGGCACTCGCGTCGGTCGTCTGCTACCATAGCCCATTAACGCCAAATTTTGGCGAAATGTTTGAACGAGTATGTCCGTCGTACGTCCCACGTTTATTTCTGCGGTTATTTCACGCAGTGTTGCTTTTCTATTAGAGCTGACAACTTTAACACGAACGACACTGCTGTGCGCCGTTACGTGAGGGCCGTTTGTGAGAGGTAATGCCTGAATTTGGTATTCTTGGCACACTCTTACACTGTGCATCTCTGAATACTGAATTCCCTAATGATTTCCGAAATGGAAAGTTCCATGGGTCTAGCTCCAACTACTATTCCGCGTTCAAAGTCTGCTAACTTCCGTCGCGCGGTCAGAATCACGTCGGAAACCTTTTCAAAATGGCTCAAATGGTTCAGAGCACTATGGGACTTAACATCTGAGGTAATCAGTCCCCTAGAACTTAGAACTACTTAAACCTAACCAACCTAAGGACATCACACACATCCATACCCGAGACTGGATTCGAATCTGCGACCGTATCAGCAGTGCGGTTCAGGACTGAAGCGCCTAGAACCGTTCGGCCACAACGGCCGGCAAACCTTTTCACATTAATCACCTGAGTACAAATGGAAGCTCTGCCCTTTTGTACCATGTGTACGCGATACTACTGCATCTGTGTATGTGTATATCACTATCCATGACTTTTGTTACTTCAGTGTCATTTGACAGTATTTCCTTCCTTCCTGCCGCTTATAGCATTGTACGTTTATTCATGACTCGACAAATTTATGTTTATTATTGTGTCATTTGATGCTCTTCATTTTGCCACAGTTCTCAGAAAAACTGCTACGTAGTCGCGTGCACCACCTTATTGTGAATCATGTAAACATTGATCTGTGTTTAACTGTTTGTGTATCGCATTTTCGGAGGCAGAGATTGTGAACAAGTCCAGTATTTACCTCATCGAGCGTAGAACACCGCCTAGTCGTTAATCCGCTTCGCGGACTGAATACGTGTCTGGCTCACCTGTCTCGTACTATATGGCGCTGCGTGTTAAGCTATAAGAGCAGCTGTCTCTAATTCCGTTCTTCATGAATGTACGCATAATTTAGGAACACAATGAATTGTTACTGTTATTGTACGTTATCACGAAAGTTCTCAGCTATAAGTTTGGAATAGCGAATAAAGTATGTCATCTAGTGTTTGGAATTAAAAACGTGGACATTTCGATTTTATACAGGTGCCACCAAAAGCTAAGTTAAGTCATGTCTTGGCAGACGTGTTACATACCTGATGACAAATTCACGTGCCTAAAAGCACCAACGTTAAAACGCAGCGGATATCAACATCTCCTTCGCGTCTGCACCTACCCTTAGCAACCACTGTCTTCGTTTATTCGCGTGTCGGCGGGAAGGACGGGGGTAACGAAGTCTTGTTTTAATGAAAGAGAAACAGCCAAGCAAATGGATGCGCCCGCCTCGTTTCCCGTCCGTTACACTGTTCCCGTGGTAAAGTATCGCTCCATTTCCAAAACTCATTAGCATACGGAAATAATGGGCACCAATTAGACTCCCGTCTTCCAACAGGCTCTTCCAGTGCCGGCCTCTTCCACTGCTATTCAAACATTTATAATAGCAGCCTATTTAATAAACTTAAAGGAAAAGGAGAAGCAGAAGACTCACATACATCTAGAACTGAAAGAATTTCGAGAATGACACACTGGATTTCAGTAAACCGATCGTGGGTAATCCTGTTACACATGAGCAAGGGTTCGCGCGTTGGTCCACTTCAGCTGACCACAGAAATGACAACTAAAATAATGCACGGTCGCTCTACGAAACTAAGAAACGACGAGGCGCAGTGGTCCGACACTGAACTCGTGTTCCGCAGACAGCTGTTCAAATCCCCGCTCGGTTATACAATTTCAGGTATTCCGTGATTTTCCTAAACCGCTTAAAGCCAGAATAATTCGTTTGAGAAGCATACGTTCAATTTATTTCGCCGTCTTTTCTCACTCATCAAGTATGACCCGTCGCTAATCACCTCGTCGTTGACGCGAAGCTAAATCCTAAGATTCCTCCCTTGTTTCCTCCTACTCCTAGAGAAGGAGAAGGGTCATAATAGTGTGCATAGGGCTAAACACGTCTCTTTGGAATGTCATGTGACACTGCATTTATTTTATTAGCGACTCACGCTATACACTGTACGACAAGAGAAACGACGCGCCACGACGGAATTATCGGAATGGGACGGAAATAGGTAGATGTGATGTAAATGCACAGACAAACAAATGATTACAATTTCAGAAAACAATGGACGATTTGTTCAAGAGAAAGAGCTTCACAAACTGAGTAAGTCAATAACGCGTTGGTCCACCTCTCGTTCATATGCAAGCAGTTCGTCGGCTTGCCACTGACTGACAGTGTTGATGGATGTCCTCCTGGGGGATATCGAGCCAAATTTTGTCCAGTTGGTACATTAAATCTTCAAAATCCCGAGCGAGTGTGAGGGTCTTGCGCATACTGCTCCAAACGTCGTCAAGTGGGGAGAGATCGGGCAACCTTGCTGTCAGAGGCGTGGTTTAGCAAGCACGAAGACAAGCCGTCACCGAGCGTGGGAGAGCATTATTTTGCTGAAACGTAAGGCTAGGATCGCTTGGTACGAAGGGAAACACAAACGGGCGTACAATATCGCCGACGTATCAATTTGCTGTAAGGATGCTGCACATGGCAACCGACTGTGTCCTGCTATATAGAGAAATGACACCCCAGACCATCACTTCTGTTTGTAACCCACCACTGTCCGGGGCGTCTTCAGAGACGTCTTCGCTGTTCAACAGGGCTCATCACTGATGACACAGCCAATGAGATTCCAGGCCGAAGACGTGTCTGGAGACCCCTCAGCCAGTGCTGAGATACCATCCAGGCTCTCGCCCACAATACGTCATTTATTAGCAGAACCCCTTTGATTGTCATCCGCGGCACCATTACAGCACAGCGATAGATCGACGATATGCTACTCCCCGTTTTGTTGCCCTTCATGGCAAGCCATCCTAAGCTTACATTTCAGCAAGAACATGTCCGCCCGCACACTGCGAGAGTTTCTACTGCTTGTCTTTGTGCTTGCCAAACCCTACCTCGGCCAACAAGGTTGGTTCAAATGGTTCTGAGCACTATGGGACTCAACATCTGAGGTCATTAGTCCCCTAGACTTAGAACTACTTAAACCTAAGGACATCACACACATCCATGCCCGAGGCAGGATTCGAACCTGCGACCGGGGCAGCAGCGCGGTTCCGGACTGGAGCGCCTAGAACCGATCGGCTACCTCGGCCAACAAGGTCGCCGGATCTCTCCCCAATTGATAACGTCTGGAGCACTATGGGCAGGGCCATCCAATCAGTTCGGTATTTTGACGATCTAACTCGCCAATTGGACAGAATTTGCACGCTATCTGTCAAGAGGACATCCAACAACTCTATCAATCATTGCCAAGCCGAATAACTTTTTTTATAAGGGCTACAGGTGGACCAACTTGTTATTGATTTGCTCAGTATATGAAGCTCTTTGTGTTGAACATATCTACATTAACATGGATACTCTGCAAATCACATTTAACTGCCTGGCAGAGGGTTCATCGAACCACATTCACAATTCTCTATTATTCAAATCTCGTATAGCGCGCGGAAAGAATGAACACCTACATCTTTCCGTACGAGCTCTGATTTCCCTTATTTTATCGTGGTGATCGTTCCTCCCTACGTAGGTCGGCGTCTACAAAATATTTTCGCACTCAGAGGAGAAAATCGGTGATTGGAATTTCGTGACACTCTCTCCCACATTTCGCGATAATCAAACCGTGCTGCCTTTCTTTGAACTTTTTCGATGTACTCCGTCAGTCCTATCTAGTAAGGATCCCACACCGCGCAGCAGTATTCTAAAAGAGGACGGACAAGCGTAGTGTAGGCAGTCTCTTTAGTAGGTCTGTTACTGTTTCTAAGTGTCCTGCCAATAAACCGCAGCCTTTGGTTAGCCTTCCCCCCACAACATTTCCTATGTGTTCCTCCCAATTTAAGTTGCTCGTAATTCTAATACCTAGGTATTTAGTTGAATTTACGGCTTTTAGATTAGACTGATTTATCGTGTAACCGAAGTTTAACGAGTTCCTTTTAGCATTCATGTGGATGACCTCACACTTTTCGTTATTTAGGGTCAACTGCCACTTTTCGCATCATTTTGATATTTTTTCTAAATCGTTTTGCAGTTTATTTTGATCTTCCGATGACTTTTGGCCGATAAACGACAGCGTCATCTGCCAACAACCGACGACGGCTGCTCAGATTGTCTCCCAAATCGTTTATATAGATAAGAAACAGCAAAGGGCCTATAACATTACCTTGGGGAACGAATTAAATCACTTCTGTTTTACTCGATGACTTTCCGTCAATTACTACGAACTGTGACCTCTCTGACAGGAAACCGGAAATCCAGTCGCATAACTGAGACGATATTCCATAAGCACGCAGTTTCACTACGAGCCGCGTGTGTGGTACAGTGTCAGAAGCCTTCCGGAAATCCAGGAATACGGAATCGATCTGAAATCCCTTGTCAATAGCACTCAGCACTTCATGTGAATAAAGAGCTAGTTGTGTTTCACAGTAACGACATTTTCTAAACCCACGTTGACTGTGTGTCAATAGACCGTTTCTTTCTAGGTAATTCCTAATGTTCTAACACAATATACGTTCTAAAATCCTCCTGCATATCGACGTTGACGATATGGGCCTGTAATTTAGTGGATTACTCCTACTAACTTTCTTGAATATTGATGTGACCTGTGCTTTTTTTCTGAAATTGTAATAATTTGTTTTTCTGTACATATGCATCACATCTATCGATTTAGGTCTCATTCGGATGATTCCTTCGTTATGCGTCTTTTTTTTGGTCTTAGAGTACATATTAAATCAAAATAAATCTGCTACGCGATTTCTTGTGTGTTTCCGACGCTAGAGTAAGGCTAAATACTGGACATTATTACCTCTGTACAGAGCTATTTTGGGTGAGGTCAATTTTATGGCAATGTCTTTCGAACTGTAATTAACTATTGATGGTGGTCATGATGACGGTGACCGTTAGAGAAGCTCTTTGATTCGAAGGAAGGACGCCAGGAGCGCTAAGATATATTCCTGGGACATCGTTGGCGGCTAGGACTACCCAGGTAATGGCAACCTAACGCATCTGGAGAGTTGTGTCTGAACTCGCTGGTAAGACAGCATGCATGCAGGAAATCTTCATGAATTTGACGCGCTTCTGAAATTTTAGTAAGAAAAAGCAGCTCGTACACTCAAATTTACTTGCAGTGATAAAATCAATTTCTTTTAATACAGTCACAGTTGCGATGGGAAATTCGACCAGTGTAAGTTCAGTTATTCAGGGACGCACTACTTAAAGTTTATCGTGGTAAATGCCGTTACAAAAGAGACAAAGTTAACATTTGTGAATGCAGAGATTTTCCTTGTTAGCACTACGCTGCAGGAGAACAACAGAGTTTCTCGCAGGCTGCATTGGTAGCGGCGCGTCCTTCGCCGGAGTGACTAGCAGCATCGAAACGTCGAACAAAAAAGACCAGGAGCGGAGATTAGGCAAGAGGTGCTTGAGCAGGCGCCACAAGCAACGCGCTCAGCGACTCCGACATGCAGCTCTACGTCGGCGGAAATTTCACAGCCTGCATGCCAAACAAATATTTATTTCCGTTGACGCGAGCGTAGAACAGCGCGCTACCAGCTGAGGACGACACTACAAAAGACGCGAAATACTCGTATTAATGACTTCGAAGATCAGCAACTTCATAAGACCTTCCTTCAGTTTTTCTAAGTATTCTCTCCATCTCTAGGGCCGAAAGGTGGCAATTCTTCTACGAGATCGCAAAGGCGTAGGCAATTTATATGCCACTCCTTGTAAAGTTCAAAAATGGTTCAAATGGCTCTGAGCACTACGGGACTCAACTGCTGAGGTCATGAGTCCCCTAGAACTTAGAACTAGTTACACCTAACTAACCTAAGGACATCACAAACATCCATGCCCCAGGCAGGATTCGAACCTGCGACCGTAGGGGTCTTGCGGTTCCAGACTGCAGCGCCTTTAACCGCACGGCCACTTCGGCCGGCCCTTGCAAAGTATTAGTAAGATCTTATAGGGAATCTCGCAAACATCTACAAGCACAGTTTTACGGGAACCGCGTTTCCTGTGTATGTCCATGACCTAATCATTATACGTAGCACGAAAAATTTGATGCAATTATCATTTACATTGCACTTCCACATCAATCAAATGCAGCTTCAGCTTTGTTGCTTAGAAAAGGGTCGCTCGGGGCTTTTTAAGCAGATCACGAGAAATTGTGCTCAAAATGCAAAAACAGGCGTCAAGATTAGAAACATCCCAAAGCACGACACCAAAGAAATAGATTCCTGCCGTCTAAAGGTTGTTATGGATAATATAACGTTCAGGCCACGCTTGATGTACCGAAATTTCGGCACGTCGTGAGGCGGACGGTAAGAGTACATTTCCGGGCTATCTGGAAAAAGACACCTTCACTGCGATACAGCATGGTAAGAGCGGGGGGAAACTGACTCAAGCAGTAGTTCAATTTTCAACTAAAACCACAAACAGTTTCGGCGAAGAATACTTACTATCCACATACAAAGTGCATCCATTTTTAGAACTTAATTTGGCAACTGCATCACTGTAGTCTCATACGCATTACAATCAAGATCTCTTTTACCGAATATATTTTGAAAATTATTGCACAGTTTATAAAATCTTATCCCAAATCGCTCACTCTTCGAAGAATAACACTGTTTACAAGACATGCATCCCTTAAATTTCATTAAAGATTTATCTATTGCAATGTTCTCTTTCATTATACACACATCAAAAAAAGTTTTGCGTCACCATGGTTCCCAGAACTCCAGAAGCTAGACGCTGACTGTGGATATTGTATCACAGACAAAGTCCCTTTGATTGTTCAGAGTGCGGTAGCGTTCTCGCTTCCCGCGCCCGAGTTCCCGAGTTCGATTCCCGGCGGGGTCAGGGATTTTCTCTGCCTCGTGATGACTGGGTGTTGTGTGATGTCCTTAGGTTAGTTAGGTTTAAGTAGTTCTAAGTTCTAGGGGACTGATGACCATAGATGTTAAGTCCCATAGTGCTCAGAGCCATTTGAACCATTTGATTGTTCAGAGATGTCACTAAACCCGCCCAAAGATGAAAACAACAATGCATGAGCAGCGCCTATTAGACGGAGGGGGTCCGACAGCAGATTAGTTCCAGTCATTCGATCAGGAAGAAGGTACACGGCTCGTGTTGTCTGTAGTTCAACCACACCTAGAAGGTCAATACCGTGGTTCGATCGCATCCGCATTGTTACTTTGTGCCAGGAAGGGCTCTCAACAAGGAAAGTGTCCAGGCGTCTCGGAATGAACCAAAGAGATGTTGTTCGGACCTGGAGGAGACACTGAGAGACAGGAACTGTCGATGACATGCCTCGCTTAGGCCGCCCACGGGCTACTATTGCAGTGGATGACCGCTACCTATGGATTATGGCTCGGAGGAACCATGACAGCAACGCCACCATGTTGAATAATGCTTTTCGGGCAGCCACAGGACGTCGTATTACGACTCAAACTGTGCGCAATAGGCTGCATGATGCCCCAACTTCACTCCCGACGTCCATGGCAAGGTGCATGTTTGCAACCACGACACCATACACCGCGTTACAGACGGGCCCAACAACATGCCGAATGGACCGCTCAGGAGTGGCATCACGTTCTCTTCACCGGTGAGTGTGGCATATGCCTTCAACCAGACAATCGTCGGAGACGTGTTTGGAGGCAACCCGGTCAGGATGAAAGCCTTAGACACACTGTCCAGCAATGGCAGCAAGGTGGAGGTTCCCTGCTGTTTCGGGGTGGCATTATGTGGGGCCGACGTACGCCGTTGCTAGTCATGGAAGGCGCCTTAACAGATGTACCATGCTTGAATGCCATGACCGACACTGCAACCATATCGGCCGCATATTGGCGAGGCATTCGTCTTCATGGACGACAATTCGCGCCCCCACCATGCACATCTTGTGAATGATTTCCTTCAGGACAACAACATGGCTCGACTAGAGCGGCCAGCATGTTCTCCAGACATGAACGCTATCGAACACGCCTGGGGTAGATTGAAAAGGGCTGTTTGTGGAAGATATGACCCACCAACCACTCTGAGGGATCTACGCCGAATCGCTGTTGAGGAGTGGGACAATCTGGACCAACAGTGCCTTGAGGAACTTGTGGATAGTATGCCACGACGAATACAGGCATGCATCAATGCAAGAGGACGTTCTACTGGGTGTTACAGGTACTGATGTGTACAGCCATCTGGACCATCACCTCTGAAGGTCTCGGTGTATGGTGGTAGAACATGCAATGCGCGGTTTTCATGAGAAATAAAAAGGTTGGAAATGATGTTTATGTTGATCTCTATTCCAATTTTCTGTACAGGTTCCGGAACTCTCGGAACCGAGGTGATGCAAAATGGTTTTCGATGTGTGTATATACTTCCTTGAATTTTTTATTAAAATAGTTAACCACACGAGTGACTTCACATAATTTATCCAAATTGTCAGTCATATTGTTATTTTCAGAACGTAAAAACGTGCTGATTTGCAAAAATCTTTTCAATGTCATGGTTTTCCTGAATGTCATGGTTTTCTATGACGGCTCTTTTAGACCACTACATCTGAACGTTTGGTTTCTTACTTGCGCCATTATTATGCATAATGCAAATTATATTTTAATTTCATTAAAATTGACAAGGATCCATGTCTTATCAATTTTCTTTCTTGTACTTTCGCTCATCGCTGTTCAGCGTTCCGCCAATGTCATCGTTAAAAACACATTGTCGGAAGTCTAACTCTCTCCTACTTCCACTAACTGTTCTAAAATTGGTGCTCTTACGCCAGAAATCTCCATACACTCACAGATTTTTAGCTTGTTATTTTCTTCTTTAGAAATTCATTGTTTCGATGAGTCGTACTGTCTTCGTTATCGGTTTCATCTTCAATGGCTAATATTCAAAATGGCTCTGAGCACTATGGGACTTAACATCTATGGTCATCAGTCCCCTAGAACTTAGAACTACTTAAACGTAACTAACCTAAGGACAGCACACAACACCCAGCCATCACGAGGCAGAGAAAATCCCTGACCCCGCCGGGAATCGAACCCGGGAACCCGGGCGTGGGAAGCTAGAACGCTACCGCACGACCACGAGATGCGGGCGGCTAATCTTCCTGGACGTCTTCGTACAAGAAACACGATTCGTTGCAATCACTCTCTCATTATCGGCTGGATCTACCGAATCACTGTTTGCAATAACACACTTATCATTAATCAATATTACATGTTCTGTTTACTGACATGATACGTATATAGGTTGTTTAGTGCTTTTAGGGAATTGCAACACTTCTGAACGCAGAACACCATAACCTGGTCTACAGGTAAGGATTAAGGGTACGCAGATATAACTTTACTTTCTTATTACAGAAAAAAATTGCCGCCATTTACTCCTGGCGCGAGTTGGTTGTGTGATGTAGAGTGAAATTATTTTCAGTCTTATTCTGACTTGTACTGACAACTAGACTTCTGATAAGCCATCCCTTATCTTTCTCTACCCTACTCTATTGTCAAACACAGGGAGCACTCTTGAAGCATCGGCGAAACGTTTTGTCCTGCTATATAATGGCTACGAAAAAGTGGTACCAAGGAACAAATAACGAATGTCAGAAGAAGGAACACCTTTATAGTCGGCATGAAAACTCGGCGTTAAGAGACCACGTCCTCCTTGTCCTACTTTCTATTGTCAGATCTCTCCAGCGCGCGGCAAAAACTAATGCTTACTACCATACCAACATTTCAAATCGCACATAGACGGCCGCAAATATCCTTGATGTGATTAAACACTGTTTCCATCTCGAGAGTTACACAAGAGAGCAAAAAAAGTTTCACATCTTGACAGTATGGCAGCGAAACACGGTTTTCAATGAGATAATATGTCAAACAACACGTTTGCTAACGACAGCGAAGACGCAACACAAATTTTAATGTAGTTTCCGAATGTATCAGTTTAGGTTGAAAAAAAAAAAAAGATAGCGAAATTAAAATTCTGATTTTATTTTGTGCATCGACCTATTACATTAAGATGATGATGATTGGATTGTGGGGCGCTCAACTACGCGGCCATCAGCAACCGAACGAAGTCCCAATTTTTATATACACCAATTTTTTACTCAGACCATTTTAGCCACTGTCACGAATGATGAGGACAACACAAACACCCAGTCCCCGTTCAGAGAAAATCCCCAACCCGGCCGGGAATCCATATCGGGACCCCGTGATCCAGAGGCAGCAACGCTAGCCACCAGACCACGAGCTGCGGACCTAATACATTATGCTGAAGTGATTGTAACGCATTAGACCAAATTCAAAGGCTGTAATAAAGGTGGAAGTGCGATTGAAATACACATATAACAGAATTTCTTTTGTGAAAAGAGTGTGTCATGGAGCACTCAGTTGGCGCCAGACTACAAATCTAAACGTATGAGCACAATCAAGAGTCGAATGAAATTACAGGCAAAATGCGTAAAACAGAATTACTCTCAGCAACGCACTATGGTGCTGAAGTAGTTCCTTACGAACAGAGCACACGAGATGGCACCCGACGGTCATTTTATAATTTGTTCTACGATTTATCGTGAAATCTGCAAGTAGCATATTCCTATTGGCAAGTATAACCACCAGTGTTCGCAAAGCGGACGGCATTCTAGGCCTGAACCGATATTTTTAATCTGATAAAGTAAATGTTACGGGTTTTAGCAGTTTTAAGCGAATAGTAGTTGTAAATTAATTTTTCCGATTTGCTGATCACGGTGAAGTGTGGTTATCAGTTTCATCGTACATGTCTTAATAAAAAAAAAAAGGAGTAAGATTGCCTTATCGGTGTCAGGGAACTCATAAGGAGGATGGAATGCTTTAAGACGACGCGTTTAAAAATATTTTCCAAGCCAATTAAAACGCGCGAAACTGTTGTATTGGCTCCCTTCCATCACACGCTTATGGAAAACAATTACTGCACTCCAACACTTGTAAAAACGAAAACTTACGAATGAGTAACGCCACATACCTGTTTCTGTCCAAAAAATTAAGTCGATGTTCAATCACAAGCCACTGACTGTGTTACAGATTGGCTTTGCTACTGAAAGAAAGAGACTATGTATAGTAGTTTAGAAGTTTACTAATTTTGCGGGATCAGGGTAGTTGCGAAGCACATAGATTTTGTTAAATGAGCAAATAAAACAGCATTTATACTTCTCTTTTCCTCTAATAAAGATAAACTCCACTTCTTTCCCGTTAAATAAAGGACAAAAAAATAACTTCCTGATCATTCCAATGTTAATACTTTCCCCTCACTCCATACAAAATCAGTTCCCACACTTTGAGGAACATTTTAGAAGTAAAGTACACTGGTGTGCTAACTTAAAGACTAAACTAACTTTCGCTTTATATGTCTCTGCTAAATAACATGGCTCGATGCACTCGACCATACATAGAAAGAACTGTTGCAGCACAAAACAGAAGATAACTGAAAGAAATACGCTACGAGACGAACAAAAATGACGTTTTTATTTAAAGATAGTAATTATATCGAAGTCACCGCGATACACGATGGTCCGCTGGACATAACAAAAGCCGTGACATGGTTCTTAATGGGCTGCGTGATTACTGCGGAGGGCAGAGCAAGCTCTGCATCGTACTTCCACGCTGGCCACAAGCTCAGTAACGAGTTCCTGCGGTGGCTCCCCATTCCTCCACCAGCACCATTGGAAAATGTTGGATGGTTGATGGTGCATGCGGACGTGCACCACCACGTCCCCTCGGCGCATCCAACACGTGCTCGATGGGATTTAAGTCTATGGAACGGGCAAACCAGTCCACTCGCCGAATATCCTCTCGTTCCAACACCTTCTCCACCTGCGCTGTTGAATGCTGCTATTTGCTATTGTCACCCACGAAAATGAAGTCAGAGTCTGAAAAAACGCACAGTACAGTGTCACAATAACGTTGGCCGGTGAGTCTATATCTTGTTCGAAGATTTGTAGGTCAGTACGACCGTGCAACATTATGCCTCTCCACACCACAGCACCCGGAACACCAAAAAGATAACGTTCGATACTGTTCCTGGGTGCATTACGTGTGTCCACCACGAGCCATATCAGAGGACGTCCAGCAATGTCGAACGTGATAGTTTCTGTGGTCCAGATGTTACAGTACGGGGAGGATAATGCCGCCTGGGCTTGCTGATCGCCACATTTTTGAACACGGTACTCTCACCGGGCAACGTTTTTTGAAGCTTTACTGCTTCCTCAGATGCGTCTTTTCAGGGGTGCATTTGGCCCAGGATTCATTTCTGTGGATGAAAATATGTTACCGCATCGAACAGCGCAGGCGAATGAACTGGACTGCCCGTTTCCCCGACTTACATCACATCGAGCACGTGTGGGATGTGAGTAGACGTATTGTAGCACGTCCACATGCACCAACAGCAATCCAGCAGTTCTCAACCGCACTGGTGGAAGAATGGAACGCCGTACTACGAGGACTCCTTACGAATCTTGTAGCCAGCATGGCAGCAAGTTGCAGAGCGAGCATTGCCGTACGCAGTGATCACACACCGTATTAAGAATCATGTCCCGTCTTTTATAATGACCACGGGATCATCATTAACCACAATGACTACAGTGCAATTACTGTATATGAATAAAAGTGTCATTTCTCTCGGCGTCACTGCGTATTTCTTTCAGTTACTCTCTGTGGTGTACTGTAGCAATTCTTTCTATATATGGTCCAAGTTTCATCGAGCTATGTTACTTGGTTGCGTCTCATCATGCGAAAGATACTTTCATCCCTAAGTTTTGCACACCATAGTAGGAACTGGAGTATCTAGTTACGACTCAAATGCAGCAGGAACGGTATTATAGTACCTGTTTTGTTCAGAAGTCGATGCAAGGAACACTGCATCGTGCTTGTGAAAAACACAGGTACTACAGTGTATTATTTATCCGCTGGTACAATTAAAATGTCTCCCCTATACGGGAATATACATAATAAATAAACGAGTGCAGGTCTATGCACATGGTTGACGACATACGGAAGTTTGGATCTGGTCACTAGTCGTGCTCGGGTAGCCTAATGGTTAGGCGACTACTCGCGATAAGCGGAAAATCCGGGCTAATGTCCCGATCCGGCGCAAACTTTCATTGACAGCATTCCATTATGCAGCTGACGTTTGTCCATATTCGCTACTGCGAATGTACACTGACGAGCCAAAGAAATTGGTACACCTGCTTAATACCGTGTAGGGCGCTCACGAGCACGCAGAAGTGACTCGACACGACTTGGCAAGGACTCGAGTATTGTATGAAGTAGTGCTCGAGGGCACTGACACCGCGAATTATACAGGGCTGTCCGTAAATGCGTAAGAGTACGAGGGGATGGAGATCTCTTCTGAACAGCAGGTTCATACGCATCCCATATATGCTCTATAATGTTCATGGTTGGGGAGTTTGGTGGGCAGCGGAAGTGTTTAAACTCAGAAGAGTGTTCCTGGAGACACTCTGTAGCAATTCTGGATGTGTCAGGTATTCACACTGTCCTGCTAAAATTGCCCAAGTCCATCGGAATGCACAAAGGACATGAAGGGATGCAGGTGATCAGACAGGATGGTTACGTACGTGTACCTGTCAGAGTCGTATCTAGACGTATCAGGGGTCCCATATCACTACGCCCCACACCATTACAGAGCCTCCACCAGCTTGAACAGTCCCTGCTGACCTGCAGGGTCCATGGATTCATGAGGTTGTCTTCATACCCGTACATGTCCATTCGCTCGATACAATTTGAAAGGAGACTCGTCTGACCAGGCAACATGTTTCCAGTCATCAACAGTCGAATTTCGGTGTTGACGAACCCAGCCCAGGCGTAAAGCTTTGTGTCGTGCAATTATCAAGTGTACACGGGTGGGCCTTCGCCTCCGAAAGCCCGTATCGATGATGTTTCGTCAAATGGTTCGCACGCTGATTCTTGTTGGTGGCCCAGCATTGAAATCTGCAGCAATTTGGGGAAGGGCTGCACTTCTGTCACGTTGAACGATTCTCTTCAATCGTCGTTGGTCCCGTTCTTTCGGGATCTTTATCCGGCCGCTGCAGCGTCGGAGATTTGATGTTTTACCGGATTCCTGATACTCACGGTACACTCGTGGAATGGTCGTCCCGGAAAATCCCGACTTCATCGTTACCTCGGAGGTGCTGTGCCCCATTGGTCGTGCGCCGACTCTAACAGCACGTTTAAACTCACTTAAATCTTGATAACCCGCCATAGTCGCAGCAGGAAACGATCTAACAACTGCGCCACACACTTGTCTTATATAGGCGTTGCTGACCGCAGCTCCGTATTCTGCCTGTTTACATATCTCTGTATTTGAATACGCCTGTCTATTCCAGTTTCTTTGGCGCATCAGTGTATTTCACGTACAAATGCGGTAGGGCGTTTACAAAGAACGAAAATCTATTGTGGCTGCTATAATCCAGCAATAAGCATAATTTCATCCTTGTCGGGAACGAAAACGGAGAGCACGCTGTGGCCGTGGAAACTGCAGTGCGTGGCCACGCCAGACACAGGGCGACACGGGTGGCATGCGCAGCATCATTAAGGACAGGTAAGGCCGCACATACGCAGTTGGCTCGACACGGCCGGCTGCGACGAGCGCTGAGGGAATTCTAAGCGCATGGCTAATGACGTCAGGTGCGCCTCGAGCTGACATCAGCGTGCGCAGCTGCCGCCGCCCCCGGCATCTCACACCACATCTGCTGCTTTCGAAGGCCAAAACCTCTCATTTTGTAAGTATTAAAAACGTCTGCTGCTGCTCTTCTACCATTTTGGTTACGAGTCACCAGTTGGCACTATTCACTGAGAAATCCTCAGCTCGTGCGGTGTGTTTATGTCTGTGAGATTACATGCATATTCGATCGTGCGGTGATTTGCATCAATAGCAATTTACAAGGCTGTTTTGTGAGTGCTTTACAACACGATCTCTGACAGTATCTGCAGGTCTGAGAATTCTCTCTGTCCCGCATACGTGGCAACGAACGGTTTGGAACAGTTGTAGAACTTCGCTCTGATATAACGTTTGTATCTTTCTCATGCGCTGTTGGTCATTAAACGAGCTAGCTGTCGGCGCGAAAGTTATTTTCGTCCGTAACGTGATTTAAATGCAATGCAATACTACTGCAGTACATGCTAATTAGTATGTACAATGTAACTACAGCCGCGCGAAGTGGCCGCGCGGTTAGAGGCACCATGTCACTGACTGCGCGGTCCCTTCCGCCGGAGGTTCGCGTCCTTCCTCGAGCAAGGGTGTGTGTGTGTGTGTGTGTGTGTGTGTGTGTGTGTTGTTCTTAGCATAAGTTAGTTTAAGTAGTGTGTAAGTCTTTGGACCGATGACCTCAGCAGTTTGACCCCATAGGAATTCACACACATTTGAACATTGGTAACTACAGGTATAGAAATTGTAACTCAATCTACTTGCGCTTACAGTTCCTGATATAAGCATCTATAGGTGTTTTACAACCTGCAGTATGAGGTATCAAAGTGTAAGGACCTCACGTTTGTAGAAGCAGTCGTAAAATTGGTACAGTAAGACCGTCGTTTTAGCGTGCTAAAGCGCTGTTGAGCACCACAGCTACCTCCATAACATCAAGTCAAAATATACCTGCAATGCTTTTCAGTTATCTGTATACACAATGTCTCTAAGATTTTCGAGACGATCGTTGACATCGAACCTAGTAGTACCACTCGCCTGTATGTTCCTGGAAGCTGCAAACTATTTATTAACATTAGAAGAGAATTCTGATGACAGGAGAAAGTGTAAACATTGCACCTGTATTTTCCTTTATGAGTCAGGGCAGTCTTTTCGTTTACAACACTGACTATTGTACAGTTCTCAAAGTTTCACGGCAGTTAATTAAAACTACAAGAATTATTGTTACATATACAAAGTATTTATTTAATCGTATGGCTAGGGCCCTCTTTCGGGCAGACCGTTCGCCTGGTGCCGGCCTTTCAATTTGACGCCACTTCGGCGACCTACAGTCGACGGAGGATGAAAGGAGGATGATAACAGCACAACATCCACTCCCTGGGCGGAGAAAATTCCCCGACCCAGCCGGGAATCGAACCCAGGCCCAGAGGATTGACAATCCGTCACGCAGACCATTCAGCTACCGGGCGCAGACACATAGACAAAGTGTAAAGTAACAACGGCTATCCAATAAATAACGTCGTTTTTACAGGAAAATTATATTTCCAGTGGTTCATCGCTTCGACAAAATTGAAGCCTAGGTCAAAAAGAAAACGTCAAACGGTGGACAAATACAATATGAAGTTGCAGAACTAGGATTCGGAACGTAGGAAGGATACAGTTGAAATTCTGGCCAGCAGTACGAACATAAGAGGCAGGTAAAGGAGATTTTCTGTTCAGGGTTCTCAATGACTGCGATGTATAAAGCCAGTATACAGAGTTTACAGACAGCAACCTATTTATTTCTCCGCTGAATGACTTGTTGGGCCTTTCTTCAAATTCAAATGGTTCACATGGCTCTGGGCATTACGGGACTTAACATCTGATGTCATCAGTCCCCTAGAACTTCGAACTACTTAAACCTAACTAACCTAAGGACATCACACACGTCCATGCCCGAGGCAGGATTCGAACCTGCGATCGTAGCGGTCGCGCGGTTCTAGACTGAAGCGTCTAGAACCGCTCGGCCACGCCGGCCAGCCTGGGCCTTTCTTCAGAGGATACTAATAACAATTGGTACCAATTCGAAAGAGCTTGAATCACGATAAGTACGAGGGGCGTTCCATAATTAATGCAACACGTTATTTTCTCGGCTACTTCGGGTTGAAAAAATGCAGACTTTGTTGTGGAACATCGCGGTATATTCCCGCTTCAGCCCCTATAGTTTCATGAAGTTCCGGTAGGTGGCGGCGCTATGCGTAGCGCTCAAAATGTCGTTTGTAATGGAAGTGCGTTCTAATCAGAGAGCTATCATTAAGTTTATTTTGACGGAAAGCCAGGGCACTGCAGATATTCATAGGAGCTTGCACTATGTCTACGGACAGCTGGCAGTGAACAAGAGCACGGTGAGTCGTCGTGCCACACGTCTATCGTCATCGCAACGAGGTCGCGCAAGCCTGTCCAATCTACCGGGTGCCGGCAGGCCGCACACGGCTGTCACTCCTGAAACGTGTGGACACTCTCATTCGAGATGATCGAGGAATCACTGGACGACTCTGTTGGCAGTGTCGACACACTCGTCCACCAGTTGGAGTATTCGAAGGTGTGTGCCCGCTAGGTCCCTCACCGCCTATAAGAATACCATAAAGAGCAACTAAGGACCACCAGTACGGATTTGCTTGCGCGTTACGACGCTGAGCGTGCCAATCTTTTGTCGACCATCGTCACCGGTGATGAAACATGGGTTAATCACGTCGAACCGGAAACAAAACGTCAATCCATGGAGTGGCGCCAAATCACCTCTCCTCCGAAGAAAAAGTTCAAAGCCGCATCCTCATCCGATAAAGTCATGGCGACAGTCTTCAGGGCCTCGGAAGGGGTTATTCTGTTTGATGTCCTTCCTCATCAACTCGGAAATGTACTGTGCTACCCTCAGGAAATTGAAGAAACGACTTCAGAGTGTTCGTCGCCACTAAAATGCAAACAAACTTCTCCTTCTCCATGATAACGTAAGGCCTCACACGAGTCTGCGCACCTCAGAAACTTCATTGGACTGTCTCTCCCCATCCACGCAACAGCCCTCATCTTGCACCTTCTATATGTTTGTGCCAATGATGTATACAGTAGGTAGATGATGCGGGGGCTATTGATATAACAAGTCGTTGGCTGCGACGTCGACCAGGAGAGTTGTACCATGCGGACACAGAGACCCTCCCAGTACGATGGCGTAAGGCCGTCGCACTGGTCGGACAACAAGTTGAAAGATTGGGTTTTGTAGTCAAAGGACTGGGGAATAACATGGTGTAGTGGAATCCTGAATAAAATCAACCTCCTTTGGTGAAAAAGTGTGTTGCATTACTTCCTGAACGTTTCTCGTATGTTATTCACAGCAGAGTCTGAGCTGGTTTAAAATCTCCATTCGGCCATCTGGATTTAAGTCATTTTTGGTTACGATACGTTGAGTGCCGGAATGGTTCCTTCGACAATTTCGTGGCGATTTATTTCCCCACATTTGTTCAACTGAGTTAGCGCTCGACTTCTGATTACATGGCCGCCGAAAAAATGACCGTAACTTTGCAGAGACTCACATTCACATGGAACGCTGCCTACATACAGACGAAAACGCACTTCTCATATTGTCGACAGCTACCTTCATCTTACACCCGGATAATTAAAAACCAATTAACCTGACCGGCACCCACGGAGAGAGTAAATGTTTCCTGTTTACAACTGGCACACAGCTGATACTTAGGAGTTACTATGTTGCACCTGCGTTTAAACACAAAATGTAAATGTAGACTTTTTCAGACGAATTCACTACGTAACAAGAAAAAAATGGATAATGGTCCATTAGTATATGTAGTTTGGGTATCAAGCAGAGATTTTTCTGTTCCGTACAGCTTATCCACTGGAAATATTTTCTGTATATTTCATCACAAATACTGGGTGTCCCAAACGGTACTTTACACCTTCAATGTTATGTAATGCAATTTAGAGAAAAAAAGTATGCATCAACTGAAGAAGATTTTTATGCATGGTAATGAATGAACGTTTTCCCTGTCCAGTGCCAAGAGCAACATACCCTAAAAGAGTTGTTTCTTTGTTGTTGCAGGACGGTAGAACACCATAAATGAATCGGAGAAGTCTGCACCGGAAAACTAGTAAAACATTGTGAGGAACCGGACAGATAACGACCATCTCCAGACGCGATACCCGAGTAGCAAACAATAACTGGCGGTCGGAAATGACGCTGAAGGTCAGTATGAAAGAACTTATAAATCACCTACTATTAGACACAAATTTGCAAGACAGCCACTGTTCCCCTAAGGCAGTATGGCTATGGTGTCTACGACGAGCACTGGAAAGAAAATTTCATTAACAGACCCTTCTTAAATTTTATGAGGCAATGCCATTACCAGCTTTTCTGTATGGCAGTGAGAAAAGCGTTTTAAGGAAAAAAGACTGTGGTGTCACCGCCAGACACCACACTTGCTAGGTGGTAGCCTTTAAATCGGCCGCGGTCCGTTAGTGTACGTCGGACCCGCGTGTCGCCACTATCAGTGATTGCAGGCCGAGCGCCGCCACACGGCAGAGACTCCCTAGCACTCGCCCCAGTTGGATAGCCGACTTTGCTAGCGATGGTTCACTGTCTACATACGCTCTCATTTGCAGAGACGACAGTTTAGCATAGCCTTCAGCTACGTGATTTGCTACGACCTATCAAGGCGCCATATTCAGTTACTATGCATGCATTGTGAACAGATAATATTGTGAATCATGTATCGTCAAAACCGACGTTCATCATTAATGGATTAAAGGTAAGTATCAAACTAATTACGTCCGCTTTCTGAATTCTAATTCCTTGTCATGTTCCCGACAGCCTGCGTGAGCTAAAACGCGTGCATTTCGGCCTCCACTAGTAACACGGTGTTGGCTCTTCTGCCAACACAACAAAGACGAACGAAAAATATAGGCAATGAAATGATATTTTTGAGATACATAAATGTCCCAGTTTTACGGGCATGGAAGAAAACGAAGATATTGGTACACAATGAAAAATTCAAAATATTACTGAAATAATAAAACAATGTCCGAGACGATGAAAGAACATGTAAATCGGACAGAAAATAAGAGAATAACGAATGCCATAATTTAATATATACCAAAAGGAATACGATTATTGCGCGGATCTACTACGAGGTGGCGAGGTTAGTTGTGAAGGGAGGGAACTGAACACAAGGACCAAGAATTGACGTAGATAATAATGATGTCCAATAAGAAGAAAAGGAAGAAGATGCTGATCGTATCTTCATGCATTCATGTGTACGTATGCGTATCTATAGTTGGTGTAAATAGATGACGATGTGTTTTTATGTATACTCCATGAAACTGGTTCGTTGCATACCAAAAGCAATTGCATTGTAATTTCAGTAGACAAATAACAACTTACAATGGACTGCCTTGAAATCAGTTTCATGTTCCTGAGGTACTTTGTCAACGCAAACATCTGAAATAAGGACAAATGAATCAAATTGGAACATTTATTAGGTTTAATGTATTCTCAAGCGAGGTATCACTATAAATGAAGTCACATAATTAGCCTTGGGAAAAACAGCAAATTGACGAGCGTTGTAATTAAAACTGTATAGTGGATGAAACTCTGTATTAAATAACACGCAAAAATGTGCACGTCTGACTCTCATGTACCATTGATTCTTAAGTGCAACTGCATTCATTGAAATTTACAGTCAGTAGTAATTTGTTCCTCCACACAGATTTTCCATTTACTTCCTTCTAGTATATGGACTCGTTTTACTGATTGTTGTACACTATACTTACAACTCTTAGTGCCCCCTGATTGCCATGTTACAATTTCAGAGAGAATTTCAGCCGTTAAAGAACGATCGAAGGCACTGAATGTGGGCGTTCCAAATAGCCATCCCAGTTTTTCTCTGAATGATCTTTAGCCAGAAATTTAACAAGATACCAACTGAACAGAAGTCAAATACCACAGTCACTGCGCATTATCGTTCCGTGCTCCTTTGGTGGATTTGATTTGAGACAATTCCAAAGCCTTCATCCACCGTCAGTCACAACCAGGCAAAACGAAAGCTGTAACTCGTTGAATGGGAACAGCGCAAAGTATGGGGAAATACTAAAATATTCGGGAGTAATGCTAACATGACCACTATCGTATAGATCCCTCCAGGAAGTATTCACGCAGAAATTTAAGAGCTCAGCTGTCGATTATATCAGATCACTTAACGGACTTTTGCTCTAGCACTGACGTAGTGAGTGACAGACAACTGTGCGTTTGGTGTGACTGTTCTGACAGATAAATTTAAACGCAGGGGTACACAGGCCTCCTCAATGTGCCATATACACGTACGCTTTTGTGATGACTATCGGGTACATAAATATGGAAAGACTAAGTTTCTGGCAGTTATCTGTTATTGAGCACAAATTTGTAACTTTTTATGAATGCGTCACATACACAGGACCATTTCCATCCACTGTGGGGTATGCTACCGAAAATATCTCGAATACATCACTGGTACCATCGATAGGTAACATTCCACATACAGATGTATGCAAACCTAGGCGTCTGCAATGGTTAAAAAAAAAAAATCGTGTTGAATAATTCAAAGAAAGCCTGCCGGAATTTTATATGTGCATGGATAAGGACAGAGCAGCTGATCAATTGTTCTGTCGGCTCGGGTCTGCTGTTTTATACACGATGCGTCCTACCAGCTGCCCCAGGCTATTAGTCCAGCTACCACACAACTGTTCTCCACTCACTTCTTCAGCAATGTGTGTCCTTGAAAGGCACACTATGATTCTTATAAATATCACATCGTCAGTGTATTAACGTTTACGGTTATTGTAAGTACTAGAAAATTAATAAAGTTAGAATTCAATGTCCCTTCCACATCAAAATCAAAGCACTGACGTGAAGTGATTTTGAGAACCAATAAAAAACATAACTTAGCTCTCCCGGTTGGGGATTTGAAACATACGCATCTACAACATGAATCCAGTGTCTTAACTACAGCACCTTTATACTCGGGATGGCGCTGCTGGCGAATATCTTTTTCCGTTGTTATTACTAAAACAATCTGTTGTACGGCTCTTACGCAGATGCGGAAAGAACTAGGAGTTGATCCTTTCTGCGTGGCGCACTAGACATGGCTACAATCAGTTTTCTTATTATAGAGCAGTCCCTGAAGAATCTTTCAGTTTCATGATAAGATATTGGTATTCTAACCTTGGCCTTTGTATCATCTGTATGCTACATATCAAGTGTGTTATTTTCTGAGGTGTGCAGATTTACTACACGAATCAAGGCAAGGAACGAATGGCAGATGTAAATTGTAATAAACGCCTTTTTTGAGGTAAAAAAAAATCCCTCTCTCTCTCTCTCTCTCTCTCTCTCTCTCTCTCTCACACACACACACACACACACACACACACACACACACACAAAATGCAATACCTGTACACACACTTACTATGAAACAACTTTTTCAAAGCGATCATTATCCCCTACGATGTAGGGCACATCATTAACCCACGAAGAGGATTTTCGCAAAGTTTATCTGGTACACTCTACTCTCTTGCAGGGTAGACTGAGGCATTATATGAGTAGACATAACACTGGTCAAATTCTCATCTCTCAAGAGGTACGCGTTATACTAGGCGTAAACATTTGTTTTGTATTTTGATGCATACAATCATCTCACAAGGACACTAAAAATATTTATCGGCAAACCCTGTATAGAGCCATCGAAAGAATTGTAACATATTAACTCTGGAACCACTAAATGTGTTAATCTATACAGCCAAATTAAGATAATCGATGAAAGAAAACTAGCAGTTAGCAAGTAAGTGTACACCAAAAGGAATCGTGGAGCAATGGGAGACAATGCTTTACAGAGCATTCGATACGTTAGCAAAGTTGAGCTGGTTATGTATTCGGCTCTTCGATCAAATTCTCTGTACAACAAAGAACCCAAAGGTAATTTGCAACAACTAATACCATAAGAATGCCAACGGCCTTGCCAAAGTGGCAACACTGGTTCACGTCAGATCACCAAAGTTAAGCGATGTCGGGCTTTGTTAGCACTTGGATGGTCACGATCCGAGACTGCCGAGTGCTGTTGGCAAGCGGAATACACACAGCCCTTGTGAGGCTAACTGAGGAGCTACTTGACTGAGAAGTAGCGACATCGATCACGAAAACTGATAACGGCCGGGAGAGCAGTGTGCTGACCACATGTCCCTCCGTATCCGCATCCGGTGACGCCTACGGACTGAAGACACGGCGGCTGGTCGCTACTGTTGGGCCTTCAAGGTCTCTTCCGGCGGAGTTTATTTGTTTATCACTATAAGAATGAAACGAGTCGCTATGACCTGTTTAAAACCATCCACAGTTAAATGCTCTAATTTTACGCTCACCAGGAGGAGCGTTTGCCTTTTGTTCCGGGACACTAGCAGTGGTGACATGCTGTTTTCCTCCTCATGCGATGTGTGCTCCCATGGAGTGCGCATGTATACTGGTAAGAATCAGCTAAAGTAAATTTAATTTAATTTTTCTGTGAAATAACAAGTATACCACGTGGTGACAAAGAAAAAAATGGTAGCTGCCTTAGTATAGGCGCTACACAAACGAAGATTTAAAACCTACAGGTTTTGATAGCAGCCTTTATTTCAGACTAAGGCTGAGAGAGTTGGCGCAGCGGTTAGCACACGGGATGCGAATTACCCTCCTCCAATCACGGTTTACATTTTCCTCCGTTTCCCTACACCGAGCTTAACGATACCGTAAAATTTCATTTGAACACGAGAGGCCAGTTTTATTCGCAGCTCATTCTGTATCCGAGTATTTGCCCTAACTCTAATGACTTCGTCATCGACGTGAACATAAGCGCTAATCTGCCTTCATTTAGATGCTTCCGACTTAAATCTGTCCCCCAAATGTGCTAACAAACCTTTAAACGTTACCAAGACGTCCAGTTGCTTTCAACTGGCAAATATTTCCAGTGATGTGCTCCTATACGTACAAAGGATGCCAGAAACGTTATACACCCAGCCACTGGAGATGGACCACGTGACAATGCCATGTAACAAACCATCCGATTTTTTAAAATTATGACATATGCTAAAGTGCAATAAAGTCCGACATCGCACTCGTGGAGTTTGCAAATACAGTAATTTTAGTTGTAAAGAGTTACAACAGCGTACGTCTTAAATTTTTATACGAACCCACAACAAAAAGCAAAGATGAGCCCAGAACATGTCAACAGTAGGATATAGCTCGGAGACGCCAGTAGCGAAGGCGTTTCGCTAATTAACATCCCTTTGAATACTAATACAACACGAAAACAATGAACGAATTTCTCACCGAAAGTATTACAGTTACAACACTAATGTACTTCTCAGCACTGTTTCCTGTGACAGAAAGACATTTATCGTACCGATGGGCAAGCTTATGAAAACATTCATCTTTGAAATCTGCCCGATCTACGATGCGCCGGTATCTTCATAGGTCTCGTCGATTTCAATACTCTCGACGAGGGAATTTTTCATCACAGGCAACAGGTGGTTATCCTAAGTGCTTCACAGGAGACGATCAAATGATCTCACTATTTCTCTGTGAAATTGGTCACGGGTTATCGGACTTGGGTGTAAGCAAAACCACGTCGGCACTCAATCTGCCACGCTGTTTGTTCTTCCAGGACTAACGGACGCCTATTGGTGCGAGTTTCATATTGGTGCCTGCAAGGGGCGTTCAATAAGTAAAACAACCCTTTTTTCTAAAAGTAGATTGGTTTTATTCAGGATTCCAGTACACTGTAGTATTCCCCAGTCCTTTGGCTAAAAAACCTCACTTTTCAACATAGTCTTCGGCCAACGCGACGGCCTCGCGCTACATTACTGAGAGGGCATGTGAGCCCGCATGGTACCACTCCACTGGTCGACGACGGATCCAACGTCTTGCGCCATCAGTAACCTCCCCATTGCTTCACGCGGAATGTATCCTTCATTGGGTCAAAAGGTGGAAGTTAGAAGGTGCGAGATCTGGGTTGTAGGATGGATGACGAAGAACACTCCAGTTAAGTTTTGTGAGCTCGTCTCGGATATGCAGAGTTGTGTGAGGCCTTGCGTTGCTACGGAGAAGGAGAACTTCGTTTGCATTGTTGTGGCGACGAACATTTTCCAACACTGCAAAGTCGCAGCTGCTGCGACGCGGGAGGGACACGTTTGGGATGACGACAAACGCCTCGCCCAACGACGTACAGTGCTTTTTCTCGGTTCTGGGTCTCCGTAGACATTCTGCAGACGCCTATGTTATCTGTGATGCTCTGGTTTTCCACTAAAAGGAAGTCGATGAGAGGTCTCTGCCTCGAACGCATCTCCGTTACAGACGTCCTTTTGAAGGCTGTATATCGCCGCCACCTATCGGAACTTCGTGAAACTATAGGCGCTTAAGCGGGAATATTCCACGACATCTCACAACAAATTCCGCACCTTTTCAACCAAAACTGGCCGAAAAAATTGTGTTTCATTACTTATTGGACGCCCTTCGTAGTACGAGTAGATTTCGCTATCTACACGCTTTTCCCCGAGTGTGAAAACCGTAGTTACTATGCAGAAAAGGCGTAGCACAATGATAAAGAAAAGGAAGATAAGGAATTAACGTCCGTCAACGAGTTCATTACACACGTAGCACAAACTCAGCTTGGGGAAAAAGTAGTCCTGTCCTTTTCACGGGAACCATTCAAGTATTTTCTTAAAGTTATTCGGTGAAACTACGGGAAATCTAAATCTTCATGACCACCCTGGGATTTGAACAGCCGTCTTCCCGAATGCGAGTCCATTGCGACACCACGGTCAGTAGCATGGCGCAATGAGAGAAAATAGATGTGATTGGTGAGAGAAAGTTTCTTTGAACGAGGAAGTGACGGCAGGGAAGTACTGCTCGGTGATTCATAGTGTGTGAGAAGCAGGCAGCCGGCAGCAGCAAGGAGAAGGAAACACACAAAGGGCGGCGCTCCCCCAGCCGCGGCCCGCCGGCTAACGAAGCCGCCAGCCCACATATCACACGTTACCTCCTCCCCATCCTCCGCTGCTCATCACTGCGAGCCGCCGTCCGCCAAACACCACTGCGGGCCGCGTCTCATTTATTTTTACAGTCCTCAGCTCAGCTACCTGAGGTCAATGGGCGCTACACTGCAGAGGAACAAAAGTTGTCTGCTCCGACAGAGATGGTGCGAGTCGTCGGGGAAAGTATTCTTATTCGCATGTAGCAGAATTTAGCTTTTAGTATGGTCTCGCACATTTACTCTGCATTATCACTGATCTATGACCACTTTACAGGTCTTTCATTCCCCCTTCTCGTGCTTATATGAAGGGGCTCCGTGTATGTAAAAATGAAAATGCACACCCACAGTCTTTCTTATAATTGGATCCACAGCCACGACATATCTCACGAAATAAGTTATTTCCTAACATAAGGCTGTTTTTTGTTTGAAACAAACGCTTTATTTCAGTGGCTATTAGCTAATTTTCCCATAGCGCACTGCAAACCAACGTCATACATAAATCACGCTACATTCTTCAGCGTGTCATGATATGAACTACAGTGTGGAACACATGAACATTTAATGGCGTTTCATATTCCACCCACTGTCGTAACATAGTACATTCATTGATGTGAGGTTCCCTGTCTACAACGAAAAAGTGAAATCTTTACGCGTACCAGCACACCCACATCGCATAGAATTATGTCGGTGTATTTTGCAAACGTGTGCTCGCCAGTGTTATTCTAACACTCGCATACACGTGAACGCGGCTGGAAGCAGGTGAGAGAGGTGGGATGGACGTCAAATGACATCAGCTGATCCGACATAAGCACGTTCCACATGACTTCCCCGTTGCGTGCCTACCTAGCAATCATGTTTTCAAAGGGCTGTAGCACGGAAACGGTACGTCAATTAAAAATATCGTCTACTCAGTCTCTCCTACAAGTACTAGTAGTTTGTAACGGGGATTTCCGTTGACCCTTTATATTGTCTAGATGGACTGACAGACATATAACATCGCTGGCAACTCTATTTTGACTATCGTTTGCTGAATTAAGGAAGTAATTAATTTGTAAAGACAGTAATTTGTCAGTTTTGCAGCCACAATTTCATGTTTACGAAGTATAAGCACTGTTATACAATTGATACATACATTATTTGGGTAAGAGTATTTCTACAGTTGCTGTATGTTCGTAGTAGCTATGTTCATAGCGCTTGTAGGTGCTATTAATTTGTACGTGTTTGCTGGGTAGGCGTTTCTTATTTGACGTGTACGGTTTTGTTAACTTCTATTTTCGGTAATTCTTCGTAACTTATGACATTCTCGTACCAATTGTACTGACACTCTTACTTACGTTTCCAGAGTACGTATGAGCAACGGCGTTAAGGTTTTATTTTGATGTGGGTCATATTTGGTTGTGCACTGGGCTTTGAATTTATCCGTTTTCTTTTTCGAATATTTAAATAATTTTTTAAATAGTATTGAGGTTTAAGATCTATCTGTTCGTTCAATGTGTCTTGCGGTTGGTTTATTATGTCTACATAAATTTCAAGTTCCTCGAGAATGTTCGTGGCAGAGCCCATCGTAATTTTATGAAGTACTGCAATGCGTGTTAAGTTGTATCTACCGTGTGTTGACGTTCCTTTCGGTGGAGAAAACATTTCGACTGGTTGTTATCGCTATTTAAAATGTTTTGTTTAAACCGTGTGAGAAAGTTTCTCTGCTCTCATCTATGTAGAAATTAATATAGCTGTTGCATGTGATTGTGTGTATACCAGGGCTAGCATAGAGTGAGGGTTTTGTCCTACCTGATCGCAATTTAAATTTGCGGTTGTTGGTGACCCAGAAATCTAGCTGTACAACCAGACTCAATAACAACTTAACCTCACAACATAGACACTAAAAAGAATTATTCCTCTACTCAAAAAGCTCATTTTCAGAGAGCAGGTCACGCCACATACAATAAAACATACACACAACAAACAAATCAACACTAAACTAAGACACAAACACAACAACACAAACAAAAGACGAACAGAAAACACATGGCGACAGCTGGCTACACTATAGATAGTAAACACACAAGCAGTACTCAAGTGTAGGTGAAGTGTTCAATTGAAATGTGTTCGAAAATGCCGAAAATTGGGCATCCTGAACTACGCAGACCAATTATGTACACTCCAGGACGACAGATACGGAATAATAAGGTCACACAATTGTAAATATAACCAAGTAGTAATTTAGCGTTACGAAACTTAAACTCCAAAGACTTGTTTCTCATCTATCAATATGAGAATAATATAAACTTAAATGTAGTAACTTATCTGGAATCAATACATAACGCAGTTTTATATATATAAAAGAAACATGAATTAGAGGACACTGAAGATGCTTCGTTGATAAAACGCACAAAACAGCTTTTTATTTACTTACATAGATGGATCACATCTGCAAGCGCACATAAAATTTTGTCCACGTATATCTTGAAATAAAGAAAGACATGGCGTTGCCAACGTCTTAAAATCAAATAACATTGAAGCATAAGGGCTCAAGAAGAGACCCGCATTCTCAAAGATGCAAAAAGTCACATCTGACAATTCAGAGAGAGGCGGTACTGGAACCACACACACACACACACACACACACACACACAATAAAAGTTTGCATCACCTCGGTTCCGAGAGTTCCAGAACCTGTACAGAAAATTGGAATAGAGATGAACATCAGCATCATTTCCACCCTTTTTATTGCTCATGAAAACCACACATTGCATGTTGTACCACCATACAGCGAGACCTTCAGATGTGGTGGTCCAGACTGCTGTATGCACCGGTACCTCTAATACCCAGTAGCACGTCCTCTTGCATTGATGTATGCCTGTATTCGTCGTGGCATACTATCCACAAGATCACCTAGGCACTGTTGGTCCAGATTACCCCACTCCTCAACAGCGATTAGGCGTAGATACCTCAGAGTGGTTGTCGGGTCACGTCGTCCATAAACAGCCCTTTTCAATCTATCCCAGGCATGTTCTATAAAGTTCATGCTGATCACTCTAGTCGAGCGATATTGTTATCCTGAAGGAAGTCATTCACAAGATGTGCACGATGAGGGCGCGAATTGTCGTCCATGAAGATGAATGCCTCGCCAATATGCTGGCGATATGGTTGTACTATCGGTCGGAGGATGGCATTCACGTATTGTACAGCCGTTACGGCGCGTTCCATAACTACCAGCGGCGTACGACGGCCCCACATAATGCCAACCGAAAACATCAGGGAACCTCCACCTTGCTGCCATCGCTGGACAGTGTGTGTAAGACGTTCAGCTTGACCGGGTAGCCTCCAAACACGTCTCCGACGACTGTCATACTCATTGGTGAAGAGAACGTGCTGCTAATCCTGAGCGGTCCATTCGGTATATTGTTGGGCCCATCTGTACCGCGTTTCATGGTGTCGTGGTTGCAAAGATGGACCTCGTCATGGACGTCGGGAGTGAAGTTGCGCATCATGCAGCCTATTGCGCACAGTTTGAGTCGTAACACGACGTCCTGTGGCTGCACGAAAAGCATTATTCAACATGGTGGCGTTGCTGTTAGGGTTCCTCCGAACCATAATCCGTAGGTAGCGGTCATCCACTGCAGTAGTAGCCCTCTGGCGGCCTGAGCGAGGCATGTCATCGACAGCTCTCTGTATCTCCTCCGTGTCCGGACAACATCGCTTTGGTTCACTCCGAGACTCCTGGCTCAAAGTAACAATGCGGACGCGATCGAACCGCGGTATTGACCGTTTACACATGGTTGAACTACAGACAACACGAGCCGTGTACCTACTTCCTGGTGGAATGACTGGAACTGATCGGCTGTCGGACTCCCTCCGTCTAATAGGCGCTGCTCAGCATGGTTGTTTACATCTTTCGGCGGGTTTAGTGACATCTCTGAACAGTCAAAAGAACTGTGTCTGTGATACAATATCCACAGATGGAAATCTCTGGAAGAAAGATGACTTTGTTCTCCCAAATTCTGTTCGTACATTTAGAGAACAGTTATTCGAGGAAGCCTGTACCACCATCATATCGCGAAAATAACGTCAGGGTGGTCAGGCCGTCTATATAGGCGTGTAGGAAGCCATTTTACCTCGCTCATCCAATAAGATAGAAATTTCTAGGATGCGAATAGGAATCTGATTCGCGAATAGGACGCTAATCCAATAAGACAGGAATTCGATAATAATGATACAAAGTACTCTCCGCTAACGTGCAGCCTGCCCAGTAGCCCGTCATGACTTTGCAAGATTTCAGCAAGATAAGTTGTTGCTGTTCTCAGTGGAGCAGATACCGTCTAAGGTTTCCGACAGGTCAGCTTGCAGAAACATTGCAAAATCTGGACGGTGCTTCCAGCCGGCAACAATCCGCAAGGAAAACCTGAATTCACACAGTGCAGCGACTTGCGGAGTATACGTGTGGATGTAGCTCCTTCAGCACAGCACGCACTGGGAACTGAGGTGTCACGTAGCTACAGCCGCTTTAAGCATAGAGAAACCGGGTCTGCAGCCAACCGGAGACACGATTCGCGAGGAATTTTTTCAGAAAAATTACGATGCGGCATGTCCCCCTTCATGGGACGATCTTCCGAAAGTTAGGTGGAATGCAGCAGGAATGTGGGATCTTTGGTAGCAGAAAAAGTGTCTTGGAGCGAGAAGAGAACCGACAACTACGAGAGTCTCCTCGCTGCTCGCTCCACCCCTACCCCTCCCTGTCCACCGTCTGTCTATGTGAAGCGCCACCGTCTGTCGTCGGAAGTGAAGCCCCGACAAATGTACCAGCCACTCCGCAGTAGTCAAATTAACTACGTGCGTACTACTGCAGTGGACTGACTTCTCCTGCCCGACAACACTTTCAATTAACACGCTGTTTATGGCCCTGACTGATTATGAGTTTTGTAGCGATGCTTTGCAACAAAATCTGTGTTTATATTGCTAGTTGTGATTTTCCTTATTAAATACTGTTCTTTTTTTTTCATTTAACAGATTCAGGTATGTGCTTTCAGCGTCCAAAAATATCCGCCACCTAACTTTCGTAGAAGTAATTTTGAAGTCCTTTTGTCCACTCCCCGAGCTGTCTAAGGCGCTGCAGTCATGGACTGTGCGGCTGGTCCCGGCGGAGGTTCGAGTCCTCCCTCGGGAATGCCGGACATTTGCCACGCCGGACATTTGCCACACTTGCCCCTTCGCCAGGTAGCGATCCCTCAGGTAAGGGAAGCCCTGCCTCGTACTACTTCTGTCCGCTTTCAAACCGCCGTCTCCGCATCTTACTCGATACAATCAGTACGTAAGGGACATTCTTCTACGCCATCTTGGCGTTATACAGTGCTTCTTTTCTGAAATCGAAGTATTTATAACTTTTGGGAAGCGAAAGCAATACCGACTATTATGTCAGTATATAATTAGTTCTGCCAAGTATAAATATAGATCCCTCTGTCTGAATGGTATCTTCCTTTCACGCTTACTGATTGCGATAGAAACAGTCCATCAACATGGGAGCAAGAAGAAAAGAATTATGTAAAGAGAGTGCGAATGTACGCTAATCATTTCTTTTTGATCACTGCATTTTTGCCTGCTTTAATTGCTACAACTGCATGCCTAAAAGACAATAAGGGAAGAAGAAATGTGTATGTGAAAGTTTGAAAAGAAGAACGACATACTCCATATTAATTTACTCTCTAAAATGCGATATCCCTTGCAGCGAAACATATATTAACAAAGTGTAGCGGGAGAATGTTCAAAATATGACAGAAAATACGTTCACTAAATAGACATAAGAACGTCTATGACTGGCGTGTCATCTAAAGTCGACGTACAATTTTAAAATGTTAGAAATAAGGAAATGAAGTAATACAGAATGCTATGCTTGTAACGTACGTAGTTGTTTTACATTGTTTAGCTCTGGTAATTACAGGGTCACAGAGAAAGCATTCTAGGTTTTGGAGGGAAAAATCGTAATTGTAATGATCTGCACTACACCAGAAACAAGAAGCACAACTTAAGGAAAAATAATATAATCTATGTTCCAACTCTCAAGCGACATTGAAGCAAATAGTTCCTGTGACTTAGTATGGGCAGAGGATATATTCGACAACCGGAATAAATTAATAACTGGCTCTTTTCACCGACCCCCGGTCTAAGATGAAACAGTTGCTGAATAGTTCAAAGAAAACTTGAGTCTCATCACAAATAGATACCCTACTCATACAACTATAGTTGGCAGTTACTTCAATCTATCTTCCGTATGTTGACAAAAATATATTTTCAGATCCTGTTGTAGATAGAAGACAAGTTCCATAATTGTTTTAAATGCTTTTTTTAAAAATATTTTGAACAATTAGCTCACGAGGCCATTCCAATTGTAAATGGTTACGAAAACACACTTAACCTTTTAGCCACAAATAATCCTGAGCATCATGACGGATACAGGGATTAGTGAACACGCAGTCGTAGAGAGGCTCACTTCCGTAACAAAGAAATTCACCAAAACTAAACGCGAAATATATCTATTTATAAAAACAGCTAAAAATTCGGTTGACGTCTGTCTAAGAGACAGTCTCCAATCCTTCCAAACTATGTAAGAGAAGACCATATGTGGCTTAAGGTCAAAGAAATAGTATCAACAGCACTCGAGAGATTCATACCAAATAAATTAATAAGAGACGGAACTGTTCCCCCATAGTACACAAAACACGACAGAAAGCTGCTGCAGGAACACCGAAAAAGGCACGTATAATTTAAACGAATGCAAAATCTCCAAGATTGGCAAAGTTTTTCTGAGGCTCGAAATCTGGTGCGGATTTCAATGCGAGATGCATTTAATAGTTTCCACAACGAAACTCTCTCTAGAAATGTGGCGGAAAATCCAAGGAGACTCTGGTCCTATGTTAAGTAAACTAGCGGAAAGTTTCCGTAAGTACCTTTACTGCACGACAGCAACGATAATGTTACTGATGACAGTGCCACTAAAGTGGAGTTACTAAGTGCTGTTTTCCGAAATTCCTTCACCAAAGAAGACGAAGTAAATATTCCAGAATTCGAAATGAGAACAGCTGCAAACATAATATAGAAGAAGATATCCCTGGTGTTGTAAAGCAACTCAAATTACGCTATCAAATAACTGATGTTGCAGAGGTGCCTGAACTGTCAGTGACAAAGGAAATGACCAAATATCTTTTCAAAAATTCTGTAATTTATAAGAAAAGTAGGTCAAATACATTTGTTTCTGATGTTCTTTAGTAACAATTAATTCTCAGTAGTAAGCTACTTGCCTAGTTTCAGTTGTTTTTACTGGCCTGTTTAAAGTTAATCAACAATTTAGTAAGGAATTTTAATTTTAAAGGGCTATATTTAAATGTACTTAAGTAGATTTACATCTGCTGTAAATGTTTGCAGCTAAACTTAAATTTAAAAAAATATTTGAGGTGCCAAAATTGTCAACCTTAGGTTCAGATCAGTTTTGGGATGTCAATTTTAGATGCAATTCAAAGGTTCAGTTCCCATTTTCTTTTACAAAAGCGTATACTATCAGTTTAAGAAACAACGATATTTTAGTTGATAGTTGCGACTCTGAAGCTTCCGAAAATAATTTTAAAACTGACAGTTATTTAATAGTATGGCCATAATATTATAAGGTAGAAAAAATTTATCTTAACGTAACAACAATAGGAGCTCTTACTTATATAGGAAACTGCTGTTGAAAAAAAGTTGGATGTAACTGTAAATTCTGGTTACAGCAGGATCATTTGAGTGATGTTTAATGTCGGCTTCGTTAAGCCAAATTTCACTGCTTCTTGATTACGCGCTAGTGAACCGAGCTGGGACCAGCTAGTTACATAGTTAAGCTATTTAGGGATACTTTTGTCAGGCATGAAATACTCTTTAATTTTTACAATAAAGGCTGATTCACATCACACTTTGCACAGGCTTTGGACTTTCAAAATGATAAATGACCATTTACCACTTTGGTGTGTTTAAAATCAGCTTAAACAGGCTGAACTAACGTACACTCTATTTACAATTACAACTTAATATTAGCGCCGATAATGCTGCTTCAATGTTTTAATAATTTTAACTCAGTAATCTGCGAGGACTCAGTGATCTTCATAGTTTTTATTATTTTTAACGTATTTTAGTCCAGTTACTGAATATGGGCAATGGCTTTCAAGCAAGGCCTAATGTTGCCAGTCTCTTCATAATTCTTTACGATTTTCTCTATCCTATCGTCCTGGTTCAAGTATTTCTTCTTCCTCTTCTTACCTTCAACATTCATTTCCAATTTCATATATATGCAGTTTGTGAGCTCTGCTTCCTTTTTCAAGCACTCCACCAAATAGGTGATTCTGGGGTGAGGGTTTCCAATAATACTATTTATTTTGTTGTGCCACCCTTCAACAGCATTCCTCGTTCGGTGCCTTTTTCCGTAGCAGTTCCACATTTCTATTACGATATCCTCATTCTCTAGCCAGTTGTCCACAAAGTAGTCAAAAAATTGAGAGAGCCTTCCGAAATCAGGAGCTTCTGCATGAATCTCAACCCATCCATTGCTTGCGTCCTCCGGTTTTACAAATGCCAGCGCGGCACACATGCTGAAGTGAAGTCTTAAATACACGTTGTGGCGGTACTCCTCAGTTAGACCGAGAACTTTAATTCTTCTCCATAAACTCTTCATCATATGGAAATAGCATCCATTTATTTCAAGTGTGGGAAAAACTTGACGAATGGCCGACATCGCAGCTGCCTCAAAATCGACATTCACTTCTTTTGGACATCACTCACCAAACAGACGAACATATGTGTCTTTTTTTCTTATTAGGGAGCAGTGCAAATACAGTAGGAATAAAGTTTGTTTCTTTAACTGGGCCTCCTAAGTCTACATCTACATCTACATCCATACTCCGCAAGCCACCTGACGGTGTGTGGCGGAGGGTAGCCTGAGTACCTCTATCGATTCTCCCTTCTATTCCAATCTCGTATTGTTCGTGGAAAGAAGGATTGTCGGTATGCTTCTGTGTGGGCTTTAATCTCTCTGATTTTATCCTCATGGTCTCTTCGTGAGATATACGTAGGAGGTAGCAATATACTGCTTGACTCTTCGGTGAAGGTATGTTCTCGAAACTTTAACAAAAGCCCGTACCGAGCTACTGAGCGTCTCTCCTGCAAAGTCTGCCACTGGAGTTTATCTATCATCTCCATAACGCTTTCGCTTATACTAAATGATCCTGTAACGAAGCGCGCTGCTCTCCGTTGGATCTTCTCTATCTCTTCTACCAACCCTATCTGGTACGGATCCCACACTGCTGAGCAGTATTCAAGCAGTGGGCGAACAAGCGTACTGTAACCTACTTCCTTTGTTTTCGGATTGCATTTCCTTAGGATTCTTCCAATGAATCTCAGACTGGCATCTGCTTTACCGACGATTAACTTTATATGATCATTCCATTTTAAATTACTCCTAATGCGTACTCCCAGATAATTTATGGAATTTACTGCTTCCAGTTGCTGACCTGCTATTTTGTAGCTAAATGATAAGTGATCTATCTTTCTATGTATTCGCAGCACATTACACTTGTCTACATTGAGATTCAATTGCCATTCCCTGCACCATGCGTCAATTCGCTGCAGATCCTCCTGCATTTCAGTACAATTTTCCATTGCTATAACCTCTCGATACACCACAGCATCATCTGCAAAAAGCCTCAGTGAACTTCCGATGTCATCCACAATGTAATTTATGTATACTGTGAATAGCAACGGTCCTATGACACTCCCCTGCGGTACACTTGAAATCACTCTCACTTCGGAAAACTTCTCTCCATTGAGAATGACATGCTGCGTTCTGTTATCTAGGAACTCTTTAATCCAATCACACAATTGGTCTGATAGTCCATATGCTCTTACTTTGTTCGTTAAACGACTGTGGGGAACTGTATCGAACGCCTTGCTGAAGTCAAGAAACACGGGATCTACCTGTGAACCCGTGTCTATGGCCCTCTTGAGTCTCGTGGACGATTAGCGTGAGCTGGGTTTCACATGACCGTCTTTTTCGAAACCCATGCTGATTCCTATAGAGTAGATTTCTAGTCTCCAGAAACGTCATTATACTCGAACATAATACGTGTTCCAAAATTCTACAACTGATCGACGTTAGAGATATAGGTCTATAGTTCTGTACATCTGTTCCACGTCCCTTCTTGAAAACGGGGATGACCTGTGCCCTTTTCCAATCCTTTGGAACGCTACGCTCTTCTAGAGACCTACGGTACACCGCTGCAAGAATGGGGGCAAGTTCCTTCGCATACTCTGTGTAAAATCGAACTGGTATCCCATCAGGTCCAGAGGCCTTTCCTCTTTTGAGCGATTTTAATTGTTTCTCTATCCCTCTGTCGTCTATTTCGATATCTACCATTTTGTCATCTGTGCGACAATCTAGATCAGGAACTACAGTGCCGTCTTCCTCTGTGAAACAACTTTGGAAAAAGACATTTAGTATTTCGCCCTTTAGTCTGTCTTCCTCTGTTTCAGTACCATTTTGGTCACAGAGTGTCTGGACATTTTGTTTTGATCCACCTACCGCTTTGACATAAGACCAAAATTTCTTAGAATTTTCTGCCAAGTCAGTACATAAAACTTTACTTTCGAATTCATTGAACGCCTCTCGCATAGCCCTCCTCACACTACATTTCGCTTCGCGTAATTTTTGTTTGTCTGCAAGGCTTTGGCTATGTTTATGTTTGCTGTGAAGTTCCCTTTGCTTCCGCAGCAGTTTTCTAACTCGGTTGTTGTACCACGGTGACTCTTTTCCGTCTCTTACGATCTTGCTTGGCACATACTCATCTAACGCATATTGTACGATGGTTTTGAACTTTGTCCACTGATCCTCAACACTATCTGTACTTGAGACAAAACTTTTGTGTTGAGCCGTCAGGTACTCTGTAATCTGCTTTTTGTCACTTTTGCTAAACAGAAAAATCTTCCTACCTTTTTTAATATTTCTATTTACGGCTGGAATCATCGATGCAGTAACCGGTTTATGATCGCTGATTCCCCGTTCTGCGTTAACTGTTTCAAATAGTTCGGGTCTGTTTGTCACTAGAAGGTCTAATATGTTATCGCCACGAGTCGGTTCTCTGTTTAACTGCTCAAGGTAGTTTTCAGATAAAGCACTTAAAAAAATTTCAGTGGATTCTTTGTCCCTGCCACCCGTTATGAACGTTTGAGTCTCCCAGTCTATATCCGGCAAATTAAAATCTACACCCAGAACTATAACATGGTGGGGAAATCTACTCGAAATATTTTCCAAATTATCCTTCAGGTGCTCAGCCACAACAGCTGCTGAGCCAGGGGGCCTATAGAGACATCCAATTACCATGTTTGAGCCTGCTTTAACCGTGACCTTCACCCAAATCATTTCACATTTCGGATCCCCGTCAATTTCCTTCGATACTATTGCACTTCTTATCGCTATAAATACGCCTCCTCCTTCACTGTCCAGCCTGTCTCTGCGGTATGCATTCCAATCTGAGTGTAGGATTTCATTACTGTTTACGTCTGGTTTCAGCCAACTTTCTGTCCCTAGCACTATATGGGTGTTGTGACCGTTTATTAATGGGAGCAGTTCTGGGACCTTTCTACAGACGCTCCTGCAGTTTACTATTAGCACATTAATATTGTTATTCCCTGTTGCATTTTGCCTACTCCTACCTTGCCGCGTCTCAGGAGGCGTCTTGTTGGGCCTAGAGAGGGAAGTCTCTAACCTAAAAAAACCCCATGTGCACTCCACACGTACTCCGCTACCCTTGTAGCCGCTTCCGGCGTGTAGTGCACGCCTGACCTATTCAGGGGGACCCTACATTTCTCCACCCGATAGCGGAGGTCGAGAAATTTGCACCCCAGATCTCCGCAGAATCGTCTGAGCCTCTGGTTTAAGCCTTCCACTCGGCTCCAAACCAGAGGACCGCGATCGGTTCTGGGAACGATACTACAAATAGTTAGTTCTGATTCCACCCCGCGAGCGAGGCTTTCCGCCTTCACCAATTCCGCCAACCGCCTGTACGAACTGAGGATGACCTCTGAACCCAGACGGCAGGAGTCATTGGTGCCGACATGAGCAACAATTTGCAGTCGGGTGCACCCAGTGCTCTCTATCGCCACCGGTAGGGCCTCCTCCACATCTCGGATGAGACCCCACGGCAAGCAGACAGAGTGAACACTGGCCTTCTTCCCCGACCTTTCCGCTAGTTCCCTAATGGGCTCCATCACCCGCCTAACGTTGGAGCTCCCAATAACTAATAAACCCCTCCCCCCGTGTGCCTGCTCGGACCTTGCTGAAGGAGCAGCCACATGTCCACTCACAGGCAGAGCGGGCGATGCCACACGGCCAGCCTCCACATTGACCCTCCGCCTCGTGCGCCGCGAACGCCGCTGAACCCGCCACTCCCCTTGGGGAGAGGGTGGCCCAACCGCGTCCGGTACCCGCGAAGATGTCTCGACAGCAGGGACAGTGGGTGAAGCATGTAACACCTGGGGTGTACCATGCGACGCACCAGACTCCCCACTGCCGCTACACTCCGAGGCAGCAGCCTGAAGACGGCTGACCGCGGCCATCAACACGTTCAGCTGTTCGCGAACAGTGGCCAGCTCCTCCTGCGTCCGTACACAGCAGTCACACGTGTATGGTGTAGCTTTGTGCAAATTGTTTGCTGCAGCTCTTAAATGTTTAATCCATAAAAAAATGGGAATATGTTTTTAAACTTTCTTTTCCTTTGCTTCCACTAAAAATCATTATTCTCTCCTCTAACCTATCGTCTTGTAGAAGAAACCTACTGCCATCTCCCATTTTTGATAGATCTTCGTGAAGATCAATTTCAGAAGAGCTCTTAGGCTCTTGTTGGTTCCCCCGCGCTTGACTCCGCCGACGACGCATGGTTCTCTTCATAGATTCTGAATTAGGCATCACTGTAACAAAGTCATAACCTCTATTATGTAGATTTCCCATTTCAACCGCGTATATCTCCGATAACTGTATAGTTTCTTCTCGACATCTTCTATTCGTTTTTTCCACATGCTTTCTCACGTCCAGAGCAGCATCGTCAGGTGGTCCACAGAGATGTTCTAATACATTCAACACTTCTCCATTCTTCGAAAGCAGCTTTCCCTTGCAAAGATCCGCGTTTCGGCGTAAGTACATCCATGTAACAACACCTTCTTTAGATTCCCTCTGTTTAAGATGCACGTAACCATTCCAGGGGTCGGGCGACGGGTGAGGAGGAGGAGGTGGAGGAGGAGGAGGAGGAGAGGGACCTAACCCTTCGGAGCAGGTAAAATCGTGGCAAATGTCCGCACACCCTCCCTCGGGCATGGGTGTGTGTGTTTGTCCTTAGAATAATTTAGATTAAGTAGTGTGTATGCTTAGGGACTGATGAGGGTTGGGTTGTTGTGGGGAAGGACACCAGACAGCGAGGTCATCGGTCTCATCGGATTAGGGAAGGACCGGGAAGGAAGTCGGCCGTGCCCTTTGAAAGGAACCATCCCGGTATTTGCCTGGAGCGATTTAGGGAAATCACGGAAAACCTAAATCAGGATGGCCGGACGCGGGATTGAACCGTCGTCCTCCCGAATGCGAGTCCAGTGTTTAACCACTGCGCCATCTCGCTCGGTCTAGGGACTGATGACCTTAGCAGTTAAGTCCCATACGATTTCACACACATTCGAACATTTTTTTTGTCCAGTTCATCATCTTCACCTCACTTAAAAATAATGATCTAAGAATAAAGCCAGAAAGAGCTTGTTTGTCGGAAATGGCGTTGCTGGTGGCCTTTAAAACCGGCACACAAACAACGTGTAGTTTGACATCCAAGGCAGTGCAAATTTTAAATGTAATTTAATGACCAAAATTAAATCTAATATCGTGCTCGGCGAATACATTTTTGGTTTATTAATGCTAAGATTGTGAATAAGGTACATATTGTGTTCTCGAAGCAAGACAGAGACGCAAATTTAATGTTTTGCTTCAGCTATTCTTGTATTTTGTGGTTTTTAGGGTTCCGAACCTCAACTGATAAAAACGGACTCATACAGTATCACTTTGTCTCTCTGTGCGCCCGAATTTTAAAAACCTATTTTTGTTAGGAACGTGTGGACGTATCAAGTTGAAATTAATTTCACAAATTTATGTTGACGGTCACTTGGCGATGTAAAAATGTGAAGCTTCTAAGTCAATGCATAAAAGATACGGCAATTTATCTCTCATATTTTGATACTCTCAAACTCAACCTCAAAACTTACAAGGTAGTACCCATTAGTCTCGAATCCTAAAATTTGCCAAGAGGCAAGGTTTCACACTACAAACAAACGAAAAAATCAAAAAATCGTTAATCTGTAATTGTATAACACGAAGAATATTTCTTTTGTCGTTCGTTATCCGACTTCAAACTTGAAATTAAAACGTTCTCGAAATCTTTGGAATCCTTGGGCCCGATATCTTGCCAGTATTGATGTCGATAATAGCAAAAAAACGTTGGATTCTCTATTCCCGGAATGGATGGAAAGTCTACATACATAATTACGTTCATACCGATCCCTCAGTTTGCTGCTCGCATGTAGCCCATTTTTTTTAATGTACATGTAACTCCATTCCATTAACAATGATTAACTTTTACCAAGATGTACGTAGGACGATGTTGCAAACACAAGCATACCTTTGCTTTGTTGAAAAGTAGCCATTGAGGGTGGCGATAGAAACAGTGCCAACCACGACACTACCGTGTTCATTCATAGATAGCACCCAGCAAGATCGCTCGGCCTCACTTTTGTCGGTTTTCTGAAGCAATCGACACGTAACGTGCGTCGTGTAGCCATATCTCGTACTGAGACTTGTACTGACAAGTAAGAGCTCGGGCACTATGAAGTAGTACGAGCCAGCGAAACAGAGCGTCACGTTTACTGTTGGCGAGGCGTAAATTACTTTCATAATTTACGCGATCGGAAGTTGAGCAGCCGGGCTGCAATATGCAGCGACAATTCGAGACGCTACCGTCTAGGCGCTAGTAAACACGTCCCAATGATTCACTGATGTTTCTCATTGCTAACATTTTCTTTCTCATCGTCTCCTTTCCCCTCGTCTCCCGTCTCTCTCTCTCCCTCTCCCTCTCCCTCTCTCTAAATACTTTACGATATTCATTTTGTACATGTTTTTCTGTTCTCAACCGATTTTTTTTGTTAACCATCATAACTTAAAAGTTAGATAACTAACTCTTGCAGATA
Source organism: Schistocerca americana (assembly GCF_021461395.2). Classification (NCBI taxonomy): domain Eukaryota; kingdom Metazoa; phylum Arthropoda; class Insecta; order Orthoptera; family Acrididae; genus Schistocerca; species Schistocerca americana. Next base: position 248,746,960 of record NC_060130.1, on the reverse strand, counting down.
GAACTCAACACTTCCCTTTTAACGGATCTAAATCGACAGATGGGTCGGGTTGTTTGGGGAAGGAGACCAGACAGCCAGGTGATCGGTCTCATCGGATTAGGGAGGGACAGGGAAGGAAGTCGGCCGTGCCCTTTCAAAGGAACCATACCGGCATTTGCCTGGAGCGATTTAGGGAAATCACGGAAAACCTAAATCAGGATGGCCGGACGCGGGATTGAACCGTCGTCCTCCCGAATGAATCGACAGATGTAAAGGTAATATCCGGAGTACCACAGGGAAGTGTGACAGGACCGTTGCTGTTTACAATATATATAAATGACCTAGTAGAAAGCGTCGGATACGCTTTAAGGCTATTCGCAGATGATGCAGTTGCCTATACCAAAGTAGCAACGCCAGAAGATAGTAAGATTTTGCAGAACGACCTGCAGAGAATTGATGAATGATGCAGGCTCTGGCAGCATAAATGTAACATATTGCGCATACATAGGAAAAGAAATACACTACTGTACAGCTAGTATTGATGACAAACAGCTGGAGACAGCGTCCGCCGTAAAATATCCAGACGTAACTATCCAGAGCGACCTTAAGTGGAATAGCCATATAAAGCAGATAGTGGGAAAAGCAGACGCCAGACTCATCGGAAAAATCTTAAAGAAATGTAACTCGTCCACGAAAGAAGTGGCCTATAAGGCGCTTGTTCGCCTGATTTTTGAGTATTGTTCATCTATGTGGGATCCCTATCAGGTGGGACTGATGGAGGAAATTGAGAAGATTCAACGAAGAGCGGCGCGTTTCGTCACGGGATCGGTTAGATGGCGAGAGAGCGTTACGGAGATGCTAAACAAACTCCACTGTCAGACGTTACAAGAGAGGCGTTGTGTTTCACGGAGGGATTTACTACTGAAATTTCGGGACAGCACTTTTCAAGAGGAGTCGGACAACATATTTCCATTAAGAATGTAGAAACGCTTATGTCATTGTTGGCAAGAGTTACTGAGCTGTTTCAGTCGTTTCCAAACCTAGAAACGAGTTAGTATTCTGTATTGGTCAGAAACAGGTTTAACGTGAATTCACGTGTGCTACGGTATTAATAAAAGCAGATTATCTGACACATTCATACAGTTTAAATTACCGTTATTACCACCATTTTTCCAAAATTAAATTCTCTACAACTTCTATGGAAAACTTTGTGCTATTGTCTGGAATTTAAAAACCAAAATTGGGCCAAGTAATTAATAAATTAAAAATTTTACAAAAATACGTCTTTGCTTCTCCTGATGTTCTGTAAAACTACTGCAGATACACGTCTGGGACATGTTTTATTAGATTCACCAAATCAATAACAACAAAATAAATTAAAATCGTGCTTGAACCTCGTACAGTTTTGCGATGGCTTCATATTATCAAATCTGCTAAATTTCAGGCAAAATCTTTTATTAGCCGTAACTTCTTAACTAAATATTTGCGGACCTATGTTTATATGAACTATATCTGTAGTTTAACTTGTAGAATAACATGTTAAAATATTTGCATGTCTTTGTGAATCACACTGTACATACATCATATACTAGATACCGTTAGTAGCTTCATGAGGATGTTGGCAGATGATGCGGTTGTCTATATGAAGCTAGCAACGCCGGAAGACTGTACCGAACTGCTGCATCAAGACATGCAGAGGGCTCTGAACGATAACAAATGTAACATATTGCATATACATACAACAGGCATTCTAGCGTACAATTTATGCTATTGATGGCAAATTACTGTAAATAGGGACTAACGTAAAATATGTAGAACTATCCGCAGCGACCTTAGGTGGGATGGCCACATAACACAAATACAGTAGCCTAGTAGGAAAAGCAGGTGACAGACTGCGATTCGAAGGAAGAACCTCGAGGAAATGTCACTTGTCTACGAAAGAAGTGGCTTACAGAACACTGTTCGATCTATTCTTGATAACTGCTGATCAGTTTGGAACTCTTACTAAGTGGGATCAATAGAAGAGATAAACAAGATGTAACGAAAAACGGCGCATTTTGTCATGGGACCGTTTAGTCGGCGAGAAATCGCTATATTAGGGAGATGCTGAACAAACGCTACAAGAGAGGCGTTGTGCATCACGGAGAGGTTTACTACTGAAATTTCGAGGGAGTACGTTCCGGGAAGAATCGAACAACATATTACTTCCTCGCACACTTCTCGCGAAATGAGAACGAGATAATTCCAGAAATTACAGCTAATACAGTGGCTGATCGACAATCGCCCTTACTATGCGCTATTCGCGAAGGAAATAGGAGAAGGCGGCCAGTTAATGGTACCAACTGATTTCTTGATTCACGCTTGTAAGTAGAACGGCATATGACGTTACACGGAACGGAATCTTCTTCTACGAGGTCCACTCGTTAGAGACGTTCGTGCGCAGGTTAGGTATACGGCCACAAATTCCAACGGATCTGCGTACTTGCACATCAGTTACAGTACTCAGATGCGGTCTTGTCAACTGTTCACCCTTTCGTTCGTCACGTAACACTCGCTTTCGGTAACCTCCTTCGAACGGCGCCAGAGTATTTGGATGACGTCGTGAGACCAGTACCGCGGATATCTGCGTACAATCCCCGGACGATGTTATTACAATGCTAATCGAAAATGGCTTAATTGTGAGTCGGTGGAAGGGCGGCAGTTTCCTCGGCAGCGCGGAGAAGAGGGGAGCAGCGAGTAGGAGGGGGAGGCGTTGCCACATCAGTGCGAGCGCCGGAGCGCAGGCAGGGCGCCGCACACACACACCAACCGTACGATTGGGATCAAATACAAGAACACGCGGTGCCGTCAAGTGATAACAGGAAAAAACGGCGCCAATACAGTACACGCAAGGAAATATCCTGATTAACAACAATTTGTGACAGACCGTGACTCGAGTACCCTATGTTTCACGTCCAGCTGCCTTTAATACGAGGCTATCTGAATAGGCCACCAGGTCCGGTACTAATTTCAACTGTCACTATTGTTTGCACTTATGACTTCGAATACTACAACCAGAGGTTTTCCCACTAGGAATGGCGGTCATCGCTAAAACAACCGGTTTTCGGTTACATCGTTTTTTCTCCACGCCGTTTGAAACATCCCCTTAGAAAAATTTATGAATTACTGTGCTGGTAAACCTCCTACGTTACTTGATTTTCAAACGGCTGAGCAAAACTGAGAGTACTCAGACATTTCTCTCTTTACTTATTCTGATCATCACTAAACCGACACACAATAGTTTTAGCGCAACGCAATTTGACTTTCAATAATCCCTACAAAAGAATGGCCGTGACTATCAATAACCTATACCCTTCATGAATCACTTACCTCACAAAAACCTTCGTTACTAAAACTACTGCAATACAGCGAGCGCCAATACTGCCAGCTAAATAAAATATTCTAACTACTGATAGGCACAGTTAGCAAATGAAAGATTTTGATAGAGAACAAACAATGTATTTACCTTAATAGTGTTCAAAAGTCATAATACATATATCAGTTCATGACATCCAGTCTTACAAATTTCCTTTTTCTGACGGACACACGTCCAGATCGTCCGCTCTCAAAATTCTGCCATCTCTCCCCCCACATCCACCACTGCTGGCGGCTTACCTCAAACTGCGCAACGCTACGCATTGTTCACACCCAACTGCCAAACACTACAATAGCAAATATTCCAACAATGCAAATCAGCCACAGACTGCACACAGCACAGCCAGTAATTTTCATACAGAGCGCTACGTGGCGTTACCAACATAAAAATGTAAACAGCCTACTTACACATTTTAACCTGGCTTTTAAAACCGCTCAATAACCGGTTTTGAAAATTCATTTTCGGTTCTTTATTCCGATTGTTTCCTGCAATAAACGCAGAAATCGAACAAAGACTGGTGAATGTTGACTCACTCAGTTTCAAGATACGTAGAAGTATTGCATTAAATAGACAAATAAAAGAAAGCTTAGTCCGTCTAACGTTCGCAGTAGGATTGTCAATAGCATATAGACATATCGATAATTTCTCCGGGAAGTATATGCGATTTTTCTCCTACGATTTATAGATATCGAAATGGCACTATCGAGTGCCGATATTTAGGGTTATTATTGCCTCATCAAAGCCGTACCAGTGCTTATGTCATGCGTTTGTTTCTGCCGGCATTATTCTTAAAATTTTCTATAACAACGCAATAGTTAAAACCAACACAAATTTTATGAATAAAATTTACTCCTTTTCTAAAAAAGATTTGTTTAAAAACGCAAAATTTTAGTGCTGTTGTTATGGCTAATTGATATTAAGTTTCTTTAATTCGGTTATTAGTAAAAAATAGAAAACGTCTGTTATAACCGAGACCAAATCAATACGGAAAAATATTCGTTATTCACAACTAAAATACGCGTATGGGCTTTAACCGGTCGGTCTTTCCCATCTCTACTTCCAGCTGGCTTTTTAGTAATTTGTATATACAGCATGTCTCTCCTGACAATCCTCTGGCCATCTTCTCTGTTCACGTCTTTAATGAGTCGCTTTAAAGCGGAATTTTAAGTGCCCATTCGATAGAGCGGTCAAAATTACTTTATTGCTATTTTCTTTTTATCGGAACGTCTTAATAGAAAAGATACAACACGAATACCTAACTAGTAATACAGCCATGATCGCATCCCCCGACTCGCGCTGACTGCTGCAACCACCACGCAACAACGGTTCTCAGCCGCTGTTGGATCACTCGTTATTCTTCGTGTTTTACTGCCCCTCTAAATACATACCACATTAATTTGGGATTTTTTTTTATCGAACAGACACGTAAACTTCTACTTTAAAAGTAATCTTGTTCGTAACTGAAAACAAAGGGACGCATTCTATCCACACAAGTCGTCGCATGAAAGACGTGATGTGCAGTATTTCCAGTGATATTCTGCCAAAACATCAGAGAAAGCCGGCCGGAGTGGCCGTGCGGTTCTAGGCGCTACAGTCTGGAACCGAGCGACCGCTACGGTTGCAGGTTCGAATCCTGCCTCGGACATGGATGTGTGTGATGTCCTTGAGGTTAGTTAGGTTTAATTAGTTCTAAGTTCTAGGCGACTGATGACCTCAGAAGTGAAGTCGCATAGTGCTCAGAGCCATGTTTGAACATCAGAGAAAATGCGCCTGACGACGCTTAGGAGGCACGCGCGGTCTATATACATAGGGTGAATCACTTAAGATTTGCACCACAGATGTTGCGGGAATGAACAGTGCTGTTGACAAGCGATTTTCATGGAACGGCTTGGTTGTCAGTGGCTCGTATTGTTAGCCAATCAACAAACTGTAATAATACTTATTTTTTGTGAAAACATACTTTCTGAAGTGGAACAATGCCAATTGGCATTAACGAATCACAAAAAATGGGTCAAATGGCTCTGAGCACTACGGGACTCAACTGCTGTGGTCATCAGTCCCCTAGAACTTAGAACTACTTAAACCTAACTAACCTAAGGACATCACACACACACCCATGCCCAAAGCAGGATTCGAACCTGCGACCGTAGCAGCAGCACGGATCCGGACTGGAGTGCCTACAACCGCACGGCTACCGCGGCCGGCTTAACGAATTACAAGTAGGGTACATTAGAATGTCAGTGGTGGTTGTTGCGGGGTTCTAGTGCGAGTCGTTTACGAGATATCGTAATTTGAAAAGTTCCCACTCTGATACTTGTGCAATACCTGTAGTAGCATACACGAAAGAACAACACAAGTGCATGAAATAGTTACGTGGATTCTGACCAGCAAAAAGACAACTGACCATCACAGGCTGTGTTCAAAACGACCGACGCCAGAGGCAATACACGCTTCCGGTCCGGTACAGAATGACAGCTGCGCGCATATTAGCATTTCAGCGGAAATGTTCGAGCTGGCTGCAGTAATACGTCGTTGCATATAATCGGATGTAGTTTATATGCCCTTGTAGGCAGCGCTGTAGATTGCTAAACAATTCGAATTTTTTATTGCGTAATTTACTAGATTGATTCTTTAGGAATAACATCGCAAAGTAATTCAACCTGGTAAGAATCCAACACTGATGAACAATACCCAAGAATGAATCGAACAAGTGATTTATAAATCACTTTTTTCGTGGAAGAATTACACTTCCTTAAGATTTTTCCTATGAATCTCGGTCTGGCATCTGCTTTTCGTACTATTTGTTTTATACAGTCATTCTACTTAAGGTCGCTCCGCATTGTTACTCCTAGATACGAGGGGGTAACAAAAAAAAACAAAAAAAAAAAATCCTTTTAAAAGCTACATATTTTTAAACTGTTTATGAAACAACCTTATCCCCTTCAAACTACTCTCCACTACAACTAATACATTTGCCCCACCGGTGCTTCCACTGTTCAAAACTTTTTTGCAGTCATCTTTAGAAACGGCTGACAGCTCGTCCCTCGTTTTTTTCTTGACCTTTCCAATGTTGTCAAATCTGTGTCCTTTCATTCTCCTTTTCATTCGTGGAAATAGCGGAACCATGCAATTTTCAACCAAAAGCTGTCTAAACTGTGTGAAACACTATTTCAAATCTCCAAAACAACAGAATGAGGGAGGTCGACATCGCAGGCGGCTGTGTACTGGCAATGTGTTGCGCTATGCACGCCTAGTGGCAGAAATGCGTACTACACAAGCTCCGCCTACGATTTATAGATATCGAAATGGCACTATCGAGTGCCAATATTTAGGGTTATTATTTCCTCATCAAAGCCGTACCAGTGCTTACGTCATGCGTTTGTTTCTGCCGGCATTCTTCTTAAAATTTTCTATAACAACGCAATAGTTAAAACCAACACAAATTTTATGAATAAAATTTACTCCTTTTCTAAAAAGATTTGTTTAAAAACGAAAAATTTTCGTACTGTTGTTATGGCTAATTGGTATTAAGTTTCTTTAATTCGGTTATTAGTAAAAAATAGAAAACGTCTGTTATAACCGAGACCAAATAAATACGGAAAAATATTCGTTATTCACAACTAAAATACGCGTATGGGCTTTAACCGGTCGGTCTTTCCAATCCCTACTTCCAGCTGGATTTTTAGTGATTTGTATATACAGCATCTCTCTCCTGAGACTCTCTTGTACTTTACGGCAGTTCACAGTTTCCAGCAATTTGTCATCAATGGTGCAATTGTACAGTAGTGGATTTCTTGTCTTCTAGCGGTTCTAGGCGCATAGTCCGGAACCGCGCGACTACTCTGGTCGCAGGTTCGAATCCTGCCTCGGGCATGGAAGTGTGTGATGTCCTTAGGTTAGTTAGGTTTAGGTAGTTCTAAGTTCTAGGGGACTGATGGCCACAGATGTTAAGTCCCATACTGCTCAGAACCATTTGAACCATTTCTTGTCGTATGTGTGCATGTATTTATTTTCGTTGAGGGTCAACTTCCAGCCCCTGAGTAAGGGTGGAAGAAACCAACCGGTGAAAATTGGTAGCGGTGTTCTAGTTTTGAATAACCGGTACTTTTCGTTATTTGTTTGATATCAGCCGTAACAGGTGTTCCCGTTTTTTATACAGCAGCACTGGTAATTTTTTGTTTTTAAATAGAACTTTTTTAAAAAATCTAGTAAAGTTTATTCGTAAAATTTTCATTGCTTTGACACACTGGGTTTTTTATAGAAATTGGGAAAAGTGATCGGCAGTATTTTAATAAAACCGCACAGTGTTGGAAACTGGCGACAAACACGTGACTTAGGAATCGATACAGCATTGCAGAGCCAATAATGTACCTGTTACCTCGTGGCGTGGCCTATAAGACGGTAAATGTGTTGCGCACTATGCAAGACCAGCTCCCTACCTGGTCTGTAGTGTTGATTTTCGCTCTCGAGCTCAGACATCAGCTGTATTGCAAAATGATACCGTCGCCAATTTTGAAATATTCTACGAAGTTCGGTAGCAACGAATTTGCTTCGAAATATTACAAACGGGAGGAGCCACAATAAACTTGTGACATCATACACTCCTGGAAATTGAAATAAGAACACCGTGAATTCATTGTCCCAGGAAGGGGAAACTTTATTGACACATTCCTGGGGTCAGATACATCACATGATCACACTGACAGAACCACAGGCACATAGACACAGGCAACAGAGCATGCACAATGTCGGCACTAGTACAGTGTATATCCACCTTTCGCAGCAATGCAGTCTGCTATTCTCCCATGGAGACGATCGTAGAGATGCTGGATGTAGTCCTGTGGAACGGCTTGCCATGCCATTTCCACCTGGCGCCTCAGTTGGACCAGCGTTCGTGCTGGACGTGCAGACCGCGTGAGACGACGCTTCATCCAGTCCCAAACATGCTCAATGGGGGACAGATCCGGAGATCTTGCTGGCCAGGGTAGTTGACTTACACCTTCTAGAGCACGTTGGGTGGCACGGGATACATGCGGACGTGCATTGTCCTGTTGGAACAGCAAGTTCTCTTGCCGGTCTAGGAATGGTAGAACGATGGGTTCGATGACGGTTTGGATGTACCGTGCACTATTCAGTGTCCCCTCGACGATCACCAGTGGTGTACGGCCAGTGTAGGAGATCGCTCCCCACACCATGATGCCGGGTGTTGGCCCTGTGTGCCTCGGTCGTATGCAGTCCTGATTGTGGCGCTCACCTGCACGGCGCCAAACACGCATACGACCATCATTGGCACCAAGGCAGAAGCGACTCTCATCGCTGAAGACGACATGTCTCCATTCGTCCCTCCATTCACGCCTGTCGCGACACCACTGGAGGCTGGCTGCACGATGTTGGGGCGTGAGCGGAAGACGGCCTAACGATGTGCGGGACCGTAGCCCAGCTTCATGGAGACGGTTGCGAATGGTCCTCGCCGATACCCCAGGAGCAACAGTGTCCCTAATTTGCTGGGAAGTGGCGGTGCGGTCCCCTACGGCACTGCGTAGGATCCTACGGTCTTGGCGTGCATCCGTGCGTCGCTGCGGTCCGGTCCCAGGTCGACGGGCACGTGCACCTTCCGCCGACCACTGGCGACAACACCGATGTACTGTGGAGACCTCACGCCCCACGTGTTGAGCAATTCGGCGGTACGTCCACCCGGCCTCCCGCATGCCCACTATACGCCCTCGCTCAAAGTCCGTCAACTGCACATACGGTTCACGTCCACGCTGTCGCGGCATGCTACCAGTGTTAGGCTAGGCGCAAATTGAGACGCGTATAGCGCGTGTGGCGCGACGCAGCGCAGCGCGCGTTTTTGTGACTTCACAGGTTCAAATGGGACCGCGCAAATTGCGACGCGACGCGACTGGGACGCGACACGCGCCTGCGCCAGGTCGCGCGGCGTTGTGGTTGCGGCACAGTTTCTCGCGCCGCGCGTCGCGCTTGCCTCGCTAGCACCGTGGGAAATTTGAGGCGGGGAGCGGAAAAGTAGCCCGGCCATATGCTCACATCGGAACGGCGCATATGGGCAGTGGTAATATTGCCCATACGATAAATTTTGCCATACTGTGTACTGAATTTTATTGCCATTGGGTAGTATTTTGTTTTTCGCCATTTAAACGCTCCAGCTTTCTTCGTTAGCACGTTATACTTTTCTGTTACTTATATGTGCATAGTTTTCTTTTGGTTTTCTTCTGTCAAGAAAAATGTATACTTCAGTAACTGATGAGCCATTGGCCACTGGAATTGCACCATATTGCCTCCGCGATGTTTTCAGATCGCAAGAAGGGACAGAGGGTAGTGAATAAGGAAGCAAGGAATATTATAAAATCATGTGATTAAGAATCAAGGCAGGAAAGTAAAGCAAGGTTATCTTCTCGCTGCCTAGTAAGCTAGCGTATCTGTACGATCTGTTACAAAGTTGAGAAAGGGATAATCTCCACAGGTGTGATCCCTTTGTGCATCTGGTAAAAAGCGTCCAAAATCTGAAGTATAGAGGTTTCATTGTGATTACTCTGATATGGATGTAATAATGTAATACGACACACTGTACTACATGCATGTGAGCAACATATTTCCAGTGCAAGCTAGAAACAGTCGAAAAGCAGTCACAAATAACAATGTTTTAATTGGCTGGCTCTGAGCATTATGGGACTCAACTGCTGAGGTCATTAGTCCCCTAGAACTTAGAACTAGTTAAACCTAACTAACCTAAGGATATCACAAACAACCATGCCCGAGGCAGGATTCGAACCTGCGACCGTAGCGGTCTTGCGGTTCCAGACTGCAGCGCCTTTAACTGCATGGCAACTTCGGCCGGTCTGTTTTAATTGGTTCGCCGTCATGAGAAAAAGCATTTCAATTGTTGCATGGACATTATCAGCATTAATAAACCAGTTATACAACAACAGGCTACACAAATGAAGAAAATGGTCGGTATTATTACGAAAGTAGGAATATCCTAAAAGAGTGTTATGATTAGATATATTTAATTTGTTGAAATGTGCTGCTGACAAAGGCAGATCTACTATCATGACAATGTTTTTCGAACTCCATCTCACAAGGCACTCATGGCTAGCTTGTGCATTCCTGTCGCGCGCATTATCCTTCGCTGCTGACAATACACTCACCATTGTGTTGTGCGACAGGTCAATTATTTATTTTTCTCAGTAACAACTATTTTATTCGCGATCACGCATTGTCAGTTTGGCAAGCCCTAGGTGAGTAAACAGTATCTGGCATGTGCCTATCATTCCACCTGAAGGAACGCTCGTCACTATTTTAATACTGCTCAAATCAAAAGAAGGAATAAAATCCTTTGGTAAGTTTCCATTCCAGTCACTCAGTGTTAAAAATACGATGGGTTACGGGGATTCCACCAAAATTCCAACAGAATTGCCAATCTGTTTTTGTGTGAGTTGCTAACTTTTTCTCATTCGAAGAAGCATCACCATTTATGAGTAAAGGCCACATTTCTCTTGGTGACTGGTTTAATCGTACTTCCTTTGTCACAGTGTAATTTGCCAAACTCATCTCACATCAGCTATTGAGATAGAATTCCGAAACGGAGGGCCTCATTAAACAAGTAATTGGCAATCACAGAGCTGAATAGCTTACGAAAAACCTCGTAGTATCGGTTTGCAGTAACATAAAAGAAGAAATTTCATGTTTATTTTCATACTAGGAAGCTCTTGTTTCGCTAGCTGTCGATAACTCTTAAAAAATTACAGTCACTGGAGTGAAATAAATAAAAAAAGAAGTAGTGATATATCGCCACAGATAAGAAAGTTCCGTGTGTTTCATAATTGGCAAAATACTCTCCTCCCTGTGTGCTATCATTTGCCAAACTTTCGTTTCGATGTCTCGAGCGGTTTAGGAGATATGAGAAATGTTGCGAGTATTTCATTCTCGCGGGCGTGAGATCGGATGTGAGCGCGCTACATGCGATCCATTTTCTCGAGGTCGGAGGCGGATAGAGATCTCCTCCCAAGTCCAAACAAAAATTCAGCATGTTAGCTGAATTTCATACGCAGCAACATATGGTGTAACACACACCAAATGCAAAATCATAGCGACCCCTAATTTTCGTTGCAAACTTTTTGAGTTTTGCGTAGTGTCTCACTAAAATGTGTACATCACAATAAGAATGGTTATTAGCGAGGTGATGGGCACTTCGTCACGAAGCTGACATATAAACGCTACACTTAAGGCAAAAATCATATATTTTCAGAGAGTAGTTTCTGTGAAGTCGTTTGAGAAAGATAAGAGGTTGTGCGCGCTTCGGTTCAGTCAGCGCAGAGCGTCGCCAGTCGGCGCGTGCGAAAGTATGGTGTACGCGTCGCAATATGCGATGGACCCGCGCGACCCGTGCGGCACGTGCGTGTCGCGCTGTAGTCTAGTGTCACGTCACACGTGCTATACGCTTCTCAATTTGCGCCTAGCCTTAAAGACTGCGATGGAGCTCCGTATGCCACGGCAAACTGGCTGACACTGACGGCGGCGGTGCACAAATGCTGCGCAGCTAGCGCCATTCGACGGCCAACACCGCGGTTCCTGGTGTGTCCGCTGTGCCGTGCGTGTGATCATTGCTTGTACAGCCCTCTCGCAGTGTCCGGAGCAAGTATGGTGGGTCTGACACACCGGTGTCAATGTGTTCTTTTTTCCATTTCCAGGAGTGTATAAAGAGAAAATATCGACAACGTTACTTGGAAGAGAAAGTAAATTTGATTGATATACCTGTAACATTATTGACGTGTTATGAAATTAGGATAATAACTGAATCCTTAACTTGGTGGTTGGTTCAAGGTCTCGCTGTCGCCGCACCCGTCTCCTTCACCTCCGCAATCTTTGCTGGAGACAACGAGACCGATTTCTGCTGCAGCCTCAACCTCGTATCGACAGTGATTTGTTACTTTTTCGCCTTCATTAGGATTTTTCAATGTCTGTTCGAAGTCTACGTTTATCAGTAGAAGTAACAGCAATAAAACAGAAAATTGGTTACTTCATAAACCGGTTATTTTGGGCGATTTTTACAATGAGGTTAATCTGGGCGCTAAAAGAACCCTTGTAACCAAGAACCTGTTGTTTCAGAGATAACAGCCATCCCTACCCCTGAGCCTTACATCATCCTCTGGAGGACTCGCTCCAGTTCGCTGCGGTCTTCCGGCGTTGCTACCCTCTTACAGAGAACCGCATCATCTGCAAACAGGCTCATAAAGCTACTGGCGTTATCCACTAGCAGGCGGCTCCAACAAGTGACCCGCGGGCGAGAGCGCTGACGGCCGCAGCTCGGCGCGCGGTGGCGGGGGAGGTGACGTCACGCGCGCTAGTGCTCTGCCGGCACAAGTAAACACGTGCGCCTCCGCCTGTTAAGTTCTCGTGACTGTATTTGTGACCGCAACAACTGGTTTCCAGTTTTTGAAGGGCGACATACGGGAAGGTTTAAGTTTAAAAGTATTGTGATTCAGGATTTTTTTACAACTATAAAAAACTTCTTGTACTACTGTAATGTATTTATTCATTTCGGCTAACTATAGCTCAAGAAATTCCAAACGAAGCTATAAGTAGTACAATTACAAAGTAGGTCACATCATCGCACTGAAACGCCAACCTTTGTATTTGGGAACTCTCGTTACATCATGTCTGGTAGCAGTAACGGAATGCATAATCACAATGGAATTAGATAGTTAAAAAAAAAAAAAAAAAAAAAAAAAAAAAAAAAAAAAAAAAAAAAAAAAAAAAAAAAAAAGCTCAAATGGATCTGAGCACTAATGGGACTCAACGTCTGAGGTCATCAGTCGCCTAGAACTTAGAACTACTTAAACCTAACTAACCTAAGGACAACCCGGATTCGATTCCCGGCGGGGTCAGGGATTTTCTCTGCCTCGTGATGACTGGGTGTTGTGTGATGTCCTTAGGTTAGTTAGGTTTAAGTAGTTCTAAGTTCTAGGGGACTGATGACCATAGATGTTAAGTCCCATAGTGCTCAGAGCCATTTGAACCATTTAACCTAAGGACATCACACACATCCACGCCCGAGGCAGTATTTATTCGAACCTGCGACCGTAGCGGTCGCGCGGTTGCAGACTGAAGCGCCTAAAACCTCTCGGCCACACCTGCCGGCTTAGCTACGTCTAAAGGTTCTCGTGGACTGTGCGGCTGGTCCCGGCGTAGGTTCGAGTCCTCCCTCGGGCATGGGTGTGTCTGTTTGTCCTTAGGATAATTTAGGTTAAGTAGTGTGTAAGCTTAGGGACTGATGACCTTAGAGTTAAGTCCCATAAGATTTCACACACATTTTTTTTTCCTCTGAAGGTTCCAGTCTCGCAAAGCAAACTATGTCCAAAAAATGTTCAAATGTGTGTAATCTTAACTGCTAAGGTCATCAGTGCCTAAGCTTACGCACTACTTAACCTAAATTATCCTAAGGACAAACACACACACACACACACACACACACACACACACACACACACACACACACATGCCCGAGGGAGGACTCGAACCCCCGCCGGGACCAGCCGCACTGTCCATGACCGCAGCGCCTCAGACCGCTCGGCTAATCCCGCGAGGCAAACTATGTTTCATCGAATCCTCGACATGGTAGCCGATTTGGAGGCACAAATCAGGAATAAAGGCCAAAGTTTCATGGAGTTTCCTCTCGCACTCGATGAGAGCACAGTTATACATCATCATCACCTTCATCATCGCTTTCCAACTCCAGTTTCCAGGGTGTGGTGTACAAGCGCTCGTCATCTCCTTCTGTCTTCATACGTCTTCTGTTCCAGGACAGCTTCTTATCTGCGTCCTTCCTCCTCCACATCTGATCTTACAGTCTTTATCCCGCGTTTTCTTGGTCTTCCCCCGCGGCCTTCTTCCTACGAGGCTCAGGTTGAAATACCTTTTGGCAGGTCTTTGGCTGTTCATCCCCATTATGTGCCCAAACCAGTGAAGCCTGCGTTTCTTTATGACACTGGTAACAGGAACCTCAATACCAGCTACGTTTCTGTTCACCTCATCCCTGATTTTGTCTTTTCTAGTTGTCTAATTCATAGTTCGAATGACTCATTTCTGTTGCCAGAATTCTGCTGAAGTTCCTAAACCATATGTTAGGATTGGTACTAAATAGGTGTGGTACATGATTGCTTTTGCTTTTCGTGGCATTTTATCATCCCAGAGAAAATTTCTGATTTCACTGTAAAAACTGGCTCAAACGGCTCTGAGCACTATGCGACTTAACTTCTGAGGTCATCAGTCCCCTAGAACTTAGAAATAACTAAACCAAACTAACCTAAGGACATCACACACATCCATGCCCGAGGCAGGATTCGAACCTGCGACCGCAGCGGTCGCTCGGTTCCAGGCTGTAGCGCCTAGCACCGCACGGCCACTCCGGCCGGCGTAAAAACTGGATGCTTTCAGTGTCCTGCTGAGTATTTCCTGCTTAATGGTGTGGTCTTTCGAGACCGCGCTTTCTAGGTACTTGAAATGTGAAACAGATTCTACTTTGACTCCTAGAAATATATTTGATGTTGTTCCTTGCCTGTTGATGGTCATTTCTACTGTCTTTGTTTTGCGTATTTTAAGTCCCAAATTTGTGTTGTGTGCTTCTGATTCTGTCTCTCCCCATACTATCAAACCATCAGCAAGAGCCAGAGCATTTTGTTCACTGTCTATTCTCTTGATAGATATTATGACGATGTGCATTACTACTACAAAAAGGAGTGGTGATATAACACTTCTTTGTTGGACACCTCTCTTTGTTTCAAACCATTCTGATCGCCCGTTGCCTATTTGGACACAGCTGTAACACTTTTGGTATAGCATCTTGACTTCCTCGATTTGGTACTTTGGCACCTTTAGGTCTTCCAAACATTCCCGTATCTTGTTTCGAGGAACACTGTCATGCGTTTTTTCAATGTCCACTGATACAATCGCAAGATTTCTTCCGTATTCCCAGCAATTTTCTGTCAGCATTCTTACTGCAAAACAGTTATACCTGATTGTCTTAAACGTGCTATTTTTGTACGTGGTGCGGGCATACAACTGCAAGTTACGGAGGAGCTTCTAGGCATGCTTCCACAGGATTACGCGCGAACGGAGCTCGATATTTTTGAAGCCGTATATGAGTTTGTGGACAGTATGAACTTGCCGTGGGAAAACTCTCGTTCTGTATCCGCAGACGGTGCGCCACAAATAGATGGACGTAAGTTAGATTTTCTATCTCGACGAGTGAATCTGGAAAGGACATCTGCAGTATATACCGTTCCATTCATCAGGAGACACTGTGCACTGAAACTGTGAAACATTATGTAATGGACACTGTGGTTCAGTACGAGATTTCGATCGTAGACACGGCCTAAACCATCGTCAGTTCACAGGGTTTCTTCGAGAGACGGAACCTGACTAGATATACAACATACCATTGCACTGCTCACTGGATCAGCAGAAGTAAGGTTTTTGATTTCTTTTTCTTATTCTTTTTCTCTTTTTTAATTTATGTGGAAATTGTTTTGATTCTATACATGAAAGGGGAAGAAATTCTTTGCCTCAGAGAACCAAATTGGATATTGGACCTTCCTTTTTTTGGATGACGTAACGATGCACCTAAATACACTGAATGTGTCACTACAAGGGAAAGATTTGTTGATAGTACATAAGCATGAAAAATTCAGGGCGCTGCGAGATTTGTTCCCTTTATTTGAGAGACAAATGCGGAACGTAAATCTGACGTTCTTCACTCCCCTTGATTCTCTTAATTTACATGCTGGCATCTCCTTTGTAAACTACATAATATAGTTAATCAGCTACCAGTTTACAATCGCCGTTCTAAGAACTGAATGGTTTAGGGAAGGAATTGCAATTGTTCAGTACTCCTTTGTGAGCTGTAACTGACGATGTGCCACCTACAATGCAGTTAGAACTAATATTTACAAAATTAACGTTGTTAAATGACACATACTATGATTGTTTGAATTTGTCTCAGTGCTACCAAACCGCAAAGACAGGCTACATAGGAATTCAACAGCAATTATTTGAATGTCAGGTTCAATACAATACTGAATGCAGCTACTCTCTGCAGTGAAGAGGATAAAACAAAGAAAGCTCATTGTTTCAGGAATCTACAATGAAGAGTATGCTGCACATCGGATCAGCGAACACGATATCACCTAATAGAAGCGACATGTCTCGAAAAAAAAAAATCTATAAAAAAACAGATGTTCAATAAATATTATGTCAGTTGTGAAAAGGCTACTCGTTAATTCTTTCTGGTCGCCACTACCACGCAGCCGGCTCATCCATTACCAGACATTACATTTTTATGGCCTTAAAGCTTTTTATTGTGACTAATTTCACGTCGCTTAAATTTGAATTAGAGTTCCTCGTTGCGTCACGCCACGGCCGACCCCTTGACTTCTATATAAGCGCGCCGCAGCCCATGACAACCACAGCCTACGGCCGCGGGCAAGTGACCATTCCCCAGATCACGGGCTAGAACAGCTCACACTAAATCATGAATACAAACGGTAAACAGTAACGGCCCTATCACACTACTTTGGGGTACTCCAGAAATTATTTTTATATCTGTCGACTTTGTTTCGTTAAGACAGACGTGGCGAGTTCTGTCAGCCGCGTGGTTAGAGGCGCCATGTCACGGATTACGCGGCCCCTCCAGCGGGAGGTCAGAGTCCTCCCCCTGGCGTGTGTGTGTGTGTGTGTGTGTGTGTGTGTGTGTGTGTGTGTGTGTGAGTGTCTGTTTTGTTCTTACAAGGGAACCTCCCCATCGCACCCCCCTCAGATTTAGTTATAAGTTGGCACAGTGGATAGGCCTTGAAAAACTGAACACAGATCAATCGAGAAAACAGGAAGAAGTTGTATGGAACTGTGAAAAAATAAGCAAAATATACAAATTGAGTAGTTCATGGCAAGATAGGCAACATCAAGGACACTGGAACCGCAGGAGCGCCGTGGTCTCGTGGTAACGTGAGCAGCTGCGGAACGAAAGGTCCTTGGTTCAAATCTTCCATCGAGTGAAAAGTTTAATTCTTTATTTTCAGTTTATGTGGCAAACTCATATGTTTTCATCACTTTTTTGGGAGTGATTATCACATCCACAAGAAAACCGAAATCGGGCAAGGTAGAAGAATCTTTTTACCCATTCGCCAAGTGTACAAGTTAGGTGGCTCGACAACATACTCCTGTCATGTGACGCACATGCCGTCACCAGTGTCGTATAGAATGTATCAGATGTGTTTTCCTGTGGAGGAATCGGTTGCCCTATGACCTTGCGATCAAATGTTTTCGGTTCCCATTGGAGAGGCACGTCCTTTCGTCTACTATTCGCACGGTTTTGCGATGCGGTCGCAAAACACAGACACTAAACTTATTACAGTGAACAGAGACGTCAATGAACGAACGGACGGATAATAACTATGCAAAAATAAAGAAAGTAAAATTTTCATTCGAGGGAAGACTTGAACCAAGGACCTCTCGTTCTGCAGCTGCTCACGCTACCACGGGACCACGGCGCTCCTGAGCTCACATCGTCCATGATGTTGCATATGTCGCGTATGGACTACTCAGTGTATATTTTGCTTATTTTTTCATAGTTCCACACAACTTCTTCCTGTTTTCTCGACTGATCTGTGTTCAGTTTATCAAGGCCTATCCACTGTGCCAACTTATAACTAAATCTGAGAGGGGTGCGATGGGGAGGTTCCCTTGTTAGCATAAGTTAGTTCACGTAGTGTGCAAGTCTAGGGAGCGATGACCTCAGCAGTTTGGCCTCTTGGGAATTCACACACGTTCGAATATTTGAACAGCTCTGTCAGCAAGGAAGTCGCAAATCTGGTCCGATACTCTGTAGTCTAGTATTGTTTTCACTAACAGCCAGTGTGGGACGGCGTGAAAAGCTTTCTTGCAGTCAAAGAAGACGGCATGAAGCTGAGCGCCGTTCTCTGCAGCGCTATGGAGGAACACTTACAGTTCGCGGGCACCACAGTTGGAGCCTCTCTTTCAGCCGCCTCATCAACACAAACCGCAACAGTGGCCGCCATGTTGACAGTTCGGTGTGCTCCAGACGTCAATGCTTGTGTCTTTGCAAACAGGGGATGGCGGTTATCGGTTGTATAGTTTCTTTAACGCTAGTTTAAGCGGACTGTTAAAATTGCTCAAAATAACCGGTTTCTGAAACAACCGATTTCGGTTTTTTATTCCTATTACTTCCAGTTATAAACGCATAAATCGCACTAAGACTGGAGAATTTTAAGTCTCTCAGTTTAAATATGCACAGACTCAAAATATTAACTTAAATAGCTAAATAAAAGAAAACTTAGTCTATCCACCTTCGCGTTTTTTTTTCGAAAAGTGATAACTGGTTGAATACTACAAAAAATCACCAGTATTCTCCCAGTGATTCTAATTTTTTTTAAGTCTCCTCAACAATCATTTTCTACCTGGGGATCAGACCACTATTTGGATACCGCGAATAGTCAGTGCTAAGAGCGAAAACTGAGGTTAAATAACTATTTTTGGTGAGATTTGTCCATTTTCAATGGCTGAAAGCAGACAGGGGCGCGTTAATGTAGACAAAGACAGTAGATCATCTGTTTTCTATTTTTTTTATTGTGAACGATGAATAATTTGTAAGTTTTCTACTTATATTATGGGAGAAGTTTGTTGTGGCTCCACCCCGTTTTAATCTTTTGAAGCACTAGGAATAGTGCCATTCTGAAATACGGATGATAATCGATGCCGGCAGAAAGAAACTACCATGTAAGACAGACGGGGCGCCGCGTGGTCTAGGGGGCCTTGTCACGGTTCGCGCGGCTCCCTCAGTCGGAGGTTCGAGTCCTCCCTCGGGCATTAGTGTGTGTGTGTGTGTGTGTGTGTGTGTGTGTGTGTGTGTGTGTGTGTGTGTTCAAAAATGGCTCAAATGGCTCTGAGCACTATGGGACTTAACATCTATGGTCATCAGTCCCCTAGAACTTAGAACTACTTAAACCTAACTAACCTAATGACATCACACAACATCCAGTCATCACGAGGCTGTGTGTGTGTGTGTGTGTGTGTGTGTGTGTGTGTTGCCTTAGCGTAAGTTAGTTTTAGTTAGATTAAGTAGTGTATAACCCAAGGGACTGATGACCTCAGCAGTTTGGTACCATAGTCCTTACCACAATTTTCCATTTTTTTTTTTTTTCAGATGGGGCAAGTCTTCCACACAGCAAGTACTCGCACACCACATAACAGGCCATACCAAATGGTATCAAGTACATTATTGTCCCAGCAATGCTGCACCAATTCTCATACCACGTGTCTGTTGTTCGTTTCTGTCGGCAATGTTATTGATATAGTGTTGATCGCTTTTCCCATTTTCTGTAACAACGCAAAACTTCAGAGCAACGCAAAATTTATGAATAAAAATTACTCGTTCTTTAAAAAAGGTTTATTTAGAAACGAAAAATTTTAGCACTGCTACTATAGCTACTTGACACTTCAGTATTTACCACGGTATAAGGAAAAAAAAACCTTTACAATCGAGACCAAACAAATACCGAAAAATACCGATTATTCAGAACGAAAACACCGGTATCGATTTTAACCGGTAGGTTTTTTCCATCCCTAGTGCAAACTGTACGTCTGTCCTCTCGGGCGCCATTCGCGGATCGATCCCAATTTCGCACGGCAGTCGTCGATCCTGTTCAACGCGAACACATATATTGTGGAACGATAAACACCTATCACAATCCTGCCGCTGTCTCACGTGCTGACAGACGTTTCTCCTTCTTACATGAGGGAAAACACGCAAATAATCAGTATTCATATGTGCCTTCCGAATAAGAAACCCGCTGTGTAATCTATCTTTGCAGACAGATTGTCATCTAGCAGTACATCTGCGAGGTTGGCGAGTGACAGTTAAATACAGAAGCGGAACACGTCCATCGTAAGAAATTTTTCTTCGGCCGGGAAGCGATTATGTAGCTATGGTACCGCGGCTCGCAGCATTATGACCCCATTAGATGCTGGCGGCAGCGGCGACATTTTGGAAAGCCCGTAGGGACGAAACATTTGGGCGTCAGCGTGTAGAACTGAAAGCGAACGCGTGCTGGAAGGAGTGGCGGGGGCGATGAACCGCGTGAGAGCGCTGGCGGCCGTGACCTACCTTACTGCGTGTCGCAACGCCCGCAGCCGCTGTCCTCCATACTCTCGCCACCTGCCCCACGGCCAGACAGTTATCACACACCGAACAATTTAACAGGCTCGTTTGACAAGCTCACAGACGACAGCAGTAACATAACTTTTCCCTCTATTTTTCAGACGTCACCTTGCACACAGAAGAGCCAAAGAGACCGGTATACCTGCCTAATGTCGTTTAGGGCCCCGTGAGCACGCAGAAGTGCCGCAACACGACGTGGCATGGACTCGACTGATGTCTAAAGTAGTGCTGGAGAGAAATGACACTATGAATCCTGCAGGGCTGTCCATAAATCCGTAAGAGTCCGAGGGGGTGGAGATCTCTCCTGAACAGCACGTTGAAAGGCATCTCAGATATGC
Source organism: Schistocerca americana (assembly GCF_021461395.2). Taxonomy (NCBI): domain Eukaryota; kingdom Metazoa; phylum Arthropoda; class Insecta; order Orthoptera; family Acrididae; genus Schistocerca; species Schistocerca americana. Next base: position 248,725,980 of record NC_060130.1, on the reverse strand, counting down.
TCAATAATGTTCATGCCTGGGGAGTTTGGTGGCCAGCGGAAGTGTTTAATCTCAGAAGAGTGTTCCCGGAGCCACTCCGTAGCAATTCTGAAAGTATGAGGTGTCGCACTATCCTGCTAAAATTGTCCAAGTCCGTCGGAATGCACAATGAACATGGTTGGATGCAGGTGATCAGACAGGATGCTTACGTACGTATCTAGACGTATCAGGGGTCCCTTATCACTCCACCTGCACACGCCCCACCCCATCACAGAGCCTCCACCAGCTTTAACAATCCCCTGCAGACATGCAGGGTCCATAGATTCATGAGGCTGTCTCCGCACATGTACACGTCCATCCGCTCGATACAATTTGAAACGAAACTCGTGCGACCTGGCACATGTTTCCAGTCATCAACAGTTGAATATCGGTGCTGGCGGGCCCAGGTGAGGTGTAAAGCTTTGTATCGTGCAGTTATCAAGGGTACACGAGTGGGCCTTCGGCTCTGAAAGCTCACATCGATGATGTTTCGTTGAATGGTTCGCACGCCGACACTTGTTGATGGCCCAGTACTGAAATCTGCAGCAATTTGCGGGAGGGTTGCACTTCTGTCACGTTGGACAGTCGTCGTTGGTCTCGTTCTTGTAGGACCTTTTTCCGGCCGCAGCGATATCAGAGATTTGATGTTTTACCGGATTCCTGATATTCACGGTAGACCACTTCATCGTTACCTCGGATGATGATCATGATGATGACGACGACAGTTTGTGGGGCGCTCAACATCGTGGACATCAGCGCCCGTACAAGTTCCCAATCTTTCCAGTTCCAATCTCGCCATTTCCCGAATGATGATGAGATGACGAGGACAACACAGACACCCAGTCCCGGGACAGAGAAAATCCCCCACCCAGACGGAAATCGAACTCGGGACCCCATGATGCAGAGGTAGCAAGGCTAGCCGCTAGCCCACGAGCTGCGGACTGCTACCTCGGAGATGCTGTATCCCATCTCTTGTGCGCCGACTATAACACCACGTTCAAACTAACTTAAATCTTGATAGCCTGCCACTGTAGCAGCGGTAACCGATCTAACAACCGCGCCACACACTTGTCATCTTACATAGGCGTTGCCGACCGCAGCGCCGTATTCTGCCTGCTTACATAGCTCTGTATTTGAATACAGTATTCTTTGGCGCTTCAGAGTAGTTCAGTACCGGCATTAGCACAGTACAAGATAATACTAAGGAGTCTGTGAGCAGGAGGTGATTGCCTGGATCCGATTCCGGTTAATAGGGGACATCTGAAAACACATTGCTACGAACATCACGTACTTTTTCAGAAAGACGCGTAATCGTGAACGAAGAGATTTCTAACCGTCATTGCAACAGTTGAACGTTTAGCCTCAAAAGAACCCTGAAGTTTATCCTGCGGGGAAGCGTAGTACGATGGGCGCTGAATAAGCAATCCAACAAATTTTATTCTACAAACAGGTTGGTTTTATTCAGGATACCTATACACCATATTATTCCCTACTCTTTGTCTACAAACCCCAATTTTCAACATAATCTCCGTTCATTGCTGCGAACTTACGCCACCTTACCGGTTCAAATGGTTCTAAGCACTATGGGACTTAACATCTGAGGTCATCAGTTCCCTAGACTTAGAACTACTTAAACCTAATTAACATGCCCGAGGCAGGATTCGAACCTGCGACCGTAGCAGCCGCGCGGTTCCGGACTGCGCGCCTAGAACCGCTAGACCACCGCGGCCGGCCAAGAACAGTCCAATCAAGTTTTGTGAGCTGCTTCCGCGTGGGAAGAATTGTTGAGGTCTCGCATTTTCTTGTAGAAGGAGAAGTCCGTTTCCATCTTTGTGGCGACGAATACGCTGAAGTCGTTTATTCAGTTTCCTGAGGGCAGTACAGCAAACACCAGAGTTGATCGTTGCACCACGAGGGAGGGCACCAAACAGAACAACCCCTTCGATTCTACCGGCTGAGCGTCCAATTTGAACCCCTTCTTCGGAGGAAAGGTGGCATGGTGACACGCCGTGTATCGCCGTTTTGTTTCCGTTCGAAGTGATGAACGAATGTTTCATGGACTATGACGACGTTCGACAAAAAATTGTCACGATCAGCCTCGTAACATGCAGGCAATTGCGCACAGGTGGTCCTTCGTTGTTCAAATGGTTCAAATGGCTCTGAGCACTATGGGACTCAACTGCTGTGGTCATCAGTCCCCTAGAACTCAGAACTACTTAAACCTAACTAACCTAAGGACATCACACAACACCCAGCCATCACGAGGCAGAGAAAATCCCTGACCCCGCCGGGAATCGAACCCGGGAACCCGGGCGTGGGAAGCGAGAACGCTACCGCACGACCACGAGATGCGGGCCTTCGTTGTTCTTTATGGTCTTCTGTTAGAAGACGAGGGAACCAGCGGGCACATACCTTTGGGTACTCCATATGGTGGACAAGTGCGTCAGCACTGCCAACAGAGACGTCCAGTTGTGCAGCGAAGTGTTCGACTGTGATCCGTCGATCACCTCAAATGAGAGTGTCCGCACGTTCCAAGTTTGCAGCGGTCACAACCGTGTGCGGCAGTCCAGAGCGCGGGACAGGTTTGCGCGACGTTGTTGCGATGATGGCAAACGTCTCGCCGAACGACTCTTCGTGCTTTTGTTCATTGCCAGGTCTCTGTAGATACGCTGCAAGTGCCTATGAATATCTGCGATGCCCTAGTTTTACGCCAAAAGAAACTAAATACTCCCCGCTTGTAACGCATCTACGTTACAGACGCTATTTTGAATGCTACGTATAGCATCGGAACTTTGATTGCTTCGATTGCTGCCTCGCGTCCGCAGTTTTTTGATAATCCGTATTTTGCTTACTGCTATGAAATGTCCGAGAAACTCACGGGAATAGCGTCACTGTCTAAACAGAACTCGAGTAACGTTAGTTTCACTTTTCCGCTGACTGTTGGCAGGTATGCCACTGATACTGCGGAAACCTTCATCATTGTCTAACTTCCTCTAAAATGCGATCTACACACACACACACACACACACACGCACACGCACACACGCTCACACACACACTCGAATTAATTAATGTTTGGTCTAACCGTAACAGTATAAGTCGCAAAATGTGGAGGTAAATAACTTTTCTACATTAAATTCTGTGGTTTGCTCAAGGCTGTTACATTTTTTTTTCTTTTTCTCTTGAAGTCGTATCCAAGTACAACACGCAAATATGGCGAGAAAATTAATGTCAGCATTTTTTTCTGGAGTACAAAGGGCTCAGGTAAAGTGTGAAGGTGCGCAGCCACAGCGCGTTCCACGCCTGGTCAACTTGACGCTCTGCTAACAGTGCTGACATGGGTAGCGATAAACGAATGATAAGACAAGGAATGAATCACGCAAAAGCGGCCAGTACGGGCACCGAGCTGTGAGCGGCGCCACACCGTTACACAGTATGGGAGTTGTCCTTTTATGGAAACATTTCCCCAGAATATGAATTTGACACTATTTCAAATTTGTTTGCAATTCCGATGGACCTCAGTTTCCTGAATCTCTGCTCGAAGTTTACCATATGCAGTTTGAATAAGAATTTATACTGCACACGAATGAAACATTTTTCCAGAAGAAATTATCGTCAGTTTAAGTCATTTCTGTAAATACTAACACAATTTATCCACAGACGAATGGAACGCGTGGTAACAGCCGACCTGGGGAATGATCAGCCTATATCTCCACCGTTTGAAGATAAACTCTATGATTTTCTCGTCCTGGTCATTTCGCGAGACATACATAGTTATCTCGTAAAATAAGGTTGTGTATACTTTTCAGTCCGTTAACAAGCCGCTAAGGGTAATTTCACGCTTGCACCCTCCTTGCATTCTCGCGTTACAGCAAGACTTCTCAAGCACGGGAAGCTCCCTGTAGTATTCGCGTACGCCATAGTGACCTAATTCTAACATTTGACTGCTATATTGAACCACAAAACATTGCAGATCTGCCCTGGCTCTGAGCACAATGGGACTTAACAGCTGTGGTCATCAGTCCCCTAGAACTTAAAACTACTTAAACCTAACTAACCTAAGGACATCACACAAATCCATGCCCGAGGCAGGACTCGAACCTGCGACCGTAGCAGTTGCGCGGTTCCGGACTGCGCGCCTAGAACCGCGAGACCACAGATCTGCCCTGTACTGAAGATGACACATAGATGTCGAAACATGTTTGGGTAATAAGAAAAACTTAACAAATTCGAGTACAACTCGCACTCACAGTTCCGTACAAAATTAATTACGGTATGTACAAAGATGATAATAATAATAATAATAATAATTTCGTGTGACTCAATGGCCTGGTGTAAGTCTTTTTATTGGACGCCACTTCGGCGTCTTCCGTATCTCCTCCAGTTATTCAACCAGGAAATCGGGACATACATTTAATGTGGATTCCGAACCACATGTTGTTTATAGCGATTGTTCACATTATCTAGAGGTGCCTAGGTTGAAACGAAGACTGAAAAAACCGTGGTCCGACAGAGATTCGATCGCACGACATCTGTTTCCCGGCACGCGTTTCACCGCTAGATCACCAGGACAGACGTGTATAGCGTTTGTTCATTTATAGCTTTTGATGAGTGTGTGTTCGATTATCGAAATATGTGACATAAAACGCGGTATATTTTGACTGCTTTGACTTCGAAGCTTAAAATATTACATCGCCAAGGGACCATATCTGTCGTATATGTTAACTTGATACTTCTACCCGTTCCTGAGAGAAAGGGGTCTTAACAGACGAACAGACAGGCAACAAAAAATGGTTCAAATGGCTCTGAGCACTATGCGACTTAACTTCTGAGGTCATCAGTCGCCTAGAACTTAGAACTAATTAAACCTAACTAACCTAAGGACATCACTCACATCCATGCCCGAGGCAGGATTCGAACCTGCGACCGGAGCGGTCGCTCGGTTCTAAAATGTAGCGCCTAGAACCGCACGGCCACTCCGGCCGGTCGACAGGCAAAAAATTGATCGCATAAGGGTTCCATTCTATCGACTGGGTTACGGAACCCTAAAAGAAATACACTGTGTGTTGCAGAAGGCATAGTTTTTACCCAAATTTAATTCGTAAACAAGAGAAAAAAAGTCAACAGGAGCTCCAATTAGTGATTGGACAATCGACTGTTTTTAACAACCGATTGGTCAGTTGATTGTCCGTTCAGTCGGCTTTTTCAGTCAAATGAAACAACCGAATGAAACTTGTATCTGCGGCTATGTCGGCTATATGAATGTTTTCATTCGTCGGGTTTAAGTGGTTTCACTCTATGCAAGACAACCGACTGAAACAAGTCTTCGTCAGATGCGGCCGTTCTATGAATGTTTTCTCTCTGTACAAAATTTTTAAGGCTTTCGTGGCCACTTGACAAACTGCCTATTGGCTCCTGTCTCGGGTTCTTCGGCCGACGTTCATCTAATGATTTTACTGACGTTTCGCCAGCACGAGTGGCTGGCATTGTCAAAGCTTCACCCTCCACTGCCGGTGGTGAATTCACATCTCATCAAAATGTTTGAAATCACTGAAAAATTTCATTCATACAACGTAGAAAATAACCATTTAAATAAAAGTTTTTAATGTAACATGTTTTTCGCTGGAAAAGAAAGAATGTATAATTCAATACAATATGGAAAGCTGCAACGGAGTCGAATGCTTTCATTCAGTTGCTCCCACATACTGCTTTCACAGGGAAAAAGATGAATAACAATCCAATCGACGTGCTCGACAGTTTTCATTCGGTTGCTCCCACGGATTCGTTTGAGTCAAAAGAATGAATGAGTAGTCCGACCAACTGAACGATTTTTATCATTCGGTTGCTCCCACAGACTCTAGAGAATGAATGAATAATTCAACCGACACGTAAAACTACTACCCAATGGGTCGACTGTTTTACAACAACCGGATGAATCGATTGTTTTCATTGGGTTGTTCCCATCACTACTTCCAGCCGCAGCAAGATGAAGAGAGGCTAACGTAGCTTTAAGCCGATATCTTTTAGATATATGTGGCATCACTCGTCGCTATCGAGGGTGATCTGAGGCTACTGTCAAGCAGTTGCAGCAGACGGTGAAAAATTGTAGGTACAGTCTGTACAATGAAATGAATACCCTTAGCTGCATACAGACTTTCATATAAGTCAACGGGGACACCTGAAAACTTGTGCCCCGACCGGGACTAGAACCCGCGATCTCCTGCTTTCATGGCAGACGCTCTATCCATCTGAGCCACCGCGGACACAGATGATAGTGCGACTGCAGGGACGTATCTCTGGCACGCCTCCCGTGAGGCCCACAATCGCAACTTATTGTCCCGCACTATATTCATAGTGCCCCTGCCCATCATACTCATTACTCGCGGCTTTACAGCCGATTCCCGTAAGATACCACTATATATAGTCTGTGGCGCAAGCCCGTGTGATCGCGCTATAGCCTGTAGCCTGTCTGCACGTAGTGTGTAGCTGGGGGTGGGTGGCTATCCCGTCGCCCCGGACACATTCCCCCCACCCCTTACAAGATGCCCAGTACTTACTGGACAGCAGGCCGAGTGGACTTGGCATCCTGGAGGGGCTGGAATGACTGAAAATCCCCGCCTCCATCCGGGATTACAAATAGAACCTTCAGGACCTAAGTATACTGCCCTACCTGCTAGACCACCATGGCAGACGGACGTGACACTATATCGTTCCGCCGCTGGGCTGAAAGTGCACCTTCATTCAGAAATATCGAACGCCAGGTGGATAGTCTGACAAATGAATTTCATCTACAGATGAGGTAAAAGAGTATACACAAATACTTGGGATTACAGAGCTGTATACGGTTCTAGGCGCTTCAGTTTGGAACCGCGTGACCGCTACGGTCGCAGGTTCGAATCCTGCCTCTGGCATGGATGTGTGTGATGTCCTTAGGTTAGTTGGGTTTAAGTAGTTCTACGTTCTAGGGGACTGATGACCACACATGTTAAGTCCCATAGTGCTCAGAGCCATTAGAGCTGTATACGATCTCTGACTTTTAGAATTCAGAGTGCTGTGGAGTAACCGCCTCTGAACGTCTGAACTTGGTGCCATAGGATCATCCCACAAAAAACAGCTGGGGCTGCTGTAGGATGGTGACGAACAATTTGCCGACCAATAAATCCCCCATACGTGTTCGATGGGCGGCATGTGCCCCCCCCCCCCCATTCCTCCCCCCGCCCAGAAGCCTTGCACTTTCCTCATCATGTGGCCTAGTGTTGTCCTGCTGAAATATAGCATGTGCAGTGCAGCATCTCTGCATCTATTACCAGACCAGTCGGAAATCTGTCAGCACGAAGGTTGATTTGAAGATTTAAATGGTTCAGATGGATCTCAGCACTATGGGACTTAACATCTGAGGTCATCAAATGGCTCTGAGCTCTATGGGACTCAACTGCTGTGGTCATCAGTCCCCTAGAACTCAGAACTACTTAAACCTAACTAACCTAAAGACATCACACACATCCATGCCCGAGGCAGGATTCGAACCTGCGACCGTAGCGGTCGCGCGGTTCCAGACTGAAGCGCCTAGAAGCGCTCTGCCACACCGGCCGGCTTGATTTGAAGACCGCAGTGCTTTATTAAGCGTGGTCCTATTGTATTGTAGGTGCTATGCGCTTGCCTTCCTCTGAAACTTCAGGTGACTTACCCGGTCAGTTGGGATATGAATTTTAACGTACACTCCTAACTCCAGTGAAACTTTAACTTTTCACATTAAGAAATTGATTGCCAGACGTGTAATAAGCGACAAATAGAAAAAAAACTTAAGATCGACTAGGGCAGACTGCAAATTCAGCGCTTGGGGAACCCTTGCATTTGCAGTCTGCCCGCGATAGTGTTCAATATGCAGGAGTGGTGATCACATGTTGTGATGTCCTGACTACCACACATGGAGTTTGACTGGTTTAGCCGCGCAACAACGCAGGCCAGCACGTCACGTTAACTTCTAGTACGTGTGTGGTCATTACGTAAATAAGGTTTACGGGGGAGATGTCGGAAAACATTTCAGTTTGTCAGTGAACACGCAGACAGCGTTCAGTTGACCACAGCATGCCAGCAGTTCACTCCGCAGTAAACGGCTACGGACTATCTACAGTACACAGACTGCTGCAAACCCCCCAGAGTCACGCCGACACTGGACAGAGTTCTAATGTCGTGCTAAGATGATTTCATACTGTAGTCGTATTTCACAGTCCTGTACGATAATTTCTCTGTACGTCGCGCAAGTCTTGCACGATTCAGAATGTTACATTATGCCACTCACTTTTCCTGAAATCGGTTATTCTGCTCCGTTCGAACACGCTCACGGGCTGATATTGCGTCTTTTGACTAAACCAGGGATAATCGAACTTGCTTTCAAGTTTCTACTTCATTGGACGCCTCAGCTAGGCCTCGCGTACCATATCTCTTTGGGCTTAATAACGTATTCAGAGTGCAATGTTCTAGACATGCTTTGATTTGGGAAACATTCGGACTTTCATTCCGTGTGTTACAGAATTCAAAAATATGAGTCTAATACTGGTATAACGTTTCACAAGTATTAGTGCAGGTCAAGTTATTACTGCGAAAGGGTGACTTCAGTGCCGCAGTCGTAACGTAGACTCTTAACCAAAAGCGCAAGAGGCTTTTTTTCCCCCCCTTCGCTCTGAGATCGATAGCCCCCATCCAATTTTAAGGGAATGTGCAAAAGAATGCATAACTTTGAAGCCACATCTGGCAATATCCGTCACATTTTAGCCTGCATATAGGCACATACGGCACTTAGTTGCTTGGCATGCCTAACGGTCATGTCCTAATGATGCAGCATAGCAATACTGATCGAACGTTTCACGTTGTACTAAATGAATCAGCTCAGCAGCACTTATTTCAGTAAATAGCAAAGCAGTCCTAATTTTAGCCATACTTGAGAAAACTATAGTATCCAGGTACGAGTTCTCGTATACAGCAAGTGGCACTATCTTATATATACTGAGATCAACGAGTTAGTTTAGGCATCGCATGCGCTCCAGCAATGACGCATTAATCCTACAGTACGTGGTAACAACAACGAGCAAACGCCGAAATATGATGTGCAATAAGAAATCAAGATTCGCATATGGATAGGAGGGGCGTCAGCTTTTATAATATGACGTAAAAATGCGCTGAATCAGGAATTATCTCTCCATTAAAGTGTAATTATGAGTTACTCACTCTATCAGACACTTATAATCGATGGGTTAGTGCATAGATCGGTAATAGAAATCAATACCTTTTTCGTTAGACTCGAAGTAAGTGTTGTATACTTTAAACATGTCATGCAGTACCGTAGTTCGAGTTTCAGTTATATGCCAGATTGAAAATAATTTATTCCGCAATTAACAGAGTTGGTCTGCCCTTAAGTTAGAGGAAAGCACAGATAATTCATGGATGTGTGTAATGTGATAGGTTAGTTACGTTTAAGTAGTTCTAAGTTCTAGTTGACTGATGACCTCAGATGTTGAGTCCCATAGTGCTCAGAGCCATTTTTTAGATAATTCATCTCCGATAGAACAAGCCTAGTAAAGCACTGTAATATTGTAATCAACTTTTTTGTAAATCAACGAGCTAGTTTCACCAACTAATCAATATTACAATAGCCTTACTAAAATAATATCTGTCCTACGGTGCCAAACTAGCCGCATAATTTGATGAGAATTTTCGTCCACACACTCATTACTTCAAGTTTTGATGAATATGTCGTCAAATGGTATGAGAAGTGGGAAAAACACACTGGAATTGCGAACAAAGGAGTATTATCATGATTGAGCAAGATGTATTCAAATGTGTTCTCCGCCAGCTATTAACAGATCAATTACGCGAAAACCGTCATCATTGAAACTTCCTGGTAGATTAAAACTGTGTGCCGGACCGAGACTCGAACTCTGGTAGAGCACTTTCCCGTGAAAGGCAAAGGTCCCGAGTTCGAGTCTCGGTCCGACACATCGTTTTGATATGCCAGGAAGTTTCATATCAGCGCACACTCCGCTGCAGAGTGAAAATCTCATTCTGGAAACCATCATTGTCAAAACGTCTGTATAATTTGGTGGGCTCTGCCAGTACAGATTTCTGCTATGTCTGCCTTAGACGATGAACGCAGAGCATGGCTCAGTAAATTTTTGTCACTATATCGTGGGCCGTACAAGTTTTTACACGTTCGGAGCACCCACTGTCATCAATTGATGCACGGCCTCGCTTAAATTCAGCAACTTCTCTTATTTTCTTTAGGTAAAACATTTTAAAACGAAATTCTTCCTCACAGTCTGCCACATAAGTTTATCCGATTTCACGAAAACGTTTTTGCTACTGTGATCTTCAGTGCGAAGACTGTTTCCGCAAGTCTCCATGCTAATCCACTGTGTGCAGGCCTCTTCAACTCGGCGTAACTACAGAAACCTACATCCATTTCAAGCTGCTTACATACTCAAACCTCGGTCTCCCTATATAACCTTTAACTCCCACACTGGTCACTCTGCCCGGCCAGAGGTCATCAGTCCACACACTACTTAATCTAACTTACGCTAAGGACAACACACACACCCATGCCCGAGGGAGGACTCCAGCCTCCAACGGGGAGACCCGTGGGAACCGTGGCAAGGCCCAGACCACGCGGCTTTTTATTTCCTGCCCCCGAACTTTAATTTTCCCTCCAAACTTCTCATTGGTTTCCTTCACAGCTTGCTAGTGTACAGAATGAATAACATTAAGGATAGGCTACAGCCCTGCCTCAGTCCCTTCTTAATTATTACTTCCCTTCATGCCTTTGGATATTTCTGTGTAACCTCATAGCACTCCCTTTAAGTCATGTTTTTCGAAGATCACGGAATTTTGCCCAGTCGTACGGTTTCTGAGTTACGTTGAGAGTTTTCAGAAGTCCGCTGTAACACTTCGAAGCAGCTAAATGTCCCTGACAGTAAATGGCAAAGCGAGCAGCAGCGACGTGACGCTTCCCTCTGGGGGCACGGAGTTTGTATGCGCCGCTCCCCTGCGACGACGTTGGCAGTGCTGGGGGGCGGTCGCGGAACCCGCGAGGCGTGTTTATAATGGCGGAAGGGCGTCGCCGATCGCGCCGCGCTGCCTCTGGCTCCACGCTGTTTTACGCTGTCCTCCCCGCGTAAACTTCACTCCCTAACGACGCCACGGACCCATCACTTGCATCGGATTTCCACCAGGCACCGACGGCAGGTAGCGAAACGAAAAGCACCGTGCGGTGCGTGGCGGAGGGTACTCTGTAACACTACTTGTCATTTCCTTTCCTGTTCCACCTGCAAATAGAGCGGGTGAAAACGACTGTCTGTATACCAGCGTATGAGTCCTAATTTCTCGTTTGTTATCTTCGAGGTTCTTAAGCCGTCGGCACACGGACTGTGCATCCGAACGTTGAGCGTGCCGAGTTTCTGACGTCATAGCGTGGAATAGCATGCTCGGAAGTCCTTCCGAACGTGCAGAGCAACATCTTACATGTCCGATGTTCTGAGCGTCCGTCTGAGCGTTGACCAATGAGCGTAACTCAGCGTGTTCGGTCAGAGGGTTAGCTGCCCCCTGTAATAAAAAAAAACTGAGTTCACCGATCAACAACGAACCGAAACGGGTGTCTTACGACGTCCGCCCTGAGCAGATACAACGAACGAAAGAGAAGAAAATGACATAAAAAAATGAGATGGCACAACGTCACCTACGTCACAAGCACGCCGTCTCCCTTCAGTAAAGAGTTGTGAGGCGCCATATTGGCATTCATTTCAAGCCTATATGTATCTATGCCGTTTCTGAGCACCAGCAAATTGAGAAGCACTGGAAAACCCGTTGCTAACTGTGTGATTCGTTCCAATAAAATAATGCGAAACATCATATTCATGGCAAAAGAATTATTGTAACTTGCGTATTATGAGAGTAGACTATTTGAAGGCAGCGACACACTGAAGATCCACCCAAAACGTATTGTTCTTGGTACAATTTGTTATAATTAAATTTCAGTTAGTAACATATCTACGATTAAGATTTTCAGCAAGGGGCAACGTAATATGATTAGGATTGTTGGATGTGATGTTGGTGCAGCGTGTTGAGTAGTGTCACTGCTCTATGAAGAGTTATTTATTGGGGCAGTTGTTCGCGTCTTCACCCTTCCAATTTTTTTCCCCTCACATTCGCGTTTTTATTAGGTTCTGATACTTTATTATTAGTTTAATATAACCATATACTATAATATTTGACGTTATGTAAATATAAGTTCACCTCATTTTGAAGGGTGACTTCGTTCGATTGGCTTAATCTAGAGGACAGCTCGCGCTACTTGTATAAAGAAATTTTGCTCCTTTTTCTTTTACGCTTCGTAATTCACATGTTGCAAAGATTCTGCTACTGCGAAGGAACAGTGATGTAGTAAGACTGACCTTGGGGTTTTACTAAAATGGAGGAATGATGAAATAATGTTTATCTTATGCGGAGAGGTATTCCAAATTTGTAATGCACTGTTTGTAATGGAACTTTTATAAGCCTGTGTCCCTATTGATTGGACATTGTACTTTCCTTTTCATGGACGATGGAGGAAATGTGCCTTTTAATAGAGCTAGCGTGGGAATTTTACGCGCGCCCGTTGAGCAAACAGTGTGATTACGAACTAGAAGCATGCCTCAACTGCCGTTGGAGTGTGTTGCGATCGCGTATACCACGTTGGGGCCCGCGTACCGTATGCAGAAGTCACATCGTTCCTGAGCGTTCAGCAGCACGTTGAACTAGGCACGCTCATCGTTAACGTGCGACATCACAGTCTGTGTGCCGACGGCTTTACGCGCGGTGTATGTTGGCAACAGAAGAGTCATTCGGTATTCAGCTTCAAATGCTGGTTCTCTAGATTTTCTCAATAGTGTTTCTCGAAAAGAACGTCGCCTTCCCTGTAGGGATTCCTATTTGAGTTCCCGAAGCATCTCCGTAACACTTAAGTACTGTTCGAGCCTATCAGTAACAAATCTAGCAGCCCGCCTCTGAACTGCTTCAATCCAACTTGGTACGAATCCCAAACGCTTGAGCAGTGCTCAAGAATAGGTCGCACCAGCGTCATATGCTGTCTCCTTTACAGGTGAACCACTCTTTCCTAAAATTCTCCCAATAAACCTCAGTCGACTATTCGCCTTCCCTACCATAGTTCTGACATGCTCGTTTCACCTCATATCGCTTTGCAACTTTACGTCCACATATTTAAACGACTTGACTGTTTCAACCAGGACACTAGTAATAGTGCATCGGAACATTGCCGGTTCCATCTTCCTGCTCATGCGCATTAACTTACGTTTTCCCACAGTTAGGGCTAGTTGCCATTCATCACACCAACTGGAAATTTGGTCGAAGTCGTCTTGTAGCTTCATACAGTCACCCAATTTCGACACGTTACCGTACACCACGGCATCATCAGCAAACAACCGCAAACTGCTGCCCACGCTGTCCGCCATATCATTTATATATAGAGAGAACAATATGGGTCGTATCATACTTTCCTGGGGCACAGCTGACGATACCCTTGTCTCTGATGAACACTCGCCGTCGAGGGAATATACTGGGTTCTACTATATAAGAAGTCTTCGAGCCACTCACGTACCTGTGAACTTATTCCATATGCTCGTACCTTCGCTAACAGCTTGCAATGGGGCACTGTGTCAAATGATTTCCGTAAATCTAGAAATATGGAATCTGCCTGTAGCCCTTCATCCATAGTTCTCAGTGCATCATGTGAGAATAGCGGGAGTTGAGTTTTGCACGAGCGATGCTTTCTAAAACCATGCTGATTTGTGGACTTAAGTTTCTCAGTCTCAAGAACGTTTATTGTATTCAAACTGAGAATATGTTCAAGGACCCTGCAGCAAACAGAAGTTAGGGATATTGGTCCGTAATGTTGCGGGTCTGTTCTTTTACCTTTCTTATACAGGGTGTCCCAGCTACCTTGTCCACCCAAAATATCTCTGGAACAATAACAGCTATTGGAAAACGACTTTCGCCGGTATCAATGTAGGGCTGGGGCCCATGAATGTACATATTTGGAAACATTCTAAAACGAAAGCATATGTGTTTTTTAACACAAACTTATGTTTTTTTAAATGGACCTCCTATATTTTTTCTTCAGCAATCCATAACATGACAAAGCACATACACAATGGCGTTGATTGCATCGCAATATTCCCATTACATCCCGAGATATTAAGACGCGAAGTTGACGCTTGAAACAACCGACATGCGCTGCTAGCGCACGTCCTGAGGCTCAGGCGTAAACCCCATGCTGCCCGTAATCGCGATGTGATTGACATGCGTAATCACACTTCCATACTTATCAAGAGGTCCGAAACGAATAATACGGCCTGCTGCCATCCTGCATTAACGTCGTACATTCCAGCAGGCATTTATCCCATAGGCTAGGGGTGATGCGGTTCTGTAACATATCTGTGTACCGCAACGTTAGTCACAAAGTTAACTTCGCTTATCGTTAATCCGTTACTAAAAAGGTAATGCCGTTCAACGTTAAAACTTTACTTTACTGTAGATCTGGCGCAAGTGACAGTTAATCATTCACTCGTAATAGTAAAATTCATGTTGATGGTTTTAGTGAAACGAGCAAGTGGACTAAAGGTTTTACCGCTGTTTCGGACCTCTTGATAAGTATGGAGGTGTGATTACACATGTCAATCACATCGCGATTACGGGCAGCATGGGGTTCACGCCTGAGCCTCAGGACGTGCGCTAGCAGCGCATATCGGGTGTTTCAAGCGTCAACTTCGCGTCTCAATATCTCGGGATGTTATGGGAATATTGCAATGCAATCAACGCCATTGTGTATGTGCTTTGTCATGCTATGGATTGCTGAAGAAAGAATATAGGAGGTCCATTTAAAAAAACGTAAGTTTGTGTTAAAAAACACATATGCTTTCGTTTTAGAATGTTTCCAAATATGTGCATTCATGGGCCCCAACCCTAGATTGATACCGGTGAAAGTCTTTTTCCAATAGCTGTTATTGTTCCAGAGATACTTTGGGTGGACAAGATAGCTGGGACACCCTGTATATTGGAGTCAACTGTGCCTTTTTCCAGTCGCTTGGGACTTTGTGCTGGGCGAGACATTCACGATAAATGCAGGCTAGGTACGGGGCCAATGCCGTAGAGTACTCTTTGTAAAATCGAAGGGGGATTTCATCTGAACCTGGTGACTTATTACGGACGAACTCTGCAGATGAACAGTGACAGAAGTGCTTCTGTTTCTTGATGTTTTCGTATAAAATTGCCTCGGTGTGACTCATGAAAGGAATTATTGAGAACTTACGATTTTCAAAGTAAGACAGGCATCTCTGCAGGAGAAGATCAGTGTTTCACGTACCGTCGATAACGAGGTCATTAGAAACGGATCACAACGTCGCATTAGGCAAGGATGGGGAAGGAAATCGGCCGTGCCCTTTCAAAGAAACCGTCCCGGCATTTGCCTGAAGCGATTTAGGGAATGAAAAGAAAAGGTTCAAATGACTCTGAGCACTATGGGACTTAACATCCGAGGTCATCAGTCCCCTAGAACTTAGAACGACTTAAAACTAACTAACCTAGGGGCATCACAAACATCCATGCCCGAGGCAGCGGTCGCGCGGTTCCAGAATGAAGCGCCTAGAACCGCTCGGACACCACGGACGGCTAGAGAATGCACAGAAAACTTAAATCAGGATGGCGAAAGGCAGGTTTGGATCGTCGTTCTCCAGAATGCGAGTAGTGTGCTATAACCACTGCGCCATCTCGCTCGGTACGCAGCTCTGTTACTGTTCTTCATGCAGCTACATCGTTCCGAATAGGACCTTAATACGATTTTAACAACGGTGTGGGAAATAATCATTTGGGCTATTCTGAAGCACGCCTCTGTATGTATTTGGAAAACAACAAACTACTGTGGAACGTTTGTAAGTTGATAAAGTATATTTATCTTTCTTACACACACACGGTGTGACGAAAAGGTACGGCCGAACTTTGAGGGAACATTCGTCACACAGGGGGCAATAAGATTTATTATGTGTACGTGGGTCCTGAAACGTTTTATTTCCATGTTCGAGCTCATTTTCTGCCTCTCTTTATAATCACATTAAACATGGGAAACACGCAGACGCAGAACGTACCAGCATCACATAAAACGTTTTCTTACATAAAATGTTCTAAATAATGCTTTGGTTTTGTTTAGTTTGAATGTACCGCAAGTTGCAATTCTTAGATTCCCGCCAGTGTTTGTTTTTCCAGTGGAACGAAGGTAGTGTTGACATGTGACACTCTTCACTGTTTGAGTTGACGTGCGATTAAACTCATTGTTCTGCCAGTATCAAAAACGTTAGCTGTTTAGTGTTCATCAAGGTCTTAGTAAGCACGTAGCACCAACTGTTGAATGTTCGTCACGGATTTGTTTTCCGGTCCAGTGCAATGGAAATTAACTCAAATGTTGAGTTGGCAGATGCCCATTTGCTGTGCGGATTAGCAGACAGTAACTGCCGTGGCGCTCACCGTTCGTATCGGGGGAGATCTGCAGAATGACTGTGCCCCGATTGGAGGATGTTTGAAGAAATTCATCGTCGTCTTCGGGAGCACGGGACGTTTGAGCCTGCTACTCGCGACTGGGGGATGCCGAGAGGGCGAGGACACCGCAACTGGAGGAGGAACTTCTACGCGCAGTCGGCGACAATCCTAGTGTCAGCGTAAGACGATTAACTGCGACAATTAATGTTGACCACGTGACTGGAGAGTGCTACATGAAAAGCTGCTGTATCCGTATCATGTACGGCGTGTGCAGCCACTTTCAGCAGCTCGTATTTCTGCACGGGTAAACTTCTGCGAGTGGTAAATTCAGAATTGTGTCAACCATCACTTTAGTGCATATGTGCTCTTCACGGATAAGGCTTCGTTTCAGTGTGATCATATTGAATATTTTCACTGCCAGCACGTATGGGCTGTCGAGATTCCTCCCGAAATCGTGCAATCACGTCATCAACAAAAATTTTCTGTCCACGTTTTGGCTGGCATGGTTTGTCACTGTTGGGACCTGTTGTTTTTCCATCCAGGCTCAGCGAAGAAAGTTTCCTTGGAGAATTCTCTACCTGTTCTGCTGGAAAATGCGTCTTTCGGTGTGCGATAAAAGATGTACTTTATGCACAATATGATATTGCGTAACAGATGGGCAGGTAGAGATGGGCTACTTTCACGCTCTCCAGACCTAAATCCCACTTCAGTATTATTTGTGGGGGCATTTGAAAGCTCTTGTGTACGGAATCCCAGTACAAGATGTAGCGAGTCTTCGTGCCCGTTTTGTTGGCGGCTGTGAAACAATACGCAACTTTCCAGGGACACATCAGCGCATCAGGGATTCAATGCGACGGAGGGTTGACGCAGATCTCCTAACGAACATTTTTAACATTTCAGAAAGTGTTTCATTCTGTGCTGATACACTCTTTTCCTGTATGTTCCGCATGATAAATGTGGTATGGAGTTGCGGAAACTGAGCTCTAACATGGAAATAAAGCGTTTCCGAAGCCACGTCCATGTAACAAATTTTCTTCTTCTACGTGTGAGGAACGTTTCCAGAAAGTTGGGCCACACCTTTTTCTTAAGTTACGTATTATTGGAGTGTTTCTTCAGAAACAGAGAATTTATGTCCATCTTTGCAGCAGATGGCGGTTACAGAATGACGGACTTCCTCGAGGCAGTGTTCCTGCTCCAGCGTTACGTAGCAGCTATAGAAATGGCCAGTTCTGGGAATTAGGAAGCAGCTTCCTTGCGCAGACGATACTGCCACAACTGCACAACAAATGAACTTCGAAGAAATGGAATAGAAGATGACAAATAAATGTCCCTAGATAAGCTGGCAAACTAACGGGACCCAGCTCATCACAGACTGGAGTGAAGAGTGCCATCTGCGTAATCGAGGAAAAAGGAACGCTGTACACATCGTGACTCAAGCAGGCCCTACAACAACTCTACTTTTACAAATAACTTGGAGTAATATTGGTCAGATATCTGGAATTCAGCAGCATTTTCTCGAATAAGATGAAAGGTGAATGTTAGAAACAACCACTTCAAAGAGTATGTAGCACAATCTGGGGTAGCGTTATCACCCTTGGAATTTAGAATCTCTAGATCCGAGGAACGTTATTCCTGCAAAATTTTCACAATCCAACAGAAAGAAAATAGACGTCATCTTCAATTAAACACAATATCCTCACATTGGAATTCCGACTTAAATGAGAATCTAGAATACCGTCAAATGCTTCCTGAAACTGTATACAGAACACTCTTCTTATTGCCAATGACGAGGCTGTTACAGCCATGGAAAATTAAATGGACAGTTTTTCTCAGGAAACGAAAAGTATATAAAGTTGGCTACACAATAAAAGTCTGCGTAATAGAGGAATATATAACGCGAATACGGTATGCCAGATAGAAATTAGAGACTTACTGAGCCTCACAGTTAGCCTAGGGGCATGTCGAAGCCTGCTTTCTTCAAGCTAATGATTCAATTAGATTTAAATCGCCTTATCGTGAGACAATATCTTACACATAACTTTCTCATTTGTAACACCATATTAATGTGACACTGGATCCCCAGTCGTACAATGGGCCGGTATCACCAGTGCGTCCTGTTCTCTGTGTCATGATTACGATGTGATTTCAGGTATTTTAGTTTACATTATAATCCTCATATGGTAGGCGAGGTCAGCAGAAGACCTTAGAAGTTAATGTGTCATCTTGTGCAATGAAACATCCAGCGACTCATTGCAAGACATCCCGCTGAGGTGATTATCCTTTGACCTAGGACACAGGTTCGCTGGCTAATGGTCCGCAACTGTATGCTTCTGTGCCTTCCATTATAGCCAGCCAGACCCCTTAACGACAACTTCTTCCACCACCTGTATTCCAGTAACACTCATTAGCGATCCCGACTACACAGGAGAGTGATTGTGGAAAATAATCGGCTGCAGTAGCTACTACCAATATCAAATCAAAGCACTTAGCAGCTTTAGAATGAAATGACTGTACACCACATTTCAGCATTCATCAATGTACACAGCAATAAAAATATAAAAAGAGAGATGGTAAAGCAAGAATACCAGAATGGTTCTTACAGGCACGTAACTATGAATTGCAGAGTAATCATGAAGATGTAGACTTTGCCAAATGGCACCGAGCTTCGTCTACGTGATCTTGTAGTCGGTGTTACCTTCCATTCGAGAGTGATTGTAGAACAGTAATCAGAAACGGCAAGAGTTCTGCATCACATACTCAGAAACGATTTATGCAACTCTCCATCAGCAAGGAGAAGAGCGGTTACATTGTCTCCAGAGAGAGAATAATTATAAACCACCTCTAAAATATCTCCTACTGGACGCAGGCAACGGAGTGTCTTTTCACGAAATCATCGCTCAATTTCATAACATCAGACTCTACCTAGTCTCTGTGTTCTACACACTAATCCCAGCGAAGGTCAATTTTTCCTTTTCGTCCCTATTGCTGTATTTATTCGTGTCTCTAAAGATGTTAAGACATCGAAATAAAATTGAAAATTATTTTTTTAAATCTTTCCGAGCTATACTCTTGTAACTGGAATGTTGAACATGAGTTTGTCATATTTGACCTAAGAAAAGAAAAGTTGTGGACAGTATCGATGAATTTAAATGACAGTTCTTATGTCTGGTACTCAACGATTGCGTAATGAACAATAAAATATTATCTACATGTGACTCATGGGTATCATAAACACAGTCCAACTCCCTCTTCCCTCAGTAACGTGCAATGTAGTTGTCGTCTTCATTCCGAAGACTTTTTTTTCCGCACACAACTACAGTGGTCATTAGCGCCCAGACTAAATTATGAATGCACTGCGAGGCACAATGTTAAAACAGCAACTAAAAAGGACAACACCATAAAACGCACAGTAACGGGCAAGGGATTAAAAGAAAACAGCATAATCAAATGTCCTTAGACAAGTTTGTCAAGTGGATAAAACGAAAAACGCGAGCAGCTGCTCCTGGGTCATCCGCTAAAATTTCATCCAGAGTATATGGCAGGCCAAGATCAACGCGCAGTGTATTAAAATTCAGACAGGACGTTAAAATGTGGCATACCGTCAGCCCGAAGACTGGTATGACGCAGATGTCCACGGTAGTTTGCCCTGTGCGAGCCTTATCTCTGCCGAACTATTGCAATCTCATCAATTCGAACCTGCTGACAGAAATGATCTTCAGTCAGCAGGTACAATTTGTAAACCTGAGATTTCTAAGACACATACTCACGTGGAGCGGCATCAGCAGCTGTCCAGGCAAGTCCCATACAAAGAAACAGAGTTTAATAACATAATAATCAGGTTTCCAATCACACATTCGTACTGAATACGTAATCAAGATTTCAACGATAGTAATCAAGGGCCTAAAACTTGATTAATTAGGAAGTCGATAAAATTAATAGGTCAGGTTTGTCATTAATATAAGTTTCCCCAGGCAACGAAAACCACCGATGAGTTACTTACGTAGAAGACCATTTTTCATAGCCGCTGATCAATTAAATTAGAACAACCACAAGATGGCGACAATTAGTCAAAGTTCGGGCCGTTACGTTCAAATTTCGGCTGCATACACACCGTTGCCTACAGACATTAGTTTCTCCCTCACTCTTAGACCAGCGCCACAACGGGTTTGTTGTTGTAGTCTTCAGTGCGAAGACTGGTTTGATGCAGCTCTCCATGCCACTCCATCCTGCGCGAGTCTCATCATCTCTGAATAACTACTGCAACCTACAGCCTTCCGAATCTCTTGGTCTCCCTCTACGATCGATTCCCCCCCCCCCCCCCCCCCCCCCCCACTCACACACACTTCCCTCCAATGCTAAATTGGTGATCCCTTGAGGTCTCACAACGTGTCCTATCAACCGATCCCTTCTTTTGGTCAAGCTGTGCCACAAATCTGTCTCCCCAATTCTATGCAGCACCTCCTCATTAGTTGCGTGGTCTACTAATGTTCAACATTCTTCTGCAGTAACACATTTCGAAAGTTTCTATTCTCTTTTTGTCTAAACCGTTTATCGTCCATGTTTCACTTGCACACATGGCTATACTCCAGGCAAATACTTTCAAAAAGACTTCCTAACACTTAAATTCATACTCGATGTCAACAAATTTCTCTTCTCATTGCCGTTTTATAACCTCTCTGCTTCGACCATCATCAGTTATTTTGCTGCCCAAACGGGAAAACTTATCTATTACTTTTAGTGTCTCATTTCCTAATCTGATTCCCTCAGCATCACCTTATTTAATTCGAACACACTACATTACCGATCTTTTGCCTTTGTTAATATTCATATCGTATCCTCCTTTCGAAACAATGTCCATTCCGTTCAACTGCTCTTCCATGTCCTTTGCTGTCTCTGACAATGTCATCGGCAAACCTCAAAGTTTTTATTTCTTTTCCCTGAACTTTAATTAATGCTCCAAATTTTTCTTTGGTTTCCTTTACTGCTTGTTTCATGTACAGATTTAAAAATATCGGGATTGGCTACATCCCTGTCTCACTCCCTTCTCAACCACTGCTTCCTTTTCGTTTCTCTCGACTATTATAACTGCCGTCTGGTTTCTGTACAAGTTGTACAGCCTTTCGCTCCCTGTATTTTACCCCTGCTGCCTTCAGAATTTCGAAGAGAGTATTCTAGTCCCACAGCAGGTTACCCAGGTAACCATGTCAGGGTATCCATCTCAAATGCCAGGATGTCGGGCCACCCCTCCGCCCGGAAACGGCTCGAACCGTTTTCACTGCCACCCCAGTAGAGGTGACTACTGGAAACTTTTTTCTCTCGAGGGAGGCACACGACTGTCTTTCGGCGTTCGAGTTTACAAAAGCACGGAGAGACGCTCGCCAAGCACCATTCCGCTGCGGACCTTAGACAGTGACCCTTTCGGTTGCAGATCTTAGAAGATACCACTTCGTCTCTGATAATAGCGCGATACGAGTAGTTGCTGACGTCTTATTGTGGGTGAGCTGGCGTCCATTACATCCGAAGCAGCTCTGCGCGGAGTCAGTCAGTTTTAGTTAGGATGATTTGCGACAGAATTCTCGTAGCTTCTTCGGCCGTTTCGTACCACGATCTCACAAATGCTGACGTTGTAAGCAAAGCCGCTGTGCCCCTGCTTTTGCGTTCGTATCCGTAACCCTCATGGCTAACCACCTTCCTTTCTCGTTATTTACCGTCAAGAGTTCATCTCAATACCCCAAATACCACTCTCTAGGGACTGTCTTATCATTTGTGTCTTATACCTTATCCAGGTATTTTTCATGTCCTACGGCAATACGGCTGCGTGCCGAGTAATCCAGAATAGTGGGTTGGCCGGCCGCGGTGGTCTAGCGGTTCAGGCGCTCAGTCCGGAACCACGCGACTACTACGGTCGCAGGTTCGAATCCTGCCTCGGGCATGGATGTGTGTGATGTCCTTAGGTTAGTTAGGTTTACGTAGTTCTACGTTCTAGGGGACTGATGACCACAGATGTTAAGTCCCATAGTGCTCAGAGCCATTTGAACCATAGTGGGTTGATTTCGTTCCAAATGTGTAACAAGATACTTTTATTTATTTAAAATTACTGTATCTTTTTTATTTACTCTGGCAATCGAAACACTTGTATTGACAGAGTCGGTTTGATATATCCACAGTCGAAGGACAGAATGCTGCAGCTGAGAATACTTTATATTTACTAACAAGGGAACGGTGATAGGCAGTGCAGCTCACTCTTTCATTCAACATCTACAGATGTGTGCTGTTAATCGATCTCTTCCTTCTATCGAGTTGTGCCATTCATTGGAAGGTGATATTTCATTACAGAAAATTCTGATATCCAGAAAGCAGTATTCGGTGGAGCCAAAGATGGTGCTGTAATCGTTGAGATCCGGAAAGCCTTCGATACACTTCCGCCCGTGGAATGGTGAACTAAACAGGTACTGAAGAGCCAAGCGACTAGACTAGGTGCTACAGTCTGGAACCGCGCGACCGCTACGGTCGCAGGTTCGAATCCTGCCTCGGGCATGGATGTGTGTGATGTCCTCAGGTTAATTAGGTTTAAGTAGTTCTGAGTCTAGGGGACTGATGACCTCAGATGTTAAGTCCCATAGTGCTCAGAGCCATTTGAACCATGTGACTAGACTAGAGACTTGCCAGCAAACAGAACACAATACGTCGTATTTCACGGGAGTCACCGTGACTACCTAGCGTACCACAAGGAAATGTTTTACGACCATTGCTGTTCACGACATTGTGTCTCTGAAGTGGACACGACCGAGTTCATTTCACATTCAGAGCCAGTGCTTCATCTCTAATGACCCCGTCGTTGATGGTATGTTACAACGTAATCTTACTTCCTCTTCTTCACAGGACGAATCATTGGCACACACCATTTCTGTCTCTCTTGGGATCGTCACTGACGACGCAGTTGCATATAT
This sequence comes from Schistocerca americana, assembly GCF_021461395.2. Taxonomy (NCBI): domain Eukaryota; kingdom Metazoa; phylum Arthropoda; class Insecta; order Orthoptera; family Acrididae; genus Schistocerca; species Schistocerca americana. The sequence continues at coordinate 248,702,437 of NC_060130.1, read as the reverse complement.
TTGGAGATCACGATGGTAGTATATTGTTACGAAATACAGGGCGCATTGGCCTGTACGTGAGTAGGACCACAGAATGTGAAGTGCTTGCCTTCCTTCGTTGTAGAGCGCCTCTGAGGTACATCTTCGCGACCTGCTATTTTGCTTTTCCAAAAAATTAAAACTTTTGTCCGTTTCCCATCTTTCTTCAATACCCTCTCCTGCCCGATCTTCGTCTTCATTAAGTCTTTTTGTCGAAACAGTTTTATACTGTAGAGTTGTACTTTCATTTCTTAACTGGGCATCATCAAACCTTGGTACAATAGTTTTCTTTGCCTATCTTTAACTGGCTGTCCTCTGTCTGTATTTGATTATTACCAAGTAGTGATCACTATCTCGGTTTTCTAATATATCTGAAGCACGTCGTTTAGCTATGAGGTCGTTATCAACTTGACTTTTTGTGATCCCATTTGGGGAGAACCATATAACTTTCCTTATATCCTTACTTTGCAGCCATGTGCTTTTATTAATGGTGTTATTGCCCAAGATCAAATCAATTAGTCTCACGCCACTGTCATTAGAAGCTTCACCCCCCATAACCACCTTAACATTATGCTTTGCCAAATTTGATATTTCCCGTTCCAGGTCAAGTTTGATGAAGATTGTAGGAGGAAGATAGAAGAAAGGAATGAGACAAGAAAAAGATTACTGCAGAGGAGAACAAGAATTACTATAAAAGAATACCAAGAGAAGAAAAAGGAAGTAGATATGAAATGTAGGAGGAAAAAGAGAGGAATTGAAAAAAGGGGGATAGATTAATTAGGAGAGAAAAAGATTGCTCAGAAAACAAGGAAATTCCATATAAGGGTGGAATATATAAAGAAAGAATTCCACCCCAGAGCAGGTTTCTGTAAAGATAAGGAGGGAAATCCGACTGGAGGAAAAAATCAGATTTTAAACAGATGGATGGAGTATTTTAGTGAAATATTGAATACAGAATCGGAAAACGATGGTGAAGTTGATGCTGGTATGGTAGTAGAGGTGGAGCAGGAAGTAAACGGAGTAGGAGAGTACTAGGAATCCGCCAAGGAACCGACACTGGAAGACGTGAAAGCTAGTATCAAGACTCTTAAAAACAATGAAGCTCCGGGAGAGGAAAATCTTACAACAGAAATAATGAATTTGGCGGAGAAAAACTAATAAGGGTTTTACATGGGATTATACTGGAAGTATGGCGGAAAGAAAATACGCGGGAACAGTGGAATACACTATACTCTGCCCTCTACATAAGAAACATGACAAAACCGACTGTGCGAATTATAGAGGAAGTTCCTTGATCTGTATAGTATACAAATTATTAGGAAAAATACTGGCGGGGCGCATCTAGGAGGCTACCAGTGATGTTTCAGACCTAATAGATACACTTTAGACCGGTTTTTTCTAGCCGACAGATCCTTGAAAAATGTTATGAGCTTCACATCGATGTACACCAGCTGTTCATAGATTTCAAACAAACTTATGATAGTATCAAAAGGGATCAACTCTGGAAAGCAATGCAAGAGGCAGGAGTACCCACCAAACTAATAAGACTGGTTCAAATGACTTTGAGAAGAATAGTATGGAAAGTTTAGGTTGAGAGCACTTTATCAAAGGCATCTGAAGTTAAACGACGATTGCGACAGGGTGATGTGATCTCACTATTCTGTTTAATGTTGCCTAGGGGAGGGTAATGGGGAAGACGCAAGGCGGTAACCCTGGGGGAACACTGTTCAATAGAGCGATACAGAATCTTGCGTATGGAGATGATATTGATTCGTTATCCAGGAGGTAGCAGGATCTGGAAGAAGAGCTTGAAAAATTAGAAAGATATGGAGCGGAGATGGGGCTGACAACTAATCAGAGAAAGACCAAGTATATGTTAACACCCAGGAAAAGGTATAGTGAAGGAGAAAGAAGTATGACTTTGAATGAGAAAGAATATGAACGTTGTGAGAGCTTTAAATATCTTGGGTCACTGGTAACTGAGAATGGTGGTATGAGAGAATAAATATACGCAAGGATTATAGCTGGCAACAGGACCTACTTTGCACTGATCAAAGTATCCAAAGCAAGAAGCGTTAGTAGTAATCTGAAGCTGACAGTGTATCGTACGGTAATGAGACCTGTGGTGATGTATGCTTCGGAGACTTAGACAGTGACGCAGAATGATAAGTTATTACAGAGATCGGAAAGGAAGATATTTAGGAAAATCTTCGCGCCAGTGAATGACAGGGCTTTTTGGCGAATCAGAAATAATAATGAGACCAAAGTTAAAAATATTACTCCCGAAAAATTCAGTGGTAAAAATCTTCTTTTCAATTTTTTATTTTAGTCACATCAATCAAACGGCTCACTCTGAGAGTCGTCATGAGGCTATACCTCAATTGCCCGCTACTGTACCTCTTCGTATTTTTTGAAATGCTAACAAACTGTAAATATTTGCCGAAACGGCATAAATGACGTTCTGACTTAAATCACGTAACGATTTTATCAGAAATGTGAGCAAGAGATGATGTGTTTCATATGACAATTAATTATATGTCGCAAACCCGCAGCTACAAATGAATCGAGAGCCAATCATTTCGCAACGTGTGGCACAGTGTTAATTAAAATCACGACCCAGCAGATTGAAATGGAAAGTGGTCGCAAGACTTTTTTTTGTACGTGTGAAATTATATCGGCATCGACGTTATTAGGAGCGCACGAGCGCAGAAAGTATCTGAATTGTTTCGTGTCCGCGATAAATATACACAGGCCAGCGTCTGTCTCTAGTCTCTTCTTCGTGTTAACTATCGAAAAGATTTCATTCACTTGAGGGTTACGCTTCAGATACTGCATGACTTTTCGATAAAATCTAAATTTAAACTCTGCAACCAGGTCGTGCTGTGTACCATGTATCATAATTATTCTTGCCCTCCTCTTCACACCGTCTCTTAGCAAATTAAGCGTGATCATAATATATCAGTACGACTGTGTATAAGTTCGATTTATCTGATTTTACAATCACGTTTATGTGCGACAGGGTGTCCCTTTATCCTTGTTGGAGCACACTCGCTCGCAATTTCAACAGAAAACGTCACGATGATGCAGAACGTTGCTTCACGCACTGAATATACCAACCCATGACGAAACGTGCCGTTCTTCATCTCCTCTATTAAACCTACTTGGTAACGGTCCCAGACTGCTTAGTAAATGTTTTGTAAGCCATCTCCTTCGCGAGTAAAATACATTTCTTTACCATTATTCCGATAAATCTCAGTCTGGCAGTCGTTCCCAAATCGCTAAGGGCGCTTTCAACTACCTAGTTTATTAATACACTTTTTATCTCCTCTGAGGATGACGTACTAAGTTGTACCGAGTGCAGTGATGCATTGGCAAACACTAGGGACTGGCATGTTGGTAGATCAGGCTTCAAATCTCTGTCAGACATTCTCATTTAGGATTTGTGTTTTTCTGTTGTTCGCCCCCAAATCGCTTGATCCGACCGATGAACTGTTGCTTTGGAAATCAGATGAGCAATCTCCTACCCCATTGTTGGCCATTGTAGGCTTGTGATCAGTCTCTAATGATCTCGTCGCCTGCGAGATATTAAGCTCTAATAGTTGTTCCATATGAGTTCTATTCGCTGGGAAGTCCTCAAACAAAGCTGTTCCTATGTTACGTTCGGTGTTAGGGACAACATTACGACCGGAGCACAATCTCAGTTGGAGATGAATCGGTTAAGGAAATTGACTGTGGCTTAACGCGAGTAATCATCCAAGAATTCGTCAGTAGCCGACTAGAAAAACAACGGAAAAATGGATTTAAATGCTGCTCCTCACGCTAACACGAACTTCGGCCTGGTGTTGATCACGCGTTGATAGTCAGCTTACGAAAGCGCGTAGTTAATTAAACGTCTGCCATTTACGTAGTTACAGGGTTGCTTTTAATTCGTTATGAAGATTATGGTCATTACTATAATTTGTAGGCTATCTAGGTGATACAAAGGCGACAGCATTAATGAAAGAGGTTTTCACGTACTGGGCTACGTGTGGCCAACTGAAAATGATGACTCAACATTTGGCGTTGTGCAGACGACGAGGGTAGTTGAAGTGAACAAACCTAGAAAAAATCATGGTCCTGGCCATGAAATGATAAAATAGCTAAAAAAATAAATCCCAAGATTGAAGCCTTCAAATATGCGACGCAATGGAAGTCTTATAGATTCTTCCTTCTTGAGAGAAATAAGAGGAGAGATTTAGTAGCGTCTCATAAAACTTTCCAAGAAATCCAAGCGTGATTTTCTGGACACAGAGGCGTGAGAAGCTGAACGAGAGGACTTTAATATTTGAACAATTTATTATAACGCTAGACTTGCTCTTAGGAAATAACGTAAGGCATTCGAGGCCATAACAGAACAGTCTCTTTCGATTTTAGGAATATATCCTGAAATTATCTATAATGTGAAATGGAATCATATTCTTTGCAATTATGGTGCAAGTAATCCCAAACCCCTCCTGTACTGAGATTTAAGTACTGTACAAGTTCAGTGTTGGTGAAGAGCTGAAAAAGTAAAATGGCAACGACCATTTCCAGAACTGTCAGAAGCTACCACGGTTAATCAATGAGGACTCGTAGTGTCATGAAACTACAACGCTGCGACCGACTTTCGACACCACGATTAGCAAACAACTTTTATAATCTCGGAGTCGAGATAAAGCAGGTTAATATGCTATACAGTTGAAACCACTCTGATAAATGAAAATAAAAATTCGAACACAGTTCCTGGAAGCCCCACTTTGTTCAAAGACTTTCTCCCGAGGATTGTAACTTCAGAAATTATGCTAGGATGGATGGAAATAATCCCAATCAGTTTGATAACATTTTATAATCTGAACCGCTGTTATAGGGCTAATGCCTAAGCCAGGTGCATCTGTTGATGATGTAGTCACGTCCCTGCATATTTCAGTAAAATGTGATACCTATCATTTACCCTGTGGGATATTGTGCACAACCAATACGCATGCAACACGTTACACATGCGTACCTTGCTACTTTTGAGAACGATGCCCCAACAGAATGGCACTGATTCCCATCTCCTTATAACATAACTTACACCTGTAGTAAAATGTCTCACAGACGAAAATGTGAAACCATTTCGTTGTTTGATTCCACATTTAACAGTAGATCTCCTAATAACCGACAGGGTGAGTTAGTCTCTGACTGGAGTAGGGCGAAGGCGTAGTGCTTCAGACAGATGCAGCGGTTGTCATGCGAAACTTCGGCGCGAGTGTGGCAGAGCATTTTTACTAACGTCTTCAACGGTTCATCTTTCCCCTCTGCTACAAAGGGACCAAACGTTATGATCGAGCACAGTACTGGCCACAGACAACAGCTGATTGGATTTCAAGCCAGATTGATCATTAACAGTTGCTGGAAACGAGCTTATCGTCTCCAATATAGGTGGAACGTGAACAATTTTAGGTAAACTACAGCTTTACGATTATTCAGTAGTAACGCTACGGCCTGGTGTAGCAACTTCCACAAACCTACACGATTCAAATCGCAGTTTCACAGACACATTTATGGATCTGTCTGTGTTAGCGGCCATAAGGGTTAATAGGCTGCAGAGAGAGAGAGAGGGACAGAGAGAGAGAGAGAGAGAGAGAGAGAGAGAGAGAGAGAGAGAGAGAGAGAGATGGAGAGAGTATTATCAGAGACGGAACCGGCAACGATTACAGCAGTTCGAGTACAGAAATAGATTCTCTCGCTCCTAGTTCATTAAGTACCTGAACTTTGCATGACTGCTTAAAGGCTATTAAAAGTAAGTTTTTCTTGATAATAGAAACCACCTTTGCCCGAAATATGTATTTTTAAGTTTGTAAATACATTGTTCCTACTCATAATTTTGTGAACTAAGCTGTTGGTTGGAAAACGCATACATAAATTTTAGTAATAGATAAACATACTGGGAAGTAGAAGTTGGTATACGGAATGGTCAAACTAGGTTGTGGCAGATTATTCGTGCCAGGCGCATATAGACTCCAAAATCATAAGCTTGACTAGAGAAATTAAACCAAAGTGTGATATCGTGTGACATGCAGCCAACGCATACCAGCTTTTTATGTTGTTATGTCACATATCTGGCGAATCCGCATCACTGCGGTGTCAGTTTGCTAACCCCAACTGACTTTTTAATCAAATCGTAATAGCACGAATTTTACGCTGTTAACGTGTTCTCTCGCCAAGTTATATTGTACACATATATTAGGGTGATATTTCTCATGGCCCCTGAACTGCATACGGTGAGTCTTTTGAAAGTTTAACTCCTACAAACCTGTCAATTAACTCTCATACAAATAAATCTGCAGCAATTTTGCCCATTCACTGTCTGTCTTAGTACTGGTATCGAAAAAAAAAAAAAAAAAAAAAAAAAAAAAAAAAAAAAAAAAAAAAAAAAAAAAAAAAAAAGAACGGTCTTAGCTTCTGGCAATGCAAAAGGTAAAACTCGTTACATAACAGAGGAACAAAACGCCTTGTCTCATTCTAAGAATGTCGGCGAAAGTGAAATCACAAAGACATTTGAATCCATTTCTCGATTCCCTTTATTGCATAGTGTTTCCCTATCCTGGTTTTTGCAGAGGTCGACTGCTCCTCATTGTCTCACAGATAAACAACGTATAGTTAGATAAAGCTATGGAACTAGATTTACACGATCACAGGAAAATCGTGTGCACTTCGTTCAATCTCCTATTAGATTAAAGCGACACTGAGGCGACAAGAATAAGCGTTTGGCCATAGGTATAAAAAGATACTATCACCAGGGTAAAAGGTGGATCCTGCGTCATTACGGAACAGTGAATTTACTGAGGCTCTGTTCGACCAAAGTGTCACCTGTCAGATTTCATACCACCGCACGATGCTAAACCTCAGTACCAGACAACTGCACGATGGATGCTTTAATAAAAATATCGTGAAGAATTTGGCCGTTACATGAGCGCACGCGGAAAGAACACTTCTTGTTTAATAATAACGAAAGCTGAACACTTACTGGAAACAGTCACATCCGTTAAATACCTGGGAATATGCGTACGAAGCTGTTCAGAGTGAAATGACCACAAACAACCAATGTTAGGAAAGGCATAGTCCAGGCACGTCGCATGGAGGAATTCGCAAGAAATGTAGAGCATCCTCGAAGACGGTAGCTTTACAAAGCCCTTGTTCGTCCGAGATTGGTGTTGCTCATTAGGCTGGACACCTTACCAGATAAAGTTATTAGGAAATGCAAGATGTGAAGATCTAAAGGAGAGCAGCGCATTTTGCCACAGGTTAGTTTAGCAAACGCAAAAGTATCACGGGGATACTCATCAAATGATGTATATATGCAGACTGAAAATTTGTACAAAGGCAGAGATCCTAACCCAGGTCTCCCGCCCACTCGGCAGATGCGCTGACCACTACGCCACGATGGCACAGCGGTGTGGCACAACTGCACGGACTACCCTCGTACGCCTCCCTCGTCGGTCCAAATTCACATTCACGCGTCAGCTCACTTAATATTGCCCCCAAACTCGAACGGTGTTGCAGAGGCTCTCGAACTGTATAGCACCTCAGCATCGAATCGTTTGATTAAAGCACCTGTGCTTGGGTTTCAGGCAGGAACCCCCATTTCATTCGAAGCTGACGTGCCATTCCTTTACAAAAAATACCACAATAACGTACATTATTAAGCTATGTTCACAAATATACACAGTATTTAGCTACATTTGGTTTTATGCTACAGTGTAGCTGAATATTGTGTATATTTGTGTACATAGCTTACTAATGTAAATTATAGGAAAATATCTGATGTGGATATCACAACGCAGTGCACTCCCCAGCACTGCATCTAGCTACACTTGGTGTACAACATAATGTTCTTGTAACACCCCATCCGATGATGAGCCTGCATGGCTCGAAAACATGTTCATGGTTGAATAAATTGTACGCCCATTTAAACCACAGTCGCAGATCGTCATCCACAATGGGTATACTGACAAAAAATTTGGTTTTCGTTAACTACATAACGAAGAAAAAGCTTGAAGAAATAAAGGGAACAAAGTAATAATATATTTTCTTCTTGTTGTCTTCAATTCGAAGACTGATTTGGTAAAATACTCAATCCAAGATTATCCTACAGAAGTCTGTTTATTTTGCATTACTACTACATCCTACATCATGTGAACTCGCTTATCCTTCTTAACGCCGGCAGAAGTGGCCGGGCGGTTCTAGGCGCTTCAGTCTGGAACTGCGCGACCGCTACGGTCGCAGGTTCGAATCCTGCCTCGGGCATGATTGTGTGTGATGTCCTTAGGTTAGTTAGGTTTAAGTAGTTCTAAGTTCTAGGGGACTGATGACCTTAGCTCTTAAGTCCCATAGTACTCAGAGCCATTTGAACCAACACTTCTTAACGTTCTTGGAGATGTGGTTCGTCTAACGCAACTAATAAATACAGACTTGTACTGCAATTATTACGTAACGCAATTATTGTATACAAACACATATCATAGGCCACTGAAGATGCTTCACAAATACCAAGAAGCGAAACGGGCATGGTCTTTTATTTAATTGCATTAGACGAACCACATCTCGAAGAATACAGAAGCAACTACGTAACAATGGAAAACATAAAAAATGACGACTAGTTACTTTATGTAAGCCTTGGTCTCGATTTACGATTTTTACCTCCACTACCCCTTCCATGGCCAAATTGACTGTACCAGCAAGTGTGCTACCAACGGACTACTACTTTTAGTCAGACTGTGCTATACATTTATTTTCTCTCCAATTAAATTCAGCACCCCCTGTTAATTTTTCGATTTACGCATTTTATGTACAACATTATTCTATAGCACCACATTTCAAAAGATTACAGTCTCTTCTTGTCTGTACTGTTTATCGTCTATGTTTCACTTCCGTACAAGGCTACAGTCCAGACAAATAACTTCAGAAAAGTTTTCCTAACACTTAAACCTGTTCGATGTTATCAAAGGTCTATTTTTCAGGAACGCTTTTCTTGCTAACGCCAGTATGCATTTTGTACCCCCTCTAACTCGACTATCGTCAGTTATCTTTCTGCCCAAACAGCAGAACTCATCGCTACCTTTGGTGTCTCATATTCTAATTTAATTTCCTTGGCTCGCCTGATTTAATCCGGCTACAATGCGTTATACTTGTTTTACTTTTGTTGGAATTCGTCTTGTACCATCTTTTCAAGACACAATTCACTCCGTTCGACTGATCTTCCAAGTCCTCTGCCTTCTCTAAACCAGCTACGATGATACCAGCAAACAATGATTTTATTTCTCCTCCTTGAACTTTCATTACTTTTACAAATAACTCCACATGGAATAAGAAGAGAGAAATTATGCTACCCATAATAGTAGTGTATGTAGTTATGTCCTCGGCTGTTTCCTACCAGACAGCAAGAAGCCATCATGACGCAGTGTAACACACACTTTTGAGCTTCCCTATTGTGGCAGAGCAGCCAGCCTCCAGGAATGGCGGGCTGAGATCGGGCGATTTCCCCCCCCCTCTGCTCCAAGGTCACGCTCAAGGCGGGAAAGCCGAGCCCTCCACCACGTGGCCCCTGGGCCCGGTACGTTCGTCAACTTATTTGGAAATTTCCTACCTTTCTGTTAATTTTCAGTTGATACCGCACAGTAAAATTCACTCACTGAATTATGTTCTACACCACCCCAAGCTAACGCAGAGAGAGAGAGAGAGAGAGAGAGAGAATCTTTAGGTGTATTCAGTATCTTATTAGCGAAATGTGCAGCGCAGCTCTCAGTGTGAAACAATTCATATCCAGAGCGACAAGATGTGTCAATGAACTCGTCCTGCATCGCGTGACACGAGTCTGCTTACGTACGCGGAAAACGCCACACTCCGCAAGATTCGACGTAGACTGATGAATTCTCACGACGACTTCGACTGGTAATAGCTGATCATCACACCTAATGCCCATCGTATTTCACCTCTTTTCTAAAGGTACAGGAACACCTTTCTAAAAACACTTTTGTCGATGAAGACATCCGAAATGTTGCGTTGCGCTGTAGATGACTTGCAGTAATACGCCCTACCTCTGAACTGCGCCTACAGGCGTCCCTGAAAATGAAAAACCAGTAACACAAAACACTAAAACGAACAAATCTGTAATTGCTCAAAGTCCAAAATGTCCTACAAGTTTTTATGTACGAAGAAGACACTGATTTTTTTAAAGGCTGCTTCTCAGCTGTGAGCTAGAGCGTATCAAGCAATAAGAAGCATAAAGTTTTCAGTCATTGCCATTTACGGAAGGAGTGATGAAACGCTGACATGCAACTCAGTGTTACAGATCAGTAACACTAATCCGATAATTAATTACAATTACATAGGAAGGGGATGTGAAACAAAACGAATTAACATAGAGCACTGTTAGAAGTAAATCAAGGAGACTACGGAATAAGTGAGAGAGAGCAAAATATGCTCAGAAAGGAACCTCCCCATCGCACCCCCCTCAGATTTAGTTATAAGTTGGCACAGTGGATAGGCCGTGAAAAACTGAACACAGATCAATCGAGAAAACAGGAAGAAGTTGTGTGGAACTATGAAAAAATAAGCAAAATATACAAATTGAGTAGTCCATGTGCAAGATAGTCAACTTTTAGGACAAGGTGAGCTCACGAGCACCGTGGTTAGCGTGGGCAGCGGCGAAACGAGAGGTCCTGGGTTCAAGTCTTCCATCGAGTGAAAATTTTTATTTTCAGACAATTATCAGAGTTCAGACACTCACACATAATCAACTTCGCTCTCCAAAATTCCACGACATGTTCAGATTTGCTTGGACGTATACAGGATTTGACGGTCTACACACGGAAAAATTTGAAAACGTTAAAAACATATGTTTTGACAGAACACAGAGGAAACTGTGCGACTGTGAAACTGTTGCATTCATTTGTTGCAGTTTATGTGACACACTCTTATGTTTTCATCACTTTTTTGGGAGTGATTATCATATCCACAAGAAAACCTAAGTCGGGCAAGGTAGAAGAATCTTTTTACCCATTCGCCAAGTGTGCAAGTTAGGTGGGTCGACAACATATTCCTGTCATGTGACGCACATGCCGTCACCAGTGTCGTATAGAATATATAAGACGTGTTTTACTGGATCAATGTTTTCGGTTCCCATTGGAGAAGCACGTCCATTCGTCTGCTAATCGCACGTAAACTTATTACAGTGAACAGAGACGTCAATGAACGAACGGACAGATCATAACTTTGCAAAAATAAAGAAAGTAAACCTTTCGCTGGAGGGAAGACTTGAACCAAGGACCTCTCGCTCCGCAGCTGCTCACGCTAACCACGGCGCTCCTGTGATTACATCCTCCTTTACGTTGCCTATGTTGCCGATGGACTACTCAGTTTGTATATTTTGCTTATTTTTTCATAGTTCCACACAAATTCTTCCTGTTTTCTCGACTGATCTGTGTTCAGTCTTTCAAGGCCTATCCACTGTGCCAAATTATAACTAAATCTGAGGGGGGGGGGGGGGGGGGTGCGATGGGGAGGTTTCCTTGTCAGATTTTTCTACACACCCTCACCCCTGCTCTTTACTGGAGAAATCATCTTCACAGTACTGCAACAACAGAGAGCATAATAATTATAACGAACTACCGGCACATTACATAATTTACATTGTTTGGAGAGAAAGGTCTCGTTCATACAATACTTATCGTAATCCTGTAAGGATGTCAGGCAAGCAGAGGAACACAACGTGATAACAACCATACAAGCATGAAAGACAGTTTAAGAGTTTGTGTTTTAATTCCCGAGTACAAAGCGGACAATGTTCATAAAACGCCTGTACTGCTGCCGGTTTCCCGTAAAACTTCCTTCTGTTTCTTACGAACAGCGGATACTAAAAGCAACTGACATCTGAAAGACATTAAGCTTCATAGAACAGTAACTTATGTGCTGGTAACAGAAATACACGAGTTATAACGGAATCTCATGAACCCGGTTTGCAAATAATCTTATCTCTGAAACACCTGTTCTTGTTCTAGACTGTTCTGTATGCAGAAACTCTTCACAATGAGACTTTAGGGCCAGATTTAATTAAAAAAAGTATCACATACAAGTCCAAAAGGTTTATGTTTTGATAATGAGGTGGAAAAGTTGTGTTCATCTCGCCGCGGAGGTGATGCGTCATATTCACATATATTTTCCATATGATCCTGTACACTATGAGTAAATGCGAAGTGAAAGATTCCGACATGTTATGGCTTCCAGACTCGTGTAAAATATACGTAAATTTAAAAATGGAGCTCCATATTCAATGATCCTTTTCTGGAAAAGAATGAAGGTTAGCACTTTCCAAGTAAGACACTAAAGGGAGAACCAGGACGGCAGCCAATTTTCGCACAGTTAATTAATTAATTCTTCAGAAAGGCAGGGGTGGCAAGTTATCTCGAAAACAACTGATAGTGGATGTCAGCTGGTGGGAAGCAACATCGACGATGCAACAGGTGCGTGTTCGCGTGGCGGCGGCGCTACACAATTCAACATCGTGCACTACTCTCTTCGTTCGTTTGTTCACCACACAAGTTTCAGTCCAGAGATGGAAGAGGGCAGGTGTGTAGGTGAGGGTCTACCGTTATACTGCCGAGAGAGCTTCACCGCTTCCGCTGCGTCATCTCCCGTTGCTAGTTTATGACCACAGCACACCGGCTAAAGGCTAGGTAGGCGGGGTCAGGTGAGAAAACAGTACAGAATATTTCCTCAGTCGGAATGAAATTGCGCTGGGCTTGAAACTGCGGCGGAAGCAATGAATACTGTAAAACTCACCGACGAAGCCAGATTCCATCTCGTGGGACGATTTCTCTCGTGGAATGCTCCGGAGACGCCCCGAAGCTTGACAGGAGGAGTTGCACACACACTAAAACACACACACGCGCGCACACACACAAGGATTACGGTGGCGACTACGAACGCGCCCGTATTTCGAGAAGCCGTCGCCACAACGCACGCGCACAGACTGATAGGCGTGCCGTGGCGCGGCGCCGGCATAGCGGCGGCTCCCCCCTCCACCGGTCAACAATGGCCACGTGACCGCGGGCGCCAAATTAGAACTACGTGAAAGTCCCATTCGATCTTCAGTTGCTCCTTTATTTAGTGGTTGGGGACAACCTAGCTACCGAGTGCGTACGCTATTACTTCTAACAGGAAATAAACACTGCTGTTACCGATAACTCTCTAAGTTTATCCTTAGTTGCTTTGATTTAGTGTTTCATTCGTCTTAATCGTCGTTACAGGATGTACGTAATAGATGGGGCGGAATGGTTTTAGAAGACGATGTTTGTATAGAACAAAGAAATCTTTACTGAATTTGATCTTTCGATACTCACCTGCAAGTAGTGCTGCTCCTATACTGGTAATTTGAGATTACCACAATGAGTAACTGAATATTTGCGTATTTCATGTCAGCCATTAGCGTTTCTATGCAATATGTAACGAAATATATTCAGCTTCACGGTACATGGGCGCATCAATACGCAGAACTTTCGTTTGCAGATTTTAATACGATAACTTCAAGTAATGAAGACTTCCGGCACACACTTGTAGAGCGTTTAGGGATGGTGAGAGGATAAAGCAATTACAGTAGTGACTGTTTTCGGTATCCCTGTAGTCAAAACTCACAAAGGTAATGTCTTCTTGGATTTACTCATTTTACTTTTTTTTTACTAGCTCTTTCTTTCTAGTCACGTCATTTTTGCACGGAGTCATTGCTTGAACTGTATCTTTCATTAACTTGTCTGAAAATTTAGACCAATGCTCCCATTACAATGTGCTTGCAGCGTGTATATTGTGCTGGATTCCCATCGTGAATACACCATATCTATTAAGCTGAATGATTTTCTGTCGTAGCAGAATATTGCGTAACTTTTTTTCCATTCCACGTCCAGTTACACGAGTTGTCCAATATGCGTTACACCGCGTTGATGCAAGAGACAAATGATTTGTAAGTTCTGTATCGCGAAACTATAGGATACCGTCAATTGCCGGCCTCTGTGGCCGAGCGGTTCTAGGAGCTACAGCCAGGAACCGCGCGACCGCTACGGTCGCAGGTTCGAATCCTGCCTCGGGCACGGATGTGTGTGATGTCTTTAGGTTAGTTAGGTTTAAGTAGTTCTAAGTTCTAGGGGACTGATGACCTCAGACGTTAAGTCCCATAGTGCTCAGAGCCATCTTTGAACCGTCAATTACTCGTAGGAACTGCGTCAAAAAAAGATGTAGAGCTACAATACAAAAGGATTAACTTATACGTAGAGCGATATTCTAAATGCCTATGACAAGTACCGGATCATCATTAATTACTGAAGCGATTTCACAGATTTGCTGTCGCTATATTATTTGACATATTGTTATATGGCTTTGGACTCACATATAAAAACTCAAAAAAAAATTTTGGCGTGTTAAAAAGGTTCGTATATGCTCCGTACTGATTCTGCAGATATGAAGTCGATAAGCAAGCTCTTCCCACATTCGAGGCAGCATGCCCCTATCAGTCCGTTCAAGAGCACTGTTAACACGAACTCGCATTTCAAGTAGGTTTGTTGGCAGATGCGGCGTAAGTACTGAACCTTTCAAATACCCCCACCCCGAAAAAATGCATGGGGTTAAGTAGGGAACATTTCAAGCCGAACATAACGCTTTCTCGACGCCTGTCGCCATCTTGCTGCTACGATATCCTGGCAGAAATCTGAAGCGCGGCTGCAACAATACAGAACTTTTTGAGTTGTTCTATACAAGTGTTGAATTTTGCGACAATACGTCAATTAATGTAGCTATAGAGAATTTATGAAATCACTGCAGTCATTTATATTAACCTTGTACGATACCCTTGGTGGATGATTTCGTGGTCTTGGCAGTCCCTCTATACACCACATTCGTATCGTGTGTGTGTGTGTGTGTGTGTGCATCCCTAAGGGACCAAACTGCTGAGGTCATAGGTCCCTAGGCGCACACACTACTTGAACTAACTTAAACTATCTTATGCTAAGAAAAACACATACGCCCATGCCCGAGGGAGGCCGTATCTGGAGCTTGTGCTGAAAATGGCGGGAAGAGGGAGAACGATGGTCCCTCGACACAGACGTGAAGGAGACTGAAATGTTAACTGTTGAAGCAACGCAGCTTTCTTCATCTGTTACATTCCAAGAGTGCAGCAGTAAGATAAAATTTTAATTTTATAATTTTTATTTTATATGACTACTGCAGCTTAGTAGCTAAGTGGTCAATTCTTCAGGTAAGGAAAGGGGAAGTAACGGTACACAAAATGGAAAATATCGTCATTTTCATTGTCATGTTTCTGCTGCTAGCTAACAGTGCGTACAATGATCAGCGTTGAGCAGCACTGTGCTCTACGGATAAACCTAATAATGTTGATTTCAACATACTGACCTTGTATTCGTGAGATTCTAATACCCACCCAGCAATCTTGATTTCACTAATTTTTTCAGACAAATGTCACGTTGGTCAACTCCTATATATATGCATGATATGTTTTTCTGCTTAATCTGTAACACCACCACATGTTCAACATCTTTGTAAAAGTGATGCACAGATAAATAAAACCACTACTCCTAATGCTACTAAAATCCTCAGTCAGTTCTTGGATCGAAACTGGCACGTTGTTCCTGATACGGAATCCATGTTAATTACAGAGCTCCCCATAAACTCAGTTTCAAGGTCAGGGGAAGACAAGATCTTATACCTCGAGTAGACTCAAACCTAGGAAAACACAAGGAGTGTTCAAACCGACCTTCAGGTTGAGTGTAGCTATCTATTTACCTCACGACCATTGCCACACAATCATGCTATGTGTCATACAAACATAAAAAAAAGTTTTGCATCACCCCGGTCCCCAGAACTCCTGAACATAGACGTTGACTGTGGATCACAGACACAGTCAATTTGACTGTTCAGAGATGCCAGTAAACCTGCCCGAAGATATAAACAACCATGCATGAGAAGAGCCTATTAGACCGAGGGGGAGCGACAGCCGATTCCTCCAGGAAGGAGGTACAGGGCTCGTGTTGTCTGTAGTTCAACCATGCCTAGATGGTCAATACCGCGGTTCGATTGCGTTCGCATTGTTACTTTGTGCCAGGAAGGGCTCTCAAAAAGGGAAGTGTCCAGCCGTCTCGGAGTGAACCAAAGCGATGTTGTTCGGACGTGGAGGAGATACAGAGAGACAGGAACTGTCGATGACATGTCTCGCTCAGGCCGCTCAAGGGCTACTACTGCAGTGGATGACCGCTACCTACGGATTATGGCTCGGAGGAACCATGACAGCAACGCCACCATGTCGAATAATGCTTTTAGTTCAGCCACAGGACGTCGTGATAGGACTCAAACTGTGCGCAATAGGTTGCATGATGCGCAACTTCACTCCCGACGTCCATGGCGAGGTCCATCTTCGCAGCCACGACACCATGCAGCGCGGTACAGGTGGGCCCAGCAACATGCCGAATGGACCGCTCAGGACTGGCATCACGTTCTCTTCAGCGATGAGTGTCATATACGTCTTCAACCAGACAATCATCGGATACGTGTTTGGAGGCAACCCGGTCAGGCTGAACGCCTAACACACACTGTCCAGCGAGTGCAGCAAGGTGGAGGCCCCCTGCTGTTTTGGGGTGGGTTTATGTGGGGCCGACGTTCGCCGCTGGTGGTCATGGAAGGCGCCGCAACGGCTGTATGACACGTGAATGCCATTCTCCGACCGACAGTGCAACCATATCGGCAGCATATTGGCGAGGCATTCGTCTTCATCGACGACAATTCGCGCCTCCATCGTGCAAATCTTGTGAATGACTTCCTTCAGGTTAACGACATTGCACGACTAGAGTGGCCAGCATGTTCTCCAGACATGAATCCCATCGAACATGCCTGGGATAGACTGAAAAGGGCTGTTTATGGACGACGTGGCCCAACAACCACTCTGAGGGATCTACGCCAAATCGCCGTTGAGGAGTGGGACAATCTGGACCAACAGTGCCTTGACGAACTTGTGGATAGTATGCCGCGATGAATACCATTTCATTAATGCAAGAGGACGTGCTACTGGGTATGAGAGGTACCGATGTGTACAGCAGTCTGTACCCCCACCTCTGAAGTTCTGGCTGTATGGTGGTACAACATACAATGTGTGGTTTTCATGAGCAATAAAAAGGGCGGAAATGATGTTTATGTTGATCTCTACTCCAATTTTCTGTACAGGTTCCGGAACTCTCGGAACCGAGGTGATGCAAAACATTTTTTGATGTGTGTGTATTAAACTGATAATAGTGAACAACATGGCATAATTGAATAAGCTGGTAAGACTACCCACCATATAGAATTCAAAACTCAGAATTTTAGATGCAAGCTGACTGCACAGGTCTAATCTACAGGCCAGTAGAAGACAGTAAACCAGGTATCTTTCTTGTGAGCAAATATTAGTAAAGTATCTTCCTCATCGATGTACCGGTTAGTCTCAATAGAAAAATCAGTGGAAAATACCTAAAACTCAATTCCTCACAATCACTGTATCAAGCATAGGTGTCGCGCATAAAAGGACTCCAGGTAATGTTTTGACGACGCACTCAAGAAACTTTCACCCTCATCGGGAAGTATGTGAACCTGAAAACTGTCAGTCTTTTTTTTAAATTTTTAATTCTTTTTATTTTTAAAAGACAGAAATAAAAGAATGATATTTCATCCTCTACTGTGTTAGTATTATCAGTCTTGCTAATGTTCCATCTCTCTCGCTAGTGCAATCTGTGCCTGTCATCATGTTGTTTTGTATCTCCTTATAATTACTTTTTTTTAATTAATTCTCGGGTGCACTGACCTCCAAATCAAAACAGTAAACATTGTAACGGCGTGTAATGCAACTGAACGTTGACAGTATAATAATAATAATAATAATAATAATAATAATAATAATAATATCTATAAGCTAATGGTACAAGTAAATTTTATGATTATAGTCAAAGTAATCTTGTGTGAAATAGGAGTCAGATTGAAAGACAGAATATAAGTCTTACTATTTAACGAGGTACTTTAGAAAATGCTTACATGATGGAGGGGGTTGATTGAACTATTAGTGAACGATGGGATAGCAATTGGAAGCTCTGGAACAGAGACCCAACATCTACCAACTGCCACTGACTATCTTGCCGTACGATAGAGAAACAGCCAGACTACTAAAATACCGTCTTACAAATATGACACGTGTAAAGAAATGAATCTATCGCAGTGTTTAGAAACAAAGTACGGAAAAATTATGACTAACACGAACATAGCTGTCAAGAATATCTCTTCATGAGAAGACAAGATGAAGCAGTTTGTCTTGCAAGTATATCAGGAAAGTCTTAAAGCAGCAGCCAATGTCAGCCACTTCAAAACTAGGGCAATAACTCAGTGCGATAACCCCAGAAAGTCCTCAATGCAACTGAGTGTATCCTGCTGAACAAGCAGCAGCTATTGAACAATCGATGAAAATTTTAGAGGAAAATACAGAAAAAGTAGTCAGAATCACCCGCAAACAAACAATAAATTATATAGTAATCTAAAAAAATGCAGTACTTACTAAACCAAACAGGTTTCTATGTATCCGTACGGACACAACAAAGGAATAAAATCGGAGAAAACATCTAACATAATTCTGGGATACAACGAAGGCAGTAAAACGTAGATTAATTGATGAGAGAAGTATAAGAGGATGTAAAATAGGTATGGCAACACGTGATGCAATATACAAGAGATCAGATTATGGAAAGATCATAAATGAGATCAAAGCATGCCAAGATCGAATGAAAAGACGATAAACAGTGTAGGAATGATAATAATAAGAATGAAGAAGTACACTGAACGCAGAAAAAACACGTTAGGCATGACTGACTCTTAACATATTCCTTAGTTGACCTAATCTTAACCAGTAATAATAATAAATGTACGCTAACTTTATGGTCCCGACCGATACGGACATTTGGGGTTACTTTGCCCTATAGGGCCAAGTAGAAAAAATGGTTATTTGGTTCATAGGCGCTACACTATTTGTTGTATACCTGTGAATAGTGATGTGAGTCGGGCAAATGCGCAGTGGTCAGGACGTTTAGAAATGGGCATTTGCCTGGGAATTTTCCGAAATCAGTTTTAAATGCCCAAAATTAGGGCATTTATAAAAAAGTACTTTTTACTGCTAGAGTGTATAATTACCTATTAAAATAAGGGATGAGACGGTACTCCCGACATTAAAAGTGCAAATGTTTACGTTTAAGCCTATATATATAATTTATTGTTTATTATATTGCTAAGAACAAAAGGAAAGAAGAGAGAGAGGTTTTTCTGTTTGTTTTGATAAAGCATTCTAACTAGAGTGTGTTGCCAGCAGCTGCTTATCATTTATAATGTTACCAGTCCTACTCTTGACTCTCTCTCTCTCTCTCTCTGTCTCTGTCTCTCTCTCTCTCTCTCTCTCTCTGTCTCTGTCTCTGTCTCTGTCTCTGTCTCTGTCTCTGTCTCTCTCTCTCTCTCTCTCTCTCTCTCTCTCTCTCTCGCACACACACACACACACACACACACACACACACACACACACGGCGTTGATCATCTGTTTAGTGGTAAGCCGGTATAAAAAAAATTGTCCTTAAGTCATCCCTGTGTAACGTAAAGCAATTTGAAATCCATGTCAAATCCCTGATTATTGAAGAATGATTGTTGATAGCGAAATTGTTACTGAATGTGTTAAACAGCTCAGCTGGCATGTGTTTCTTGATGATAAATTTATTCTTAAATGTTAAGGGGCTCCGGAACGCCCTATACTTGCAATGTTAAAATAACGCTTATAAATTACATCTTTCCTCACAAAGTATTTGAGGTAGGAAGTTGAACTTTTTACAGATTATTTATTGGAATATGGGCTACAAATTAACACAGGGATTTTACAAAATTTTAGTTCAGTTATTAAAGATGATTTTTTTTCAATTGTAATGAAAATTCACAACATTTTTTTTGCAATTTTTTATTTATATATTCAAAAATATACAGTTTTTTGGAAAAAGGCTGTGTTAAATTATGCAGAAGGTACTGTGTAACATTTACTGAAAGTTTGAAACAAATATGTTTGGAAGATCCTTAGAAAACATGTAATTAGTATGAGAAAATAAAAGTTTTGGGAATCGAGCGACAAAGATTGGATTAACTTTTTAGTGCATTCCAGGTCCATAGGATGGATTATCTTCATCCTCTGCAAACTCCTCCTCCAGCTTCCTCTTGTTCCTCCTCCTGTTTACTCTTGCTTGTATTTCTAGACTCTTTACAGCCCTGTCTGCAGCCCGAAGGCGTTCCTTGTCTAAAGCAAGCATCGCTCGTTGTTGTGTTCGTAGATTTTGCTACCATTTTCTTCAGTTGCAGTTACTGCAACACTGTTCCAAAAGGTGGTCATGTATGAACACTTATCACATTTCAGTTGTATTTCACTAGCAAGTCCTACGTGCTTTATTATGGAGAGTTCCAGACCTACTTCACTACAATGAATATATCTTACACAGTTTGAAAAAATTCCTTTGAGAACCGACATATCAAATATTTCATTCACATCCGATTCGCCCATAAAACATTCATAGTTTTCACTCATTGAACCAAGCTTCTTCTGTGAAGTATTTTCTTTCCCACTTTGACTGCTATGGGCAGGTGTACTTGAGAGGTTAGGTTCACTCACTTGGTTATCGTCTTTATTGTTTACAGTAATAACACATACCTTTGGCTTTCCAACATTTCTCCTTTTCTTAAAAGCCTTCAGAGGATTTCTAATAACTTTACTTTTACTCATTATTATACTTCAACAAAACAGAGACTCAAGAAACAAAATTAATTACGAATATTTTCGAGATAACGACAGAGTAAATAAACATGAAACAATCGACAATCACACCAGCGATATATATTGAACCATCACAGGTTAGCCACAACACATAGTTTATCTCACATCACTAAAATGTACCTGATGAACACGGACGTTAATAATAACACCATTTGACACCAGTTTAACAGCGCCACAGTGGGTCACGCCCATGTAGAACACATTTCAAGAATAATTTAAAAATAGTTGTAGTCTTCGGAATTGAATAAATTATATATCTATTAAAAGGTAATAGTCTGCAGATTCAGAAAACGCAAAAAAGTAAAAATTGAACTTTTCATGATTTTGAGCCTTTCCGGAGCCCCTTAAACAGTTTTCTGTGAAAAAACAAAACAATACTTTGTCAGATGTAGTGACATTTAAGACAGACTATAGTTTTCTATTCTGCTCCTTTCTTAATCTACTTTCGTAGGGGTGCACAGTTGTGAAAGTATAGTAAGAACACTAACATAAAAATGATTTAATAGCAAAGAATCGATGCTCACCTTGCAGCTAATCTTCTTTATCCAGGAGTAAAAGGTGGGCCCGCATCTCGTGGTCGTGCGGTAGCGTTCTCGCTTCCCACGCCCGGGTTCCCGGGTTCGATTCCCGGCGGGGTCGGGGATTTTCTCTGCCTCGTGATGGCTGGGTGTTGTGTGCTGTCCTTAGGTTAGTTAGGTTTAAGTAGTTCTCAGTTCTAGGGGACTGATGACCATAGATGTTAAGTCCCATAGTGCTCAGAGCCATTTGAACCATTTTGACTAAAAGGTGGTAACCTGAAGCCTATCGGGATGGTTGATGCGATACGTTTTGTTTGTGGCGCATCAAAGAACACTGGACTAGATGTTATTCAGGTTAGAGAGAATGTGGCTGGTTATAGGGACAAACATGGAATTTGATCGACACAATTTGTGTGGGAAGGAGTGAGTCCTCAAACTCAGGAAGATTAAAATCATCGTGTAAATCAAATTGGTTCAAATGGCTCTGAGCACTATGGGACTTAACTGCTGAGGTCATCAGTCCCTTAGAACTACTTAAACCTAACATAAGGACATCACACACTTCCATGCCCGAGGCAGGGTTCGAACCTGCGATCGTAGCGGTCGCGCGGTCGTGTAAATCCTTTACTGTGGTGTCGAGATGTAAGAAGAACTTGTGAACTGACATAAGTTGCTGTAAAAATTCTGGACACACCAGTTAAGTATGCTGCTAAAGAGCGTTTTTTCAGAACTTTTGGATGGATACACAGTAAAAAGGAAACAGACTCATATCAGAGAGAGCTACAAAACTAACCTCCTCTAATATTACTGGAAGTTGATGAATGGAGCAGAATTCAACATAAGCCTACTGATCCCAAGAAAAAACCCATAATAAACGATCGAAACGATCGAAGCAAAGACAAAAAGGAAAGGAACCCAGTAGTCAGTGAGGAATCTGATTCAGGAGAATCTGAGGCAGCATCGAAACCTCCTGATCCTTCTACAACTTATGAAGGTCAAGGAACTGATTGAGAGCCATTTTTTAATTTTTTTGCAGTAGTACAGTATAAGTAAAAATACGACCTACAGGCTAGCTACTTAATATGAACTATACTTAATTTCAAAAATTATTTTTGAACTTGAGTATTATTTTCGGTTTTTATTGTGCACTACCCCAAGAACTGATCTCATTAAGGACATAAAAATTTATGTTTACAGTCCATTTAATTTTTTCCTAATAACTCTCCCCTAACTGTCAAGCAGTGTTTTCAACTGGGATACCCAACCACTAAAGAAACAGTGTTGTGAAACATCTTTTCCAATACACAACACCAGCATATTTTTTTTAAGCGCCACTTATTATTTTAATTACTCAGAATGCCTAGCAGCTGAAAAGTATCGCAGATTTTCGTTCAGTGGAATACAGTTCGTGCTGTTGTAGGTGTACTTTTGGAGGTTACGAAATTTCTTAGTTCGAGGAAACTTTACATTACAACAGAAGTGAAGCAAAGTATAATAAGGGTGCGTTAATTACGAACCTATGAACGTTTCAGACTTAGTTTACCATCACAGTGTTTCGCTGGCAGTGCACAATGTTTGTAATTCCTTTCAGATTGTTGAAAATGCCACCGAAGTACAGGAGAACTGTCAGAAATATGTGACACTGTGATTATGGTCCAGAAAGTCTAGGAAATGAGAGGTCCAGTATTGGGAGAAGTTGTGCGTGCTGTGGGCCAGTATATGAAGGAATATTCTCCTGGACTAATTACTAACGTAAGCGATGGTGGAGCTACAGTACGTTCAATTCAAAAGCTTAAGAAGTCTTGCAAGTGGGCTATGCCGAAAGACAAAATGACGTTTGACTTCGATGAAATAGTTGGCAGCATTCAGCCTCCAAAACGCATAGGCTGACGTGGTTTTTTCTCAGTGCCAGAGCTTGGTGGTTATTGAAGCTAGTAGCTCACAATGTAAACTACATTTTACATATGATCTTTATATTGTAAACTATAATATTTTGTGGAAATGAATGCTCCAAACCAGTTGCAATAAGATAATACGTTTTTTAATGTTTTACACGACAGGCCTATGTCGGCTTCTTGCCGTTATAAAGTGACCCGCGAAATAATGGCAATAAGCCGAAACAGGCCTGTCGTGTAAAACATTAAAACCTATTACCGCAGTGCAGCTGGTTTGAAGCATTCATTTGCAGAATGTCTTACACCCATTTATACCATGCTGCGGGCCCAACAGATTGTAAAATACAATATTTAGGTAATAAAAATTATTTGTGCTGACAAGGTTGCCGTTCTTCCTTCATTTCTGTGGTCAAACGTTATTCCAGACCTCTGTTATTCTTATATTTACTCAGGCTAGGGAAACTTTGCCCCCCTTAAAAAAAACAATGAATAAATAAATAAAACGTTATCTTTACTTTGCAAAAGTCAACATTAACTAATAAAATAATCCCGAAAAACAAAAGCGTTAGAGAGACACTGTTTTGAATCTAATTTCTTTAAAAATCTCTAAAAACTGGAGAAGAGCAACCCCAAATGACCATAGTTCGGTTCATCCCAGTAAAACATATTTTATAAATTTCAACTGTAATATACCGTCGATTTTTGACCCGATTCTTCTGCTTAACTGAAACTCGCGAAGCACATACTGGGAGAAATTCAGAAAATACGTAACTCAGTATTCTAAACGATGAGCCCCAATGAAATTAGATGGTGTTTAAATCTTCCCAGTTTACCTTAAGTTCCGAAATTGTCCACGAAACATCCACCAGAAAATATTTGTAATTAAATGTGGGATTTTGAGAAGCACCTCACTCACAAGGCTGTCATTCTCAACAGTTTTTTTTTATTTTTTAGAATCTGTTAATGTCCTTTACTGTCGCATTTAAGTAGTCATACCACTGATAATGTTTATGTTACTACTTTTATTAATTTTTCTGTCTGAAGCCTGTCAGCCGGCCAGGGTAGCCGAGCGGTTCTAGGCGCTTCAGTCCGGAATTGCGCGACTGCTACGGTCGCAGATTCGAATCCTCCCTCGGGCATGGATGTGTGTGATGTCTTTAGGTTAGTTAGGTTTAAGTCGTTCTAAGTTCTAGGGGACTGATGACCTCAAATGTTAAGTCCCATAGTGCTCAGAGCCATTTGAACCATTTTTGGAGCCTGTCCCATTTTTTTATTTTATCTTGAAATAAACTCAACACTTACCCCAGATTAATTTGAATGATTCAGTTTCGTATGTTTAACTTTTTGTAGATTTAGGAACTTAATCCGTGGTTGAAACAACAACAACAATTTAAAAATGCAGTTGAATAACGCATGCCCGTTTAAACGAGGCAAGTTTGATTATTGTTGAGAGAAATTTTGGAAAAAAAACCGTAAAGCATCTAAATAATGGTGGCTGAACGATGTATCCATCCTGTATCCCACTGTAAGAAAAGTATTTTCTTAATTCCATTTATTTTAGTAAGCTACAAAACAACTATCACAGTTGAATGCACTCCAACTGTCATTGCAAATGTGTACGAAGAGTTTTCAAAGAAAAAGTCCTCAACTTCGGCTTGAAAATAGCGAGTTTCAAATTGACAGCCACCAATATGTGCTGTGGACTAATGAAAAACATTCCTGATCGACAAGGACAAGTACCCAAATACAGATGGTTTCTGTCTCTGTGGATGCAGCAAAGTTCATTTAAAACAAGTGCATGTTGTCTTTTGAAATAAGAGACGTACTGAGAGTTCAATTGGCCTACAAAGCGTTCTGAATTGGGTGTTAAAATCATTTTCCCCCTTCCTGCTCCATTCGCTGATGATAGGCGCGAAGAATGACTGTTGATACCCCTGCTCTATAAGACTGAATTTTTGCAATTTTACCGTCGTCATTATTATGGGAGAATTGTGTTGGAGGAAGAAATACTCTCACGTTCGGAAGAAACAAGACATCTTGAACGACTAGAGATAGACCGTTCATAATCACAGAACATGTAGGTTAGTATGTTCTGCAGAAAAGATTAGCATTTCCGTCACCTTGGTTCAGCATGTGTCCTGTTGCCTAGTAGGCAGGTCGCCATGGGCCCTAATAAAGCCATCCACGCTCTATTCACCTGGTTACAAAGTTCATCTGTGGTGGTTGGTATTACGTCACAGCGCTGCTCCACCCGTCGTTCGACCATATCCCTCACGTTTTCCATTGGCTTCAAGTCGGGTGATCAGGCGGTCCAGGACAAAACGCTGACATCCTGTGACGCCAAGAAGGCACGTGTTCGTGCAGCAACATGTGGTCGTGTACTGTCTTGCTGAAGAATGGCGTCTGGAGTGTTGTGTAGAATGGGTATGCCTACTGCTGGCAGGGCGTCACTCCCGTAGGTCACTCTGGTCACAGTGCCCTGGACACAAACCAACTGCGCTTTGTGGTTGTACCCACTCGCACGCCATACCATAAGGCCTTGAGCTGGCGTTACATGTCTTGTGCGAATGCACTCACTGTGTCGCTGCTCCCCTTGTCTGCGGCGAACCAAAATGCGGCCATCATTTTCAAACGAACGGAACCTGAACTTGTCCAAAAACACTATCTGATGCCACTCCTGTCCCCAGTGATGTTCCATACACCAATGCTGTCTTCCATGTTTCTGCACATTCTTCAAAGGTAAGCGGATAAGTGGACGACGCGCACGTAACCCGTGCCGTGATAATCGGAGACTGACTTGTCACCACTGATAGCGTACGATGTGTTACACTGTGCCACCGTTACGCCAGAGCCGAGGAAGACGCATGTCTGTGCTGTAATGTCATTCGGATGAGGTGTCGATCTTCTCCGACAGTGCTCTGAGTGATGCGACGTGACCCATCTCGTCATGTTCTACGGCCTTCAGTCAACCATTCTGTTCACGCCCTTTGCACTGCTGAAACAGTTTGTCCCACATGAGCAGCAATTTCCCAGATGGATGCATCACATTCTCTCATGCCAGTAATGCGCCCTCTTTCGAACTAACTGATTTGACGGTACGGTTCGCTTGATGTCTGCTCGAGAGGCAGTGATCCATTACTTCAGTTTATAGCGACAATGGGAGTCGCGAGCACATTTTACCGGTAGGTGGTGTTGGGCCGCAATATCGATGTTGACCTTGAACCCGCTGGCCGACATGATTCAAATGCTATTTATTTCTGCAGAACATACTAAAGTACATGTCCTGTGAATATGAACGTCTTATTTCTGGTCGTTCATGGTGTTCCGTTTTTTTTTTTTTTTTTTTTAACATAAATGACTCTTACTGGAACGTGATCTCTCCCTCGCTTGCAACCTCCCTCGCCAGAATCTTAGTGTCCAAAAAAACCTGTGACAAGTATTCTTTGAATAATCCCTGTCTCTTCCTTTAATGCAGTTTGCTAAGGGAGCCAGCTGACATACAGTATTCAAAACTTGGTCTGACGATTTTTCTGTACGCGACCACCTACGCAGTTTGCTAACTTACATGACGTCCTGTTTGCAAAAAATGTTCAAATGTGTATGAAATCTTATGGGACTTAACTGCTAAGCTCATCAGTCCCTAAGCTTACACACTACTTAACCTAAATTATCCTAAGGACAAACACACACACACCCATGCCCGAGGGAGGACTCGAACCTCCGCCGGGACCAGCCGCACAGTCCGTGACTGCAGCGCCCCAGACCGCTCGGCTAGTCCCGCGAGGCTGACGTCCTGTTTACAAATTTGTCGTTAGCGAACAGCCTGATAGGTCTACTACAGTTGTGAACCAAATCTCTTATAAAATTCTTGTCCCATCTGTTCATATGCGAAACTGTGTGGGCTTAGACTGAACAAGGAATCCGAGAATAAGCTGTATAGACAGAATAAACTGGAAAAATTTGTTTTACTGTGAATTAAAAACGAATCAATAACTATTACAGATGCAGTCTATTTGGAAGTGAACATTTTTGCATCCCCGCGAAATTAAAATCTGCCGCTGGGTAACACTGAATACCGTGTTACTCCACTTCGCACGTCGTTACATGCTAACAAGGGGACCGTACGAACTTCAAATGGCTCTAAGCACTATGGGACTTAACATCTGAGGTTATCATTCCCCTAGACTTAAAACTACTTAAACCTAACTAACCTAAGGACAGCACACACATCCATGCCCGAGGCAGGATTCGAACCTGCGACCGTAGCAGCAGCGCTGTTCCGTACGAACTTCCCCTCACCGATTTGATACATATTGAAGGGGCGTGCAGAGCACGTCTAGGACTTCAGCGTATGCAAAGAGGTAGACGCAACTCTCAAACGTTTTCGAGAAAATCGAATTTGAAAATTTTAGGCGTGCTTATATACTTTGTAGGTCGCTAGTAATGAACGAGTCCGCAATCGAGTTAGTAAGGGTTTAGTTTCATAAACTCGGGATCTATGTGACGAATCTCACGTCCAGTAGTTTCTTTTGATTCCACGTAATTCTAACAAAAGATTTATTATGGCTGTGCAAATTATTAGTGTGTAATGACTCGTTTATTATTTTCATAATCTTTGTCGTTATCTCATTTCTGTTTCCTGAATTCTAAACAAAGACCTCAGAAGAATTCAGGCAACGGAAGTGAGATTTATTAGAACTGTGAATCAAACGACTAGAAAGGACAAAATGAGGAATGAGGTGAACATAAAAGTAGCTGTTATTGAGGTTCCCGTTACCAGTGTCATAAAGAAACGCACGCTTCAGTGGTATGGGCACATAACGAGGATGAACAGCCGAAGACTTGGCAAAAGGTATTTCAACCTGAGTGTGGTAGGAAGAAGACCACGGGGAAGACCAAGAAAACGATGGACAGAGACTGTAAAATCAGATGTGGGGGAGAAAGGACACAAATGGGAAGCTGTCCTGTAACAGAAGATGTATGAAGACAGAAGGAGATGACGAGCGCTTGTACACCACACCCGGTAAACTGGAGATGGAAAACGATGATGATGAATCTTTGTCGTGAAGAAAAGGAGAAAAAAATTGGTTAGGAGACTGGCTACAAAAACAGTTTACACAAGAACTTTCAATAAAATTAATGTAACCATATATTTGTATTATTTTATCTATATCTGGGAAGAGTATAATGTATAGCCTATGGAGCACTACACGAATCAGGATGATACTAATCATAGAAACAAAGAAAACAGTAATTGTTGCGACAAACGACACATGTAATAAAAGTTTAATTTTTACATGTGCATGGTTTCTTCGATGTATCTATTGCAAAACGAACTTGATTTACATCATAAACGGCTTTCGGTCATAACACTATTTCGTCGTGTATCCTATACATCTGTTAGAATCAAGGGGAATTATAGAACATACCGGAAGCTAGATTCGATCTAGAAACCTCGCGATTACTAACTAAGCGCTTGCTCGCCCGGCTGCGGAGGCCTTAAATAATAGCCACCATAGGAAGTATATAAATACGCATAAAGTATTCAGACTCGATAGTCTCCTAACGGTTAAGAGTTGGGTCTCCCTGTTTATATACGTTTAAGTCCTAGTCGTAAGGTACACACCGTATCAGTATGAATGAAATCGAAGAGGGGAAGGACCTACGTTCCCTTATCACACTGAAGAGCCAAAGAAACTGGAATACCCGCTTAATATCGTGTAGGGCCCACGCGAGCACGCATAACTGTCGCAACACGATGTGACATGGACTCGACTATGTCTGAAGTAGTGCTGGAGGGAACTGACATTTATGGGACACTATCGAGAGTTCAGATCACGCACAAAATGCAGCGGCAACAATTTCACAAATACGGAGGGCTATAGAGGCAGAATGGTTAAATATTTCTGCAGGGGACTTCCAGCACTTGAGTTCATGCCAGGTCGAGATGCTGCACTACGCCGGGCTAGAGAAGACCCGATACGATATTAGGAGGTATCCCATGACTTTTGTCACCTCAGTTTACATTGTCCAATGGCATTACTGCGACCACCACTTACTTTTGACGTCGGTGTAATATGGCTCAGGAGTAACCGTAGTTGGTATCCCGGGTGCAAGAGAGGCCACAGTACCGTAAATCACCCTTGATGCCATGCGTCATATGGGTTATGTATTATAGAGTTATTAATGGCTTATCATTTTAGTTTCCCTGAAAAAGTGCAGTTTAAGAATTTTTTTTTTGGGAGGTATATCATCAGAGAGTAGTAGCAACACTGGTAATAAAAATAAACTGCCACGAGGAATATCAAGACAATTGCTAGCGTAAATAGTTATTCACAGAGTTCTGAAGCAGCTTTCATGACTGCCACGAAGTCGCCAGTCCGCCTACAATTATGTTGTCGCAATCTTGCGGCACACGGATAAGGACGCTACGACTAACATCCACTTAGTCTTTGTGTTCCAGACAGAATGGAAGAAAAAGGGTTGATGGACTTCGTGGAGCCAAGGCTGTCGTAATGATAACAGCTAGTGAGCGAGGGCAGCTCTTTGCGGAGCGACCTACTTTGTGAAGGAAGTAGATACACAGTTTTAGATGAAAAAATAATTGGAGAACAAAACGCATCTCTGTCTGATTCTGCTGACCGGTGTGGCCGAGTGGTTCTAGGCGCTTCAGACTGGAACCGCGCGACCGCTACGGTCGCATGTTCGAATCCTGCCTCGGGCATGGATGTGTGTGATGTCCTTAGGTTAGTTAGGTTTACGTAGTTCTAAGTTCTAGGGGACTGATGACCTCAGATGTTAAGTCCCATAGTGCTCAGAGCTGCTCAGAGCCATTTGAACCATTTGTCTGATTCTCACTGTCAAGGTCTGACGAATTTATCTAGGTCACCTTATGCGTATGCTGTACCGGTTCAGTCGAAACTGAAGAAAGTAGGCGGTAGGTTCGTAGTCCCACCGTGTTATGATATGTAAATAACGCTTCTGGACTTTTTATCCACCCAAAACTACCCATTATAGTCAATCAATAACTCAGCCGAACACTAACTACCGTTAGGGTGATGTCAGAGAGGATAGTTTCAGACCTTTTCCCATTACAGTAAAACTCAGAAATTTATACCGAATTACACCTTTTTGAAAAAAAAAGGTAAGGAAAAGAAGATGAAGGTTTAACATCTCGTCGACGACAAGGTTATTAGTGACCGAACACAAGATCGAACTGAGGAAGGATGGGTAAGGAAATCGATCGTGCCCTTTGAAAAGCCATTTCGGCATTTGCTTTAAGCGATTTAGGGAAATCAGGGAAAACCTAAATCTGGATGGCCGGATGGATATTTAAACTGATGTCCTCCAAAACATTAATGCGGTTTCTTAAAACTGAGTTATCTTCTCGGTACGTGTAACATCTTGAAGTTTTATATTAAATATAGTTTTTGATGTAATCGCATACTTCTTATTGTTGAAGATTGACTTATTCTTTCCACCGCAATATTCTACAACAGGATAGTTACACATCAAAAGCTTCGGTAACTGGATTTTTCCACTGCGTTAGCATGATGAGGAAGGAGAGGGTATTGACTGTGGCGACGGAATGTCCTTGTAAAACATAAAAGCTGAATAAGTCAGTTGTATGAAAACTACGGAAAAAGCTACACGATCCCGAGGGAATCGAATATCTTCCCCGTGGAAGTAGAAGCAAAGGGCTTTCAATGCATATTACATATGCGGTAGAGGCGAGGCTATGAACAGTATAAGAAGTAGCTCACGAAAATGAGGCCGAATAAAATCGTCAAAAATTGCTAATATTTCGAAAGATGATCTTCCCATCATTCTCAAGGCTCGAATTGATGTATGTAATTTAGATTTATACAGCAGGGAGCGAGCTAACAACAGTCATGTTGTCGCTCTTCAGTCTTTAAATAGAATCACCGAGATGCATGAAAAATACTTTGATAGGGATAGAAAACGATAATCTGAAGCTTTTTGAGACGTCGTTTGATGTGTGTGTGGTTTTGAATACTGTGAGAATGAAGATGCTGTGGGCTCATGGTAACGTTTTAGATATGAGATCGGAGAAGAACTGGTATGAAAATTATGTGGGATGAGTATTAGGAAGGATCAAGGGACGGGATGTAGGTGATAGGAGGCGGGTGGGATTGCCGTTATAAAGTGAAAGGATGAGTTGGAGCCTTAAATTGTAATGGATACGGTAGGTTAGGTTATGGTTGATGAGACGGGTTGATTTTAGGTCTGGGAGGGGAAGGTGGTTGATATTATCCTGGGAAAGGATATGTAATGTGTAAAGATGTAAGGAAGGTCGGTGGCGATAGAGGTGCGGCGATATCTATGGATGGTACAGTGGGGTGTTTTTATGGAAGACGTAAGTGGTGTATGTATTTCAGGAGGCACAGAAACTTTGTCAGCTGGTAAAGGGTACGAGCGGGGGAGAGTAAGCGAATACGGAAAGCGTGGAATAGCGCATGATGTTCAGGGATTTGGAGGGAGTGCAGAAACTTGGAAGTGGTACAGAGTTATGAAATACTTGGAAAGGTGAGGATGGGACGGATTTGAGTTTTGTGGGCACATAAAATGGTCGTGGGATTTGATATCTATGATCGGCCTGCTACTATAAGTTACTGAGGGATTTCTTTTGGATGGTTTGTAGATGGAGTCTTTGTCTAAGGAATTTTAGTGGTAGCTTGGGCTGCTTAAACTCGTGGTGGGCTGTGTCACATACAGTTTTAAAATATTATTGATACTGTGAAAAACATCACATGATTCTGGGTCACAAGAACGAGAGAATTACTTACCTACGATGCTTACAAGCGCGTACAGAGCGCCTTTGTAAATTCTGTAATAAATCTTTAAATTAATTTTACTTGGTCACTGTTTCAAAATAAACTTTCACAAGTGCCTGCATAATGACACCACTATCGTTTATCAGTACAACACACTTCCGCACAAACTTCTGAAGATATTTTTTTGCATTTTTGTGGCCATCACTTCAAATTTTTCGATGAAAGATTGTAGATATCTCTTACCGATGTTTTTTTTTAATTTAATTTCGTTTCAAATCAATTCAGCTTAAGCCACAGTGATAAGGAGGTAGAAGCAGAACAGAAAACTTTCTCTTTTAAAGCATTATCCACAGTGTACCCAACTTTAGATTTATTTGTCTTCACTGTTGATAGGCGTTCCTATTGAGGTATTTCTGTTTCTAATCTTTTCCAAACATCTCTCCTTTGATATCGAACCAGTTGTGGCGATTTATTTTGGAGCATCCCCTTTCTACTTATTTAAGGAAAAAATGTAGATATTACACGGACCAGTCACATTAATATGATGTCCGCTTATGTTCGACGTCAACCTGCAATAACTACTCTCAGGCGGCAGGTGGCAGCACTAGCAGTGAAGGGTATATAAAGCCTGTCGGGGGGACGCGGAAAACAGTGCAGTCGTTGTCCTCGTGCGGAAACGGAGCGGTTTATTCAAAATGGTTCAAATGGCTCTGAGCACTAAGCGACTTAACTTCTGAGGTCATCAGTCGCCTAGAACTTAGAACTAATTAAACCTAACTAACCTAAGGACATCACACACATCCATGCCCGAGGCAGGATTCGAACCTGCGACCGTAGCGGTCGTTCGGTTCCAGACTGTAGCGCCTAGAACCGCACGGCCACTCCGGCCGGCGAGCGGCTTATCTGACTTCCAAAAGGGAAAGTGTGGTGTCACCGCCAGACACCACACGTGCTAGGTGGTAGCCTTTAAATCGGCCGCGGTCCGTTAGTATACGTCGGACCCGCGTGTCGCCAATATCAGTGATTGCAGACCGAGCGCCGCCACACGGCAGGTCTATAGAGACTCCCTAGCACTCGTCCTAGTTGTACAGCCGACTTCGCTAGCGATGGTTCACTGTATACATACGCTCTCATTTGCAGAGACGACAGTTTAGCATAGCCTTCAGCTACGTCATTTGCTACGACCTAGCAAGGTGCCATGTTCAGTTACTACGCATGTATTCTGAACAGATAATATTGTGAATCTTGTACCGTCAAGAGTGACGTTCATCATTAATGGATTAAAGTTAAGTATCAAACTAATTACGTCCGCTTTATGAATTCTAATTCCGTGTCATGTTCCAGACCTCACGTCAGTATAGTTCTTCCCTCCTCACGCCAGCCTGCGTGAGCTAAAACGCTTGCATTTCGGCCTCGTCTAGTAACACGGTGTTGGCTCTTCTGCCAACACAACAGAAAGGGCATGATCGTTGCATTCGGACCAAGGGTGGAAGCATTTCCGAAACAGCTAAGTTTGTAAACTGTTCGCGTACCGCCGTGGTTAAAGTAGCCAATAGCAGTATGGCAAAAAGGCGCTATCCAAAACCGGCACCGAGGCAACTGTAGTGCACTACGGGATGAACGACGGCTGCGGAGAAGTGTGCCGGTTAGTAGACGTGCGACTGTTGAGCACTTGACCGCCCAAATAAACCGAGGGTCTCCTCAACGAACGTTCAGCGAATGCTGCTGCGTACGGGCCTCCGCAGCAGGCACCTGCTTCATGCGCCCACGCTGCCTGCTGTTCACTGGCGACGAAAGTTAGAATTTGCACAATACTACAACTGGACGTCCGTTGGGTGGCGATATGTGGTCTTTTCAGATGAATCACGTTCTATGTTCCATGGGACAGATGGCCGCTGGCGCATACTGCCCTGCAACAGTCGTCTGAAAGCGGCAGGACGGAGGGCATTCCGTGGGTGATCTCGTCATTCTGGAAGCGCAACAGAGCAACACAAGTATGGATCTATCTTTAGGGACCACGTCCACTCCTATATCCAGTTTGCTTTTCCTGAACTCGATGGCACCAACCACCAGGACAATGTAACGCGTTACACAGGTTGCAAGGTACGTGCGTTGTTAGAAGAGCATCAGGATGAGGTCACCCACTCCCCTGGCAGCCAACCATCCGCCTCCCCCTCAATCGATATTCTGTAGGGCCACTTGGTCACGGCACTGGAGTCCGCATGGCTCCACATCCCTGTCCATACCTTCCAGAATCTCACTGAAACACTTACTGCATGTCTCTGAACTGTCCGCGCTGCAAAATGTGGATATGAATGTTTATGACATATGGTGAAGTTAATGTGGCTGGAGAGTGTACGAAGTGTGTGCGCTATTCATTAGCAAATTACTAGCGTGTCTCAATAGTTCGTTACAGACTCCATCCATGGCTTGTGGGAGGGTACGTGGGTCCTGCATCACCTAACAGGTCGTGCACTTAATTCCAGTACTCAGCACCCGTAAAAATATTTCAGACCGTAGTTCGTAGGCAACATCAAGTTTGAAACTTCCTGGCAGATTAAAATTGTGTGCTGGACAGAGACTGGAACTCGTGACCTTCGCCTTTCGTGGGCAAGTGCTCTACCAACTGAGCTACCCAACCACGACTCACGACCCGTCCTCACGGCTTTAATTCCGCCAGTACCTTCGCCTCCTACCTTCCAAACTTCACAGAAGCTCTTCTGCATCTTTGTGGCATGAAATTCTGGGAACATCCCCCAGGCTATGGCTAAGCCATGTCTCCGCAATATCCTTTCTTCCAGGAGTGCTAGTTCTGCAAGGTATGCAGAAGAGCTTCTGTGAAGTTTGGAAGGTAGTAGACGAAGGTACTGGCGGAAGTAAAGCTGTGAGGACGGGTCGTGACTCGTGCTTGGGTAGCTCAGTTGGTAGAGCACTTGCCCGCGAAAGGCGAAGGACCGAGTTCGAGTCTCGGTCCGGCACACAGTTTTAATCTGCCAGGAAGTTTCATACCAGCGCACACTCCGCTGCAGAGTGAAAATTTCATTCTGGAAACATCAAGTTTAAAGCGGAAATTGAACTTAAGAGTCGATTTTGTTTTCTTCGCGTCATGGAATTGAACTGTTTCTCGAGATAAGTACATAAGTAAATCTGTAATTACAAATTCTCTCTAAAGCAGCTGGATGGATGCAAGGGGGAAAAGGGGAGGGGGTGGTAGGAAGATTGGTGGTTAACGCCAAGTACTCGACGAGATTATTAGACACAAGCACAAGCACGGTTTGCTAAAGGATGAGGAAAGAAATCAGTCGTGTTCTTTCATTAGCCGTAGTCGATCTGGGGAAGCTATGGAAAACCAAAATCTGAAAGACCTGACGGAGAGTTGAACCGCCGTCCTGCCGAATACGAGTTCAGTGTGATAGCACTGTACCACCTCACTCGGGACAACCAGTAGAAGTTTGTAACAGAAATTGCCGAACGACATTTATTCGTGTCGCTACTGGGCATTTAATTTTGTTGGAAGTATAGACTCGCAGTGCATGTTATCGCTCCCCTTGTAAGAATACTTTATGGCACGATATTGTTGGCCCCTGCACGATAAAAGAAGGGCTCGCTTTCCTCCCGAGCCAGCGCGAGTACGCGGGCGAGAACAACAACTGCGGAATTGGCGCTGATTACATCCATGAGCAGGACCCGACACGCGTGATGGCGTGTGTACTCCAACTCATTGACGCCGTCGCCACACTACTTAAGCGGCTGCTCCAATTAAATCCCTCAAGTGGCTGGAATGTAACAAGTCTGTAGTCGCCGCTGGCCCCTGTTCCCGCTCGGTGTGGGTTTACATTCGAATCACTCACGCAGCACGCCTAACTTTCACTCGTCTAACACAGCCTTCTGCTGAGAGGGAATTGTTCTAATGCTGTAGCTATCTCAGTCAGCCTCACTGTATTACTACGCAAAATCTTTCTAAAAGTAGATTATGGTTAACAAGTAGATCCCGGTTTCCTAGACTTTTCAAAGAGATTCCACACCGTAAAACATTATCGTCTTCATACGGTCATACTAATTATTTTCGCAGGTATGTGATTGGCTCGATGAATATTTGACTGATATAATCCAGTTCGTTACAATGAACGGCAAATCTACAGAAACATAAGTAACATGGGGTGTGTCAAGATAGGCGTAGTAGGACCTGAAACACTTTTAACGTACGTAAACGGTTTATCAACCAAAATCGGCAGCACTTCGAGTTTGTTGGCTGAAGAAGCTGTTGACTACAGCGGAGTATCGTCGTCGGACGCTCCTAAGTAAATGCAGAAAACTTGGACAAAATTTCAGCTTGATGTAATGGATAAATGCAAGATGGTGTCTATAAAGAACAGGACTATCCCGATAGTGTCCGATTACAAGGTCAATGGTAAATATCTGAAGCACGCCACACCTTATGAGTATTTACGAGTAATACTAAGATATTATAAAGAATGACAGGAACATGTAAAATCATTATTTACGGATGGTGAAGGGAAAACTTAAATTTAGTGGAACAGTTCTCTGTATGTGCAACGCGTCTGTAATGGGACCGTATACAAGCCACTAGTGCGACAAATTACACAGTACTGTTCAAGTATTCCAGCCCCTTATCGAGATGGTATGAGGAGATACATCAAACGAATTTAGAGACGCGGTTCTAGGATTGTAACAGGTCGGTATCGCTCATAAGAAAGTATGGCTGAAGGTGTTTAAATGGGATTCCTTCGAAGAAAAACAAAGTACGAGAGGATGCTGATAAGCACTGTCTCCAAATTTTGTGTGTGAAAACTCTTAAAACGTTCTTTTAAAAAACGTTATTAACATTCTGCATCATCTCTCTTCATGTCTATATATCTCAACCACCCTGGTCGCGAACACATTTCTCCCAGTGAGAGACCTGTTTATTGATAGAGAATGTTGGACACTGTTGATGGGGCCACAACCTGACCTCTGCTTGCACCGCTTCCTCACTGTCAAAGTGAAAACCTTGTAGGTATTGTTTAAGCTTTGGAAACATACGAAAATCTGATGGGGCCGAGTTGGGACTGCATGGAGAATGATAGATGACAGTGAAGCCGAGGTGTCGGATTGTTGCAGCTACCTCGGCACTTCCGTGTGGTCCGGATTTGTCATACAGGAGTAGAGGGTGCTCCTTGTGTGGACGAACTCTTCGGTCTCTAAACTCGTTTACAGCACGCTGTTTCTCGCACACCGACATAGTTACATTACACACCGCCATGTTACAAGCAACTATTCGGAGCTCTGTAACAGCTGAGAGCTGCAAATATGTTGCCATGAAGATTAAAGATGTAGGATGTTAACAATGTATATAATGCTTTATTTAAAAAGCTCTAAGAGTTCTCAAAAAATAATTTGGAGGCATCGCTTTTCAGTACGCCCACGTAGTTCTCGCGAAGCCCCGTTGGATAAATTTAGAGAATCTACATTCTAAGAAGACTGTGCGACCACAATGTTTTCACTATCGTATGTCTCGCTTAGGGATAGTGAGAACAAGATGAGAGAGATAAGGGCGCGTGCAGAGGAGTATACTCTATCATTTTACCCCTGGCTCAATACGCGAATGGAACAGGACAAAAAAAAATCACGAAGGCTGCCCTCTGTATAATGCCTTGCCGGGTATAGATGCACGTGTAGATACATACGTTTCTGTTACATTCTCCACAGATTACACGAAATGACTTTCTCCCGTTTTGACAGCAGTTCACTCTACATTGCCGAAGCAATGAAGCGTTCCAAGCGCTTGCAAAAATCTGCCTGTGGAACCCGTTGTTAAGCAGTCATTGCGCAGATACGCATGACTACAATCTTATATCCCTGATGCCAAAATTCGGCAGGAGTGGGTTTCAAATCACTATTCCTTGAGACCAATTTAGATTTTTCATTGTTGCCCTAAACTGACTGAGGAGAACGCTGGAATGATTCCTCTGAAAAGGAGACGGCTGATTGCCCTACGCATCCTTGTCCTATCCGAGCTCGTGCTTTTCCTTAATGATCTATTGTCGACGGGAAGTTAAACCCAAATTTTCCTTTCTTTCTGACGGCTGTCTGTTGTACAGTTAAGGAACCTAGTTTCCTACTTCCAGCTTATCACCTTTATCTCTGGAGCTACCAAAACAGATTGCACAAGCAGTTTTAGTCTGAGGCAGCTTTCGTCTCCGAGATCCAAAAGGTAGTGAATGTTGCCATACAGACTGTTTCCGCGTTCCTTGGCTTCTGCAAAGCGTTCGCTACTATTCCTTACCATTGGCCAGTGAAGAAAAAACGACGTTTAGAATACAGGACCAGCATTGTGATTGGATTCAAGCCTTCCTGTCAGATAGATGTCACCACATTACTGAGTACGCTATGCACAAGTTGTGGAGTATGTGGTATACATTCAAAGAAAGACACACCACGAAGAAATCATCCAAGCGGAACGGAAATCGGTATATGTGATGTCTACATCTACATGACTACTCTGCAATTCACTTGTAAGTGCTTGGCAGAGGGTTCATCGAACCACAATCATACTGTCTCTCTACCATTCCACTCCCGAACAGCGCGCGGGAAAAACGAACACCTAAACCTTTCTGTTCGAGCTCTGATTTCTCTTATTTTATTTTGATGATCATTCCTACCTATGTAGGTTGGGCTCAATAAAATATTTTCGTATTCGGAAGAGAAAGTTGGTGACTGAAATTTCGTAAATAGATCTCGTAGCGACGAAAAACGTCTTTGCTTTAATGACTTCCATCCCAACTTGCGTATCGTATATGCCACACTCTCTCCCCTATTACGTGACAATACAAAACGAGCTGCCTTTTTTTGTACCATTTCGATGTCCTCCGTCAATCCCACCTGGTAAGGACCCCACACCGCGCAGCAATATTCTAACAGAGGACGAACGAGTGTAGTGTAAGCTGTCTCTTTAGTGGACTTGTTGCATCTTCTAAGTGTCCTGCCAATGAAACGCAACCTTTGGCTCGCCTTCTCCACAATATTATCTATGTGGTCTTTCCAACTGAAGTTGTTCGTAATTTTAACACCCAGGTACTTAGTTGAATTGACAGCCTTGAAAATTGTACTATTTATCGAGTAATCGAATTCCAACGGATTTCTTTTGGAATTCATGTGGATCACCTCACACTTTTCGTTATTTAGCGTCAACTGCCACCTACCACACCATACAGCAATCTTTTCTCGTTCGCTTTGCAACTGATACTGGTCTCGGATGACCTTACTAGACGGTAAATCACAGCATCATCTGCGAACAACCTAAGAGAACTGCTCAGATTGTCACCCAGGTAATTTATATAGATCAGGAACAGCAGAGGTCCCAGGACGCTTCCCTGGGGAACACCTGATATCACTTCAATTTTACTCGATGATTTGCCGTCTATTACTACGAATTGCGACCTTCCTGACAGGAAATCACGAATCCAGTCGCACAACTGAGACGATACTCCATAGGCCCGCAGCTTGATTAGAAGTCGCTTGTGAGGAACGGTGTCAAAAGCTTTCCGGAAATCTAGAAATACGGAATCAACTTGAGATCCCCCGTCGATAGCGGCCAGTACTTCGTGCGAATAAAGAGCTAGCTGCGTTGCACAAGAACGATGTTTTCTGAAACCATGCTGATTACGTATCAATAGATCGTTCCCTTCGAGGTGATTCAGAATGTTTGAATACAATATATGCTCCAAAACCCTACTGCAAACCAACGTCAATGATATAGGTCTGTAGTTCGATGGATTACTCCTACTACCCTTTTTAAACACTGGTGCGACCTGCGCAATTTTCCAATCTGTAGATACAGATCTATCGGTGAGCGAGCGGTTGTATATGATTGCTATGTAGGGGGCTATTGTATCAGCGTAATCTGAAAGGAACCTGATCGGTATACAATCTGGACCTGAAGACTTGCCCATATCAAGCGATTTGAGTTGCTTCGCAACCCCTAAGGTATCTACTTCTAAGGAACTCATGCTAGCAGCTGTTCGTGCTTCAAATTCTGGAATATTCCATTCTCCTTCCGTGGTGAAGGAATTTCGGAAAACTGCATTCAATAACTCCGCTTTAGCGGCACAGTTGTCGGTAACGGTACCATCGGCAATGCGCAGCGAAGGTATTGAATGTGTCTTGCCGCTTGTGTACTTTACATACGACCAGAATTTCTTCGGATTTTCTACCAAATTTCGAGACAATGTGTCGTTGTGGAACTTATTAAAGGCATCTCGCACAGAAATCCGTGCCAAATTTCGCCCGTCTGTAAATTTTAGCCAATCTTCGAGATTTCACGTTCTTCTGAACTTCTCATGCTTTTTCCGTTGCCTCTGCAACAGCGTTCGGACCTGTTTTGTGTACCATGGGGGACCAGTTCCATCTCTTACCAATTTATGAGGTATGAATCTCTCAATTGCTGTTGATACTATATCTTTGAATTTGAGCCACATTGGATTGGATTGGATTGTTTGGGGGAAGAGACCAAACTGCGATGTCATCGGTCTCATCGGATTAGGGAAGGATGGGGAAGGAAGTCGGCCGTGCCCTTTCAAAGGAACCATCCCAGCATTTGCCTGGAGCGATTTAGGGAAATCACGGAAAACCTAAATCAGGATGGCCGGACGCGGGATTGAACCGTCGTCCTCCCGAATGCGAGTCCAGTGTATTGAGCCACATCTCGTCTACATTTGCATAGTCAGTTCGGAGGGAATGGAGATTGTCTCTTAGGAAGGCTTCTAGTGACACTTTATCCGCTTTTTTAAATAAAATTATTTTGCGTTTGTTTCTGGTGGATTTGGAAGAAACGGTATTGAGCCTAGCTACAACGACCTTGTGATCACTAATCCTTGTCTCAGTCATGATGCTCTCTATTAGCTCTGGATTGTTTGTGGCTAAGAGGTCAAGTGTGTTTTTGCAACCATTTACAATTCGCGTGGGTTCGTGGACTAACTGCTCGAAATAATTTTCGGAGAAAGCATTTAGGACAATCTCGGAAGATGTTTTCTGCCTACCACCGGTTTTGAACAAGTATTTTTGCCAACATATCGGGGGAAGGTTGAAGTCCCCACCAACTATAACCGTGTGAGTGGGGTATTTATTTGTTACGACAGACAAATTACAGACAAACAAATGATTATAATTCCAGAAAATTGGATTATTCATTCAAGAGAAAGAACTTCACTAACTGAACAAGTCCATAACACATTGGTCCACCTCTGGCCTTTATGCAATCAGTCATTCGGCTTGGCATTGATTGATACGGTTGTTGGATGTCCTTCTGAGAGATATCGTGACACATTCTGTCCAGACGGTGCGTTAGATCGTCAAATTCTCGAGTTGGTGCGAGGGCCGGCCCATAATGCTCCACACGTCCTCGATTGGGTAGAGATCTGGTGACCCTACTGGCCGAGGTACGGTTTGGCAAGCACAAAGACAAGCTATAGAAACTCTCACCGTGTGAGAGCGGATATTACCTTGCTACAGTGTTAGCCCAGGATGGCCTGCCATGAAGGGCAATATTTTCGGCGTACTGCAATGCTGTAAGGGTGCCACGTATGACAACCAAAGGGGCTCTGCTGTGAAAAGAAATGACACACTACACCATCATTCCTGGTTGTCGGACAGTGTGGCCAGCAATGTTGTTGGATCTCCCCCCAATTAAGAACGTTTGGAGCGTTATGGGCGGGATCCTCCAACTAGTTCGGGTTTTTGACGATCTAACGCGCCAATTCGGCAGGATTTGACATGACATCCCTCAGGAGGACATGTAACATCTGTATCAATCAATGCCAAGCCGGATAACTGCTTGCATACGTGCCAGAGATGGTCCAACGTCT
Source organism: Schistocerca americana (assembly GCF_021461395.2). Taxonomy (NCBI): domain Eukaryota; kingdom Metazoa; phylum Arthropoda; class Insecta; order Orthoptera; family Acrididae; genus Schistocerca; species Schistocerca americana. Next base: position 248,660,422 of record NC_060130.1, on the reverse strand, counting down.
TATTGACTTGTTCACTTTGTGAAGCTCTTACGCTTGAATAAATTATCCTATTTTCGGGAAATTGTAATAATTTGTTTGTCTGCACACGTACATCGTAACTACCGACTCTGCTCCTTCATGGAGCGTCTTTTTTTGTTGTTGTTGGAGTCTATTAATGTGCTCTTTTAATCTTATTTCAAAGTTTGTTCCAGTTGCCCCATGCAATTCATTTCACAATCCTGACAAATTATTTCTTCAACTTCCACTTTCCCCATCCAGTTCTCCCGCAAGCCAATCTTATGCTTCAGTCTCTGCTCCAGTTTGTTGCCCGAACGCAATTTCAGTCCCTTTGTTGTTAAATAACCTCACCAATTTATATTAGATAATTCTCCAATAAGGCATGACTCTATATTTCTGCGAATTTTTCTCGTTTTGTTGGTTTCTGTGTCGTACCGCTGCATCAACGCTATCTATTAAAACCACGTCAAACCCATTTTTGAGCGCTATTTGCTTAAGTGTCTTCATTTCTTCAGCCTTGTTCTTAGGACTTAGTCGTATGCAATGAACCCTATGCATAGCGTTTTTGAAGAATGCTAATTTATGTTTGTGGGGTGGCATGAGGCTATTTAACAACAAAGGGGTTAAAATTGCATTCAAAACGGACAACAAACTGGAGCAGAGGCTGAAGCATAAGACTAACACAGGGGGAACTGGATGGGGAAAGCGGAGGTTTAAGAAATAAAGTGTCAGGATTGCGAAATGATTTACGTTTGACAAACTAAAGAAAATTTCGAATAAGTTTTAAAGAGCTTAATGATAATTAAAGTGAATGGCTCATCGGTGGTGACTAAGCACCTCAGGAATTAGCAGCATTCGTTGTGTAACAAGCACAGGCAACCAAGTGTATTGCACTTTGAAGAAAAAGTGTGGCTTCTGTCAAATTTGGAGGAAGTTGAGAATTTATGCTTTAAGAGAGGAATGCTCAGCGTGATAAATGAGAAGACAGATCAGTCCGAGGTGCATTTCTAGATCCACTTCAGCGATGTTTTTCTTGAGAAACAGCCACCAACTTGTTGTACTCTGTGGCGTTAGGTTTTAATGTGTCATGGTGGTAATTCTGTATGGACACACACACTGCCACGTACATGCAGTACTGATTTGCGGGGACTTGACATATTGTTCAAAGATTATGCGGTGGACTGTAATATCGTTGGGAAGGGGGGCTGTGATAAGTGCGTTACAGAATTGTACTATCTTTGGTAGCCTTGTGAGAGTATTATGCTCCTACATGAGATGTTCAAGGAAGGGTTTTATATATAAAAATGCACGTTCACTGTTGACTTTATACTTCTGACCCTGCCTAATGGCATAGAAATTTTAAGGTAAGTTATACCACAGGATATTTAAATGGCTGTCAGTATTTGTAGTATTACAACGTTCTATAGTATTTGATAGTGGGATAACGTAGTTTCGAAACACGAGGTAAATATATCACACATTTCACAACTGGTCCGTAACATTCTCAGTACTGATTCATGAGACAGTTGTACGATGGCTTCACAAAATATAAGACCTCACCATACCGCTCTTGACGAGGAAAAATCGCCAGGCCAGCTCCGAAGTAAATGCTGTAAGTCGTTTACTATTCGAGATATTACATAAATGAGCAGGAGGATAGTAGCGACAGCTCCTTAAAGCTATTCGAAGAAGATGTGGCTGCACACGTAGAAGTTACACAGCAAACTGGAAGAAGAACTGCAGAGGACAGACACAGCCTGCTGGGGCTTGCAGTTGGCTCTTAACATAAACACATAAAATGTGCTGCGAAAATAGACGGGAAACATATTAGTGACTGATTACACACATCAATAAATGGAAAGAGTCACGTTGTAAAACGTCTAGGGTTAAGCAGTCTGAGCGGTTTAACGCGACACAATCACATAGAACAAATTTTACGGAAGGCAGATGCATGCAGACTCGTAGAAAGAACTCTAAGGAAATACAATTGATCCATCGTAATAGAAAACGACAGCCGAGTATTTGTCATTGATCTGGGGTTCTTACCAAGGAACATAGAACATAACGAGAAGGTCTATACGGTTCGGTATGAGTTCCTTTTGTGAGTACAATAGAGTCACAGAGCTGTTCATCTGTCCCCGTCACAGACACTACAGGGGTGGTCGCTGATAAATAGCACGCTATAAACCAAAGCACTGCAACCTAAGCAGTGCAACGACGGACAATTGCTGGTCGCCAAAGGGTGTATGTTCAACAGTGGAAGGCGTTACTGCACAATGAGGGGTCCAGGCTTATCTCGTCCCGTTCGTAAGTACAGGGCTATTACAAATGATTCAAGCAATTTCATAAATTCACTGTAGCTCCATTCATTGACATACGGTCACGACACACTCCAGATACGTAGAAAAACTCATAAAGTTTTGTTCGGCTGAAGCCGCTCTTCAGGTTTCTGCCGCCAGAGCGCTCGAGAGCGCAATGAGACAAAATGGCGACAGGAGCCGAGAAAGCGTATGTCGTGCTTGAAATGCACTCACATCAGTCAGTCATAACAGTGCAACGACAGTTCAGGACGAAGTTCAACAAAGATCCACCCACTGCTAACTCCATTCGGCGATGGTATGCGCAGTTTAAAGCTTTTGGATGCCTATGTAAGAGGAAATCAACGGGTCGGCCTGCAGTGAGCGAAGAAACGGTTGAACGCGCGCGGGCAAGTTTCACGCGTAGCCCGCGGAAGTCGACGAATAAAGCAAGCAGGGAGCTAAATGTACCACAGCCGACGGTTTGGAAAATCTTACGGAAAAGGCTAAAGCAAAAGCCTTACTGTTTACAATTGCTACAAGCCCTGACACCTGATGACAAAGTCAAACGCTTTGAATTTTCAGCGCGGTTGCAACAGCTCATGGGAGAGGATGCGTTCAGTGCGAAACTTGTTTTCATCTACATCTACATCTACATTGATACTCCGCAAGCCACCCAACGGTGTGTGGCGGAGGGCACTTTACGTGCCACTGTCATTACCTCCCTTTCCTGTTCCAGTCGCGTATGGTTCGCGGGAAGAACGACTGTCTGAAAGCCTCCGTGCGCGCTCTAATCTCTCTAATTTTACATTCGTGATCTCCTCGGGAAGTATAAGTAGGGGGAAGCAATATATTCGATACCTCATCCAGAAACGCACCCTCTCGAAACCTGGCGAGCAAGCTACACCGCGATGCAGAGCGCCTCTCTTGCAGAGTCTGCCACTTGAGTTTATTAAACATCTCCGTAACGCTATCACGGTTACCAAATAACCCAGTGACGAAACGCGCCGCTCTTCTTTGGATCTTCTCTATCTCCTCCGTCAACCCGACCTGGTACGGATCCCACACTGATGAGCAATACTCAAGTATAGGTCGAACGAGTGTTTTGTAAGCCACCTCCTTTGTTGATGGACTACATTTTCTAAGCACTCTCCCAATGAATCTCAACCTGGTACCCGCCTTACCAACAATTAGTTTTATATGATCATTCCACTTCAAATCGTTCCGTACGCATACTCCCAGATATTTTACAGAAGTAACTGCTACCAGTGTTTGTTCCGCTATCATATAATCATACAATAAAGGATCCTTCTTTCATGAAGCAACATTTTTTATTGATGGTGAAGTGAACAGACACAATGTGCGAATCTGGGCGGTAGAGAATCCTCACGCATTCGTGCAGCAAATTCACAATTCACCAAAAGTTAACGTGTTTTGTGCAATCTCGCGGTTTAAAGTTTACGGCCCCTTTTTCTTCTGCGAAGAAAACGTTACAGGACACGTGTATCTGGACATGCTGGAAAATTGGCTCATGCCACAACTGGAGACCGACAGCGCCGACTTCATGTTTCAACTGGATGGTGCTCCACCGCACTTCCATCATGACGTTCGGCATTTCTTAAACAGGAGATTGGAAAATCGATGGATCGGTCGTGGTGGAGATCATAATCAGCAATTCATGTCATGGCCTCCACGCTCTCCCGACTTAACCCCATGCGATTTCTTTCTGTGGGGTTACGTGAAAGATTCAGTGTTTAAACCTCCTCTACCAAGAAACGTGCCAGAACGGCGAGCTCGCATCAACGATGCTTTCGAACTCATTGATGGGGACATGCTGCGCCGAGTGTGGGAGGAACTTGATTATCGGCTTGATGTCTGCCGAATCACTAAAGGGGCACATATCGAACATTTGTGAATGCCTAAAAAACTTTTTTGAGTTTTTGTATGTGTGTGCAAAGCATTGTGAAAATATCTAAAATAATAAAGTTATTGTAGAGCTGTGAAATCGCTTCAATCATTTGTAATAACCCTGTATAGTGCGTCCCAACTCTTCACGGTCCAAACAATACACATGGTAAGGTGTCCTAAACAGAGCGCTCAGGTCACAAACTAATGTTCCAAAGCGAATATTTAATTTTTCATTGGCATATGTAACTTACATGTTAAGACATCAACTTAAGCTCTTAGTGATTCTTGGAAGCGAAGAATGTCAATTTCAATGCACATATGACAACATAATGCTTGAACAACACTGAATTCTGGGTTAAAAATTATTTAGTCCCAGTGTTCGTACACGATTTGTATGCTATGGATGTACACCCGGCTCCAACAGTATACTCCATACATTATCGCTCGAATTATGTATTTCACGAGCTGATTAACTGGTGCTTATTGATGAATCTATTCCCACAAGATCCAACGTCATCTTTTTAAACTCTGCTGTAAGTATAATTCTTTAAAGATTTTTCAGATATACCTACAACTAATCTTTATCTGCAAAAACTGTCGGAAACCATTGCAAGCTCTCTGTGGCCAAAGTTTCTCTTAAGGTTCTATCCACAGCGATATCCTTCTGCGATACATTAGTGCAGTGTCTGTTTTTGACAGTGTATGTAAAGTTGGATGCAATGTTCCTTTGGACATGCATGCATGTCCGAAGGAACAGAAAATGCTGATGATTTATAGCCGTATTAAATCGTAAAATGTATTCGTAACTTGCGAACATGTCATCACCATAGCTATACAATTTACTAATAGCAAATGAAAATTTATGCCGGACGGTAACTCGAAGCCGGATTTCCTGTTTTACGGCTATCTGAGCATGCTTCGCGGACAGATCCAAACTTCCATATGTCCCAGTTTCTACTACCCACAGTGCTTGTACAGCGATGTGATTCCCGCAGAGGGAGAGAGTGTTTTAGTTTTCTCGTAAGGTTTCTTAAGGTTTTGGCATGAAATACAGAATACACTGTGTTTCAGGGGGAACAGAATATTTTAGGAGGTGGTTGCACAGGCTGATTCGAATAAAACATTCCATGTAACATGATGCAGTTTAACTGGTTACAGGGGTACAGCTGTTAGAAAGTAACCAAAACAAGCACTCACAGAATGGGTGAAGTATAGGCAAATGATTAAGCTCAAAGGTGATTTTTATTAAGTCCATCTCCGACTTTCATGCACGTTTTTTGAGGTCGTATTTTATGTGGGCAGCACTATTCGTAACCCAAACGATCATTTCGTCTCTTCTGTTTACTTTTGATCTGTAGACTTGGTCTTTAAACTATCCCCTCAGAAAAATCTAAACGGGTTACTTCCAGGGACCTTGGTAGTCAACAGATGTGCCCATTTCTACCGATCCATTTTTCGGGGAATGTTGGGTTTAGTAATGCATCACACAACGACTAGAATCTGTAGGTGTTCCCTCGTGGTGGAAGAACATACCAATCCTTGTACCCAAAGCAACACCTTACAACAACGCTGGGGGCTCACTTTCAAGAAATTCTAGATAACGGAGGCCTGTGAGGTCGTGCAGTAACACAACAGACCCAATCAATAGATTTTCTGTCAAACCACACGAAAAGCGTTCTTGAAAATGAGTCTCCACAAAGGCAGATGGGTTTTTGTCGGGTCGACAATGTGGGTTTCGAGCGTTATTGACACCATCACGAGTGAATGTGGCTTAACAAGTAAACAGTATAACTGGATTACTTGACGATTCGCGACTAGCCAACGACATAATTATAATCGTCTACCTTCGTCTACTTTTCGAAGTTTCTAGCTCTGTATACAGGGTGGTCAGAAACAGTCTGAAAATCTTATAAGGGTGTTGCAGATTAGGTTGTACTGCGACATAATTCTTATGAAAAAGTTCGATACGTCGCGTCATTTCCGAGTTAATTAGCGTGGAAGTTAGCTAGTCAGGCCGTCGCGTGCGCAAATTCAAGAGGCACGCCAGATACAATTAGTGTCAGTTGTTCTCGTAGCGTAGATGATAACGCACGAGACTGCTCAGCCTTTAGCTCGGATTTGATCCGTACTACTGTCCTATGTCCAATTTTTGTATCTCTGTCTTGTTCGGTTGTAGGAAACCAAACGGAAAACACGTTTGGCGACATCGTCTCTGGCGGGCAGCTGGAATTTGCGGTTGCAACTGCCTCATTGGTTAAATTTAATGCTAATTATTTCGGAAACGGCGCAACGTATCTAATTTTTTCCTTAACAATTATTTCTCAGCACAACCTCCCCTGAAATTCCCTTACAAGCTTTTCAGACTGTTTATGACCACGCTTTATAAATAAAGTATCAGTTTTGTCAAGAATACTTGTTAACTTGCACACTAAGTTTATTATAAAATTTAAACTATTGTCCATTAACAGTTTCACGGTTTCCGCTGTACTATTTGCTCCTGCGATTGTGGCCACCTCGAATCTGACAGTGGTGTTATTACAATACCTGCTAGAACGATACGTGTAGTAAAATAGCAGAATTTTCATTTATATCAACAGTCAACACGGCGAAGGCCCGTTACATATCATTTCCGGAAGTAAAGAGATCTTGGGGTACCACGAAACAACGTTTGGCACGCAGGTGATGTGTGCATTACGAGGTGGCCCGGAACACGTGAGCAGTGCTGCGGATGCAAGATAAACTAGAAAACCACCCACGGACCCTGTGTGACACCCATCGTATGTGGCATCCTTCTACTAGTGCCGTAGAGAATATAAATACCGGTTGAGATGCCTTAGCGTAGCGACTCACGATGCACAACGACCCTTTATTGTGTAGATGAGGCTGTCCAACAAGACTTGCAGTAACGCCTCCCACTGTTGAACATACACCCTTTGGCGAGCAGCAATTGTCCGTCGTTGCACTGCTAAGGTTGCGGTGCTTTCGTTTATAGTGTGTTATTTATCATCGAATGCAGCCGCTGCAGTGCTACAGGAAAGACAAGCAGTCGCGAAGAAGCCATAGACCCTCCAATATCATTTCCTTTCTGCAGGTGTTTTAGTGCTGTAACGCGTCTCAGGGAGGGTCAGATGAGCAGTCCAGGCTAATCCGCAACTCCTTCGTGAACTCAACACCTCGCTGTTCCTCAATGCGGCCAAGGAGGGTAAGGCACCGAAATCGTTGATCCTCGTGGCCATCTTGAGTGAGGAGAACGCATTCGGCCAGTAGACGATGATACAAACACCTTGAAGCATACATTACACAGTCTGACGGAGATTTGTGACCCAGAAGCTGCTGCAAGGTCTATAGCTTTGTCGATGCGACGTCTTCGTGCGCTTAAGGTGAGTTAATGAATCTAGTGCTGGGTTGTAGCAGGTGGTTGGACCTTGCACCTATTGCCGTTCGATGCTTCCTCACTTCTGGTAATTCTCGACTGCGGTGCAATCACTCTATGGCCGACATTCTCGTAGTCCATCTTCGTCTGACCTCTTCCCAGCGACTCGAATAGTGTGTGTCAAATACAAGCACCACAAAATCGGAATCGCTATTCACGAAACCTCTTCCCTCACAGAGCGCTGTTCCCAGCATGCTAAGCGGCCTCATACTGGTGTGCCACATATTCCGTATGTCACGTCGCAGTGTAGTCCATATAGAGTTGCCGTGATACGATTTTTTGTCTCAAATAACTCGTGAACGTAAGTGCGGATATGATAACGTTATTGTAACTGATAATTTTCGTAAATTGAGAAGTAGCGTCATTAGTAAACTACTACTGAGTCCGTTCAGCCATCGCTTAGAACCTTCCACATTTTGAAGTCGTAACAGCTGAAAGAATACAGTCCATTAAATCGGACATTTACTCCCGATGAGTGAAATAATAAACGCAGTTCTGCTACATATACTTCGCCTCCCATTTTAACGACGAACATGTAGTGTCACTCTTCATCAGCAAATGTGTACATACGAACTACAGTAGCTGAAAATCACAATAACGTTTTCGTTACAAACTCTGGGTCTAGAGATCTACGAAGGTGACGAATCACATCCATAAGTCTCCGATCCGTATGAGGAACCACACCCGCAGTCTTTAATCCGAATCTGGATCGATGGATTTACAATTACGTTGAAGCTCAGACGATAGGCTTCCTCCTGGTATAAACCATTTTCGTCTGCTGAAGCTCGTACACTCAACTGTGATGTAACAATGCTATAATGCGCACCCTCACAATTTAGGTTTCAAAAACGCTAAGTCCTGGAATTGTTTTCAGTGTGCGAATACGCTTTTTTTACGTATAAAACAAGCAACTACATCGGATTTTCTTTCTGGCAAGAAAAGTGTAAGCAAATGTAATCGAACTGTATTTCGTTTCTGGCATTAATGTGTTATCACTGTGCTGCACTTTACACGTCTTCTGTCCAGTTGTTGAAAGATATTGATGTACTATGAACAATGGGAACTCTGATGAATGCTTTAGCCTGATATTAATAGTCTTAAGTTCGCTAGTGGTACAAAGTGAGTAGCTAACAGCCAGCCACGTCTTCAGGCACATGTATCACAAGTTGCACGGAAGATAAGTAGTGTAGCTGACGGGGTATGGGTGCAGTATTCATTGATGCCACATTTTCGATGTCATCATCAATGACATTCTCATTTGCCGTTGCCAGATTTCCCTCCACCCCTCTGAAACTGGTCAACTGTCCTATGTATAAAACGGCGGGAAATTCAAGATTATCTGGAAATTCATAGTAGGCCAATTTTGTTATGTATAAAATGACAGGAAATTCAGGAATTGGCGGGAATTCCGAAAGATGTTGCATTTTCTCCGTTCCTATGATGTCACAGCTCAGAGTCCAGTTGTCCTAAGTGTAAAATGACGGGAAATCCAGAATGGGGCTTCGTTATGTTGCTGGGAAATTCAAAAGATCCAAGATGGCGATCTTAGATGGTGGACCTGAGTATACAGTTGCAGAATTCATGGTTGTCAGATCTCCCCAGCCCTATGGTATCACAATACCGTTTGGTGGATCTCGGAATATGAGTGCAGCGTGCACATTCGCGAGATGTCATACACTCTATGTTTGGGATTCAACCCAAAGTACCATAGAGGTCCACGAATTCAAACTGGAAAACAAAAATGGCCACTGGATTTTCCTCTGATATCACAGTCTGCAGCGCATTTGGAGCTGACTTCTCCAACGTTTAAATATTTAAAGCAGAAATCCGACAGGTGTGTTTATGTGTTTATTTAAACAAAGAAATATGCGACTAGAGACCGTTCTGTAGTCAGAGGGTCTGTACAGGTTGTTACTCCGTTTGACCATCAAGCCAGCAAGTCCAGCCACCACCCTCGCACTGGATGGGGTTACATAGGGTAGGAGCGCCTGCTGGTGTCCCTACACAGCCATCAGTCAAGTAACTGCGCCGTGCTGTGCCGTGACCGGTCGGGCCACTGCCGCTAAGATAGCGCGCCGCTAGCAGCCGGAGAGTGTCATTGGGTTTGACTGCTGCCGCTGCACCACATTGCGTCCACACTAGCTGGCTGCCCGCATCCAACTCACTGCCTTGTTTAGAGCTCGCCGCACACTGCATGACGTCACGTGGTCCGATCTAAGTGATGACTTCAAGTCCCAACTCGCCCACTTTCTCCTGCACGATGCGAGTGTGGACCGGTTAGCCCACGTCATCCAGCTAGATGTAGCACATGCCTATGCGTATTGTTCATTATAGACATTGCACCCAGCCATTATCGACTACACCATTTCGCACTTAGAACTGCTCTAATTTTAGAAAAGGTCTCTTAGTCACACGAATAATAGAAATTGAGTCTGATCATTTAATACTGGGCTGACGTTCTGCGTTATGTTTTATTGATTTCCAGTATTTCCAGTAGGATCATCTTTCTGCTTTTCTTGACAGAATGGAAAACTTCAATTTATCTTTACTACTGAATAAAGTTTTGATATACTATTAGTGTTATAAAATGCAGGTCTGTAGTTGCGAGACTTTAACTTTTTGCAAGGTCGTCTGAAGTGTTGCCAAGAAATTGAATTTTGCACTAGACTTTGTAGCTACTGAGTGACTGTTGTCGGCCAGCGTACAGAGATGATGTAATTTTACACATTTTATTTTTTCGTAGTATAATATCAGTCAGGACAGCCATTGCTGAAAGCGATAAGTTTTATGGCTTGTAGTTCTGTTTTAAAGGCTGATTCAGATAGTGGGACGTATATGAGGCGATGCACCATTGAATGGAAACCTCCATGTTTGTGGCTGTGTGGATGCTATGTTTTTTTCTGTAAATGCGTAATACATGTTTTCTTGTACTAAGATCTTTATTAAGGTCCAAGAAATTTATGAAAGAGCCTCCCAGCTAGACTGTAAACTGAATTTTCTTATCTAATGAGTTTAAATGCTATAGTAATGAATCTAATTGTCTAGTGGTACCAGTCCAACAAACACAGCGCATCTTCGACATATTTGAAAGAGCAAGCTCCCGGTGTCCACATAGCCACAGACATGCAGCTTTCCATTCAATGGTGCATCGCCTTATGTCTTTTCCTTTATGTGAATCAGCTATTCAATCAGAAATCCCCTATGTAATTACTGTTCTGCGGTTTCGTCCCCTTAAAGTTTCTGCTTATTTTGCGTGAAGCTGTATACGGGAAAACCCTGCTATGTGTATGTACGTCATGTTCTGGAAGAAGATTTCCTTTATTGGAATATTAATAGTCAAAGATATCTTTGAACTACCGGTCTAAACTTCATACTAGTTACTACCCACCTTCCGCACGGAGCACGTCCATATCTCACCACTGACTTCTAGTATCAGCCGCAGGCAGTTGACGTCAACTAGTGTGAGGCCTGAAGAGGACGTTGTTACAACGTTGAAACTAGTTGCCAAAATAAAATCGACACCTTAAATATAGCTGGAAGAATTTCTTCATTTTTATTATGAGTCCTATGAAATGATCGGCGGCAGCCGAAAATTCATACGCAGAAACAGTGGCATCTTACGAGAAAATAAACACCACAATCAGTGGCTAGAGGAGATACACTCCTGGAAATTGAAATAAGAACACCGTGAATTCATTGTCCCAGGAAGGGGAAACTTTATTGACACATTCCTGGGGTCAGATACATCACATGATCACACTGACAGAACCACAGGCACATAGACACAGGCAACAGAGCATGCACAATGTCGGCACTAGTACAGTGTATATCCACCTTTCGCAGCAATGCAGGCTGCTATTCTCCCATGGAGACGATCGTAGAGATGCTGGATGTAGTCCTGTGGAACGGCTTGCCATGCCATTTCCACCTGGCGCCTCAGTTGGACCAGCGTTCGTGCTGGACGTGCAGACCGCGTGAGACGACGCTTCATCCAGTCCCAAACATGCTCAATGGGGGACAGATCCGGAGATCTTGCTGGCCAGGGTAGTTGACTTACACCTTCTAGAGCACGTTGGGTGGCACGGGATACATGCGGACGTGCATTGTCCTGTTGGAACAGCAAGTTCCCTTGCCGGTCTAGGAATGGTAGAACGATGGCTTCGATGACGGTTTGGATGTACCGTGCACTATTCAGTGTCCCCTCGACGATCACCAGTGGTGTACGGCCAGTGTAGGAGATCGCTCCCCACACCATGATGCCGGGTGTTGGCCCTGTGTGCCTCGGTCGTATGCAGTCCTGATTGTGGCGCTCACCTGCACGGCGCCAAACACGCATACGACCATCATTGGCACCAAGGCAGAAGCGACTCTCATCGCTGAAGACGACACGTCTCCATTCGTCCCTCCATTCACGCCTGTCGCGACACCACTGGAGGCGGGCTGCACGATGTTGGGGCGTGAGCGGAAGACGGCCTAAGGGTGTGCGGGACCGTAGCCCAGCTTCATGGAGACGGTTGCGAATGGTCCTCGCCGATACACCAGGAGCAACAGTGTCCCTAATTTGCTGGGAAGTGGCGGTGCAGTCCCCTACGGCACAGCGTAGGATCCTACGGTCTCGGCGTGCATCCGTGCGTCGCTGCGGTCCGGTCCCAGGTCGACGGGCACGTGCACCTTCCGCCGACCACTGGCGACAACATCGATGTACTGTGGAGACCTCACGCCCCACGTGTTGAGCAATTCGGCGGTACGTCCACCCGGCCTCCCGCATGCCCACTATACGCCCTCGCTCAAAGTCCGTCAGCTGCACATACGGTTCACGTCCACGCTGTCGCGGCATGCTACCAGTGTTAAAGACTGCGATGGAGCTCCGTATGCCACGGCAAACTGGCTGACACTGACGGCGGCGGTGCACAAATGCTGCGCAGCTAGCGCCATTCGACGGCCAACACCGCGGTTCCTGGTGTGTCCGCTGTGCCGTGTGTGTGATCATTGCTTGTACAGCCCTCTCGCAGTGTCCGGAGCAAGAATGTTGGGTCTGACACACCGCTGTCAATGTGTTCTTTTTTCCATTTCCAGGAGTGTATAACCGTCTTATTGCAGTTTACCACCGCCCTTGGTAACCTTCCTCTTGCACACAGAAGTCATGGTCCAATGTCAGGTCGTACTGCTCATGTGCGAGATAATATTGCCATTTCACCTTGACACCACATTTCTAGAAACTTCCTGGCAGATTAAAACTGTGTGCCGGACCGAGACTCGAACTCGGGACCTTTGCCTTTCGCCATGTCTCCGCAACATCCTTTTTTTCAGGAGTGCTAGTCCTGCATGGCTGTCAGGAGAGATTCTGTAAAGTTTGGAAGGTAGGAGACGAGGTACTGGTGGAAGTAGAGATGTGAGGACGGGGCGTGAGTCGTGCTTTGGTAGCTCAGTTGGTAGAGCACTTGCCTGCGAAAGGCAAAGGTCCCGAGTTCGAGTCTCGGTCCGGCACACAGTTTTAATCTGCCAGGAAGTTTCATATCAGCGCACACTCCACCGCAGAGTGAAAATCTCATTCTGGGCCGCATCTCTAGAATACCTCCTACTTTTAATATTAAGGTGAGTTCATGTAGCATCTGTCTACTCTCCTCTTCCAGAACACGGTTTTGTTGATCTCGCTCATTACTCATCTCGTGGTATTTTTCTCTAATTTTATGAATTCTCAGTCAGTTTCTGTAATTTTACAAGGTTTCGCGATTTTGCATATTTGATCTTATTTCCCTCAGTTTTTGCGTATTTCACATCAATTTTTCGTGATTGTGCCAGGTTTTCCTCGAATTTTACCTATTTTATGTCTTTTTCATATTTTCTCATGGTTCTCCGTATGTATATGGTCATATTGCTGGCATACCTATGTGCTGTTTGATTTTCTACGACAATATTTACGCATCTTATACGCCAACCTACTAAAAAATCCTAAGACTTGCCCTCTCCCCGACGATCCACATGCATGCATTTTGGATAGGACGATCATGAAAAATATACTAACAGGCGCTTCGTACCTATATGAAACTGAAGACTCGATTTATGTCCAAGATGTGACAGAGAGATGGATTACTTCGTATATATCTTCGTTCGTTTAGAGGAGGATGTTTAAATAGGTTTCCCATCCATGAACATGATACATCACACGTGCGTCGGAAGCCTTCTGTTGACCGCGCTATAGAGACGTTTGCTGTTCACGACTGGAGGTAGATAGCGCTCTAAATCACAAACAGAACACGCAGTTGTATACAAGACAATCACAAGTTATACCACACAATACATGCACCCTAGGAAATGAACGAAAAAACGGTTAAATGTGAGATAAATGACCTGCAGTAACATCTCCCACTCTCTAGAGTGCATCATCAGTCTGCCATTAAATCATACCTTGGTACAACACCTCCTATCACTCCATCTACTGTCTATCATCCTTTAACGCAGATCCATAACAATGTAGAGGCAGATGGTTCTCTTTCCCAGGAAAGCGTCAAAGACAGCAGTAACCTGCATGTATCACTATTACCTCAACAGATGTGCAGTAAAATGTTGTTAAAAACCATGCAGAGACTGTTCTGTAAGTTATTTGTTAGCTGACACTGCGTGGTTGTGATATGTGGAGAATACACAGAAGCACATTGTAAATACTGAATGTTAGGGTTTAGAACACCTAAACAGTCTTACATTGGGTCAAACATGCGATTCATTCTGCAGTTATGTAGTCACCCCAGCTGGTAATATGGTAATACAATGCTCTTTAGAGAAGGAAACTTTATAAAAAACTACAGGGCTATTACAAATGATTGAAGCGATTTCATAAATTCACTGTAGCTCCATTCATTGACATATGGTCACGATACACTACAGATACGTAGAAAAACTCATAAAGTTTTGTTCGGCTGAAGCCGCACTTCAGGTTTCTGCCTCCAGAGCGCTCGAGAGCGCAGTGAGACAAGATGGCGACAGGAGCCTAGAAAGCGTATGTCGTGCTTGAAATGCACTCACATCAGTCAGTCATAACAGTGCAACGACAGTTCAGGACGAAGTTCAACAAAGATCCACCAACTGCTAACTCCATTCGGCGATGGTGTGTGCAGTTTAAAGCTTCTGGATGCCTCTGTAAGGGGAAATCAACGGGTCGGCCTGCAGTGAGCGACGAAACGGTTGAACGCGTGCGGGCAAGTTCCACGCGTAGCCCGCGGAAGTCGACGAATAAAGCAAGCAGGGAGCTAAACGTACCACAGCCGACGGTTTGGAAAATCTTGCGGAAAAGGTTAAAGCAGAAGCTTTACCGTTTACAATTGCTACAAGCCCTGACACCCGATGACAAAGTCAAACGCTTTGAATTTTCGGCGCGGTTGCAACAGCTCATGAAAGAGGATGCGTTCAGTGCGAAACTTGTTTTCAGTGATGAAGCAACATTTTTTATTAATGGTGAAGTGAACAGACACAATGTGCGAATGTGGGCGGTAGAGAATCCTCACGCATTCGTGCAGCAAATTCGCAATTCACCAGAAGTTAACGTGTTTTGTGCAATCTCACGGTTTAAAGTTTACGGCCCCTTTTTCTTCTGCGAATAAAAGTTACAGGACAAGTGTATCTGGACATGCTGGAAAATTGGCTCATGCCACAACTGGAGACCGACAGCGCCGACTTCATGTTTCAACAGGATGGTGCTCCACCGCACTTCCATCATGATGTTCGGCATTTCTTAAACAGGAGATTGGAAAACCGATGGATCGGTCGTGGTGGAGATCATGATCAGCAATTCATGTCATGGCCTCCACGCTCTCCCGACTTAACCCCATGCGATTTCTTTCTGTGGGGTTATGTGAAAGATTCAGTGTTTAAACCTCCTCTACCAAGAAACGTGCCAGAGCTGCGAGCTCGCATCAACGATGCTTTCGAACTCATTGATGGGGACATGCTGCGCCGAGTGTGGGAGGAACTTGATTATCGGCTTGATGTCTGCCGAATCACTGAAGGGGCACATATTGAACATTTGTGAATGCCTAAAAAAACTTTTTGAGTTTTTGTATGTGTGTGCAAAGCATTGTGAAAATATCTCAAATAATAAAGTTATTGTAGAGCTGTGAAATCGCTTCAATCATTTGTAATAACACTGTATAATGCAGTTGCCAATAACTGTAGGGTCACACCTGGGCATGCAATCCGACACATATAAATTTATTACTCTAGATTTGGTGGTCATCCACGTTAAACATTGCATTCCAACCGTCTTATCGCTATCGACGAAAAGTGACTGTTTCCCTGGTCCGTGTAAATACGTGGTGAAAAGTGGTGTCACCATTGCACTGGCAGAAGTGACATAAAATCGATAAAATTACGAAAAATTACGGAAAATACGTACAAATTGAGGGAAAATACACAAAAATGTGAGGGAAATTGAGGGTGAATGAGGGAGTACTTACATGTCTCCTGTTTGGTGCAGGAAAGTTCTTGTACATGGGAACGAGTGTGCCACAGCAAGAGGAATAGGAGAAGAAGTTGACATGGAAGCAGTGGGAGGGTTTAATTAATTGATTGATTTAGTAATTAGACAAGCAAATAGAAAGAGTATAAGGGAATTCGAATTCGAATAACTCAGTCCTGGAAGTATACTTGTATTGCTGAGGGGAGTTCCCAGAGGGGGGGGGGAGGAGGCCAGGGGAGGGGAGAGGAATATAGGGGTGGGGTGGGGAGGGGAGGGCTTGGAAGGATGTAGGGGGAGGGAAAGGAAGGAGGGGGAGAGAGGTGGGGGTTTCTTGGAATGACAGATTGCCCCCAAGGGGTCATAATCCACTTAGCAGAACAATAGGTTAAGCACCTGTCAATCAAAAATGAACGCTAGATTTTCCCCTAAATGTATGTTTGCCCCTGGTGTTGACAATCCACCCTAACAAAATGCACTCGTGCCACTTTTACCTTACTACTGACGTGGCCAACAGAACTGACACCACTCATATCTATAATCCACCTATTCCAGCAGTCCACACACAGAGTTGTTTTCCCCACTCATTTATCAACACACACAGCCTTCCAATACAAGTGCTGTCATTGAAAGACTGCACTGACAGTCAACAGTAACTGATTTAGAAGTCGTATTTTAATGTTTAAATTCACAAATATGAGGCCCATTCGCCATAGGAACTACTGTTTGAATTTACAGAATGAATGTACTGCTACAATAACCACTAGTACTCTATAAACTGTACCATACTGCCCACTCATCTTAATGAACTACTATAGTGCGTCGAGGGGCACGAAAGGGAAGCAGTGGTTGGGAAGGGAGTGAGACAGGGCTGTAGCCTATCACCGATGTTTTTCAATCTGTATATTGAGCAAGCAGTAAAGGAAACAAAAGAAAAATTCGGAGTTGGAATTAAAATCCATGGAGAATAAATAAAAACTTTGAGGTTCACCGATGACATAATTCTGTCAGAGACAGCAAAGGACCTGGAAGAGCAACTGAACGGAATGGACCGTGTCTTGAAAGGAGGGTATAAGATGAACATCAACAAAAGCAAAACGAGAATAATGGAATGTAGTCGATTTAAATCGGGTGATGCTGCGGTTATTAGATTAGGAAATGAGATGCTTAAAGAAGTAAAGGAGTTTGGCTATTTGGGGAGCAAAATAACTGATGATGGTCGAAGTAGAGAGGATATAAAATGTAGACTGGCAATGGCAAGGAAAGACTTTCTGAAGAAGAGAAATTTGTTAACATCGAGTATAGATTTAAGTGTCAGGAAGTCGTTTCTGAAAGTATTTGTATGGAGTGTAGCCATGTATGGAAGTGAAACGTGGACGATAAATAGTTTAGACAAGAAGAGAATAGAAGCTTTCGAAATGTGGTGCTACAGAAGAATGCTGAAGATTAGATGGGTAGATCACATAACTAATGAGGAGGTACTGAATAGAATTGGAGAAAAGAGAAATTTATGGCACAACTTGACTAGAAGAAGGGATCGGTTGGTAGGGCATATTCTGAGGCATCAAGGAATCATCAATTTAATATTGGAGGGCAGCGTGGAGGGTAAAAATCGTAGAGGGAGACCAAAAGATGAGTACACTAAACAGATTCAGAAGGATGTAGGTTGCAGTAGGTACTGGGAGAGGAAGAACGTTGCACAGGATGGGGTAGCATGGAGAGCTGCATCAAACCAGTCTCTGGACTGAAGACAACAACAACATAGTGCGTTTAGGACGCATATCATCTTATGGTCTTGCTGCAGTGGTAACACTGGTCCTCGTCAGATCATCGACGTTTAGCGCTGTCGGCTTAGCTAGCACTAGGAGGGGTTACCGTCGTCTGCCGACTATTGGCAAGCAGGTTGCACTCAGCTCTTCTGAGGGCAATTGAGAAGCTACATGACTGAGAAATAGGGACAGTGGTCACGAAAACTAACAGCGGATGGGAGGGTGGTGTGCTGACCACATGTGCCTCTATATCTGCATCTGGTGACGCCTAAGACCTGAGGATGAGATGGTGGCCATTCGGTACCACTGGGTCTTCACGGCCTGTTAGGACGGTGTTTACTGTTTGTATAAGACTGAGATCGTACTACTGTTGTTTGAGGAGCGCTCATATTCATGTCACAGCCACCAAATTCGTCTGATCTGAACATATCTGTGATACTGCTGGATATCAGCTCTGCATCCTAAATTTACTGGAATTGGGATGAGAAGTTCCGCCTTATGCAAGACACCTTTTTTCTGTTTTGTTTCACCCATACATGTTTCAGCACTGTTGTGCTATCATCAGTGGGTTTAATTTTTTCACTATAAACTGTAAAATTGTTGTTACATATTAACATTTTTGTTGTTTATAAGATTATGTCAAAGTTCCGTTTATAGCTTAATTGGCGAAAAGTGGATGTATGCATTAGTTAACATACCTTACATGATACTATTGTCCATTTATTTTGGTAGCTGTTCTGTTACACAATATACAACTTCTCATCTGCAAATAGCAAAATGTAATTTATTTTTCCGTTTGTTATGCATTTACGTACGGAAATGAGAGTGTATCACGTTTTTTGTGTGTAACTTACAGTTTTGAAATTGTAACTTCTTGACCTATGGTCGCTTGGCACTGCACTTTTTCGATTTCTTAAAACATAGGCGGAGTTTTCGCTGCCATTACGTGTTGTTGTGGCTGTGTGGTGTTCATTATTTTCGTAGTGTGTTTGGCTTGGTGAGGCTTGTGATTTTTTTTGTTGACCTATCGGAAGAGAGAATTTTCCACATGACTTCCCTTCTTTTGTCTTATGAGCCTCAGAAATACCCACATCACATATTAGTGCCCAATGAGAGCTCTTGTCTCGGTGTTAGCCTATGAGATACGAGTATAGTCTCGCATCTCTCTCTACCATTCACACTATTTGCGAAAACATCTTGACTAAATCATGAAAGTTCTCGCAGTTCTTGGAACACCTTTGGTGTCGCTGAGTCTGGCAGGATCGTAGCTTCTTCCTTAATCAGCAGACTCGACTGTCACTGGCAAGTTGCTTGCAAGCGTAAACCATTGTTAATTTCTGAGGTGCTGGTGCCATAGTGTCTGCAGGAGACGTAAGTCCACCTTTACTCAAAAGGATGTCTGCAGCAGCACATTACACTGGTGTGACGGATACTCGGCAACTTTGAAAGGGGATTGAAAGCAACATATCCAGGTAGTGCTTCCCCATACCAATTTCTTTTCTTTTGCTCTGGCGTTATCTGTGTGACTCAGTCAGGGCGTTAACGACAAAATGGGTTCAGTTAGCTTGTTTGTCAGCCTATCGAGGTGGCGCAGTGATTAGCACACTGCACTCGCATTCGGGAGGACGACGGTTCAATCCCACGTCCTGCCATCCTGATTTAGGTTTTCCGTGATTTCCCTAAATCGCTCCAGGCAAATGCCGGGATGGTTCCTTTGAAAGGGCACGGCCGACTTCCTTCCCCGTCCTTCCCTAATCCGATGAGAACGATGACCTCGCTGTTTCGTCTCTTCCCTCAAAACAACCAACCAACCTAAATCATAAATCAACACTTCGAAATAATTCACTGTCAATTTAGGGCCACTTGCCGTATAGTAGAAGAGACAAGTACCAATCAGTAACTTGTTCCTGATATTCTTTGCGACACAGAAAATATTATTCCAATGAATGCTGAAAATTGCTACTTAGCTTGGAGTTGTCGAGTGTCCGACGGGGTCTACACCGTCTTCTCGTAGCTGAAGTGTCGATTGCTCCATCACGTGCTGTGGAAGGGTGTCACTGCATTCCGGCTGTTCGTTTTCCTCACTGAATCTCTCCTCTCCTCTCAGGTGTCATTCTCTGAGCTTTTGTTTCGGATTACTTTGATTCTGAATGCACAAAGCTCTATGCAATATTCGTCGGGAATAGTCCCCCATGTGGTCGCCTTAGTGTTTGGGTATCATTCTAAGTTCGACTAGAAATCCCTCCATTACACGCATTATAAGGCTACCACTGACGCCAGTGACTTTGACCTTCGTCGACTTGGCGAACCATCAAGAATAATCCTCACGGGTGTGTTGGTCAGCCGCTGAGAGGAAAAACAGCTTTCGGTTGCCTAGGGACACGTTATCTCATCATGTTTGTCACCTGTCTGTTCCGTGCATTTGAAAGCCTATGTCCACTTCTAGTTATGATCTAACATGTAATTAAAATTATTAACCTTTTCTACTGTCATGTCAGAGTTTTCTGTGTACATTACGAGAGGTTCTCGTTTGTTTAACAAGGGAAGGTGTCACAGATTTACTTCAAACTTTGTACACCTTTAGTAGACCATTAAAACAACATAATGTGCAAGTAGTAAGGTGCGCTTCTCTGGCAATTCCGAGATAATCGCAAGATGTTATGTGTCTGTTATGTACCTGATGTATTTGTGCGTAAGTGCTGGACGTTAGAGTTCGTGCTGGTCAAGCGGTGGCTCTCTCCTGATTCCAGCACTAGCTTTGTCAAGAGCAGAGTTGCGCTCTACCAAAACTGCGGTCCAGTAGTTTTGGTACAGCGCATGAATGGCGAAGTACACGGTAGGATTACCGGTAATGTTGGCAGCATTGGTAGGGAAACAAACATATATGAGTGTGTGAGAGGGAAACTGGGAGCCAACGACTTCTCTTTCATTTTTGTTTGTTTGTTTGTTTTGATCATAATTAGAACCGCACATCGTTCAGTGTTAGTCCGTGGAATATTTTATATCCTTAAAAAATAGAAGCCGGCAGGGTAGCGCAGCGTGTTCGGTCAGAGCGCTGGCTGGTCTCTGTAATAAAAAAACTGAGTGAAGGGATCAACAACGATCTTCAACGGATGCCATGTGACGTCGCTACGACCAAATACAACGAACAATAACTAACAAAATGCGAAAAAAAAGAAAAGAAGGTGGTTAGCGTTCGAGCTACGTAAGATGAAGGAGTATGAGACGACGGTTCGACTCCCGCTGAAACTTAACTTTTAATCTTTGCGTTTTTTCGTTACTGGTCATATTATTTAATTTATAAGACATTTGAGAGGTAATATAGTTAAAAAACACGCGTATTTGCGTGAGGTTTTAGTGAATTTCATGTTATTTGACTACTTACCATTTTTAATTAAATTTAGTTATTATTATAAACATATTTATAACTATCGACAAGTAAATGAAGAAACACACAGAATTTTCCTGAAAATGTATACCTGTCGTCATTTACGCAATCCCTTATAGATGTAGTCTGCTAAGGTACCCGGGACGACAGCTTCGAGCTGCAGACACAGAGGCAGGTCCCATTTGGCAGTTAACCTGCATAACGGTGAGACGTTGCTAATGTACCAGGAACGAATAGTTTAAGTTCAAATTTTTTGAATACCACAGAATTTACACTTGTACTACTAAAATGAAGGTTTGAGCGGGAGTCTAGCTGTCTCCTCATACACGTTCGTCTTACAAAGCTCGAACGCCAACCATTTGACCATCATGAACTCTAACGTTCGGCACCTACGCACAGATACGTCACGTACCCAACAGACGCGTAAATCTTCTCTTGCGATTTTCTCAGAATTGCACCTCACTACTTGCATATTACGTTGTTGTTATGGCCTACTAAAGGCGTACAAAGTTTGAAGTAAATTCGTGAACCCAACGTCGCAGCCTCCCCTTGTGAGTGTCACAAAAGGGCCGCTCTGTCCTTAAAGGCACACGATTCGAGTAAGAATTAAATACATCAGACTAAAATATTGTTATTTCAGTACAATCTGACTTGCTTATTGCTTGCCCTGTTAAGAGGAGTATCGAGTTATCTATGTAGAGTCTGTTGAAAGGAGTTAATTATGAGGGTGACTGCAATTTCTTCCGCTCTGCTTATGATGACACTGAAATTACAGGTGGAAACCAATCTTAACCTACTATTAATCACATCAGGCGGATATCTCGGTCAAAGTGGAAGTGATGACACACATGCCAGCATTTTCCTTTCATTAATCCATCTCTCTGTCGTACGTTGCCGCACTGGATTTTCGAATTAGTTGGAGTAGGAAAGGAGTCAGGAGTGCAGACGCATATTGTCATTTATCAAACGTGCTAACGCAAAGAATATAATGGTAATCTTCTTTCCGAGAAGTTGGCTATATTTTAAAATATTTAACAAGTGGCAAAAGCCAGTGAACAAGATATGAGAGGGCCTGACAGACCTCTCTCACTAGGATTACGTTAAATCATCATCTCAGAGATGTAATATCATGTAACTCAGGATCAGGGTCTTCGAGGTTACCAAGCATTCTGTAAGAACGACGGAAAACTGCAATTGTTGAACCGTAATCGAATGTGAATTTTAAAAACATTTAATGCCATATACCTCCACAAACCTATCACTAGGTAATATCACATAGAATCGATGTTGTAGAGGGTGTAAAAGATGTACCAACGTGCTATTAAACGGATCTTCTCTTGCACTATACAATAAAAAAATTGATGCTAGTTAAATAATAATCCTGTCATGTATCGAAAAATGTGTGGTCGTTGCACTCACTACCCGGGTGCAATGCAGGAGATGCACCCCAATAAGTTTTTGTTATTTTATATGGAGCTCTATACAGAAAAAACCTGCCATGTCAAGTGCTGGAAATAGATTTTCTACATAGCAATGTTAATGGTATCGCATTCCATATGACTAAGAGTCCAGTTTTAAAAATAGAGCAGGACTAAGTGTAAAATCAATGTTGTCAGTTATGACAGGGTGAACTGCCCGTAACGAACAATAGACATGAGCATCTGTGTGCATTCAAACTGTATGACGTGGCGCCGGCTAGTCCAGATTTGCATCATGCAGGAGAAACCGGCAAGCTGGGACTTGAAGTCAAGCTGATGTGGGACCACGTGACGTCATGCGGTGCATGGTCAGTTCCGACTAACATCGACAGTGAATTGGATGCGGGCATCCAGCCTAGGTAGGCATAACATGGTCATCGGCAGCAACTGAGAACTCGTTTTTGGTGCGATCCAGCAGTTCTGTCCGGCTGCTATTTTATTTAGATAAGCACATAAACATACCTATCCTTTTCCCATCATAAACGTCTAAATTTAAGACAAGTCATTGCCAAACGTAGGGGAGCAGGCTGTAACATCATGGGAACACCCAATACCTATTTTCGATCGCCTTGAATTTGTGGAACTATGACATTTTAGATAGAATTCTGATCTTAGAATGTATGAAATGTGGTAACCACAAAGGCTCCACCCGTTTTCCAAGACCCATCATATTGTTTTTGATGTCATAGAGCTGGGGAAATCTGACACCCATGTAGGCTACACCTGTTTTTTCAGGTCCGCCATTTTGAATGTTTTGAATTTTGCACCAACAGGACAACGCTCTTGGATTTCCCGCCATTTTACACTTAAGTGAATTGAACTCTGAGCTTTGGCATCACAGGTGTGGGGAAGTCCTTATGTTTTTCATTACTGTCAAATTTTTAATTTCCCACCATTTTATACGAAGGGCAGTTGACCTATGTTAGAGATGTGGCGAGTGAAATCTGGTGGCAATGCTGACCCCAACTAAACCCCCACAGCTACTCTACTAAAATAACATCACAGCAACAGTAAGCCTATAAATGGTGGTAAAGAGCTTAACCACAAAATAATTACTATTATGGATTTTTATCGATATACCCACATATATGTGCGTTGAAGCACGCTTTTTTCTGCATAGTCATTATTACTACTCATACAACCGCTTCCCTTCTGGCTCCTGCCTATAACAGAATGTAAGCATATGGGTGTGCCAAAGTTGAATGTAAGAAGGGGGGAGGGGAAGGAGGTAGAAGAAAGAAAAAATGAGAAAGGGTAGTGGTGAACATGAAGCAAAGGAGAAGAAAGATGAAAAAGGTGGAAAAAGAAAGGGTAGTGCAGAGAGGAAGGAGGGATTGGATGATGAGTTTGGAAAGATGTCTGAGAGAGATCGCATGCCTGATTTAGGAGACAGAAAAAAAGAGCTAAGAAACAGAGAGGGAGGAGGTAGTGCCAGACAGAATGAGAAGGTGAGTGGAGGGGAGCAGAATGAGATTATGTCGTCCTAAGAGAATGGAAAGTTAGATGGGAAGGGAGGGGGGGAGTGTAAGAGAGGTAGAAAGAGGGAAAGAGAGCGATGAGGCAGAGAGAGAGAGAGAGAGAGAGAGAGAGAGAGAGAGAGTGGGATGAGAGAAGGCGTAGTATGACAGAGAGTAAGTTAGACTGAAGGGAAGCAGAGAGTAGGTCTTTTTGCACGCCGACTAAGCGTTACTTCCAGCAGCCAATAAAAGAAATTCAATTTGTAGCTTACACAAATTCGGTGCAATTAAGTTGTGTGCACGTGCCGTGGCCACGATGGGAGAATTGCAACAGGCAGGCGGAACCTCTACTGGGAGCAGAAGCCATTACCACTGGCGGACTCCCCTGGTGCACACCCACTGAAATAGACACTGCCTGCGCAGGGAGAACGCTTCCAGTGTTCACTTACCCCTTCTACGGCGTCATCATTGTGGCATCCAAAGTTTGGATCCGCTCATAGAATACCACCATTACAATAAATACTATTTTCCAAACTGTAGAACTAAGTCGGTACTCGGACTGAAGTACACGATAGGACACCAGTGCATCACATTTATTTATTTTTAGTTCTGGAGATGTATCGCAGGTCGCAACAACAGACCATGAGCGAAAATCTCAGTAAGTTGACTTTTAGCCAGTAATTATTAGCTGATATTACATACTGTACGCTGTTTGTTACTGAAGGGATTTGGCGCTAGTCTGTTCAGATTCAACGATACACAGTAAGGTAGTCAACTACTTCGTTATGTTACGTTCCGAGACATAAGCGCGAAGAATAATGGTACTCACGTGAAAACATTTCTGTTATTGGTAAAAAGACAGTCACTGCGTGAAGTTCTTACGAAAACTATACGTTTTGGATAAAAGGTACTGATTAGTAAAAATGGAAAATATATCCTTTTTATAAATCCAGACGCCTTTCTCTTGCCCCAATCTAATATTTATGTACGTTCCAGTCCCTCTAATATTAAAGGAGTTTATGCTGAAGATACCTTCTTGTAGTTTAATCAGGAACAATAAAATTTTCCTTTTACATGTGGTACTTACAAATTTGAAACAATTCCCATCAGAAATTTTACCTGAATAAAATATGACTTACAGTTTCTAGAATGAAATTTTCAGTCTACAGCGGAGTGCGCGCTGATATGAAACTTCCTGGCAGATTAAAACTGTGTGCCGGACCGAGACTCGAACTCGGGACCTTTGTCTTACGCGGTCAAGTGCTCTACCATTTGAGCTACCCAAGCACGACTCACGCCCCGTCCTCACAGCTTTAATTCCGCCAGTAGCTCGTCTCCTACCTTCCAAACTTCACAGAAGTTCTCCTGCGAACCGAATTCGAGTCTCGGTCCGGCACACAGTTTTAATCTGCCAGGAAGTTTCATGACTTGCAGTTACTCGTTTGGTTTTCTAAAATCTGTTTTTCCTCTCATCTGATCATGGCTTGGATGGCGCACTAACCTGTGACGAATCAGGTGATAATCACGTCAAGATCTTTTCGTAACTTTTGTTAACTTTTTTCGTATGGAATTCTCCCTTTCTTTTCACAGTAGTTTTTGTTTGACTCTCAAACTTATTGACCAAATGGGAGAAAATTGCAGTATTATTAATGGTGTTTACAAGTTTGCAAATATGTCTTACGTAACTTACAATTTAACGCTTGTTTGATTTTCAGTTTTAGCTATATATTCCTGGCACCATGAAATTTTTGCAAAAATGGATTCGGTATCAATATGCTGATCGTTTTGTATTCCCAAGTGAGAAAGCGTTTGACACATACGGCGACCATAAACAATTGCAATACAATGCAGCGTTTTACCACATCGGTAAAAACTCAAGGGCATGTTGGAATAAGTTTGGAACGTTAAATTTGTATCATAGTCGAACCAGCAGTAAAGTCCTTCCGCAGTTTGAACAAACATTTTCGTAAACAATTTGGTTCAATAATTTCCTGAATACTAACTGTAAGGGTTATTTCGTTTTACTTTCATTGACAAATCATCTGCTGTTGCTAGCAGCTGTTTCCAGCCAGCGACAGTGACAATGCCAATGCAAAACTACAACAAAATAAAGTGTCGCAAAAAGAGGCAGATACTGGCAGTACTTCGTCCGCGGACGTTTTGCTTGCAGAAGAAACTTCAAAGACAACCAACAGATGCACGCTTTAGAATAACGTTCATTTTCCTCTAATTTCCTGAATATTGAGGGGGAAAAAACAATAATTTTGAAGGGAGGCTCTTGAATATATTTTGAGGAATCAAGAATTCCTCGTGTAAGAACAGGCATCCGGCAAAAACCAGAATGAAACTCCCAATGGCGCTCAGCACTGGCAGTCTGCTACCACATAAGCAAAAAATCTTTGACCTAAATGTATATCTAACAATCATCGTCCACAAAAACGAAGGGCTGGAGTTTCCGTACTTTCAACATTGCAGCCCAGTCAGAAATCGTGATAATCTAATATACAGGGTGTTACAAAAAGGTACGGCCAAACTTTCAGGAAACATTCCTCACACACAAATAAAGAAAAGATGTTATGTGGACATGTGTCCGGAAACGCTTAATTTCCATGTTAGAGCTCATTTTCGTTTCGTCAGTATGTACTGTACATCCTCGATTCACCGCCAGTTGGCCCAATTGAAGGAAGGTAATGTTGACTTCGGTGCTTGTGTTGACATGCGACTCATTGCTCTACAGTACTAGCATCAAGCACATCAGTACGTAGAATCAACAGGTTAGTGTTCATCACGAACGTGGTTTTGCAGTCAGTGCAATGTTTACAAATGCGGAGTTGGCAGATGCCCATTTGTTGTATGGATTAGCACGGGGCAATAGCCGTGGCGCGGTACGTTTGTATCGAGGCAGATTTCCAGAACGAAGGTGTCCCGACAGGAAGATGTTCGAAGCAATTGATCGGCGTCTTAGGGAGCACGGAACATTCCAGCCTATGACTCGCGACTGGGGAAGACCTAGAACGACGAGGACACCCGCAATGGACGAGGCAATTCTTCGTGCAGTTGACGATAACCCAAATGTCAGCTGTACAAGGTAACGTTGACCACGTCACTGTATGGAGAGTGCTACGGGACAACCAGTTGTTTCCGTACCATGTACAGCGCGTGCAGGCACTATCAGCAGCTATTGGCCTCCACGGGTACACTTCTGCGAATGGTTCATCCAATAATGTGTCAATCCCTATTTCAGTGCAAATGTTCTCTTTACGGATGAGGCTTCATTCCAACGTGATCAAATTGTAAATTTTCACAATCAACATTTGTGGGCTGACGAGAATCCGCACGCAGTTGTGCAATCACGTCATCAACACAGATTTTCTGTGAATGTTTGGGCAGGCATTGTTGGTGATGTCTTGATTGGGCCCCATGTTCTTCCATCTACGCTCAATGGAGCACGTTATCATGATTTCATACGGGATACTCTACCTGTGCTCCTAGGACATGCGCCTTTACAAGTACGACACACCATGTGGTTCATGCACGATGGAGCTCCTGCACATTTCAGTCGAAGTGTTCGTACGCTTCTCAACAACAGATTAGGTGACCGATGGATTGGTAGAGACGGACCAATTCCATGGCCAGCACGCTCTCCTGACCTCAACCCTCTTCACTTTCATTTATGGGGGCATTTGAAAGCTCCTGTCTACGCAACCCCGGTACCAAATGTAGAGACTCTTCGTTCTCGTATTGTGGACGGCTGTGATACAATACCCCATTCTCCAGGACTGCATCAGCGCATCAGGGATTCCATGCGGCGGAGGGTGGATGCATGTATCCTCGCTAACGGAGGACATTTTGAACATTTCCTGTAACAAAGTGTTTGAAGTCACGGTGGTACGTTCTGTTGCTGTGTGTTTCCATTCCATGATTAATGTGATTTGAAGAGAAGTAATGAAATGAGCTCGAACATGGAAAGTAAGCGTTTCCGGACACATGTCCACATGACATATTTTCTTTCTTTGCGTGTGAGGAAGGTTTCTTGAAAGTTTGGCCGTACCTTTTTGTAACACCCTGTATAAGAAACTATCAGCCTCGATTGCGGTAATGAAACCAATCTTTACTTAGGTTTCAGCCCAAATAATTGAAGAAGGCTCAATTATTTGGGCTGAAACCTAGGTAAAGGTTGATTTGATTAACGCAATTAAGGGCTGAAGTATTTACACGCGGAGTGTCTATGTTTACGAGACCTTCTCCCTGATTGGGAATATTACGTAGTTTATGGATTGTGTGGTCTGCAACAATGCCTTTTCAGAAGTGTTGACGAATGTAAATGAAGAATGGATGAGAATAATACGTGAGATGTAGTGCTGATACAGCCCATAAAGAAGCGTAATTAACCTTGTCTTTGTATACAGTCTACAGATGAAGATATCTCTTGTCCTATCGTTCAAAATTAATGTCCTATCTTTGGATGCCAGCAGTTCCAGCCGCTAGTGTAAAAAGACAACACCACATCTGATTATGTAACAGTAACGTTCCCAGACTGATAATGTGGCTTCGTAACAAAGCATACATAGACCCCGCCGTGCACAGAAAATAACATGACGGGCGAGAATAGCTCGAGAACGTTTTAGGTAAGGGTATTACGGAACACTTTTTCCTTCAGTGGTGCTCAGTGCCGTGCTGTGTAGACAATGGCGTTGAATTTGCGACACACAAAGCGGAGGCGTTTGCAACTTTTCTCGATAAGAGTTCATAGCAGTTTTCACGGATGTTAGAAGGGATTGGCACAATGACATTTCGGCGAACATATTCCTCATATCTTTAGTGGGATTGAACGTATAACCCACAACATAAAACTATTCGCTGCTCACGAGAGATCACCGGAAACTTACTAGTGAAATGAGCCTGGACGTTCTTCTGCTGGAATTTCACGCCGAGGTACCTTCAGCGTAGTATCTGTGGGTATCGATACTTCTCTCAGTATTATGAAATCACTAGTGCCTTGCAAGTTATGTCTGAATTCTCGGTTGCAGTCAGCTTTTAAAGAGGCTAATACATTCGATGTGTGAACACAGTCACTGATCCCATGAAGAACACTTAATGTTCTTGCTGTACTTTCGTACACAGAGTTCATTTGTGTTGCGTTAAATTTTCGGACATAATGTTTCCTGTAATGGCATCATGATGACATCATCGTAAAGCGATGCTAAAGTTTCACATGGAATTCTGTCACAGCTTTAAAGATTATAATTTTTGTTTCAAGTCATTCCATTTTAAGCAAAAACGTTTATTTGTTTTAGACTGCTAAGATAGCCATTATGTCTCTATAAAATTGCACGTACAGGTCGCTAAGCTATACCGCAAGTGATACAATCAAGTAAGATGACTTGGTAGTCTTACAGTAGCTATTTCCACACGTCAAGAATATCAGCGATCACCCTTAGGGAAACAGTTGACTTTCCTTAAAGCAAATGCTTGATGTTATGTAAGGTTTTTTTTGTTTTTTTTGTTTTTTTTTTTTTTTTTTTAAGTGAGGAAGTTTAGTGTTTAACGTCGCGTCGACAACAAGGTCATTAGAGTCGGAGCACAAATTCTGACTAGCTAAACATGGGGGAAGGAAACGGGCCGTGCCCTTTTAAAGGAACCATCCCGGCCTTCAGTGATTTAGGGAAATCACGGGTAACCTAAATCTGTAGAGCAGACGAGGATTTGAACAGTTGTCCAGTATGCCAGTCACGGCCAAGGATCTTCACTCTGGGCAGGGAACTAACTTTAAGGGTTACAACACAAGAGTAGAAGCGCATGGCTATGAAAATCTAATCATAGAGAGCCTATCATTCGGGTCTATTTCAGAAATAAAAAAAATTGAGATGCTTATTATTATTATAAACTGGTAGTAAGTCCTGTTCAGCGGAAATCATACGTTTAGCCACAATAGTGGTTTTGTATTAACGCTCCAACTTACGTGTAAAATTTTTCACTGAGAGGATTCTGCGCTGACTGTCAGAGACGCGTAGTACTTACCTGAAACAAAAACAAAACAAAAAATAAACTACAAATACTATACTGAAACATAATGACAAGAAATAAATTTTGTAAAATGTTAAAATAATGAGAGAACTGCTCGTGTCTGACGTGTAACACGTCTGTCGTAAACATTAGTACCTGACAAACGTGAGATAATTACACATACGAGTATTTTATGTGTAACTTTTCAAATCTTTACGGTAACACCTCGTTAGGTGCATAAGGGAAGGAAACACGGGGTTTACGTCGGCAGTTATTAAACAGGAAGGATAGATTTTAGCGTCTGAATTGAGGAAGGCTATATGTTTGTGTGTCGTCGACGTCAGGGTAGTTGGAGTCTGTGCACTTGTTCAGGAGGGAAACGATAGAGGCAGAAAATATCCAGTCTTCTTGAAGGAATCATGACAGCTTTTAACAGAAGCAATTTTAGGGAAATCGTGAGGAATGTTAATTAGGATGGCTGGAGTTCCAGGTTTATGCGTTAAGATGTTGGGCAGCGTTCAGTTAGTGTCTTTGTGCAGTCCAGTTTAGGAAGTTAACCTCGTTTTGTTAGACCCAACATGGCGTGATATTTGCTTTGAGATGACTAGTATTATACTGGAACACAAAAAAGGCCCTATGAAAATAACTGTTGCTATAATCTGTTGTCTAAAATGTATGGATGAACTCTTTCATTTTGACATCGACCCAAAGTAGTGGTCCTAGCCTGAGGCAGGAAATTGCCCAAACTATTACAATCGACCGATCTTCACTGTCTGCCTACCACACACTGATAGCCGTTCACTATTCGCAAGGCATCCGAGACACCCCTTCATGCAACCGACTCCCGTTCATAAGACTAATGACGGTATGTTTCTATAGTTCGACGGCGTGCATTCTTTCTTGGGGACAGCGGTCTTCGGCCTCCAGCACCACCACGAAAACCAGGTCATTTATTTTACAATGCAGCGTTCTTTTGCGCCTTAAGTTTATCAAAACAATGAATGGATGCGGTGTTACCTTGACGTTTCCATTTCATCGCAACAACGCCAACGCATCGAAACCCCACGTGAAATCTTCCTGGCCGCATTGTATGTCAGATCTCCCCATTGATTCGTACTGACAGGAAACATGTCTTTAATTAGGTGTTCCTTGACTTCAAATAGGCGTTCGATCCAGTTCTTCAGTTGTGCGTCAAAAATAAAATACGAACTTACGAATATGTTCCTGACTAGTTTGTAAGACTCAATAACAAAGAGGCAGGTCGTTTCGAAACAAGGAAAAAATCGTCGGATATGAAAGGAACTTTGGGCGGACCACAAGGAACTGTTATAGGACCGTTGCTTTTCACTATGTATGTAAATGATGTGATGGGTAACGTCCGAAACTCCATGAGCCTGTTTGCCTACCATGCTGTTGTATGTAGGTGAGTTACAATGCCACAGAAATTTAGCCAAATGCAGGGACGCCAGCAGAGAATCAACCTTACCCTCAGAATTAACGCGTGCAACGTCTTTTGTGCAAAAAGTCCTACCTAAAAGAGTGGCGAGCTGCCACGTTCTCAGACACAGCTGAGTTAAGGTTAGCCTCCACCAGAGGGCGCACAGTGCAAAACTTACATATGTTTCCGCCTTGCCACATACACAGAAGAGCCGAAACATTATGACCACCTGCTTAATAACTTGTTGGTCCATCTTCGGAACGCAATACGTCACAGATTCTGCGTATCAAGGATTCGACAGTTTGTTGATAGGTTTGTGGAGGTATGTCGCACCAGATGTCCACGCACAAGGCATACAATTTCCTTAAACAGCGGGCCGCTGATCTGTGTACGCGGTGATGGCGCCTGATAGCGACTAAAATGGGTTCCATTGGATTCACATCAAGCGAAATTCATGGTCAAGACATCAACGCCAGTACACTATTATGTTCCTCAAGCCACTGTAGCACGGCTGTGGCTTTGGGACACGGACAATTATGCTGCTGGGAGAGGACATCGCCGGCGGGGAAGACCTCGAGCATGATGGGTTGCAGATGGTCTGCAGCTGTCAGCGTGTCTTGGGTTACTACCACCGGTCCCATGCGAGCACAGCAGAATGTCTCCCATAGCACAGTACTGCTCCCGTCAGCCAGCGTTCTAGGATCGGTGCACATTTCAAGCTGTCGTTCGCGTGGATGACGGCGTTTGTGGAGACGACCACCGACCTGTTGTTGAAAAAAAGTGATTCATCCGACGAGGCGACAAGTTTCCACTCGTCCACGATCCAATCTCGATGATCCCGTGACCACTGCAATCGTAATTGACGAGATCGTTAGACCAACATGTGAACACGTAGAGGTCGTCTACTGCGGAGCGCCATGTTCAACAACGTATAATGAGCGGTGTGCTCAGAAACACACGTGCGCCAGCATTTTGCTGTTTCGGCAGAGGTCCCGCAGATCGCTACCTATCTTGCCGTACAGAGCAAGCAAGCCTTCAAATCCCACGTTCTGTGCAGAGTCGTGGACGTTCAACCACCTATCGCCCAGTGGTAGTTTCACTCTTGTTCTACCACTTTCCGCGGACGCCCACTACAGTAGCACGTGGGCATTCGACCAGTTACGAGATACTCGTTCATAGGGTTTGGGTAATAATAAGGTCACCTTTGTCAAAGCCGCTTACGGCAGTAAATTGCCCCGTTTGCGCCCCTGTCGTCGCTAGAACGATTGCCTGTCCGTCTTTGGTCCGTTTATATACTTTCCTTACCGTGTCACGTTCTCGTAACGCCATCAGGCGACATCCAACCTCGCGGTAGGCAGTGATCATAATGCTTTGGCTTATCAGTGTAAATGTTTCTCGAGCGAACATCCGTCCACTAAACGCGAGTGTAACCCGACAAACGGCTCCGGTGAACTCAGCATCGGCAGCACCTCAAGACATCAGCAGGAGTGTGTCTACAGCCTTCGCCAAGAAGAGCCCAACTGGACACACTACATACGTTCGTAGCTATCGTTCACTGAATTCAGGAGTGCATCAGAGTTAAAGGCACATCAGTGCAAGTGGACACTGAACCACTGCCACACACTATCTTCATCCTACAGTTAAGCATTATAAAGATACTACACTACTGGCCATTAAAATAGCTACACCAAGAATACATGCTAATGATAAACTGGTATTCGTTGGACAAATATATTACACGAGAACTGACATGTGATTACATTTTCACGCAATTTGGGTGCATGTATCCTGAGAAATCAGTACCCAGAACAACCACCTCTGGCCGTAATAACGGCCTTGATACGCCTGGGCATTGAGTCAAACAGAGCTTGGATAACGTGTACAGGTACAGCTGCCCATGCAGGTTCAACACGATACCACAGTTCATCAAGAGTAGTGACTGGCGTATTGTGACGAGCCAGTTGCTCGCCCACCATTGACTAGACGTTTTCAGTTGGTAAGAGATCTGGAGAGTGTGCTGGCCAGGGCAGCAGTCGAACATTTTCTGTATCCAGAAAGGCCCGTACAGGACCTGCAACATGCGGTCGTGCATTATCCTGCTGAAATGTAGGGTTTCTCAGGGATCGAATGAAGGGTAGAGCCACGGGTCGTAACACATCTGAAATGTAACGTCCACTGTTAAAAGTGCCGTCAATGCGAACAAGAGGTGACCGAGACGTGTAACCAATGGCACCCATCAAGGGTAACCACAGCCATGGTCTAGGAGCTGATAGTCCATGCTGCTGCAAACGTCGTCGAACTGTTCGTGCAGATGGTTGTTGTCTTGCAAACGCCCCCATGTGTTGACTCAGGGATCGAGACGTGGCTGCACATCTGTTGACTCAGGGATCGAGACGTGGCTGCACGATCCGTTACAGCCATGCGGATAAGATGCCTGTCATCTCGACTGCTAGTGATACGAGGCAGTTGGGATCCAGCACGGCGTTCCGTATTTCCCTCCTGAACCCACCGATTCCATTTTCTGCAAACAGTCATTGGATCTCGACCTACGCGAGCAGCAGTGTCGCGATACGATAAACCGCAATCGCGATAGGCTACAATCCGACCTTTATCAATGTCGGAAACGTGGTGGTACGCATTTCTCCTCCTTACACGAGGCATCACAACAACGTTTCACCAGGCAACGCCGGTCAACTGCTGTTTGTGTATGAGAAATCGGTTGGAACCTTTCCTCATGTCAGCACGTTCTAGGTGTTGCCACCGGCGCCAACCTTGTGTGAATGCTCTCAAAAGCTAATCATGTGCATATCACAGAATCTTCTTCCTGCCGGTTAAATTTCGCGTCTGTAGTACGCCATATTCGTGTTGTAGCAATTTTAATGGCCAGTAGTGTATTAATACAGTAATGTAAATCGTAGCTAATCCTTTGTTGCCATCGTTTTGCCGTAGCTGTTGCCTAACCGTGTGTACATGAAATGTATTCGCAGTTGCGAATACGGATAACCATGATCTGTAGAATGGAATGACGACAGTGAAAGTTTGTGCCGGACCGGGACTCGAACCCGGATTTGCCGCTTTACGCGAGAGGTTGCCAAAACCGCTTTCGCTATCCGTGCACGGTCAGACTCAAACTTCCATATTTCGTCCTTCATGCGCCACAGTCTGCACTCGGACGCAACACGGAATTCTCGTACAGGGGGATGACATATTAGGTCACTGCCTGGTATCGGCGGATAAATACGATAGTGCAGTGCCTGTGTTAAGAAGAACGATGCAATGTGCCTTTGGACATGCATCGTACTTCTTAGTAGCAAACACACTCTAATATCGTAACCGTATTTAGCCCAGTGGCGATGCTGTGTACTTTCTGCGTGCAAGCAAGCCACCTCAGAACAGTAACTACACTCCTGGAAATGGAAAAAAGAACACATTGACACCGGTGTGTCAGACCCACCATACTTGCTCCGGACACTGCGAGAGGGCTGTACAAGCAATGATCACACGCACGGCACAGCGGACACACCAGGAACCGCGGTGTTGGCCGTCGAATGGCGCTAGCTGCGCAGCATTTGTGCACCGCCGCCGTCAGTGTCAGCCAGTTTGCCGTGGCATACGGAGCTCCATCGCAGTCTTTAACACTGGTAGCATGCCGCGACAGCGTGGACGTGAACCGTATGTGCAGTTGACGGACTTTGAGCGAGGGCTTATAGTGGGCATGCGGGAGGCCGGGTGGACATACCGCCGAATTGCTCAACACGTGGGGCGCGAGGTCTCCACAGTACATCGATGTTGTCGCCAGTGGTCGGCGGAAGGTGCACGTGCCCGTCGACCTGGGACCGGACCGCAGCGACGCACGGATGCACGCCAAGACCGTAGGATCCTACGCAGTGCCGTAGGGGACCGCACCGCCACTTCCCAGCAAATTAGGGACACTGTTGCTCCTGGGGTATCGGCGAGGACCATTCGCAACCGTCTCCATGAAGCTGGGCTACGGTCCCGCACACCGTTAGGCCGTCATCCGCTCACGCCCCAACATCGTGCAGCCCGCCTCCAGTGGTGTCG
Organism: Schistocerca americana; assembly: GCF_021461395.2. NCBI lineage: Eukaryota > Metazoa > Arthropoda > Insecta > Orthoptera > Acrididae > Schistocerca > Schistocerca americana. The sequence continues at coordinate 248,624,740 of NC_060130.1, read as the reverse complement.
CGACAGGCGTGAATGGAGGGACGAATGGAGACGTGTCGTCTTCAGCGATGAGAGTCCCTTCTGCCTTGGTGCCAATGATGGTCGTATGCGTGTTTGGCGCCGTGCAGGTGAGCGCCACAATCAGGACTGCATACGACCGAGGCACACAGGGCCAACACCCGGCATCATGGTGTGGGGATCGATCTCCTACACTGGCCGTACATCACTGGTGATCGTCGAGGGGACACTGAATAGTGCACGGTACATCCAAACCGTCATCGAACCCATCGTTCTACCATTCCTAGACCGGCAAGGGAACTTGCTGTTCCAACAGGACAATGCACGTCCGCATGTATCCCGTGCCACCCAACGTGCTCTAGAAGGTGTAAGTCAACTACCCTGGCCAGCAAGATCTCCGGATCTGTCCCCCATTGAGCATGTTTGGGACTGGATGAAGCGTCGTCTCACGCGGTCTGCACGTCCGGCACGAACGCTGGCCCAACTGAGGCGCCAGGTGGAAATGGCATGGCAAGCCGTTCCACAGGACTACATCCAGCATCTCTACGATCGTCTCCATGGGAGAATAGCAGCCTGCACTGCTGCGAAAGGTGGATATACACTGTACTAGTGCCGACATTGTGCATGCTCTGTTGCCTGTGTCTATGTGCCTGTGGTTCTGTCAGTGTGATCATGTGATGTATCTGACCCCACGAATGTGTCAATAAAGTTTCCCCTTCCTGGGACAATGAATTCACGGTGTTCTTATTTCAATTTCCAGGAGTGTACTTCTCGGGGTAGGATGTTCTCTTCCAGCTACATTTATATGTTGGACGCAACTGTATTTGGTGAATACAAAAAATGGTTCAAATGGCTCTGAGCACTATGGGACTTAACATCGGAGGTTATCACTCACCTAGAACTTAGAACTACTTAAACCTAACTAATCTAAGGACATCACACACATCCGTTCCCGAAGCAGGATTCGAACCTGCGACCGTAGCAGTCGCGCGGTTCCGGACTGAAGCGCCTAGAACCGCTCGGCCACCGAGGCTGGCAAAACTATTATTAACCCTGTTATTCAGTACTATATGTCAGCCAGAGATACTATGGAGGATTAGCAGAGAAAAGATAGACAGGACTGTGAAAGGAGCTAGCCGTTTCTTTTTTACTTGTTTGATCAGTCAGCGCGTGAGCATCACTGAGCTGTTAACCCAAATTCTGTGTCGGACGCCGCAAGGGCGTAGCGCTGTTATTCCGACAGCACACGTTCTAAGAAAAGTTAAGCACATCACGAAATGACCATGAGCGTAACATCAACGAAACTGAGCTTACCGGCAGTGTTCTTGGCGCACGATATCCACGAATGTAATTAAAGTGGTAGACGATACACTCTCCACTGCCTGCCATAGGTTGTGTGCTGAATGTAGACGTTAACGTATTGTGTCTGCAGTTGTATAAGTTCAGTTTTGTAAGCCTGTTTCAGACTTCATTGCATTAATAGACTATTCGTGATGGGCGAGTCTACTACGTGTACTCTGGCGTGTTTTCCTGTAACGAGACTCGGATGACACGAGTGACCGCCGGCTGGAGTGGCCGAGCGGTTCTAGGCGCTTCAGTGTGGAACCGTGGGCCGCTACGGTCGCAGGTTCGAATCCTGCCTTGGGCATGGATATGTGGGATGTCCTTAGGTTAGTTAGGTTTAAGTAGTTCTAAGTTCTAGGGGTCTGATAACCTCAGAAGTTAAGTCCCATAGTGCTCAGAGCCATTAGAACCATTTTTTTTTTAAACAAGTGACCGTTTGCCATTATATACGCGGAAAAAGCTGTGTGACTGCTGAATGCTGACAGTTGCTCAGTTTGGTAATGATATATGCAATTTTATTAAAGGTACTTTAATTTAATCCCTCGCCCGAAACAGATGAGGCAGAGTCAAGGTGGGCTTTCGGCTCTTTAGAACCTTAGCTTACAACTTACTTGGTACTGTTTTGTCACCAGTTATTTATTTACGTAATTTTGGGTATAGGCCTGATATTTCTGCGATAATTGATTAAAGTCTGATGTTTGTTCTCTTTACTTTGTATGATGTTTTCGAATGGTTCAAATGGCTCTGAGCACTATGGGACTTAACATCGGAGGTTATCAGTCACCTAGAACTTAGAACTACTTAAACCTAACTAACCTAAGGACACCACACCCATCCATGCCCGATGCAGGATTCGAAAATGCGACCGTAGCAGCAGCGCGGTTCCGGACTGTAGCGCCTAGAACAGCTCCGTATGTTGTTTTCGCTGGGAAGGTAAGCATAACCTCAACATTTACCTGACACCCTAGGGAAACCTCCCTAAAACCTCAGCCGGGATGCCGTTCTGTCATTGATTAGAGACATTGTTAGTTCTGTCACTGATTAGAGACGTTGTTATTGAAAGTACTGTGTTTGTAGGCGTTTCTTCTAGTAGAGTCGTTTCTAAATTTCTATTCTTTCGTAGGCTCGTCTTGTCTGTTGTTGTTGTTGCATTGATATGTGGGACATAAAACTCATTTCTATTGGAAAATTTATGATAAGTTGCTTAACGATTTCTCTAGTTTCAAATCTATTGTCGGTATGTTTGGCAAGCTCTTTTATTACCCTTTCTTCCATCTCTTCTTGTGACTCCATTTTACTGGTATACATTATTTGTTAATAGGTGTTTCAATTGGGTGTTCTTTCGTTAAATCAGGGTGTTATTTATACTTGCATATTTAACGGCATGCACTTTAATCGCAGTTGCTTATATCAGTATACAGCAAAAGAATAAGCACATAGTGGAAATAACAGCAGCTACAAAAGCGCTGTATTGCAAATAATTGGGGAGGGAATAAATAATAAGTTGGTTAGTGACTAACAGCCAGAGGGCTCTAACGAATTACAAAACTTTGTGAGAGCGGAAAAGCCGTATTTTGACATGTTATCAATGCTAATTAGTCAACGCAACCGCTACGCTGGCACTGTTACGACGTAATCAATTTATTATTAGACTAAAGTAAAATCACTAATGATACTCGACTTGGGTGCTTGTAAACACAAGCAGCACAAAAAGGAAGATTATTTTAACATCCGAAATGCCTTTTTCTGCAGATTTCATGTGGGTTCTGTGTCACAAACAAACACTGCGCACTGAAACTTTGGTTTAGCACTTTTGAGGGCGGTACTCCCAACGCAACATTCCGAAGTTCCTCACCGCTAAAGGCAGCTGAAAAGTAAAAGAATTTTCAACGATACTTCTCTACAGACGTAAAAATTTGTTTCCACCTATTCATAATGTCATCATTTAAAAACCACAATGGAAGTTGTAAAGTTAGCTAATGTTAGCTATCTTATGTATTCCACGTTCTCTTCCTGATATCCTAGTACGCACTGATTAGCGTTGCTATGGCTTTTTTCTCCATTCCTTTGCTAAAAAAATCACAAAGCTATAAAATTTTAATTATCATTATATTTTTCTCGGTCCATTCAAGAGCACTTATAATCATTGGTTACAAACAGTCTTAGTTCTCTTTATCATCCCAGAACTGGCTCAAATGGCTCTGAGCACTATGCGACTTAACTTCTGAGGTCATCAGTTGCCTAGAACTTAAAACTAATTAAACCTAACTAACCTAAGGACATCACACACATCCATGCCTGAGGCAGGATTCGAACCAGCGATCGGAGCGGTCGCTCGGCTCCAGACTGTAGCGCCTAGAACCGAACGGCCACTATGGCCGGCTCTTCCCAGAACTACTTTATCCTCTACTGGGGGTTGTCTTCTCTCTAATGTCCATGTGTTTTTGAGTTTCGTCCGCAGCTCGTGGTCGTGCGGTAGCGCTCTCGCTTCCCGCGCCCGGGTTCCCGGGTTCGATTTCCGGCGGGGTCAGGGATTTTCTCTGCCTCGAGATGACTGAGTGTTGTGTGCTGTCCTTAGGTTAGTTAGGTTTAAGTAGTTCTAAGTTCTAGGGGACTGATGACCATAGATGTTAAGTCCCATAGTGCTCAGAGCCATTTGAACCATTTTTTGAGTTTCATGCTCTTTCCTGTCAGTTTCCATTTTTTTTTTTTTTTTTTGACTTGAACTTTACAGAATCGATTTTCTGTCTGTATGTCGTACAATTATTGAACGATTCATATTCAGTTTTCACCTAACACGTCCTAATCAATGCTCAATATGAAAGAGAGCCTGGTGTTCGTTTATTCTGAGTAAATCTCAATCAAATAATTTAGAAGCTGATGAATAGTTAATTCACTTGAAATTAATATGAACTGCTGCAAAATTACCTCTCTGACTTGCATTAATCAATATTAGTATAGATATTTGCGCCTTCAACACCCAAAATAAAAAACGGTTCAAATGGCTCTGAGCACTATGGGACTTGCAGTTGCAGTTTACGTGACAAACTATTATGTTTTCATCATTTTCTTGGGAGTCATCACCTTCACATTCATACGAATACTTGGCTCTGAGCACTATGAGACTTAACAGCTATGGTCATCAGTCCCCTAGAACTTAGAACTACTTAAACCTAACTAACCTAAGGACATCACATAACACCCAGTCATCACGAGGCAGAGAAAATCCCTGACCCCGCCGGGAATCGAACCCAAGAACCCGGGCGCGGGAATAGGTAGTTATGCAACAGGGTAGTCATGGTGGGGGCTGATTACGTCGGATCGGCTGATGTCATTTGATGTTTCTCCTACCTCACTGAACTGTGCCGTGCCTCATTCAGGTGTCTGTGAGTGTTTGAGCAACATAGTTGAGTACACGTTTGGCGAAGACACCGACACTATCCTCCTGAATGACGAAGCTCACGGTAATGGAAGAACTGCTCGTCGCCTTTATCAAGATCGCTCTGCACAACGTACGACTCTATCACGTACCCTTTTCGCAACAGTTAGGCAGCGGCTTCGAGAAACGGTACCTTCACCGTCAGACTGTGTGAGTGTGGTGCCCCGGGGAGACGCCGCACTCCCTCATTGGAAGAATTAGCACTGCATCGCGTTGAAGAGAACCCGTCGACAAGTACACCAGCAATTTCTTTGGCTATTAGTGAGTGGAACTGTAAAACAAGTGATTTACTGGGTCACGCCTAGTCAATTACTTGTAGACGTGGTCCCATTACTAATGTGTTTTCAAGTGGTCCGTACATGGGTTGCAATTCAATCTTCCATCTAGTAACTACCTACCACGAGTCTTAGAAATCTGTAACGTGAATTTCCGAAAACCCTGTACAAGGGATAAATATCAAAATGTGACACTTCAAACTGTTCGGCTCTGTAGCCTGTTTGACGCAATTTCGGAAGAACTTGCTGTCGCGGTATTTCTGCGCCGCGTCTTCTGGAAGGAGGGACAAACCGAGGATAGGAACTAGTGTCCAGAAATGACATTCAACTACGCTTCAAAGCATCAAAGTTATAGTCGCCCTCGCAATTTTGTTTGTTATTCAGTGATCGTGACTGATTGCCACACATGCCGACATTTCGAAAATAAGTACTAGTTAGGTTCAAACAATGCAAAAAGTAGTTACTATACTCAAAACCTATTCAGAATTTAATTTTGTATTAGATGGTATATAGAAACAAAAAGAATGTTTTTAACAAATTTACATAAAGTCATAGCCTGCAGCTCGTGGTCGTGCGGTAGCGCTCTCGCTTCCCGCGCCCGGGTTCCCGGGTTCGATTCCCGGCGGGGTCAGGATTTTCTCTGCCTCGTGATGGCTGGGTGTTGTGTGATGTCCTTAGGTTCGTTAGGTTTAAGTAGTTCTAAGTTCTAGGGGACTGATGACCACAGATGTTAAGTCCCATAGTGCTCAGAGCCATTTGAACCATAAAGTCATATTGTGTTTTTTGTGTTCGTATTTTTAAAAGTTTTAGGTTATAAATGCTTGGATATTTCGCTGTTTTCTCGGTTATAAAAATCGAGGCCCTGGTCATGAATATCAGACACCAGCATTCCCTTGCTATTCTGATTTGGCTCTGAAAATTTATTTTCTAGTTAAGGTATTCAGAACATAAAAGGTATCAGTTATTTTTTAATTGCGATCCTGATATCATTTCATGAAATTCAACCCAACTTTCCTGCCTCGGCTTCTTCAAAGCCATCCACTTATCAACACCCTCAATAGCAACTATATGATTTTTAATATTGTATTTTGTGTGTTGGGGCCAGCCAGAGTGGCCGAGTGATTGTAGGCACTACAGTCTGGAGCCGAGCGACCGCTACGGTCGCAGGTTCGAATCCTGCCTCGGGCATGGATGGGTGTGATGTCCTTAGGTTCGTTAGGTTTAAGTAGTTCTAAGTTCTTGGGGACCTATGACCGCAGAAGTTGAGTCCGATAGTGCTCAGAGCCATTTGATTTTGTTAACTCCCGTCTTGCTGTCATAATCACGTTGGAAATCTTTTCACATGGATAGCCTGAGTACAAATGAAAGCTCCACTTTTTTTTTTCCTTTATTGATTTTCAATTCCCCCTGAAGAGGGCGGGCTGGCAGCAGCTTAGTACGCTGCTCTACAGCCTAGAGAGTTTTATTTTAAAAACGGAAGAAGAAAAGAAACAAGAAAAACAGACGATAAAACGGTGACGTAAAGTGTAAAATGGCGGAAAATGCGGAAAGTTAAAACAGAAAGCAAAAGGGGTTGGCAATGTTAATAAAAGACACAGGAATCAGACAAGTAACACAGTACACACACAATTAAAAAAACACGGCGACAGTCTGGTTTCTGTTCGCAAGAGATAAAAAGCACACCCAGCGACAGTATGCAGTATGATGGCCGTTCGCAACACTTCCCCAAAAACACAACACGGAACACTCACTGTAAAACACTGCACGAAAAGGGCGGCACAAAGATGACACTCGCGAGCCAAAGGCAGATGAGGGGGGGGGGGACATGGAGGAGGGGGAAGAACAAGGAGGGAGGAAGGAAAACAAACGAAAAGGGGGAGAACCAAGGAGTGAGAGGACTAATAAAGGGGGAGAGGGGCAGGGCAGACACGAGAGGGAATGAGAGGAGGCAGAGGAGGGAAATGCAAAAGGACTCGGGGGAGAGAAGGGGGCAGAGAGAGGGGAGGTGGGGAAAAAAGAGGATGGAAGGGGGGCGGAAGAGGGAGCCCGGGAAAAAGACAGAGGAATGGAGTGGGAGTGACGATCAGAGTTGATAGGAGGGATAAATGGAAGAAGAGAGGGCATCATCCGGGAGGGGGAGTTGATGGAAGCCACCTTGGGAAAGAAGATGTAGGGTGTAGAGATGGAGGGTAGGGGGGACACAACATTGAAGGCGTGGCAGGGGGCGGGGATGGGAGAGGAGTGGAGCAACCAGGGGGTGAAGGGGTTCGAGGCGGCGGGAGGTGTAGAGGATGCGAATATGTTCGAGGAATAGCAGCAGATGGGGGAAAGGAATGAGGTCATAGAGGATCCGCGCCGGGGACGGGAGGCGGAAAGCCTTTTATATCTCGTGTACGTGGTACTACCTCCATCTGTATATGTGCTTATTGCTATCCCGTGGCTTTTGTCAAAAGGCAACGCGAGCATGGCGAACCGGGCGGTGGTAGCAGCGGCCCACCAGGAAGCGGTGTAATACGTAATTGGTGCAGTGCGCACCACGTGGTGGCCTTCCGAAGGCGGCGCCCGGCGCACACAAAGGGGTCAGCGACCGCCCGCCGCAGCCCGCCTGCGCCGCCCGTGTTTGCTCTTTGTTTCCGTGCATCGCCGCTCTGCGCGGATCCCATCGTTAGCGTCCTATCTGCTATTTGATCATCGCGCTCTGCTTGGCGCCGGCGCATTGTGGCCAGTCGCTAGCCGGTTATTACGGCCTTCTTTGTGTGGCAGGTAGCACTGAGCGAGGGATTTATGCCGACCTGACTTGTTAGACTCGCCGCAGTGTTTGCGATTCCATTCTCTGTAGCCTTTAGACGCTACAGCTCCTAGTCTTCACGGCGCACCAGATCTGTTCCTTCGGTGTCGTAGCCTACACAGAATTTATGGCTGCGAGTGTAACACTGTACTCCCTCACCGCGCTCTTTCTGTCAAGGTCTCGTAAAATAGTATGCCCGATACTAAATATTTGCCGGCCGGTGTGGCCGAGCGGTTCTAGGCGCTGCAGTCTGGAACCGCGGGACCGCTACGGTCGCAGTTTCGATTCCTGCCTCGGGCATGGATGTGCGTGATGTCCTTAGGTTAGTTAGGTTTAAGTAGTTCTAAGTTCTAGGCGACTGATGACCTAAGAAGTTAAGTCCCATAGTGCTCAGAGCCATTTGAACTAAATATTTCGTCGATTCTCACATGGGAACCTCCCCATTGCACCCCCCTCAGATTTATTTATAAGTTGGCACAGTGGATAGGCCTTGAAAAACTGAACACAGATCAATCGAGAAAACAGGAAGAACTTGTGTGGACTATGAAAAAAATAAGCAAAATATACAAACTGAGTAGGCCATGCGTAAGATAGGCAATATCAAGGATAGCGTGAGCTCAGGAGCGCCGCGTTCCCGTCGTTAGCGTGAGCAGCTGCGGAACGAGAGTTCATTGGTTGAAGTATTCCCTCGGGTGAAAAGTTTAATTTTTTATGTTTTCACCACTTTTTTAAGAGTGATTGTCACATCCACAAGAAAACCTAAATCGGGCAAGGTAGAAGAATCTTTTTACGCATTCGGCAAGTGTACAAGTTAGGTGGGTCGACAACACATTCCTGTCATGTGACGCACATGCCGTCACTAGTGTCGTATAGAATATATCAGACGTGTTTTCCTGTGGAGGAATCGGTTGACCTATGACCTTGCGATCAAACGTTTTCGGTTCCCATTGGAGAGGCACGTCCTTTCGTCTACTATTTCACGGTTTTGCGGTGCGGTCGCAAGACACAGACACTAATTACAGTGAACAGAGACGTCAATGAACGAACTGACAGATCATAACTTCACGAAAATAAAGAAAGTACACTTTTCACTCGAGGGAAGACTTGAACCAAGGACCTCTCGTTCCGCAGCTGCTCACGCTAACCGCGGGACCACGGCGCTCCTGAGTTCACACAATCCTTGATGTTGCCTATCTTGCGCATGGACTACTCAGATTGTATATTTTGCTTATTTTTTTTTCATAGTTCCACACAACTTCTTCCTGTTTTCTCGATTGATCTGTGTTCAGTTTTTCAAGATCTATCCACTGTGTCAACTTATAACTAAATCTGAGGGGGGTGCGATGGGGAGGTTCCCTTGTCAGTGGCGTTTTCCAGTAATAGACAACACCGATTATTTACATTTCATTTATTAATGTCGACAACATTTATGATAAAGCTTAATCGGCAGTGTATTTATCATAAGGATCGGAATGTCGATGTTCAAAATGGTCAAATGTGTGTGACATCTTATGGGACTTAACTGCTAAGGTCATCAGTCCCTAAGCTTACAGCAGGCCGGTGTGGCCGTGCGGTTCTAGGCGCTTCAGTCTGGAATCGCGTGACCGCTACGGTCGCAGGCTCGAATCCTGCCTCGGACATGGATGTGTGTGATGTCCTTAGGTTAGTTAGGTTTAAGTAGTTCTAAGTTCTAGGGGACTGATGACCACAGATGTTAAGTCCCATAGTGCTCAGAGCAATTTGAACCCTAAGCTTACACACTACTTAACCTAAATTATACTAAGGACAAACACACACACACCCATGCCCGAGGGAGGACTCGAACCTCCGCCGGGATCGGCCGCACAGTCCATGACTGCAGAGCCTGAGACCGCCCGGCTAATCCCGCGCGGCAGGAATGACTATGTTAAAAAACTTCAAGTAGTGATATGCTCGGGCAGTTGAAAATTTGTGCCACGTTAACATTTCACTAGATCCGTTCCCGCTACACCTGTTTCCAAATATACCTTCAGTAAAACTCTGATCGTTTTGTAGGAGTAGTAGCAAGGAAATGTCAGCGAAATCGAATGTTTGCTCTGATATCTAGACATGCTAGGACGGATAAATGGTTAAGGCAACTGCTTGCAATGTACAAGACATCTGAATTCGACTACTGGCCTGGCACAAATTTTCAATTTTCACAACAACGCCTGTCATTACATTGAAGGTTCAGTGTTTCTCAGTAGTTTTCACTGATTACGTCGCCAATAATCTCGTAAATTGTATTTCAGTGAAATTGATTCAGGTGGTTACCAGCAGTGATGCTTGGATGTTAAATCCAAACCACACATACTATTCGATACAAAAAAATGAAGTGAACTTCGAAGATAACTGGTACTCTGTAAGATTGGAGCACCACAAATTGAATCATTCCACATTAGAACATGATAACGAATAGCATATGGAGTAAAGCTATTTTATCAGTACATGGCATTATGAGGGTTTCGTGGTTGTGTTATAAAAACAGCTTCCAACTACTAAGTCGATGACATTTCTCTTCAATAAATTCATTGTGTTTTGCCAATATCGGTTTAGACCATTTTTTCTCATCATCAAATGGCTGCATTAGTATTTACAGGAGGAATTCTTAATAAGCTGTTGAATACTTTGAATGGAATGGTCCCCAACAGTGAAAAATTTCAAACCGAGAGATGTTCGAAAATGAAATGGAAACAGGATAAATCTAAATTGAGAATTGCATGATGAACGAATGGAACATATATGGTTCAAATTGCACTGAGCACTATGGGACTTAACTTCTGACGTCATCAGTCCCCTAGAACTTAGAACTAATTAAACCTAACTAACCTAAGAACATCACACACATCCATGCCCGTGGCAGGATTCGAACCTGCGACAGTAGCGGTCGCGCCGTTCCAGACTGTAGCCCCTAGAACCACTCGGCCACCACGGCCGGCTATAGAACATATACTTGCGGTGAATGTTTGCTAATGGCCTGAAGGCTTTCATCTTTTTGTGTGTTGCACGAAATATTGTGCTGATAAACCGAACATAGTGCCGCGTGTTATTCTAATCACAAACACGAATGCTCAGAGTTAAAAGCGGGTAGCCATTTGCCTGTCTACATTGAACAATCTGACTTTACATTAACGTCACGTGGTAGCAAAGACGCTACATACCAAAGATATAGAGGTGTCTCTCTTCACAATTTACATTAGATGTCAGATATGAGTTGACAGATGACAGTCGGCAAGTGCGGCCGAGCGGTTACACCGGCACGGTTGCTCAGCGTGTTCGGTAAGAGGGTAACGTGCCATCTGTAATAAAAAAACTGAGTTAACAGATCAACAACGAACTTAAATGGATGTCTTGCGACGTCCGCGCCGGACAGATGCAACGAACTAAAGCGAAAAAAAAAAAAAAAAAAAAAAAAAAAAAAAAAAAAAAAAAAAAAAAAAAACGGAGAAAAGGAGCGGTTCTAGGCGCTTCAGTCTGGAACCGCGTGACCGCTACGGTCGCAGGTTCGAATCCTGCCTCGGGCGTGGATGTGTGTGATGTCTTTAGGTTAGTTAGGTTTACGTAGTTCTAAGTTCTAGGGGACTGATGACCTCAGATGTTAATTCCCATAGTGCTCAGAGCCATTTTTTGATCAGATGACAATGACCTCGATAAGTTGTCGGTAATCGCAAATATACAATGTAATGAGCAGTAGAACCTAATTAAAAATATTTGAGAGGTGTTACCATGATGTTAAAAGTATTTTATGGTGTAATCAGTAAGTAATACACTAGTCTTACATCATTTGAACTGAGTAACTTTGATATTTTTACTGTGCATGTGTAATTGCGAAAAGTGTGTCTTTCTTTCTTTTTTGATGCTTTTGATTTGCAGATGGTATTACATTTTGTTGAAAGCAGTTGAACACTCGCTATGTCATATCTGCCGTGGGAACTCTGCAAGGTCTACGGCCGTCCTCCATCTGTAAGTCGATGGGATAATCTGCTGCGCATTTTTCAGATTGAATGCGGCGTTGAGGATGACTTTCGGCAATCATAAAACGTACCGGTCAACTAACGCTGTTGGCTAGATCATAATACAGTATCATGTCTACCATTTTCCCCGTGGAATATGGAATACCATTTCACTACTTACATTGTTGACATTTCACGGAATCACTATTGTTGTTCTATTATCATGAAACAACCTTAAAACGTCACATACAGAATTGTTCATGTAGGGGACAGTTGTAAGTATTATATCCAACAACAGCACCAAAGTCAGGTGAATCTACAATAAATAGGAAATTAACAATGAACATCAAGAGGGACACAGCCTACGCAACTGAGTGCCAGCCGTTCACAGCACAAGTAAAATGTCCCATACCCCAAACACATTATGTCTACGGCGATGTACTGTTTTTGTAGGTTTGACTAGTACTGTGTCCTGTAATAACATGGGACTTAAACATCCTGTATGTGAGTTGTGCCATGCCGATAAAAAAAGAAACAGTGACGAAACTAGAGACGAAACTCGGTAACTTAACTTTTGTCGGTATTTGCTAAATTGCATTTGATTTTCCCACTACACGAAAAATAGACCGCTCGTGGAAACAGCTCCTTGGTGTAATAGGAACATTACCAAGTTTCGAATCTAGGCAGGGTGTACGTATCGATTTAATTGATTTTGAAATTAAAATTGTAGAGCCACCACAAGTAGCATGTAACATTTTCTTTACTTTACATGTTTCACTAGACCAACGCAAGCATCTCCAGAATTATGTAGCCGATGGCCATTTTATGTATGACGGCAGCGCTATAGACAGCCCGATATTTATAACGTGTGGGCCTCGGCTAAGTAATTTCTGAAGATGATCGCGTTGTTCTAAGCAAAATAAAGAAAAAGTTGCATGCGGCTTGTGGCGTCTCTACAATTTTAATTCCGAACGGTCGCTGTTCCTCTGCAGGCCAGTTGATTTTTTTTTTCACTTTTCCTTGTCAATATTTGCTAAAATAATTGGGATCTGGAAAGCTATATTATCACAAATATTAGATTCCAGTACAATGAGTTATAGGTTCCGACGATCGTGCTCAAAGTGTTCAGTTGGGTTTGGATGAGGAGAATTTCGTGGTCAGTACATCAGTGTGAGTACACATCATGATCCTCAAATCACTGCAGCTCGATTACAGACTGGTAACACGGATAGTTATCCTGTTGGAAGATGCCATAATGTTCGCATAGTCCACAGATGACATGGTGCCTTCGATTATTACCAGAGTTCCTAGGGAAGCCCGGGTGAATGTCCCCCATAGCATAGTACTGTCTGTACCGGCCTGTGTCGGTGGCGCGGTGCTCGTTTCGAGTAGTCATCTACCTGTATGAGGACCATCGAACTAGTGTTGCAAACTCAGCCAGAAGCAGGAAACAGTATGAAACGAAACTGACCCACTCCAAATGACTTTCTTCCGTCGCTCAATAGTCCAGATTTTATGCCTTTGGCACCACGTTTTCTTTTACGGGCATTTGCATCACTCACGAGTGGTAATAGAATTCCAGCTCGCCGTGCAATTCGCGGTTTATGGAACTCCCTTCGCGTTGTTTTGGTGCTGAAAGGTTCACGAGTGCGACACTCAGTTCTGCAGTCACTTTTTCAGCTGTCTTCCTCTTATTTTCCGTCACAAACCTCCTCAATGACCGCCCGTCACGACCATTCAACACCAACTTTCGTCCGCGTTGTGACTTAGCGGATCATGATTGTCCCCTTTGCCAGTACGTGGTGTAAATTTTCGTTACGGAGTCTCTTGAAACTGCATGCACTTCTTTTCTAAAATGCATTTTAACCATCAGCTGCATATTTGTCCCATTAGTCACCTACCGGTTTCAGTTATTAACCATCATCCATGAAGCTACGAAATAGCAGGTCAGCAACTGGAAGCAGTTAATTCCATAAATTATCTGGGAGTACACATTAGGAGTGATTTAAAATGGAATTATCATATAAAGTTGATCGTTGGTAAAGCAGATGCCAGACTGAGATTCATTGGAAGAATCCTAAGGAAATGCAATCCGAAAACAAAGGAAGTAGATTACAGTACATTTGTTAGCCCACTGCTTGAATACTGCTCACCGGTGTGGGATCCGTACTAGACAGGGTTGATAGAAGGGATAGAGAAGATCCAACGGAGAGCAGCGCGCTTCGTCACAGGATCATTTAGTAATCGCGAAAGCGTTAAGGAGATGGTAGATAAACTCCAGTGGAATACTCTGCAAGAGAGACGCTCAGTAGCTCGGTACGGGCTTTTGTTGAAGTTTCGAGAACATACCTTCACCGAAGAGTCAAGCAGTATATTGCTCCCTCTTACGTATATCTCGCGAAGAGACCATGAGGATAAAATCAGAGAGATTAGAGCCCACACAGAAGTATACCGACAATCCTTCTTTCCACGAACAATAAGAGACTGGAATAGAAGGGAGAACCGATAGAGGTACTCAAGGTACCCTCCACCACACTCCGTCAGGTGGCTTGCGGAGTATGGATGTAGATGTAGATGTAGAAGCTGAACGATATCGAAATTATCCAGTGAAATTGTACAAACACCTGACATAATTTGTCTTACAATATTGACAGTCATATCTCATGTCAAATAGGCAGACATAACAGAAAGAAAACAACAAATTATGTCAGGTGTTTGTACAATTTTACTGGATAATTTCGATACTGTTTAGTTTCAAAGGAATATAGGATGCTTGCAACTAATCTGTTGTACCCTACATCCTGGGTGATGGTTAATAACCGAAACCGGCAAATGTCAAATGGGACAAATAAACAGCCGATGGTTACAATGCATTTTATAAAATACTTTACGGCTGTAGAACCTTACCTTATTGAAAAATTACATACACTTCGGCTATCTTGGTTGCAGAGGCACTCACCGTCCAAGTACCAAAAATTTACCCACGTTCGAATGCAATGAGCGTCAAGACAATCCACCCACAACTTCACAGAACACTTGGAACGTACTCAAGACATTGCACAGAATAAACGGGGCAACCTGCAGACTGGACTGGCATATATTTCTCGCGGTGCTTCCATATTTCTGTCCATCCTGTACATAATCCACTTGTCTTGTCATAAAATGCGAGATCATCAAGAATACTGTATGTAAACTAACCTCGATTTTGAACAATCAACCTTCATACTTCATATCAAGATGTGAAATGTTTCAATGTTATAAAAATTCCAGTTTTATCAGAGGTTGCATGCTTCCAGCACGTATAAATCTGCTGTACCACCGAAGTGTCAAACTAAATAAAAATTATGTCAATAGACAGATATTTTATAAAATATTTGCTCTAACATCACACCATTTTTTCCGAAATTGTTCACTAAATTCAGAATTACGTTTCTTCTCTGCATTTTTAAATGAAATTTATTAGTTGTGTGTGTGTAAAAACGTCCGACGAATCTATCTGTTAACAAGAATCGGAATGAGATGCCAGTGCCAAATATGGAAATACCTGTGAAATGTTAATCTCGAGGAAAGCTAAAACCAGATGGACGTGAATAAATCCCTTTTCAGTAGGTTCATAACTGATCTGTTTTTGGATGTCTAGCCAACCAAATTCTACAGTAACTGTCATTCTAAAACTTACAACATTGTTTTAAGTGTATAAAATGAAACGCATACGGCGAAGGGAAAACGCATTTTGCTAGTTGCAGAGACGGTCCCGCAGTTAAGGAAGTATTCGTACGGCTCTTACGTACACCGTAACCACACGAACGAAAACTATTTAACTGTATAATAGTTAGCAATACCATTTCTGTTACAAATCTACAATTACTTACCGGTACTTTTGCTCCTATGTCCATCAAAATTTTCGTTTTCTTTCTGGCTCGTAATGTGCCATCCGGAACGAGCGATTTTAATTGGCACTGTGGACACAGTTCCCACCGAAAGGGCCTGGTGGCTGCAACGGTAGAAAAATCGAACCCGTTAAAGGGCTTGCGCAGTGAAGTGCGAAGCCAGATAGACGTCCGCAGCAGAAAATTATGACCACAGAGCGCGAACGACGGACCGGCGCTGCGTAGCTTTCAGTCGATGGCGTCATCTCGTCGAATGCCGCAACAGCCTAACCCGCACCCTATACAGTCTGGCAGCACGCTGTAAACATTCGCTCTCATAGAGCTGTGCCGGAACTTGGAGTGGCATGCCATGCAGTGTGTCAATGCTGCAGACATGCAGATGGTTTACTACAGGTGGCTACACCTCTCTAGTATAAGTGAAGGCTTGTACACGGAGCCCGTCATCGCTTCAGAGGTCATCTACAGTCTTCGTCGTCTTCACCGTAATTCGTTCTTTGGGAGTTATAGTATCAGCCACAGATTAGCATGGCACTGAAATTACCGACCGTGCAATCACTGAGGCAGGTGACATATACAGGGTGTTTCAAAAATGACCGGTATATTTGAAACGGCAATAAAAACTAAACGAGCAGCGATAGAAATACACCGTTTGTTGCAATATGCTTGGGACAACAGTACATTTTCAGGCGGACAAACTTTAGAAATTACAGTAGTTACAATTTTCAACAACAGATGGCGCTGCAAGTGATGTGAAAGATATAGAAGACAACGCAGTCTGTGGGTGCGCCATTCTGTACGTTGTCTTTCTGCTGTAAGCGTGTGCTGTTCACAACGTGCAAGTGTGCTGTAGACAACATGGTTTATTCCTTAGAACAGAGGATTTTTCTGGTCTTGGAATTCCACCGCCTAGAACACAGTGTTGTTGCAACAAGACGAAGTTTTCAACGGAGGTTTAATGTAACCAAAGGACCGAAAAGCGATACAATAAAGGATCTGTTTGAAAAATTTCAACGGACTGGGAACGTGACGGATGAACGTGCTGGAAAGGTAGGGCGACCGCGTACGGCAACCACAGAGGGCAACGCGCAGCTAGTGCATCTGCTAGTGCTATCTGGACATTCTTCGTGAATTTGTGGCGGTACAAACTGACTTAGAAAAAATGGTTCAAATGGCTCTGAGCAATATGGGACTCAACTGCCGAGGTTATTAGTCCCCTAGAACTTAGAACTAGTTAAACCTAACTAACCTAAGGACATCACAAACATCCATGCCCGAGGCAGGATTCGAACCTGCGACCGCAGCGGTCTTGCGGTTCCAGACTGCAGCGCCTTTAACCGCACGGCCACTTCGGCCGGCAACTGACTTAGACGACACTGCAAACACCTCGTGGTTTATGCAAGATGGTGCCCGGCCACATCGCACGGCCGATGTCTTTAATTTCCTGAATGAATATTTCGATGATCGTGTGATTGCTTTGGGCTATCCGAAACATACAGGAGGCGGCGTGGATTGGCCTCCCTATTCGCCAGACGTGAACCCCTGTGACTTCTTTCTGTGGGGACACTTGAAAGACCAGGTGTACCGCCAGAATCCAGAAACAATTGAACAGCTGAAGCAGTACATCTCATCTGCATGTGAAGCCATTCCGCCAGACACGTTGTCAAAGGTTTCGGGTAATTTCATTCAGAGACTACGCCATATTATTGCTACGCATGGTGGATATGTGGAAAATATCGTACTATAGAGTTTCCCAGACCGCAGCGCCATCTGTTGTTGAAAATTGTAACTACTGTAATTTCGAAAGTTTGTCTGCCTGAAAATGTACTGTTGTCCCAAGCATATTGCAACAAACGGTGTATTTCTATCGCTGCTCGTTTAGTTTTTATTGCCGTTTCAAATATACCGATCATTTTTTAAACACCCTGTACATAGTAGGTTACATAAACTTTCAACCGTCACTGTCACCTACACTGCACAAGACAGCAACACAACAGAAATCAGTTACTAGGTACATGTTTTTGTTGCCACACTTTTGTAAATCTGATGACCATAATCCCAACCTGTATGTATTTTTATTCAATGTTACACTGAAGAGCCAAAGAATCAGGTACACCTGCCTAATATCGTGTAGGGCCCCCGCGAGCACGCAGAAGTGCCGCAACTCGACGTGGAATAGACTCGACTAAAGTCTGGTAAATGGAAATGTCGTGTGGCTAGGGCCTCCCTTCGGGTAGACCGTTCGCCTGGTGCAGGTCTTTCGATTTGACGCCACTTCGGCGACCTGCGCGTCGATGGGGATGAAATGATGATGATTGGGACAACACAACACCCAGTCCCTGAGCGGAGAAAATTTCCGACCCAGCCGGGAATCGAACCCGGGCCCTTAGGATTGACAGTCTGTCACGCTGACCACTCAGCTACCGGGGCGGACTAAAGTCTGGTGAAGTGGTGCAGGAGGGACCTGACACCATGGACACGCACGAATACGCATGCCTTTATCAGTTTCTTTGGCGCTTCAGTGTAGGCATATTTCGCTGTAAAATACAGGGAAACGCAGTGATTATTTTGCAACATCACCGGAACATTAACGGAAATACTGATACTAAAAACTGTATTTTGCTCATGGTAGAATCCCCTTAACGTATTTACTGTGCTGTGGCGTTTTACCCGTGGGTGGCCGGTAGGAGTCGTGTTGGTGAAATGGTTTATCACCACCAACATTTGGCTGGCAAGTGGGGGAAGAGGTGGTGAAGCATGGAATGCCTACTTACAAAGTTTCAAGAATTGGCTTTAAATGACGACTCTATGATATGGTACAACTTTCTATGTATAGCTCACTTAGTAATCGTGAGGACAAAATGGTTCATATGTCTCTAAGCACCATGTGACTTAACATCTGAGGTCATCAGTCCCTAGACTTAGACCTACTTAAACCTAACTAACCTAAGGACATCACACACATCCATGCCCGAGGCAGGATTCTAACCTGCGACCGTAGCAGCAGCGCGGCTCCGGACTGAAGCCCCTACAACCGCTCGACCACAGCGGCCGGCCAATCGTGAGGACAAGATTAGATTAATAAAAGTACGCACAGAGGCATTTAAGCAATCATTTTTTCTGCGCTCCGTACGTGAATGGAATGGGAAAAAGCCCCAATAACTGGTGCAATGGGAAGTGCACTCTTCCATGCTCTTCACAGTGGTTTGCAGAACATGGATGTAGATGCAGATGTACATGTAGTCAGTGCGATGACGTCAGGAGCAGCATGGTCTGTCAGCCGTCAACACGTCGTCCATTGTTGCGGCTCTCCCTGACGCGGCATCACAGTTGTGCGCTGACAATATTGCACGAAACAACAGTAATGGACCCAAGAGCGGCAACATGTCACCGCTTCAGACGAGTCTCGGTTCCGCGTAAAGTGCGACTGTGGATGCGTCTGTGTGTGCAGTCCATGTGGAGAGCGAACGTTGTCGGATTGCATTCATCGTCATCACACGGGCAATACGCCTGCCGTGAAGGTAGGATGTGACACTGGATAAGACGTCTTTTGTCGACATCCTCTCGTACTTCTTCCACAGAAGTAAGAATGTAATAGACTTCACAAGCTCATTTCTGAAGTATGGTATTTCATTTGTCCTGAGTAGACGACTGGGTCTACATTCCTTCGGATACACGATGTGGTAGAGTGTGCCGTCATCGCCAGACACGCACTTGCGCTGCAGTGTGTGGCCCTGACCGAACTAAAGAGTATGCGGCCGCCAAACCTCGTCAACGGGTATTTTCAACCATACGGCCAGCTCACAAACAGCTGACGTGAGCCAGACTCGAGACACGTTTGGTAGCTGCATGACTACTCCAAAGGCCTTGGCAATGTCACGTGAAGTATAGGTCAGACTTATGTCAATACAGAATACTACGTTACGGAATGTTTACAATGGTTCCTTCGTATCAACTGATGTTTTTGGAGTAATGCGTCTGTGTTCGACTTCGCTGTAGATGCAGGAGTGAGTTGTTTATGTACTGCAACATTGGTAGGTATTGGCAGAAGCAAGGCTCTCAGGCCGCGTTGTGTGTCGTGCATGCAAAGTTCTCGGGCGAGTGAAGGGGCTGTTTGTGACACACAACGGAACACCAAACATTCTATTTTAGTACATTTCGCTTCCTTGTAGTATACAGAAAGTGTGGTATCCACACTATTGAAGACTGGTACACAACGTTGCAGCTTTGTCTCAGATTAGCGAAGAGCTGAACAGGGATCTGCTAGTTCTAACTACTAGGCCTGAGATTTATGATTCACACCGAAAGGTGTCAAGACAGAAATCGACAAGTCCCGAAAGTTTGCTGTGGAATTTTGTAGCAAACTAGCTGAATACCCGGCGTTGCCAGTGTATGTATTTATTCCAATCTTCTATTACTCATCCCTTCATCTCTGTCCATCTCCTCCTTCACCTCCTCTCTGTCCATCTCATCCGTCTCTCTCTCTGTCCGTCTCCTCCATCCCCCACTGTTTATGATCCCTCCTCTGTCCGTCTGCTCCTTCCCCTCTGTCCATCTCCTCCTCCTCTCACTCTCGTTGTTACTTTCCTCTTCCCCCTCTCTCTGTCCATCTCCTCCTCCTTTTGTTTCTCTATCTCCTCCTATTTTCTTTCTCTGTTCATCTCCTCATCTTTCATTTCTCTGTCCTTCTCCGCCTCTCCTCTCTCTCTCCGTCCATTTCTCCTTCCTTTATCTCTGTCCACCTCCTCCTGTTCCTCCTCCTCCTCCCATCTCTGCGTATCTCCTCCTTCCCCTCAGCGTCTGTCCATCTCCTTCCCCGTCTCTCTCCAGGTTATCACGCTCACCGCATTTGGATGATGGTGGTTCTTATCCCTACAGCATTTATTTCGAGATTTTAACTAATATTTCCAGGGGTAAAGGATGAGCTTTTTCCCCCTGACTTTGCCCTCATACGAACATGTTAAAAATATTTGACATATACAGGGTGATTATAATTAAAGTTAAACTTTCAAAACGCTGTAGAAATGACTCCACTGGTCAGAATGACGTCGAATTGCAACGGAATATTATCAGAGAAGGGGCAAAACGTACGGCAGAAGAAAAAAAAAAAGTTTGAAAATTGATCAATACATGGCGCTGCATGTGTTAGAATACGCAAATGTAATTACCTGTCTTGCGGCCGGCCGGAGTGGCCGAGCGGTTCTAGGCGCTACAGTCTGGAACCGCGCGACCGCTACGGTCGCAGGTTCGAATCCTGCCTCGGGAATGGATGTGTGTCGGTCGTGTCCTTCGGTTAGTTAGGTTTAAGTAGTTCTAAGTTCTGGGGGACTGATGACCTCAGAAGTTAAGTCCCATAGTGCTCAGAGCCATTTGAACCAACCTGTCTTGCGCACGATCCATTGAAGTTGGTATAACCATGCCGGGAACACGGCTTTTCTTCCTTTCGCATATACAACTATCACCATTACTGTCTCAATACAGAACCGCGTTCTGCTTGTAAAGCTGTATTACAAGAATGATGGCTGTGCACCAGTCGCTCTGAAGAAGTTGCGGACACTGAAGGGTTTGAAAAAAGGCGTTGTTCCGAAGACTGCCGTGGGTGTGGAGGTAATGAATCGGAAATCCGAAAAGACGGTGCAACTTGGTAGAGGGAGGAAACGAATTGATTCGACACCAGTGGAAGCGGTGGCCACAGCAATACAGGAGGAGACGAGAAGTGGTGTGCAAACGTGTTGTGCACGGAGAATTGCTCGAACATTGGACATTCCTGTGAGCACGGTGCGTAAAATCCTACGAAACATCCTTCTCTGCTATCCATTCAAAATTAACCATTTGCACGAGTTGCTTCCTGTTGACCTGCTAGCAAGAGAAACCTTTGTTTTAGAATTTCTTGCTCGCATGGAAGTGGAAAATGATTGGCCATGGAAGATTTTGTGGACAGACGAACCCCACTTCCATCTGACAGGATATGTCAATACACAGAATTGTCGAATATGGGCAAAGGAAAATCCACACACAAATCAACCAGTACCACTTCATCCTGGAAAGGTCACTGTGTGGTGCGGGTTTACCGGATCCTTTATCATAGGGCCATATTTTTTCGAAGAGACAGGTGCTTCTGGTCCTGTTACCTGTACTGTCAATGGTAAGCGCTATGAGTGTCTTTTGCGTAACCACGTCATTCCAGCTCTCCAACAGCGTGGATGTGTGAATGGGATCATTTTTATGCAAGATGGCAAACCTGCGCACACTGAAAATCCAGTTAAGAAGCTGACGAAATGCCATTTCGGAAGTGCTAGAATTATCAGCCGCCATTTCCCTACAGCCTGGCGATCCCGATCAGCTGATCTTAATCCATGAGGCTTCTGGCTGTGGTACTATATGGAAGATGCTGTGTGCAGTGTTCAGATTGCAAACTTAGGTGCATTGGAGGCACGCATTGCGCAACACAATCTGAATGTGACACTGGAAACACTTCGATCAGTTGTGGAACATGCTGTTTCTCGATTTCAACTTGTTGCAGAAAACGATGGACAGCACGTTGAACATGATTTGCGCCAGTCACTCGGAAATTAATAATCCGATTTTATTTTGATTGATGCTTTTTATGTGGTTTTTGGCCTCAGGACAATTAAAAACCTATTTTTCCCATCTGATGTGATATGACCTTGCCGTGGTGGATGGGCTTACGTAACAGATAGTATCGCACCTGTACACCCATGCACACTGAGTAATACAGTTTGTTTAAAATCAGATGTACACCTTAGGCATTGTTGTATGATTCATTTGTCATTTGTAGTCGACCACTATTAAATTATGACGCTTACAGCGCCATCGATTGCTACATTTTGTAACTATTTATTTTTGTTCTGCCATACGTTTTGCCCCTTCTCCTATTATATTCCGTTGCAGCAATTTGACGTCACTCCGACCAGTGGTGTTATTTTTACAGCGGTATGAAAGTTTACAACGTCGTAGCTCCCGAACTAAGCGCTGTAGAATGATACAATGTTGCAGGTGCTTTCAGTGTTATATTTTAATACTCTCTGCTAAATGTGTCGTCAATGGAGTTAGCAGTAAAGAAATAATAAATTGTCTTGTGTAATGTAGCAGTATTTCACGCGTCTCAGTAGTCATGACGTCATATATACAGAACTAAGTGCTGTGCAATGATGTATTTTTCTAGTACATTCACTGGTACATGTGAACACTGTCTGCAAAATTTGTAGCGAATATAGGTGGTAGTAAAGAAATAATAAAAGAAAAGCTAATGCTTGATGCGGCTGTGTTACTGCATGAAAAGCGAAAATATTGTATGTGATAAACTTTTTTTTTCCTCTCATCATTTTGTGGGAGTTGTCAGCAAGAAAAGGTTTCTTAAAGGCTTGAAATTATGTGTAAAGTATGTTGCAGTACAGTAAGTGATACGTGTAGTAAGTTCGGTTGAGACCATTCCAGTGGTGTCGGAAATTGGAAATCTGTGAGAAGTTCCTATGGGACCAAACTGCTGATATCATTGGTACATAGGCTTACAGTGGTGTAGGAGGAGATGCGGAACATACATACGTATAGGTAGGTAGGTACATATGTACACACATACATAGATCTATCTTTTATAATTTGTATGAATTCTGGCACTTACTAAGGGGCACACTAGAAAACGCCTGCAACGAAGTCCTGCGAGGTATAGTACCATTGGTGGAATCCACGGATACTGTAATGGTGCTAATCCCAACGAAAACCCCAATCACTGCAGCCGGTAATATTCGACTGACTGCTTTAATCACTGCTGACTGAAAAATATTCACGAAGGTAATATTCACTGTCAACTAAACACTGAACAGTACCAAACATTTGCATTTCTGTATTTCCAAACAGTGTATGATACAGTAGAATTTGACTACCTTGAAAGAGTCATGGATAAAACGGGATTTGATAGGAAGTTAATCGAAATTATCAATGATTGTGTACGAACTGTACGCTTCAGTATTTGGCAGAAATGTCCTTCGTCTGTTTCTGAGTATGCAGTAGCAACGAAACCTGTTCTCCCAAGATCCCAGACCGCACTGACCGGATGCTGTGTATGTGGGCTGAAGATTTCAGTACGCGCGTACGCAAATGACCTCAGTCTAATTTTAAGTGACGAGCGGGATGGGAGCAGCTGACGTACTCAAAGAATATCAAAGATCCGGCGGTCCCAGTATCAACACGGCTGAATCAGTTTCTCTCGACCTGAGATCCAATTCTCTATATCAGAGGCACCCATGGCTGCATACAGTGAACAGAAACCACCATTTGGGCATGATATATTAGCATTCAATTGGCGCGAGAATGTGCAATCAATAAAAATGACATTAGGGAGTAAAAATCTTTGAAGTCTACACGCAGTAGGAATGACTTATTACACCAGTGACCGCAGCTCGTGAAAATGACATTAGGGAGTCAAAAAAATCTTTGAAGTCTACACCAGTGTCCGCAGCTCGTGGTCTTGGGGTAGCTTTCTCCCTTCCCGCGCACGGGGTCCCGGGTTCAATTCCCGGCGGGGTCAGGGATTTTCTCTGCATCGTGATGACTGGGTGTTGTGTGTTTATTATCATTTCATCATCACTGACTCGCAAGTCGCCGAAGTGGCGTCAAGTAAAAAGGACTTGCAATACGGCGGCCGAACTTCCCCGCATGGGGCCTCCCGGCCAATAATGTCATACGGTCATTTCATTTCATTACACCAGTGCTTATTTATACTCCAAGCTCACTCATATACCTGCAACCCTGCATATACACGAAAAATATGCAGCGGTAGAGGTGCAACTTGTTCAGACTGAATCTTCTCAACACTGGCACCGCATGCATCAAAGGCAGACTGGTGTGGAGAAATCCATACGAGCAGTGCATGACAATATCTCTGAAACATACAAGGAAGATACTCCGGAAAGGCACAAGAAGCATCACAGGAAAGACCATCCAAATGTTTCGACCTGCGAATTTAAGGCTGCTGATTTAGATCAATCCAGAATGTAAAATTTACAGACGTGCCAGCGTCTGCTACAAAGAAGTAAGCTGCTTAAGAGAAGGCACACTGAAGCATTGCTCAGGAAGAGTCTGTCTGAACAAATCCAACGCACTCCTATAGGTACTATGGCAATCAAAGCGTCTGCTACAAAGAAGTAAGCTGCTTAAGAGAAGGCACACTGAAGCATTGCTCAGGAAGAGTCTGTCTGAACAAATCCAACGCACTCCTATAGGTACTATGGCAATCAAATTTGGTCGCAAATTTGGAGGAGTGTGCAGACGAAGAATTTACCCACAACATAGAGCCATGTGGCTGGACGTCATCACTGAAACGTACCCAAGTCTTGCTAAGGAACATAAAGTCAACCTGGCCCCCTCAGACAACTGAACTGTGTAGTGTTGGAAAGAACATGACACTATGCAAGGAAACTATTATGAATTGGAACGGGGTGAGAAGAATGCTCTCTGTTAGCACGAGACCCGCCATAAATACGACAAACGTCGACTAAGTTTTGCAGCCAGATTGGAAATTTTTCCTTGACGCCAAACAAAATGTGTATGCCTAGACTGTTGGACGCTTGACACTTCCTCTCGCCAAACTTAAGGGTACTTATATACAGCAATTCATCGACTATTTGTCACTGCAACACTGTGGGCTTAGAAATCCAATCTAGGAGCCATCTATTGACAGACTGTCATATATGTAAAAAATTGTTTCTCATGACTTTATTATATTAGAAAGAAACTTAAATCCCACTTCTGTAATTCTCTTCATTAATTTTTCTTATCTACATTTAAAAGTAGTGGAAACGAGTAGTAATACAGCACGAAGGAAGTGTTCTGCAAGAAGAACCTAAAAACATTTTCTGTTGTTTATTAAAAAATGGGTTTATCATCATTATTATTATTATTGTTGTCAAATCCTTGCTTAACGTAAATAATTTGAAGGGGCTATACATCAACGTATACAAAACGTTGTAATTCGTTGTATTTCAGTTCAATAAACGATTTAATAAAAAAATAGCTCTGTCACTACAGCATTTTCCCGCAAAAGGTAAAGTTTCCGAGTTTAAGTTCCGTTCCGACACACGATTTTAATCTGCCAGGACGTTTCATTCTTTCATGTTTTGTTTACGGCAGATGGTGTGATACACTGACGAGACAGGATATTGTTCTACAGAGGTTTCAACATTTTTATTAGGCCAACACTAGGACGGTTCCTCACGTCAAGGTCAGGGAAAGTTTGCACAAATATATACGCGCTCGAGGGTATTTTCGTACATTCTACAATTTTTAAAATAGTGAATGCTGTTAAGCCTTCTTAAAACGCATAAATGTTTGCAGATGTTATATAGGATAAGAGATAGTCAAAAAACATATTTAGGACAACGACTTTCCAGTGTAAAAAAGCATTTCTTCAGATTTTGGCACGAAGAGTGATTGCTGGAAGGGAAACCCGACGAAAGTCCTTCGAAGCTAAGTGTTACGCCTACGATTTCACATGTGTGTAAAGGCCATGTTATCGTGATGTTAAAGAACTTTGACATGTGGCAGCTTGTGAGAGCATGTCGAGCCTGAATATCACCATTTAGTTTGTCGGTTACTGAAGTGCAGTACTCCCTCGCTCCATCGTGATGGTTCTGTTCTTGTGGAAGTACCCAGTGAACATCACGTTGCTTACAGTATCTCCAAAATACATGACTTTTACTCCATTTTTGCTTCCGTGGGCGCAGTTTCGCTCTTTTTTTCACTTACTACCCGTATTTCGTTTGATCCTACATCTGTAGCATGTATTAAAATAACCATATTTTATCTGCTTTTGTGATACAAAGGAGAAAATCACAGGAGTGTTGTTTAAACCTGTCAAAACGGTATTTGAGCAATGTTCATTCGAATACATATTTGGCCAAAGGCCAAGTGACACGACATTCATTAAGGAATAATTTTGTCCTATCAAAAACGTAATGTACTGCATTGTCGCAGGGGTATTCAGATGTTTGCATTGTCAGCGAACTCACGAATCTTATATCTATGAGAAACAAATAAAACTATGTTGTACACAGTGCAGATCCAACATGGAAAATAATCCAAAGCTACTATTCAAATTAGTAAAAATCAGCGGAAAACGGGTTAGTACACACGAAGAGCGAAAATGTGAAACGGTCTAAGCGCCAAATATCACATACGTCAGGTGACACAAAACATAATGTATCTCGTTTTGTACATAATTTATTTACATCCGAAAAAGTGAGAATGGATTCTGATACCACAGAATTGTGCTCCTCAACTACTCACTACAAAAAATAATTAGACAAATTAGAAAATAAATAATTTATTAAGAAGGTCCTAACTGCCCTACCAGGGAACTGACTTATATGCTAATAAGAAAGTTTTTGTTTTAAGTGTCATTAATACCGATTAAGAACTTTTTGTTTGTACTAATACAAGCTCAGAATTTTTTTTATCTAGTACAACCGTATTCAACAAAAAAAGACCTTCTCATATCTTTCAAATTTTTTACAAGAAAGTAACAAAATTACATTAAAAATCTCTCATTCTGACTTCAGTTTCTTACAGAACTCCATTCTTGTAGTTAGATATTTCAATGTTTATTGTATAATTTCCTGTGCTGTTGAAGAAGAAATAACAACATCGTCAACAGGTTTTTAGGTCTTCAAAACTTATAAACATGGTTTGTCTTTCAGATGAAGTAGGGTATGGCAAACATCGACCATGGTCTTTCCTCTTTTGAAGATATTGACATCCCTCCATTCTTCTGCTTCTGAGCAAAAACTTGAAATAGCTACTTGAGATGGATGAGTGTGAGACACTTGGGATCACACTGCATTTGGATCTCTTAAATGTCTCTACTGACAACAGTGTTTCAGTAGCATCTTTAAAATCAGAGTAGTCAGTTGTATGCAATAGAATTCAATGGAATGGGTCAGCTTTAGCTGACTCAACACTCTTGCGGAACGTAAGACTTTGACGAGTGGCACTTGGAACTGCTTGGCACGAAGACCATGCACCAACTAATTTTTCAAACATTTTTCCATGATTTGGCTCTTGGAACAAGTCTAGGGACATGCAAAACAGTATCGAGAACACAACCTCGCTGAGAACGTGTTGTGCGAAAAAATGACACTTCGCCTGACATTTCCTCTACATCGACACCTATATCATACTCCGCAATCCACCTAACGGTGTGTGGTGGAGGGTATTTCCAGTAGTACTAACTGATCCCCTCCTACCCTGTTCCACTCGCGAATGGCACGTGGGAAGAATGGCTGTCAGTAAGCCTCTGTATTAGCTCTAATCTCTCTAATTTTCTCGTTGTGGTCATTTCGCGAGGTGTACGTGGGATGAAATAATACTTTTTCCCAATCTTACCGGAGCACTTTCTATTCCAATTTCGGTGAGAAATCTTTCCATGATGCGCAACGAATCTCTTGTAACGTTTGCCACTAGAGTTCGTTGACCATTTTTGTAACGCTCTCGTGCCGGCTAAACGATCCCGTGACGAAACGTGCAGCCCTTCGTTGGATCTTCTATATCTCTCTTATCAGTCCGACCAGGTAAGAATCCCAGAATGATTTTTCAATACTCAAGAACCGGTCGAACAAGCGGCTTATATGACACTTACTTCGTGGATAAGTTACATGTCCTTACGATTCTTCCTACGAATCTCAGTCCGGCACCTATTTTACCTGTTATTTACACTCCTGGCCGTTAAAATTGCTACACCAAGAAGAAATGCAGATGACAAACGGGTATTCACTGGATAAATATATTATACTAGAACTGACATGTGTTTACATTTTCACGCAATTTGGGTGCATGGAGCCTGAGAAATCAGTACCCAGAACAACCACCTCTGGCCGTAGTAACGGCATTGATACGCCTGGGCATTGAGTCAAACAGAGCTTGGATGACGTGTACAGATACAGCTGCCCATGCAGCTTCAACACGATACCACAGTCTATCAAGAGTAATGACTGGCGTATTGTGACGAGGCAGTTGCTCAGTCACCATTGACCAGACGTTTTCAGTTGGTGAGAGATGTGGATAATGTGCTGGCCAGGGCAGCAGAAGAACATTTTCTGTATCCAGAAAGGCCCGTACAGGACCTGCAACATTCGGTCGTGCATTATCCTGCTGAAATGTACGGTTTCTCAGGGATCTACGCCAGTATGGCGATGACGAATACACGCTTCCAATGTGCGCTCACCGCGATGTCGCCAAACACGGATGCGACCATCATGATGCTGTAAACAGAACTTGGATTTATCCGAAAAAATGACGTATTGCCATTCGTGCACCCAGGTTCGTCGTTGAGTACACTATCGCAGGCGCTCCTGTCTGTGACGCAGCGTCAAGGGTAACCGCAGCTACGGTCTCCGAGCTGATAGTCCATGCTGCTGCAAACGTCGTCCAACTGTTCGTGCAGACGGTTGTTGTCTTGCGAACCTCCCCATCTGTTGACTCACGGATCGAGACGTGGCAGCACGATCCGTTACAGCCATGCGGATAAGATGCCTGTCATCTCGACTGCTAGTGACACGAGGCCGTTGGGATCCAGCACGGCGTTCCGTATTGCCCTCTTGAACCCACCGATTCCATATTCTGCTAACAGTCATTGGATCTCGACCAACGCGAGCAGCAATGTCGCGATACGATAAACCGCAATCGCGATAGCTTACGATCCGACCTTTATTAAAGTCGGAAACGTGACGGTACGCATTTCTCCTCCTCACACGAGGCATCAAAACAATGTTTCACCAGGCAACGCAGATCAACTGCTGTTTGCGTATGATAAATCGGTTGGAAACTTTCCTCATGTCAGCACGTTGTAGGTGTCGCCACCGGCGCCAATCTTATGTGAATGCTCTGAAAAGCTAATCATTTGCATATCACAGCATCTTCTTCTTGTCAGTTAAATTTCGAGTCTGTAGCACGTCATCTTCGTGGTGTAGCAATGTATGGCCAGTTGTGTATTTTATGTGATCATTCCATTTAAGGTCGCTCTCGATAGCTACTCCTCGATGTTTTAAGGCAGGTACTGTTTTCAACAGTTTGTCATCAACAGAGTAATTATACAGTCGTGGATTTCTTCCTCTCTTGATACGACTTTCGTTGAAAATCCGTTGTGCTCGTAAGCCTTTACGTAGTGAAATATGTGCTGCACAAATATGTGGAGTACAATAGCTGGGGCTCTGAGCGCAGAAAAACAGCACGACCTTGCCGGTGTATCGCGGCGCTTTATTTATAGTGTGCGCTCGCGCGCCGCCATTCATTTCCAAAAGCAGGGCCTAACTTTATGGTGGCGCCGGGCTTTAATAGCGACGGGACAAGTGGCAGAAGCGATTCATGCGGTGCGGCGGTCAGCTAAACTGGCGGCGTGGAACGCTTCATTCACGCGCTGACGCTCACACGGCCACGCAGTTTGCCGCCGCCAGTCCCCGGCACGCACTCCACACCGCAATGCATTATTCGACAAGCCAATGCTTTAAGCTGATGAATCCTAGCTATTAGCCGACAACGCTAGCTGAAGTCTCCATCCGAGAAGTAGACAGATCGACAAAAAAGCGCACGCTACGATGCTAAATGTGTAACGACAATTAAACATCCATCAACAGCTGTATTCGACCGTCCTCCTCGCATACTGTCACTCTGACGTCAATTGCCTGCAAAAAGGAAGATGACTGAGATCTCACGTACTCTCCACGACGAGGTCATTAGTGACAAATTGAGCTGCGACCGGGGAAGGAAATGGGTCGTGTCCTGTTGGAAGGAACTACCCTGGAATTCCGTAATTTAGGGAAATATTAGAAAACGTCAGTGTGGATAAGCGGACAGGGATCTGAATGGCCGCCCTCTCTCTGTGTATCGAAGCTGACAGGAAGCTAAACAAATGTAATTAATTATCACTAAGAAAATACGGTAGCCCCTAACGGCATCATGGCTGTACAGGCACTTTAGCATTGTGACTTCTACGTACGACCATTTCTCATTTTTTATTAACAGTTTTAGGCAAATCTCCGATGGCCCCAACTCTCCGCGTCCGCATGTTTCTGGGCACCCTCCCACCAACCTATGGTAGCCCCATCTTCAGCCATTGAAACTTCACCTCAGAGGCCAAACGTGATAAGCAATCTTTTCCCAAGCAATCTACACTGCAGTCTGTCCTTTGTAACATAAGAGTTTAATACAGGAGCTAGTAAATAAGTGTGATGTATTCACTACCTTCTAGAGCATATACATGTCGCACATTGTAGCGGACCAAGTTCAAGAGTAATATGACCAATTGTATCTTATGATACCACTTTCATTTGTGCAGAATGTAATACCATCTCAGTCGTAAAGTACGAAATACACGACATCTGTGGAAGTTCACGATACCCCGGAGCATTTTCGGGGTTTCACATTTTTCATATTTGTTCATAAATTATGAGAACGCTTTTTGTGAGTTAGGTGTTAAAACGTAGAATCTAGAAAATATAGTCATCCCATTTATTTAACTTTAAAAGTAAACAGAAGCAAAATGTGAGAACTATTTGTATGTCCAGACACTGTACTTTCTCTTTATTTCAGTTATACAATTAATAACAAATATCACGTGGACTCACAAAATCTCCAAATATTATTTATTTTGTACCAAATTGTAATTTATTATTCATCAGATAACTAGATATCACGTACGAAAACACAGTTAACTTCACCGGGCACAATTACTTTTGACACATAATCACAATATTTTCAAATGTAAACAATCATTTCCACGGGGTATATTTTGGATCCTTCGATTTTTAATTCGGTACTCCTTAATGTATCTTTTATAACTGTTTCGATTCACAGATTTTTTTATCCCTAAAAATGTACCATTTTGCCTATATTTTCAATGTTTATAAAACGGGATTTAACTTTCATTTTTGATTTTACACAGAAGCTTCCAGAATATTCTGGCGCGTGCACACGTAAATAATATATGTACCACATATATTGCGCCAACTGAAGGCAGTTCTGTGCGTTTTCTCATAGGAAACAGTTCTATGTAATTAGTATCAGAGCACAGTTAATAATATACATGTCTGCACAAGTGAACTGCCGATCTTTGATTTACCAAATATACGAGGGAATATGACGTCTTGATACAATTACGTTGGCTTTCTTTGAGACGTTTTATCGTGTGAACTTTAAATGTTTTGTGAAAACGTTATATCTTTTGCTATGTGAGGAGTCATTGTGGCATTTTACCATATTTCAACTAAATGACAAACGAAAAAACTAGACAAAAATTTATTTCATATCAACATACAGTGTTCATTTCTGCAACAAAGAACCTATCGTACCGCCTACTCAACGAGAGCCACGATTCAACGAAGACCACTAAAAGTTTAGTGCAGTGATCAACTTCTCTTTCCCCAGATCATTAAATGTGCTGAATTAGTAGAACACTTGCTAAAGAAATGGATAGTCAATACGATGAATTTTCATCTTGCTTCTTCCAACAGAAGTTTATCATTCTTACGTTAAACGAGAAAAGCGGGTTTGAAAATTTTACTACACGCGCAAAAGTAACACCAGAATAAGTAGCTGTTCGCCTGCGAGGACAGATATACCCCAGTTTTATGGAGGCGTATTCGAAAAGTAATGGCTTCTTGATAATACAAAAAACGTACTCATAAAAAATACTTTAATTGGCGATTTCAGTTTCCTATGAACCTCCTCCTCTTTTCAAAGTAGTCGCTGTTGACTGCTAAGAACTTTTCATAACGTTGTACTAGCCTCTTCATTTCTTCTGCGTAGAAGTTGTCCGCTCAGGAACTGAACTTAGTGTCAGCGGCTGTCTTGAATTCCTTGTTACCTTCAATACTTGTCTACCAAGATATTGTTTCAAGTGCAAGAAAAAGAAATAATAGATGGATTCGAGGTTAGTACTAAAGCAAAGTCTATGGCATTGCTGGCTGGGACACCCCAAAGGGCAGGTTCAACCGACTGATTGGAAAGGTTTTTCTGTCCTTAGAGTACAATGGCACCTTCATTTCGCAAAGTGTGAGAGTTGTGTGTGTAGTAAGTATGGGCGACTGTAACGAATGTGCGCTCAGTGTGGTGTCCTGTTTGTTTTGGGTGGCGATCAAAGAAGGAAGGGGGTAAAATTCTGTGCCTACGCCTCTCGAATAGCTCAAAGGTTGCTGCTGAGCTTCTTAAAGTCCCAGTCCAACGGACGAACTGTAATATTTCTAGTTTTACAGCCGTCACATTCGGGTGCGAAGCTCTTCTTAGAACAGCTGAGAAGGCAGCAGTGGCAAGATGACGTAATGTGGTGTGCGTACCGGTGACAGATGGTTTATTCGGTATAGGTATCGGGAAAAAGCCCACCTAAATTGTGGTCCTTCTCCGCAATTGGCTGCTGCGTTCGGAAGTTGCGTGCCGAAATGATAATCTTCTGTTATTAATATTAGACAACGTATTTACTTGCATTTCAAATTAAAGCATCTTTCCATTATTTCAGAAGTACTAATAACCAGCAGAATAATCAACAACCGCTGAACGAAAAGGCAGACGAAGCATTTCGGTGATCTTCGGATGGCGCCTGACTTGGATGGCGGGTGAAGTGGTTCAGCTGTAAGATCAGAGCTGGTTGGGTAGTCTCGGAGGACGGAAAAAAAAGTTCAAATGTGTGTGAAATCTTATAGGACTTAACTTGTAAGTAGGCGGTTTATGTTTTCTTTATGTAAGTAGGCTGTTTAGGTTCTTATGTAAGTAGGCTGTTTAGGTTTTTTTTATTGGTAACGCCACCTCTGTATGAAAAATCACTAGCTGTGCTGTGTGCAGTCTGTGGGTAGTTTGCATTGTTGTCTGCCATTGTAGTGTTGGGCAGCGGCAGCTGGATGTGAACAGCGCGTAGCGTTGCGCAGTTGGAGGTGAGCCGCCAGCAGTGGTGGATGTGGGGAGAGAGATGGCGGAGTTTTGAAATTTGTCATGAACTGCTATATTTATATATGATGATATCAAGGTAAATACATTGTTTGTTCTCTATTAATATCTTTCATTTGCTAACTATCCCTATCAGTAGTTAGTGCCTTCCATAGTTTGAATCTTTTATTTAGCTGGCAGTAGTAGCGCTCGCTGTATTGCAGTAGCTTGAGCAGCGAAGATTTTTGTGAGGTAAGTGATTTGTGAAAGGTATAGTTTAATGTTAGTCAGGGCCATTCTTTTGTAGGGAATTTTGAAAGTCAGATTGCGTTGCGCTAACAAAATATTGTGTGTCAGGTTAAGCACAGTCATGTATAATTGTTCAAAGGGGACGTTTCAAACTGCTAAGGTCATCAGTCCCTAGGCTTACACACTACTTAACCTAAATTATCCTAAGGACAAACACACACACCCATGCCCGAGGGATAACTAACCTCCGCCGGGACCAGCCGCACAGTCCATGACTGCAGCGCCCTAGACCGATCGACTAACCCCGCGCGGTTCGGAGGACATACATGTTGTCTGTCGCAGTCGGTGTCAAGACTTTATTAGCAATTTCTCGTTGTATGGACATGTAGTAACAGTAATTACGGAAATACGCAATTCATCAGTTGTTTGAAGAATGGGAATTATTTATGACTCTAAAGTGGAATGTAATTGTGCAGTATCTCGTGTTCCGCTAATAAAAAGCGAGTGGCATCCCGTACAAACAAAATAATTCAAACTTTAATTACTCACATAATATCAGTTCCTCACTAAGAATTTCTTACAGCT
Organism: Schistocerca americana; assembly: GCF_021461395.2. Lineage (NCBI taxonomy): Eukaryota > Metazoa > Arthropoda > Insecta > Orthoptera > Acrididae > Schistocerca > Schistocerca americana. The sequence goes on along the minus strand of NC_060130.1, from coordinate 248,590,280 downwards.
TCAAGATAAGGGTTTCACGACCCAAGTGCTGTTTTCTGCGCAGGGGACAACAACTGTGGAACACTGCAGATTGGTGAACATTAATCAGAATTTATGTATTGTGGAAACAAATAGGCAGCTCGCGTGTACTGCAGTCTTAGTACAAATAAGATCAGTGACACGTCATCTGTGGTAACACTGAGAAGGTACGAAGGAGAGAAATTTTCGACGGAAGGGCTTTATCATACGCAAGTATATATGTCATCCTCTCTCTCCCACTCCCTCTTTTTCAACTTGCCGTAGAACCACCATCAACACTGTCATATGTCTTAACTTCATGAGTCACTGGTGCAGAGTCTGGGGAGGGGGGGGGCATAAACTTTCGCAACCCTTTTCGTAAAGGTAAAGGGAAACTGCTAACAGCACGTGGTGTGCCCAGGCGGTTATCCACGCAACTACTGACCAGGCCCGACGTTGCTTAACTTTGGTGATCTGAAGAGAACTGGTGTATTCAACGAGTCAAGGCCGTTGGTCAGTTAAGTACTATAGGGCAGGTTACTAGTGGAAATTCTGAATTTTGTCTTTAGTACTGACAGCGATCTCTGGTAGCGCATTGTCATAACAACATTGCACACAATTTGCAATATACAAGTTTCCCGTGACGATAGTGTAAATAGAGGAGCGTCCAACATGGGGAAGTCCATCAGCCAGAGTATCATTGATGAGTCACCGACCACATCGTAGTCTTTGGTCCACTTGCTTGCACGATTTCATCCGTCAGGATACTGGGCCCACTACTCCGTTTCTCATCATGCTCATTCATATCGCAACTTTGAAGGTCTCGGCAACATTGTCAAACCTTTCCTTCATTCAGTACTGCAGGCTGATACGCTAGGCTTATATCCTGATTCATTTGAGTAGCGATACATGCTTTCGCACAAAAAAATCGAATTACAGCACGCACTTTGCAAGTTACGGGAACGATGACTGTCGAAGGCTCTGTTGTTTGGATATTTGTGGTAAGGTCTTACAGCACCAAACTGCTGCGATCATCGGTCCCTAAGCTTTCACACTGCTTAATCTAACTTAAAACAACTCCTCCGACGGGAGGAGCCGCGCGAACCGTGACAAGGTGCCCTATACCTCTCGTCTACCCCGCACGTCTGTTGTTTGCTTAGTTCCACAATGGAATGACTGCTGAATCGAAACAATGACTTGTGAGACATCGCAAGCAATCGATAAATTACTCTGTATTTTTACACTTTCGGTCTAAATTTTCGGTATTTAAATACTGTAAAAGCAACAGCCCGTAGTTTTCTAATACCCCTCGTAGTATCCAGCGTACCGTCGAAGTCGAAGTTATTAGAAAACGATGGATTAGGAAGTCACTTGTGGTTTTTTAAAGAATCATTCCGTTGTGAGACCTTAACTTTTCCCGGCGAATTGAATGTTCAAATAATTTACGGGTTTGCTGTCGGGAGACATCGTTGACCACCTCCGATATTTCGGCAGGAGCACACCCTGTCATTCTAAAGGCACAACTGCAAGGAGGAAGCAATGTGCAAGGGAATTTAATACCTCGGTTCACAGGGGAGAAACAAGGAAGATACCACACACAGAACAAGTAACCGCAAAGTCAACACACAACCAAGGATAACCAACAACAGAAATATCGATAGTGACTATTAATCAACAGGTGAGGTAGCCCTAATTCTGTCCCTTTGGTTTTTGATGAGAGACAGAGCCGGATTCCAAGCAGCATTTAGACAAAATCCACCATCTCTGTTTATAAGGTTGCTTGATAGCTTGATTTCAACAGCTTCCTTAATCACACTATCCCAATAGCTGGACGTACAAGCCAGAATCTCCGTGTTGTTGCATTCCGTAGAATGACCGGCGTCAAGGCAATGTTCTGCAATAGCGGATTTGCTGGACTGTTGTAATCGTGTGTGACGCTTATGTTCAATACACCGGTCTTCCACAGTCCTGATTACCTGGCCAATATATGACATGCCACAACTACAAGGAATACGATAGACACCAGCCTTACGCAAACCAAGATCATCTCGTACGGACGCCAACAGGTCCTTAATCTTAGAAGTTGGTCGAAAAACACATTTCACATCATATTTCCGCAAAATACGGCCAATCCTGTTAGATATGCTTCCTGCGTAAGGCAAAAAGGCCGTAGACTTAGGTGCCACTTCGTTGCTATCGTCACTCACCCGTTGCACAGAAGGCTGATAGCGCAACGCCCGTTTGATCTGCCTCTCACTATAACCATTCTGACGAAAGGTGACTTCGAGATGTGATAGCTCAGCTGCCAAACTTTCGGGGTATGGGATAACGTGGGTCCTGTGAACCAAGGTACGAAGTACTCCTCCACGCTGAGCTGGATGGTGACAACTATCAGCTCGCAGATACGTCAGTGTGAGTAGGCTTCCTATAAACAGAATGTCCCAACGTACCATCAGTCTTCCTTCTGACCAACACATCAAGGAACGGAAGGCATCCATTCTTTTCCACCTCCATAGTGAACTGAATATTCGGGTGGATTGAATTCAGGTGTTCCAAAAACCAGTTTAGATTCTCACTACCATGAGGCCAAACAACAAAGGTATCGTCAACATATCTGCAAAAACATGCAGGTTTCAAGGTCGCTGACTCCAATGCACGTTCCTCAAAGTCCTCTATAAACAAATTGGCCACAATAGGTGACAACGGGCTTCCCATTGCAACTCCATCAGTCTGTTAATAGTACTGACCATTGAATAAAAAGTAAGTGGATGTCAGCACATGTCGAAACAAATTTGTTACTCGACACCAAACTTAACCTCAATTAGCTGCAACGAATCAGAGAGAGGAACGCGAGTGAAAAGAGAAACCACATCAAAACTGAGTAAAATATCAGAGTCTTTCAAACGCAATCCCTGCAATCGACGTAAGAAATCTGCAGAGTTCTTAATGTGGTGCTCACACCTACCTACTAGTGGGCTCAACAAACTAGCAAGATGTTTAGCTACACGATATGTCGGAGCACCAATATTAGAAACAATAGGCCTCAATGGGGCAGCCGCTTTATGGACCTTAGGGAGGCCATATAAACTAGGTGGTAAAGTACAGTAAGAATTAAGACTCTTCATAGTCTCCTGTGACAAAGAACTTTTCTTCAGGAGGTTGTTAGTCTTTCTCTCAACACTCTTAGTAGGGTCAACACGAATTTTGCGATACGCCGAATCAGAAAATAGACACTGCATCTTTTGAATGTAATCGTGCTTGTTCAACAAAGCCGTGGCATTTCCCTTGTCCGCAGGTAAAATAACAATATCAGGATCCATTCTGAGTGAACGTAAAGCAGCCGCCTCAGCTGCTGTAATGTTACACTGATTTTTACCCTCCACGCTGCCCTCCAGAACTAAATTGGTGATCCCTTGATGCCTCAAACGTTTCCTACCAACCAATTCCATCTTCTAGTCAAGGTGTGCCAGAAAATCCTGTTCTCCCCAAGTGTATTCAGTACCTCCTCATTGGTTACGTGATTTACCCATCAAATCTTCAGCATTCTTCTGTAGCACCACATTTCGAAAGCTTCTATTCTCTTCTTGTCCAAAATATTTATCGTCCATGTTTCACTTCCATACACGGCTACAATCCATACAAATACTTTCAGAAGAGACTTCCTGACATTTAAATCTGTACTCGATGTTAACAGATTTCCCGTCTTCGGCAACGCTTTCCTTGCCATTGCCAGTCTACATTTCATATTATCTCCACTTCGACCATCATCAGTTATTTTGCTCCCCAAATAGCTAAACTCATCTACTAAATGTTCAAATGTGTGTGAAATCTTATAGGACTTAACTGCTAAGGTCATCGGTCTCTAAGCTTACACACTACTTAACCTAAATTATCCTAAGGACAAACACACGCACCCATGCCCGAGGAAGGACTCGAACCTCCGCCGGGACCAGCCCCACAGTCCATGACTGCAGCGCCCCAGACCGCTCGGCTAATCCCGCGCAGCTCATCTACTACTTTGAGTGTATCATTTCCTAATCTAATTCCCTCAGCATCACCTGATTTAATTCGACTACATTCCATTATCCTCGTTTTGTTTTCGTAAACGTTCATCATATATTCTCCTTACGAGACACTACCCATTCCGTTTAACCGCTCTTCCAGGTCCTTTGCGGTCTCTGCCAGAATTACAAGGTCATCGGCAAACCTCAAAGTTTTTATTTCTTCTCCATAGATTTTAATTCCTAATCTAATACTTGCTTTTGTTTCCTTTATAGCTCGCTCAATATACAGATTGAATAACATTGGGGATAGGCTACAACCCAGTCTCAATCCCTTTCCAACCATTGCTTCCCTTTCATGCCCCTCGACTCATAACTGCCATCTGGTTTCTGTACAAATTGCAAATAGCCTCCCGCTCCCTTTATTTTCCACCTGTCACCTTCAGAATTTGATAGGGTGTATTCCAGTCAACATTGTCGAAAGCTTTCTCTAAGTCTACAAATGTTAGAAACGTAGGGTTGACTTTCCTTACTCTATCTTCTAAGATAAGTTGTAGGGTCAGTATTGCCTCTCGTGTTCCAACGTTTCTACGGAATCCAAACCCATCTTCCCCTACGTCGGCTTTTACCAGTTTCTCCATTCATCAGTAAAGATATCGTGTTAGTATTTTTCAATCGTGATTTATTAAACTGATACACCATATGATCACATGTATCCAGACCCCCAAAAACATACGTTTCCCATATTAGGTGCATTTTGCTGCAACCTACTGCAAAGGTATTCAATATCAGCTACCTCAGTAATCGTTACACATCGTGAGAGAGCAGAATGGGGCGGTCCCTGGAACTCCCCGACTTCGAACGTGGTCAGGTGATTGGGTGTCACTGTCTGTACGCGAGATTTCCACACTGCTAAACAACCTTAGATCCACCGTTTCTGATGTGGTAGTGAAGTGGAAACGTGAAGGGACATGTACAGCACAAAAGCATACAGACCGACCTCTTCTGTTGATGACAGAGAACGCCGACAGTTGAAGAGGGTCGTAATGTACAATAGGCAGACATCTATCCAGATCATCACACAGGAATTCCAAACTGCATCAGGATCCATTGCAAGTTCTATGACAGTTAGGCGGGAGGTGAGAAAACTTGGATTTCATGATCGAGCGGCTGCTCATCAGCCACATATCATGCCACTAAATGCCAAACGACGCCTCGCTTGGTGTAAGGAGCGTAAACATTGGACGATTGAACAGTGGAAAAACGTTGTGTGGAGTGACAAATCACGGCACACAATATGGCGATCCGATGGCAGAGTGTTGGAATGGCGAATGGCCGGTGAACGTCATCTGCCAGCGTGAGTAGTACCAACAGTAAAATTCGGAGGCGGTGGTGTCATAGTGAGGTCGTGTTTTTCATGGAGTGGTCTGGCATCCCTTGTTGTTTTGCGTGGCACTATCACAGCACAGGCCAACATTGATGTTTGAAGCACCTTCTTGCTTCCCGCTGTCGAAGAGCAATTCGGGGATGGCGATTGCATCTTTCAACACGATCGAGCATCTGTTCATAATGCACGACCTGTGGCGGAGTGGTTACACGATAATAACATCCCTGTAATGGACTGGCCTACACAGGGTCCTAACCTGAATCCTATAGAACACCTTTGGGATGTTTTGAAACGCCGACTTCACGCCAGGCCTCTCCGACCGACATCAATACCTCTCCTTAGTGCAGCACTCCGTGAAGAATGGGCTGTCAATTCCCAAGAAACCTTCCAGCATCTGATTGAACGTATACCTGCGAGAGTGGAAGCTGTCATCAAGGCTATGGGTGGACCAACACCATACTGAATTCCAGCCTTACTGATGGAGGGCGCAACGAATTTGTAAGTCATTTTCAGCCAGGTGTTCAGATACTTTTGACCACATAGTGTAGTTCGATAATTTTTCACACCTGTTAGCACCTGTTTTCTTTGGGAGTGGAATAACTATATTCTTCTTGAAGTCTGAGTGTATGTCGCATGTCTCATACATGTTACTCACCGGATGGTAGAGTTTTGTGATGGTTGGCTCTCCCAAGGCTATCAGTAGTTCTGATGGAACGTTGTCTGCTCTAGGGGCCTTGTTTCGATTTAGGTCTTTCAGTGCTCTATCAAACTCTTCACTCAGTATCATATCTCCTATTTCATCTTCATCTACGATCTCTTCGATTTCTATAATATGGCCATCAAGTACATTGCCTGTATACAGACTCTCTATGTAGTCATTCCATCTTTGAGCTTTGGCTTCTTTGCTTCGAACTGGTTTTTCCATCTGAGCTCTTGATATTCATGCAAGTGGTTCTCTTGTCTCCAAAGGTCTCTCTGATTTTCCTGTAGGCGGTATCTATCTTAGTCCTAATGATATATGTCTGTATATTCTTACATTTGTCCTCTAGCCATCCCTGCTTAGTCATTTTGCACTTCCCGCCGATCTCATTTTTGAGGCGTTTGTATTCCTTTTTCGCCTGCTTCATTTACTGCATTTTTAGATTTTCTCCTTTCATCAATTAAATTCAATTTCTCTTCTGTTCCTCCAAGGATTTCTACTAGCCCTCAACTTTTTTCTTACTTGATCCTCTGCTGCCTTCACTATTTCATCTCTCAAAGCAATCCATTCTTTTTTTAATGTATTTCTTTCCCCCGTTCTTGTCAGTCATTCCCTAATGCTCTCTCTGAAACTCTCTACAACCTCTGGTTCTTTGAGCTGATCCAGGTCCCATCTCCTTGAATTCCCTCGTTTTTGCAGTTTCTTCGGTTTTAATCTGAAGTTCATAACCATTGTGGTCAGAGTCAACATCTGCCGCTGGAAATGTGTTACAATTTATAACCTGGTTCCTAAATCTCTGCCTTACCGTTATACAATCTTCCAGTGTCTCCAAGCTTCTTCTATATATACAACCTTCTTTCATGATCCTTAAATCAAGTGTTAGCTATGATTAAGTTATGCTCTGTGCAAAATTCTACCAGGCGGCTTCCTCTTTCATTCCTTACCCCCACTCCATAGTCACCTATCACTTTTCCTTCTCTTCCTTTTCCTACTATCGATTTCCAGTCACCCATGCATATTAAATTTTCGTCTCCCTTCACACGCGCACCCGTGTACTGCCCGCCACCTCTCTGAATCCGCCCATAGAGATAAGGTTGGTGCCCTGTAACCAAGACTGACAGGATGGAGTTGCGGGAACGATAGATCGTTGGGGGGGGGGGGGGGGGGGGGAGCATTGAAAATTGAGCCCATCAGTGGCAGGACAAGAATGGAGGGAAGGAGATTAAAATTCGGTGCAGTATTCTGAGTTTGACTGTGGAGCTGATTTTTATTCCCGTGCTGCTTTGGGGATTGTGATGCTTCATGTTCCTGATTCTACACCTTGCGTGTATATCCTCATTCTGGCTTTGCATCCTGAAGGCAAGTCCGTCTGTTTTCTATTCAGTTTTTAGAGTTGAATCTGGTGTTGTGTATTCATCCTGATGTTTATTGTCATTCTGTGACATCCTCAGTTTCCAAGTCGTATCAGATAGTTCTTTTTTTGGGTCCAGTGTCAGAGTCCATGAGCATGCGACTGTTTTTCTGCTTTCCGATCTAAAACCCTAAACATAACTTGGACACTGTCTCTGCTGTCTAATTACTGCAGAGACGCCATATGAGCATCGGGAGACACCTAATGGTCGCTGCGGCGTAGACACAAAAGCAGTGCTTGCCACCGACATGGGGCAGCCGACCACATGGAAACAGGAAGCAGTGAGGTGACCACAGGGTAAGTTAATCTGGGCAACATCCGTAGGGCAGCGGGTACACTGAGATGTGGAGATAAAGGATGCCAGCTGTCAATCGACAACCACACAACCATCGTCAATCTGCATCGATATCAACACGTTGTGCTGACACTACACCAGTGGGCTACGTCCTCATGCACTGCCATTTCCTTCACATCAACATGTCTGCGTCAAATCAAACTGGCCCTGCGAACATACAATTTGTGTGTAACCACGCAAATGACAGACATAGTTATTGTTACTCCCCATCACTGTTTTAACTCATTTAGTTTAGAAGTCATTATTGTTTCATTTAATTTGAATTCCATTACTACAGTACAAAGGCATACGGGAGCTAGTTAAAGAGATACATCTGCTCCAGGTGTAGTGATAAGACAACCGATTGGCTCTCCTAACCCGCCCCTCCCCTCCCACACACACACACACGCGCACACACACACACACACACACACACACACACACACACACACACACACACAAAAGACTGTCTAGTCTTCTTTTTCGATCGGTTGAATTCTGAGTCGAATGGAACGACCAAAAGAGAAACTATAGTCCGATTAAAATTCCTTGATAGTTGACGGGTGTCAGTTGCCGATACAGTGTTGCCACATCGGCTGCCGGCTACCACTTGGTTATACACTATGTGATCAGAAGTGTCCGGACACCTTGCTGAGAATGACTTGCAAGTTCGTGGCACCCTCCATCGGTAATGTTGGAATTCTACATGGTGTTGCCTTGATGAGAGGTTCCACTCTCGCAGGCATACGTTCAAACAGGTGCTGGAAGGTTTCTTGGGGAATGGCAGCCCATTCCTCACGGATTGCTGGACTGAGCAGAGATATTGATGTCGGTCGGAGAGGCCTGCTACGAAGTCTGCGTTCCACAACATCCCAAAGGTGTTCTATAGGATTCAGGTTAGGACTCTGTGCAGGCCAGTCCATTACAGGGATGTTATCGTCGTGTAACCACTACGCTATAGGTCGTTCATCATGAACAGGTGCTCGATCGTGTTGAAAGATGCAATCGCCATCCCCGAATTGTTATTCAACAGTGGGAAGCAAGAAGGTGCTTCAAATATCAATATAGACCTGTGCTATGATAGTGCCACGCAACACAACAAGGGGTGCAAGCCCCCTCCATGAAAAAGACGACCACACCATAACACCACCGCCTCGAATTTTACTGTTGGCACTACTCACGCTGGCAGATGACGTTCACTGGGCATTCGCCATACCCACACCCTGCGGTCGGATCACCACATTGTGTACAATGATTTGTCACACCACACAACGTTTTTCCACTGTTCAATCGTCCAATGATTACGCTCCTCACACCAAGTGAGGCGTTGTTTGACGTGATGTGTGGCTTATGAGCAGCCGCTCGACCATGAAATCCAAGTTTTCTCACCTCTCGCCTAACTGTCATAGTACTTGCAGTGGATCCTGATACAGTCTGGAATTCCTGTGTGATGGTCCGGGTAGATATCTGCCTATTGCACATTACGTTCCTCTTCAACTGTCGGCGGTCTTTGTCGGTCAACAGACGAGGTCGGTCTGTGCGCTTTTGTGATGTACGTGCCCCTTCATGTTTCCACTCCACTATCACATCGGAAGGAAACAGTGGACCTAGGGATGTTTAAGAATGTGGAAATCTCGCGCATAGACGTATGACAAGTGATAACCAACCACCTGACCACGTCCGAAGTCCGTGAGTTCCGCGGAGCGCCCCATTCTGCTTTCTCACGATGTGTAACAACTACTGAGGCGCTGATGTGGAGTACCTGGCAGTAGGTGGGAGCACAATGCACCTAATAGGAGAAACGTATGTTTTTGGGAGTGTCCGATTACTTTTGATCACATAGTGTAGGTGACACACAAACACGGCGTGTCAAGCTGTTCAAGCGTACGGTAACGCGGAGCAATGGTGGAAGCTGCAGCCGCGAGGTGTGTCGGAAATGCGAGATGCTCTCTCGACCGCTGATTTTAAGTGACCAATGACTGAGCTGCAGCAGACGGCGCGTTCTGCAGCGCTGAATTAAAACACATCTCCTAAGCTAACCACAGCCTCGTCATGTGCAATGTGTCCGAGAAAACGGCAGTCAGCAATCTGCAGCAGAAGTAAAATGATGGTCGTTTTGTTAACGGCGTTTTAAGCTAGCCTCTACGAGAAAACTCAAGAAAGAAAAAAAAAAAAAAAAAAAAAAAAATCCTTACGCTGACCAGACGCCCCGGTTTCGCCGGGACAGCCCGGTTTTCACATAAATGTCCTGCTGTCCCGACAAAATTACTCGGGACAAATGATTTCCCTAATTTTTAATCGAGAAACACAATTTGTTCTATAATATTACCCCTTTAATTAAATATTTGTGAAGGACAAATTTCCTAGAAGTACAACGTTACAAAAATATATATTTTCACAATTTATAGGCTTTCCGCATTTGGTTTAGCTTGTCTGATGCATAAAGAAAGAGTAAGAGAAATGCTGAACAGAAAATCAGGTATAACCTACCGCCGCCTCTTATTTGCTGAGCTTCCACTTCATGGTCCTCGAGACAACTAAAACCAAAACCTAACGGGGTATAATGTATCATCACTTAAACCATTTCTGCTAACGGGACTGCAGCCATATAGAAGTTAACTTTGTGAAGAATATGAGCGATACGACGTGTGTTAACATTGCTTACTGAATATTGTTTGTCATGTATGCATGCTTGCAATCAGCAGTCAAACGAACTCTTGAACTTTAGTATGAAATGTTCACTTTGTATCCGATTACTGATTGGTAATATTGCGTAGTTTTTAGGATAAACAGACGTATCCAGGGTATTACAATAACGAAGTCTACAGGATGTTTCCGTAAGAGCCAGCAAAAATTTAACAGGGCACTAAAAAAATTTGAGGTAGGTAACCTGGGGTTGGAGAAGCCAGCTTAAGGAGATAATAAGAATAAAATCATGTTACTGTGTACTTTTTTATTTACATTAGTTCAGTTAACTTCAAATACTATCACTGACATAATGAACGTACCATTTGTACTGTATCTTACAAATTGTGCTGAAACTGACGGCCATCAACCTCACTCAATGCGAGCGTGACATCGGCGAACAGGATTCTGACGCTCCCTCAGAAATACCCCTGGTGTGTTTCGAATCACATCAAAGGCAGCTACAATTCTGGAAACTAATTCCATCTCCGTATCCACTGGGCTCTCATACACAAGTGACTTTAGATATCCTCGCAGGAAATAATCAAGGAGATTTAGGTCAGGTGACCTCGCAGGCGCCGGCCGCGGTGGTCTCGCGGTTAAGGCGCTCAGTACGGAACCGCGCGACCGCTACGGTCGCAGGTTCAAATCCTGCCTTGGGCATGGATGTGTGTGATGTCCTTAGGTTAGTTAGGTTTAAGTAGTTCTAAGTTCTAGTGCTCAGAGCCATTTGACCTCGCAGGCCATGAGATATGACCTCCGCTTCCAATCAAGCGACAAGGAAATATTGTACCGGTACTGCTCGATCGTTTTGTACTGTACGTCTCTGACTAGCACTGAGTCTGTCGTTGATTCATAGCGCGTTCTGTAATGGGACAATGTTAATGCTGTACAACAGAGCCACTTTATGAACAAATGAAGTAAACAAAACCTGCATCATGAATTACAAGTAATCAGGCTCGTCCTCCTTGTATCCCGTACAGGAAATAAATAATGTACATGTAAATAAACAACACCGTACGTGTAAATTTGTACGCATGTTAGTTGTAAATAAATTGGAAAACAGTAATGCTGTAAGTAGGCTGTTTAGGTCTCTATGTTGGTAACGCCACGTAGCCCTCTGTATGAAAATCACTGACTGTGCTGTGTGCAGTCTGTGGCTGATTTGCATTGTTGGAATATTTGCTATTGTAGTGTTGGTCAGTTGGATGTGAACAGCGCGTAGCGTTGGGCAGTTGGAGGTGAACCGCCAGCAGTGGTGGATGTGGGAAGAGAGATGGCAGAGTTTTGAGAGTGGACGATCTGGACGTATGTCCGTCAGAAAAACGAATTTTGTAAGACTGGATGTCATGAACTGACATATGTATTATGACTTTTGAACACTATTAAGGTAAATACTTTGTTTGTTCTCTATCAAAATCTTGCATTTGCTAACTATGCTTATCAGTAGTTAGTGCCTTCAGTAGTTAGAATGTTTGGTTTAGCTGGCAGTATTGGCGCTCGCTGTATTGCAATAGTTCGAGTAACGAAGATTTTTGTGAGGTAAGTGATTCATGAAAGGTATAGGTTATTGTTAATCAGGGCCATTCTTTTGCAGGGATTATTGAAAGTCAGACTGCGTTGCGCTAAAAATATTGTGTGTCAGTTTAGTGATGATCAGAATAAGTAAAGAGAGAAAACGTTCAGTTACGTAAGAGGTTTCAAAATGGTTCAAATGGCTCTGAGCACTGTGGGACTCAACAGCTGAGGTCATCAGTCGCCTACAACTTAAGAACTACTTAAACCTAACTAACCTAAGAACATCACACACATCCATGCCCGACGCAGGATTCGAACCTGCGACCGTAGCAGTCGCGCGGTTCCGGACTGAAGCACCTAGAACCGCCGGGCCAATTTTTTTCAGGGAATGTTTCAATGCTAGGCAAAGCGATGGACAAGTTTTCTTTCGTTTCTCCTTAAGCTGGCTTCTGCGACCCCAGGTCTCTACCTCAAATTGATGAGTTGGGCATTCTGTATGACCTGTTACATTTTTGCACGCTCTTACGCCAAGTCTCAGCATAGCAGTCATTTTAATTTATGAAGAAAAGAATTTTATTTATGTCTAATGCACCTACATTTTCCTTTCCAACTCATGAAAAGAAGACACGTTCTTGCTATGGATTTTTCGACTGCTGCATCGTCATAGGCCTACTATCGATTTCAAAATATCACGATAACTGACAAAGGTAAACGTTAGTGTAGTAATGAAGCTTTTGTATTTGAAATCTGGTCAGCTGAACCATCCTACACTTGCTACCGCGTTACCAACTGACGAGCAGTCCTGATTGGCACTTACTTGGTTGCATTTTATAGGCGACACGAACAGATCCCATAAGAAAAAAAAGGGAGAAAAAAATGATAGGAACAAAAAAAAAAGAACAGATAAAAACGTCAATACGACGATCAAGATAGCTTATACGAATGTTTTTTTCATTCTCTCTCCAGGTGTGAGTGATGTCATGTGATGTGAGACAACCAACCGACCGTCACAAGGCTCTGTCGGTTACGTCCCTGGAGTGGTGCCATTTTTCCGTCCGGGGGTCTGGAGAATCTGGAGAAGTCCGGCGCGTGGTTCGGCCGGCAGCCAGGGACGCAGCTGGCGCGAGGAGGTGGCCCGCCCGAGACAGTGCGGTGCGGGACCCGCGACCCGCTATACGATGCCCACCTCCTCGTGCCGGCTGTGCTGCTGGTGGCAGCTGGAAGCTGACGTGGAGCGCACGTGACGGCTGCTACCCCAGTAAATAGGAACGAAAGCATTCGCTGAAATTTGACATTGTTCCCCCTCTTCTTCACGTTCTCTTAAGAGAACGTTTATGTTCAACTTCGTACCCCCAGCTTCATTAGTTACGTGGTCATTGCATACGGAACAAAGTAATGCACAGCAATATATATTGTAAATAATCAAAAGAAGACTTAGTCTTTACTGTAAGTAATTAAATGTTTATATAGAATTCCAGCATTACCGATGGAGGGCGCCGCGAACTTGTAAGCCATTCTCAGCCAGGTGTCCGGACACTTCTGATCACATAGTGTATAACAGAGTGGTAGACGGCAGCCGGTGTGCAACACTGTATCAGCAAGTGACACCCGCCAAATATTAAGGAATTGTAATCGGACTGTAGTTTCTCTCTTTTGGTCGTTCCATTCGACTCAGAATTCAACCGATCGAAAAAGAAGACGCATACGGGAGCTGGTTAAAGAGATACATCTGCTCCAAATGTAGTGATGAGACAACCAATTGGCTCCCTCCCCCGCTCCCCCCCCCCCCCCACTCACAAACAAATAATCAAAAGAAGACTTAGTCTTTACTGTAAGTAATTAGATGTTTATTTTAACATTGGCGCACTTCCTTCAGATGTCTTTATGTACTACACGGGTACAGAAGGCTAGTCTCATTCAGAAGAATGAATGGGCAGTGAACTAAAACACTAAAGGGTAGTTGCACTTGAAAGAAGAAATGAATACATGGTTCAAAAAAATGGTTCAAATGGCTCTGAGCACTATGGGACTCAACTGCTGTGGGCGTAAGTCCCCTAGAACTTAGAACTACTTAAACCTAACTAACCTAAGGACAGCACACAACACCCAGCCATCACGAGGCAGAGAAAATCCCTGACCCCGCCGGGAATCGAACCCGGGAACCCGGGCGTGGGAAGCGAGAACGCTACCGCACGACCACGAGATGCGGGCAATACATGGTTCAATGACAGAAAAACAACACACTAGTTTCACTTCAAAACAAAGAATTAGAAGCTCGGTCAGCCATCGACTGTTTTCATTCTGCTGTCCCCACGGGCTGAATTTACTCGAAGGAAATGAATGAATAATAAGGCAAACGATGCATAAAACTATAATCGACTGGATCGACTATTTTTTTCGGCTGCTGCCATAGACTGGTTTCACCTAAAAAGACGAATGAATAATTCAACTGATACGTGAAACTACAACCAGCTAGCCGGCCGGGGAGGTCGAGCGGTTCTAGGCCGTACAGTCTGGAACCACGCGACCGCTACGGTCACAGGTTCGAATCCTGCCACGGACATGGATGTGTGTGATGTCCTTAGGTTAGTTATGTTTAAGTAATTCTAAGTTCTAGGGGACTGATGACCTCAGAAGTTAAGTCCCATAGTGCTCAGAGCCATTTTACAACCAGCTAAATGGATTGTTCTCATTCGGTTGTTCCCATCACTGTCCAGATGTCTTCTGCATATTTCTTCAGACGGTGTCAAACAGAGTTTCAGCATTTCGTTAAGCTAGGAACGATAATGTAAGATATTTCTCTACATACACCGCTCGACATAGGAAGTCTAGCACCCAGAAGGGGAGGAAACGAAACGAACCTTTACGAGATGAGAGTGGTACCTATACCCAGTCAAATTTACGAAGAATTTGGCAGTGAGGTCCCACATATCATTATAACGTTGCACCCTTCTGTCCTGGATGCATGCGCTGATTAGCTTGGAAACAGTGTTATAAGGCCATAGCATCCTCTCCTGAGGGCATACTGACCCACAACTCTTGTAACTACTCCTTAATATACAGGGTGATCAAAAAGTCAGTATAAATTTGAAAACTGAATGAAGCACGGAATAATGTAAATAGAGAGGTACAAATTGACACACATGCTTGGAATGACATGGGGTTCAGGTAACCCAAAAGCCAATAATCGCACGGATTGAGGTCTGGGGACCTGGGAGGCCAAGCATGACGGAAGTGGCGGCTGAGCACACGATCATCACCAAACGACGGCCGCAAGAGATTTGTCACGCGTCTAGCAATATGGGGTGGTTCTAATAAAACCCCATGTCATTCCAAGCATGTGTGTCAATTTTTACCTCTGTATCTACATTATTCCGTGGTTTATTAAGTCTTTAAATTTATACTGACTTTTTGATCACCCGATACTTCATAACGGCACTGGGACCGAGCTGGTCCCGCTTATGCTTCATTGCGGACAGATCTGACGGTCTTGATGGCTACAGGAGTACCTCAACATCATGCAGATAGTTTGTGCGCCTCGACAGCGTGGCAGACTCTCTTGCAAGTGACCTGGGTTCGATTCCCGGCTGGGTTGGAGATTTTTCTCTGCTCGCGGACTGAGTGTTATGTTGCCATCATCATCATCATCATCATCATCATCATCATCATCATCATCATCATCATCATCATCATCATCATCATAATAATATCATTCTCATCGAATCAAAAGTCGCAGCAGGGGTGTCAACTGAAAAGACTTGAACCAAGTGACCGGTCTAGCCGACGGGAGGTCCTCGCCACACGACATTTCATTTCGTGCAGATAGTTCAATGAGACTCGTGCAGTGTCTGGACGAGCACTGTCCTGTTGAAAAGTGCCACCACAATACTGTCGCATCAGAGGTAACCTACCAGGACGCAGGATATCCATGACGTACCACTGTGCCGTCAGAGTTTTCTCTTCTCTGACAGCCGTGTGCTGAAGTCGCAGCCTACAGATCACCACACCGTGACGCCAGGAATAACACTGTTGTGCCTTTCCAAAACATTAAACATTGTACCAATGGGACCTCTCCCCAGGTTGCCTTCATACTCGCCGACGATGGTCGTCCCCGTTAGGGCAAGAGCGCCTTTCATCGCTGAACATAATGCGACACCATTCATCCGCAGTCCGTGCATCCCGGTCACGACACCATTCCAAACGCAGCCGTTGGTTTTGTGATGTTAATGATAGCCTAGAAAAGGGACGGTAAATCCTCCGGTGGCTGGTAGTCTCCGACCAAAGCTACGGGATGTTGCATGGAGTTCGTTACTTGGTCTCGTACGGCAGGCGCCGATGTGAAGGGGTTAGAAGTGCTTGGTGCACAATACGACGATTTGGTCGTTCGACAACTCGACTGGAACCTTGACGACGTGTATTCTTATCCTCACGTACCAGTTCAATCCAACATTGGACCACTCTCAAATCCACATGCGCCACAAATATTAAAATTCCACGACTGTACAAGCCGGCCAAATGCAGGCCCACAATTAGGCCCTTTCAGAATCTGTCAGGCGCTGATAACGCTGTCTCATAAATCATGTTTTGGCTCATCAATATACCCTTCTAGGCCGTCTCGGTTTGCTAACGACCTGGACAGGAAACCATGTCCGGCGACTAACCGTTCCCATTCTACAGGTACAAACAATCTAATCCACTTTACCTAGTCTACCAGATTCAAGAGCAATAGGAAATTTTTGTGATCCTGATAATCACTGCATCTGTAATCAACTACTCACTGTGGCAAACAGCAGCCACTACTAAGGTGCAGCATTCCTGTATCACATTATAGAAAGTGAAGAAAAACAATCTGCTATTATTGTCAAAGTCGGATATGTGGTATGTTGGTATGTCCATTCGAGCAACATTTTACAGATAACCATACGTCGGAAAAAGGCCTTACGGCCAGAAAACGACAGCTAATCAATGACGAGCGCACCGAAGTGTTTGTATTTGAACTAAATTGCTCCAGCTAGTACCTGTTATGCTGAACTGCTCTGTTACTAATTAAACTAACCGAAAATTAATGTTTAGTCTGAACAAAGATAGACAAACTTTACAATTCCATCCATAGCTGTTTACATCAAACGTGTGTTTTCTGTGGTCTTTATTGAGTGAAGATTGAATATTAACTACGTTAAAAGTACTGCAGTGTTATTAACTTTCGAAGAAAGGAAGTTGTACAACAGAAATAGCACTGTAGTAATTAATAATGAAATCTAGGAGCCAAATATTAACTTTTGTTAATATACAGAAAGAATGAATAACCTCTTATTCTAAAAAAATTTGTAGATTAGTAAGTGTAGACCAAGAGAAAATGGAAAAGAAAAAAGAAATCAAATTTTAAAAACATTTTTTTCTCAAAATAATTTTACATTTATTGCTAGAAATTCCTGCCTCAGACATTGCTACAAAGATCAGCGCCACAGTATAACAAAGAAGAAGTTCAGTCTGGCAAAGCTCCACTGCTGAACATACCCAAACATCTTAGCCACCATGACTAGCTTCTAAGTGGTCGTCAACGATGCATTTTCGACCTGCGGTTATCTGCAAAATTTTGATCGGTTCGATGTCCCAAAGCCTGCAGTGACATTATCATCGGGTTGTTCTTGACCACCATGTACACTCCGTGTTCTCTCTTCTTCCCATTTCGTTATGCAAATAATGGTTAGCATTTGTATCAAGAGTAAGTTAATTTTTACTCAGGTTATCACTGGTACTGCCTACTTCATCTGTGGCACTTACACGTTCTTTCCTGGCCACTCATTCCTGTCATTCTTCTGTAAGGAAAATATATCCACTGTATTTTTAACGTTTTAGAGAAAAACCAGTGCCTTTCGATGTCATGAAATAAGTTCAGTAAATACCACTTTCATTAAGATATTCGTGATGAGGCAAACACGAGTTTTCTGACAGATCAACAACTGTGATTCGAGTCGGAACTCCTGCCTTACGAGTATAACGCTTTTACTGAGTGAGCTGTCCGGAATGACCTCATAGATTCAGTCTCGCAAGACGAATCGTTTACTGCTAAGTAGAGTAGACGGTGTATCGTAAACTGAAACTACTACTTACTCGTGCGATTGGCGGCTTTGTTACGAAGTTTCCAATTGACGCCAACTGCACGGGTTGCTTATCAGTTATTTTGAACGGCACTATCTGGCGTAGGTGACTGTGAGGAATACACGTAATATGCAGTGTAGTGATGGATGGAGTTATGATGAGAGAAAAGGAAGGGGGGAGGGGGGGGGGGAGACTCCCAAAGCCGGCACGTAGCCCACTCTTCTCGATGGTGCCGAATTGGCGTTCCGCAAGACACTGTGGAGATATCTTGAACTGAGCCCAGGACATTAACGTAAGGACTGGTGATCAGGAGTTTTACGTTATCAGCTCCCTTGCAAGTCACATAATACACTACTGGCCATTAAAATTGCTACACCAAGAAGAAATGCAGATTATAAACGGGTATTCATTGGACAAACATATAATACTAGAACTGATATGTGATTACATTTCAAGCAATTTGAGTGCATAGATCCTGAGAAATCAGTACCCAGAACAACCACCTCTGGCCTTAATAACGGCCTTAATACGCCTGGGCATTGAGTCTAACAGAGCTTGGATGGCGTGTACAGGTACAGCTACTCACGCAGCTTCAACACGATACCACAGTTCATCAAGAGTAGTGACTGGCGTATTGTGACGAGCCAGTTGCTCGGCCACCATTGACCAGACGTTTTCAGCTGGTGAGAGATCTGGAGAATGTGCTGGCAAGGGCAGCAGTCGAACATTTTCTGTATCCAGAAAGGCCCGTACAGGACCTGCAACATGCGGTCGTGCATTATCCTGCTGAAATGTAGGGTTTCGCAGGGATCGAATGAAGGATAGAGCAACGGGTCGTAACACATCTGAAATGTAACGTCCACTGTTCCAAGTGCCGTGAATGCGAACAAGAGGTGACAGAGACGTGTAACCCATGGCACCCCATATTATACCATCACGCCGGGTGGTACGCCAGTATGGCGATGACGAATAAACGCTTCCAATGTGCGTTCACCGCGATGGCGCCGAACACGGATGCGACCATCATGATGCTGTAAACAGAACCTGGATTCATCGGAAGAAATTACGTTTTGCCATTCGTGCACCCATGTTCGCCGTTGAGTACAACATCGCAGGCGCTCCTGTCTGTGATGCAGCGTCAAGGGAAACCGCAGCCATGGTCTCCGGGCTGATAGTCCATGCTGCTGCATACGTCGTCGAACTGTTCGTGCAGATGGTTGTTGTCTTGCAAACATCCCCATCTGTTGACTCAGGGATGGAGACGTGGCTGCACGATCAATTACAGCCATGCGGGTAAGATGCCTGTCATCTCGACTGCTAGTGATACGAGGCCGTTGGTATCCAGCACGGCGTTCCGTATTACCCTCCTGAACACACTGATTCCATATTCTGCTAACAGTCATTGGATCTCAACCTACGCGAGCAGCAATGTCGCGATACAATAAACCGCAATCGCGATAGGCTACAATCCGACCTTTATCAAAGTCGGAAACGTGATGGTACCCATTTCTCCTCCTTACACGAGGTATTACAACAACGTTTCACCAGGAAACTCCGGTCAACTGCTGTTTGTGTATGAGAAACCGGTTGGAAACTTTCCTCATGTGAGCACGTTGTAGGTGTCGCCACCGGCGCCAACCTTGGGTGAATGCTCTGAAAAGCTAATCATTTGTGTATCACAGCATCTTCTTCCTGTCGGTTAAATTTCGCGTCTGTAGCACGTCATCTTCGTGGTGTAGCAATTTTAATGGCCAGTAGTGCAGCTACACCAACTGCTTCGACTTCTACGTTACGAATTTGTTAGCTGTGAGTCGAGAGCCTGTGTGTATGGGAGATAGGCATTGTCAGACAAAAGCCGCGAGACGCTCTGCTGGTATGAGCACTTTCGACATGAGACAACTCTTGAGTTCGAGCCCGGATCCAGCACACAGCGTTAATCCAACCGGGAGATTTCATAGTAGTGAAAACTATGCTGCAGCATCAAGTATTTGCTTTTATTGTTGGGATGATCATGCACCATTATATTCTGACCTTTGGACCGCAAAATATCTGACGATGGCCGAAGGAGGGTGGACATAAAATGCCGAAGGGCAGTAGCAAGATAGACGTTTCTCAAACAGAGAAATTTTTTGACATCGAATATAAATTTAAATGTTAGGAATAATTTTCGGAAGGTATTTGTCTGGAGAGTGGCCTTGTACGGAGATGAGACGTGGACTGTAAAAAATTCAGACAAGAAGATAATAGAAGCTTTTGAAATGTGCTGCTTCAGAGGAATGCTGAAGATCAGACTGGTAGATGGAGTAACTAATGACGAGGTACTGAATGGAGTAGGGGAGAAATGAAATTTTTGGCAAGACTTGACTTATCGGACAGTCAAATGTAAAAAATGTAATTGAACTGTTGATGATTTCGAAAGCAATCACCGTAAGTGGTAATAAATTTATCGCATTTTTAGACAAGAGAGACAATACCTTTACGGAAAAATGTCTGCGATCGCCCGTGGAATCGTGATCGTACCCAGGCGTGCAAATCCGCGGCCACGAATGTCTTTATTCAGGGCTCCAAACCAAGGTAAGTCGCCTGCAGAGATATGGGGACTATATGGAAGATGTGTAAGGGCTTCCCAGCGAAGTTCCTACAGCATACTCTAAACAATATTCAAAATGTGGGCCCGGCCTTACACATCCTCCATACGGTCCTGATCTCTCCCTATGCGATTTCTATATTTTTGGAGCCGTGAAGGAAGTCATTCGTGGCCGCATATTGCTTCGGAAGAAGAGTTGCACTCATGAGTACAATCACGGTTCCACAGGTGACAAACATTTTTCCATGAAGGCACTGACCGTCTTGTCTCACTGTGGGATTAATGTATTAACAGTTATGGCGATTACTTTTTAAATAATTAACAGTTTCCTTACTTTCTTACATCTGTTTCACTTTAATTTGACTGTCCCTTATAAAAGAAAGGAAAGGTTGGTAAGACACATTCAGAGCCACCACGAAATTGTCTATTTGTTATGGAGGAAAGTGTGTAAGTAGGCTGTTTAGGTTTTTATATTGGTAACGCCACGTAGCGCTCTGTATGAAAATCACTGACTGTGCTGTGTGAAGTCTGTGGCTGGTTTGTATTGTTGGAATATTTGCTATTGTAGTGTTGGGCAGTTGGATGTGAACAGTGCGTAGCGTTGCGCAGTTGGAGGTGAGCCGCCAGCGGTGGTGGATGTGGGGAGAGGGATGGCGGAGTTTTGAGAGCGGATGATATGGACGTGTGTCCATCAGAGACAGTAAATTTGTAGGACTGGATGTCATGAACTGATATATATATATATATTGTGACTTCTGAACACTATCAAAGTAAATACATTATTTGTTCTCTATCAAAATCTTTCATTTGCTAACTATGCCTATCAGTAGTTAGTGCCTTCAGTAGTTAGACTCTTTTTATTTAGCTGGCATATTGGCGCTCGCTGTATTGCAGTAGTTCGAGTAACGAAGATTTTTGTGAGGTAAGTGATTCATGAAAGGTATAGGTTATTGTTAGTCAGGGCCATTCTTTTGTAGGGATTTTTGAAAGTCAGATTGGCTTGCGCTAAAAATATTGTGTGTCGTACGTTCAGTTTTGCTCAGCTATTTGAAAATCAATTAATATAAGAGGTTTATCAGCACAGTAATTCATTAATTTTCTAAGGGGACGTTTCAAGTGTTGCGGCGGGGGGAGGGGGGGAGGGGGGCAGGGGGGGAGGGGAAGCTGTAGATGGAAACCAAGGAAATTTTGGAAATCTGTCGTCAGTTCCTACGGGACCAAACTGCTGAGGTCATCGGTCCTTATGCTTACACACTACTTAATCTAACTTTAACTTACGCTAAGGACAACACACACACACACACACACACACACACACACACACACACACACACACACACCCGCGCCCGAGGGAGGACTCGAACCTACGACAGGGGGAGCCGGGAAACCAAGGCTTGGATACAGTAAACAGATTCAAATAGGTTTAGGCTACGTTGGTTAAGCAAATCGGAGCCTTGCACAGTACAGACTGGAATGGTGCGCTGCAAACTGGATGTATGCTGCAGTAGCTAAGCAGAGATATGGAGACAAATAAGTGGACTCAAGTCCACAGGAACAACGACAAGAAATGTAAATCATAGCGTCCAGAACATGTGCTCTCGCAAACGAACACCAGAGCTTCAACGTGCTCGGGACAAAAGAAATAAGGATTCATTAGGACTGTCCTCTCCCACGGGGCTTTTGTCCCCACGTTGGCCTCCAGCCGCTCCTTGCCGCCCCTGTCATATCGGGCGCCTGTTCCACTTTTCTTCACCCTTGTCGCGGTGGCGCGTTCCCCCTCGCTGCCTGGCTGCCTCATCACTCTAATCAAGAAGACTGTCAGCTGCCCGGAGGAACGGTGAATCACGGCCACTACTCGTCCTTCCGTCCCTCGATTTTTCTCTTTTTTCCTTTCCCCCTTCCGTTGTGAGGGGGTGGGATGGGGGTGAGAGAAGAAGGTAGACACGTATTAGTAGACTTTTAAGTCGATTTCCTGAACTACAGAACTGAAATGAAAGCGGCGAGAGGGGGGGGGGGCAGTGGAGGAGATGCGGGGTAGGGGGACGATGTCGTTTGTAGAGGTATCACTTTCAGAAGAATAAGTCACCTGAAATATTATTGTTTCTTCCCTCTGTATGAGTTCTCAGACCAGGCAGTTTCGTAAGTACTGACACTGCAGTACGTAACGAACGAGTTTCACAGATGAGGAGCCCGGTTAGTTACAGGATTACTCATCTAAGCGAGATCGTATTGCCCGGAAGGGAGATAGGTGGTCTAGGATTTAATACCACGTTGACGACAAGGTCATGCACGAGGTCGGATTCGACAAGAATGAAACGGAATTTTGAAAAATATCGTCCTGGTATTCACCACAACAGGTGAAGCTTATTCATTACGGATGTTGCTGAACATCATGACTGTACAAAAAAATGGTTCAAATGGCTCTGAGCACTATGGGACTTAACTTCTAAGGTCATCAGTCCCCTAGAACTTAGAACTACTTAAACCTAACTAACCTAAGGACAACACACACATCCATGCCCGAGGCAGGATTCGAACCTGCGACCGTAGTGCTCGCGCGGTTCCAGACTGTAGCGTCTAGAACCGCTCGGCCACTCCGGACGGCGATGACTGTACATTAATTGAACATAAATACAATAAAACCCCAGTTAACCGAACTCGGCTCAACCGAAACTTGGGTTATCTGAAACGACTCCGGAAGTCGCTTAAAGAAGCTCTACCCATGGAAACAAATCTAGACGAGAGACTGCTGAACTGCGTTAGCGGGGAAGAGGTGAACGCCTGGCCTGAAGTTGCTTACCCAACCACCGATTCACCATTCTAAACATAGCTACACTGACAAAATAGAGCATTCTAGTGGTTGTTTTTTTCCCTTGCATATGTATTTATGTGCTATGCTAGAAACAATAAACTTTAGTATACGGTATATCAATGTGCTGTAATTCTATAATAGTAATTTCAACTTTAATAAAGAACATAAACATACCCTAGAAAGAGATTTTTTAGTTTGTTTGATCTCAAAAACTTTCAAAAGTAGATAAAATACAAAATACTGCAATACATATTAGATGTTCATGGCTTAACCGAAAGAAGTTTTATCCGAACGGGTGCAGCCTCGCCCCCTCCCCTCCCCCTTCATCTCTGTAACTGGGGTTGCTCTGTACAGATAATTGTGTCCGGACCCTTGTGGAATATTTGTTCATTTTCATAGACTAGTTTTCGAGCTTTTCGAGGCTCATCTTCAGATGGGGTATGCAGAAGTTACATATTTGTGCGTTTAGCGTGATGCTGGGTACTGGCTTTGTGACAAAAAGATAGCAAACACTTTAATATATGAACTCGAATCTTAGTCATATAGTACGGTAAGTTGTGTCGAGAAACGAATCTTTACTTACTGTTGTTAATATCCACCTCTCAGCTTCCATTTTCATTGCCTATTGGTCGCAGAATTAATCATTATTCACTATAAATGCTGAGTGTCACTAGTTGGTGGATTTATGACGACAGTCAGAGGTGGGATGAAGAGGTTCCTGCACCCATCACACGGGATTAAAGAGAAAAATAAAATGCAGCAGTTTATTTTTAAATGTGCGACACTTAACAGTCCTTTGTATGCGATCCTGCTTTCTCGCAACAGAAACGTTCAGCTGCCAGCCAGCTTTATTTTTCAGTGGAGAGGCCATCGTACACTCTGACATCGCAGCACACGTCAGAATGGATTGGGAGGGACGTGGGAAAGAGCACGGCTCGCGACCAGAAGAGGCGTGACAGTCGTGGGGGAGACCGAGGGGTGATGTACTGTAAATTGCTGCCCGAGGCAGCGCCACCCTCCAGCTCCCTGCACATGCAGCGGAAAATTTCATCCAATTTCGAGTCGGATAAAACGTATAATAAAGTTGTTACGCCCTGGCGCCCACGGAATTATTCTGATTAATAAACTGAGGCTACCCGCGGAAAGATGTGAAAGCCTGATCAATATTTATTAGAGGTAATGAGGCATACAATACAGTTTTGTTAATAAAGCTCCAGAGCTGTACCGTGGGGCCACCGGAGAGGTAATTAAGAGCAACAGTAAAATGTGTTTATACGGAGAATGCCTTGGCTATGTGACTTAGCGCCAAGACTGCATACCCTTTTCACAAAGGATGAAGACAGAGCAAAGTAGCTGCTGAGGAATGATGTCCTAAATCCACCAATGACCTTGAGAAGCCCTTCATACTACCCTCTTCAAATATATAGCTGGTATTATATGAGCCGGCCGCCGTGGCCTGGCGATTCTAGGCGCTTCAGTCCGGAACCGCGCTGCTGCTACGGTCGTAGGTTCAAATCCTGCCTCGAGCATGGATGTGTGTGATGTCCTTAGGTTAGTTAGGTTTAAGTAGTTTTAAATCTAGGGGACTGATGACGTCAGATGTTAAGTCCCATAGTCCTTAGAGCCATTTGAAACATTTTTGTATTATATGATGAAGTCATGATGTGCAATCAGCCGCTTAAACAAAGAAAGCTCAGTAAATAAACACCAAAGTAACTACTCCACAAGCCAGCATGTATGGCGGAGGACAGTTAGTACCGTTTTTCCTTGTCTTCCCTGTTTCTCTCTAGAGGAAGATGCGACTAGTGAGGCTGTGCCTCTAGTCACCCGCTCCCTGTTACCTTCGGTGTCAGGCATTAAGACGGAGGCAGTATCGTTTTATAGTACTTCCCGAATTTTATTTCTACAACTGTGATACGGTATTTTCGTTATACGAGGTGTGGCTAGAAAAAAACCGGACTAGTACTGGTGAAACAATAAAACGAATGCAATAAGGCTGAAAGTCGCGTGGTCTGTCACGTGACTCTCGTTCCGCCTACTGCTCGAGTTTCATCTGCCTCCTGCACTCAGTCTGCCCGTGGCGTCTGTTTTAAGTAGTTGACGTTTTGTCTGTGCGTCGGAAAATGTTGAGTGTACAGAAAGAACAGCGTGTTAACATCAAATTTTGTTTCAAACTAGGAAAATCTGCAAGTCAAACGTTTGTAATGTTACAACAAGTGTACGGCGATGATTGTTTATCGCGAACACAAGTGTTTGAGTGGTTTAAACGATTTAAAGATGGCCGCGAAGACACCAGTGATGACACGCGCACTGGCAGACCATTGTCAGCAAAAACTGATGCAAACATTGAAAAAATCGGTAAACTTGTTCGACAAGATCGCCGTTTAACAATCAGAGCAGTGTCTGAGTTAACAGGAGTTGACAAGGAAAGTGTTAGGCAGATTCTTCATTAAAGTTTCAACATGAACAAAGTGTGTTCAAAAATGGTTCCAAAGTGTCTCACAATTGAACAGAAGGAACGCCGAAGAATGATTTGTTCTGACATCCTGGAAAACATTGAAAGTGATCCCACCTTCTTACAAAATCGATGCATTGGAAAACTCCTGGTTCTCCAGGACAAAAGAAAGCACGAATGTCAAAATCGAAATTCAAGGCAATGATGATTGTTTTTTTTGACATCAAAGGGATTGTGCACATTGATTGGGTACCAGAGGGACAAACAGTGAATCAGCATTACTACATTAGCGTCCTGGCTACCCTACGTGAGCGAGTACGGAGAAAACGGAACGATTTGTGGAGAAAAAAGTCATGGATCCTTCACCAAGACAATGCCCCAGCTCACAGCGCGTTGTCAGTGAAGACGTTTTTGGCAAAACACAACATTCCCATCTTAGATCATCCACCCTACTCACCTGATTTGGCCCCCTGTGACTTTTTTCTTTTCCCTAAAGTCAAGTCAGCTTTGAAAGGAACTAGACTTAAGACTGTTGAAGCAGTAAAAGAAAAAGCGACGGAAGTAATGTATGGACTTACCGAAAATGATCTGCAGCATTGCTATGAACAGTGGAAAATTCGTATGGAGCTGTGTAGAGACCGAGGAGGAGAGTACATTGAAGGGAATAACATGAAATTGTAAATAATTGTAAATAAATTTTTTTTCCAGCATCAGTCCGGTTTTTTTCTAGCCGCACCTCGTATATTAATACGAAATTAAGGTGCAGCACACGGGAGGCTGTTTCCAATATTACGATGTTTTACGTGATGTCCCATTCGGGATGGTATGCCCTTGCATTCCTCCGACCTGTGGACTGCACATTCAGCTCTTTATGCTGAGGCCTACAGTTTAACGTGAAATACGAGCTCCGCTTGAACTGATTAAAATGCACTTGCTTAAAACGTTGGCGGATATCAAAATTTCTGGTACCATCCTTAGTCTGACAAGTACTTCTAATATATCAAACCACATTCTCTCACTTTTCTCCATCATAAGGTTACTGCAATTAATTAAAGAGAATTTCACACTGGTGAAAAAGCATTTCGCTTTTATTTACAAAGCATCTCTCGTGGTCATTGTTCACGTATTCTGCAAACTACTGGTTTTTCGTTTTTGTTAGCGTAGGTTGAGGCCGAAAGAGACTTTGTTGCCATTTGCACCTGGTATTTTTTGGCCTACTTTGCACTTCCCTTACGTTGCACTGCCGTTATTTGCTCTTCACCTCAATTTTGGAAACAGAATTGCGGTTACATGTGTTCGTTCAGATGGTTCAAATGGCTCTAAGCACTATGGGACTTACGAGGTCATCAGTCCCGTAGACTTAGACCTACTTAAACCTAACTAACCTAAGGACATCACACACATCCATGCCGGAGGCAGGATTCGAACCTCCGACCGTAGCAGCAGCGCGGTTCCGGACTGAAGCGCCTAGAACCGCTCGGCCACAGTGGCTGCCACATGTGTTCGGACTAAACACAGGATTACAGTGTTTAGTCTGTTCATTTGAATGAAGACACATAAACACTATAATACTGTGCTTTATCTTTGTGCCTGTAAAACCCTTCCTTGGCCTTCATGGTGCCTCGCACGAGCTCCACTGGACCGATGGATGACCACGTCAATGTTCACCAGAGCATAATGGAGCCGCCGCCAGCTTGTTTCCGTCCCGCAATACGGGTGTTAAGGAGCTGTTCCCCCGAAAGACAACGAATTCGCGCCCTCCCAACGCCATTATCAACATCGGGATTCATCAGACCATGCATGGCGGAGCCACTGCGCCAACGTCCAGCGCCGATGGTCACGTGCCCATTTCAGTCGTAGTTGCCGATGCCTTGGTGTTAACGCATTGGTCATCGGCTGCAGAGGCCCATCGTTATGAGTGTTCGGTGCACTGTGTGTTGAGAAACGCTTGTACTGTGGCCACCATTTAAGTCTGATGTTAGTTCCGCCAAAGTTTGCCGCCTGTTCTGTTTTACCAGTCTGCCCAGCCTACGACGTCCGACATCTGCAATGAGGGGTGGCTGCCCAACCGCACTATGTCTGGACATGGTTTCACCTTGGTTTCACCAAGTGTTGAAGACACTCACCACAGCACTCCTCGTACAGCCGACAAGTAGAGCAGTTTCCGGAATGCTCGTGCCGGGCCTGCGGGCTATCGCAATCTGCCCTCGGTCAAACTCAGATAGATCGTGCGCATTCCCCATTCTAGGCATGAACAGCACGCTCACTAATGCTACATGCACCGTGCGTGTGTCTGACTAGCAGTCATTCCTCGCCAGGCGACGCTGCTGTCGCCTGTACGGGCTTATATCGATAGTAGGTCGGTGGTCATAACATTCTGACTGATACGTGTATATTGTATTGGCTAGATATCTATGGACTGTAAGTAGCACACATTTTTTTCCTTTTTATCGAATTATTCTTTTGATTTGTCCTCTTTCATCTTCACATCGATTCATATATATTTTTTGATTTGGCGAGGTACATTCTGTTTGTATAAGCTCTCTTAATGTTACACTCCTTTGCAGATCCCTGCCAACCTTAGATTTCATGCTGCATTCATCCTATTCTTCCTGTAATCCTTGTGTTCTTGTTATCGCACAACTGTTCCCTAGGAACTCGAACAGCTGACACCATTTTGCACATTTATTGCTAACTACCCAGACCGTGTCTCTACAACTACATTTCGTCTGCTTTCTCACCCCCATTTATCTTTCTATACATATTGCACTGCAAATATCTGCACAACAGTGAACGTATGGACGGTTTGCGCTGTGTATCTTGTTTGAAAACAAACGTTTCCTGCTTCACGGTATTTGCTGTTGACATCTTTCCATATGTGCTTGCATTTGTTATTGCTTGGTTATGTCTGTGATTTGTTTTTTACGGTTGTGTTAATTGTACGTTAAAAATGATACACAGCAGTAGGGGTGAATTCACTGATGAAAAGTTGTCCGATACGCACCTCCTGTATAGGTTTACTGAAAGCAATGGAAGAGCGGCATAGCGATATTATACTGAGCTGTTCTCTCAACGACGACAACCACATCACGACCCCCTTTGCATCTGTAGATATGAGCTTTCGAATCCTGTATTCTTCCATGTACAATGGGAAGAAGAGAATGTGTTTCTTGCGACTTATGAGAGTCCTGCCACTGGGTAACATGCGCATTACACGCACTCTAAACTGAAGTCCAACACCGGTTTGGAAAATCTTGCACGAACAATAATTTTTATGATCGTGCTTTGAAAGGTAAAGCTGGTGGTGCACAGTGCGTGACTGGGCTACCGACCTCACTATACGTAGAATACAATCTTTGTTGACCGCGGCATTAGGAGGGGAAGGGTGGCGGGCCCATCGCCCCGGCCGCCTTTTAACCCGGTACTCATTTGACAGCAGGCTGAGTGGACCTGGGGTCGTCCTGGAGGACTGGAACGAGTAAATGTCACTGCTTCTATCGGGGTTTGAACCCAGGACCTTGAAGGCCGGAGTGTAATGGTCTGCCCACTACATCACCACGGCCACGATTCTGTACTACAGCCTTTTTTTCTGGGAGTTGTGGGGCACTCCTGTAATCCAAACTACTGGGAGGCTGCTGTGCGGGAAAGAAGTCGGCAGCTCGTGGTTTGGTGGCTAGCGTTGCTGGCTCTGGATCACGGGGTCCCGGCTTCGATTACGGCCCTGGTCAGAGATTTTCTCCGCCCGGCGACTGGGTGTTTGTGTTGTACTCATCATTTCATCATCATTCGGGAAAGTGCCGAGACTGGACAACGAAAACATTGGGAATTTATACGGGCG
Source organism: Schistocerca americana (assembly GCF_021461395.2). Lineage (NCBI taxonomy): Eukaryota > Metazoa > Arthropoda > Insecta > Orthoptera > Acrididae > Schistocerca > Schistocerca americana. The sequence continues at coordinate 248,560,453 of NC_060130.1, read as the reverse complement.
CTGATAGTCAAGCAGTTGAGGGCCCCAAAAAACAAATATCATCATCATCCGGGGGAGAGCTGTGAGAACACAGTTGCGGTCATCTTGTGAACTCCAAGGTATCCGCGGTGCCTTCCTGTGCATCGGGCGGGCGATACGGCCTGTCCTTGAGGGATGTATGGGATTCTTCGTGGATCTGGAAGCGACCTGATGTTCAACCGACGACGTGCTCGTAAGTGTGCGACGACGAACGAAACTACTGATGTATTACGTTAATATGATATACATGATGTACACTGAAGGTAACTAATATAGTGGAGAGGAAGAATATAAGATTTTTATGGTTTTTAAGATAATTCCAGAGAAACAAAGGTAACTTGAGCTAGAAAATGAGTAAATCGTAATTACATTTTTACTGTGTATGGTGTCACCGGAGACCACAGGTCTGTTATATCATAACCACTCAGAAACATTCTTCGCCAACTTTCGAGAGCTTATATGTAGACTGAAGCGATGAATGAAATTTGTACCGAGATTGGGATTCAAACCCGGCTCTCCTGCTCACTAGGCAGATTCACTAACCACTATGCCACGCTGGCACAGTGGCTTCGCTCAACTGCCCAGACTGCGCTAATATGCCCCACTCCTCAACCAAAATCCCCAATCACGCCTCACCGCTTTTGGCATTCCCTCTAAACTCTGAAAAGCATTGCAGAGGGTCTTCAACTGTATTGGAATAGCACCTCAGCAGCGAAAGAAGGCAAGATCCCACGTTTCGTTCGATGCTGAGGTGGTATTCCAAAACAATTGGAGAGCCGCTACTACGCTGTGTTCAAGTTTAGGGGGATACCAAGCGGAATGAGGAGGAAATTGGAATTTGGACTGAGGAAGGAGGTATGCAAGGGTAGTTCTTGCACTTTTTCAAAGTCGCTGTCCCAGTTGCGTAGTGGTTAGCGCATCTGCCTAGTGAGCAGAAAAGCCGGTTTTGAATCCAGGCCTTGGTATAAATCTTCATTCATTGCTTCAATCTGCATGCATACATCATAAATGTCTGAGACTTGAAAAGGTTTCGAAAGTTTATCGGTGAATCCGGGTTTACTCTGAATATACTTCCTCCAATACACAACTAGTGTAATGACCAGGAGGATAAAATCAGAGGAATTCGGGATTCAGCGAAGGATGCGATAATCTTTCTTTCTGTGTTGCAATAATGATATAAAGAGCTGAAACTATTCTGGAACAACATGCACCTTCGCTTAACACTAGAAGTACCGACCGGACTTCGCCGTACCCCTAGTAGTACCATGTGGGTCATTTTTGACCCATAGTAGGAAACCACCGTTTTATTCTATTTGGATGTTGTTTTGAGTGTCGTCATGTTGACAATACGTTCAGGAAGACTCCAAAGTGTAACCAAAGGATAATTTGGTCTCTAAAACATAAATTTTCAGAAATAAACTATATTTTACATTTTACGGAAAAATTCCACAATCTTTCAACAATCATCGTTAAAAAAGTAAGTAAAGCAATCTTACAATGGTTTTCTTTATAGAAATATTGAATCAGAATCGAAACGTATTGTTTATGTGAGAAATAATAGTATTTTTACTTTTACAGACAAATAAAGTAAGCACCAAGTATTTATGACAGATTCTAAAACGCAGCAGGTGACTAAAATGCTCTGTGTGTTTTCTTGCTTACACAATCAAGGAACTGAAACATAAGAACAAACATTTTCAGTCTATAATTATAAATATTTGGAAATATTAAAAACAAAGACTTGACAGAATTTTCCAAGCTGAGATGGGCTCATAGTTCAGAGATTCGACCAGAGTTTCTGCTTGGCAGCATTTGCATACAGACTTGTTGCACTTTAAGCATACGTTTGATGTTTTATTTTCCTTTGTTGTTTTGTTGTTTGCAGGAAACTTGCATTTGACAACATATTCTGTTTCCATAATGGCTAGCGCCGGTTTCGAGTGCCTGTAGGGGGAGGTTGGCTCCTTTCTGCAGTTTGTAGGAGGCAGCAAGCTCATATGCTACTCTGAGGATAAAGTCTCGAAGTGAAATCTTTTTAGAGGTAAGTAACTTAAAAACTGTGTGAGCGCTGATCATGGCAAGGTCAATAATATTGTAAAAGACATGCACAGGCCATCGGCGGGTGCCTGCACTGACGCTGTAGTGTCTAGCCACTTGGACCATTATATCGACCCCACCCTTAGTTTCATTATAAAACTTCACAGTTTCTGGAAGTTTCCCTTCAGTATTCTCATTCACCTCACATCCAGCATGCATGTTACTCGGAATAAGGATATTTTTTTATCTTTTTCCCTTGGTATGCTGTAAGAAGATTACCGTCTGTCTTGTTTGTGCATTACACACAATGCATCGTCTTTACTTCATGTCCCAGGAGGGACCTCTTTGAGTGATCTCCGACGAATGTTAACTGAACTAGTTCCTTTTTGTTTCAGCTCATCTGCCAGGTTTCACGGAGGTGAAGAAGTTGTTGGTCGTGACGTTAAGTAAAGGCGACGCGCCTGACATCTGGTCTCGTGTAAGAGAACTGTTAGCAGTGCCCCAGACAGCAGTGTAGGAGGGGTTGGGCTTCCCCACTATGTAATATATTACTCTGTACGTTCCCAGTGTCACTCCATGGGTCTGCACGTCGCCAGTCCATATAAAACGGAAAGCCGCGCTTATGTAAAGTATTCCCGACCTCCGAATACTTTGTATTTCACTTTATTTTTGGACCAAAGTGACGTAATATACTCTCAACATCTCAGGAGTAACGTCGAGGCACGCCCAGAGAGTATTTAGCATCAGAAAGCCGGTGATACTGATATCAAATTGCATCAAAATGCATATGGGTCAAAAATGACGCACGTCGTACTACTGGTACACAAGGTAAATTTTTCATACTTCTAGGTGGGCTAGGGAAATGAAATTTTGCTGAGTTATAAAACCCCACAAATGACGAAAATTAACGCGAACGTTTGGTCCTGCGATGATTATGGAGGGGAGTAGAGCCCTCGAAAAGCACTCGTGGAACAAAAATGCCTCACGTGGTACTTCTTGTGTTGAACTGTAGAATGCCATCGGCAGCACAGATTCCGTTGTGCAGTGTCGTTTATGGCGCACAGTGAATGTTTCAGTTTAACAATCAAATCTTTACTATTCGTTTCGCGGTGGCTGTCACGTGGATTGCTTGGCAAGCGCACCGTGGCGCAGCTGACAGCATCAGACTCTCCCTCCCCCCCCCCCCCCCCCCCCCACCCCCAAAAATGTCTCTGAGCGCTATGGGACTTAACATCTATTGTCATCAGTCCCCTAGAACTTAGAACTACTTAAACCTAACTAACCTAAGGACATCACACAACACCCAGCCATCACGAGGCAGAGAAAATCTCTGACCCCGCCGGGAATCGAATCCGGGAACCCGGGCGTGGGAAGCGAGAACGCTACCGCACGACCACGAGATGCGGGCACTCCCCCCCCCCCCCCCCCCCCCTCCTCTAGTTGCCTTGAGGCGTCCCATTGCCTCCATATGCTGGCATCAACAAGCGTCCGGACGACCTCTATTGATTGCCAAGGGCACTATTCTCGTGATTTCATTACTGACCCTCATGGCCGGCTTGTCAGAGATTGAGTGCTTTTCAATTGGGAACTTGACAGTTTCAGGGTCGAGCATCACCCGAGTCCCAAGTTCATCTGTATCTTTCAAATTGCCGGCCGCGGTGGTCTCGCGGTTCTAGCGCTGCAGTCCGGAACCGCGGGACTGCTACGGTCGCAGGTTCGAATCCTGCCTCGGGCATGGATGTGTGTGATGTCCTTAGGTTAGTTAGGTTTAAGTAGTTCTAAGTTCTAGGAGACTAATGACCTCAGCAGTTGAGTCACATAGTGCTCAGAGCCATTTGAACAATTTTTTTTTTGTACTAAAAGAATGATAATTTAAGAGGCAAGACGCTTCGATTCGAACAGAGGGAAACTCATCTTTCATGAGGCCATTGCAAAAACTGACAATGTGGTTCGGCAGCGGAAATACTGGGGACTCGTCGTACGAATTGTTAGAAAATTCATGCTATTCGTGAGATTTGTCACTCTGTGATTTCTACCTGTTTTCAGGTGCGCTGAAATTTATACTTTCAGAATCGAAAGTCGGGAATGAAATCTACCCAAGGTTAAAATATTTGAAAAAATTTTGTTGAACGTAAGTGGGATTACATCGAATAATTTATTTTGTTTACTTTGAAACAGTCATTCACCGTCCGCCCTTGAATTTTCCTTCCTTTCTTCGTAACAGTACTTCCTGACATACTGAGAGATACGATATCATTATCACAAGCTGCTTGCAATCGTGCTTCAGAAAGTTTTTTAGCACTTTTGTAAGGAGTAAAAATCGTGTAAAATAATGCTAAAAATATATTTTCCGTTTAGATTAGTAATAAACAGTTACAAATAGCGAAACCTAAGGAGAAGATATCATATTACTGATATCAGTGATGGAAGACGTAGAATTATGTGTATCAATATGACATTGGCTTTTTAGAACTCTTTCTTTCCACAATACTGGAAATGTTTCTACTTGTTATTGCCCAGGTGTGCTTCGGGGTGTATGTGTCATCTGCTGCAGATTTCACTGATGAGTTTATCATATTTTGAATGTCGTTATTTTATATCTAAATCTATGATATGTGGGTATATTTTAGTTTTATTTCCTCACCTCAGTGTATGTCATTTAAATCTTAGATTTAAAAGAATAGCATTCTATAGTACAGTTCCTGGCCTTATGGCATATCATCTGCAAAGTGGCGATGAAATAGTTTCTTTCTTTACTCGTAAACAACAGTTTTAGAAGAAAACTAGCGACTCAGATGCATCACACTTTCCCAGAGCCCTTTTAACGAACAGTTCTTCCCTAGCCTTCTCTAACACTGATTTCACGTGATCGTTCCATTTTATGTTAAGCCTAAATATTTATACGTTGTAACGTGCTCAAAATGTTCATCAATAAGTCCGATCAGACATTACATCGTTCTTCCTTTGTTATTGGCGTTATCTTACATTCATCCACATTTAGAGAGAGTTGCCATGCGTTACACCAAATGGAAATGTTACCCAAGTCTTTCTGCTTCAGATTTTTCAATGATGATACTTTCCTGTACAGAACTACCGTGTCAGCTGACAATCTTATAGTGCTACTGATCCTATCTGACAAATCGTTTATAGCCGGCCGGAGTGGCCGAGCGGTTCTAGGCGCTACAGTCTGGAGCCGCGTGACCGCTACGGTCGTGGCTTCGAATCCCACCTCAGGCATGGATGTGTGTGATGTCATTAGGTTAGTTAGGTTTAACTAGTTCTACGTTCTAGGGGACTGATGACCTCAGATGTTAAGTCCCATAGTGCTCAGAGCCATTTGAAATCGCTTATAAACGTTGAAAACATTAAGGGTTCTACCATGTTACTTTGGAGCACACCCGATGTTACTTTCGTTTCTTAAAACACTCCCTGTGCATTATTACTTACAGGGTTCTGTTAGTAAAATATTCCTCCAGCCAGTCACGCATTAGCGAAGATATTCCTTAGTAGAAAACCATGTAGTGCTGTGTCAAACACTTTCCAGAATTCTAGGAAGATGCAGTCTACCCTTTCATTTGCATCCGTTATTTGAAAGATGGCATGTAATGAATAAAGCAAGCCGTGTTTTACATGAGGTTTTTTTTCAGAACTGGTGCAGGTTCTTTGAGAGAAGTATCGCACCCCAGAATAATATGCCAAGCAGGTATTAAAAACTGTTGAAGTTCTTCTCTGGAAATGCCAGAGGCCAAGCAGAATTGGTCAACAAGCAGACAGGATGCCAGAAGTTGAGAAATGCTGAGGGAGTAACAGCAAATACACTCCTGGAAATTGAAATAAGAACACCGTGAATTCATTGTCCCAGGAAGGGGAAACTTTATTGATACATTCCTGGGGTCAGATACATCACAAGATCACACTGACAGAACCACTGGCACATAGACACAGGCAACAGAGCATGCACAATGTCGGCACTAGTACAGTGTATATCCACCTTTCGCAGCAATGCAGGCTGCTATTCTCTCATGGAGACGATCGTAGAGATGCTGGATGTAGTCCTGTGGAACGGCTTGCCATGCCATTTCCACCTGGCGCCTCAGTTGGACCAGTGTTCGTGCTGGACGTGCAGACCGCGTGAGACGACGCTTCATCCAGTCCCAAACATGCTCAATGGGGGACAGATCCGGAGATCTTGCTGGCCAGGGTAGTTGACTTACACCTTCTAGAGCACGTTGGGTGGCACGGGATACATGCGGACGTGCATTGTCCTGTTGGAACAGCAAGTTCCCTTGCCGGTCTAGGAATGGTAGAACGATGGGTTCGATGACGGTTTGGATGTACCGTGCACTATTCAGTGTCCCCTCGACGATCACCAGTGGTGTACGGCCAGTGTAGGAGATCGCTCCCCACACCATGATGCCGGGTGTTGGCCCTGTGTGCCTCGGTCGTATGCAGTCCTGATTGTGGCGCTCACCTGCACGGCGCCAAACACGCATACGACCATCATTGGCACCAAGGCAGAAGCGACTCTCATCGCTGAAGACGACACGTCTCCATTCGTCCCTCCATTCACGCCTGTCGCGACACCACTGGAGGCGGGCTGCACGATGTTGGGGCGTGAGCGGAAGACGGCCTAACGGTGTGCGGGACCGTAGCCCAGCTTCATGGAGACGGTTGCGAATGGTCCTCGCCGATACCCCAGGAGCAACAGTGTCCCTAATTTGTTGGGAAGTGGCGGTGCGGTCCCCTGCGGCACTGCGTAGGATCCTACGGTCTTGGCGTGCATCCGTGCGTCGCTGCGGTCCGGTCCCAGGTCGACGGGCACGTGCACCTTCCGCCGACCACTGGCGACAACATCGATGTACTGTGGAGACCTCACGCCCCACGTGTTGAGCAATTCGGCGGTACGTCCACCCGGCCTCCCGCATGCCCACTATACGCCCTCGCTCAAAGTCCGTCAACTGCACATACGGTTCACGTCCACGCTGTCGCGGCATGCTACCAGTGTTAAAGACTGCGATGGAGCTCCGTATGCCACGGCAAACTGGCTGACACTGACGGCGGCGGTGCACAAATGCTGCGCAGCTAGCGCCATTCGACGGCCAACACCGCGGTTCCTGGTGTGTCCGCTGTGCCGTGCGTGTGATCATTGCTTGTACAGCCCTCTCGCAGTGTCCGGAGCAAGTATGGTGGGTCTGACACACCGGTGTCAATGTGTTCTTTTTTCCATTTCCAGGAGTGTATGAAAGCAGTTGCGATACCATGTATGGGATGAGCACTCAAGCAAGCAAACGTGGCAAACTGACATCACGGTGATAGGGGGATAACGTTATAATGTTTCCTGTGCAGAGTGTCGCAAGAAAACTGAGATACCTCGGCCGGACGGAGTGGCCGAGCGGTTCTAGGCGCTACAGTCTGGAACCGCGCGACCACTACGGTCGCAGGTTCGAATCCTGCCTCGGGCATGGATGTGTGTGATGTCCTTAGGTTAGTTAGGTTTAAGTAGTTCTGTGTTCTATGGGACTGATGACCTCAGAAGTTAAGTCCCATAGTGCTCAGAGCCATTTTTCAGATACAACGCAGGAGTGACTATGCAAAAAAAAATGGTTCTAGTGGTTCTGAGCACTATGGGACCTAACATCTGAGGTCATCAGTCCCGTAGAAGTTAGAACTACTTAAAACTAACTAACCTAAAGACATCACACACATCCATGCCCGAGGCAGAATTCGAATCTGCGATCGTAGCAGTCGCGCGGTTCCGGACTGAAGCGCCTAGAACCGCTCGGCCATCGCGGCCGGCAGTGACTATGTAGTCACCGACACAGCAGAAAACAGAATCTGAAAGGAGAATTTCTGACACCCTCAAGCGACAAAGAATGCTTACGAACTCAGGAAACTAGGGCATATTCGGTCATCCCCGCCGAAGTATAATGTAATCGGCGTAGCCCGTCAAGCACTTGTATCCTGACTTCCACAGCTCAGTTCTCAGTTGTTCTCATCTACGAACTAGTGTTGCAACAACTACTATTGAGGCAGAACCTGTGATGCTCTGTCTGTGACCTGCTGAGATGGCTTCACTCTACAATGCCACCGCCAATTTGACGAATACTGATGCCGAGAACTGCCGGTGCTTCATCCTCGCCGTCTCTGACTGAAGCATTGGCGCCCTACGACAGCTGGTCCTCTACTGGCCTCACTGATGGTCCTCGGTGGGGTGGTCAACCACCATCACTCAAGGGGAGCACAGGAATTGCTAGCCCCGACTCGCAGCGATGGACAGACTCGTGCGTCACGGACCGGTCTCTCGCAGAGAGGCCATTACATAATTGTCCACTAGGGCCGCCTCGTAGAGAGCTGCTGGTTGCGTTTCCAGGGTGCAGTCTACGACGTCGACGAGAGCGCCCTGGGAATTCGGTGAGGAGAGCTTCAGGCCACCGAGCAGCACTGGTTGTGTTTGCAGTGCTACTGGGTCGGAGACCGTCCGCGATGAAGCAGCCGCTACGTGGGTTGCTCCACTGCTGCGCCAATTCGGCAAATACTGGCCGGCGAGTACTCTACTGCCTCGCCAAGCTGTCGGCGTTGCGGGGGAGAAGACGCTGTGTCAACTGACGGTAACGTTTCCTTAATGCTTTCAGGTGTTCGACAGATCCTCACTTCTGCATTCAGCTCGAAACTGGTATGTTGACTGTAGAGACCAAGGTCCTAGCCCTCTATAGAAGATTGTTTTTCTCAGGAGCGTCGTAATTTTTGTGCTTGCAACAAATGGACGTTAGCGATTTTTGTATATAATCTGAGCCGACGATCTATTACCTTATTTGTAAACAAGAGTACTCTGTGCTCTTTTTCAGTCACACAGGACTATTCATCGCACAGGTTACTCCCGATAAAGGAGCTAAGGAAGTAGTTTTAATTGTGTTGTAGTACCGGAGGTGGTAATATTGATATCGCTCAATTGTGAGTACACGTCGTTTAAACATTGATACGGTAGAATCATCTTACATGAATGCATTTTTAAATGTGGAATTTAAAATTTATACTTTCTTTCAGCTGCCTTCAGTTTGAACCAAACAGGACCACGATGGACTGAATGAAGGTTTGGACCAGTTACCAGATTTTAAATGCAGGGTGGCGCACGAAATGTGTTACCATTTTGTTTTTGAATATTAACTTTATTGTCAATACAATTTGAAAGGAACATATACTACAATGAAGAGCCGTCCATAGAGATTTGTTCGAACTCAGCACATGCTCAATATGTCCACCATTTCGTTTCCTAACTTCCTTCAAACGAACACTGAAGTTAGTGATTACGCTACGGCACGTGTATTCCGTAATTTCACTGCAAGCTTGAAGAATAAGTCATCTGAGCTCCATTAAATTCCACAGCTTCTTGCTACTGCCTTGCCCTTTCACACGCAGTGGTTCATGCAACATGGAGCAAGGCCACATACTGCAAACACTGCGTTGGAGTTTTTACACGAGCATTTTGACATGCGGGTCATTTCACTCAGGTTTCCAGGTCGCTTCAATGACGGGCAAAATTGGCCCCCCAATAGTCCAGACCTCAATCCATGTGACTTTTTTCTTTGGGGGTACCTGAAGGAAAAAGTTTTCCCGAAAGGCCCACGTGATTTATTGGAGCTCAGAAGACTTATTCTTCCAGCTTGCAGTGAAATTACGGAAGACATGTGCCGTAGTGTAATCACTAACTTCAGTGTTCGTTTGAAGGAAGTTAGGAAACGAAATGGCGGACATATTGAGCATGTGCTGAGTTAGAACAAATCTCCATGGACGGCTCTTCATTGTAGTATATGTTCCTTTCAGATTGTATTGACAATAAAGTTTATATTAAAAAACAAAATGGTAACAAATTTCGTGCGCCACCCTGTATGACTAGAACTCCTTCAAACTTTCTAATAGATCTTTCACCAAGATCTGACGCTTTAATTATTGTACGCTTCACGCATGGCCCTCCTTACAAATCCACGAACGGATATTAACTTTTCTCGATCATCATCCCTGCAATCTCTCTTGCAGAGCGAGTGTGGTATTCACAGTTTTCGCAACATTCTACGAATGCTAACTGTTAAACCGGGGTGGCTATTTGCCATCTATTATTACTTTACTTGGGACCTACCTACCCACAACGCTCTTTATAACGCCTTTCACCTTTAACCACAATTTTCTCGCGTTTGTCAGGTCTGAACTAAATGTTCTCAGTTTTCCTTTTAAACAAGTTGACACACACTCGGTAACTGTTCGACCGAACAGAAATACTCTTCTACCTTCCTTGATGAGATTTCTGCCTTTGGTGACCATTGGTCCTGTAACAGCATCATGGTCTCTAATCCATCTCACACTGGCAACACTAGCAGAAAGATAGGATCTCTTTGTAAACCGGAGGTCTACAATATTTATTCTGCATGTAGGTTATCGGACTAGTTGTTTGAAATCGTAATCAAAGTTTTTCAGTTTCGAAAATCTGTCTGTTTCCTCGCCGCCGCTAACGTACACCAGTCGGTACTGGACAAGTTAAAGTCACCACCTACTACTAGCGTATGATTGGAATATTACCGCGCTATCGAGGTTAGGCCAACTTTGGATGACTCTACCGATGTGTCTGCAACTGGCGGTTGGTAGTAACATTCGATTATTAATCTTTGTCAACTGACTCCATTTGCTGTTTGTTCGCAGTCGGATTCATTTTTAACCTCACTTGACCTAATGCATCTTGTCACGGTCCGCGCGGCTCCCTCCGTCGCAGGTTCGAGTCCTCCCCCGGGCGTGTGTGTGTGTGTGTGTGTGTGTGTGTGTGTGTGTGTGTGTGTGCGCTGTCCATAGCGTAAGTTAGTTTACGTTAGATTAAGTAGTGTGTAAGCTTAGGGACCGATGACCTACGCAGTTTGGTCCCATAAGATCTTACCACAAATTTACAAAATTTTATTTGAGCTAACGCTTCTGCTGGTCGCTATAGTCACTCGTCTTCCCGGAGAATCTGATCTGTCTTTCCGACATACGTACCACATGTTGTCGAAAGTTTCTGTATCCTCTACTTCGGGTTTCAATAAACTCTCAGTCCCTAGCATGATGTGGCGGCAATTTCTTTCTATCAAACACGTAAACTCTGAGCGTTTCCTGAGAATACTCTGGCAGTTGACATTCTCACTCTCTACATTTTTTATCTGGTCTGTTGACGTAACTGGCTTATCTACTGTTTTTTTACTGATGTTTTACTGATGTTTCAAGTAATGTAAAAGCAAAAAAAAGACCATACGCATTACACAAGTGCTCTGCCACATGGGCGGCCGTTTCCGGCGTATAGCGCACTTCTGACCTATCCATGGAGACATTACAAGTCTCCACTGTGTAGCGTAGATCGACAAATTCTCTAATCACAAAACCACCGAGGAGTCCGGCTGAAACCCCTGCAGACCAGATGGCCACAATCTGTCTACGGAGCGATGCTTCAAATCGACAACTGTGCAGAGACCTCAGGAGTGAGTCTAGCCGCCTTAATGAATTCCGCCATTCTCTGGTAAGAGTTGAGAATTTCATCAGAACCAAGGCGACAGGGAATGTTGGTACCGACGTGAGCGACGATCTGCCGATGACTGCAATTTATGCCCTCGATTGTTCCCAGAATGGCCTCTTCATGTGGCGGACGGCTCCTCATGGGATACGCAGCGAGTGCACATTCGATTTGTTTCCCTCCCGTGAGGCTTTTTCCTCGGAGGGGCTATGACACTGGAACTGTGTACTACCTACAGCACCTCCGTGGCTAAATAGTTGGACAGTTAGAGACGAAATAAATATACTCTAAGACAAAAGAGACATCGCACCTCGAAGGAATTATCCGAATGGGACGGAAATAGGTAGATGTGGTGTACATGTACAGACAAACAAATGATTACAATTTCAGAAATATTGGATGATTTTTTCAAGAGTACGACCTTCATAAATTGAGCATGTCAATAACGCGCTGGTCCACCTGTGGCCCTTACGGAAGCGGTTATTCGGCTTGGCACTGATTGATAGAATTCTTGGATGTTCTCCTGAGGGATATCGTGCCTTGTTCTGTCCAATTGGAGCTTTAGTCCCTCAAATCAGAGGTGGTTGGAGAGCCCTATCCACAATGCTCCTAACGTGGAGAGATGGGGCGACGTTGCTGGCAGGGTTTGAGAAGCAGGAAGACAAGCAGTAGAAACTCTCGCCGTGCGCCAGTGGACATTACCTTGCTGAAATGTAAGCTAAAGATGGCTTGCCACGAAGGCCAACAAAACGGTGCACACTATATTGTCTACGTACGGCAGTGCCGTAAGAGTTCTGCGGATGATAATCAAAGGGGTCCTGCTATGAAAGGAAACGGCATCCCATACCATCAATCTTGGTTTTCGGGCCATACGAGGAGACAGTCCGGTTGGTATCCCACCACTGCCCAGGACGTCTCCAGACACGTCTTCCGCCTGGACTCTCGTTGAGTGTAGTAGAATTGTCTTTACTGATGAGTCCCGCTTCCCGCTTTGGATTGTGCCCTAATGATCAGCGAAGACGTGCCTGAAGCAGTGGGATAGCAACGACTGTTGCCCACCGTACGGCTCGACAGCCACGAATGGAGGACTAGGGGTTTTTTTTTTTTTTCAGAGCAGGGCCCCTTTGGTTGCTATCCACGGAACCCTTCGGCGATATTCTACGCCCCATTTTATTGCACTTCATGGGAAGCCATCCTAGGCTTACATGTCAGATAGACAATGCCCACCCGCACACGGTGAGAGCTTCTACCGCTTGTCTTCGTGCTTGCCAAACCCTAACTTGGCCAGCAAGGGCGCCGGATCTTTCCTCAGTTTAGAACGTTTAGGGCATTATAGGCAGGGCACTCAAATCAATTCGGGACTTCGAAGATCTAACGCACCAACTGTGCAGAATTTGGCACTATTTCTGTCAGGAGGACGTCCAACCATTCCATCAGTGAATGCCAACCGAATAACTGCCAGAGGTGGACTAACTCGTTACTGACTTGATCCATTTTTTAAGTTCTTTCTCGTGAAAAATTGTCTAATTTTTCAGAAATTGTAATAATTTATTTGTCTGTAGATATACATCATATCTACCGATTTGCATCCCATTCGGATAATTCCTTTGTGACACGTCTTTCTTTTTTTGTCTTACAGGGTGTTACAGAAAGGTACGGCCAAACTTTCAGGAAACATTCCTCACACACAAAGAAAGAAATTATGTTATGTGGACATGTGTCAGGAAACGCTTACTTTCCATGTTAGAGCTCATTTTATTACTTCTCTTCAAATCACATTAATCATCGAATGGAAACACACAGCAACAGAACGTACCAGCGTGACTTCAAACACTTTGTTACAGGAAATGTTCAAAATGTCCTCCGTTAGCCAGGATACGTGCATCCACCCTCCGTCGCATGGAATCCCTGATGCGCTGATGCAGCCCTGGAGAATGGCGTATTGTATCACAGTCGTCCACAATGCGAGCACGAAGAGTCTCTACATTTGGTACCGGGGTTGCGTAGACAAGAGCTTTCAAATGCCCCCATAAATGAAAGTCAAGAGGGTTGAGGTCAGGAGGGCGTGGAGGCCATGGAATTGGTCCGCCTCTACCAATCAATCGGTCACCGACTCTGTTGTTGAGAAGCGTACGAACAATTCGACTGAAATGTGCAGGAGCTCCATCGTGCATGAACCACATGTTGTGTCGGACTTGTAAAGGCACATGTTCTAGCAGCACAGGTAGAGTATCCCGTATGAAATCATGATAACGTGCTCCATTGAGCGTAGATGGAAGAACATGGGGCCCAATCAAGACATCACCAACAATGTCTGCCCAAACGTTCATAGAAAATCTGTGTTGATGAGGTGATTGCACAATTGCGTGCGGATTCTCGTCAGCCCACACATGTTGATTGTGAAAATTTACAATTTGATCACGTTGGAATGAAGCCTCATCCGTAAAGAGAAAATTTGCACTGAAATGGGGATTGACACATTGTTGGATGAACCATTCGCAGAAGTGTACCCGTGGAGGCCAATCAGCTGCTGATAGTGCCTGCACACGCTGTACATGGTACGGAAACAACTGGTTCTCCCGTAGCAGTCTCCATACAGTGACGAGGTCAACGTTACCTTGTAGAGCAGCAACTTCTCTGACGCTGACATTAGGGTTATCGTCAACTGCACGAAGAATTGCCTCGTCCATTGCAGGTGTCCTCGTCGTTGTAGGTCTTCCCCAGTCGCGAGTCATAGGCTGGAATGTTCCGTGCTCACTAAGACGCCGATCAACTGCTTCGAACGTCTTCCTGTCGGGTCACCTTCGTTCTGGAAATCTGTCTCGATACAAACGTACCGCGCCACGGCTATTGCCCCGTGCTAATCCATACATCAAATGGGCATCTGCCAACTCCGCATTTGTAAACATCGCACTGACTGCAAAACCACGTTCGTGATGAACACTAACCTGTTGATGCTACGTACTGATGTGCTTGATGCTAGTACTGTAGAGCAATGAGTCGCATGTCAACACAAGCACCGAAGTCAACATTACCTTCCTTCAATTGGGCCAACTGGCGGTGAATCGAGGATGTACAGTACATACTGACGAAACTAAAATGAGCTGTAACATGGAAATTAAGCGTTTCCGGACACATGTCCACATAACATCTTTTCTTTATTTGTGTGTGAGGAATGTTTCCTGAAAGTTTGGCCGTACCTTTTTGTAACACCCTGTATATAAAAAAAGAAAAGCTCCTTCCTTCCCATGACCGCCACAGAGGAGAGAGCGCTGCACGAGCAGGAGAGGCAAGGCCTGTTGGCTCTCTCTCAGTATCAGCAGGAGGGGAGTATTTCATACCCATTCGTTATAGTTATGGTGCTAGTCTTTCGTGCAATAGCAATGTACAATCTTCCTCGCGAAACAGATCCACATCTGGGCACATCCCTCCAGCCACCATCCGATGACCGCTTCGTGCACAACTGGAATCCTCAGAGGACCGGGTCGGCTATAAGTGTGATCAGAAAGTTTCGCTGCGCCTTTACCACGGGAGACAGCCCTGCCACTCCAACAACGGCGCATTTCACAGCGGCTCTATGAAGCCGGTCGACAGTGCCTGAAGCCCGTTTTACTCGAATGGCTTTCTCGTCAATTTTGACTACTGGAAGTGCGTGTGCCTTTCGTGCCTGCGTTCGAATCAACAAGCTATCACAACACGAGTGTGTCAGTGACGTCAGTGATCTCTAGATTGTGCCGAATGTGGAGTTCTTAATTTCCAAACATGCTGCACACTGCGTGATTACAGAAACAAGGGTGTATAACGGCGTCTGCTAGTGTTGTAAATTAACCTAGTATTTCCGAGCTCAGTCCTATTACAGAAATGAATTTTGTGCTTTCGTGCCTTATTAACCGTTGTGTTGTTTGATTTGTTTTCGTACAAACTAAAGAGTTACAACAGGTCCTGATATTTTTTCCTACTAGGGTTCTCATTCAAGAGAGACGAAATATCTGAAATCAGAAAGGTATTTATGTTTTGCGGACAAAAATGGTTCAAATGGCAATGAGCACTATGGGACTTAACACCTGACGTCATTAGTCCCCTAGAACTTACAAGGGAACCTCACCATCGCACACCCCCTCAGATTTAGTTATAAGTTGGTACAGCGGATAGGCCTTCAAAAACTGAACACAGATCAATCGAGAAAACAGGAAGAACTTGTGTGGAACTATGAAAAAAATAAGCAAGATATACAAACTGAGTAGTCCATGCGCAAGATTGGCAACATCAATGATGGTATGAGCTCAGGAGCGCCATGGTCACATGGTTAGCGTGAGAAGCTGCGGAGCGAGAGGTCCTCGTTTCAAGTCTTCCCTCGAGTGAAACGTTTACTTTCTTTATTTTCGCAAAGTTATGATCTGTCCGTTCGTTCATTGACGTCTCTGTTCACTGTAATAAGTTTGGTGTCTGTGTTTTGCGGCCGCACCGCAAAACCGTGCGATTAGTAGACGAAAGGACGTGCCTCTCCGATGGGAACCGAAAACATATGATCGCAAGGTCATAGGTCAACCGATTCCTCCACAGGAAAACACGTTTGATATATTCCATACGACACTGGTGACGGCATGTGCGTCACATGACAGGAATATGTTGTCGACCCACCTAACTTGTACACTTGGCGAATGGGTAAAAAGATTCTTCTACCTTGCCCGATTTAGGTTTTCTTGTGGATGTGATAATCATTCCCAACAAGTGATGAAAACATAAGGGTTTGTCACATAAACTGCAACAAATGAATGTAACAGTTTCACAGTCGCACAGTTTTCCTTTTTAACGTTTTCGAAATTTTCCGTGTGTGCACCGTCAAATCCTGCATATGTCCAAGCAAATCTGAACATGTACGGAATTTTGCAGAGCGAGGTTGATTATGTGTGAGTGCCTGAACATTGATAATTGTAAGAAAATAAAAAATTAAACTTTTCACTCGAGGGAAAATTTGAACCAAGGACCTCTCGTTCCGCAACTGCTCACACTAACCACGGGACCACGGCGCTCCTGAGCTCAAACTATCCTTGATGTTGCATATGTTGCGCATGGACTACTCAGATTGTATATTTTGCTTATTTTTTGATAGTTCCACACAACTTTTTCCTGTTTTCTTGATTGATCTGTGTTCAGTTTTTCAAGGCCTATCCACTGCGCCAACTTATAACTAAATCTGAGGGCGGTGCGATGGGGAGGTTCCCTTGTTAGAAATACTTAAAGCTAATTAACCTAAGGACAGCACACTCATCCATGCCCGTGGCAGGATTCGAACCTGCGACCGTAGCGGTCGCGCGGTTCCCGACTGAAGCGCCTAGAACCACTCGGCCACAGCGGCCGGCTTTGCGGAGAACAGGCTTACACTATGCATAAGAAAGAACGTAAATAGATGAATGAGTTTTAATGAAAATTATTTGAACAGAGAAAAAGTCAAAATTATTTGACGAAGAAAATTATTTTCGTTGTTATTTGTCACTTAGCAAGACAAGGTAGAAAGGATAAAGCTAAAAAGCCACTATTTACTGCGTTTTAGGTACTGCTTTGTGTGTCTGCAAGTATATTTCTCTCAAGTAAATAAATGTACTTTGTCTGAAGTGTCTGGATGAAACCCTTCGTATTCTTTCATTTATCGCGAGCGTAAAAATTTACCACCTGACCTTTGACAAGGACTTCAACTATGAACTCTGCTTTGGTCATTAATAAACTCTATTATCATTGCTTGTTCCTACATTTTTACTATATTTCGACAGTCCGTCATAACCTCAGTTTCACCGTTCTGCTGGCAAGCCGCACAGCAGACAGCTCTCGCAACACAGGAAATTCTGCCGCAGATGTGTAAACGAAAATGACCACTCGAAACAGACAGGACTCAGTACAGGAATAAGATGGTAGGGGCGCTGCAGTAGACTCACTTGTGAAGAGTAGTCAACTGAGACAAGGAAGTTGATAGTGTAAAAGGGGCTTAGCGAACAGCAACCAACTCCTGCATCACTACCCTGCAACGACCACATTCCGTAATCGTATCTAAATGTGAACGTGATTCTTTTAAGGACAAAAAGAATTTGAGTAGTTAAGTGCGACGCTAAGTTGTACTTACGTAAGACTAAACAAGGAGCAGTGCACAAACTGGAGATGGATAAGCTGCGGGAGACGCTATACCTAATGGAGGTAGCACGAAGCCTACACAAAAAATGCACCAGAAACTACTTGCTGCTTTCATTCAAATAGAAACACATAAGAAAAACTAAACTGAGCTCAAAGCACAAACTTAAGTTTCTGCTGGGGAATTCGCTTTACCTAGTGTTGATACTATGACACTACTATCAAGTCAAAGCCGTGCTGCTTATGTGGAGTGTAGCGCCCGCTCATCCCTACGTAGTAGGTTAATTCACGCAAAGCAGAACGGGACCCTGAATGCGCTGCTCTCTAATCTCACTTGTTCCACGAAACTTAACTCCCCAGATGAGACCAAACCACCAGGCTCACCTTGTGGAAAGCCGTCCTGTTAAGAATGCAGCGTGTTCTTGGACATAACTGCTAAGGACTCAGCACCTTTCTCACGTTCCAAAACCATAAACCAAAACCAAGAACTGTGCTGGCGTACGCCTTCGCCAGCGCTCAGGTCGGCACTAGGAAACCAGGCTCTGAACTAAGCGCGCCTATGACCAGAGAAGACTAAGACACGCCCCCAGGCTAGGCGCCGGTAACGCTCTCTGGGCAGCGCGCATATAGGACGACGGCGACGACGCCGCCACCGGCACCGACCGAGCTGTCTCAATCTCAGTACCTCAGTTCGTCGCACCGAGACGCACTTCGCATTTCACCTTAATACGTCGCGCTATTCTCAAGTCTTCCACAGTGATAGTCGTCGCCTCGCACCATAGCTGTGAGGGAACGTTAGTCATTGTATAGTGGGTGGTCCATTGATCGTGACCGGGCCAAATATCTCACGAAATAAGAATGAAACGAAAAAACTATCAAAGAACGAAACTCGTCTAGCTTGAAGGGGGAAACCAGATGGCGCTACGGTTGGCCCGCTAGATGACGCTGCCATACGTCAAACGGATATCAACTGCGCTTTTTTAAATAGGAACCCCCATTTTGTATTACATATTCATGTAGTACGTAAAGAAATGTGAATGTTTTAATTGGACCACTTTTTTCGCTTTGTGATAGATGGCGCTGTAATACTCACAAACGTGTAAGTACGTGGTAACACGTAACATTCCGCTAGTATGGCTCTGAGCACTATGGGACTTAACTTCTAAGGTCATCAGTCCCCTAGAACTTAGAACTACTTAAACCTAACTAACCTAAGGACATCACACACATCCATGCCCGAGGCAGGATTCGAACCTGCTACCGTAGCGGTCGCGCGGTTCCAGACTGTAGCGCCTAGAACCGCTCGGCCACCCCGGCCGGCTTTCCGCTAGTGCGGACGGTATTTGCTTCGTGATACATTACCCGTGTTAAAATGGACCGTTTACCAATTGCGGAAAATGTCGATATCGTGTTGATATATGGCTATTGTGATCAAAATGCCCAACGGGCGTGTGCTATGTATGCTGCTCGGTATCCTGGACGACATCATCCAAGTGTCCGGACCGTTCGCCGGATGGTTCCGTTATTTAAGGAAACAGGAAGTGTTAAGCCACATGTGAAACGTCAAACACGACCTGCAACAAATGATGATGTCCAAGTAGGTGTTTTAGCTGTTGTCGCGGCTAATCCGCACATCAGTAGCAGACAAATTGCGCGAGAATCGGGAATCTCAGAAACGTCGGTGTTGAGAATGCTACATCAACATCGATGGCACCCGTACCACATTTCTATGCACCAGGAATTGCATCGCGACGACTTTGAACGTCGTGTACCGTTCTGCCATTGGGCACAAGAGAAATTACGGGACGATGACAGATTTTTTGCACGCTTCCTATTTAGCGACGAAGCGTCATTCACCAACAGCGGTAACGTAAACCGGCATAAATGCACTATTGGGCAACGGAAAATCCACGATGGCTACGACAAGTGGAACATCAGCGACCTTGGCGGGTTAATGTATGGTGCGGTACTATGGTAGGAAGGACAATTGGCCCCCATTTTATCGATGGCAATCTAAGTGGTGCAATGTATGCTGACTTCCTACGTAATGTTCTACCGATGTTACTACAAGATGTTTCACTACATGACAGAATGGCAATGTACTTCCAACACGATGGATGTCTGGCACATAGCTCGCGTGCGGTTGAAGCGGTACTGAATAGCATATTTCATGACAGGTGGTTCAAATGGCTCTGAGCTCTATGGGACTTAAACTTCGGAGGTAATCAGGCCCCTAGAACTTAGACCTACTTAAACCTAACTAACATAAGGACATCACACACATCCATGCCCGAGGCAGGATTCGAACCTGCGACCGTAGCGGTCGCGCGGTTCCAGACTGTAGTGCCTAGAACCGCTCGGCCACCCAGGCCGGCCATCATACGTGGATTGGTCGTCGTAGCACCATACCACGTCCAGCACGTTCACCGGATCTGACGTCCCCGAATTTCTTTCTGTGGGGAAAGTTGAAGGATATTTGCTATCTTGATCCACCGACAACGCCTGACAGCATGCGTCACCGCATTGTCAATGCATGTGCGAACATTACGGATGGCGATCTACTCGCTGTTGAGAGGATGTCGTTACACGTATTGCAAAATGCATTGAGGTTGACGAACATCATTTTGAGCATTTATTGCATGAATGTGTTATTAACAGGTAATCACGCTGTAACAGCATGCGTTCTCAGAAATGATAAGTTCACAAGGGTACATTCATCACTTTGGAACAACCGAAATAAAATGTTGAAACGTACCTACGTTCTGTTTTTTAATTTAAAAAACCTACCTGTTACCAACTGTTCGTCTAAAATTGTGAGCCCATATGTTTGTGACTATTACAGCTCCATCTCTCACAAAGCGAAGAAAGTGGTCCAACTAAAACATTCACATTTATTTACGTACTAAACGAATATGTAATAAAAATTGGGGGTTCCTATTTAAAGAAACGCAGTTGATATCCGTTGACATATGGCAGCGCCATCTAGCGGGCCAACCATAGCGCCATCTGGTTTCCCCCGTCAAGCTAGACGAGTTTCGTTCTTTGTAGTTTTTTCGTTTGATGCTTATTTCGTGAGGTATTTGGCCCGGTCACTGTCGATGGACCATCCTGTAGTTGTGATATGGAGACGGATAAGATTCAAGAATTAGTAGATGTTATTTGATTGCTGTTAACCACAGAACTTCAGACTGAGCATTACTGAAGTTAAGTTCTCCATTGATTCCTGTAATAAAATGTATTTTAACTACGTGTGCATTTTGTGTTGTAGTGAGAGGAAACCGGCCATCCATCATACCACCGTCTCCCATCCAGCCAGGAACCACAAAACATTACATTAGGGCACAGCCACAAAAAGAACGGTCTAACTGTACTTCACAATTACACAGGCATAGCTTTTGAGCAACTACGAAGTAACAATGAGCCGCAACTAAAATTACTAATAGGAATGCACTCTCCTGTCCTAATGAGAACCAAGGTAGAGGATGTCCAGAACAGGGAATCGTTGCCGAGCTAGCCGTAAATATTGTGAAACGAGAAACAATGAAATACCTAATGCACATTAGGCAGACAACTGATGATGTCTGGTTTTATTCTTTCATTTTCTTAATTGTTCATTTCATTTCCCCTGCGTGACTGGGGGAGGAGTGGCAGGGCGTCAAAACCCTTATTTCTGGTCTGCAACCTCATAATATTAAAAATAGTCATATGTGAGGGCATGCTGCAAAGTAATGCCTCCGAACTTTTTATGTTAAAACTCTTAAAGATTGTTAAATAAAACAAACTTTATTAGCGTCCAACATCTTTATTCTTCATGTTTACGTATTTATTTCTCGACATAGTCATCCAGGCGACGAAAAAATTTCTCAAAACGAGAGACCAGTTTGTTGATACCATCACCGTTGACGTTGACGCAGCCACAACCTCACCTCGCCTTGCTTCGCAACATCGCTATCAAATTGACGTCCTCGAAAGCGTCCCGGATGGGAACAAGTTGGGATTGTATGGAGGATGATCGATGACGGTGAACCCAAGGCGTTCGATTGTTGCAGGTGTCAGCGTTCGTGGTTCGTGTGTGTGTGTGTGTGTGTGTGTGTGTGTGTGTGTGTGTGTGTGTGTGAGAGAGAGAGAGAGAGAGAGAGAGAGAGAGATCCATGTATGGACAAATTATTCTACACTATTGGCCATTAAAATTGCTACACCACGAAGATGACGTGCTGCAGACGCGAAATGTAACCGACAGGAGGGAAATGCTGTGATATGCAAATGATTAGCTTTTCAGAGCATTCAGAAAAGGTTGGCGCCGGTGGCGACACCTACAACGTGCTGACATGAGGAAAGTTTACAACCGATTTCTCATACACAAACAGCAGTTGACCGGCGTTGCCTGGTGAAACGTTGTTGTGATGCCTCGTGTAAGGAGGAGAAATGCGTATCATCACGTTTCCGACAGGAGCGCCTGCGATGGTGTGCTCAACGACGAATCTGGGTGCACGAATGGCAAAACGTCATTTTTTTTTAGATGAATCGAGGTTCTGTTTACAGCATAATGATGGTCGCATCCGTGGTTGGCGACATCGCGGTGAACGCACATTGGAAGCGTGTATTCGCCATCGCCGTACTGGCGTATCACCCCGCGTGATGGTATGGGGTGCCATTGGTAACACGTCTCTGTCACCTCTTGTTCACATTGACGTCAATTTCAGATGCGTTACGACCCGTGGCTCTACCCTTCATTCGATCCCTGCGAAACCCTAGATTTCAGCAGGATAATGCACGACCGCATGTTGCAGGTCCTGTACGGGCCTTTCTGGATACAGAAAACGTTCGAGTGCTGCCCTGGCCAGCACATTCTCCAGATCTCTCACCAACTGAAAACGTCTGGTCAATGGTGGCCGAGCAACTGGCTCGTCACAATACGCCAGTCACTACTCTTGATGAACTGTGGTATCGTGTTGAAGCTGCATGGGCAGCTGTACCTGTACACGCCATCCAAGCTCTGTTTGACTTAATTCCCAGGCGTATCAAGGCCGTTATTACTGCCAGAGGTGGATGTTCTGGGTACTGATTTATCAGGACCTTTGCACCCAAATTGCGTGAAAATGTAATCACATGCCAGTTCTAGTATAATATATTTGTCCAATGAATGTCCGTTCATCATCTGCATTTCTTCTTGGTGTAGCAATTTTAATGGCCAGTAGCGTAATTCTAAACTCGATTACAACACGCAGCGACACAGTTACGTTGCATACCGTTATGTTACGTGCTACAATTCTCAGCCCTCTAGTGGCAGAGGGCTGCAAATATCTAGACATGAAGAACAAAGACTAAGAATGTTAATAACGTTTGTTTTATGTAACAAGCTTTAAGAGTTTCCACATAAAAATTTTCGGAGACATTACTATCCAGCACGCCTTCGTAGTCTTGTACAGTTCAAACAAATAAAATAATGAAATTAAAATTCAGTAGAAATGATTTATTTTAGTGATATTACTGTAAAGGAGCATAGAATGTATCGCCGTGGCAGTACCATAACATGGCTGACATGCTGCTTCTGGCAAGTACTCATACTTGATGGCACCTGGAAGCCAATATGTGATGCGAGGTTAGGAAAGGCAGACGGAAGGACGAGGAACAACACAGATGGATCTCTGTGTCTGGAAGAGGGGTATGACGTTGGGTTACGAAGTATTTGATCGGTAAGTAAAGGATGGAAGAGGGATGAGTGAGGGCGGATTTGGCCGGCCGATTTGGCCGAGCGGTTCTAGGCGCTACAGTCTGGAACCGCACGACCGCTACGTCGCAGGTTCGAATCCTGCCTCGGGCATGGATGTGTGTGATGTCCTTAGGTTAGTTACGTATAAGTAGTTCTAAGTTCTAGGGGACTAATGACCTCAGCAGTTGAGTCCCATAGTGCTCAGAGCCATTTGAACCATTTTTAGGGCGGATTTATGGTGGGCAGGAGGCTGCAATTGATATTGAAGCCTTCATGTTAAAATAGGATAGGGGGGGGGGGGGGGCTGGATGTGTAGCTTGTTGAATGGTGTAAAGTGAATAGAGAATTCAGGATTAGGAACGGGTAGCATGTTGAAGGAAGAAAGGAACGTCGACGACGAGGACAACAGACACGAAACAGAGAGAAATCGACCGTGTCCCTTTGGAGGAGCCATCCCGGTTTTCACCTTAAGCGATTTCGCGAAATGACTAGAAACCTACATCTGGATGAGGATTTGAACCACCGTCCTCCCGAAAACCACGCCAGTGTGTTACAGCTGCACCACCTAACGTTTTCCGCGGTCGTCGGATTTGTAACATACACTCAGACTGGGGAAGGATGAGGAATTAAATCCACTGTGCTCCTTCAAAGGAACCATTTCTCAACTCTCTTTAAGGGATTTAGAGAACTCAACGGGAAATGTAAATCTGCATGGCCATATGGGTATTTGAACAGCCGTTCTACCGAATCGAGTCCAGTGTCTCATTACTACGCACTTTGTTCGATGAAGCCTGTTGAAATTTCTTTGGGGAAAGATACAGAGAGCGTAGATGTAGGAAGGAGGAGTTGAGTTACATGTTGATGTGGGGGCGACAGTAGGCTGGAACTGGACGGGACCGGGAAAGAAGTTCGGTTTTGATATTCAAGTTTACGAAATGTTTAGAATTTGTGAACGCTTTCAAGGAATTTTAGGGAAACGGGAGGGGGTTTATTTACGCTATCCACGTCTTGTGTATCCATACGACATGTGGCTTGTAATTGGGAAAAGAGTCATGATGCTCTCTCCATTAGCAAAATATTACGTAATAGTGCACCATTCGGATTTCTGGGATGGGATTGCCAAGGGGGAGGTCACCATGAAAAAAGTATCGAATAACCAACGAAAGGATAACTTTCTACGAATCGGGGCGTGTAATGTCAGAAGTTTGAACGTGGTAAGGAAGCTAGAAACTCTGAAAAGGGAAATGCTAAGGCTTGGTCTAGATATCGTGGGGGTCAGTGAAGTGAAATGGAAGGAAGAGAAGGATTTCTGACCAGATGAACACTGGGTAACATCAACAGTGGCAGAAAATACTATAACGGTAGTAGGATTCGTTATGAGTAAGAACGTAGGGCAGAGAGTGAGTTAGTGTGAATAATTCAGTGATAGAGTTTTTCTCATCAGAATCGACAGCAAACCAACAGCGACAACGATAGTTCGGGTATACGTGCCGACGTCACAAGCCGGAGATGAAGAAATAGAGAAAGTATATGAGGATATTGAACGAGTAATTCAGAACGTAAAGGGAGATGAAAATCTAAGAGTCATGGGGGGTTGAAATGCGGTTGTAGGGGAAGCAGGTGAAGAAAGGATTACGGACTTGGTACTAGGACTGACAGAAGAGAGAAATTAATTGAGCTTTGCAGTAAATTTCAGCTAGTAACAGCGAATGCTCTGCTCAAGAATCACAAATGGAGGAGGTATACTTGGAAAAGGTCAGGAGATACGCGAAGATTTCAGTTAGATTACATTATGGTCAGGCAGAGATTCCGAAATCATGTATTGGAATGTAAGGTATACCCAGGAGCAGATATAGACTCACAAGGGGAGGCCGCCAATTGTGAAATTCAGATTCGATTCATACTGTGCATAATAAAAGCTCATGGCAAGAGGTGTAATGTGGCAAAGCACCAAGATGCACTTCTCAGCCGTTGTTGAGAAAATCGACAGTTAAAAGAAACCGTTGCGGTGAAATACTCTCTACGCTTATAAATTTTCTACAGCGTCGTGGCGCAGCGGTAAGCGCTCGGGTTCGTAATCCGAAGGTCGCCGGATCGAATCTCGCGCCATGCAACTTTTTTTTATTATTTGTTTTTTTTGTAATTCAAATGTATATATATATATATGTATATATATGAAATAAATCCAATCCATCGTCCACCACCAATTGTCTTCTCCGATTTTTGCCGATATGATACGATACGCGTGGTATTCATCAAACCTGACGAACGATAGAACAATTTTTCAGAATGTCAATCAGGTGTGTTTCCCAACAGGTAATTTAAAAAACAATTGTTCTTGTAAAAACGCATCGTTTATCAGATGTGCTCGATGTCGTGCTGTTTTCTGCTCTCCATGTTTCTATGATAACTATCACTCTGGTTCGTGCGATGCTCCAGCTACTTCTGGTCACTAATTGTTAAGTATGTGCGAGTGTATACCGAACTTATCAATAAATTGTATCCACTTGAATATTATTAGTGATATTGTGTTTTATTTCAAGTTTTATTTTTCCACGACAAACGACTTTCAGCAACTTATTATATGCATAATTGTTGCAACTGATTGCCGGATGTGTTTGTGTGTGTGTGTGTATATACTTGAATTACAAAAAAACAAATAATAAAAAAAAGTTGCATGGCGCGAGATTCGATCCGGCGATCTTCGGAACACGAACTCGAGCGCTTACCGCTGCGCCACGACGCTGTAGCAAACTATTAATCGTAGAGAGTATTTCACCGCAACGGTTTCTTTTAACTGTCGATTTTCTAGACAACGGCTGAGAAGTGCAAATTGGTGCTTTGCCACATTACACATCTGGCCATGAGCTTTTATTATGCGCAGTATGAATCGAATCTGAATTTCACAATTTGCGGCCTCCCCTTGTCAGATCACAGTTTAGTAGTCAGGAAGAGTAGGTTGAAGTTTAAGAGACTAGTGAGGAACAATCAGTGGGCTAGGAAGTGGGATGCGGAAGTACTAAGGAATGAAGAGAGAGGTTTGAAGTTCTCTGAGACTATAGATACCGCGATAAGGAATAGTTCAGTTGGAGCATCAGCTGAAGAGGAATGGGCATCTCTAAATCGCGCAATAACAGAAGTTGGAAACAAAACCGTCGGTGGAAAGAAGGTAACTGCGAAGAAACCATGGGTGACAGAAGAAATACTTCAGTTGATCGACGAAAGAAGGAAGTACAAAACTCTTCAGAAAAATTCAGGAAAACAGAAATGCAAGTCACTTACGAATGAAATAAACAGGAAGTGCAGGGGAGCTAAGGCGAGGTGGCTGCATAAAATATGTGAGGAAATCGAGAACGAAATGACTGACCGAAGGACTTACTCAGTACACATAAAAGTCAAATCAACCTTTCGTGAAATTAACAGCAAGAGCAGTAAAATTAAGTGTGCAATGGAAATTCCACTGTTAAATACACAGGAGAGAGCGGATAGGTGGAAAAAATACATTGGATGGCCCTATGAGAGGGGGAGGGGGGGGGGGGGGAGACTTGTCTGATGACGTGATAGAAGGCGAAACATGAGTTGACAATATAGAGGAGATAGGGGATCCAGTATTAAAATTGAAATTAAAAAGAACTTTGGAATACTTAAAATCAAATAAGGCAGAAGTGATACCTAACATTTCTTCAGAATTTCTAAAATCATTGGGGGAAGTGACAACAAAACGACTATTCACGTTGGTGTGTATCATGTATGAGTCTGGCGATATACCACCTAACTTTCGGGAAAAAACCGTCCACAGAATTCCGAAGATTACAAGAGCCCACAAGTGTGATAATTTTCGCACAGTCAGCTTAACAACTCATGTATCCAAGTTGCTGACAAGAATATACAGAGAATGAAAAAGGAAATTGAGGATGTGTTAGATGACGATCAGTTCGGCTTTAGGAAAGGTAAAGGCACCAGCGAGGCAATTCTAACGTTGCGGTTGGTAAAGGAAACAAGACTGAAGTAAAATGAAGGCACATTTATAGGATTTATCGACCTGGAAAAAGCTTTAGACACTGTTAAATGGTGCAAGATGTTCGAAATTCTGAGAAAAATGGTGGTGAGCTAGAGGGAAATACAGGTAATATACAATATGTACAAAAACCAAGAGGGAATAATATGAGAGGAAGACGAAGTACGAAGTGCTCGGATAAGACGAGTGTAAGACAGGAGTATATTATTTCGCCACTACCGTTCAATCTATATGTCGTAGAAACAATGACGGAAATAAAAGAAAAGTTCAAGAATGGAATTGAAATTCAAGGTCAAAGATATCAATGATAAGATTCGCTGTTGACATTGTTATCCTCAGTGAAAGTGAAGAAAAATTACAAGATCTGTCGAATGGAATGAAAAGTGTAATGAGTACAGAATATGGACTGAAAGTAAATCGAAGAAATACGAAGGTAATGAGAAGTGGCAGAGATGAGAACTGTGAGAAACTTAACATCAGGATTGGCGATCACGAAGTAGATGAAGTTGAGGAACTACGTTACCTAGACATCAAAATAATCCATGGTGGACGGAGCAACGTGGTCATAAATAGCAGACTAGCACTGGCAAAAGGGGAATTCCTGGCCAAGAGAAGTCTACTAGTATCAAACATAGGCCTTAGTCTGAGGAAAACGTTTCTAAGAATGTACGTTTGGAGCACAGCATTGTATGGAAGTGAAACATGGACTGTGAGAAAACCGAAAAAGAAGAAAATCAAAGCATTGGAGACACGGTGCTATAGAAGAACGTTGAAAATTAGGTTGACTGATAAGGTAAAAAATGAGGTGGTTCCCCGCAGAATCGTTGAGGAAAGGAATATATGGAAAACACTGACAAGAAGAAGGTACAGGCTGACAGGAAATCTGTTAAGACATCATGGAATAACTTCCATGGTACTGGAGGGAGCTGAAGAGGGTAAGACCTGCACAGGAAGACGGAGATTGGAATACATCTAGCAAATACCTGAAGACGTAGATTGCAAGTGCTGGAATGAGATGAAGAGGTTGGCACAGGAGAGGAATTCGTGACGGGCCGCATCAAACCAGTCAGAAGACTGAGGACTGAAAAAAGTGGGTCAATTACAAGGTAGGATTAGTAGAGCACGTAGGGAAGATGCGAAGAAAAGCTGCCCATTTCTTCACGTGTTCGATTAGTAAACCGAGAGCGCCACGGAGGTTCTCATCAAACTCGAGTGACAGACTCTCCAAGAGGCATGCTGTGCATCGTGAAGAGATTTAGTGCTCAAATTCAGAGAATGCATGTTCCAAGAAGAGTCAGGGAATACGTTAATTCAGCCCACGAATATTTGGACGAATAACTGCATACCGAGGTTTATCGACTCTCTTTCTTCTCACGCACCATGCAGGAATGGGTCTGCACAGGTGGTACCCCACGCCACACACCGTAACGTGGTTTGTGGAGTTCACATGTATATATCCGAAAGGCCCTGATTTCTGCTTGGAGACTACGTGAAATGAAAAATTGTGAGGTATATCTAGGTCCTGCTTTTATATGTCGTCTGCCTCTGTAGCTCAGTGCTCAGTGTGTATGACTGCTGTTCAGGGGACCCGGGTTCGATTCCCGATACTAGCACAGATTTCTCCTTGATGCGGGGCCTCAAACTGGGTGCAATGACCTTAGTGATGTAAACTGAGGAGCTACTTTAGTAGCAGTAGCGGCTCCAATGTCAAGAAAGCCCACAACGGCCACGGCAGCGGTGTGCCCCTCCATACTGCATTCGAATGACGCCGTCGACAAAGGATGACATGGTGTTCGGTCTGTCCTAACTGGCCCATCTGGCCAGAACGTGGAGCTTCGCTTGCTTTTGCTTTGCTTTGACATGGTAAACCCTTATCAATCCCCAAACACCTGAGGCACGCTCACATACACCTAACTACTGTCTGTGAAAATTTAAACACCTATGTGACTAAAATGAAATTTATTCCACAGATTAAGGTCATGACAATACAGAAATGATTAGAATTACAAATCTGTAAATGCACTTTGGCCGTGAGAATCCAGTACAGTGTGAACCCATTACATGCTGCAATCATAGCCTCTAGACGTCGTGGCATGGAATTATAGAGGGCCTGGATTTGTTGCTGGGGAACACTTGCACGCGGTTTGTAGGTGCGCCCACAAAGCGTCGACTACGTTTACAAGAGGATAGGAATTAATAAGTTGCCGACCGACCATATGTCAGAAAATTTCCTTGGGTAACATGTCTGGTGAATGTGAAGGTCACAGAGAAGTGGTACTCGTCGTTCATTGAAGAGGGCTCGCACGTTCCTCGCCACACGTGGCTGGGCACAGTCCTGTTGAAATAGCTCATTAGAGCTGCATGCAGGACGGCCATTGACTCGAGCTTTAAGACGTCCCTTATGTAGCGGTTACTGTTCTAGTTGCCGTTAGAACGTAGGAGGCGAGATCACATGTTATAACCAATGGCGCCCCCAAATCATAAGACCTGTCATTTGTCAGCTACGTCTCTCAACAATATAGTCTACCCGATAGCTGTCACCTCGAGAGCGTGTGACATGTATGCTTTCATCACCCTAAGGTGGCACTTTGGTTACCAAATCCGTGCACGGCCCTCCAGATTCAGGTTTTCCATGATTCCCTAAATCTCGTAAGGTAAATGGTGCAATGGTTACTTGTAAAGGGCACGATCGATTTCTTTTCCCATCCTTCTCTAATCGGAGCTTATGCTCCTTCTCTAATGACCTCGCCGTCGACTGGACGTTAGACATTCCTTCCTACCATCACTGCTGAAGTGAGACTCGCCCGAAAACTCTGAAGTTTGCCACCCAGCACGCCAGTGACCTCGTTGACGTGGCCACTGCAATCTGAAGAGTTGCTGGTTTCTGGGCAACGGAAGCCAGCGCAATGGCGAACGTACCACCAGTTCGGTCCTCAGCAGAAGACTTCGAAGCGTCGATGCAGACATGTCTACACCCGTTGCATTGCTCCTACATCGAGTCAACGCTGTGGAGGAGGCTGTTCTG
Source organism: Schistocerca americana (assembly GCF_021461395.2). Classification (NCBI taxonomy): domain Eukaryota; kingdom Metazoa; phylum Arthropoda; class Insecta; order Orthoptera; family Acrididae; genus Schistocerca; species Schistocerca americana. The sequence goes on along the minus strand of NC_060130.1, from coordinate 248,529,993 downwards.
TCGGTTATTGCCACGCAGACAAGGGGGGCGATCATCCCACGTTATGGTCACACTCTGTGGTCCGGTATCCGCTAGTCACTGTGTGATCCTCTTCTATCCACTGGTCCCCACACACACGCGTCGCTGTCGTAGCAGCGGCACTCTACCATGTGAATGTGAACTGACAACCTAAATGTGCTAGTGAGCTCAATGCCACATCACTTACATGAAACTGAAAAGAATCCTATGTGTGTGAAAACCGATCCCATTCATAAGAGAAAATATAGCAAACCAATTTCTCACGCTCAGTAGACTTGGTCTGTGCGAAGTGTTTGAAAAAAACTTAATTATATTAAAAAACCAAACTTTAATGTCGACCTGTGTCAGAATGCAACCTGAAACACGAAAATGTATAAACGAAACAATCACGTATTGATTTTCTTTAGCTCCTTATTATAGCAATCAAGTATGTTTTTCCATTTTTTGTAGCAGTACACCTGAAAATAATACATTATTAATTTCACTGTTTCAGATATCTTGGGACGGGTTGTTCATTTGAAGACATTAGCTACCACTATCGCCTTGGGAAATCTACGGTAACAGGAATTGTCCGCGCAGTATGTAAGACATTTTAGGATACGTTTGTGCGTCAGGTCATGGCTGAACCGACTGTAGACATGTGGACGAAAATAGCAGAAGACTTTGAAAGATATGCAAATTTTACAAATATCATTGGCGCCATAGATGGCAAGCATATACGTGTTATAAAGCCTATGGATTCTGGATCGTTGTATCGTAAATACAAGCATTTCTTTTCTATAGTGCTTTTAGCACTCTGTGACTCAAACTATTGTTTACTTATGTTGACATCTGAGCTTATGGCAAGGGCAGTGATTCCGTTATATTTAAAAATTCCATATTTTACAAAAGACTTGTAGGAAAATTATTGAATATACCAAAACCCAAAGCAATATCTTATGTAGATCCAGCACCACTGACCTATGTTATAGTTGGAGATGAAGCTTTTGGCTTAGCGGAAAATTTAATGCAACCCTATGCGGGCAAATGTTTACCACATAAAAAACGGATTTTTAACTATAGATCATAGACAGCCAGACGTTACATAGAGTGCACTTTCGGCATGTGTCAAACAATTGGCTAATTATTCACAGGCGTATAAATGCAAACTCAGACTTTGCTGAAGACTTAATAGCACAACTTTGTGGAGACGAGAGATGGTATAAAGTATGAAGATACTTTAGATACTGCACCATTGGATAGTCTAAATGCCGGCCGGTGTGGCCGTGAGGTTATAGGCGCTTCAGTCTGGAACCGCGTGACCGCTACGGTCGCAGGTTCGCATCCTGCCTCGGGCATGGATGTGTGTGATGTCCTTAGGTTAGTTAGGTTTAAGTAGTTCTAAGTTCTAGGGGACTGATGACCTCAGATGTTAAGTCCCATAGTGCTCAGAGCCATTTGAACCATTTTTTGATAATCTAAATACGTTGCATGCAGGAAGAGGGACACCTTCAGCTTTGAATGTTAGAAAGAAATTCACTGATTTCTTTGCGAGTGATGGGTGTGTTGGGAGGCAAGATACAAAAATATGGTTCTATGAAAGTTCATTTTTTCACAATAAACACATACTTACCAAAAATATTCCTTTTTCCAACGTATCTTCATAATTTTCAAATAAATCCACCAACTCTTTGCCAAGCTTGGTTTTTGGCAGTTTTATTAGAATATTCATCGCTCTGAAGATCACATAATGCAGGTCGAGAGGGCCGCGCGATTCTGTTTTCCGGCCGTTGAAATGCGGCTAACGCGCGACTGGACTATCCGCGTGTTTACAGACGACACTCAAGTAAATAAAACCCACCGCGCGATTATCACCGTGTCTGATCTCCTCATCCTCAGTTTCTGGAGTGATTCGTACCAATCCTTCTGGGTGTTGCAATTTCCACAAACAATGGCATATTAACAACCACCTAACAAGGTGAACTCCGTTATGTACTGGGAAACGTAAGAAACAACATAAAAGAAGGACAAATGAATAATGTAGAGTTCGCGATGCAGTTACGGCCTCGGATGTCTGCTGAGCCAAGTCGGGAGCGGTGTGCACGCTTTCACTGGCAGGAACCTGTCCGCGCGACCAAACCCCGCTGCTGCAGTCATACAATGCGCTCGCCGAGTCACAATTTGCCGCAGTAAAACACTGGCTTCTGCTGCCGCCGCAGCCGCCTCTCAGCTTTGATCACCGCATGCCTGTTGGAAATTAATTCCAATCTTCTCTCGTCGGTACAAAAACATAATTTCGATTTATGAACTGCGAGGATTACGGGCAGATGAATTACAACATTTACAAACAGAAATGATAATAATCGTCTGAAAAAAGTGAAAATGTCTTTCACATACATAATTTTGATGGCGATATTAATTCCTGATCATTCAAAAAAGATAAAAACGTCTTTGTGGAATTACGCTAGATGTTGTTCGGTTCAGGCTTTGCATAATTAACCTCTCCCTGTTTTTTTATCACACTATTAAAACGCAGTCTGTAACTATGAGCAACCAACAAACGCTGCAGTGTCGGAATGAGAATTCAGTTGTGTTTTTCGGCACACTTGGAGAACCACTAATAATTGTTTCTTCGTGTAATGTAAAGTTTTCTGCGATAATCGAAAGTGATATAAACTGTATCTTTAAAAGCTGCCTCAAAACATTGTAGACACAACATGGACTTCTGCAGTATATCATCATCTTGTTTCCACGTTTGTAGAATAAATAAATAGTAATACTGTCACTTCTTACTGAACTGTACCGATATCCGAACATCCGGCCTACTACTCTGTCTAATTTACATCTTATTTTGACGAATTTGCTACAGAATGCCTTACGAAAGTGGGCATTCAGTTCCTTCAAAATATACTGTTGCTCAATGATTCAGCCCCGTGTACTAAAAACTCTCATCTAATCATTCCTCTGAAGTCTGTCATTCAAACAGCTATAAGGGAAACACGTATCTTACCATGTGACTTCCGTCTGCGAAAAGTGTGAACATTATGTAATTCACTTCCCTCAGCTTTTAATGTCTGAATGTTGTCCAGTTCACAGTCCATACCTCAATTTAAGCCTTAATTTATCTGATTCTACTCTTAGTATCATTAGCCTGTTTTTAACCTAGTAAATGATATGTTCCTACAGGATGAAAATTATTGAACTATTTGAGATAAAATGGTCAAAACTTCTGAAAGGTTTGCATTAGGACATTCAAGCTGCACGGCTGAGCACGGGGCATGATGGGAATTAACACTGTTTGGTTTAGCGACCAAGCCCACTTTCATCTGGATGGGTTCGTCAATAAGCAAAAGCAGCGCATTTTGAGGGACGGAGAATCCTCATTCCGCGATCGAGAAGTCTCTTCCCCCTCAACGGGTGACTGTGTGGCGTGCAATGTCCAGTCACGGAACAATCGGTGCGATATTCCTTGATGGCACGGTGACTACCGAACGGCACGTGAAGGTTTTGGAAGATGATTTCATCCCCGTTATCTAAAGTGTCCCTGTTATCGACAAGATGCGGTTGATGCAAGTCGGAACTAGACCCCATCGAAGCAGGAGAGCGTTTGATGTCCTGAAGGAGCACTTTGGGGACCGCATTCTGGCTCTGGGGCCCTCAGAGGCCACTGGCACGGGCCTCGAATGGCCACCGTATTCTCCGGATCTGAACATATGCGACTCCTTTTTGTGCGACTACATTAAAGACAAGACGTACAGCAATAATCCCAAAACCTTTGCTGAGCTGAACACAGCCATTTAGGAGGTCATCGACAGAATCGATGTTCCGACATTTCAGCGGGGCAATTTGGCTATTCGTCTGCGCCTCATCATCGCCAATGATGTCAGGCATATCGAAGAGGTCATAACCTAAATCTGAATATCTGTAGTGACGTTTAAATGTTGAATAAAGTGTATGTAAGCTGTAGTGCCTAAGGTTTTTTTTTCGTATAGTTCAGTAATTGTCAGACTGCAGACTCTTGTCAGAACGTGAGCTCTCGGAATTAATGCTCTCGCGTATAAGGCAATTATTGTGGTGTTTCGCATCGGGGCTGTTTGTGGTAGTCTGAGACAATCTCACATTACATGATATGGATCCCCGACCAACGAACAATTCTTAATTGAACTATATTGGTCAAACGTCGATTTTGGAAGTGGCCTCCTTCGAAAGAGGATTACACTTCCTTAGAATTCTTCCCATAAATAACAACGTGTCATCTACCATCCAAAGGGCTAAATGTATTTTACAGGCCCATATTTTGCAACACATACTCCTACATATCTGGCCGTTCTGACTGATTTTCGTTACTGATCCTTCATCGTGGCCGCGCGGAGTAGCCGCGTGGTCTGGGGCGTCTTGTCACGGTCCGCGCGGCTGCCCCCGTCGGAGGTTCGAGTCATTCCTTGGCCATGTGTGTGTGTGTGTGTGTGTGTGTGTGTGTGTGTGTTTGTCGTCCTTAGCGTAAGTTAGTTTAAGTTAAATTAAACAGTGTGTAAGCGTAGGGACCGATGACCTCAGCAGTTTGGTCCCATAAGACCTTACCACAAATTTCCAAAAATTTCCTTGATCGTGTAATCAAACGATGTAGTATGCCATCAAACATGGACTTTTAAGACAGACATAGTAACACAGCAACTGCAATAGCAAGGGATTAGTCCGCGAAGAGCAGACTAACCGTGTTAATTTACTGGTAGGTGTAAACGGCGTTCAAAAAGTTTCTCTTCGAAGTCTGTACAGTCCAGAAGCGGTGTGCCAATCAGGGAAAATCGCAGTGAGCACTGAGGCACTCAGCCCACCGACGCACCATTTTGAAGATACCCGTTTGGTAAAACATTGTGTCCTGTTGCGTGAAGTAGTCCTTAACTACCTGCTGCACATCCTCGTCCGACGGGAATGGCGACCATTCAAGGCCGTTTTCAAGGGACCGAAGACGTGATAATCGCATGGGATCACGACTATAGGGCGTGCACTCGAGCGTGTAACTTCTGCTTTATGACATTTTCGATATGGGAACGTGCGTTGTCATGAAGCAGTACTACCCCTTGTCGCACTTTTCCCGGGAGTTTGCCGGCTGAAGTGGCCGAGCGGTTCTAGGCGCTTCAGTCTGGAACCGCGCGACCGCTACGGTCGCAGGTTCGAATCCTGCCTCGGGCATGGATGTGAGTGATGTCCTTAGGTTAGTTAGGTTTAAGTAGTTCTAAGTTATAGGGGACTGATGACCTCAGACGTTAAGTCCCATAGTGTTCAGAGCCATTTGAACCATTTGAAACCGGACGTTTCGCCTTAATTACACCCCGTAATTTCTGCCCCATACATATTCTCCAATCTTCGAAGGATGTCTACAGGTTTGTCCTTCGGCAGCCAATAAAATAATATCAGCACGTTGGTTCTGTTTGGATGCATTTGGTAATACCGTCACCGTAGTTCACTTTTCCACAGTTACCGCGGGCACATCAGAAAGACTCGACTGCCACACTAATGTCTTGCCTACATGTCTGTGCTTTATATACCCGCAACACAGTCGCACTAAGTTACATATATGCTGCAGCACCGCCCTTAAACGGAAACTTTTTGATCGTTCTAATAGATTTTGATTGTGAGCTATAGCAATAATATCACTGTGAGGTCTTCGAATCAGTACTCAACTTCGCACGTAGCACGTGGGCACACAGACTAAACCTGGTCGTCAATAACAGGGCAGGAAAGTCTCATACTTGGGCTATCTGGAGCCTACGGCACCACCACAGTGCATGCACTGTGTCTGATGCTCGGAATATGCCCCATAGATACCACGAACGAATACAGAGCTGCAAGGTAGTGGTTAAAGATGGGGAGACTACATGAGGTACACACAATAACTGGTGTACCCATACAGACAACGCGTCACCTTGTAAGTTGGCGTTTCGATACATGCCAAGGTGAGTGGTATGTAAGTGATAAGAAGGCATAGACTGCAAGTCTTCCTCCCTGGCACAAGAGAGCGATTGAGAATGAAACAAGTCGATCGCGGCCGCGGTACGGCACATTCCTTAACTGGTAGTGGACTTTATCCCACGCACTTAAACCGCCTGAGTCCGAGACAGACACCTACAGCCACATGTGGGGAAGAAGGTTCCCCAGAACAAACTGCGGGAAATACGCGAACAACAGACATACACTACACTTATACCGCACAAAAACGTACGTACGTATATACATACATACATACATACATACACAGCAGTAAGAGAGGAAGAATAATGGGCGCAACTAAATGCATTAACAAACAGAAGGAGAAGGAAGACGAGATGTAACGAGTAAATAAGACGCCTAGAATCATGAATGAGACATAACATGCCAAAATGCGCTGGGAAAATATACGTATCAGTCAAATAGTAGTGGCTCTGAGCACTATGGGACTTAACATCTATGGTCATCAGTCCCCTAGAACTTAGAACTACTTAAACCTAACTAACCTAAGGACATCACACAACACCCAGCCATCACGAGGCAGAGAAAATCCCTGACCCCGCCGGGAATCGAACCCGGGAACCCGGGCGTGGGAAGCGAGAACGCTACCGCACGACCACGAGATGCGGGCCAAATAGTAGTCAAGGATAGCGAATACTAGAGTAAATGTAGTGTAAGGTGTTGGCGAGCTAGCCAAGAAACCACCCAATGTTGTACACGGTTGAGCGCCTAATGTTAATACGTAGGATTAGGAATATCATTTATCTATTAATAATTAAACTTTTTTTGTTGTGACTGCCGATCGACAGCTCGATGAAACCATTCCTAGGTATTTACCAGCAGTCACAATCTTCTATCCTATCATCTTTTTATAATCGTCTTAAAACAACACATTTTTATTTATATTAGAACCTCAAATTATTGTTATTTTAGAAAGTATTATTCTTTGTCAAAAATAAAACCAAAAACTAGGAAAAGATGACAAACGAAAACAGTAAGATGAACGACCTATTTTAAAAACAGTTAACAGTATTTTAGATTTGCAGTAAATAAATAAATATGGCAATAATGGAAGTGAAGAGGGAAAATAAGTTTTTTATGTAATTTGATATAATAGCAAGGGAAAAGGATATTTATTTAGACACGTAAATGTAAGCATCGTTACTCTTTCTGCAAAGCTGCGAACATAGTTCCTTTAGCTACTTTCCAGAGTGTTACAGCAACGAGTTACAATTTTTTGTATAGAAAATAGTTTCTTTAAATATTCAGCTGCATGTTATTAAAAATTGTGTACAATTCACCAAATTTCTATCAATTTTAGTTGGGGAGCTACAAACGTTCAAACTTTCAGGGATGGATGCATCACGCTGTTCAGAACTGACTGTTCATACAGATGTTCTGGTGGTGATATGTTCATTTAAGTGAGGTGCTCAATCTAGTTCCCATTTTCCTGAATGCAAAATATATATGTGTGAAATCTTATGGGACTTAACTGCTAAGGTCATCAGTCCCTAAGCTTACACACTACTTAACCTAAATTATCCTAAGGACGAACACACACATACCCATGCCCGAGGGAGGACTCGAACCTCCGCCGGGACCAGCCGCACAGTCCATGACTGCAGCGCCTTAGACCTCCTGAATGCACAACTCGACGCGTCTTCTAAACGACCTGCGGACGAGATGCGGTGTTTTGGTCTGGAAACGGGTCGGAAAGGGTCAATAATGATATTCGGGAGCAATAAATAATAGCAAGTCATTTTATAGCTATGAGCCGGTAACACCCCAGCGGTCGTATTCATGGCCCGTTTCGATCGTACTTCGTTCACTCTACAGATGGGAATGCCTGTGGACTGGGCTGCATGCCACTGCCGATATCAGTAGGACAATGTACGTCTAAAGAACTACGAAATCGAGAATGTCGGTCAGCGGACGATCTTTGGTTAGTCCGAAAGCTACCACCTGATTCGAAACTGTCATCGACGTTGAAGCCTCTGTTACCCATTAGCACGCCCATAGCCACACTGATCAATAAACAATGTACAGTTGTGCAATCCGTCCCATGTTGTTCCACGCCATCTACGGATGTCTCACGGTCTGCTCACGTACTAACAAAACTTTACTTCATCTGTGGAAAAATTTTCATAATGATGCAGCTGTTTGCAAGACCTACATCTACATGGTTACTCTGCAATTCACACTTAAGTGCCTGGCAGAGGGTTCATCGAATCATTTTCATACTACTTCTCTACCATTCCACTCGCGAATGGTGCGTGGGAAAAAGTAACACCTAAATCTTTCCGTTCGAGATCTGATTTCTATCATTTTATTATGATGATCATTTCTCCCTATGTAGGTGGGTGTCAACAAAATATTTTCGCATTCGGAAGAGAAAGTTGGTGATTGACATTTCGTAAGTAGATCTCGCTGCAAAGAAAACCGCCTTTGTTTCAGTGACTGCCACCCCATCTCGCGTATCATATCAGTGACACTCTCATCCCTATTGCGCAATAACACGAAACGGGCTGCCCTTCTTTGCACTTTTTTGATGCCCTCCGTCAATCCCGCCTGGTGAGTATCCCACACCGCGCAGCAATATTCCAGCAGGGGACGGACAAGTGTAATGTAGGTTGTCTCTTTAGTGGGTTTGTCACATCTTCTAAGTGTTCCGCCAACAAAGCGCAGTCTTTGTTTCGCCTTCCCCACAATATTATCTACGTGATCTTTCCAATTTAAGTTGCTCGTAATTGTAATTCCTAGGTATTTAGTTGAATTGACAGCCCTTAGATTTGTGCGATTTATCGTATACCCAAAATTTATCGGATTTATTTTAGTAACCATGTGGATGACCACGCACTTTTTTTTTGTTTAGTGCTAATTCCCACTTTTCGCACCATACAGAAATTTTCTCTACATCATTTTGTAACTGGAATTGATCGTCTGATAATTTTACTGGACGGTAAATTACAGAATCATCTGCAAACAATCTAAGGGGGCTGCAGATTATCACCTAGATCATGTATGTAAATCAGGATCAGCAGAGGGCCTATGACACTACCTTGCGGAACGCCAGATATCACTTCTGTTCTACTCGATGATTTACCGTCTATCTCAGAGGAAATCACGAATCCAGTCACACAACTGAGGCGATACTCCTTATGCACGCGATTTGATTAATAGTCACTTGTGAGGAACGGTATCAAAAGCCTTCTGGAAATCTAGGAATATGGGAATCGATTTGAGATCCCTTGTCGAGAGCAACGTTCAAATGGTTCAAATGGCTCTGAGCACTATGGGATTTCACATCTGAGGTCATCAGTCCCCTAGAACTTAGAACTACTTAAACCTAACTAACCTAAGGACATCACACACACCCATGCCCGAGGCAGGGTTCGAACCTGCGACAGTAGCAGTCGCCCGGTTCCAGACTGAAGCGCCTAGAACCGATCGGCCACACCGGCCGGCTGACGGCAAAGTAAAAAAGAAAAATTCAGAAGTATAACCAAGAAATTTTATTTTATCCTGACGAATGCTTCACCATAGTGACATAGATACCAAAAGATGTTGAAAGTAATGCAAATATTCTTGAGTACATCGTTCCATACTTGGAAGAAATTACTTTCTATGCTGCATACGACTGTTTCCCCCATGCATCAACTGGCGCCGTGGCAGCTTTGTCACTGAAATGCGTAAGATCCCTGTTGTCGATCGGCTTCATAGATATCGAAATCGAACTATCGATCTAACGCATCAAATAGTAAAGAAAGTACAAACAAATGCTCATTAAGAGTTTACAGTATGGCCCAGACTCTGACAAATCGAATCCACGTGCGCTTGATAGCACCCCACCTCGCTGTGCCAGGAAATCCATTGCCCACTTACTACCCGAGATCACGAGTACTTGACTCAGCGGCTGACTCAAATCCACGAGAGGTGTTCTCACTTGCCAGCACAGAATACGCGCTAAGTGAGCGAGATCGATAGCAGAAGCGACGCATCGAGTAGAGGCGGCGGCAACCTGTTGCTGTTGCAGGCTGGCACGGCGAGGCACGGCGTTCCACAAGCCAGCTTATCAGACTCCTTACTCCACAGCTTCGCCGCAAACGTGTTCCGCGAGCAGACGGTGAGCGCAGATCTGCGAGCAGCGAGCATTGCCCCCCCCCCCCCCCCCCCAATCGATACAGGGAAGGAAGGTTTGGAGCCGTCTAAACGAGAAAATCGAACCCGAGGGAAATGCTTGGAGAACTTTAGACGTCTATTCTCCATGTGACATTGCATAGCAGTTACTTCAAGTTGCATATCGCAACGAATTGGGTACGGGAAAGTTTTCATTTTCCAATAAGTTGCGCTACGAATCTTTACAATTTCCTAAGATGAATGGCGCTCCACCTGTTGACACATGCACACAAACTACAAAAATGTATGTATGCATGTTCCACATCTCCTCCTAAACCACTGGACCGATTTCGGTGAAACTCGAGACACATATCGCTGACTGTCTGGAAAGTATCACTGTGGGGGTAAGGACCACGCACCTATCAAAGGGGTGTGGGTGAAAAAGCCTTGTAGCGTACGACGCGAGAATACTCATACTTCAGTTATCCAGTATTTGAGAATCAGAGTATTTGAGAGACCTATACGAAACTTTATCTCGTTGACGATGCCAACAAAATGATGAAAGGAAAAAGTTTGTCGCTTACTACATTTTCGCTGTTCATGCAGTAGAACTGCCCATGAGGCGTGACGTTTTAATTTATTACTTCTTTACTACTAACTCCATTCACAACAGATCCGCAGACAGTACGCATATATACTATTGGATGTACCTGCAAAATTACATCAATGTATAGCACATAGTTCAGGAGAGACAACGTCATAAACATTAAGCTGCGTGAAAATGGGCCGGCCGCGGTGGTCTAGCGGTTCAGGCGCTCAGTCCGGAACCGCGGGACTGCTACGGTCGCAGGTTCGAATCCTGCCTCGGGCATGGATGTGTGTGATGTCCTTAGGTTAGTTAGGTTTAAGTAGTTCTAAGTTCTAGGGGACTGATGACCACAGATGTTAAGTCCCATAGTGCTCAGAGCCATTTGAACCATTTGAAAATGGAACTGTGGGGCGAAATTCGCTAGAGTCATACGCAAAATATATGTACAAATGCGCGTGAAATATGTTAAATATATGTGAAATGTATTTGAAATGTGAGGACGCGGGAAAATCCACGTGTAAAAAGCTCATCCTAAAACTCTGGAACAATTTCAGCCACATTTTAAACACACATTAGTTAAGATCTGCAAGGAAATTGGAAATTTGTGGTAAGTTCTATGGGATCAAACTGCTGAGGTCATCGATCCCTAGGCTTACACACTACTTAATCTAACTTAAAGTAACTTACGCTAAGACCAACACATACACCCATGCCCAAGGGAGGACTCGAACCTCCGACGGGAGGAGCCGCGCGAACCGTGGCAAGCCCACCCAGACCGCACGGCTACCACCCCCCCCCCCCCCCCCCCCCCTGCAGTAGTATTGGGATAAGAACCGGAAGCCTCGTGTTGGGGTGAATGTGATGTAAGAGAGAAGGGAGGACAAGGAGATGGACAGGCATCGAGGGGGAAGGAGGAGGAGGTGGACGATGATGATGATGATGATGATGATGATGATGATGATGATGCGAAGGAGGAGGAGGAGGAGGAGGAGGAGAAGGAGGAGGAGGAGGAGGAGATAGACAGAGGAAGGAAAGAGGAGGAGATGGACAGAGACAAGGGGAAGAAGAAACAAGCAGAGAGATAGGGGAGAAGAAAATGAACAGATGGAGGGCGAGGAGGAAATGGACAGAGGAAGGGAAGAAGAGGACATCGACAAAGAGAGGGGCAGGAGGAGATGGCCAGAGTGTGGGGTATAGAGGAGGAGGAAGGAACGAGGGAGTGGTGGAGATGGACAGGGACAGGGGAGATGGATAGAGATAGGAGGGAAGAGAGGTAGATAAGGAAAGAAGGGATGGGAGGAAGAGGTGTGTAGAGAAGGAGACAAGGAGGAGATGGACAGAGGGGAAAGGAGGTGATGGACTAATAGAAGATCGGAATAAGTAAGTACCCTCACATTACCGGGTTTCTCAGCTAGCAAACTAATAAATTCCACTACAAACCTGCATCTTCTACACTTCCTGAATCTCGCATGCAGCAGTGTGCTGTGATATCTACACTTACATGGCTGGCCGGAGTGGCCGAGTGGTTCTAGGCGCTACAGCCTGGAACCGAGCGACCGCTACGGTCGCAGGTTCGAATCCTGCCTCGGGCATGGATGTGTGTGATGTCCTTAGGTTAGTTAGGTTTAAGTAGTTCTAAGTTCTAGGGGACTGATGACCTCAGAAGTTAAGTCTCATACTGCTCAGAGCCATTTGAACCATTTTTACACTTACATAGAGCGCTAACGAACATGCAAGAAATTGTTTACAAGGCTTGTGGAAGCTGGCTGTGAGCATCGTCTGCAATAATCTGTTTGGGATGTATAACTGTTATGGTTGATAACGCCAGCGCGTGAAACTGTTCTACCTGAAGTGGACATAAATATTCAGATGCATTCTTACTCTAGGTCAAAAATGGTTCAAATGGCTCTGAGCACTATGGGACTTAACATCTGTGGTCATCAGTCCCCTAGAACTTAGAACTACTTAAACCTAACTAACCTAAGGACATCACACACATCCATGCCCGAGGCAGGATTCGAACCTGCGACCGGAGTGGTCACGCGGTTCCAGACTGAAGCGCCTAGACCGCACGTACTCTAGGTCACCATCCTTGAAGGGGCACAACGACTTTAAAGTAATGCAGTTTTGTAGCTCATCTGGACGGCACACCTGAGCTACCTGAAGGTATTCAGCATATAACTATACACTAAATATTATCCGAAACCATCTTTTTGTATAAAATGATAAGGTTCCTCGCGCTGCGGAATGAAGTGTGAAGACATTGTCAGTGTTACACTTCGCCGACACATTGCCACTACTATTAGATGGCGCAATGCAAAATCGATCTGCACCTATTTCACAGTTGCCGCTTCTTCTGTGTTCTCACAACCACATGACGTGCGCGCATTTCCCTCATTCCCCACCACGCCGCAACTGCTCTGCTGAGCATGCGCGATTGTTCTTACTCAATATCGGGGAGTACTGGATGAAGTTACACTATGTGATCAAAAGTATCCGGACACCTGGCTGAAAATGACTTACAAGTTCGTGGCGCCCTCCATCGGTAATGCTGAAATTGAATATCCAAAACATCCCAAAGGTGTTCTATAGGATTCAGGTCAGGACTCTTTGCAGGCCAGTCCATTACAGGGATGTTATTGTCGTGTAACCACTCCGTAGCTGCGTTGTAAGTTGCATCGAGAAGTATCTTTTTTTATTTCTTGATGATGACTACTTTAGGACACTTGTATCCATCTTCAAACCTTCCGTAGTGTAAGTGTGACAAATACAGGCGATAGTCTATGTACAAAAACTGCCCCTGCAGCGATGATCAAAGCGGCACTATGGCGGACTCAGCAACAATAAATACACCACATAGGACGGACATTAGAGAACTGCTGCGCAAAGACACCAATGGTTACCAAGTAACAGTGATGCACATCGAAGAAAAATTTTTACTGTCTAAGCAATACATTCTTTTTCTTTCATTAACTTAATATATACTTCAAAATGCTACAATGCCAAAAATTCTTTTGCTAAGACCACGCACTGGCCTCCAGTGGCTCGAACTGCACCAAAATGCTGTGTGTTACGTCATGACACGACGTCACAGGTGCAACTCAGTCGACGATTTCCTGTCTTCTCGAAGGCAGTAGAGGAAAGGTGCCTATTATGCGATAGTTCCCTAATATGAGACACCATAACTGTGCTCACGTTAGGGGTTGCACTCTGGTGGAGAGTTTCTTAAACACGTCTATTGCGTGCCAGACGACGACACAGCGAGTAGGACGCCGTAGTTGAGCCGGACACAGTACGTAGAGGTTGATACAAAATTTCTTGTGTTTGGAGTTTTTGCGACACCGGTGTTAAGAAAATATTTCAGCTTAAAGGTGAGTGGATACTTCTGTACTCTTATTGTTGTTATTTGTGACGGCATTACCTATAATTATTGACAATTAAGTTCATTTTCCAACGAACGTTGTTAGCAAGTGCGTGACTCTTAGTGTAAGATGGCGAAATTCCTAATATGCGACAGTACTGGGATCCAAATACGCGACAGTGTCGCATATTACGATACCTACCGAATATTGGGGGAACTCGGTCTCTCACGATTTGTTATTTGTAATTTACGCAATACTACCATGAGATAACAATATTTTATCATTTATTGTAGTAAAATTCTGGCAACTGCGTTTATTTTAATTCGATTAAATTATCATAAACAGGGATTGCTTTGACTAGTCTTACGATCAGAAATTGGAATGTTTTCTGGAACTTTCTTTCAAGGCAGTATTTTGCACAGAAGTTGATCACTATTACTCCGTTCACTTTAGTTATAAAAAAATCTAACAAATAAAATCATAGAAGTTGAAGTCCTTTAAGAAGTATGTCTAATTATTATATTTATTCTTTGTAGATGGCATTGGCACGTAAAAGGAAAACGTGGGATAAAGACGCCAGTATTCGTGCCATTACATGTGAGAGAAATGGCGAGATGGGGTACTTAAAAGCCTGAAAAGTTTTTGCTGTACCAAAACGTAGTTTGGAAAGGTATGTGAAGGATAAAACTCTTACACCCGAGAAGCTGGTTGGTGTTAATCTTGGCAAGAGGCCTGTTCTTTCATCTCAACTGGAAGATGAACTAGTGAAATACTGCCTTGCAATGGAAGAGCGATTTTATGCTCTTAAATGTAAGGACATACGAAGCATGGCCTTACAGTTAGCTGTCAGGAATAGGCTCAAGAATCCCTTCAATTCAGAAAAGGCTTCATCAGGAAAGAAATGGCTCCCAGCTTTCCGTAAGAGACATCCCATTTTATCAATGAGAACTCCTCAGGGTCTTGCAGCAGCAAGAGTGAAAGCTTTCACTCCCGAAAATGTGGGGAGATTTTTTGATATTTACGAGTCTGTGCTATCTGAAGTGAACCATGACCCGCATCGAGTCTTCAATGTTGACGAAACTGGGGTGACGTCTGTGCAGCACAAACACAGCAAGGTTATTACTATGAAAGGGAAGAGAAAAAAGTTGCTGCCTTGACTTCAGCAGAAAGGGCAAATCTCATCATAGTTGTGACGTGTATGGACGCAGCTGGCACTTATGTTCCACCACTAATCGTCTTCCCAAGGAAGAATGTGAAGCAGGAATTGATAGACGGTGCACCTGCAGGATCAATATTAGCTTGTCATCTAAGTATCTGGATACAAACTCACATTTTTACTCAGTGGTTTGATCGTTTTGTGAGTCATGTAAAGTCATCTTCAAATGACCCTGTCATTTTGATTCTTGATGGGCATTATTCCTACACAAAGAATCTCGATGTGTTAGATAAAGCAAGGGAAAACAACGTTCATATTGTATGTTTGCCGCCTCACTCAACGCAAAAAATTCAGCCACTTGACGTTGGATTTATTGAGCCTTTGAAAACCTACTATGCCCAAGAGATATAAACGTGGTTGGCAAGTAACCCAGGTCGTGTTATAACCCCATTATTAATAGCCAGGTTATTTGGGGCCGCTTACAACCGAGCAGCAACAATGGAAGCATCTGTGAATGCCTTCCGAAAAACAGGTCTCGTCCCATGCAACAGAAACATCTTTAGGGAACATGAATTTTCAATTTATCGCCATGCTGACAGCAGAAGAATCGTTTAGTGACTCGGCATCCGATGTCCATCTTGAGGACAGTGGGGATTCAGGCAGCAGTGATGACGATGAGGCAGCGTGTCTGTTCTGTACTGGGCGCTTTTCTGAAGACAAACACGAGGAGTCATGAGCACAGTGCACGAAGTGTTATCGCTGGGCTCATGAAGATTCCGATGTCACAGAAGACAATTTTGTTAGCCCCGAATGTCGTAAATATAAACCTAAGTAGTGTGAAATGAGTGAAGGATGATCATTATTCTGTAATAAAATAATTAAAGCAAAATATTATTACTGTCTCATATTAGGAAACCTTGATCTCATTTCTACAAAATGCCTTGTTTGTGAAGATTTAATTACTACTGTGAAAGATTGTTTATTATTGCAAATACGATAATTGTATGATAAAATTAAATACTGCAAGATATTATTACCATCATTAAAAATACAACTGCACTTACTTTAAGGTCTTTTAAATGGAGTTACAAAAGTGTGTCTCATATTAGGCACCTTTCCTCTATGTAGCTTTAGAGGGAGCTGCATCATTATTATGCCTTACACGGGGTGGGGAGGGGTTAAAATCCCCACTTGGCATTCCTAGTTTCGCTTGCCCACTGTCGTATTTAAAAGTTTCAGGCGAATACTGGGATGTGGGATGAAACCTTCAACGAGGCCGCACAGAAATCTGTCATGCATTCTTGTCCATCTGTAACGAGCAGCCGTGAGAGTTCACAAGCAGAAAATTGTAGACATAAATGATTCACATACACCGATGAGCCAAAACAACACGTCCACCCTCAAATTAACGTGTCGGTCCACTTCTGGAACTCAGCACAGCAGCCACTGGACCGCCGAGCCCCGGCACTCCTCCGAGGACACGTGGCATCGTGCCCACGCACAGCTCAGTCACGCAGCACGCACAAACCACAGACGCGGATCCGGCCGCAGATGTGCTCCATCGGGCCCGGACCGGGCGCAACCTATGGCTAAGATACCACCGCGAACCCACCACCGCCCTCGCCTAACCACGTTATTGTTACAGATGTGAGTTAGGTGAAACACACGTACCTTCGGCCGGTTTCAGTTTTTGGCCCCAATACCGGGTGTTCCAGTAACATTCATTCGGTTTCGTAAGACTGTATCCTCTACCGGAATGAAGAAAGGAACTTAGGGTAAATTCTTCATTTGTGTAGCCATATTGCCCGTAGTTGCTTTACAGTTCTTGAGGGTATGTATGAAAACAGACAGAAACAGTAGTGTGCGAAAAAGTGTGCGGTGTTAAACGTATAAAATGCGTAGTGATGCAGAGAAACTAAAAACTAGGCCACAGCTCTCAGTGTCTGAAGAAGAAAAACAACAACGATGTTCTAGCAAACAGTATTTCCCGATTTAGGCGAGAAATCAAGCGGAAATTAGCACCACTGAAGCTGCTTTACCTCAATAAAGCGAAACGCTTCTGGTGATGAAAACCGCATTTTTTGTTGTTGGAACAACAGAACGAAAATACCCTCAAGAACTGATACTCTTTTAGATGAAACCGCGAGCCTACGGCAAACATTCCGCGTGAAAAAGGGCGCGTTAACGTGAAAGAGGCAGCTCCCTGTGCGATAAATGTTTCTTACAAAATGGTTCAAATGGCTCTGAGCACTATGGGACTTAACTTCTGAGGTCATCAGTCCCCTAGAACTTAGAACTACTTAAACCTAACTAACCTAAGGACATCACACACAACCATGCCCGAGGCAGGATTCGAACTTGCGGCCGTAGCGGTCGGGCGGTTTCAGACTGTAGCGCCTAGAACCGCTCGGGCACCCGGCCGGCTGTTTCTTACACCCATGCGCTAGGCACTGACTAGAGTTCTCTAGGACGGCCCATAATTCAATAAATAACTAAATAATGCGGGTATCGTTAATAAGTTGTATACAGAGAAAAAGAACAATTGCTTACGATGATGGATAGATCTGTACCATTTTTTACGAAAGTATCAGTGAGGCTACTATGTTGAATACAGTAAGGTGAGTCCAGTCACATCCAGGCAGGCCGTCCGAGTTGGCCGAGCGGTTCTAGGCGCTACAGTCTGGGACCGCGAGACCGCTACGGTCGCAGGTTCGAATCCTGCCTCGGGCATGGTTGTGTGTCATGTCCTTAGGTTAGTTAGGTTTAAGTAGTTCTAAGTTCTAGGGGTCTGATGACCTCAGAAGTTAAGTCCCATAGTCCTCACGGTCATTTGAACCACATCCAGGCGGCCTGAATTGCAGTCTCGAGTAGAAAACATGTCAGGATAGCTAGGATTGTTGCTACACTTGCCACAAATTGAGTATGACAAGTATCATAATCTAATAGTAATAATAATAATAATAATAATAATAATAATGATTTTCCCGTGGAGGCCCGGGAAAAGAATAGGCCTCCGGTATGTTCTGCCAGTCGTAAAAGGCGACGAAAAGAACAAACCACTAATAGGGCTAACCCCCCTTTTAGTGTGATTACTTGGTTCAGGACAGAACTAAAGAAGCCTCGGACAAGCGCCGTCATGGTCGGGGACGACGCTTGAACCCTATGCCCGCCCACAATGGTAACGACACTGTTAGCCAACTGGAAAATGATTTAAGTCCAAATAGAGGTGTTTTGCAGGATATGCTTCCTGCAACCACCCTAGAAGGAAAACAAAGACAGAGGATGAGATGGACAGATGAAGTTAATCGACACTTCATATTCTGTTATTACCAAGCAACAAACCTAGGAACCAACACAACTGGATACAGATCACAAGTATACACAACATTTATTACCAGATACCCAGAATTAAAATTTTTAACAGAACAACGACTAGCTGATCAGATCGGTGTAATAATCAAAAATAACAGGATACCCCAGTCAGAATTAGAAAACATCAAACAACAAGTACAACAAATACTGGAACAAAATTATGTGCAATCAGAAGAAGAAGAAAATACAGTAATGGACTCAAACATCCCAGAGCAAACAAACAAAGATCAAAACGCGTCATTTAAACAATCAGAGGAAAACGAAATCTTAAGACAGCCACCAGAACAAGCACAAATAGAACACGAAGTGACACACATATTAGATATAGAAGAGAAATTTCAGCTGACATATATAGAATACAAAGACACAAATACAGACATTAGACCATTCTTGCATAGACCGCCAAATAACCCACAAGTCGAAACAACAATAACAACTATCAACACAATCATACACAATAAAATAAATGAAAATACAACTATGGAAGAGTTACAACTACTGGTTTATGTAGGAGCACTCACTACACTAAATATACACACTAGGCAGAGATCAGAACCAACCAACAAACAGAAGAAACCCACAAAACCAGCATGGCAACACAGGCTACAGATCAGAATAGAAAAACTGAGAAAAGACATCGGACAGCTAACAATTTATAAGAAATGAAATATCAGACAAAAAACGAAAAAGGTTAGGTAAAATCTCTCAACAAGAAGCAATAGAGCAATAGATGAAAAGAAGCAGAAATTACAAGCATTGGCCAAACGACTTAGAAGGTACAAAAAAAGTGAAAATAGAAGGAAACAAAATCAAACATTCAACACAAACCAAAAGAGATTTTACCGAACAATAGATAACACACACATTAAAATAGACAATCCACCAAACATAACAGACATGGAACACTTCTGGAGCAACATATGGTCAAACCCAGTACAACGGAACAGGCATGCACGGTGGATACAAACAGAAACAGACTCATACAAGATGATACCACAAGTGCCTGAAGTGATAATTTTGCAACATGAAGTCACCCGAGCAATTAATTCTACACACAATTGGAAATCCCCTGGAAATGATAAAATAGCAAATTTCTGGCTAAAGAAGTTCACCTCAACACATTCACATCTAACTAAATTATTTAACAGTTACATTGCAGACCCATACACATTCCCTGATACACTTACACATGGAATAACTTATCTGAAACCTAAAGATCAAGCAGACACAGCAAACCCAGCTAAATATCGCCCCATAACATGCCTACCAACAATCTACAAAATATTAACTTCAGTCATTACACAGAAATTAATGACACATACAACGCAGAACAAAATTATAAATGAAGAACAAAAAGGCTGTTGCAAAGGAGCACGAGGATGTAAAGAGCAACTGATAATAGATGCAGAGGTGATATATCAAGCTAAAACTAAACAAAGGTCGCTACACTACGCATACATTGATTACCAAAAAGCTTTTGATAGTGTGCCCCACTCATGGTTACTACAGATATTGGAAATATACAAAGTAGATCCTAAATTGATACAGTTCCTAAACATAGTAATGAAAAACTGGAAAACCACACTTAATATCCAAACAAATTCAGATAATATCACATCACAGCCAATACAGATTAAGCGTGGAGTATACCAAGGAGACTCATTAAGTCCTTTCTGGTTCTGTCTGGCTCTGAACCCACTATCCAACATGCTAAATAATACAAATTATGGATATAATATTACTGGAACATACCCACACAAAATCACACATTTGCTATACATTGATGATCTAAAACTACTGACAGCAACCAATCAACAACTCAACCAATTACTAAAGATAACAGAAGTATTCAGCAATGATATAAATATGGCTTTTGGAAGAGACAAATGTAAGAAAAATAGCATAGTCAAGGGAAAACACACTAAACTAGAAGATTACATATTGAATAACCACAGTGACTCCATAGAAGCGATGGAAAAAACAGAAGCCTATAAATATCTAGGATACAGACAAAAAATAGGAATAGATAATACAAATATTAAAGAAGAACTAAAAGAAAAATATAGACAAAGACTAACAAAAATACTGAAAACAGAATTGACAGCAAGAAACAAGACAAAAGCTATAAATACTTATGCTATACCAATATTGACCTACTCATTTGGAGTAGTGAAATGGAGTAACACAGACCTAGAAGCACTCAATACACTTACAAGCTCACAATGCCACAAATATAGAATACATCACATACATTCAGCAACAGAAAGATTCACATTAAGCAGAAAGGAAGGAGGAAGGGGATTCATCGACATAAAAAGCCTACATTATGGGCAGGTAGACAATTTAAGAAAATTCTTTCTAGAACGAGCAGAAACTAGCAAAATACACAAAGAAATCACTCATATAAATTCATCGGCTACACCACTGCAATTTCATAACCGCTTCTACAACCCTTCAGATCACATAACATCAACAAATACGAAGAAAGTAAATTGGAAAAAGAAAACACTACATGGTAAGCACCCATATCATCTAACACAGCCACACATCGATCAAGACGCATCCAACACATGGCTAAGAAAAGGCAATATATACAGTGAGACGGAAGGAGTCATGATTGCAGTACAGGATCAAACAATAAACACCAGATATTACAGCAAGCATATTATTAAAGATCCCAATACCACAACAGATAAATGCAGACTTTGCAAACAACAAATAGAAACAGTAGATCACATCACAAGCGGATGTACAATACTAGCAAATAAGGAGGACTGATATTACAGTGGTGGCATCTTTTAGGTAGTTGACATCAACTTCGCGCCATTGCTGGTGCACAGTCACTAACTTTAGCCCGTTTCTTTTTATTTCGTCCCTGGCACAAAGTGATTGATACACATCTCATCCACAGTAAAAAAATCAGTTTGCTTTTGGCCAGAATCCAACAAATGAGGCACCAGTCGTACACAACGCTGTCTCATAGTAAATTATTCCTGCAAAATTAATCTTACAGTTTCTTTCGACACGCCTTTAGCGTCGACGACTTCACACACTCTCAACAGCCAAACGTCTTTTATCACATTTTGTCCTTTCGTGTAGTCTTTGTGGTTGTCATTCCAGAGTGTCCTTCACACGTATTATCTTGAAGAGAAGTAAGACCACGTTCGAGTTACGGAACCCATTACAACTCTGAAACTCCCCGAAAGATTAAAACTGTGTGCCGGACCGGGATTCAAATCCAACGGCCTGCCTTTGGAGGACAATGCTCCAACCAACTGCGGCTCGCGGCCCGCCATCACAGTTCCACTGTTGCCTTTATCTCCGTTCTTCTTACAAAATTTCACGGACGTTCTCCTGCATACCTTGCTAGACTAGCACTTCTGGAAGTGTGGATATTACGAAGAAGTAACTTTCGTCATAGCCTAAGCGCAGCGGAGTTTGTGTAGTTTTGAAACATCATGGCAGTTTTAATCTGCCAGTACGTTTAAAAACAGTGCGAACCCCGTAAGAGACTCATTCTAGCTTTCACAACTGCCGAAACATAAGGATCGGACTTCTTACACTTCAACAATGTATTTATTTTCCATAGCGGTAAATACTTCGAACCAGAGAATTTTATGGCTGCAGGGTATTCCAATCTATCGTTATGGAGAAAACGTAAAGTACACAATCACTTTAAAAAGAAATATTAACAAAAAATACGAAAATGAAGTCTAACTTACAATATGGCGTGACATTTACTAATAGAACAAAAACGAATTTTATAGATACCAATGCAATCTTTGCACAAGGAAAACGAAATTCCTCGTTGCGCTTGTGTTCAAATGGTTCAAATGGCTCTGAGCACCATGGGACTTAACATGTATGGTCATCAGTCCCCTAGAACTTAAAACTACTTAAACCTAACTAACCTAAGGACAGCACACAACACCCAGCCATCACGAGGCAGAGAAAATCCCTGACCCCGCCGGGAATCGAACCCGGGAACCCGGGCGTGTGCGCTTGTGTCACTGATGATCTATAGCATTGGTAAGTGATTTTATTAATTCCAATGTGATTTTCGACACGAGTATGCTACGTGCTGGCTCTATGTTTCATCCAAATTCAACGTGGAACACATTGAAATACTGTAGTAGGAACCCCTGCCGACCCTCCCCCCCCCCCCCCCCCCCCCCCCAATTTCTCTCTAAGTGTAGAGCACTTGGCCGATTTCCGTGTCATTTGGATGACTGTTGTGACTTCTTCAGCAGTGATTTCACTGTTGTAGCTGGTTAAGGAAATAAAAAGAAGGTAGAGTATGAAACATGGCAGCGGCAGATGAAGGTCTCGGTTGCAGAGACGTGTTGGAACCAACTAGGTCCACCGAAAACTAGCGTTCTAGGCTGACAAAATTCATTAGCAACTGTGAATTTGTTTGTATTGTTTATACTGTGGCTGTTGCAGAAATGATATCTTCGTGTTTATTATGAAAGTTATGATGCTTTACTTCTCCTATATTGAATGAAAAACAAATAACTGCGATACAGTTACCATTATGATAAATTCTAATACTGTACAGAA
The DNA here is from genome assembly GCF_021461395.2 of Schistocerca americana. Taxonomy (NCBI): domain Eukaryota; kingdom Metazoa; phylum Arthropoda; class Insecta; order Orthoptera; family Acrididae; genus Schistocerca; species Schistocerca americana. The sequence continues at coordinate 248,506,853 of NC_060130.1, read as the reverse complement.
GCACTCTTAAGTACCTCCGAGCTACAGACAATAGGCATGTATTATTGGATAGAACATCTCTGCAAGCTTTTAATTCACGTCATACGTGCTCGATATGGGCACGATTTGTGACACGTCAGATGTCAACATATTAGAAAAATTATGCCATACGCGTCCCAACACGTTATGGTCTCTATCAGCGACTGCATTAATTATCCTTCCGTGCAACTCTTACAGATTAAGTCACAGCGTAGATAGCAACGGTGGTTGACATAACCCCATAAGAAGAAATCTCACTAAGTTCGGTGACTTTTAAGGTTACTGAAGAAAAGGAAAGTCATGATGGGGAGCAAGTCTAATCAACACAGAGGCAGTTCGACATTGAGGTAATGACAAACGTCTGAAATAAAGTGAGGTGGAGCATTGCCTTGTTGCAAAATTAAGTCCACACCCTTTAGTTGCAATTGTGGTGTAAGTCATTGGCGCAAGATTTCCTCAGGTATACGAAACCTGTCATAGATTTCTCCGGAAAGAAAAATGGTCCATGAACTTTTGTAGAGGACATGTCACAAAAGACGTAAAGTTCAGGTGACAGACGTATGTGTTGCGAACGTCCTTGCCACTTTGGATACACCGGTTTTCACCCAATTACCGAAGTCAAGAAACGTCGGGCCCGATTAGTACTTGGATGTGTGACCGCCTGGGATCACTGGGTCAGGAGCAAGTCGCCGAAATGGCGGCAGGCCGTTGAGCCATACGAATGCGTTCCACAATCTGTGTGTTCGAAACAAGCGCGTTATGACAATTCACCTTTCCAGAAACATGAAACTGCTGCTTCGCTACCGAAAACAAACTTTTGTAGAAAACCGTTTTCCTCCAGTAGCCACTGCAAATCATTACAAAAGTCAGACTGAAGCTCACTGTCCCACGTATTCACGGCATGTAATAAATGCAGCCGCTATGGTTTTACATACAGACGTTTGCATAGAATGCGGCTGGCAGTTGACAGTGGTATTTGTAGTTCTCTACTCGCACATGTTCTCGATTTCTTCGCGCTTCTGACGAATGATTCCAGCACACGTTCCACTTTCACTGCTGACGATCCCGACCAGGCTGTTTCCTTCACAACAACAACAACAACAACAACAACACGCACACACACACACACACACACACACACACACACACACAAAAGGTTCAAATGGCTCTGAGCACTATGGGACTTAAAATCTGAGGTCATCAGTTCAAATGGCTCTGAGCACTATCGGACTTAACTTCTGAGGTCATCATTCCCCTAGAACTTAGAACTACTTAAACCTAATTAACCTAAGGATATCACACACACCCATGCCCGAGGCAGGGTTCGAACATGCGACCGTAGCGGTCGCGCGGTTCCAGACTGTAGCGCCTAGAACAGCTCGGCCACTCCGGCCGGCAGCTGATCAGTCCCCTAGAATTTAGAACTACTTACACCTAACTAACCTAAGGACATCACACACACCCATGCCTGAGGCAGGATTCGAACCTGCGACCGTATCAGTCGCGTGGTTCCGGACTGAAGCGCCTAGAACCGCTCGGCCACAGTGGCCGGCTTGAGAACAGTTTCCTCGCCCCACAGTGGCCACACGCCTGCCTCCAAGTGTCGACAGACCAGATGAACGTTGGCTACCTTTCTGCTCTCATATTGCTCAGCATAATATTATTAGTCGTTACAGTCTGACTTTCTGCATGAAATAACTTCGATGAACCTAATAGTAAAACTACACAGTTAGTTCGCTATGAGTGAATTCATCAATTGTCATTTTCTTATTTGAAGTTCTACTAATTGTCGTGCAATTATGTATTGGAATTTGCATACTTGAAACTTATAGACGTTGTTTAAGTGTTATAGAATAGAGTCGCAAGCGGGAGAGGTCGAACATTTGCAACATATTGTTCGCTTTGCGTTTAACGGAGGGGTCAAGGAAGTGCAGGTGCCCGAAACGTTTTTGTCACGTGTGGGTCAAGAGCTTTTGGGCAAATCACGTCAGAAAAGAATTTTCTTGCTTCAAGAAAGATCTGGCATGATTTTCCACAGTCAGGAAGTCTCAATAAATGACAAACGTGATGAACTGTCATACTTTCCCCAGACACTTTTGCATTCTACAGTGTTGCCAGATCGTGCAGATGGCCGGACTGAGAATTCTGAGAGGCAGGCATTTTTGTTACGTCAGCTGTGTGTCGATCGTCAACTGTACATCAGTTGGCGAATACAAGTCTAGCTGATGTGAAGGTGCTATGTAGTAACATTGATGAAATTGGTTGTGTGTTCACCACGCAGCAGTAGTTTTCCACAAGTAATATTTGCAAATACATATCTGTTAATCTATTTGCTGTAGTAACATTCAGAAGTAAAAACATGTCGTCAAGAACCAGATAAATAATTGTCTTCTGTCACCATATTCGAATTAATTATAATGTGTGTGTAGATTCTTCTGTGATACAACATCCCAACATCCATTCTATACATGTGTTCCTCTTACACTGACAAAATTTTACGTCTTCTCCATACCTGTACAAGTACACATACTCCAGAAACAGTGCACGTAAAGCCAAAAAAAAAAAAAAGTGTGTAATTGCTTTGGCAGATACAGAAACATGGCAATTCGTTACAAAGTATTTATTCACCCTGACTGAAAATCGGAAGACGTCACAGAAATCTAGTACTTTACCTGTCTTTGCCAGAGAACATATGAGAACACCTACACTCATGCTCATAAAATAAGGGTTATTGCAGAATGTGGTGCCACACAACGTGGCACTATACAAAACTGGTGCTAATAGCATAGGCACATAGGGAACACACACGACACAGATCTATGAGTCCAAGGTATTGGTGATAAGTTGAGAAAATCGTCCCAAAACACATGTGCTACAAAACACCACTGTTTCCTGCGCATGTACCCCGACATCAATATGGGCTTTGATCACCATGCACACGTACACAGGTCGCACAACGGGTTGGCATACTCTGGATCCGGTGGTCCAGCAGCTGCTGGGGTATAGCCTCCTACTCTTGCACTAGTGTCTGTCGGAGCTGCTGAAGTGTCGTAGGGGTTTGAAGGCGTGCAGCGATACGTCGACCATCCCAGACGTTTAGGTCTGAAGAACAGGCAGGTCACTCAATTCGCCTGATATCTTCTGTTTCAAGGTACTCCTCCACGAAGGCAGCTTGGTGGGGCCGTGTATTATCATCCATCAGGAGGAAGGTGGGAAACTCTGTACCCCTGAAAAGGTGGACATAGTGGTGCAAAATGGCGTCCCGATACACCTGACCTGTTACAGTTCCTCTGTCAAAGACATGCAGGGGTTTAAGTACACCAATCATAACCCCACCCCACACCACAAAACCACGACCTCCATACAGTTCCCTTTCAAGGACATTAAGGGGTTGGTATCTGGTTCCTGGTTCACGCCAACCCGGCGAGAATCACTGTTCAGATTATACCTGGACTCGTCCGTGAACATGACCTGGGACCACTGTTCCAATGACCATGTACTGTGTTCTTGACAACAGGCTTTATGGGCTCTCCTGTGACCAGGGGTCTGTGGAATGCACCTTGCAGGTCTCTGGGGGAATAAACCATGTCTGTTCAGTCGTCTTTAGACTGTGTGTCTGGAGACAACTGTTCCAGTGGTTGCGGTAAGGTCCCGAGCAAGGCTACCTGCAGTACTCCGTGTCCGTATGCGGGCACTGATGCTGAAATATCGGTCTTCTTGTGGTATTGTACACTGTGGACGTACCGTACTGTAGCGCCCGGACACGTTTCCTGTCTGCTGGAATCGTTACCATAATCTTGAGATGACACTTTGTGGCACACGGAGGGCCCGTGCTACGATCTGCTGTGTTTGACCAACCTCCAGTCGCCCTACTATTCTACCCCTCATAACGTCATCAATATGTGTTCTTTGAGCCATTTGTAACACACTGTCACCATTAGCACGTCTGAGAACGTCTGCACACTTACTCGCTGCACCGTACTCTGACATGCACCAACACAACTGCTGCCAGCGCCACCGTGCGACGACTGCAGGTCAAATGCACCGCATGGTCATACCCAGAGGTGATTTAAACCCGCAAACCACCCACCAGAGCGTTGTTTCACCATGTATCAGCGTTATCCTTAATTTATGAGCATGAGTGTATATCAGTACGTCATTTATAATTTCTTTTTATCGCGATATCTCCTCAGTTTCCGCAGTTAATGTGGATGTGGTTCAGACGACCGTTCTTGAAATTTGTTTGTTCAGATACCCGGTCAAATTCACAAAATCGAACAAACTCACTCCTGGTATAGAGCGCTCTTTTATGAACATAACATCGAATATTACCGAACATAGTGCTATTAAATTAATAAAATAGTCCCAAAATCCATAAGAAATGTGAAGGTGAATAAGGACATTTTTGGAAATAGCAGGACATGAACCAACTTCTATACATTTCGTAACTCCACGCCTCTATTCAATACAGAATTTTTTTTTTTTAACTTAGACATCATGTGACCATGGATTTCATTTTAGGATCTCCTGAAGGCTGTAATTGTCGATATTTCTTTTTAGTTGTTTACTTAATCTGGTCTGATTGGAGCCCTCAGGCCTTCTCTTACACTGGACCAGAGTTTCACACTTTCACACGTACAGAGCCTTTTTTACATCATAGTTACCTAAGAAATAACAATTTACATATAACATTAGTATTAAAATGATCTGAGTGTCTGTAATGACAATGTGAGTAAATCATACTGATTGTGAACTAAAAGTTAATACTGGCAGTACTTGTACTACTACTGCTACTGCTGCTGTCACTAATAGTGATGTTGATGTTGATGTTGACGATGATGATGATGATGATGATAACAATAGTAATAACAATAATGATAGTGGCTGATACAAAATGAATTTATGGGTGTACAAAATAGATGTTTTCTGATATAGAGAGTTCTGAAGAAAGGAAATTTGAGGTGAAGAAAGGAAATCTGAGGTGACTGCGCTACCTAAGAATACGGGGAAATGAGGAATATTTGGTTGGAGAGAAGAATGCACAAGAGTAACGAGTGCCTACAGGGACAATGGCAATCATCTTTGCTGCTTCAGCAGATGTGACATTAACTGACTTCTGAAGCTGGAGATTTTATTCAGTTCTCTAACATACTGCGGGAGGTTATTCCACAGTCGGGTTCCTGCTACTCAGGAGGACTGCGAGGAAGCGGCTGACCGATGGAGTGGGACTGAAAGGATTTTGCTCTGATGGGAACGGAAGTTTTTGCCATGTTGTTCAGACGAGAACGTTAAGGTCGAGGAAATACGCGGGGGACAGTGCACGTCAGTAAGACAGTACAGAAAACAAAGTATAAGAAAAACTTTGCACCTGCTTGCACGCAGCCAGCAGAGCTGTGCATATAATGATGAAATATGATCAAAGATTCAAACATAACAGATATAGCGAACACAGACAGTCATAATTACTTCCAAGCGCCGTGAGTGTTCCTGAGAAAGGCCTTGTAGGATAACATCGCTGTTATCAATAACTGGAAGTACAAGTGTTTGTACAAGTTTCTTTTTCAGGTCAAGAGGGAAGAACTTTTAAAATGCTCGTAGTGCAAGGGGAGATGCTGATGCCTTCTTGCACATTGCAGTTATGTGCTCAATCCAATTTAAATTTTCATCTATTATTACCTCCAGGTTCGTTGCTGAAGGAGAGAAGTTGATATTTGTCCCATTTAGGGTTAAATATGGTAGGAATTCCTAATAATTCGGGCTCATTAGTCTAGAATGACCAACCAGCATCGCTTGGGTTTTGTATGGGTTAACCACCAATATGACGTTTTTCGTCATTTTATAACAACAAAGTGTACACATACCGATGCGTTTTCGATAGCTCCTGTAGGTGCTGGTGTTTTGGAACAGCACAGATTCATAGAAAGTAAGTTATAATATAAACCCCAACAAATATGTGCTACAACCAAAAAACGACAAAAACCAGTATGGCATCTCGCAAGATGATCTGAGCAACAGCTGCCGACATAAATCTTGAACGTTCGACTCGAGTGCCCGTGTACGTCTTTGTTTTGTCACTTCCTTTAGCCCTTTCGGTGGAACCAACGTCTCCCTAGTGGTGCGCCCTGTAACTATGCAACGGCACGTATTACGAATTGAATCTTGGATGGATACTCTGTCCACTGATGTGTCATTTTTCTCTAAGTCTTTTAGTTTTCGATTAGTTGTCTCGCTGGGACCCGCAAGTATTTACGAATACCCATCTTATGTTGTGTAATTTGTAGTGTAAACACATTACTCACAGACATAATTGACTTCAATTCCCCAAACTAAATATTAGTTATCTAGCTGAAAATACTAGCACTTATTTACGATCTGTTATTTGATAGCTGTTCTTTAAAACGACTCTTCTGTGTGCAGACGCAGGGTACCTACAGTTAAAATGCTAGCGAAGCTTTTAGAGCAGGCTCAAGTTATTGGATCAATCAATGTACTTTCCTGAAGCATAATTAGGAAATTACCGACGGAAATGTCGCAAGCACTGTATCAGAAGACGTGGGACCTGCTTCTTTCAGTCACACCACAAGAGATGCAGCGTTGGCCACAGAACATGTTTCCCAGAGCAGAGGAGTGCCACGTACTTGGCTCAAGGCTAATTTACTCTTTGTGTATTTTTCATGACCTGTTGCTACGAGACTGCTGGCAGCTCTGTAAGCTTTCCTGGCAGAATAAGAGCGTTCAAGGGGAAATTGGTATTACAAAGAACGCAGCGTGCTTCTAACGCAGAACCTCTTTTCTGAGTCAACAGATATATTTCCTATCATTTGCACGTTTTTCCTTTGTAGACAGCAGTTTTTTACAAATGAACATTTACACTTCTTAACTGGGCAGACAAGTTTCTCGTTGTCGTATCTCATACCTTCAGTGGGTTTTGTAATGAACGAAAATACATATTCCAAATATGAACACACAGCTGCAAACATGTCTTTACGCGTATTACAAGTAAGGATTCGGCGTTCCTTATCTATATAAACGATTTAGGAGACAATCTGAGCAGCCTTCTTAGGTTGTTTGCAGATGATGTTTTCGTTTATCGTCCAGTAAAGTCATTAGAAGATCAAAACAAATTGCAAAAGATTTAGAAAAGATATGTGTATCGTGCGAAAATTGGCAATTGATCCTAAATAATGAAAAGTGTAAGATCATCCACATGAGTGCTGAAAGGAATCCATTAAACTTCGGTTACGCTGTAAATCAGTCAAATCTGAAGGCCGTAAATTCAACTAAATGTCTAGGAATTACAATTACGAACAACTTGAATTGGAAAGAGACTGCCTACTCTACGTTTGTCCATCCTCTTTTGGAGTACTGCTGCGAGGTGTGGGATTCTTATCAGTTGGGTTACCGGAGGACATTGAGAATATTCAAAGAAGAGCAGTACGTTTTGTGTTATAGAGAAATAGAGGAGAGAGTGTAACCGACATGATACAGGATTTGGGGTGGACATCGTTAAAACAAATGCGTTTTTCGTTGCGGCAGAATCTTCTCACGAAATTTCAACACTAAGTTTCTCCACCGAATGCGAAAATATTTTGCTGACGCCGACCTACATGGGGAGAAACGATCATCTTAATAAAATAAGGGAAATCATAACTCACACCGAAAGATACAGGTGTTCGTTTTTCCAGCTCGCTGTTCGAGATTGGAATAATACAGAATTACTGTGAAGGTGGTTCGATGAACCCCCTGATAGGCACTAGAGTGTGATTTGCAGAGTATCGATGTAGATGTAGATGTCCCTTTGACGACAATTCCATAAGAGTGTAAGCACAAGCCCGCAGGAGGGTGGGTAGGGAAACTGGACAAATACACTCCAAAGGAAGCATCCCAGCATTTTTCTTAAGCGATTTAGATGAACTACTGGAAAACTGAATCTGAATGGCCGTACGGAAATTTGAGGCGCTGTGCTCCCGTATCCAAGTCCAGAGTCTCACGATTTAGCCAATGAACGCACTGCTCGTTATTTCAGTTGTGATGATAACTAGATACCAATACATTAGGGCATTAAAGCAAATCACTTGAGAGAACAGTAAAGCGCACTACTGTCATTAGCGCGAGTTTGTTACGTCTTATTCTTTTTTTTTGTGGCTGTTTCAACTTCAATCCACGGTCGTCCTATAGAAGAAACCTTCATATATAGGTAATCTCCAGAGGATGTTAAGGTCGTCTCTTTCGGGGTTTGCTGGACTCTGGTAAGGCAGGTGCAGTTCCTCGCATATTTTACGTATCTGGCTTTGCAATGTTGATATACAGACAGTTCCACAAGAAAGTGTGCGCCGTTATCCGTATGGAATAAAAGACACTATTATAAATATATGTTTACATGAATATACAAGTTATTACTAATTGCTCAATTACCTAATAGTTAATCTAATTGCCGCCAGTATCGATTATAGCCTGGCAGCTTTTTGGCATGCTTTCTGCATGCCATCTCCATATTGGCCTGATTTTATATGACAGCCGCATCAAATTATGTACTGGCTTTCCATTAAGCTTCATCTTAATACATGACCAAATATTTTCGATGAGATTTGTATCCCGAGAAATTGCAGGCCAATTCATCATGGATATCCCGTTGTCTTGTTTCCACGCTGTACAGAGACGACTGCGATGTTTCGGGTCATTATCCTCTGGAACCACACAGTTTGCCTCGTTAGAACCAAATATCTTCTTGACGGACCTCAGAAGGCATTTTTGATAAACACTGCACATTTTATTCAGCCTGTAAATTGGCTCTAAATAAGTGCAAATAGCCAAAACTGCAACCGACAAAACATTCACCTCTCACATTTTTTATCTATACACTGTGCAAAAGCGCACTGAGTATAGATTCGAGTCCACTACCATAGATGTCGCTGCGGACGATACATTTAAAATTGTGGCGTACACTTCCTTGTGGAGCTGACTGTATAACTTTGCTGTAGGTCAGATGATACGAGAATTACTGCACTAAGAGAATATTTGTGCTCGTTTCAGTGGACCTGTGTGCGCACTTCGTTTCTTTCTTGGTGGACAGTGTACAGTCACTGATCACTGGACTGTTCTCCACCAGATTCCAAGTCTCTCTTCATTTCTGATGGCGACTCGCTCACAGTACGTACTTGCTGGACTCTTACAACCTCTAGGCGACTTAGAAAGGAAGAAAAAATAGGGTTTAACGTTTCATCGAGATCGTGTTCATTAGAGACAGAGTACACGTATATTAATAGGAAAAGGAAGGAACTATACTGGAATTTGCTATAATTAGTAAAGGAAAAATCATGAGAACCTACGTTCGATCATCTGAAGATATTTATTTTTATTTGCTATGTGTGCTGGCACAGTAGTACCATAGGGGCTTTTATTATACCTAATCAGGAATTCGTTAGATTTTGCGTTATATTCATTACAACACCCATGTTTTTGTCGGTCTTAACAGCTACAGGTGACCCTCAAGCCCGTTAACATTTGGAAAAAGGAAAAAAAAATCACGGAGTAATGTAAGCAGAAAATGAAAACTTGACACACATGCCTGAAATTACATGAGGTCTTATTGAAACCAAAAACGTGTACAAAAACCTTCCAACAGATGTCGCTGGACAACAACACGTAAGTAATGCCGCATGAGAACACCCTCTACTGAAGAATTTGGGATATCGAAAATCCTAGAAATGCTGTGGAAACCCCAATGCATGACGAAGAAGTCACGGTCTGTTGTGGATTTACCACGTCAGTCATGATCGGACTGTTTTTCAAAAACGGCTCTAAGCACCATGGGACTCAACATCTGAGGTCATCAGTCCCCTATACTTAGAACTACTTAAACCTGACTAACCTAAGGACATCACACACATCCATGCCGCAAGCAGGATTCGAACCTGCGACCGTAGCAACAGCGAGGTTCCAGACTGAAGCGCCTAGAACCGCTCTGCCACAGCGGCCGGCGGGACTGTTTTTCTACGAGGAAATGTGGAGTGCTGCTGTTCAGACTATCAGCGTAGCGGGTGCGAGGTACGCCGATACGTTACAGATTATCATCATTCCCACTTGGCTGGTAAACACCTGCTGGAAGGTACGACTTGCATGTAGGATGGCGCTCCACCTCATATTGCTACACGTGTGAAAGATCTCTTGTGCACATCGTTTGGTGAGGAGCCGCCACTACCATCATGCTTGCCCTGCCAGGCCCGCAGACCTCAAGCTGTGTGATCATCCGTTGTGAGCCTACCTGAAGTCTCAAGTCTGCCGCGGTCGTCCGACTTCAAATGGTTCAAATGGCACTGAGCACTATGGGACTTAACTGCTGAGGTCATCAGTCCCCTACAACTTAGAACTACTTAAAACTAACTAAACTAAGGACATCACACACATCCATGCCCGAGGCAGGATTCGAACCTGCGACTGTAGCGGTCGCGCGGTTCCAGACTGTAGCGCCTAGAACCACTCGGCCACTACGGCCGGCCGTCCGACTTCATTAAGGGGAGGTTTACTATCTTTTGGATCAAAAAACCGATTTTTTTAAAAATTGCATTTTTGGAGCCATAAAAGTGTTGAGAGACCACCCCTGAAACGGTTTTTCCGAATATGGACCGGAAACATTTGTTACCCGCGGTTGAACAAAAAAATGCACCTTCCTGAAATCGGCCTCATTCATGCACCAGTTTTTTTCTATCGGAGGACGAGTTATTGTACCGGTGCTTGGGAGGAAACACAAAATTCAAATGAAAGTTTGAACGCGCGTATTTGGAAGTTAGCTCCCAAGCATTTGCATTCTGGTGCGAAGACTGTGGAGATTGCGACTTTCCTGGCAGTGAGCGGCTTCAACGAAGGGTATTCAGTAACTCAGAAGACCATGACAACGATGGACGTCACCCTGGGAGTCTATTCGACTCAGTTCGCCAAGCATTCGGACGACCACCAGATTCAAGCGGCAGAAAACCGCTTGTCACCGGCCGTACAAGCCACTCTGGAGCAGCGCAGGATGACCCAGATCGAGCAGAATGCCCTCTATTAGGAAGAGGAAGTAGTAGTTTATGGACCCGGAATAGCAGATTGAACGTAAGTTGCATAATATTGCATTTATATGTAGTCGAAACTTCAAACGCGTTTTTCTCGAAATGACTTTTTTATCGCACGGTATGGTAACTTCAAATGTACTAAACCGATTGGCATGATTACTTGTTTCTGACGGAGCTAACTAAATTTTCTAGGAGTTGTACCACTTTTATTCCGATCTATCAACCATAAATATTTTTACTTGGCCGACGAAGTCGAAAAATCGATGAAAAAAACCCTATTTTTTCATATGGCCGCCATTTTGTTTCCTAATGTCCAAATAGCTTAAGCGGGGTACAACTCCTAAAGAATCTTATACACTTCGCTAACGTCAACTCAATTTTGATTTCAGACAAGCCGGCTGACCTGTGACATGGCGCGCGTGGAATTCTACATCGAAATTTTGTTTCGTTCCGACGGCATTTCCGCCTTTGCTCTTCGACATTTCAGGGCGGAAAAATTACAGTATGTGGAGGAAATATCAATAAACATTTTCACTAAATTTGACATTGATATCTATAACACATCCCGAGAAAAAAAATCTCAAAGAACATACTTTTCGGGACGAAGATAGTAAACCTCCCCTTAATGACAACATCCGACGACAATTTCTCAAAATACCTACTATACGCCGTACACTGCTGTTCACAATATTGTCCCCCGACTACAGGATTAGCGATGAGTGGCAGCCGACATGTTGATCATGTCTGTCAATTCCGTGAATTATTGCATTTTCAAATGATAACGGACTTTATGGTAAACCTGAATATGAAATACAGCACTTGGAAACGGTTATGACACAATTAGAGAAAACAGTAATATCTATAACAGACAAGAAAACACAGTTTCTATTTGCGAAAGTAAAATAATAAATATAAATTACAGGTAGGTGATTTAGACTGTGGGCATGGCAGCAATGAGCGTAAGACAAGATTGGAGAGGGTGGAAAAGAGGAACCTGTTATACGCCAGTAATAAAGAGAGGAAATGAAAGGAGAAGGAAGGAGCGAACACTAACTTCACTACTTGGCAGAAAGAAATCAACACGTATGTTAGTTTATGAGACTGACAAAAGGAAGTTTTTCAGCTTGTTCCTAAGCGCAACAGGGTATTGGAATTTCCTTAATGGGCAAAACTGCTTGTTAACATAATCAGCTGAGGTGGAATTCAAGTATGTTTTTGTTTTATGGTTGAGCATATCGAAGATGTTAGATAGTGACATCATGACGAGTATATGTACTTAATCTGTGATGAGAGATACCAGGGTCCACACTGACGAGCTGATAGCGTGTGGCAGTCACGTAACTAGACAAGCAGTACCTATCCTAACTGTACACTTCAAGTGCTGAAGTTGTCAGACAGACGTAAAGCACATAAGCATTCATGGTTAGTTCCAATTAAATTGACTTTTTGCTACTTGTGCTGTGTTGGGCAACATCTCAATGGTGGAGGTTCGACAGAACGACTGAATGGTTCAAATGGCTCTGAGCACTATGGGACTCAACTGCTGATGTCATTAGTCCCCTAGAACGTAGAACTAATTAAACCTAACTAACCTAAGGACATCACAAACATCCATGCCCGAGGCAGGATTCGAACCTGCGACCGTAGCGGTCTTGCGGTTCCAGACTGCAGCGCCTTTAACCGCACGGCCACTTCGGCCGGCAGAACGACTGACACCACGGGTTTATGAGGAAATATTTTCAGAAACTGCTGGAGAGTGCAGAGACAATCGAAAGTCTTTTTCTGCCCAGATGAGGTGGTTATCCAAAGTCAGATCGAAGTTCTTCACTGGATTCTGATAAGCTGTTGGGATGCTTTCGAGAAGATGAGGGGGACAGTTGATCGCGGATTTCAGGACTAATTAACTTCTAATGAGATATTAACGTTATTTGAGACTTCTTCGCATTTAGTTTAAGTCTCAGCTGACCAGTCCGTCTGAACACTTTAGTCAGGTGGTCATTCATCTGGACGATGGCACCGTTAATATCTTCAAGTCTGCCACTTATGTAATGCTGGAAGTCATCGCCATAGAATTAATATTTGCTGTAGCATAAGATGAAAAAGCTTTGGCCTGGTAATATGCGGTCTAGGCGCTTCAGTCTGGAACCGCGCGACCGATACGGTCGCAGGTTCGAATCCTGTCTCGGGCATGAATGTGTGTGATGTCCTTAGGTTAGTTAGGTTTAAGTAGTCCTAAGTTCTACGGGACTGATGACCTCAGATGTTAAGTCCCATAGTGCTCAGAGCCATTTGAACAATGTTTTTGGTAATATGACTGTATTTCTAGGTCAAAAATACACTTATTTATAATTTTTTAATCTTTAAAATATTTTACATACTCTTTCCGAAACATTAAATCGACTTTGATTGGTGGTGCACGGCCACTGTCTTCTACACACTATTTTCACTGCGGTGTCGTTTCTGGCGTGACGAACTGGACTCGCCCTACGTCCGCAGTAATAAGTCACAGCAACAAATCACTTAACATTTAAAAATTCCAAACATTATTGGGCTTTTCTGTTTGTTCAGCATTCAAAAAATTGATCATACATCCAGTAAACATGTCTCACAGTTAATTCTTCATGTCTTTCTAGTATACTATCGCGTCAGATATTTTACAAACATTTTATTATTTACAGAACAGTATCGTATCGTGCTATTACGTGATGTTTTGGTCTATGCTTACAGCTGCTGGCAGTCGTTGACGTAGATCATATTCTAGTAATCCACGAATGAATACAGTGACCCAGTTCTGAACTGTTGAAATTGAAGAACTCTCTTTCCAAACCTTCACCAACTTTGAAAGAATTCTGTCGGCGATAAAGCCTGCAAAACGTGATATCTTAGGAAGTCCAGGTATCACAGTTTATCCATTTCAACGAAACCAGTGCAACCCAGTAATTTTAAAATTCAAATAACTGTTCCGCAGATCAGTTGCGTAATTGTGCAGCAAGTAACAACACAACAAAAACGAAAATTCATTGTCATCAATTTCATTTCTGTGTCATGTCGAGAAATGCTCTCAATGCCTTTGTAGTTACATCTGACACTGTGATAGAATGAAATCTAAAATACGAGCTTATCCGTGACTTTAATTTGCCGACACTTTCCGAATTGTTTGGACGTAAAGCTTTTTTCTCCGTGATGAAGATGAAATGAAATTTTACCGTGTTGTGAATTTTTGTGTTAACTGTTTCTAAATGTTTTCAGACACAACGGTCAGCAGCAGTCACATAAGTAAAGTGGGTATAAAATATGTGGTGCACATCGGTTATTCATCACCTCTCGCACGTAAAAGACACATGTACTAGACGTAACTAAAACTCAATACTACAGTACGAAAAATCAAAGATTGTAGACGTCTGGTTCCAGAGTAACGTGGACAAAAATGAAGATCAGGAGAGTAGAAGTGCTGTGCGTCGTAACTGGCCTATATTTATTTCAAAAAGAGGTCGAGAGGGTACTACAACACATATGAGATACGAGGGTCATTCAATAATTAAAGAGACAAATTGGTCTGGGGAAAAAACTGTTAGTAGGATAAGTTTGGTACTTTGACGGCTTTAAGTTGGCGTCACTGAGATGAGTACAAAATGGTTCAAATGGCTCTGAGCACTATGCGACTTAACTTCTGAGGTCATCAATCGCCTATAACTTCGAACTAATTAAACCTGACTAACCTAAGGACAGCACACACATCCATGCCCGAGGCAGGATTCGAACGTGCGACCGTAGCGGTCGCCTGGTTCCAGACTGTAGCGCCTAGAACCGCACGGCCACTACGGCCGGCCTGGGATGAGTCCTGGTCAGCTGATGTATCAACATTGTGTTTTTTATAACCTCAAAAATACATTTCAAAATGGCGAGTCCGCTTGAAACGCCCACGTTAGTTGAACAACTTTCTGTTATTCGTTTTTTGATTGTTGAAGGCGAGAAACCAGTAAATACATAGTGTAGAAGGTCTGAAGTTTATGAAGAAGATTGTATGAATCGTCTTGTACTCTGCGACAGGAAGAAACATATGCTGCTATCCGAGTGGGTATGGATTGCATCCAAGTTAAGTATTCTATTTTAAAGTGTTCTATTAAAGTTAACTAATACGAGGATCATTCAGTAATGAAAGAGACAAATTGGTCTGGAGAGAAAAGAATTTATTTTTACAAGTGCGTAGGGCAGTTCGAAAATGGTCGCGACTCAGTGACCGACGAACACCGTTCTGGCCGACCAGTTGCAGTTTCAACTCCCTCACTTGAAAGTCGAATTGATGACATTATTCGTGCCGACTGCCGTGTGACTGTGGAAATGATAGTTGATAAGGTTCAAGTTAGTGCTGGTGCAATTCATAACATTATCTGTAACAAGCTGAAGTACCGCAAAACATGTTCAAGATGGGTCCCAAAGGAGTTGACGCGGCTACACAAGAAAACAAGGTTGAGAGTGTGCTCAGAATTAAAGGAACGTTATGAAAGAGAAGGTGAGCAATTCCTCAACAAAATTTTAACTTTTGATGAAACTTGGGTTCACTATTATGAGCCAGAATTAAAAAGACAAAGCATGGAGTGGAAACACACCAACTCACCTGTCAAGAAAAAATTCAAAACCCAAGCATCAGCAGGAAAAGTCATGTTGACGGTGTTTTGGAATGCTGAAGGCACAGTTTTTTTGTGATTACCTCGAAGAGCAGCGTACAATGAACAGCCAATACTACTCGGATTTGCTTTTAAACAAGGTGAAACCAACCATGAGAGAGAAAGACGTCGTGGATTTCAGAGGAGAGGTGTGATTCTCCAGCAAGACAACGCAAGTCCTCATATTGCTCAACTAAACAGTGAAACCATGGACAAAATGGGCTGATAAGTACTGCCTCAACCCCCTTACAGTCCTGGTTTAGCACCTAGTGATTTCCATTTGTCTGGGGCACTGAAGGAGGCATTATGTGGGAAGAGGTTCCAGGACAACGAGGACGTGAAAAAGTTTCTGGGAAATTGGTTCAAACATCAAGATAAAGAGTTCTTTGCAGCCGGAATAAAAAAGCTTGTAGCCTGTTGGAACAAGTGCATAAGTGTTCAAAGGGATTATGTTGAAAGGTAGAAAAAGTATTGTTTTGTAAAAATAAAAGCTTTTTTCTCCAGACCAATTCGTCTCTTTAATTACTGAATGACCTTCGCATTAGTTAACTTTAATAGAACACTTTAATATAGAATACTTAACTTGGATGCCATCCATATCCACTCGGATAGAGATACATGTTTCTTACTGTCGCCGAGTACAAGAATAGCTGTTTAAAATGTTGAATACTACTGAATGACAGTCACATATCTGTGTGCCGGATGAGTCTCGAACTCGGGACCTTTGCTTTTCGTGAACAAATGCTCTACCGACTGAGCTACCCCGCACGACTCACGACCCCTCCTCACAGCTTTAACTCTCCCGGTACCTTGTCTCCTACCTTCCAAACTTCACAGGTCCCGATTTCGAGTCTCTGTCCTGCACACAGTTTTAATCCGTCAGGAAGTTTCATATCAGCGCACACTCCGCTGCAGAGTGAAAATTTCATTCTGGAATGACATATCAGTGTACATTTAAGTATAAAATTTTGGTACACAATTTTGACTAATAATACTAGTTCAGCAGGATCTGATCTGAGCTACGATGCTGCTCTCAAAGTCAGCAATCACAGAGTGGGCTGATCAGCGCTGCGCTCTGACGTAAGTAGACCTCCAGCAGGGGCGGTGTATGGAACCACTTAGAGCGTGCCTTCGCCGACGTCTCTCATTCCTGATTGTGACTGCTAGCGACTGTCTTCAGTTTGTGTTTCCATTATGAGGTACCAACTGCAACCTGGGACCTCGCTCTTCGTACGCCGCCACAAGAAGTACTATACCAGTCTTGATGATATACCTTTTATTGCTACTTATAATAAAATAATCGTAGGTGTCCCTTACATCAATATGGAAATTATCGCTTATCCGACCAAGGACATGGAACCATTATAAATTCAATCCGAAGGTTTTTTTCAGGGGCTGACGTGTAACAAGTTGGCTCAGCTCGTTCGGCCAGTTTAGTATTACTAGAAACGCTATCTGTTATTTACACATATAAATCATGATGTTTACTTACTTTCTATGAATTACCTTGCCCACAACGTTTATATGTCGTCAAAATTCCAGAGCATTATTTGCGTATGTTGAGAATTCTATTTTTGCAGTACGCAGCCGTCATTAGATAGAAATTAGAAACTACTGTTAATAGATAATCTCAGGCGAAAACACACAGCACTGATTTTTCGCGAATATTTAGTCGGCAAGAGCATGAAATGTAAGTGCTACAGTTTCTCATCACGAGATTTCCCGCCAATGTACTGGGTTAAACTCCAAAACTCTCCGCAGTGTCTTATGTAATGAAAGCATTTCACATCGTTGACGAATCATTAAGCTTTAAGGTCCCATTGGTGCTATTCGAGAGGAGTATGCACAATCTAGACATCAAGTGTCAACTTCCCCATTTCCTTCATACAGAACAACACAGTCACAACGCTACACTGTAAAAGCACTCAGCAAATCATCCATGCAACACAGAGACACATTTGACAGATACCGATCGGAGGAAAGGTACAGCGAACCACCTCTACGAGAACCTAGCCCTGCATAGCAATGCGTGATACCCGTACGTTTCCTGAGTATGAGACTAACTGGCCTTAAATTAAGATTTCCCTAGCTAATAACAACAACTGCAGCAATAGATTATTTTAGTGCCAACCTCATCACTATTATCCTGACTGACATACGATAAACATATTAGACCTATTTTTAAGCGTAGTTCCTTTAAACGGAATGCGACTGATTTCCTTCCCAATTATTTTGCAATGAGTGACAGTTTCTGCTTCGTCCCTAATGATCTGGTCGTCGACGGAACTCTGAAGTTCATCTTCGACTTACGGAAACGTAAATCGGCATTTCGAACGGGATTCAAACTACGTTCTTCTCGAATAAAAGTTTACTATCTTAATCACTGCATCACATCGTTCGGTAATTAGACGGAAAAAATTTCATCAGAGAGTACACTCTGCTTCAGAATGGTACCTTTTTCCGCATTGATGTTTGTTCCGGGGATCCCTCTATCAAAAATGGTTCAAATGGCTCTGAGCACTATGCGACTTAACTTCTGAGGTCATCAGTCACCTACAACTTAGAACTAATTAAACCTAACCAACCTAAGGACATCACACACATCCATGCCCGAGGCAGGATTCGAACCTGCGACCGTAGCGGTCGCTCGGTTCCAGACTGTAGCGCCTAGAACCGCACTGCCGGATCCCTCTATCCCCTCCCCCCCTCCTCGCCCCATATTCCCAGCCAGAATAATTTAAGTCTCTGTAATGACGATTTTATCAAACATTTAGATGATTACGTTGGATAATTCTTGCTTACGTCGTCTGTTACTCTGCCGATGAAACTGTACGCACGATGAGGTTTCAACCATAATGCAATTTCTATGCTTGCCGAATTTTGTATTGGCGGTCATCCAGCATGCGATTTATGGCGGAATTATTACTTTGCGGTTTACACAGAGTTTTCGGAAGCGCAATACGTGGTGAGTGCTACGTGCTTTCCAACCGCTTCGATCGCATTCCAATGTTGCCGCCGGGCGGAATATCATTCGGCTGCAGTTTGATGAGATAACCTCCGGTCATGGGTCGGTTGCCGGCTGTCTGCAGTATCTCTGCGTTTTGTTTTGAACACCCGCCTACAAGCAGCTATCACAAGGGGGGACCAATGATTCGTCTTCCACTAGTGGCTAACCAGGCCGCCGAGATGTACTCGACAGAACTGAAATAATACACACGTTCATTAAGTTCCTCGCATTACGCTCAGAAAACACGAACCCAAGTTTTCAACAGTAAAATTTGAAGAATTTTCGGCAGTGGTAAAATTTGATACGAGCGAAATATTTCTACGTAATTATGAGAGTTGTTATACAGAATAAATGCCAAAGTCAACTCTACACCAGTCTCACGTCATATTAGGCAAAACCAAATACAACTCCATGCTGCGGATCAGATTATACACGTTTTCAATGAAGGTCGTCAGATAAACGTGCGGAAGTAAGGGCCTATAATGCTTAATACCACGTTTTACACTCAGGTGTTATGGCTATTTTGGAGAATTAAAATCTCTCGCGAGCCAACACAGATTCGCGAACAACGAACTTGCGAAACTCGGCCCACCGTATCGTGTGGCTGACGCGAGTGCTCATGCGGTGGACTGTGGTGTACTGAATGAATGAATAAATAAACGAAACAGGCTGAAATCCGGTTCTGACACGTAGCCTACTACTCTCGAATAACATCAACAGTTCACTCCGACCTTAAACTTTTGCACTAGAGAGCTACGAGAAACGGAGCAGTACATACCAAATTTTCTGTAACTTGTGCTGTAATGAACAAACATGTGAATACCTGACTGTAGTCTACCTCCGTAACAGCGTAGTCTGTAGACCGAGCTAGATGGCACAGTTATTTAAGCACTCATGTTCAGGTGGCTGGATTTTGTTTCTAGACAGCCTCTTGATCGCCTTCAGTATGGGTTCATGAGGATTTCTCTAGCCTTGTTAATATG
Source organism: Schistocerca americana (assembly GCF_021461395.2). Classification (NCBI taxonomy): domain Eukaryota; kingdom Metazoa; phylum Arthropoda; class Insecta; order Orthoptera; family Acrididae; genus Schistocerca; species Schistocerca americana. Next base: position 248,487,124 of record NC_060130.1, on the reverse strand, counting down.
GTCCAAATGGAAGCGGCTATACAAGAGGCTTTCCTGCACAAACAGCACCTTATTTTGAAAATGAGAAGGCCAATGATTCTACTTAGAGACACAATATTCTTGGACAGATGCGTGTGTGTGGCTTCCGAAGTCGTTTTCCCATTTTTATACGGCATTATTCTTTTCCTATTATTGCAAACATCGAGTCGGCCACATCCTCCTAGAGCGGTTTGAACAACAGGACTGTTTTTGCTATAGTTATTAATACTATAACGTCGATAGTAAGCAGTCCTGTCCAGTGTTCGTTGCTCCTGGATAATTCTTCCGTCATCTGTTCGTAATGCAGCCTTGCAACAGCAATTCACATGCATATCGCAATTACAGAGCAGGAGAATTTGACGGGAAAGGAAGTCCTCAGTTTTTCGTTAAGAAGTTTGTGACTGTAGACTGTAGTTACCTTCGTAACAGCGTAGTTTGAAGACCGAGCTAGATGGCACAGTTATTTAAGCACTCGTGTTCAGGTGGCTGGATTTTGTATGCAGAAGCAGGTGCGCGCGCGCGCGCGTGTGTGTGTGTGTGTGTGTGTGTGTGTTCTTTTTAAAAGTTCCATTCCATTTTAACTTCCCTGAGTTCAGGATGAGGGACGCTGTTATTAATTTGAAAAATAGAAAAGATTTTGTGTATTTGGGCTGTCACACTTGGTTTCAAGCTTATCTTCCTGCCGTACCGTAGGGACCTAAAAGCACGGCCCCTGAAAACAGTAACTATTTAAAAATATCTTAGTCCTAGTTCATGGGGAGTAGATCGAGCCCGTCTGCTGCTACATTTTAGTCTTCGTGGGATCCCTGCCTGCATATGGGTACATGATACAAGGGTCTATAAGGCTTCCCTATTCAAAAAATTTTGGACGTGGGGCACCATGAAGGAATGAGGCTGGGCACCTGGGCCTTTACGACCAGCCCTCTGCTCTGAGACGCTGACACCCGACGCTGCGACCATATCCACGCCACGGACGCCTGCATACCATACAGCTTCCCGCCCATGACTACCTTTCAGCAATCCACTGTGAGGAGTAATGCCTTACTGTACCTGCACGAGGGGCTATCTTTTACAGGCGAGCGTGGCTCACTTCGAAATTATGCACCAAGGATGGAACAGTGGCTTCTGTAGACGATTAGCCTTTTTTAGATTCGGCGGATTAAAGAAGTAACATTTAAGTTCTTATTGTATAGCATTTTAGATAAGCATCACGATTTGAATGTACACTGAAGCGCCAAAGAAACTGGTATAGGCATCCATATTCAGATACAAAGGTATGTAAACGGCGCTGCGGTTGACAATTGTCAAGTGTCTGGGGCAGTTCTTAGATCGGTTACTGTTGCTACAATGGCAGGTTATCAAAATTTAACTGAGTTTGAACGTGGTGTTATAGTCGGCGTACAAGCGTTGGGACACAGCATTTCCGAGGTAGTGATGAAATGAGGATTTTCTCGTACGACCATTTCACGAGTGTACTGTGAATATCAGGAATCCGGTAAAACATGAAATCTCCGACATCGTTGCGGCCGGAAAAAGATCCTGCAAGAACGGGACCAACGACGACTGAAGATAATCGTTCAACATGACAGAAGTACAACCCTTCCACAAACTGCTGTAGATTAAATGCTGGGACATCAAGAAGGGTCAGCGTACGAACCGTTGAAAGAAACATCATCGATTTGGGCTTTCGGAGGCGAAGGCCCACTCGTGTACACTTGACGACTGTACGACACAAAACTTTACGCCTCGCCTGGGTTCGTCAACACCGACATTGGACTGTTGATGACGGGCAACAGGTTGCCTGGCCGGACGAGTCTCGTTTCAAATTGTATCGAGCGGATGGACGCGTACGTGTATGGAGACAACCTCATGAATCCATGGACCCTGCATTTCAGCAGGGGACTGTTCAAGAGGGTGGAGGCTCTGTAATGGTGTTGGGCGTGTGCAGTTGGAGTGATATAGGACCTCTGATACACCTAGATAGGACTCTGACAGGTGAAACGTAGGTAAGTATCCTGTCTGATCACCTGCATCCACTCAAGTCCATATAACACCCCACACGTCCAAAATTGCTACAGAGTGGCTCTAGGAACTCTCTTCTGAGATTAAACACTTTCGCTGGTCACCAAACTCCCCGGACATAAACATTATTGAGCATATATGGGATGCCTTGCAACGTGCTGTTCAGAAGAGATCTCCACCCCCTCGTACTCTTACGGATTTATGGACAGCCCTGCAGGAGTTATGGTGTCAGTTCCCTCCAGCACTACTTCAGACATCAGTTGAGTCCATTCCACGTCGTGTTGCGGCACTTCTCTGTGCTAGCGATATTAGGCAGCTGCACCAGATTCTTTGGCTCTTCAGTGCAGAACACACGGATTGTACCAAGCATTCGGACCCCCCTGGCTACTCCATACTATTCCCCGGCATTGCCTTCAGCATTTATCTTTCCAGGTAATACGCTTGATTTAGCGCAGAACTACATGCTATCCTGAAGGCACTGCAGAAGTTGAGGTGTAATACAAAACAAACAGCTTCGCATCAATTCCGATACCATTAGAGACCTACAAGCATTGCTGCAAAAGAATGCAACAGAGAAGAGAAAATAATTCAATTATGAGGGACAGTCAAATGAAAGCTGAACACCCGTCACAACGGGAGCATGGAATGGTTCCATTCAAAAGCAATCACCAATTCGACAAGCAGGGTACGCCCGCCCCCACACTGCCACTCGGACGGAGGCTATACTTCGGCGATTCGGTTGGGAAACACTGCAACATCCTCCGCACAGCTCTGATATTTCACCGTGTGATTTACACATCTTTGGTGACCTGAAGAAAGAAAGAGGTGGGCATCGGTTTCAGTCGGACGAGGAGCTCCAATAGTTAAGCGGGATTGTGGATCCGTCAGCGGCCGACCGCGTTCGAAAATGGTTCAAATGGCTCTGAGCACTATGCGACTTAACTTCTGAGGTCATCAGTCGCCTAGAACTTAGAACTAATTAAACCGAAATAGCCTAAGGACGTCACACACAATCATGCCCGAGGCAGGATAAGAACCTGCGACCGTAGCGGTCGCTCGGCTCCAGACTGTAGCGCCTAGAACCGCACGGCCATTCCGGCCGGCTGCCGACCGCGTTCTACGAGACAGGAATTACTGGTCTCACCTCCCAGTCGGATAAATGTCTTAACGCGTGTTGTTATTATTTTTGAATCGTGTTCATTATTCTGCAGGCTGCCGTTTCGACAGCCCTCTAGAGGAGTGTTATGGGACCATTGCTTTTCACAATATATATAAATGACCTAGCAGATAGTGTCGGAAGTTCCATGCAGCTTTTCGCGGATGATGCTGTAGTATACAGAGAAGTTGCAGCATTAGAAAAATTGCAGCGAAATGCAGGAAGGTCTGCAGCGGATAGGCGCTTGGTTTAGGGAGTGGGAACTGACCCTTAACATAGACAAATGTAATGTATTGCGAATACATAGAAAGAAGGATCCTTTATTGTATGATTATATGATAGCGGAACAAACACTGGTAGCAGTTACTTCTGTAAAATATCTGGGAGTATGCATGCGGAACGATTTGAAGTGGAATGATCATATAAAATTAATTGTTGGTAAGGCGGGTACCAGGTTGAGATTCATTGGGAGAGTCCTTAGAAAATGTGGTCCATCAACAAAGAGATGGCTTAAAAAACACTCGTTCGACCTATACTTGAGTATTGCTCACCAGTGTGGGATCCGTACCAGATCGGGTGGACGGAGGAGATAGAGAAGACCCAAAGAAGAGCGGCGCGTTTCGTCACAGGGTTATTTGGTAACCGTGATAGCGCTACGGAGATGTTTAACAAACTCAAGTGGCAGACTCTGCAAGAGAGGCGCTCTGCATCGCGGTGTAGCTTGCTCGCCAGGTTTGGAGAGGGTGCGTTTCTGGATGAGGTATCGAATATATTGCTTCCCCCTACTTATACCTCCCGAGAAGATCACGAATGTAAAATTAGAGAGATTCGAGCGCGCACGGAGGCTTTCCGGCTGTCGTTCTTCCCGCGAACCATACGCAACTGGAACAGGAAAGGGAGGTAATGACAGTGGCACGTGAAGTGCCCTACGCCACACACCGTTGGGTGGCTTGCGGAGTATAAATGTAGATGTAGATGAGCGATGGGTGGCTGCGAGGGGTAATAAATCAGCCATCCGGCTGTGAAGTACCTCATACCAGCCACTCCGAAAGGAGTTTCCGAACTGGACATTCGCCACTAAGATATGGCTTCGAAGTTCGACCGGGGGACCATCTGACTGTGATATCTGAGCGCCACATGTTAACTGATATTATATCTTGATAAGAGGGCAGAACACAATTCTAAGCGGTGACCTGTCATCTATTTCAGCTGATGACGAGATTAGTGCGGTAAACAACTTCTAAAATTTTTGCAGTGTATGAGCTGCAGACTAAACTTTTAGGCTGAGGTTTTAGGGTGTTGCAAAAGTTGCAAGCTAAACTTTTTTAAATCAAATGCTCAGCCATTCACAAATAACTGTTATAATACTTTCGATAGTTCTATTGAATTTCCGTTTTTGTCCTAAGCTCTTAACTTCATGACGCATGGTATCTGACACCCTAACGCTACATATTATGCTCTTGTTTTACTATGCAACATTCTTATTAAAAAACAATCATCTAATTTTCAGTGGCAGAATAGTTACTATTTGTGGCTATCAAATACCTTAATTCCTATTCACGATAATTTATAAAACGCATGGCTGTGTGATTGCAGCATTCATTAAACTTTATTTTCTTCACTTCGTACCTGGTATCCATGATCACGCCCTATAGCTGACTGCATTGTGGACTCCCGAGAACTACTCTTCATCCTATCTCTAAAACGCACTTTGGTAATCGCTAAGGAAGGAATATTAGATTGCTCTCTAGAGACTTAGGACTAGCACAATTTTGCAAGGAAGGTGGTAGGAGATCAGCGTTGACTATATTTAAGGAGCTACTCAAAGCTGGACTAAAAGGGACTTTATATACATAATCTGAAAAAAAACAAAGAAACTGAGACCGCAGAATGGGAGCTTTACGGGTTCACAGGATATGTAACATTGTTTCAGGATTACAAAATAGAGTCAAATTTTTAAAGAACTAGGCGGTATGAGTCGACTTGTCAATATGACACTCTACACCCTTTGGTATGGATGCATGCACTCATTCGGATTAGGCCATTTAAAAAAATATCGATATCTCGACATGTAGTTATTTTATTAAAAAAATATAGATATGTTGGCATAACTTCTCCCCCGATATACCGATATATCGATATCAAAATGGCAATAACGAGTGCCGATTTTTTAATTAATATTTTTTCACTATTTTCGGTAAATATTCGAAGTTTTTCTTTTGAAATTGTAGTAGAACACAATTTTATTTTCACTGTGTGAAGGAGTCTTATTACTTTTTGAGCTTCCATCATGTCTAATCTTTCTCTTTGACTGTGTGGAGCAAGTATATGTGGCACAAAACAAATCCGATTGTATTGGAGGGGTAGCTGTGTAAATGGAATAACAAGATTTCCTATGTGAAGAAACAGCACACGAGTAGGGTTAAGAAACAAAAATCTAAATGACGGTGGGCGGAGACGTGTGAGGGGGAAATGCTGACACAATCGGCGCTGCTAATAGAAACAGAAATTTTGAGCTTCACCACGTAATTTTTACGCCACAACTGCTAGGTTCCTGGCGTCAGCGGAATGAAAAAAAAAAGAGGAAGTCGACATGAGGTGTTCCGAACAAATCTTATATATGACGAAACCGAACGGAAACCGTCGGACAACTTTTATTGTGCCACTTACTTGCAGTTACCATTGTTAGCAAAGTGGTTACCGCAAAACGTGAACGTGCATCGTTTTCCTTTCAATTCTTGCTCTGACGCGGATAGGCAGGCTGCTAGATCCGTGATGTACAGAGTATTTACACTACTTGCACATTTAAATTTCTACACCAAGAAGAAATGCAGATGATAAACGGGTATTCATTGGACAAATATATAATACTAGAACTGACATGTGATTACATTTTCTCGCAATTTGGGTGCATAGATCCTGAGAAATCAGTACCCAGAACAACCACCTCTGGCCGTAATAACGGCCTTGATACGCCTGGGCATTGAGTCAAACAGAGCTTGGATGGCGTGTACAGGTACAGCTGCCCATGCAGGTTCAACACGATACCACAGTTCATCAACAGTAGTGACTGGCGTATTGTGACGAGCCAGTTGCTCGGCCACCATTGACCAGACGTTTTCAATTGGTGGGATATCTGCAGAATGTGCTGGCCAGGGCAGCAGTCGACTATTTTCTGTGTCCAGAAAGGTCCGTACAGGACCTGCATCATGTGGTCGTGCATTATCCTGCTGAAATGTAGGGTTTCGCAGGGATCGAATTAAGGGTAGAGCAACGGGTCGTAACACATCTCATATGTGACGTCCACTGTTCAAAGTGACGTTAATGCGAACAAGAGGTGACCGAAACGTGTAAATGGCACACCGTACAATCACGCTGGGTGATACGCCAATATGGCGATGACGAGTACACGCTTCCAATGTGCGTTCACCGTGATGTCGCCAAACACGGATGCGACCATCATGATGCTGTAAACAGAACCTGGATTCATCCGAAAAAATGACGTTTTGCCATTTGTGCACCCAAGTTCGTCATTGAGTACATCATCGCAGGCGCTCCTGTCTGTGATGCAGCATAAAGGGTAACCGCAGCCATGGTCTCCGAGCTGATAGCCCATGCTGCTGCAAACGTCGTCGAACTGTTCGTGCAGCTGGTTGTCGTCTTGCAAACGTCCCCATCTGTTGACTCAGGGATCGAGACGTGGCTGCACGATCCGTTACAGCCATGCGGATAAGATGCCTGTCATCTCGACTGCTAGTGATACGAGGCCGTTGGGATCCAGCACGGCGTTCAGTATAACCCTCCTGAACCCACCGATTCCATATTCTGCTAAAAGTCATTGGATGTTGACCAACGCGAGCAGCAATGTCGCGATACGATATCCGCAATCGCGATAGGCTACAATCCGACCTTTGTCAAAGTCGGAAACGTGATGGTACACATTTCTCCTCCTTACGCGAGGCATCACAACAATGTTTCACCAGGCAACGCCGGTAAACTGCTCTTTGTGTTTGAGAAATCGGTTGTAAACTTTCCTCATGTGAGCACGTTGTAGGTGTCGCCACCGGCGCCATCCTTGTGTGAATGCTCTGAAATGCTAATCATTTGCATATCACAGCATCTTCTTCCTGTCGGTTATATTTCGCGTCTGTAGCACGTCATCTTCGTGGTGTAGCAATTTTAGTTGACAGTAGTGTAATAATCAAAACTTAAATAAATATTTGTTTCTAAAATAGACATTGTATTTAAAACGTGCTGCCGATATTTTTATGGGCAGGTATGTCGAAATTCATCCTATCGATATATCGATACATTTTTTCGTTCACCAAGATTCTACAGCGATATTTTTTAATTATCGTTATATCGGACACCCGGTATTTTTAAAAATATCTACAGTCATAGTTCGGATGTGTAGTGTGTCATAGACCGTTGTGTCCTATCCTGAGGCAAGATGACCCTCAACTGTCGTAACTGGTCCTTGATGATTGGATACTGGCACTGGGACATAGTTGGCGTCCGAGCGGTCTCACACATATTCTGTCGGGGACGGATATGGGGATCTTGCTCGTCACAGCAGTACCTCCACATCAGGCAGACGATTCACAAGTCAAACCGGTTATAGCAAAAACAAAACCAATGCATCACACAAGGTGTACTAAAAGCAGAAAAAATAATAATTTTTGAATCACGACCTCTCCAAATCGACAATTAATTCGTGCTTCACTAAAAATATAGTTTTGTGAAATACTGGGTGACACACAGGAGACGGACGGTTTTTAACTGCGTAGTATTGAGGGCGCGGTGGTGGGAGGTGGTCGTGGTGGGGATAGTTCTGATCCACACAAGACGCCATTTCATTTACTCAGTCACTATGGAGCAGTGGGACTTGCAACGTCGAGTGATTATCTATGACAGTTTCGTGAAAAGTGGTGAGTCTATTATCGCTACGCAGCGATTGTTTCGTGCGCGGTTTAATGTCGGTCGACATGGAGCTGTTCCGAGCCGTAACATAATCCTCAGATGGGTGGAAAACTTCAGATCAACTGGAAACATACTGGATAAGAAGCATCCTGGCCCGAGACGCAGAGTAACGAACCAGACAATGTTAAGAGGGTAAGGCAAGCGGCAGTCGGAAGCCCAGGAAGGTCAGCTAGACGCCGGCCTGCGTGGCCGTGCGGTTCTAGGCGCTACAGTCTGGAATCGCGTGACCGCTACGGTCACAGGTTCGAATCCTGCCTCGGGCATGGATGTGTGTGATGTCCTTAGGTTAGTTAGGTTTGAGTAGTTCTAAGTTCTAGGGGACTGATGACCACAGCAGTGAAGTCCCATAGTGCTCAGAGCTATTTGGTCAGCTAGACGTCATGCTAGTGAGTTACGAACAATCGTGAATCGGTTAGACGAATTTTGCATAAAGAATTAAAATTCCATCCCTACAAAATGGTTATTGTCCAACAACTTAAGGAAACTGATCGAATGAATATGAAATTTTATTGATGAGCGATGAAGCTCATTTTCATTTAAATGGGACCGTGAATAAGCAAAACCTACGTTACTGGGCTCCAGAGCATCGACACCTTATCCACCATCGTCCTCTACACTCAGAAAAAGTAACGATCTGGTGTGCTCTTGGCTCTGTTGGCATTATTGGACCTTATTTTTTTGAAGAGAACGAGGCCACAGTTACTGTTATTTCGGTTCGACACATTCGTATACTTGAAACATTCTTGAAACCAGAACTAAGAAGACGACGAACCCTTTAAAACGCGTTTGGTTCCAGCAGGATGGGGCAACATCGCACACTGCAAACACTTCAATGACAGTTAGATGCATGTTTCCTGGCCGGATTATCTCACGTTTTGGCAATGTTCCTTGCTCTCCCAGGTCTCCAGAGTTGTCAGTATGTGACTTTTTTCTGTGAGGGTATCTTAACAACTGTGTCTATAACCACAAACCACGAAATCTGGATGAGTTGAAAAATGCAATCATTCAAGAAATTGCTGCCATCTCTGCAGAGATTTTAGTTCGTGTGATGGAGGATTTTGAGAAGAGACTTGAGTCCTGCATTCGAAATGATGGACATCACCTTGACGACATTATTTTTCACAAATAACTTTGTTATCTAAAATGGCAAATAATGTGCTTTGATTTTGCGTAAATAAACATGCATTAATTTTAAAGTTGGCTGAGTATTATTTCATTAAAAACCGTCTGTCTCCCGTGTGTCACTCCGTATTTACTCACTGAACAAGTTCTACTCGTATAACGTCAGAACTTGCGTAAAACTCCTAAAAACTAATTTAATTAACACAAATATCATATATACAAAACTAATGTAATATTCTCTCGAATACTGGAAATAAATGTTGTGAGTACATTCTGTGAGAGAGAAGGCATGCTGTGTTTCTCTTTTATAATACAGTAACCTTTTCATATTTCAACTAGCAGAGCTGTAGTTCGCTGTTATCTTCGGTTGCAATACAGCTGTCACAGGTTTTCAAATCTTCGACTCGAGTGAGTGAATATTTTATAAAAATAGCGGCTCAATGAGCAAGTATCACACTACAAATTCGATGCTGAACCAAGGATTTTTTTCTATCACTTATCGATTGTTTTACTTCGGACGTATATTTGTAAATGCGACACATACCAAGTTTCCCTGCAGCTAGACGTGCACGTTAAACTGTAGGGTTCCCTGTAAGGGAGTGGGTGAGGAGACACTAAGTACAGAGGAAGGTGACGGCATACTGATACCAGACTGGCCACATCTTGCAAAGCACTCCAGTGCTTACTTCAGTCTTCCGGTTGGGGCCAGATTCACTTTGCAATGTTAGCTCAATAAACAACACACCCAGGTTAAATATACACAAACTGAGTTTACAAGAAACGAATAACCTAACAGGTGAGAAAGCCTGTAAACGGTTCTCAGGAGCTGTAAACTTTTGATAGGCGTCTGTAGTTACCGCAGAGGAAAAAGAGAATGGAAGTCTTTAAAGATACGAAGTGCTCTGAAAGACGCAGTATAAACAATGATCCAAAGCACACTACTGTGGAGTATTGAGCATGAAACGCTGCGTATTTAACTACTGCACTTGCCTAGTTGAAACAGCAACCCGCCCATCGTTTAAAGTACCTACTGGATTAGTAAATATGATAGACATGACAGGGCGGTATAAATCCACTCATAATTAAGTTAGGCAGCAGTAATTACGTAGAGTACAGTGTTTCCTCATCAAAAGAAACAAGTAGCTATAAGCCACGCAGCTGTTGCTATAAAATTACTTCTCTTTTTAATGTCCACCACCGACAATAACCCTCCTGAGCCTCCCTTGTCATTCACTCACTTGCTGTAAGTAGATTCTAGGCCTCTATCACTGTCCCTGGCGCTTTTCCCAAAACATCCCGGTTTGCAAATCAGCAGTGTGCCTAGAGGAGTCCGAGAAGAAGAAAGAAGATCAACCAACAAAAATTGATCTCTGGGCTTTACGAGATTATTTCACGTAGGATACACCCGACAGGAGCAAGTTTAACGTGATAACGAATCGAACCGCTATCAAAAATCACTCCTTTATAATTGAATTCTTGATACATTCATTTAAAAGCAACATAACGCAGCCACAGTTTTCATTAATCGTCAGAGTCTCGTCATCGAGATGCATGTTGGTAATTACCGAAGTTCCTATCTCTTCCAGGTACTGTTAATCTGTTGCCTGCAGAAACTTAGGAAAGAGTAGCGAAAGTTGTTAACGTCAGCAGAAAACGCCAGTTTGCACGAAAATGCAAATTCGTCGGGCGCTTTTCTTCCGAGGTTTTGTGTGTAAACGTTTCGTGACGCGCTTATGAAAGTGTGTATCTCATTCGCGAGAACTGGCTCTGTGAACTCGAGGTACTCTGGTCACGAAAAAAAACTGTCACAGATCATCCTCGTTGATCAAGATTGTCAACGAAAATTTGAAAAAACAAAATAAAAATGTGCAGTGGAACAATATGTTTAATTATTGTAAGATTCAGTAATATATACTCATCCACTGCATTAAAATAGTAACAATTTTTCCATTCACGCATATTTCTTCTTAGTAGTTATCAGGTTAGCAGCTGTGGTCTCTAATATTTAATTTGCGTTTCAATGCTAATTCCCGATGTATCCCGAGTATTTTGACTGTGGAATATTACGTGGCACTGTTGTAACATAACGAAATTTTTGACAGGAAGTAAGATATAAATTCAAACGTAACAGCTAATTAAAAGTGCTCTGATATTTATTTTTTCCCCGCTGCCTGTTTTGTCAGTTTTCCTGTGGGAGGAACTGGTCGCCGACTAAACGTCAGGTACAGCACACTGCCTTTGATATACGCGTTTAATGTCGCATATGTGTCGCTAATCTCTCAAAGCTAGGGTTTCGTTCAGTTTTTTGCAGGGCCATTTGCCAAAGAGAAATTTGCGCTGAAATATATCGCCAAATGGCATTTTTACCTTGAAAATACTGTGAACAGGGACTTGACTTCACGTCAGCGAAAAGAATTTATCACGACAAAATCTATAACGACGCGCTCTCGGGATACGTAGTATCGTTTTATCAGGGACTGCTGTCTTGAACGCACTTTATAAATGTAATTTAGTATCAGACGCTGAAGAAAACATGCCGGACGAAGCAAAGCACGCGCTGGCGCCAACTGTCTGCTCACTGGAAGACAGCACTTGTCTTGCTCTGATTCAGTCAGACATGAGTTAAGGCAGTGCTGCGTGTGATGCGCCTTTACCTATGTGTCGACGGGCATAGACCTAGCAAAAACTGACAGCTCGCTGAGAGCCGAATGCGTCGCTCTGATGATCCAGATACAGGGGAGATTTCTGCAACATGCAGCCTTAGAAACTACTTCGCACGTTTCGCAGGCTCACTGAAATCTAGAAAGACAAGACCAAAAAATGGATTAAGTTTACTTTCACTCGAAACGCAATCCAGTCAGGTTTTTGTCTTTCGTTCGCAGTTACGCTGTTGAACCTTATTCAGAAATCGCAAAAGATCATATGAACAACCGTTTCGTAAGTGTAGCTCCACGTTTTACGTAAGAAACAGTCCATATCTTTCTAGGTATAGGCTACACAGAAACTCTAAATGAAAGTAAATGGGCTTTTGTACTGTTCCTTGCAAAATACCTTGGGAGACGTTAGGGGATGGTAACGGGAGGGGGGGGGTGACTTATTTGCTTTGGCAGCACTAACTTTATTAACACGATAGTAATTCAATTCGCGATTGTGGAGCGCAGGGAAGGTATGTGTATTACCCGTTTAAACGTCTATAACTGAAACGGAGGGGTAGCATTTTGAAACTACCAACGTGTATGGTGTCAAGAAAGACTTGATTCCGTTTCTGGAGATAACTGTAAAATGTTACACTTATTCTTTTCTTTTCGTTTTGATGAGAGTCCTCGAATCTTTCATAAAGTTCCCCGTACGCAGCACAATATGCCCTGGTTTTGCCTTCGTCTCCAGGAATACTCTGCTTTGTCGGGATACAGGAACAGTATAAAACTCTCTGTTCGCTCGATGTTATTTCTGAAAACGGTTCAGCAGACCAGGTTTTCTGACCATGGCATCACTGAAGTTATCCTCTCCATTGTATTATGCAGTTTATTCATTCATATATTGTTCATCAACCACATGTTAATCTCAAAATTAACTTTCATAGCTGTTACCTGCTACGAGTACCCTCTGGTGCTCTTCTATTTCAATCATTAAGTTTAGATTTCTTCACTGTTGTGTTTAGCAAACAAAGATTTCAGATAGACTCTGCATCCTGCCAAACTATTAGATACAGTAGATCCCAGTAGTATTAATAAACTTTTCGACGTTTATCATTCATGCATCAACGAAGAGGGAACCGGCAAGCAATTTTCGCTTTTTGGACATCTACAAGATTAGAAGATCAACAAAAATAATAATGTTGTGTCAATATATATGTTGTATTGGGAACTGGCACTCAATGGTTGTTTCTAATCACATGTATTTCCTACAGCGACCATTATTTACATTGAGGTTTATTCACTCACATCCTCAGTTTTCCACTAAACTAAGTAAAAGGCAGTAAGTGGCAGTGACATTTGACTTGTAACACAATATTTTAGGTTTCTTCCCTAATGTCACGATTAAAAGTTATGTGCAGTTGTGATACATTTAGTTTTCAAGATTTAATTTCTTGGACACTGGTGTCTTCGTAGACTAGTCCACTTCTCTAGATCATCGTTTAATAATTTAATAATAAACCAATATTAGCTGAACAAAATACAGTTAGCTTACTTTTCAACATTAAAAACGAAATCTTTCTAACATAAAGCGAAGATTAACACGTTATTTCGTATCAATATCTGTACCATCAGACTATACAGCTATTTGTAACACCCGGTAAATGTAAATGTTGTGTGACCAGGGCATCCTGTCGGGTAGACCGTACGCCAGGTGCAAGTTTTGCGATTTGACGCCACTTCGGCGACTTGCGTATCGATGGGGATGAAATGATGATGATGGGGAGGCGGAGGACAGCACAACACCCAGTTCCTGAGCGGAGAAAATCTCTGACCCAGCCGGGAATCGAACCCGGGCCCTTAAGATTTACAGTCTGTCGCGCTGACCACTTTTTTTCCGTTCGAGATAGTTCGTTGCTTTTGGTCTGGGCGGACGTCTCAAGACTTCCGTTCAAGTTGATCGTTGATTCCTTGACTCAGTTTTTTTATTACACAGAGCATGCAGCCCTCTGACCGAACACGCTGAGCTACCGTGCAGGCACCACTGAGCTACCGGGGTCTGACTGTGACAACCGGTGACTAACATTCGTTGACGCCAGTCATATAGTTAGCTTGTCAATTTGACAGTGACGAATAACTCCCTTCTGGTCGGTACTAAACTAAAATTTGACACGCAGATATGGCTGTTGCTCGGCATGGCGCACTGGGTACCCAGCCGAAATTGGAAGTAGCTTGGTTACGTGACTAGTTACAGTCACGTTCCACTTCAGAGTAGTGTGCGGAGAGTGCGAAGGCGAAAAGTGATCGCGAAAAGTTATCACAGAAAATACCTTCGCCGGAAGCTGCGGTAACTTCTTGTTAATGTCAGTAATTACACTGAAAACGTGAGAGCGCGGAGAGAGAAGGCGACGAATGATGCAAGCATATGTTGACAAGCAAAAGTTACGTGGGTGGTGTGCAAATAACAGGAGACGGGACACTATGGCGAGTGGAGCAGGATTCAATATCTGCCCCAAAGCAGAATAACTAAAATGCACACAGTAAATATTTCTTTGATAACGTAGATAAACGTGTTATTATACAGCAATTTCTACAATATTACTAACAATACAAAGGAGTATCATATTCGCAAAAAATCGTAGCTTTAGAATTTCAGGCTAGCAATGAAACTTTAAGAAAAACTGTTCCACCTATGGCATTTGATTTTCAAAGGTGCCAGAATAAACGAGTCATTTTCTTTGTTTACTCTCAGCAATTACAGCCTATTATCTGGGAAGCTAAAATATGCCATAAAATTCTAACTTTTACGAATAATAATAAAAATGTATCACAAGCTCCCACATGGTCACGAATCGAACAGTAATTCAGAAAGTGTAGAATAAACTATTGAAACCCGTAGTCTGAGGACCTAACAAGTTCGTGATCATAGACAGAAATAAAGAAATTTGTTCTATAAAAATATATATTGATCCTTTATTCTCGGTGCTTAACTAAAAAAAAGAAATGCTAATTTTAGCACTAGTTACTACCACTACAAAACTACAATATAAACCTTAACAAATGACCCAACTACTAATACCACAGTTAGTACAACAGAATCTGTTATCTTTTTGTTCATTTATCAGAGTACATTTATACTGCAGATAATTGTTTGCGCTACTGTATCCGCCCTCGTACTTACTCGGGTCAACAGTCATTCTCTGTTGGATTCCATAGGCATAGGGCATCATGACAGCAGCATTTCCAAATCATCAATGCCTTGTGATCCGAAATCCTTAATGTCCGACAGCCATTACCCGCTGTGCCTTCCTCGAGCACGTAGTCCCACAATGTGTACTCTGGAGTGCTCACACTGCTGCAAGCTCAGTCACATTTGTCTTTTGATTTTATATAGATACGTAGCATACGGGACAAAACAAGTCATGTAATGTATCACTCCACTCGAAAGGTTTAGATATCTCATTTTTAGTCCTTTCGTAATGTTAGGGAGAAATTTACATGTTCTACTCGTGGCTGAAGTGTCTCATTCATTTTGCCACAGTTGTAATATGCAACCTTGTGTTAGCTTTTTCGTTACGGTCTCAGTTCCAAGTATGTTCCGTATTCCCATCTGATTGTCTTTCTTTACCCAATGGAGGACACCCCTTTTCCTAATTTCCAACTTCAGCGGGCATATTCCTAGGATCACTAGCGATGCATCATTCGGGGTAGTGCGGTAGGCGCCCACTAATCTTAGTAGCACTCCTCATTGAATTATTCTGATAATGACGCTGCCTTCAGAAGCTGCAATCTATGAGTGCATCATATCTTACAACTGATGGTAATATAGGTGGGTGGTACGCTGTAATTGTTTTCAAGGGAAGTCGGAATTGCCTCTTTGCGATGTTTTTAGTTTTATTCTTCACGTTTGTACTTTTGTGTCTGCACGAAATTACGACTTTCCACCAGGAATACCCGTAGATATCCTGTTACTTTGCTGCTTCTAATAAACACATCGTTTAATTTTGCCGCGAGGAGCGGCAACGCGGTTAGAGGTGCCATGTCACGGATTGCGCGGCCCTTCCCGCCAAAGGTTCGAGTCCTCCCCCGGGCGTGAGTGTTCGTGTGTTGTTCTTAGCATAAGTTAGTTTAAGTAATATGTAAGCCTAGGGACCGATGACCTCAGTAGTTTGGTCCCTTATGAATTCAAATGTGTGTGAACATTTTTGTTTAAATTTACCTTAGGATTACTTGTTAAGCTCCCTTTAGCGGAGGTGACGTGGTTTTGTTAGGTGCTAGTGATAATTTGATACTTCGACACTACCCTTCAAGCTCATAGAGCACTACGTTACATTTGTATTCTATAATTCTTCTGGAGTCAGTGCGTACAACGAACAGCATGTCATCTGCAAATGCTACAAATCCGTTTACGTTATCGCTGTTATGGCTTCTGTAGTAGGGACTCCAATGCAACATACCAAAGCTCTGGACCAAACATTGAGCAGTGTGGACAGCCTTTTGTTACTGTATTCGTTGTTTCCTTTCCTGGGCATTTACATAAATATGTTTCCTGTGGAAATAGTCTTTCAGGCAATTGCATAGCGCCTCTGGACTCTAAGTCCCTAAGGCGACCAAAGCAAAACGGCCACCAGAGGTTATGGAAAGCACCTATAATATCGATAAGAGCGGTTAGAGAGATACGTAGGACGAATATCTGTCGCTAGCGAGACCGGCTTATTTATTACGTCTTCGGTTGACGTGCCTCTTCTAAACCCGTTCTTGAGAGGACTCGTCCCATGTAGAAGTCTATGCTCCTGGACTCTCTTGAATAATACTTTTTCAAGTATCTTGGCGAGAACGGTTAGAAGGTAAACTAATTTGTAGGTTTTGGGTAACATCGGATCCTTGACTTGCCCTTCATCTAAATCTACATGACTACTCTGCAGATCACACCTAAGTTCGTAGCAGAGGATTAATCGAATCACTTTCACACTATTTCTTTGCCTTTCCACTCTCAGACAGCTCGCGGGGAAAACGGGCACTTACATCTTTCTGTGTGAGCTATAATTTCTCTTACTTGATATTTATGATTATTTATCCCTATGTAGGTGGGCGCCTCTAAGTATTTGCTCATTCAGAGGAGAAAGTTAGTGATGAAATTTCACGAGAACGCCTTTTTCAATGATTGTGACCGCAACTCGCTTAGATCCATGACACCCTCTCCCCTATTTCATGACAATGTAAAACGAGCTGCCCTTATTTGAACTTTTCGATGTCCTCCGTCTATGCCGTGTGGTGTGGATCCCACGCCGCGCAGCAATACTCCAGAGGAGGACAGGCAAGCGTAGTGTAGGCAGTCTGTTTAGCAGACGTGTATAATCTTCTACGTGTTCTGCCAATAAAACTCAGTCTTTGATTAGCTTTCCTCATCACATTATCTCACTACTGAGGTCGCTTTAATTTAAGTCATTCATACCTGTAATCCGATAGTACCTACAATATGTGATCAAACGTATCCGGACACCTAGCTGAAAATGACTTGCAAGTTTGTGGCGCCCTCCACGGTAATGCTGGAATTCAGTATGGTGTTGGCCCACCCTTATCCTTGATGACAACTTCCACTCTCGCAGGCATACGTTCAGTCACGTGCCAGAAGGTTTCTTGGGGAATGGCAGCTCATTCTTCACGGAGTGTTGCATTGATGAGAGGTATCGATGTCGGTCGGTGAGGCCTGGCACGAAGTCGGCGTTTCAAAACATCCCAAAGGAGTTCTATAGGATTAAGGTGAGGATTCGGTGCAGGTCAGTCCATTACAGGTATGTTATTGTCGTTTAACCACTCTGCCACAGGCCATGCATTATGAACAGGTGCTCGATCGTGTTGAAAGATGCAATCGCCATCCCCGAATTGGTCTTCAACAGGGAAAGCAAGAAGGTCTTTAAAACATCAATCTTGGCCTGTGCTGTGGTAGTGCCACGCAAATCAACAAGGAGTGCAAGGCCCCTACATGAAAAACACGACAACACGACCTCACTATAACACCACCGCCTCCGAAATTCACTGTTGGTACTACTCACGCTGGCAGATGACGTTCACTGGGCACACGCCCTACCCATACCCTGCCATCTGATCGCCACATTGTGTACCGTGATTCGTCACTCCACACAACGTTCTTCCACTGTTCAATTGTCCAATGTTTACGCTCCTTACACCAAGCGAGGCGTCGTTTAGCATTTACCGGCGTGACGTGTGGCTTATGAGCAGCCGCACGACCATGAAATCCAAGTTTTCTCACTTCCCCTCTAATTGTCATAGTACTTGCAGTGGATCCTGGTGCAGTTTGGAATTCCTGTGTGATGGTCTTGATAGATGTCTGTCTATTACACATTACGACCCTCTTCAACTGTCGGCAGTCTGTCAGTCAACAGACGAGGTCGGCCTGTACGGTTTTGTGCTGTACGTGTCCGTTCACATTTCCTCTTCACTATCACATTGGAAACAGGAGACCTAGGGATGTTTAGGAGTGTGGAAATCTCGCGTACAGACGTATGACGCAAGTGACACCGTATCACCTGCCCACGTTCGAAGTCCGTGAGTTCCGCGGAGCGCCCCATTCTTCTCTTTCACGGTGTCTAATAACTACTGAGGTCGCTGATATGGAGTACCTGGCACTAGGTGGCAGCACAATGCACCTAATATGAAAAACGTATGTTTTTAGGGGTGTCCGGATACTTTTGATCATGTAGTGTAGTTGAATTGATAGCCATCAGATTTGTGTGATTTATCGTGTAATCAAAATTTAACGGATTCCTTTTAGTGCTGATGCGGATGACTACATTTTGTTTTTGATGTTGTTGTTGTGGTTGTGGTCTTCAGCCCAGAGACTGGTTTGATGCAGCTCTCCATTCTACACTATCCTGTGCTTATCTTCGAATAACTACCGCAACCTACATCCTTCTGAATCTGCTTAGTGTATTCATCTCTATGTCTCCCTCCACGATTTTTACCGTCCACGCTGCCCTCCAATATTAAATTTGTGATTCCTTGATGCCTCAGAACGGGTCCTACCAACCGATCCCTTCTTCTAGTAAAGTTGTGCCACAAATTATTCTTCTCCCCAGTTCTATTCAGTACCTCTACCCATATAATCTTCTGCATTCTTCTGTAGCACCACATTTCGAAAGCTTCCGTTCTCTTCTTGTCTAAACTAGTTATCGTCCATGAGTACATATTTTTCATTATTTAGACACAATTGGCACTTTTCGCACTATATAGTTGTCTTGCCAAAATCGTTTTGCAGTTCGTTTTCATATTCTGATGACTTTACTAGACGGTAAATGACAACTTCATATGAAAACAATGTAAGAGAGTTACACAGATTGTCTCCTAAATCTTTTATGTATATTAGGAACTGCAGAGAGCCTATAACATTTCCTTGGGGAACGCCGGATATTAATTTTGTTTCGGTCGAAGATTTTCCATCGATTAGCTCGTACTGTGACCTTACTGACAGGAAATCGTGGATCCACTCGCACAACTGACGCGATACTCCACAGACACGCTATTTGATTAGAAGTCTCTTGTAAGGAACGCTGTCAAAAGCCTTCTGGAAATCAAAAATATGCAATCAATTTGAGATTCCCTGTCGATAGCACTCATTATTTCATGTGAACGAAGAGCTAGACCTATTTCACAAGATCGATATTTATTGAATCTGTGGTGACTGTGTATCAATAGATCGTAGCCTTCGAAGTAGTTCGTAATGTTTGAACACAGTAAATGTTCCAAAAATCCTACTGCCAGTCGAAGTTAGTTAGTGCGTCTGTAATTCAGCGCGTACTCTTATTTCCTTTCTTGTGTATTGGTGTGACCTGCGCAAGTTTCCCGTCTATTGGTGCGGATCTTTCGTCGAGTGGGAATCTTATTTGTATGCTGTCTGCACCAGAAGACTTGCCTTTAATAATTGGCATTTGTTGTCCATTCGAATTCTGGACTATTTACTTTGTCGTCTTTGATGAAAGACTTTCGGAAAATCGCATTTAGTAACTCCGCTTCAGTGGCACTTGTCGCTGGTGTACTTTCCATACGACCAGGATCTCTTTGGATTTTCTGCTAGATTTAGCGACAGAGTTTCGTTGTGGAAACTATTAAAGCATCTCGAATTGACATCCATGCTAAATTTCGGGCTTCTGTAAAACTTCGCCCGTCTTGGGTAGTCTGCGACCTCTTAAATTTGGCATTATTTTTTCGTTGCTTCTGTTCTGACCTGTTTTGTGTACCGTGGTGGATCCGTCTCTTATTAATTTATTTGGTATAAATCTCTCAACTGCTGTCGGTAATATTTCTTTGAAATTATGCCACACCTGGTCTACGCTTACATAAGTAATTCAGAGGAATTGGAGACTGTCTCTTAGGAAGGCATCAAGGGAATTTTTATCTGCCTTTTTAAAATTAGATTATTTTGCGTTTATTTTTGGGGGGTTTGGATGTTACGGTTTTCAACCTCGCTACAACTACCTTGTGGTCACTAATCCCTGTATCTGTCATGATGATTCCTATTTGCTCAGGATTATCGGTCGCTAAGAGGTCAAATTATGTTTTTGCAACCATTTTCACTTCGATTGGGCCCCTGAACTAACTGCTCAAAATAATAGGTTTGTTTATAAATAAATAAATCTTCCGCTACCAGTCACGATTTTTTCTTTATTTTACTATTCGCACGACGCGTTTCGAGAAATAATTCCCATTTTCAAGTGCGTTTTTTTGGTGTGTATTAAGCCATTTCTTTTGATGTCAGTGTGTGTGTGTGTCTGCTTCATTTTGTTGACTTTTACTGTAACACATAAGAAACGCGATTTTTAGTTGGGTATCAATTCTGTTTGTGATGTTAGTGGCTAAAATTTTAGAACAATTTGTACTTACAGCTTTCTAATGGTCCATTTGTGTAGAGTCTCACACACAGTTACCATCACAAACAACTTGTTGTACACTTTGCCGGCCAGAGTGGCCGAGCGGTTCTAGGCGCTACTGTCTGGAACCACGCCACCGCTACGGTCGCAGGTTCGAATCCTGCCTCGGGCATGGATGTGTGTGAAGTCCTTAGGTTAGTTAGGTTTAAGTGGTTCTAAGCTCTAGGGGACTGATGATCTCAGAAGTTAAGTCCCATAGTGCTCAGTCGTGTTTAACTGTGTTCAGCAGTTTTTCTACTACGATAATAAGCACTTGAGCACGATTAATGTGTTATGTAGGCGAAAAAGAGAACAAAATGGAGGACATAGAAGTCAAGAACAAAAAACTGGAGTATATATAGAAGACTACTGCCATAAAGGAAGAATATAAACTGGAGACGGAATTCGAAAGTACTCCAAATGCGCAAGTAAGGTTTACGTATTGCGTTAAAACATTGTATATGTGGTAATCTGGATACACCTGTGAAATTTAAGATGTAAGCGTTTACTATAAATAGCAATGGTAAGTAGCCATACGTTTGGCCACTTGTGGAAAATTATGAAATCGAGACCATTCACTGCATTAAAGGAGGCACAAAAAATTGTTTTGTAAAGCTCCATTTAAATTTGGATCTGCTTAAAGGAGAACGGTTATATTTTAGTACACTTAAATAGTGTTACACATGGTCAACCATAAGATCCGTTTTGTTCCCAGCTATAAGATTATACTTTGGAGTAAATTAGTAGGCATCCATTCGTTCGATAAACTGTTGCTCTTATGCACACACACATAGGAAGAAAAAGCTCGCTGATATGCGATGTAGCCAATAACCTCGAGTGGTTTTTTACTGGTGTCATGTGATTTGTAAGATACTATTTATTTGGATTCTGAACGCTGTTGTGTTCTCTCCCAACACAAACGAGCTACAAGTAAAGTTCTGGAGGCACTTAATTCAGGCCAGAAGCACCGGGCGTCGCGAGACGTTTGCGTGTACTTACCAGTGGTTCGGCAGAGTGATTCGCGGAATGCCACATAGCGATCGGCACTGCTGCTTCCACGTAATAACGCGCGTGGTCGGGAGCCGAAAATCTGAACATGCGCGCGTTATTAGGTGCAGGCGGCAATGCCAAATAGGTATATGGCATTTTGTGAGTCTGTAAGCCGCGCCACTGGCACGTAGACACAGGCATCACACCGCCCCGCACTCACGGCTTAAGTGCCGCCAGAACTGTACTTGCAGCTCGTATGTATTAGGAGAGAACACCATAGCATTCTGAATGCAAATAAAGATTATCTTATAAATCACACTACACTAGCAATAAAACTATTCGAACTAAGTGGACTCAGCCCATTATAAGCGATTTTTTCCTCCCAGTCCTCCTACGTACAGAAGTAGCAGGTTAGTGAACGAATGGATGTCTACCAGTTTATGACATACACTACTGGCCATTAAAATTGCTACACCACGAAGAAGAAGTGCTACACACGCGAAATTTAACAGACAGGAAGAAGATGCTGTGATATGCAAATGAATAGCTTTTCAGAGCATTCACACAAGGTTGGCGCCGGTGGCGACACCTACAACGTGCTGACATGAAAAGTTTCCAACCGATTTCTCAAACACAAACAGCAGCTGACCGGCGTTGCCTGGTGAAACGTTGTTGTGATGCCTCGTGTAAGGAGGAGCAATGCGTACCATCACATTTTCGACTTTGATAAAGGTCGGACTGTAGCCTATCGCGATTGCGGTTTATCGTATCGCGACACTGCTGCTCGAGTTCCTCGAGATACAATGACTGTTAGCAGAATATGGAATCGGCCTCGTATCACTATCAGTCGAGGCGACAGGCATCTTATCCGCATGGCTGTATCGGATCGTGCAGCCACGTCTCGATCCCTGAGTCAACAGAAGGGGACGTTTGCAAGAAGACAACATTTGCACGAACAGTTCGACAACATTTGCAGCAGCATGCACTATCAGTTCGGAGACCATGGCTGCGGTTACCCTTGACGCTGCATCACAGACAGGAGCGCCTGCGATGGTGTAGTCAACGACGAACCTGGGTGCACGAATGGCAAAACGTCATTTTTTCGGATGAATCCAGGTTCTGTTTACAGCATCATGATGTTCGCATCCGTGTTTGGCGACATCGCGGTGAACGCACATTGGAAGCGTGTATTCGTCATCGCCATACTGGCGTATCACCCGGCGTGATGGTATGGGGTGCCGTTGGTTACACGTCTCGGTCACCTCTTGTTCGCATTGACGGCACTTTGAACAGTGGACGTTACATTTCAGATGTGTTACGACCCGTTGCTCTACCCTTCATTAGACCGCTGCGAAACCCTACATTTCAGCAGGATAACGCACCTCCACATGTTTTAGGTCCTGTACGGGCCTTTCTGGATACAGAAAATGTTCGACTGCTGCCCTGGCCAGCACATTCTCCAGATCTCTCACCAACTGAAAACGTCTGGCCAATGGTGGCCGAGCAACTGGCTCGCCACAATACGCTAGTCACTACTGTTGGTGAACTGTGGTATCGTTTTGAAGCTGCATGGGCAGCTGTACCTGTACACGCCATCCAAGCTCTGTTTGACTCAATGCCCAGGCGTATCAAGGCCGTTATTACGGCCAGAGGTGGTTGTTCTGGGTACTGATTTCTCAGGATCTATGCACCCAGATTGCGTGAAAATGTAATCCCATGTCAGTTCTAGTATAATATATTTGTCCAATGAATACTCGTTTATCATCTGCATTTCTTCTAGGTGTAGCAATTTTAATGGCCAGTAGTGTAGTAGAATCTTATAGCTGGGAACAGAATAGATCGTGTGGTTGACCCTGTGCAAGACTGTAAATCTATAACAAGGCAACCATCACTTTTTATGACGCTGTCAATGGAACTTTATAAAAATTTCGACCAGTAATCTAATGTACGAGTACTTGCCATTGCCATTTCGAATAAATGCTAACATTCATGTACCCCAATTATAGCCAGATTTTCCCGTACCGTGTTTAAAGCAATATATAAACCAAAATGCAGAACACTGATTAACACCATACTGTTGCTATTCTGTAAGATAATCGCTAATTTATTGATACTACGTGAAAGTGGCTGGCATAGAGTACAGTGCAGCACGTCGTGAATAGCATCTGTTGGTCTTTGTATAGGGACAAACAACAATCCACTCTGCTCAGAACTATAGCATTTTGTTGTGGTGTAAACTAGTAGGCATCCATTCGTTTGCTATGCCTAACTTTTAATTATTTTAATTCGAGATCGATTGCACAACCTACCAAATCATCGATACGACAGTTTTATTGTCAACTACCCGTTGATAGAATTCTATATTGTTATGCTCTATGTCTATCTATTCGTCGTAAGCAAACTACATTTCAGAGTCAGTCTGTGGTCTGTATGCTGTACAAGACTACCAGTTTCTTAAAAAGCATTTGTTAATGGCTACAATAAGTTGATGTCTGCGGAATTTCAATATCGTCTACGTGGAAACGGATTCGGCAGCTACGTTACAGATAACTATGTGCGCTGTAACTGTTCGTTTGTACACTTCTGACAAGGTTTTTGCTTTTTCGGAAATACCATTTTGACTATCTCTTACGATGATTTGAAAATGGGTCCTGGCCCTAAATTAGGCAAATCATATTGTAGATACATGAAACATCTTGGCTGTAGGTGTCAGTTTACTGCACGAGGATGTAAAAGACGGGCGGTGTTCACGCTTTGTAGTACTAAGAGACACTGGATAGATTCTTTGGTGGGTAGAAAAAGTTTTTCTTTCTAGAGCGTATAACACTGGAGGCAGTGCTCTACTTGCGTTAAAGGCAGCCATGGAATTACTTGAAGGGAGATGTGATATCTTAACATCAGGTAACTAATTCTGTCAATTTTTTATACGCACGGTTTAGTCTATTCCTCCACATTTTACAGCTAGTCACACTTGACAAAGCGACAAGTGGACGAACTAACGTTATTTACAGTGCACCAACAGGGCAGTTGTACATTATCTTTTTACCATGTGCAGGATAAATACTGTATTTATATATTGAAGCTTAACACACACAAAAATAGATCAACCATATGCTGCAAGACGTGATGAAACAGTGTCTCGATTTCCTCGTTAAATAAATAAAACTGTGAACAGGTAGACAATAGTTTGCGTTTGATATATTTCTTTCTTAATACTGGTTGACGATGTAGATTCTGTGGCTCAGGAAACAATAGGTCGTGAGACACCTCTATGTCCTGGTCCAGTAGTTGTGAAAGCTTTGGATTAGGGGTTCTTCAAGCTGCGGAAGGGGGGTTCTGGTGCTGTGCTACTGTGACGGCTTTTGCTTATAATAAGGATATTGTTATAACAAAACGGCAATTGGCAAACACAGGGTGGCGCACGAAACGTGTTACCAATTGTTTCTTTCACAATTTACGACGCACATTAGATATCCCGCTGGGATCTCTACAGCAGTACCAGCAGAGATTGGAAAAACAAATGAGTTATGAAATGACGTGTAATTCATGATACTGCCGCTAGGAGACTAAAGTGCGCGTCATATATCTTGGCGGCCGAGTTTAGGTTCGTTCTGCGCATTTGACGTCACAAAACACAGTCAGCCAATGAACAGAGAACGACGTTGCCAGATCTCGGCAGCAGTGCAGAGCATGGACGAGTGTCTTCAGTTTTAGAAACGTTCAGTCATAAATAAAGTAATAGAACAAAAGCAATGTCTTGATAGACTTTCTTTTACAGAAAGTTTGGAAAAAGCATTCTTTATACCAATTGCTTCATATTCTATTAATTAATTAAACCAAACAAGCAATAAGACTCCTAATTCAGGCAATAGCAAGGAAAGGTGTTTGTTTCAATCTCACGAACTGCTTTTTCGCAATAAATAACAGCGGTAATTGTTTATTTCCTATTGTACTTCGACGAAGCGTGAGTAATTCATAGTCATACCAACAGTGTTTATAAGTAGTTGCATGAGGTGTTAGAGCCCTTATGGAGTTACACTGCTCGATGAGCTGAGGTAGCGGAACGGTTAAGGTGTTGGGCTGCCAAGTGATATTCGGTCTGAAGGTTAGCTGCCCTCTGTAATAAAAAAAAACTGAGTTAATAGATCAACAACGAACTCAAAAGGATGTCTTACGACGTCCGCCCCTATCAGATTCAACGAACAAAATGAGATTAAAAAAAAAAAAAAAGTGAAAGGTTATGAGTTCAAACCTTGTGCGGTGCTTAATATTTTCTTTATTTAAAAACAATATTGGAGTGCCTTACTTCACGAATTTTATTTGTTTGAATGAAATTTCTAGTGCTTTGCCTCTTCATTAACTTTTTCGCTGCTGCAGACACGTGCTCCCCGCATTCCGCGCTGTGCGCGATTTTGCCATCACTGCACTTCTCGCCTGTGCAGACACATGGTGTTCCCACTGCTTTGACACACTTATCATTCGATTTCACAAAAACTATTTGGCCAAAAAATTTGATTTTTCTTCTTGCCTGATACCTTCCCCCCATAAATGACTTAATTTTGTTTTGATGTGCAGCATTAAATGTAGTAAACCATTGCACGAAATTTTGAAGAGTTTGCAGAAGTAAAAGTCCGTAGCATATACTTTCCGTATGGTCGATTTTAGTTGCCACAATTCTGAGAATGAAATGTGGACAAGATACCTAAATTTCATATAATATTTACTGTATAACAATATCTCATTTAATTTAAGTACCACATAGGTGTCGTATGTAATATTGAGAAATATTCCGTCTTTCGCGACTGTAATAAAAGTTTTATATACACGCGGCGCGTTTGGCTTTATTTTAAAGCACTTCCATCGGTGAAAGGTATGGCACATACACAATGGTATTCATGTTCAATTTCTTGTTTTTGTTCCACAGTCGCAGTTTTACCAATGGTATTGAAATATATCCCTCTTCTGCAACTGTAATAAGCGACTTATTTAGACCAGACGCGTTTCTCTCTTTTGAAGCATCATAAGAGGACTGTATTTTGTGTCCTCCATTGCCAAGTCACCTTTCGTAGTTTTGTGCTGCGGTAGCACAATATTCAACGTTTGTGTTGGCTCATCAGTGTTTTAGCAAATAATTGCTGTTTATGTGTGCCACACACAAAATTATATTTGACATAGCTCTGAGCACTTCACTGACAGACGGTATATTCAAGTCCTAATGTTTTTGTAAGTCCACACTTTTGTTTAATGTATTTTGTCTACTTCCTTTTGATTGAGTGAAGTGCTTTAAAATAAAGCCAAACGTGCCCAGTGTAAGAAAAACGTTTGTTACAGTCGCGAAAGGTGGAATATTTCTCAATATTACATACGACACTTATGTGGTACTTAAATTAAATGAAATATATAGGTATCTTGTCCACATTTCATTCTCAACATTGTGGCAACTTAAATCGACCATACGGAAAGTATACTCTATGGACTTTTACCTCTGCAAACTCTTCAAAATTTCGTGCAAAGGTTTACTATATTTAATGCTGCATAATAACTGCGTTGAACATCGAAACAAAATTAAGTCCTTTACGGGGGGAAGGTATCAGTCAAGAAGATAGGTAAAAATCTAATTTTTGAGCCAAATAGTTTTTGTGGAATCGAATGATAAAGAGTGTCAAAGCAGTCGGAACACAATGTGTCTGCACAGGCGAGCAGTGCAGTGACAAAATCGCTCACAGTGCTGAATGCAGGGAGCACGTCTTTGTAGCAGCGAAAGGGTTAATGCAGCCGTGGTGGCTTTACTTCATGAACTGCGCGCTCCCCCCTACACGTAAGCTTGCGAACTATGCTATACTATGGCGCTGCTTCTATTGGCTCGTGCGTCGTGTGCAACTGGCAATGCAGCAATCTCCAGCGTCTGGGCGGGCATGCGCGAGCCGCCAAGATAAAAGAATTGAACTATAGTAAGCAGCTGTGGCTGACAATGGAAGACTGACGACAGAGCAACGATCGGCAATTGTGTTACATTTTCATGAAACGAAAAGCCTTGTTGTGACTCAGAGGCGTTTTCGACAACAGTTTAACACATGATTGGTCCTTGCAAGAAGACCATCCATAGGTTGTACGATAAATTTGTACAGGAAAGAACAGTATTGGAAGCGAAGCGACCTCGGCCTAAGCCTGTTTGTTCGCTGGAGAATATTGAAGCGGTACGAGTTGCTGTACAGAGAAGTCCCGGGAAATCGTGTAGAAAGGCAGCAGTGCAACTGGGAATATCCAGATGCTCCGTTCAACGCATTCTTAAAAGTGACCTCCATATGTACCCATACAAGATGACCTATGCACAGAAGCTCACTGCAGGACACAAGCGCAGGGACTACTGTTTGCTCAGTGGGCGGAGGATATGGAAGAAACTCTCAACAACGTTTGGTTTTCAGACGAGGCGCATTTTCATTTAGATGGTGTGGTTAACAAACAAAATGTACGCTTTTGGGCCACTGAACACCCACAAGTGCTTCACGAACGACAACAATATGCTCCGAGGATTACAGCGTGGGCAGCAATTTCCAGTCACGGACTTATTGGACCCTTTTTCTTTGAGGAAACTGTGAACAGCGAGCGTTATTTGAGCATGCTTCGCAATAGCTTCATTCCACAGCTTCTTGCTACTACCCTGCCCTTCAACACGCAGTGGTTCGTGCAAGATGGAGCAAGGCCACATACTGCAAACACTGTGTTGGAGTTTTTACACGAGCATTTCGACATGCGGATCATTTCACTCATGTTTCCAGGTCGCTTCAATGACGGGCAAAATTGGCCCCCCAATAGTCCAGACCTCAATCCACGTGACGTTTTTCTTTGGGGGTGCCTAAAGGAAAAAGTTTTCCCGAAACGTCCACGTGATTTAATGGAGCTCAGAAGACTTATTCTTCAAGTTTGCAGTGAAATTACGGAAGACATGTGCCGTAGGGTAATCACTAACTTCAGTGTTCGTTCGAAGGAAGTTAGGAAACGAAATGGTGGACATATTGAGCATGTGCTGAGGTAGAACAAATCTCCATGGACGGCTCTTCATTGTAGTATATGTTCCTTTCAGATTATATTGACAATAAAGTTTATATTCAAAGCCGGCCGAAGTGGCCGTGCGGTTAAAGGTGCTGCAGTCTGGAACCGCAAGACCGCTACGGTCGCAGGTTCGAATCCTGCCTCGGGCATGGATGTTTGTGATGTCCTTAGGTTGGTTAGGTTTAACTAGTTCTAAGCTCTAGGTGACTAATGACCTCAGCAGTTGAGTCCCATAGTGCTCAGAGCCATTTGAACCATTATATTCAAAACCAAAATGGTAACACATTTCGTGCGCCACCCTGTACCTGCTGTTGGACTACTTCTCCCCAGATAACCGCTGCTATTGCTGCAGTTGCTGGCGGCGCTTCATACTGGGCAAAGCACAGACACTAAATGATAGTGCTCACTCAGGTGAATTGTAAAAAGAAACATTGATCGAGGGGTGGGGGGCAGAGCTTGCATTCCATTGGCAGATGGCACGATTGCGTCGACGAGCGACGAGGGCTCCCGCGACGCACGGTGTCGCGGGGCGCGGAATGTGGGGTGGCCTTCACAGAATAGCGACACCATGATGTCGTGGCCTTGGTGCAAATGTCTAGATGTGACGATGTCAGAATCCCAGGAATGCTGCACCTCCTGTCAGCGAAATGCGCCGAATGCTGACGATGGCGATTCCCGGAATGTTGTTGATGTAATCGAAATTCCACCCAGAACCCTCTGTGACCCTCTACTCACGGTCACGGAATCGTCTGAGCCTCTGACTCGGATCCTCCACTCGGCTCTGTACCGGAGGTCCACAATCAGTCCTGTCGACGATGCAACAGAAGGTGAACTCTGTCTTCATCTTGCACGCAAACACATTCTTTACTACTTGCAGATAGCCGCCTAAGAACAGGGAGAACCTCTTCCGATCTAAAGAGACACGTGCATTAGTAGCGATATGAGCCAGCACCTTCAGTTGGCTGCATCCTGTGCCCTTCGTGGCTTTACTAATGGTCATCACTTCAGCATTCTCCCACGGTGTAGCAACACTTTCTTGCATGAGACAGTCGTAGCATAGTTCACGCAACTAAATATCTAGCTAGTCAAAGAAAACGTATATTACTTCAGCAGGAGTCCCATCTGGTACGGAAGATATGTTTCCTTTTTCGTTTTTAAAATTGTTTGCTTAATTTATACTTGCGGAAAGAGGTTCGCAAGGTTATACAGGGTGGTCGGAAATTCCCGTTACAGACTTCTAGGACTTGTAGAGGGGAGTGAGTACATCGTTTTTTGAATAGGAACCCATGTCACAAAACGTCTTACAACGAGACTACAGAGCTTCAAAGTTATATACGCGGGCGTCAGTAAATTTACATATACACGGGGTGATTCCGTGATGATGTTACAGACTTTCTAGAATGATGGAGAACGATAAACGTATTAATTTGAAGTAAGGATCCCTGTACCGGAAACGAACGAGTCGAAAGTTATAAACGAAAACCGTTCTGATACCTCTGACAGTTCAATACATGTACCGGCTCTTGTGTTGCGAAGAGAGTAGGGTTGGTAACTTTCAGTAGTGGTAGTGTGGAGAAAAACAAGAAAAATGTCCAATAAACGTGGGCTCTAAATTGCATACCTGAGGAGCTATGACCATTCGTTCATCTTCGCTAATGTGAAACACATCTCCTCTACTGAGCAAGTGTTCATAACTGTTAAGGAACGTACTTTAGAGCCCACGTTTATTGGACATTTTTTCTCGTTTTTGTCCGCACTACCACCACTGAAAGTTACCAACCCTACACTATTCGCAACACAAGAGCCGGTACATGTATTCAACTGTCAGGGGTATCACAACGGTTTTCGTTTATAACCTTCGACTCGTTCGTATCCGGTACAGGGTTCCTTACTTCAAATTAATACATTTATCGTTCTCCATCATCCTAGAAAGTCTGTAACATCATCACGGAGTCACCCCGTGTATACGTACGTTTACAGACGCCCGCGCCTATAACTTTAACGCTCTGTAGTCTCGTTGGATGACGTTTCCGGACATGGGTTCCTGTTCAGAATACGATGTACTCACTCCTCTCTACAAGTCCTAGAAGTCTGTAACGGGAATTTCCGACCACCCTGTATTTCTATGGTATTCTAACATTTTTCGTAATCTATGCTCATCCTTTGGCTTGTCTTCTTATTCGTCGTCAGGAAGTAATGTTTCCATTGGTAGGGCAATAACTGTGGCCAGCTTTCTGTTACAGTCCCATCATTTCTTTTCGGCATAGACAACACCGCTGGTGATCGAATTTTCTCGTAGACTCTCTTGTATGGTATTACCCAGTGATCGGTTTCTAAGTTAGCGTCCACGAATCGTCTCCTTCGTTCCATTTTCGTATTCTATATCTCTTCATTAAAAACGTTATTTGACACACCTGCATCTACGCAGCCTTTGGATTCTTTCTTGTCGGGAAATGCTGCTCTGGTTCAGTTTCCTAGCTCTTCTTGTTTCATATCATAAATTCTGCGGCGTCTCACTCCAGATGCAACGTACTGCTCTAGAAGGACCTCTTCTGAGACGTATCTACGCCTAGAGTGCTCTATGTATACGTAAATGGTTCAAATGTCTCTAAGCACTATGGGACTTAACTTCTAAGGTCATCAGTCCCATAGAACTCAGAACTTCTTAAACCTAACTAACCTAAGGACACCACACACATCGATGCCCGAGGCAGGATTCGAACCAGCGACCGTAGCGACTGTAGCGCCTAGAACTGCTCGCCCATTCCGGCCGGCTATGTATACCTACTGTCAGTTCTTGCGCTTTCTATTCACGCCATCATCCAGCGATGGATTTCCAGGACACTGAAACACACTATCCAGTTAGCTTCCTTGATGTTGCATTTTGGCCTTATGCACAAATTTCATGTGATGGATTGGATTTCCCTTCCGGTAAGGTTACGGCATATGATATTTGATCTCACTGTGTCATTTCCCTCCCAGTCTAACAGCCGTTAACACGGCGCGCAGCTGTCGGATTTGCTCGAGTGACGTCTGTATTTGACTTGCTCCGACCCTCCTTTTGTAGATTGGTGGACTGCGAGATTGAGTACATGTAGGTCGAGTTCTGTAGTGGCTTCTTCTACTTGCGTTCCACGGTCATCAGTCACGCGGCTATGCCACAGTACTGACTCCACATCCGCGTCAATGCAGTACACCAAACGCTTAATTCGTCCTAGGGGACTAGCATCTTTTAACCTTATCAGGTAATCATCGACCTCATCACGAAATTTAAAATAAATGGAAAGCAGTATCCTACTCTCCTTTCTGGCATAAATTTCAACATAGATTATGTGTTCTGTACAATAATACGCCACACACCGTCAGGTGGCTTGCGGAGTATGGATGTAGATGAGATGTAGATGTAGATGAGATGTAGATGAGATTTTTGCCGTTTTAATGTCCTTGTTAAACACTATTATTGCTGCCATAGGACGTTGCCCTTGAGTGACTGAGCAGTTATTGGCATACCGGGGACATTTCGCTCCTTAGTATACGGTTCTTGCAGTTCTTGGAGACGACGCATCTAACTTCAACTTTTCTGCCACTTTTCTAACATCATGTAATGCGTTTGCACTTCTCATGCTATTAAGCTGTCCTGTTTATACCTCCATTTGCGCTGATTAGTATATAGTAGACAATCTGGCCATTTTCGTCTGTAATCTCACGCTATACGACCATGCGCCGTCAGGAAGAGGTTATGGGGCGTATCTAATTAAAATAGTTCATTTCTTCTGACAGAAATCTGCTTTAGTAAGTTCTCCAGATTTTTCAAGTCCGCTGGCAGATTGCTCACTTAAAGATGGATTCTATCTATGAAACTAGGCACAGGAAAAGTAATGCACCGTAACTTTTGGGTGTATTTTCCTTATCAGATGTCGTAACTCTGTAGTGTCATCGGCTAGCCGGCCGGGGTGGCCGAGGGGCTCTAGGCGCTACAGTCTGGAACCGCGCGACCGCTACGGTCGCAGGTTCGAATCCTGCCTCGGGCATGGATGTGTGTGATGTCCTTAGGTTAGTTAGGTTTAAGTAGTTCTAAGTTCTAGGGGACTGATGACCTCAGAAGTTAAGTCCCATAGTGCTCAGAGCCATTTTGTCATCGGCTCTTCCAGCCTAGGGAGTTGCATCACGTTTTCCATGTTTTTATAAATCTGTTTCGGACCTGTTCCAGTTTGCCTTATGTTGACTACTTCTCTATAGTAGGTGTTTGTTTCTTGTACGAACTTGGGCTGAGCCTTGTACTGTTTCCGTTATAGATTATATCCTGTATTGGCAAATCATATTTTACTTGTGCAGAAAGCACTGTATTTTCCTCAGGTTGTGTCCTGTAGCAGTCTACGTACAACTGCCCAGTCTCTGACACCAAATCCTGCTCGCCGGTATCGAGTGACACTCCTATCTTCGCCTGTGATCTTGCTTCGCTATTATACCACATAGTTTTGAATTTTTGCCAAAAACTTCTTTCCCGCTTTTTCGTAGGTACATGAAGCTGTACTTCTGTGTCGCATGCTCTTTTCTATGGTACTTTTTGCCAGAAATTCCGCGTTCTTTGGGCTTCCTTCCTCCGCTCCATGGTTATTTACGTAATTACCTGGA
The DNA here is from genome assembly GCF_021461395.2 of Schistocerca americana. Lineage (NCBI taxonomy): Eukaryota > Metazoa > Arthropoda > Insecta > Orthoptera > Acrididae > Schistocerca > Schistocerca americana. The sequence goes on along the minus strand of NC_060130.1, from coordinate 248,453,585 downwards.
AGATACTTGATTGTGTTATTAGAGTCCTGATTGTTTTCTAGTGTTATGAGACGCCTATCCATAATCCGTTCTTTAAATCTGCCTTGTTAAGTGGGTTTGATACATGTGACATTTATCTCTCTTCCCGCGCACTTTTTACCCATGTATTTACATGGCACACACACCGCCGCTTGTTTGCTTTTATTACAGTCTCTTCTGATATGGCCTTCCTTCCCAAAGTGTCCACAAATTACTGGTTGCTTATCACAATGTTTTGCCAGATGGCTATTGCAGGCACATCCTGTCTGCTAGGTAGTCTTTCACCAAAACTCGAACGAAATACTCCTTGTCGCTTCAGGAGCGTTGTTCTAGCCTCAGTGCTCACTTCAGTCTCTTGATGGACCATTTTCTTCCCACTGGTCGTGCCCTGAGTCGTATCATAAAACCGAAGCTTTCCTTGATCGCTTCATCTTCAAGGTTCTGCAAGTATATCGTGTGTTTTATGTCTTTGCATCTGTGTCCTCTGGTCTCTTTTCCATAGACTGTTCACGTATCAGTGTCTCTTGCACCTGTCTGCTGTTCATTATCTTTTCCGTGCCATTTTGTTAGCAGTTTCCAGGATGACTTCTTTATTAGTCCTTTGATCCTTCTTATACAAATTATCTCTGTGGCGGGGTTTATTAAGGTCCTTAGTTTTTGCCGCACTAACTTTGCTCTACATTTGTTACCGACTTTATGAACCAAATATTTTGAGCATTGTTTGCGCTGTTGCTGTTTCAGCAGCAGGAGCTCTTTTGGCTCCATTTGTACTAAGAGCCATCGTTAGAACCGCACTTGCTTATGCTTTCCCTGTTTTCTCTATAATCGTTAATTTCTTTTTTTAGTTGTTGCAAGGAGATAATTAGAATCGCTTGCTCTACAGTCCACTATGACTACTTGCCGACGATAGAACACACTCGCAAGAAGATAACGTTAGATTAGATTTTTTTACGTTAAAATTAAGCAGCAGAATAAAAGTGCCAGTTATTTATTCAGACGAACCGTGGATTCATATACACTACACCACACTACACTGTCAATAAATGTTGCATAGTGCCAAGCAACTTTTCATTGTTTTGAGTGCAGAGTTTTGTTTCCTGTTCACTTCTCCTCCAAGATAACAACAGGAAAACTACGGACTGTCATGTAGAAGTGGACAGGAAAAAATACGTAGGTACAAGAATATCTGAACTTTTGGCATTAACGAGCACGAATCCTGTCCTCTTCATTCCATTAACAGAATTTTGTAAGAAAATGGTTTTCCTTCCACTGCCGCCATAACATTTAAACTTATATCCTATAGAACTGTTCTGGGCTCTTGCAAAGAATAAAATCCGCAGTCTTAATACGTTAATACGTTAAGAATGTCAGCCTCTAATACGGCAGAATAACGACTGATCCTTTTGCTAATAATAAATTAAAGCCATCTGTCACATCGCCTGGTGCAAGCCTTTTAATGTGAACCGCTACTTCGCCGACTTGCGCGTCAGCTTCGCTGCTTTTATATCCGAGCAGCTTTTCAGTTGGGCTCACAATGCTTCTCCAGTAGATATATTTCAAGCGGTCACTGAAATTCAACCCCGGGCCTCGGCGTTACTACCGGAGAGCTCTAACCAACTAGATCAAACAGACAGTAAGGTTTTGCTGCTGTGACAGTAGGTTTCACCGTAGTGACATTCGAAAGGCCATGCATCACGCAAGAGCAATGTGTGACGATATTTTGACGGACGAGGAAACTGAAAATTTAACAAATCAATCGTCGTAGAATCGAACAAAGAATGGGCATTACCATCCGGGACTGAAACAAACGACGAAGCAACTGACACAGCTGCTGAAGATAGGGACATCAATGAAGATGGTTATAATAATTTCCACAGCGAAACTTTGTCTCCAAATCTGGTAGAAAATCCAAAGAGATTCTGGTCGTACCTAAAGTTTGCTAGCGGCAAGAAACGATCAAAAATGGCTCTAAGCGCTGTGGGACTTAACATCTGAGGTCATCAGTCCCCTACACTTAGAACTACTTAAACGTACATCCATGCCCGAGGCAGGATTCGAACCTGCGACCGTAGCAGCAGCGCGGTTCCGGACTGAAGCGCCTAGGACCGCTCGGCTAAATACACAATCAATGCCTTCTCAGCGCGATAGCAATTGAAATACTACATACGACAGTGCTGCCAAAGCAGGGTTACTAAACACAGCCGTCTGAAATTCCTTTACGAAAGACGACGAAGTAAATAATCCAGAATTCGAATCAAGACAGCTGCCAGCATGAGTAACTTAGAAGTATTTATCATCGGAGTAGTGAAACAACTTATATCACTTAATAAAAGCAAGTCTTTCGATCCAGACTGTATACCAATTAGGTCCCTTTCAGAGTATGCTGATGCAATAGCTCCATATTTAACAGTCAAATACAACCGCTCGCTCGACGAAAGATACATCACCAAAGACTGGAAAGTTACACAAGTCACACAAATATTCCAGACAGATAGTAGGAGTAATACACTAAATTATACTCCCATATCGTTGACTTAGATAGGCAGCAGAATTTTGGAACATATGCTGTGTTCGAACATTATGAATTACATCGAAGAGAGCGGTCTATTGATACACAGTCAACGCGGATTTAGAAACACAACTAGCTATTTATGTATACGAAGTGTTGAGTGCTACTGATAAGGGATTTGAAATTGATTCCATATTATTAGATTGCCAGAAGGCTTTTGACACTGTACCGCAGAAGCGGCTTGATGTGAAACTGCGTGTTTATGGAATATCGTCTCAGTTATGTGACTGGATTTGTGATTTTCTGTTAGAGTACAACGGAAGTGATTTCTGGTGTTCCCCAAGGTAGTGCTGCAGGTGCTCTGCTGTTCCTCATCTATGTAAGGGATTTAGGAGACAATCTAAGCAGTCGTCTTAGGTTGTTTGCAGATGATGCTGTAGTTTATAGTCTAGTAAAGTCATCAGAAGATCAGAACAAACTGCAAAACGATTTAGAAAAGGTGTCTGAATGAATGGTGCGAAAATTGGTAGTTGACCCTAAATAACGGAAAGTGTGAGGTCATCCACATGGTGCTAAAAGGAATCCGTTAATTTCGGTTACAAGATAAATCTCTCAAATCTAAAGGCCGTAAATTCAACTAAATACCTAGGAAGGAACAACTTAAATTAGTAAGAGCACATAGAAAATGTTGTGGGGAAGGCGAACCAAAGACTGCGTTTTTGGCAGAGCACTTAGAAGATGCAACATATTTACTAAAGTGTCTGCCTACGCTACACTTGTCCGTTCTCTTTTGGAATGTTACTGCGTGGTCTGGGATCCGTATCAAGTACGATTAATGGAGTACATCGAGTGAAGTTCAAAGAAGAGCAGCACGTTTTGTATTATCGAGAATTAGGGGAAAGTGTCACTAATATGATATCGGATTTGGGGTGGACATCATTAGAACAAATATGTTTTCCGTTGCAGCGGACCTCCTCACGAAATTTCAGTCACTAACTTTCTCCTCCAAATGCGAAAATAATTTGTTGACGCCGACCCGCATAGGGAGAAACGATCATAATAATAAAATAGTAGAAATCAGGGCTCGCACGGAAAAATATGGGTGTTCGTTTTCTCCGCACGCTGTTCGAGATTGGAATAACAGAGAATTATTGTGAAGGTGGTTCGATGAGCCCTCTGCCAGGCACTTGAGTGTGATTTGCTGAGTACCGATGTAGATGTAGATGTAGATGAAGGCAGTGTTACGGATCCTGCCGGTGAAGCGCTGTGAGCGGCGAAGTTGAGATATGTACTATTCGCGCTATACAAGCTGACAGCGCGGTGGCTGATGGGAGCGACTGTATATGGAAGATGCCACCACGCTGGGGGTCATATTGGATTGTGCGAATAGTACGTCCAGTTTCTGTTAATAGGCTGTTCATTCTGTGACGCATGCAGACGTGTAGCGTGGACACCGCTGCACAGAGGCGAGTACCAGAGGCAAACTGTTAGTGCCTTCCCTCCTCGAGCACAACAGTGCTGCCATCTTAACCAGGTAACCCGTTGGCTTTTTCGAATAATAAATATTTCCTTCCTCCTAGAGTGCAAGGGCAACAGAGAAGTATCTATTATCTAGCCTTGTAATAACGAGGTAGGGGACAACAATGAAAGCTACGTGTTGCCGAGGCATCAAAAATGTGACCGATGTACTAAAATACCAGTCGATTAAGTTAAAATCTTCCATAATTTTGTAATTTTTTTATGACAGTAGGCCCACTTAGATATTTAATTTTTCTTGACAACCGAGATAGTACACACATCAAAACAAGTTTTGCATCACCCCAGTTCCCAGGAATCCTGAAGATAGGCGTTGACTGCACATATTGTATCACAGACACAGTCCCTTTGGCTGTTCAGAGATGTCACTAAACCCGCATAAAGATGTAAACAACCATGCACGAACAGCGCCTATTAGACGGAGGGTGTCCGACAGCCGATCATTTACAGTCATTCCACCAGGAAGGAGGTACACGGCTCGTGTTTTCTGTGGTTCAACAATGCCTAGACGGTCAATACCGCGGTTCGATCGCGTCCACATTGTTACTTTGTGCCAGGAAGGGCTCTCAACAAGGGAACTGTCCAGGCGCCTCGGAGTGAACCAAAGCGGTGTTCTGACATGGAGGAGATACAGAGAGACAGGAACTGTCGATGACATGCCTCGCTCAGGCCGCTCAAGGGCCACTACTGCAGTGGATGACCGCTACATACGGATTATGGCTCGGAGGAACCCTGACAGCAACGCCACCATGTTGAATAATGCTTTTCGTGCATTCACAGGACGTCATGTTACGACTCAAACCGTGCGCAATATGCTGCATGATGCGCAACTTCACTACCGACATACATGGCGAGGTCCATCTTCACAACCACGACACCATGCAGAGCGGTACAGCTGGGACCAACGACATGCCGAATGGACCGCTCAGGATTGGCATCACGTTCTCTTCACCGATGAGTGTCGCATATGCCTTCAACTAGACAATCGTCGGAGACGTGTTTGGAGGCAACCCGGTCAGGCTGAACGCCTTAGACACACTGTCCAGCGAGTGTAGCAAAGAGGAGGTTCCCTGCAGTTTTGGGGTGGCATTATGTGGGGCCGACGTACAGCGCTGATGAGCATGGAAAACGCCGTAACGGCTGTAGGATACGTGAATGCCATCTTCCGACCGATAGTACAACCATATCGGCAGCATATTGGCGAGGCATTCGTCTTTATGTACGATAATTCGCGCCCCCCATCGTGCACATCTTGTGAATGACTTCCTTCACGAAAACGACATCGCTCGACTAGAATGGCCAGCATGTTCTCCAAACATGAACCCTATCGCCTGGGATGGATCTAAAAGGGCTGTTTATGGACGATGTGACCCACCAACAACTCTGAGGGATCTATGCCGAATCGCCGTTGAAGAGTTGGACAATCTTTCCTTGATGAACTTGTGGATAGTATGCCACGACGAATACATGCATGCATCAATGCAAGAGGACGTGCTACTGGGTATTAGAGGTACCGGTGTGTACAGCAATCTGGACCACCACCTCTGAAGGTCTTGCTGTATGGTTGTACGAAATGCAATGTGTGTTTTTCATCAGCACTAAAAAGGGCAAAAATGATGTTTATGTTGATCTCTATTCCAATTTTCTGTACAGGTTCCGGAACTCTCGGAACCGAGGTAACGCAAAACTTTTTTTGATGTGTATATATTGAGATCTCAGTCAGACAGCAGACCCTCTGAAAGGCCGTAATCCGTAAGCATACGACGCTAGAAGAGGGAACCAACGGTTTCTCGAAGTGTATACACACGCAGCTACAGTTCTACTATCTACTAAGTAACTGTGAAATGTAGGTCAAATTAATGAGTTAACTCCAAGTCTGCCATCCTTCTAGAGAGTTTTGTTTAACCTACTTCTGTCACTCACCCGCGACCTGCAGTTACAGATGAAGTGTTAAAATTTATTCCCACGATTTCACATATTTATTTCATACTGATGTCTTCAAGTTCACTCAAAGTGGTACCAAAATAGTTTGTAGAAGCCTGTTTAAGGGGCTGTTGTCATGAGCGCCCAAAAATGGATTTCTTTATTTAATAAAATTCTGCGATTCTTTCTGATACTAAAAATATATAGTTATGTATATACCTTATCATTTTCGTGCTTAAATGCCTTTCAAAAGCAGATGCGGCGCGTGAATGCCTAGCTGTCACACTACTGTCAAACACAAAACCTTGTCCAAAATGTCTTGTTATTTAATTTTGGCGGCGCTACTTCCATAGAAACTCGTTTCTCTAATATCCTTGAAGGACACATCAACTGTACTAATAACAGGGATTTATTGCAATATATCTTTCTGTCGATACAAGTAGATTACTTGAGTTTACTTACGTCTTTCGTATGCATTCATGTTGCAAATTTGTCGTACTGCGTGTTTCAAACATTTTACATTGTAAAATGCCTTAAACGAAGAAGTTTAATTGCAGTCGTAAATTTGACGATAATCAGCACAAGTGTGTTGCTGGAAATGCTGAAAATGAAGAAATTGTTACGCTTCAGCGAAGTGAGGTTAGGGCTAAAAGTTCGCCAGGCAGTGTTTCAAAACCCAAGTTGAAACATCTCACCGAAAATGAAAAAGGTGTTCGTGTTGTAAATAGTGAAAATGACGGTTACATTTTAATTATTAAGTGCAAGCTTTCAGAATATCTTTTGTCTGTTCCTACGTGTAAATACTATAACAGCGAAAAATCCCTTACGTTTAGTGAAGATGTAAGAAAAGAGGCTTATCTAGGGTAACTGCAGCGGAATGTCAAGTGATTAAAGTAAAGGAATCTACAATGACATCTCCTGCAACGTGCACAAAATATAGTGAAGTGAATATTCGCCTTGCTAATGCCATGAGATATATTTGTAACAGATAGAAAGGCATCCCAGATGTTTTGTACTATGACTGGTCTCCCACAACCTGCTGTGATATTTGAGAGGTATTATAAACGTTACCATAATGACCTAACAGGTGCCAGTGATGCATATATGCAGAGGGCAGCAATAGAAACTGTATAAATTTGTCACTTTACCGTTATCGTTATTGCGTTGGACGGTTCCTGACAGAAGAGAAGTCATACATCACTGAATGGAGATGTCACAATTATCTCTATAGATATAGGCGAAGTGGTGGACGATCAATGACCAAACCTTGTCATGGTTTTGCCAATAAGCTACATAAACACAAATGTGAGAGAAACTTTGAAGGTTTCAATGGTTGTATGGGAAAAAAGGGGCCAATTGCTAAACAGGGTGTGCAGTACACTCACTATCTCGGTGATGGTGACTCCAAAGGCTTCAATAGTGTTGTGGTTACTAAACCATATGGTGAAACTTAATTTAAAAAAAAAGAATTACATATGACGTGTGCAGAAGAGAATGAGGGCAACACTTAGGAAACTCTGCAAGGACATGACAGGAAAAAAAACTCTTTGATGGCAAAGCTATTGATGGACAAGACAGACTCACCAAATCAGAAATACAAAACCTTATAGAATATTATGGTCCACCCGTCAGGAGAAACAGCGAAAACCTCAGTGAGATGAGAAAAGAGATTTGACAACTCTGTTTCACAGAAGATCTACTGTGACCATCCTCAGTATGGCCTCTGCTCAAAAGGAAACACATCATGGTACCAGTATGATAGGTGTGAAGCAAATGGATAAAAACACACACATGCATATCCTATTCCAGGAACTGATATGGTAAAATCTTTCAATTATGAACTCCTAGAAAACGTTTACATGACAAAACGCAGAATACGGGTGAAAACTTTAATAGTTGCATTTCGCAACGCTTCGCAAAAACTGTTTTTGTTGGCATGTCAGCTGTTTCAGATTGGCGTGATGAACGCCGAAGTATGTTTTAATGATTGAGTAACAAGCAAATTAAAAGCCACGAGCAGAATAGGCATCAAAACTGGGAACAACTCTAAATGTGGGTTGCTACGAGTGGTGAGAAGAAAATGACATGCAAATCTTTAGTTTCAGTTTCCCGTAATCAATGTTTTTGCATACTTTGGTATCATTATCTCATCCAGTATTAAAGCTACAAAAACAAAATTTTGCATCAATAATAATATAGTGTTTGCCTGCGCTGTGAACCAAACTATTCAACAATGTGTTAAATATTTAAAGTTGGAACATGTCCTACGTTCTTAAATCATTAGGAGAAAAAATACACTTCTAAAAACAATTTTAAAAATACGCAAAAAATTGGTAAAGATTCTTGGTTTACTGTTTAAAAAGTTAATAATTAAAAGAATGAAATTAGACGTAATTCGGTACGAAGATAAAAATCAATATTCACTCCAGTATTTACTTCCAAAGTTTTCAAATTTTTTCACATAGAGGTCACAATATACTAATTAATTGGTTAATGTTTCATTCCAATACAGTATCTATTAAAGCTTCTGAGTTATGAAATTAAAGAAAATATCTAGTAAAAACTTCAGGCCGTAACGTCTAGGTCTCCTTAATGTGGGGTGTATCTAATCATTATTACTGTCACTACTGAAGTGAAATGAAATATATATCTACGGTTGCAAATTGTAGTTAAACGGCAGTATTTGCTATGCACATTCTCTCTGCTCAGCACTGCCCTGTAATTTAATAGTATAAGGGGCGATGAAAAAGTCTCTGCTCGAAAATCGTATAGTCCAGAATCGGTATGCTACTCAGACAAAATTGCCGTGAGGATTGAAGAATCATCCCACCGACACACCAGGTTGAAGATACCCGTTTGGTGTTAAACGCCGTGTTCTGCTGCGTGAACAAGTCCGTAACTTCCTGCTGCACCTCCCCGTCCCCCAGGAGTAGTCCACCCTTAGAGGACCTTTTTAGGGGACCAGAGGCGTGGTAATCGCATTGGGAGAGATCAAAACTACAGAGTGGGTGCTCGAGTGTCTCGCACTTGAGATAGCATAACTTCTCCGTTTCGACATTTGCTACATGTGGACCTGCGTTATGAAGCAGCAGCACCCCTTGTCGCAGTTATCCCGGGCGTTACCCCTTAATTGCACGCCGTAATTTCTCCAGCACTGAGCAGTACCATTCCTCAGTGTTGGAAACACCAGGTTGCTTGAAATCAATAAATAATGGGCCCCGGTAATCAAAGAACAGGGTTAGCATGTCCTTTACAGCAGATGGCTGACTCGCTGACTTCTTGCGACGAGGGAACGATGGATGACAACAACGCATCGTCGACGCCTTCGACTCCGGTTCTCAGTGGTGGCACCAGCTTTTATCACCAGCAAACAATGCCCTCAAGGAACGTGTTACCTTCGAAATAGAAACACATCAGGTCCTTGAGGCAAACAGCCGCCGCTGCAGCATCTTAATCGAGGTTCTTTGGCACCTCGGTGTTTGAGAAGTGTTTGCACTGCTGCATTTCCTTCTGACATTGTTGCTGGGTTGAGAAATTCAGTGGTAGTGTGGTCGATTTTGGTGTATTTGCTGATGCTTTTATATCTACATTTACTGCATGTAGCAGCGGTCTGTTTGGAATCATTGATTGCTGAAGTGCGGTTTTTTTTTTTAATATATAAAGATGGAGCAGTCAGAGTATATTTGATAGATAGAGTGGGATAGTTAGAGATATGCATACAATTCTATATAGTTATATTAGGTGTGAGCTATTGGGATGAAACTTAAGAGCTAGTGATGATGATGACGCTTGTCCTAACGACAATTTTGCGCTGTGGAAGGCTGGTGGACACAGACAGCCTGGTGTTGATGGGGATGAGTTATCGATATGTTGATGGTGCATGATGACTTACATACTATGGTGCTATGGGAGTGTTCTTAATTCTAGTGATGATGGGGATGAGTGGTGCCCTTTACAATTTTGCTTCTGAGACAGACGTGTGGGCGTTCGACCGTCCGGTTTGTGGGGCCTGGATTTTATTATTTGCATGGGCGTTCTTATTTACTAAGTTGGTATGGGTGCGTCCTTAAATCTAGGGATGTGACTGGGGGGGGGGGGGGGGGGGTTGCTTAGATGCTAGTCTGTGGGGCCTGGGTCTTATCGCTAGTGGAGGGAACTGGATTGGTGGCTTGTTACATTGGGGGTGAGCAGCTATGTTGATCGGCTACATGGTAGCTAATCCTAAGGGAGGGGTGTTGTTGGTATCTGACGTGTTTCCAGGGCTTATGAGTTAGTGGAGGAATTTGTGGTGTGATCGGATGCGTTTGTGGGTGGGCAGCCGGTTGGCTGGCTGCTTAGTATTTGATTCTAAGGGGGGTTGGTTGGTTGGACAGGGTTGAGCTAGTTAAGTCTGGGTTATCTGTATTATCACATTCATACACTCATTCATACGGTGACTTGATGCCTCGTTTTTCATTCACGCAAAAGTTCCGGCCATCTGGTCGTGGCCAGTCGGTGGACCCGCTGTCCTAGTTGTTGGATGAGCGGGTTTGGCGAGTCCCTCGTTTTCTCGTAGAATATGGTTGCGGTCTGCCGAATCCTGGTGGTGAGTAGCTGCACGCCTGCCATCCGGTGTACCTCTGCTGTGGAAAACCGGTGTGGGAGGTGCAGCGCTCTCTTCAGGGCGCGGCTCTGCACAGTCTGTAGTTTCTTGAGGTGTGTGGGAGCAGCGTTACCCCACACAACCGCGGCGTACTCCAGTATAGGCCGCGCCTGTGCGAGGTAGATGATGACTCCCAGTCGTGGCGGTAGCGTCGAGGTCTCGTTCAATATTGGGTAGAGGGCTTGTAGTCGTCCATAGCCTTTCTTCCGAGTGTCCACTATGTGCGGTTTCCAGGTGAGGTACCGATCCAACGTTACCCCCAGATATTTCGCCGTCCTGGACCATGGTACTGGTGTGCCCCTTACTTCTACTTGTTGGTAATTTCTGGGGATATGCTTGCGGCATATTGTGATGGCCTGTGTTTTTGCCGCATTGAACGAGAGGCGCCATTTTGTGGCCCATGACGTTAGTTCGTCACAGGCATTCTTTAGTCTTCTTTGTAGGTGTCCTGCGTTGGTGCTGCGTCAGTACAGGGCAGTGTCGTCTGCATACAAGGCTAGGTGGACTCGGTCTATCGTTGGGGTGTCGGCTGTGTATAGTATGTATAGCAGAGGCCCCAGGACGCTGCCCTGCGGTACTCCAGCGCTGATGGGTCGTACGGTGGAGGTCCCCTCCTGCGCCCTTACGTGGAAGGTTCTTCCCTCGATGTAGCTCTTCAGCAGTGTGACGTGTGACACTGGTACCCCCCGCGTGAGCAGCTTGTACAAGAGGCCCTCGTGCCACACTGTGTCGAAGGCTGCCGCGACATCGAGGAATATCGCTGCGAAGTATTCACGTCTCTCCCTGGCATCGAGGGCTTCCTCGACAAGTCGTAATAATTGTTGGGTGGTGGAGTGACCGCTTCTAAACCGAACTGGACGTCTGGCAGGATTCTCTCATCCTGTACATGTTTTAGCAGTTTTTTAGCGTATATTCTTTCGAATATTTTGGACACTGCGGGCAACAGGCTGATTGGCCTTTAGCTTTCTGGCTGCTTGTGGTCTTTCCCTGGTTTTGGGATCGCTATGATCTCAGCGTGCTTCCAGGCCTTCGGGTAGCTGCCTGTGTTTATTATGTTGTTGAAGGCTGCTGTCAGTAGTGGAATGGCTGTCGGTGGCATTTGCTTGATTAGCATATTTGTGAGTAGGTCGGGTCCACTTGCTTTCTTTGTGTTGATCCAGCGTATTTGTGCTGCGACTTCCTCTTCCGATATGCCCTCTATGTGGTCTAGCTCGTCTCGGTGGGCTAGGAAGGCCGGCAGTCGTTGGGCTACTGTATCTATGTGTGCCTGGTCGACTGGTTGGTCGATGGGCCGGAATTTGCTTGCGAACACGTCCGCTAGTGCGTTCGCCTTAGCGTCCGGTTCGCAGATTGTATCGTTCCCGACTGTGAGGGGTGGTATGCGGCTCGTGTGGTTTAGGATGTGTTTCACTGTCTTCCAGGGTGACTGGTCCTGGAGGTTTAGCGTTGCTACTTTGTCTGCCCACTCTTTGTTTCTGTGGTGTTGTACTGCTGCCTTGATTTCTCTTTGGAGTCTATTCACTTCCCGCTTGGTGGCGGGGAGTCTTGTTGCATGCCGTTCCCTGTTCAGCCTGTTTTTCCTTGTGATTAGTAGAAGCACTTCCTGTGGTAACTGCCTGTGGTTGTCCCTTGGTCGCTGCTGTCTTTGTGGGACTGCTGCCGCTGCTGCTTCTAGTGCGCGCGTCGTGATGTGCATTAGTGTGGCCTCCGTTCCTGCCGTTTCTGGGTCTGGGACCGTACTTAGAGTCTCTTCCAGGGTTTCTCGGTATGTTTGCCAGCTTGAGGCAAACAGCCATGCGATTTGCTTTTTGTTCGACATTCGACGTCCGAGGTATCCACTAGCTGCGTAACTCCTGCTGGATAACGTATTGCACGTTGCCGAGGCTGCCGGGCAATGTGGCCGATCGGTTGTAGGTGCTACGGTCTGAAAGCGCGCGACCGCTACGGTTGCAGGTTCGAATCCTGCCTCGGGCATGGATGTGTGTGATGTCCTTACGTTAGTTAGGTTTAAGTAGTTCTAATTTCTAGGGGACTGATGACCTCAGAAGTTTAGTCCCACAGTGCTCAGAGCCATTTGAACCATTTTTTTGCCGAGAATGATGTCGAGATCGTTTGCTAGCGCAGGAATAGTTATGTGCCGGTCCGCCCTAGTCGCATCATCAACCCCTCCAACATCGAGCTGCGTCTTGTGTGGAATCACAACCTCGTTTAGACAGACGTGCAGCCTCATACACTGTCACTGTCTCCGATGAAATGAAATGATCGTACGGCATTATTGGCCGGAAGATCCCATCTGACATTGTCCGGCCGTCTGTTGCAAGATTTTTTTATTTGGTGCCGCGTCAATGATGATGAAATGATAACGAGGACAACACTCCGGTGGATGTCTGCCGGTGTTTGTCCTTAGGTAGACAAAAGTAGAGTAACAGCACGTTGCTTCTATTTCGACTTATTTGATAATAATGTCGCCATAGTTCACGTTTCCGAATTTACTGCGCACACGTCGGAAAGATGCGAAAGCCACAATAATCCCTTACCTAAATGTCGGTGCTCATATACCTGCATCGGAGTTGCACTGCGTTGCATATACGCTACAGCGGCGTCCTTAAACGGAAAGCTTTTCATCGCTCCTTATATATTAGTGTGTTACAATGTATTTAGTTTCCGACTTTGTTCTGCAAATACGTCTACCTTTACACCCACATAAAGCCACCATAAGGCGGAGGACAATGCACGAGAATCATTCCTCCCCTTTCCGTTCAATTTGTGGGTAACACGTGGGACAGAGGATTGTCGACGCTCCTCTGCACAAGTTGGCATTTCTCTGACTGCACACCATGTGTATGTGGTAGGAGAAAAAAAATGGTTCAAATGGCTTGAGCACTATGGGACTTAACATCTGAGGTCATCAGTTCCCTAGAACTTAGAACTACTTAAACCTAGCTAACCTAAGGACATCACACACATCCATGCCCGAGGCAGGATTCCAACCTGCGACCGTAGCGGTCGCGCGGTTCCAGACTCAAGCGCCTAGAACCGCTCGGCCATACCGGCCCGCTGTGGTAGGAGAAAACATGTTTCTAAGTCGTACTGCTGCCACAGTTTTGTGGTTAAAACTCTCTGCAATTCATAACATTGAGTTAGTTAAGCAGTTTTGTGACACTCTCGCGTAGCTCCTCTTTGAATCTTTTCAATATCTTCCCTAAATAGTACTTCGTACAGGTCCTAGAACAACGGAACTGGCGAGACGAAAGTTCTGCAAGTTACTACCTTGATGGTTCAATTACACTTATTTACGATCCTTCCGACAAATTTCATTCTTCAAGCTGTCTTCACCATGGCTGTAAGTAAGTTGTCCAGTCCCCTTATATCGGTCCCGACTGGCATTTCTAAGTACTTGTAAGCTGTGACTAACTGGCGTTCGCATAGTCTAACTACTCGTATACCACGCTTTTTTGTTAATTTAATGTGAGTTCCATTAGATTTATTTATGACAATGATTAACTGCGATTCTTTGAACCGAGGGCTTGTGTACAAGTTTTCCTGCACTTCGTTACAATATTTTTCTAATGACGTCAGTTTTTTGTATCCAATTTCACTGTCTGATTAACGTAACAAAATACTATAGTCGTTGGTGGTGACAGCCAAAGGAACACAACAAATGATGATGTTTTTCGTACTTGAAACTGAGTTCTGCTCGTCAAGAACACATCGATAGGTTTAAATACTTTGTCAGATCTTCGGCAAGCACATACTTAATTTATGAAGCTATGCTTCCCAGATCTCAAGGAACAGCCACCCACCTGATCCCCATTACCTGCAGCGTTGCGGCCTCATCAATCAAGAACGCGGGCTTAAGTGGTTCGCGGCGGCAGAGGATGGCTGGGGCAGTATCGCCTTCCCATCTGTCTCGTCAACTATGTAAGGTATTACGAGGCCGCATTACACTTAATTTGTGTGTGTAGTTATAATTCATCCGCACTACTGAAGTCTGCCCTACCTGTATTTCATATCGGTGTCTGTATTTATCTTCCGGCCGTATTCCACGAGCCACTGTTCACTTAATGTGGGCCGGCCGCTGTGGCCGTGCGGTTAAAGGCGCTTCAGTATGGAACCGCGTGACCGCTACGGTCGCGGGTTCGAATCCTGCCTCGGGCATGGATGTGTGTGATGTCCTTAGGTTAGTTAGGTTTAATTAGTTCTAAGTTCTAGGTTACTGATGACCTCAGAAGTTGAGTCGCATAGCGCTCAGAGCCATTTGAACCATTTGAACTTAATGTGGGAATTTACTTCTCAGTATTATTAGTCCAGCTGTTATTTGTTATACAAGCGTGTTAAGAGAGACAGAAAGAATTGTATGTAGGAACCATATGGTTTTATGTTCTTTACTTTAAAAATATATTAGATTTTACAGTATCTCTTAAATCCTGCTCTACTAAATCTACGCAACAGTATTACGTGAAAAGAATCTAGCATTTTTCTCAGCGATTACTATCGCATTACTCGCAACATTATAGCAACTCTTTCGTTTGGACTACACCTGCCCGCTACAGCCTTAACTTACCCTCTTAGGAATCGTACGATCTCTCTCTCTGTGACGACCAGAGGGAAGTCGCACTAGATACTTCGTAACAGCCTCCTTCGCCGATGTGTTTCTCTTTCTCGGAAATCCTTCGAACACATTCACGTGAAAAACGCTGCTTCCTGATTTTTAATCGATGTGAATTAATGTAACTCATCGCTAATGCTACATGGCGCCACTATGTGACTTTCATACCCACTTGCTCACAATGCTCTGAATTTATTTATATTTGAGACGAGGTGCCAATTACATATGACAGCATATTATGTGATCGCTACATCTCATATTTCCACCCCATTTTCTCTGCTTGCTGTTTCTGTGCTATCAGGATGATAGCTCAGCTCAGTCGAGCCATTGCCACGAATGATGATAATGAAATGTTGAGGACAACACAAATGCCCAGTCCCTGAGCAGAGAAAATCCTCAACCCGGCCGGGAATCGAACCCGTGACCCCGTGATCGAAAGGCATCTGTGCTATGGCTGACTCCGTTCTGATTCAAAAATTTTGTGGTTAAAGGCTACTACATTTTAACGTATGATTAGGTGCTCACGTTTACATTCCTTATTAGTAAGTCCTGGCTGGCAATAGTGGCACCAGACGGATATTCTGCCGAAAACTTTCGAAATATCTTATTAATTGTCATTGGATAATAATTCCTTGAAGGTAGACGCAGCACAGTGACTGTGAAATTGATGCAGTGAATAACCCCCTAAATTACTGACAAGTAAGGGGTGATTCAGCTGCCGCTACTGATGTCGTATGCAGACCGCAGTGTTGTATCTGGCCATCAAATCCACGCCCAACATTTTCATTTTCTCTCGCCAGCTATGGGCAAACTATTAGTCCTACAGAATAAATGAACAGGTTCTTTTTCTAGGAAATGTAATGCAGATAAATTGTATATTGCGTTACGTTTTCTCTGGAGGCCACAGCTTTCTGGTTATTCAAGAAAACTGTACAAAAGTGACCTTCAAACGCACATCCATCCCCATAATCATCGCTAACCAGTCAGAATTCATAGTACGTTCGACGTAGCACTCCCTCCTACCACTGCACAAAAATTTCCGACTACACTAACTATTCTCGATATTCGACCATTTTTGGTCTGTATTGGCTCAAATGGCTCTGAGCACTATGGGACTTAACATCTATGGTCATCAGTCCCCTAGAACTTAGAACTACATAAACCTAACTAAGCTAAGGACAGCACACAACACCCAGTCATCACGAGGCAGAGAAAATCCCTGACCCCGCCGGGAATCGAACCCGGGAACCCGGGCGCGGGAAGCGAGAACGCTACCGCACGTTGGTCTGTATTGATTGGGTAATTACGCCACCAGGCTAGTCGGCTATTTCTTAGCACTGTTCATTTAACCGTGCCCTTGAGGATAATTAAAGAAAAATGAGTTTTGTAAACGATATGCTAAAACTAATTACGTTAATAATTCGATCCAAAGTTAACCCTTACAAGCGCCGTATTTTCGTAGTGAGAAAGCCTGACAAATGGAACGATGCGATTGTTTATTTTAAACTGTTAAAATTTGCAGAACTGTTAGGTAAAATTTACATAAACGACAATTTTACAATTTGTAAGCGCTCGCGCTGGCGTAATAAGGATCGTCAACAAAGTACAAGAAATGTCCAATGTGAGAAATAATTCGTGCAGTCGCCAATTTTTGCACAGTGGTAGGAGGGAGTATCATGAACAATATGGAAATACTGACTAGTGGAGGTTGAGTGTGGGAGAGAAGGTGCGTTTGAACGTCACTTTTGCATGTTTTCGTTGAATAACTCGAAAACTACGGCTTCTAGCGTAAACGTATCCTAGTACAATAAATTAACTATATAAAATTTCCCACAAGATGGATCTGTTCATTTTTCTTTAGTAGTAGTAGTAGTAGTAGTAGTAGTAGTAGTAGTTTGCGCGCAGCGAGCGAGAGAATATGAAAATCTCACGCTTGTGTTTTTATGGCCAGGTAAAATATTGTGGGTTCCATAAAAAGACATCGGTAGGGGCAGCTGACTCACCCTGTGTATGGAGTAGATGTACACAGTATGCTTATTCGGCTTCAATGCGAATGGAATATCGGTGCGGGTCGTCTGCATCTATCTGTGGCAGAGGATACTTCGTATAAAACTGCCATCTTCTCCCTTTCTATTCGCGAATGGTGAGCGGAAGAACGACTGTCCATAAGCTCTAATTTCTCTTATTTTACCGAGTCGGCTGTTTACACACATATTTGAGGGAGGAAGTATGACGTTGCACTCACTCCACTTAAAACGAAAGTTCACAGTAATTTTATCACTAAACCTCTACGAGACGCACAAGGGTTTTCATGAAACGCCTTCCACTGGACGTGCGATCCGTCTCCAAGACGCTTATGTGCTTTGTAAATGAGGCCATGACGAAATTACTTCCCTCTTTTACACATTCTCTGTTTCCTCTATCAATCCCACCTGGGTTCCCATGCTGCCGAGCAAAACTCGGCAGTTGGTCAAACGAGAGTTTTGTAAGCTAACCTATACTTAGAACGAACTTAATTGTTTTACTTGTTAGTCTTATGCTGCTGTTCTACAGTTTGGAAATGGTGTCTATAACTTCAAAGCATTGTTAGTTACACAATTATGATACAATTCTAATGACGTAATGTGGTGATGACTATTTATGTGTATCTATTACATTTCAAATGATGGTGTGTTACATATTGTACAGAATTGTCATTTACATTTACGGGGGTTGCCGAGAAAGTAATGCAGCGCATTTTTTTCTTCAACAATTCTTTCTTCAACATAGTGAGAATTACACACACGAAAGAATGATGCTTCATCTACACACCCTATTTTTCCACGTAAGCTCCATCCCGTTTTATGACCTTCCTCCAGTGCGAAACAAGGGCTGTATGGCCTGTCTGTAGCAATCCTTGTCCTGGTGGCGGAGCCAATGCTTCACTCTGTGAATCACCTCCTCATCGTCCTCAAAGTATGTTCAACGAATGGCATCCTTTAATAGCCCAAACAAGTGGAAGTCCGAGGGGGCTAGGTCAGGTGTGTCATGCAGTGGCGGATTTACAAATTTTGCACCCCTAGGCACACATTATACGCGCCCCCCGCCCCTTCAAAAGGCATGTTTTAAATAATAACTATTAACCGATCACTTCACAATCGCTGGTTTGGGTGGGAGCGCTGTGAGCTGATTTAGTACTCTGCTATTCATTGTTCTGGAGGACGCGTCAGCGGTCTAGTCGCGCTCAATCAAAATGTAATATGGTTCCTGAACTGCACTTGGTGTACGGCAGCTGATAAAACAAACTTAAAACTGCACTGTGTTAACACATTCTTCTGTCGAAAAACAACCGAAACGAACACAGGGAAAATAAATTTTCTTTTATGGCCTAAAAATTCGGCAGAACGTGTAGGAGACAGCGGATTTTTGTTATACATTCACTTTTAATATGTTCTTTTACACTAAACTGTTGAAAACGAAAATAAAAAAGTTGTGTTACGTTCTAAAAATTGAAGCGAACGTGTCACACATTAGAAATTAATACGTACTTTCACAGAGATGCGTTCAAAATTAAAATTAAACTGTCGTTTTACGATCTAATAACTTGAATGTGTAGCAGATAAAAAAAACACGTTAGGTATTAATACGTGAATCTATAGGAAAGCGTAAGAAATGAAAATGAAATAGAGATTTCGGTGCACGAACTAATAGCTAAATACAGACGAACGAACACAGAACTGGATTTGCTATTACATAATTTTACAGACTAGTGTGGAAAAATCAGATTTGTTTTATAATCTAATACTTAACGTGTAAAGCATTAGGGTCAGTGTAGCTAGATGCTGCATAATAAGTGTACACAATATCTTCAATCCATGTAAGGGCTGAACAGTTTTGTACTGCAGCTCTTTCTAACGGTATTACCAAAGCTTTTACGTATTTATCGACAAAACTGAACTACGTTATTCGTTAAGACTTTTTCATCTGAGCGTACTCTCCGGTAACGAATATTTCCGCGGTAGCTATACATTTCAGCAGGCGCCAAGAATACACCTCAGTTGTAATACAGTACAGTATCAGTATGAGTTGACTGTACAGCGCCGAGCGGCTTGGGTCATTTGGGTATTGTTCAGTATTGTCGGGCGCCTTCGGCCACGTCTGCACGTAAACGAGGTTTAGTTTCGCGTTGTAAAATAAACAGGTAATACTTAGGTTGCAAATCCAATGAATGTGCTCTAAGTTATAACAAAAATCACATTGTAATCTTAAATTTTTAAAACTAATATGAATAAATAGACTCACCAGTCAGCAACGTTTGCATCTGGCTTTGACGACAGAAAACTCCATCATCTCTTCATAGTTCAGACGCTTGACAGTTAGGAGGTCGGCTTCGATGTAAATAATGGACAAGGCGTTCAATCTCTCCTCAGACAACGTAAAACGTAGGTACGATTTAAGTCTTCTAAGAGCCGAAAACGAGCGTTCTGCTGAACAACTTGTAAGTGCCATACATAGAAATGGTCTAAGAGCAATGTCAACATCCGGAAACACGGACTGTAACCTCTCTTTTCGTAAAAATTTAATCATATCTGTTGTGGCGTAGCAAGACAGCCACGCCACGGAAGTAGCCGAAAGGCACGCGCTAAGCTCACGCAGATGGGCGTGAGGTCTGAAACAGGATACGTAATGAATGCTATAAAGAAAGGACGTAGCTTCTGGAATACTTAACTTTAATCCATACTTGTGGTACATCGCTCTTGACGATACAACTGAGACTCTGTAGATACATGCAATGTTACTAATGGCGCCTTGCTAGGTCGTAGCCATTGACTTAGCTGAAGGCTATTCTAACTATCTGCTCTGCAAATGAGCGAGGCTTCGACAGTGTGCATCGCTAGCTACGTCGTCCGTACAACTGGTGCGAGTGCTATTCCGTATCTCGAGACCTGCCTTGTGGTGGCGCTCGGTCTGCGATCACACAGTGGCGACACGCGGGTCCGACATGTACTAATGGACCGCGGCCGATTTAAAACTACCACCTAGCAAGTGTGGTGTCTGGCCGTGACACCACAATTTCGACTGCTATATCACTAATCTCAGAAGATTTCAAAAGTTCCGCGAAATGAACACATCCACTAGGAAAGAAGGCTCTGACTCTGCTTGGAGTTTTGCTGCACGTTCAGCAATATCGTCAGGTGAGCTGCTCCTAAGGTTACTGAAAACTGTGAAGTAGCCCAACAGTGTTCTATAGATTTCCTCCCTCCTCCCTAATTCGGCCTAAAAGTTGTCGAATACTGGGAGAAATGTTTGGACTCTAAATTTTTCCCTTCCAGTCCGCTTGTTCGTCATCATGAAGTTTGCGTTTTCGTGATCTTTTATAGGTGCATTCATAGTCTGTATCAGTCACAATCTCCATGGATTTATATTCATAATAGTCGAAAGTCCACGAAATTCATATAATTCATGCACTATTTTAGTATCAATATTTACACTTTGCAATTTAAGATTTACACTATTAAATCTCTGGAGTATGTCCTTCCAAACTGTTATCAAAATACTGTTTCTAGTTTGCTGAGTTGATTCAATAAAGCTGAAGCCTCATTTCGCAGAAGTGGTTTTTCAAACGTATTATTGACAATATGTCTGAGGACATTGATAACGAACTCCCAGTTTTCATATAGACTTACACGCGCTTCTTCTCTTGCTGGCCAAAGTGTTCTTGATAAACTTTTTACTGTTTTGCTTCCTGGTTTCATGAAAGAAAGAAGTTTATCCCAGCACTAAGTAGAAGCAGAGAAAAAATTATAATGGTTTTGCACTACATTGAAAAATGAACATACTTCCTGACAACAGCTTGCAGCACTAGTGCCGACTAAAGTAAAAAAAAAATGCTGCACAAGGCACATAATGCGCTTTGGGATTTCGTTCTTTAATGCGTGCCTGTAAACCAGTGTAGGTTCCTGACATAATGCTAGCGTTGTCGTATGACTGGCCTCTAAAGTCAGTAATATCAATGGAATTTGTAGACAGGACTTTTAGTATGGCCTCAGCTAAGTTTTCGGACTTGTGTCACGGGTTTGGTAAAAATGGGAGGAAACGTTCAAAAGGTTCACCATTCTCGTTCAAAATGGCTCTGAGCAATATGAGACTTAACTTTTGAGGTCATCATTCCCCTAGAACTTAGAACTAATTAAACCTAACTAATCTAAGGACATCACACACATCCATGCCCGAGGCAGGATTCGAACCTGCGACCGTAGCGGTCGCGCGGTTCCAGACTGTAGCGCCTAGAACCGCTCTGCCACACCGGCCGGCATTCTCGTTCACATAGCTTAATACGAAAGATAACTGATCAATTTACAGACGAATGGAAAAACTGGTAGAAGCCGACCTCGGGGAAGATCAGTTTGGATTCCGTAGAAATGTTGGCACACGTGAGGCAATACTGACCCTACGACGTATCTTAGAAAGTAGATAAAGGAAAGACAAACCTACGTTTCTAGCATTTGTAAACTTAGAGAAAGCGTTTGACAATGTTGACTGGAATACTCTCTTTCAAATTCTGAAGGTGGCAGGGGTAAAATACAGGGAGCGAAAGGCTATTTACAATTTGTACAGAAAGCAGATGGCAGTTATAAGAGTCGAGGGGCATGAAAGGGAAGCAGTGGTTGGGAAGGGAGCGAGACAGGGTTGTAGCCTCTCCCCGATGTTATTCAATCCGTATATTGAGCAAGCTGTAAAGGAAACAAAAGAAAAGTTCGGAGTAGGTATTAAAATCCATCGAGAAGAAATAAAAACTTTGAGGTTTGCCGATGACATTGTAATTCTGTCAGAGACAGCAAAGGACTTGGAAGAGCAGTTGAACGGAATGGACAGAATCTTGAAAGGAGGGTATAAGATGAACATCAACAAAAGCAAAACGAGGATAGTGGAATGTAGTCGAATTAAGTTGGGTGATGCTGAGGGAATTAGATTAAGAAATGAGGCACTTAAACTAGTAAAGGAGGTTTGCTATTTGGGGAGCAAAATAACTGATGATGGTCGAAGTAGAGAGGAAATAAAATGTAGACTGGCAACGGCAAGGAAAGCGTTTCTTAAGAAGAGAAATTTGTTAACATCGAGTATAGATTTAAGTGACAGGAAGTCGTTTCTGAAAGTATTTGTATGGAGTGTAGCCATGTATGGAAGTGAAACATGGACGATAAATAGTTTGAACAAGAAGAGAATAGAAGCTTTCGAAATGTGGTACCACAGAAGAATGCTGAAGATTAGATGGGCAGATCACATAACTAATGAGGAGGTATTGAATAGAATTGGAGAGGAGTTTGTGGCACAACTTGACTAGAAGAAGGGATCGGTTGGTTGGTAGGACATGTTCTGAGGCATCAAGGGATGACCAATTTAGTATTGGAGGGCAGCGTGGAGGGTAAAAATCGTAGAGGGACACCAAGAGATGAATACACTAAGCAGATTCAGAAGGATGTACGCTGCAGTAGGTACTGGGAGATGAAGAACCTTGCACAGGATGGAGTAGCATCGAGAGCTGCATCAAACCAGTCCCAGGACTGAAGACCACAACAACAACAACAACAACAACAACAACAACTGATCAATATGTGAAATGTCCGTAGTATAATCTACTATTACAGAAAAATATTTGGCCTGTTTTATTTCACTTATGATAATTGTTTTTATTTGTTCAGAAATAAGCTCTATTATTTCATCACAGATTGTTGAAGAAAGATAACTTGTATGTGCCTGGCCTGGATTTCCATATCGTTCAATGTGCTTTATGAGGAAAGGATCAAACTCTGTTACAAGTTCAAGAGACATGATAAACTGACCATTATGTAATGAATGGAATCTTTCAACATGTCCACATGGGGGAAGTCCACGCCTTGTTAGCTTCTTCACTACTGCAAACACCCTTTTCAACACCCTGCGCCAGTACATTGTTTGTCTCAACATATGACTCCAAATGGTTATCTATTGTTCCAAGTGACTTTTTTCTTGTTAAGAAGAGTGCGACGAGATAAAATAATGGAAATATTTTTCCAATCTCCAATTCCATTATTAGCAATCGCGGCCTTACCTCCGATGAATTTACATGGTGCACAAGGAATAGCACCTGTGCTACAGAAGTATACTTGAAAATCACGCAGCCGGCCGGTGTGGCCGAGCGGTTCTAGGCGCTTCAATCTGGAACCGCGTGACCGCTACGGTCGCAGGTTCGAATCCTGCCTCGGGCATCGATGTGTGTGATGTCCTTAGGTTAGTTATGTTTAAGTAGTTCTAAGTTCTAGGGGACTGATGACCTCAGATGTTAAGTTCCATAGTGCTCAGAGCCATTTTGAACCAAAATCACGCAAAGTTGATTCACCATATAAAAGTTTCCCGTAAAATACATTTTTGTGCAAATAGCTGGTATTATCGCCTTTTGATCTCGTTGAATTAGAAAAATCACCGTTACAATTTTGATTAATGCCACGTTGTAAGAGAATGTCGATTGATGATTCATTGACACACCATTCTGCAGGATCATCACTAACGAGGTTATTTCTTTTTGTAATGTCTCACTCGACACTTCGTTTTTCAAGAAACTCGAAATTTGGAACAATTTGATTTTCTTAATTTTTAACTTTTGTTAAAATGCCAGAAATACGATCCGTACTACTTGATCGCGAAGTCGAACCAGCAACATTTTTTGCGAAAAATTAATCTATTCTGCCAAGCGTTTTTAGAACATTGGCTTCTCGTTCCCACCTTTCCTTCGATAATTTCCGAAATGCCATCCCACTTAACTTTGCACGTTTGCTTTTTTCACTGTTATTCACGTTAAGGCACTTACAAAATTGCCAACCAACAGTCAAAACAAAATAAAAAAATTGTTAAAGGAAAGAAAGAAAGACTGTATCCAGTGCTAATTCCTGACTACATGTTTTCAGTGCGTGGGAAATCTGGAGAAGGTGCTGGCTAGGACAACAGTCGAAAAATCTCTGTATCGAGGTGGGTCAGGACGTATCAGGCAGTATGCGGTCTTGTCATTTTGTCGAAATATAGCTTCACGGAGATCTCCACGATAGGGTACAACCATCACCCAGAATGCAACGTCTGCTGTCTAGATTATAAGCTACGCTGACCAGAGGTGATCCTGCTGCATACCCGATGCCACACCAGGTACTCGGCTGACGAATGCAATCTGCAACGCTCATTTTCCTCGCTGCCTCCACACAGGGATACGTCAATAGCGACGCTGTACGTAGGACTGGGATTCGTCTGAAAGGACGACGTGGTGCAGCTATCGTGTCCAGTGTGGTCGTTTTCTAGTGCACCACTATCAACATGCCTATCTGTGCTGCGACGTGAAGGGAAGCCATAATAACAGTTCCCCTGATGGACAGTCTATTGTGTTCCGCACTGTCTTATTTCAGACAAGCAGATTTTCTAATTCGAAGTTTGTTCAATCCTGGTCGGCCAAACGAACAATGTGTGTACCCCCTCGGGCACTAGTTGTACAGGGCCAATCAGGTCCTGCATGACGGTGAGTGTTCATTGTATTATGCTTGGTGATTAGGCATTGGCAACGTTTGGTGAGCTTCCTAATTCCCATAAGAAATGCCGGTATTACACTCTCAAATTTCTTTGTCAAACATTTGATCAAAAAATGTGATCGAATGTTCGTCAAATATATTTGACAAAGATCTTTGATGTGGCGCTAAAAGGGTTATTACACTGTCATCATATTTTTCGTCAAAGTTCAGTATGGCTGACAACAACAACTTGTTATTAACCATAGCAGTTGCATGTACCACAACTGCACTGTGTCCATATGTGGAAGAGAAGCGGGGGAAAAAAGGAAATGTACCTGGGTGAAGCCGTGGGTTTTACGACGACATGATAAAAGCATTCAACAAAACTTGTTACGTGAACTTATTGTGGAGCACGTCAGGTCGTACATCAATTACTTAAGAATGGATGAGCATACATTTCTGTATGTGCTCAGTGAAGCGTATCCTCATATCACAAAGCACAATACCCACTTAAGAACTGCTATATGTGCAGGAAACAGGCTCACCATAACACTCCGATTCCTTGTTGCAGGAGAGAGAGGGTTACGTTAGGTTAGGTCAGGTCAGGTCAGGTCAGGTCTCCAATCTTCTTAATCTAATATCGTATTCAGGGTACCTCATCAGCTTCATACATCTCTATTAATTATGTAGTTCTTGGTACACACCAATTGTATTTACCAGCAATGTTTATAAAAACACTACAGATGACAGAACGCTGCAGATTGTTGAAGAAAGATAACTTGTATGTGGTAACAAGTTACATTGCAGTGAACAGAAGACAAGCGACTTCTTTGATCAAATCTACAACGAGGCCCTAGATTTTATAAAATATTTGACGACATTTGACAGTGTTCCCTATTACACAATTCCTTTGACAAAGATATTTGACAAAGACATTGGACAGAGAAATTTGATAGTGTAATACCGGCCTAAGCTCCAGGGCTGCCTCATCACGTGGCGCGATAGCAGCGCTCCCAGTGCATAAAGTCAGAACTATACCATCCGTGACGTTGAAATGTTTTTCGGGTAGCGGACCAATATGAATGGCACCGCTTTCCCGGTACGTTACGCCAGCAAATTCTCTCTCAAAACGCGCGTTCTTGGTAGTACATTCAGATCTTTACTTCTTTTTCGCGTCGTGAACATCGTTCCTTTGCTTACGACGTTTTAAAATAGCTGTCTTAAACGCCGTTAGTGAAGAAGCAATGTTTACGATGCGCCAGGCATGTTAAAACGTCATCTTGAGAAATATACGCCTATAAAAATTACTAGTTACAGCTAATTCATTGTAAATTACCCTCAATTTCAACAGCGGCGATGTCCAATATGTCCACGGTCTCTCTTCCACGAATTTCTTCTGCGGAATGGATTGAAATCAATAGCGGCTCGGATCCTGCCCGCGGGCCGCCGACTGTCCACCTGTGTTGCTCAGAATGACGGGTAGTACCGTGTCGCTAAATGACCCCTACGTCGCCGGACGTGGAGTTGGAAGCTGTCCCTGTTGCCCCGGCGGCACGCGAGCGCGGCCATTGTTCGCAGGCAGGCGTGTAATGGCGCCGCAGCTGCGGCTGTGCCTGGCCGCCACTCCCGTTCACCTTGGCGAGCCGGCACCGAGCAGGCGCCGATTCGCCGCCACCTGTCTGCCCGCGGCTCCGTATACTCGCTGCGGTCCCTGCTCGACGTTTCATCCTCCAGCATTACTTACACGCGCTCTCGGAACCCGAGTAGCCAGCCCACAGCGTATTCTTATACCCACCACACAATTTTACTGAGAAAAGTTCTTCATCGAGTTATTAGAGCTGTGCACGGACGTCGAAAACATTTTATTGAGCCGGCAGGTAACATCATCTTCGGTCTGTCGAAACTACACTACTGGCCATTAAAATTGCTACACCAAGAATAAATGCAGATCACAAACGGGTATTCATTGGACAAATATATTATTCTAGAACTGACATGTGATTACATTTTCACGCAATTTGGGTGCATAGATCCTGAGAAATCAGTACCCAGAACAACCACCTCTGGCCGTAATAACGGCCTTGATCCTCGTGGGCATTGAGTCAAATAGAGCTTGAATGGCGTGTACAGGTACAGCTGCCCATGCAGCTTCAACGCGATACCAGAGTTCATCAAGAGCAGTGGCTGACGTATTGCGACGAGCCAGTTGCTCGGCCACCATTGACCAGATGTTTTCAATTGGTGAGAGATCTGGAGAATGTGCTGGCCAGGGCAGCAGTCGAACATTTTCTGTATCCAGAAAGGCCCGTACAGGACCTGCAACATGCGGTCGTGCATTATCCTGCAGAAGTGTAGGGTTTTGCCGGGATCGAATGAAGGATAGAGCCACGGGTCGTAACACATCTGAAATGTAACGTCCACCGTTCAAAGTGCAGTCAATGGGAACAAGAGGTGACCGGGACGTGTAACCAATGGCACAACATAAAATTACGCCGGCCGATACGCCAGTATGGAGATGACGCATACACGCTTCCAACGTGCGTTCACCGCGATGTCGCCAAACACGGATGCGACCATCATCATGCTGTAAACAGAACCTGGATTCATCCGAAAAATTGACGTTTTGCCAGTCGTGCATCCAGGTTCGTCGTTGAGTACACCATCGCAGGCGCTCCTGTCTGTAATGCAGCGTCAAGGGTAACCACAGCCATGGTCTCCGAGCTAATAGTCCATGCTGCTGCAAACGTCGTCGAACTGTTCGTGGAGATAGTTGTCGTCTTGCAAACGTCCCCATCTGTTGACTCAGGGATCGAGACGTAGCTGCACGATCCGTTACAGTCATGCGGATAAAATGCCTGTCATCTCGACTGCTAGTGATACGAGGCCGTTGGGATCCATCATGGCGTTCCGTATTACCCTCCTGAACCCACCGATTCCATATTCTGCTAACAGTCATTGGATCTCGACCAACGCGAGCAGCAATGTCGCGATACGATAAACCGCAATCGCGATGGGCTACAATCCGACCTTTATCAAAGTCGGAAACGTGATGGTACGCATTTCTCCTCCTTACACGAGGCATCACAGCAACGTTTCACCAGGCAACGCTGGCCAACTGCTGTTTGAGTATGAGAAATCGGTTGGAAACTTTCCTCAGTTCAGCACGTTGTAGGTGTCGCCACTGGCGCCAACCTTGTGTGAATGCTCTGAAAAGCTAATCATTGCATATCACAGCACCTTCTTCCTGTCGGTTAAATTTCGCGACTGTAGCACGTCATCTTCGCGGTGTAGCAATTTTAATGCCCAGTAGTATATGTAGCTCAGGGAAACAATGGATGCTGTGGACGCCCTTGTACAGGTCGGTAAGTAGCGGAAACTACGAATCGCCATGTGCCCGCATATCACCGATGCTGATGGCAGGCATCGAGAGGGACCATTCGAAAGTGTGACGATTTCAGACGAAAAACGTAATGGGGAAAGAGAAATGGGATTAAACACCCGGTCGACGGCAGTGTCACTGGAGACGAAGCACGATTTCGGACTGGAGAAGAATATAGTCTTTCTTTTCCTGCATCTACATACCGGTTGGTTATAATTAAACTTTCCCTTTTTAACACGTTACAATACGGAAACTAACTACCGTACGATGTCCAAAATTGGTAGCATTAATGTCAAGGACACTGGGAAGAGAAAGTACTATAAAATAAATTCAATTAATACACATTTAATGTGCTGCTAGTGTACATCATGCCATTACGTACTGGCACCATTAACGCTACAAAAGGGACTCAACATAGTGCCCATCAGTGTCTAGAGGAGTCTGGAAGTGCAGGGTTGCATTCTGCGCAGCAGAACGAAGCATGTCCGTAGGTATGCTGGCTTCAAATCAGCACATGTGTGAGTGTTCCCCTGGTAAAACGTGTCCTTCAGGTAGCCCCGCTACCAGAAATCACAGGGAGTGGGATCGGGTGATCGTGCGGGCGAAGCATTTGGAAACGATCGGCTGATAATTAAATCGTTTCCAAATGTTTTTCGGAGGAGGAGGTGAATTTCACGAGCGATGTGTTGTGGGACCCCATCTTGCACGAAAACTGTTGAGTTCAATGCGTCTCTCTCCTGTAGGGAGGGTACGACATGCTGGCGAAGAATATCGCAGTAACGCTGGCCAGTCACATTGCACGTCTTTGGTCCTTGATTGCCAACCTGTTCAAAAAAGAATGGGTCAATGACGAACGTAGTCGTGAAGCCACGGCATACGGCGACACGTTCACCATACAGAGGAACTCCATGCACAGTGACTGGAGGTGTAGATACCCACACCCAGCAATTCTGTCTGTTCGCCTCGGCCGTCAAAGTAGAATGAGCTTCGTCTGTCCGTAGGGTGGTCCAAGACCAGACCTGGCCAACTTCAATCCTTGACAGAAAGTGGAGAGCGACGTCAACACGTCATTACGCGCCCTGTGGTTGAAGCTGTTGTACAAAATTGATCTTGTACGGATATCATTTGAGAATGATTCGAAGCATCTTCCGTACAGTGGACCACGGGATGTTCAACTGTCGTGACACAGCACGCACACTGCCTGACGATCGGGAATTGCGCGCAGCGTTGTCTGCCGTAGCAACAGCAATTTCATCAACCACCCCAGTTCTCCAGATGATTGGAATTTCATCATGCTCCGCACAGCAGGTGGACAAGATGACCCTTCCGTAATCCTTCCAGCTGGTGGTACTCTCGAAGTTCAGCTGCAGCATTACTGTTGTTTTGATAATACAGCTTCATCAATAACGCCCTCTTCCTTTTATCCAAGCTCATGCTGACTCATCAAGTGCACTGGGTCTGGTCAGGTGTGTGAGAGTATGAATCACGTTGAGTGATCACGGTACCTGGTGGCCACAGTTGGAATGGACGGTGGTGCTGTGACGTATGGAGATCCTTCACCGCATACGCTGGTCATTAACGCTGCCACGTTTGTTACACGTACTATAAT
Organism: Schistocerca americana; assembly: GCF_021461395.2. NCBI lineage: Eukaryota > Metazoa > Arthropoda > Insecta > Orthoptera > Acrididae > Schistocerca > Schistocerca americana. Next base: position 248,423,851 of record NC_060130.1, on the reverse strand, counting down.
TAGTTTCCGTGTTACAACGTGTTAAATAGGCTAAATTTAGTCATAAGCACCTGGTACACTATGTGATCAAAAGTATCCGGACACCCTCAAAAACAAATGTTTTTCATATTAGGTGCACTGTGCTGCCACCTACTGCCAGGTACTCCATATCAGCGACCTCAGTAGTCATTAGACATCGTTAGAGAGCAGAATGGGGCGCTCCGCGGAACTCAAGGACTTTGAACGTGGTCAGGCAATTGGGTGTCACTTGTGTCATACGTCTGCATGCTAGATTTCCACACTCCTAAACATCCGTAGGTCCACTGTTTCCGATGTAATAGTGAAGTGGAAACGTGAAGGGACATGTACAGTACAAAAGCGTACAGGCCGACTTCGTCTGTTGACTGACACAGATCGCCAACAGTTGAAGAGGGTCGTAATGTGTAATAGGCAGACATCTATACAGATCATCACACAGGAATTCCAAACTGCATCAGGATCCATTGCAAGTACTATGACAGTTAGCTGGGAGGTGAGAAAACTTGGATTTTATACTCGAGCGGTAAATGCCAAACGACGACTCGCTTGGTGTAAGGAGCGAAAAACATCGGACGATTGAACAGTGGAAAAACGTTATGTGGAGTGACGAATCACGGTACACAATGTGGCGATTCGATGACACGGTGTGGGTATGGCGAATGTCCGGTGAACGTCGTCTGCCAGCGTGTGTTGTGCCAACAGTAAAATTCGGAGGCAGTGGCGTTACGGTGTGGTAGTGTTTTTCATGGAGGGGGGTTGCACCCCTTGTTGTTTTGCGTTAAACTGTCACAGCACAGGGCTACATTGATGTTGTAAGCACCCTCTTGCTTCCCACTGTTGAAGAGCAATTCTGAGATGGCGTTTGCATCATTCACCACGATCGAGCATCTGTTCATAATGCACAGCTTGTGGCGGAGTGGTTACACGACAATAATATCCCTGTAATGGACTGGCCCACACAGAGTCCTGACCTGAATCCTACAGATCACCTTTCGTATGTTTTGGAATGCCGAATTCGTTCCAGGCCTAACTGGCCGACGTCGATACCTCTCCTCAGTGCAGCACTCCGTGAAGAATGGGCTGCCATTCCCCAGGAAACCTTCCAGCACCTTATTGAACGTATGCGTGCGAGAGTGGAAGCTGTTATGAACGCTAAGGATGGGCCAACACCATATTGAATTCCAGCAGGTGTGGCCGAGTGGTTCTAGGCGCTTCAGTCCGGAGCCGCGCTGCTGTTACGGTCGCAGGTTCGAATCCTGCCTCGGGCATGGATGTGGGCGATGTCCTTAGGTTGGTTAGGTTTAAGTAGTTCTAAGTCTATGCGACTGATTACCTCAGATGTTCAGTTCCATAGTGCTTAGAGCCATTTGAACCTTTTTTTTTTTTTTTTTTTAATTCCAGCATTACCGATACAGTGTGGCACGAACCTTTAAGTCATTTTCAGCCACGTGTCGGATACTTTTGATCACATAGTGTACTTTACTCCACAAACCTCTGTGCAGTGCATATCGGAGTCTTTTGTTATTCCCTTTTCTGTGCCACTCACAAATGGAGCGAGGGAGAAAATGGCTTGCATGCCTCTGGTCGAGCTCTTACCTCCCTTATTTTGTTCTTGCGGGCATTACATGAGTCGGAGGCAGCAAGATCGTTCCGCAATCCGCCGAGAATGCTGCTCTTCTAAACTTCCTGAGTAGCGTTTGGAGAATGGATCAATACGTCGTATTCTACCCGCAGTTATTTCCCTCCAAGCTCACGGAACATTCCTGTTAGGCGTCGTCTTCCATCAGTGAACTGTTGCGTACGCAGTGACGACGCGAAGATATCGAACAGTTGCCACCGGGTGGACTCTCCTATATGAGAGCAAACGCGCGGGTCACCGCGCCACGTGTGATGCGACGAAGTGGACACGACCATTTGCTCTGATATCTTCGTCCGAAGTGGACGCTGTTTGAAGTTTGTGTTTCACGTTACAATGTCTGACATTTTGATCAGTGGTGTTCAAGAACGCTGTATATTGTGGGGCAAGAGAAATAAAAATGGTAATATACCTTTGAATCATACCATGAATGGGAGAAAGTTGCCAAAATAATTAGCAATACAAGTAAATACTTATAACAGATTATTAAGTCGTGTAGTTTATATTCTTCGTAGAGGATTCTGTCCGATACATAATTTAAAATTCTCCCTGAATTGCACGCTGCTCGCGATGAAGCATTTTATATCTCTGTAAATGGTCTTTTTGGTACATTTCGGTATATATCATGGAGAAATGCAACCTCTGCCTCATTTGTTGATTCGAGATCACATATGATGATATTTAATAAAGTTACAGCTTTCACAATATACACTGGTTTCGAGAGGTTTATGAAAAATTCTATAATGAGCTGTTATAGAACCAAACGAACATTCTGCCGCCCTTCTTGACCGAGGATAACTGATCCAGGGCTTAAGTGCTGCTGGAACGGCTCTCTGGAACGGCGTTTCTGCACATGCCAGTTTTTTTTTAATTCCCTACAATAGGCTGTCACCGAAGATTTAAAATAGTACTCATGAATTAATTCGCAACCTAACAATAATTTGCCACTGCACAAATACCAGTCAACGTGGCGCTGGGTGACCAGGGGTGATGCGAAGTGCAGGCGTGTGGTGCGAGGTACTATGTAACTAGAATAACATGTTAGTTACTAAAATATGTCAATCATAAAATTTAAGTTCCCGATAAATTCATTGTGAGCTTTTCTAAAACCTAGAAGTACAATTGTACACCCGAACGCTTCGCCGAGCAGATACACTGCTGCTCTCTGAACGTTAAGGCTGGCAGTAGTTGGAAAACATGACGTCATAGTCACGAAGACTACCGACTTCCTTCGGTACGTACAGAACAGAACTAGGTAGCAAAGTGACATTCTTATGGAGAAGGAGTGTGCTACTTGTTGCTTATATTAAATACTTTTTTATTTTGATTGTAAGACATTGTTTTATAAACCTGGATTTCACAACAACATTTTGTAAAAATAATGGAGTCCCATTTTAAGTTTTGTACCAAGTTTTCAAAAATCGAAACTTGTGATTTTTGTGACAGCTGGGAGTGGGGTTGGATGGTTGAAACTGTGCATTCTGGCGCCAAAAATTTTAGAAGTTAAGACCTTTTGGATGTACAAGACGACAATTATTGAACTATATCAGAATCGTCGTAGCTTCTGAATGGTTTCCGTTAGGACATCCAAACCACACGATTGGCAGCGGGGAATCATGGGAATTCGTATGGTTTGGTTTAGCGGCGAAAACTACTTTCATATGAACGGGTTCGTCAATAAGCAAAATTGGCGTATTTGAGGGACTGAGAATCCCCATTTCCGAATCGAAAAGTCTCTTCACTCTCGACGGGTGACTGTGTGGTATGCAATGTCCAGTCACGGAGTAATCGGTGCGATATTCCTTGATGAAGGTTCTGAAAGAAATTTCATCCCCATTATCCAAAGTGACCCTGATTTCAACAAGATATGGTTCATGCAAGTTGGAGCTCAATCCCATCGAAGCAGGAGTGTGTTAGATGTCCTGGAGGAGCACTTTGGGAATCGTATCCTGTCTCTGGGGGTACCTGGAGGCCACTAGCATGATCCCGATCGGCCGCCATATTCTCTTGATCTGAGTACATGCGACTCTCTTTTTGGGTCTATATTAAAGACAACGTGTACAGCAATAACCCCAAAACCATTGATGAGGTGAAAACAGCCATTCAGGTGGTCATTGACAGCGTCGATGTTACGACAGTTCAGTGTGTCTTGCAGAATTTCGCTATTCGTTTGCGCCACATCGTCGCCAATTATAGCAGCCATATCGAACATGTCATAACCTAAATCCGAATATCTATAGTGACCTTTGCATGTTGAATAAAGTGTGTGCACGCCGTAGTTTGTAACTGATCTACGTTTTCGTTTCATATAGTTCAATAATTGTCACCCTGTACCTTTAGCGTCTTGTATGGGGGAAATAGTGCAATTGGTTCAAATGGTTCTAAACACTATGGGACTTAACATCAGAAGTCATCAGTCCTCGAGACCTAGAACTACTTAAACCTAACTAACCTAAGGACATCACACACATCCATACCTGTGACAGGATTCGAACCTGTGACAGTAGCAGCAGCGTGGTTCCGAACTGATGCGCCTAGAACCGCTCGGCCACACCGGCCGGCTACTGGAATTCAACTGCGGAACAGGTTTTGTAGCGTCCAAGGCATAATAAAATGTTGCAGTAACAATCCAGTATACTTCTTCAATAGCAAGGATTGACATACAAAGCTGATATTCTCCATGAATACGCCTTTCCAAGTGTATAACAGTAGTTCCACTCCTTTATCGTAGACCATGTTTCGTCAGTATCTGATACTTGAGAGAGGAGTTCTTTTTATTAAAAATCGTCTGTCCATAATGGATGTAACGGCAGAATAACGCGGCTGCGCTGCACAAGTAGAACAGAGGAACTGCGGACCGGTGCTTCTGCGTTGTGTCGCTCGGCGCCCCACGAGGAATGCCTCGATCCCTCGAATATTCGCGGGGCCCGCGACGCGTCGCGTCGCGTTTGCATCAGAGCGCTCACGTAGGACGAGTTGTTACTCTCATAGTACTCGAGCCATGTGGCAACAAATCTAGCATTACGTCACTGAACAATCTTGGCATTAAAACATCTGTAGCTGTCACTTTACATTTAATTTATTCTCAACCAGTTTCAGTGTTCCATTACACCATCTTCAGGTGCTGGAGGTATAGTCTAGTGTAAACCAGAGATCTACGGACACCGGCTATTTAATATTGGCTCCTGTTATGACTGAAAACGATATAGAATTCCTCTCAATTTACTTTGGTTAAGGGGCCTGAAGATATGTGTGATGGAACACTGAAGCTTGTTGCGTAAATAAATTAAATGCAAAACTGACGCCTGCAGGTGTTTTAATTTTCATTTCATATTGAACAGTCGAAGTCCTTGTAACAACCCATTACAAGGATGCACATGCAAGGTCTGCTCAAATATTTCGGAAACTTGTCCACAAAATTTTTCTGCGCTTACCTTCTACTTCTTGTGAATGATCTCCTTCGAAACACTCTCCTTCACAATTGATACACCGCTTCCAACACTGTTTCCACTTCCGGAAGCAGTCTTGGTACGCCTCTTGCTGGATGGCGCGAAGCCCCGTCTGTGAATTTTATCTTACGTCGTCTACCGTTTAAAATCTCGTCCGTTCAACGTGGTTTTCACTTTGGAATTTAAAAAAATGTCCACATGGGCCAGGTCTGGAGAGTACGGAGGATGAGACGCACAGTGGTTTCGTTTTTTGTGCAATAGTCACACACCAGCAGCGATGAAAGCATGGGGGCGTTATCGTGATGCGAGAGGCATGAATTGTGTCTCCACATTTCAGGATTGATTAACAGTTTGTCCCCGTGGCACGAGTTCATGATGAACTAATCTTCCAAAGTCAAAGAAAACTATCAGCCTGCCTTTGACATTGGACCGGACTTGAGGTTTTTTGGTCTTTGAGAACCTTTCCCGACCAATTGTGAAGATTGAATATTGGTCTCAACGTATTAACCGTAGACTCACGTCTCATCACCAGTTATGATTCTCTTAAGGGACATCTCGTACTCATTTGCGCAATCCGAAAGCTCTTCACAGATTGCGAGGAGAAGGTTTTTCTGGTCTTAATTCACGAGCCGTGGGACGAACTTGGAGGCAACACGATGCATTCCAAGATACTGTGTCAGGATTTCATGACATGATCCAACTCAAATGTCACATTCTGCTGCAATCTCTCGGACAGTCCGTCTTCGATTGGCATGTACGATTTCGTTAACATTCCTGGCATGAGCGTCGTCGATAGACGTCGTAGGGCGTCCTGAACGAGGGTCATCTTTAGCTACCGCCCGGCCATTTTTAAGCCATGTGAATCATTCGTAACGCCGAGTACGGCTTAAGCACTCATCACCGTAGGCTTCCTGCATCACATGGCGTGTGTCTGTACAGGTTTCCTCGAGTTTCACGCAATATTTAATACAGACGCGTTGCTCCTCTAACTGTCCATCTCGAGATTCGCAAACTGTGTGACAGAACGTTCTTCTCAAAATAGCACTGAACAATAACTAACAGACATACAACAATAAAACTTCCGGCACTTAACATTAAATATAGGTATCTACAGGGATGCCAAGCGCATTTCGCTTCGACACACGATTGGCGCGAAATTACGAATGTCCCGAAATTTTTTGGTCGGACCTCGTACAAGAATTGTCTTTATATCTTCTTTGAATCTGACCTAGTAAAGATTCGTAACATATCAGTACTCAAAATATCTCACGCAAGCGCTCTTTACGTGGTCTCCTTTGAAGGTAAGTTACACTTTCTCAGTATTCTCCTATTAAGATATAGTCAACCATCCACCTACCTACAACTAACATGATGGGCTTGTTCCATTTTATGTCGTTTCGCAACGTAATGCCTAGATAACTGACGTGGCAGTGTCAAGTGGCATACCATAAACGCGACACTGCAACATTACAGGGACATTTCTCCTGTCCATCCGCTTTTATTTACGTTTAACCATATTTATATTAACCGAATCGATTAGGCATTGTATTCGAAGCTATCCTGAATCCGCTTGCAGTTACTCGACGATACTTTTCCATACACAACTGCGTTATCAGAAATCAGTCTCAGGTTGTTGTCCACCCTATTTACCATATTTACTGTTTAGGTACATTGAAAGCCTCGCACAATTACATATATTAACCTGTGAGTTCGTGAAAGACCATGACCTCTGTTCTGAAAGCTCTGAAAAATTACTACTTTATATGAAATCTATCTTCGTTTCAAGTTTCGTAGAAGCAAGGATTTCCTCTTAGCGCAACAGAATATTTAAAAGGGTGTTGAAAAAGAGTTGAACGACGACAGAGGTGAAAATATAGTCCTCATAACAGACATCACGCAGCAACTCACTATAAACTTGTTTTAATTACACCTTATAGGTGTAACTCAAGTTATGCAAATGGATTTGCGCTCTGTATCGTACGACACCTAATAATATGAAAAGTTCTTTGCTTGTGTGATAGCAAAATTTTAAAGCTACCGCCTCCGCAAGCCCGTGGCTGTTAGTTCCATAGCAACGCAAACTTACCTGGCTAGTTGAAAATTACATTTAAAACCAAGATTTTATACCTGCTGAAGACAGTTCGTTCTGTTTCGGCTTTAAATATAGTTAAAGCAAATGAAGAATGTTCGAGAACGAAGGCCTTAAAATTGCAACGAAGATCGGAGGAATGAAAAATAATTCTAGATTATATGAATACGTAGTATATAGTGGAGAGATTGAATTCAAAACATGACATTCAACGGGTCACGTGCCTTTACATGACCAAGACCATCCATGTACAAAAGGCAAAAAATTGCCATGTTTATTAGTATTAATGACCACAGTATTATTTGATGAGTGGGAAAGCAATGACATAAGCAATTTGCGAACTCAGATGACTCAGTAAAAACTGTATATTCATTCCCATGTGTTCTAATGAAGTGGTGAACTCGAGCGAAGACGTAACGTTGCCTACATTAAATACGACTGCGAAGTATGTTGCGTAAATAAATCTGATGTTCCTTGAAGTATAATTAGGCAAATGCAGCGCAAGGAAGCAAGCGCCGGCCGAGGTGGCCGAGCGGTTCTAGGCGCTACAGTCTGGAACCGCGCGACGGCTACGGTCGCAGGTTCGAATCCTGCCTCGGGCATGGATGTGTGTGATGTCCTTAGGTTAGTTAGGTTCAAGTAGTTCTAAGTTCTAGGGGACTGATGATCTCAGAGGTTTAAGTCCCAAGGAAGCAAGCCAGAAACCATGTTACCACAATCCAGAACGAAGTCGTTTCAATGTGTCCGTTTTATTACCACAAGACAAAGCGTCTACACTAACCATGTCAGCACAACTTCATAGCATCAGGCGAAGAAAGAGTGTGTGCCATGAGGCCTCGCGAACCGACTCTGCGGCTAATCCCTTGTATTGGTTAGCTCACCCCAAACTTTAGGTGACTTTCTGAGACATGCCTTACAGTTTCCACCCGAAGGTAATCTACCCCAACAGACGGATAACTGACTACAGCGTCTTTGAGACAGAAAGGGATTATCGACGGGTGCACGGATACACGGCATGAAAGGTGTGTAACATCAGAGGACTTTCAGTATGAAGAACCGAATTGACTCTACCACCCTTATGTATGCCAGTTCTCAGATTACCTGTCTCTGAAGAACACTCTCCATCCAGAATAATGTACTGAGCTCTATTACTCCAGGAGTTTTAGAGCCAGGCACATCTCTGTGAACCTGTTCTATATACTCGGACCTTTATTAAAAGTTTATAGTCTTTCAAAGTAACCATCCTGGCATTCGTCTTGCGTGATTTAAACTTGTGAGTCCCAACAAAACAAAACAAAAATAGTTCTCAAATTTTTCTCAGAACCGACCTTTATCAGCATAGTAAGCAAAGATTACAAGAAGAAATCGACAAAAAGTAAACCATTATTTTAAGACGTTAGTTTCGCAAAATTAACCTTTATTATCATAGTCAGCGACAAGTACAAGAAGTAATTGGGAAAATGTAAGCAATCAATTGTCTTAAGGTTGTGGTTTCACTTTGGAACCACTAGGACATAGAGTTTTCAACCACACATCATTTCATGAGATATATTTGAAAGCAATTTCGGATTTTTCCTAGACACCTTCACGAACCCTTAATGCCAAAAACAAATTATAGTCCCAAATAAAAGTAAAACTGGGCATAAAATTTTAGAATTTTGTCTCAGTAATACGTACTATTCCAGTGGTTTCATTTCGAAACAACTCAGAAACAGTAGCGCAAACTTTCACTTGAGGATCGCTTCAATATGATCACTATAAAAAAACCCACATGTCACAATCTCATACTGTCACATAGCACAATCCTCGCGCCGACTGCTGCTTTGAACGCTGTAACTAACTGCTATAAAGCACAACATTAACAGAAGTACCTCTGTCTGACACAAGATGTCTCTGTGTTGCAATAGCATCTGTGGTTTGATGCGAAAGGCACTCGTACTTAACATAGTAATAATAATAATAATAATAATAACCGTACAGTTAAAAGGAAGTCACGCTTGATCAACGTCCGCGTCATTTTCCATTTTTGACCAGACATAATGTCTGAGAAAAGAAAGAAATAATAATAATCCCAATACCACAACAGATAAATGCAGCCTTTGCAAACAACAAATAGAAACAGTAGATCACATCACAAGCGGATGTACAATACTAGCAAATACAGAATACACCAGAAGACATGACAATGTAGTAAAAATAGTACATCGACAACTTACCATACAACCTAAACTAATACAACAACACGTTCCCACATACAAGTACGCACCACAAAATGTACTGGAGAATGATGATTACAAATTATACTGGAACAGAACCATTATAACAGATAAAACAATACTACATAACAAATCTGACATCATACTCACCAATAAAAAGAAGTAATTAACACAACTAATCGGAATATCCATACCCAATACAACAAATATACAGAAGAAAACAGGAGAAAAAATTGAAAAATACATTCAACTGGCTGAGGAAGTCAAGGACATGTGGCATCAGGATAAAGTTGACATTATACCAATTATACTGTCAGCAAAAGGAGTCATACCACACAATATCCACCAGTCATCAATGCAATACATCTACATCCAAACGTATATATACAACTACAGAAATCTGTAATTATTGATACATGTTCAATTACCCGAAAGTTCCTAAATGCAATGTAACATATACCGTACAGTTAAAAGGAAGTCACGCTTGATCAAGGTCCGAAACACTTTCCATTTTTAACCAGACATAACGTCTGAGAAAGGAAAGAAATAATAATAATAATAATAATAATCCCAATACATATACCGTACAGTTAAAAGGAAGTCACGCTTGATCAAGGTCCGCGTCACCTTCCATTTTTAACCAGACATAACGTTTGAGACAAGAAAGAAATAATAATAATGTCGTGGTTTCAGGCAAGAATCACTGGTACTCAATGGGTTAAGGAAGCTTCGAGAACCTAGAACTGTACTGTCGGATGGGGGTGTGAACTGCCATCATCCTGAATACGAGTCCAATGTTTTACCGTTGCTTCTCTTCTCGTTTCCATCGGAGAAGAAAATGCTTCATTCAGGGATTCGCAAGGGGAGATTCATGGATACACAAGGGGAGATCTTCGAGAAACAGTATGACTTGGCAATTCCCTCTCCCGGAGGGAGTCCTCTAAAAATAAGGTAGCATGTAACAGAGTCACGACCGTGGTGTACAGCCGAAGGTTGGACCAAGATTTAGAATTCAGGATAAAATCAGACGAAGTGGAAATTCTCTGACGTAGTGACCAACTGACAACATAAAAACTTTGAGAATAGTTCTGTAGAGCAGGAATGCAATGTAATGTAATTAAGAAGGAAACAAATATGGCAGGACAGGATATCATAGTCACAAGGAAAAGACACAAGAAATTCTACAGCATATCGTTGAAGGAAGAAAATATAAAATAGATAAGAATGAGTTACGAATACGTTGTATAGACTCTTTAAGTATGATATAACAAGGAAGTAAAAAATGGCTACGCCACAAATTTACAAGTCCGGAAAAAGGATTGGGAAGTTCATGATCGCAGGAATAATCGATGGGGCCTGAAGGGTGGTTAAAAAGGACTTCAGGTAGTTAGAAGGGAAGAGGTTACCCTACGAGTTCCAGATATGCCGAAAATAAGGGCAGATAGATGGGTAGAGAGGCGGAGAACTGTTCCGAAGCGTAATAGGTAAGGAAGAAGAAACAAGGAAAGCTTATTCGGATGTTACTTTCTGTTTTCGATGAGTTAGAGGACAAGCTCAGAGAGGAATTATGTGGTGAAAGAAACCAGCCGAGTCGTCTTCAACGGAAATATCCAGGCATTCACCTTAATCGGTTTGGCGAACTACTGAAGCCTCAGTCGGGATAGTCTGATGAGGACTTGAACATAGGTCGTCCAGAATATGAGTAGAGTTGGCTAACCACTCGATAGGCGTTTCCAATCGCTGGTGTTGGTCTTCAGTCATTCATAAGAATCACACTCTTTTTGACTGCCAAATTCATTGACTAGGCATCTAATGTTTATTTTGCATTGATATTGTGGTGTAGTTGCGATATGAGGTACCAGAGCTCTATGAAGTTTAGCTGGAAGCATAGTGAAGTGCACCGTGGCAGAGAAACAGTGCTAAAATGGTGCAACACTATGTACAACGAAGCATGAACTGAAAACCTGTCCATTACCATTGCTTGTAGAACAAACACGCGAAGGCCAGTTCAAAATATCGCTCTCACATCACCACTGAAACTCTTTCATTGAAAAGGATTTCAATGTGAATTTCTATGTAAGTAAGAGTACTGTACGTCATTCTGACGCTTACTGTCAACCCAAATGTACAGAAATAATATTTATGTTAATTTAGTCGATAGCTTTTTTGTATGTATAAACATCACATGAAAATTTTGCATGCCTATTATACAGGATGTTAAAAACGCTATCCAATATTTCAGGGGATGATAGTGTGCATCAAAACAAGACAAAAATATGTTATGACTATGTATCGTACAAAGCATACATCCTGACGTATGAACACGTGTTCGTAGGAGGTTCTCTTGTGACGTCATCCATGGCAATGCATTGCTTGTCCTACTGCAGACGACTGCCAGATGATTAATGTTAATCACAATCCCTGGCATGGAATAATGCGACGTAGGAAGGCATGACGGACGTGTGGTAGCCAATATGAGCACCGTTGTTACACTGGCGCTCCGTGTTATACCAGGGTCAACAGCGTGTTGAGATACTGCCGAGCACTATCGATGCAAACATGAGTTGGCTCAGTGGTCTGCAGTGAGCTGTTCCGTTTACATTGTGTGATTATACTGTAGTAATGTTACATCTGTTTACTTTTGCGTACATTTCTCCTAACTCCGGGTGCTTACCGTGATGTTTGCTCTACTTATAGGTCAGGTTTGAAGTACATGTTATTGTGAAGTTTGTGGTGCGTTACAACACGTGTTCCGTCCTGCAGATATTCTGACACAGTCTATCAATGACTCCCTTTTACCCCACAAGGGAAATGGCAGTCATGATTTACTGCTACGGTTTAGCTGATGGATTAATCTGAGAGCCCGTAACCTGTACACTGAACGATTTCCGGCACACAGGGTACCATCTGTTAAGCTGTTCAATCGATTGTTTAGCGTCTTTGGCAAACAGGCTCCGTAGCACCCAACAAGCTAGTCAGTGGAAGGCCTCGTTCAGTTCGCACGCCTGAAATGGAGGAACGTGTTGTAGGTGCAGTGGACGAGAATCCTGGAATCCGTGTGCGACAAATAGCAGCAGCTGAAGATGTCATCCTCTGGTCTGGGCTGGGCGATACTTCATGAGCAGTCGTATCCGTATCATGTTCAGCGCGTCCACACCATTAGGGCACACGACCATCCTACCAGAGTGCAACTCTGCCTATGGTTATTGCGGCAGCGTGGTGCAGATCCACAATTTGCCTCCAAGATTTTGGTTGCTGATGAGACAAGATTTACACGAGATGGCATTGTAAATTTCCATGATCAGTATATGTGGGCCCATGAAAATCCCCATGCGATTTAAGAAACAAGGCATCAAGATCTATTCTCAGTCAATGTGCGTGTAGATGTTCTTGGTGATAGATTACTAGGACCGTACTTGCTACGGCAGAGATTAGCTGGGGCTCGTTATCACCGCTTCCTTAAAAACCTGTCTAGCTAAAGGATGTACATGACAGGACAGACTATTCCCAAACCTTGTCCTGCTCGTCCTCTGGACCTATATCCACTAGAATTCTGGTTATGGGGACACGTGCAGCAATTGGTCTATTCCACTCCAATAAACGATGTGCAGACACTACAGAACCGTGTCTTCCGTGCATCTCAGCACATTTAGAACCAACCATGGCGATTTCAAGACGCGTGTGGGTCCTTTCACCGAAGGGCAGAGGCATGCACTGAGATGAATGGACATCATGTTGAGTACTCTCTCTGAACAAGTGGTCATATGTCAGAATGTATGTTTTTTTAGGACCCATGGCCATATTACTTTTTTTTCTTATTTTGATGCTAAATCATCCCCTGAAGTATTGGATAGTTTTTTTAACACCGTGTATACATTGTAACCACTCATGAGAAGGAAGGATGTGACACCCCGGGAAAAAGGCCTTCAAACAATGTGAAAGAGATAGAAATAGCTAACTACTGGGATATGGCACGTAAAATCTTGAATTTTTGCAGCGTTTTTGGATTCTAGTTGTGCCTCGACGCACACAACCGACGAACCTTTAATCCGGCGTGACTTCTACGCGATTAGCTGGTTTCCAGCCGCTACAGAATGCCATGTACGACCCAGACAAGCATTTCAGTCAAGCGGAAGTGACGCTAGTAGACAGCTGTGAGCCGTGCGCACCAAATACGAGTCAAGCGATCCCAGAGCCGAACAAACGACGACCATTGCTACACTGTGGCCACTATTTATAAGTTGGCACAGTGGACAGGCCTTGAAAAACTGAACACAGATCAATCGAGAAAACAGAAAGAAGTTGTGTGGAACTATGAAAAAAATAAGCAAAATATACAAACTGAGTAGTCCATTGCGCAAGATAGGCAACATCAAGGGTAATTTAAGCTCTAGAGCGCCGTGGTCCCGTGGTTAGCGTGAGCAGCTGCGGAGCGAGAGATCCTTGGTTCAAGTCTTCCCATGTGAGAAAACTTAAATTTTTTATTTTCAGACAATTATTATCTGCCCGTCCGTCCGTTCGATGCGAGGTAACTGCGCCGTAGTATGGAGACGCTACACCTAAACAAACATATGTTTTGACAAAGCACAGGGAAAACTGTGCGACTGTGAAACTGTTGCATTCATTTGTTGCAGTTTATGTGACAAACTCTTATGTTTTCATCACTTTTTTGGGAGTGATTATCACATCCACATGAAAACCTAAATCGGGCAAGGTAGAAAAATCTTTTTACCCATTCGCCAAGTGTACAAGTTAGGTGGGTCGACAACATATTCCTGTCATGTGTCGCACATGCCGTCACCAGTGTCGTATAGAATATATCAGACGTGTTTTCCTGTGGAGGAATCGGTGGCCCTATGACCTTGCTATCAAACATGCCCATTGGAGAGGCACGTCCTTTCGTCTACTAATCGCACGGTTTTGCAGTGCGGTCGCAAAACACAGACACTAAACTTATTACAGTGAACAGAGACGTCAATGAACGAACGGACAGGTCATAACTTTGCGAAAATAAAGAAAGTTAACTTTTCACTCGAGGGAAGACTTGAACCGAGGACCTCTCACTCCGCAGTTACACTAACCACGGGACCACGGCGCTCCTGAGCTCATATTGTCCTTGTTATTACCTATCTTGCGCATGGACTACTCAGTTTGTATATTCTGCTTATTTTCTTCATAGTTCCACACAACTTCTTCCTGTTTTCTCGATTGATCTGTGTTCATTTTTTCAAGGCCTATCGACTGTGCCAACTTATAACTAAATCTGAGGGAGGTGCGATAGGGAGGTTCCCTTGTCTCAAACAGGACATTCGCGAGCCGCCACGCACATCGACTCTTATCAGCTTGTCGCCCATTTTGCGACTGCGCGTGATGCTCTAGCAGTGTCTACACGGTCAGCAGTGGAACCGCGAATGCATACAGTGGCGTACTGATTGGCAATTACGCTTCATCCTGACGATACACACTGATTTCCTGTGTGCATAGCGAGTTCGCGGTGAACTATACCTACGCGAGATTTTGCAGCCGTCTTCATGAGGCAATAAGTAGTAACATTATATGTGTATCTCGACTGTTGAAGGCTTATCAGTTTCCTCGAGGCTCTGATTCGGCCTGTGTGACAGGGATCAATGATTAAGTACTGTACACTACTTCCAGAGATGTTAAGTGGAATCTCTTGCTGTTACTTCACTTTAAGCTATTAAAGGAAAACATTGGAGCTATGCCTCTTATTCATACAGCAAAAAATACGTTTTAAATTTACATTCTTTGTGACAGTGTTCAAAAAAATAATGAACACACTTTTAGTAATATACTATGTGGCCCACCCGGTTGGCCGTGAGGTCTAACGCACGGCTTTCCGACCGGGAAGGAGCGCCTGGTCCCCGGCACGAATCCGCCCGGCAGATTTGTGTCGAGGTCCGGTGAACCGGCCAGTCTGTGGATGGTTTTTAGGCGGTTTTCCATCTGCCTGGGCGAATGCGGGCTGGTTCCCCTTATTCCGCCTCAGTTACACTATGTCGGCGATTGCTGCACAAACTAGTTCTCCACGTACGCGTACACCACCATTACTCTACCACGCAAACATAGGGGTTACACTCGTCTGGTGTGAGACGTTCCCTGGGGGGTCCACCGAGGGCCGAACCGCACAATAACCCTGGGTTCGGTATGGGGCGGTGGAGGGGTGCAGTGGACTGCGGTAGTCGTCTTGGGGTTGTTGACCACTGCGGCTGCGGCGGGGACGGAGTCTCTCCGTCGTTTCTAGGTCCCCGGTTAACATACAATACAATACAGTACTCTATGTTATCAGAAGTATCTGGACACGTGGCTGAAAATGATTCACAAGTTCGTGACGCCCTCCATCCGTAATGCTGGAATTAAATATGCTGTTGGCCCATCTTTAGCCTTGACGACAGCTTCCACTCTAGCATGGCATACGTTTGACCAGGTGCTGGAAGGTTTCTTGCGGAATGGCAGCTCATTTTTCACGGAGTGCTGCACTGAGGAGAGGTATCGATTTCTGTCGGAAAGACCTGGCACGAAGTCGGCGTTCCGGAACGTCCCAAAGCTTTTCCACACGATTCAGTTCAGGACTCAGTGCAGGCCAATCCATGACAGGGATGTTATTGTCATGTAACCACTCCGCCACAGGCCGTGCATTATGAACAGATGCTCGACCGTGTTGAAAGATGCAATGGGCATCCCCGAATTGATTTTCAACTATGGGAAGCAAGAAGGTGCTTAAAACATCAATGTAGGCCTGTGCTGTGACAGTGCCACACAAAACAACAAGGGATGCAAGCCCCCATTCATGAAAAACACGACCACACCATAACACCACCGCCTCCGAATTTTACTGTTTGCACTACACACACTGGCGGATGTTTCACTGGCATTCGCCATATCCACAGCCTGTCATCGGATCGCCACATTGTGTACCGTGATTCGCCACTCCATACAATGTTTTCCACTGCTCAATCGTCCAATGTTTACGCTCCTTACACCAAGCGAGGTGTCGTTTGGCATTACCTGTGTGATTTCGTGGCTTATGAGCAGCCGCTCGACCTTGAAATCCAAGTTTTCTCACTACCCGCCTAACTGCCATAGTACTTGCAGTGGATCCTGGTGCCGTCTGGAATTCCTGTGTAATGGTCTGGATAGATGTCTGCCTATTACACATTACGACCCTCTTCAACTGTCGGCGGTCTCTGTCAGTCAACAGACGAGGTTGCTTGTACGCTTTTGTGCTGTACGTACCCCTTCACGTTTCCACTTCACTATCACATCGGAAACAGTGAACCCAGGGATGTTCAGGAGCGCGAAAATCTCGCGTACACATGTACGATGCAAGTGACACCCAATCACCTGACCACGTTCGAAGTCCGTGAGTTCCGCGGAGCGCGCTATTCTACTCTGTCACGATGTCTAAAGACTACTGAGATCACTGATATGGAGTACCTGGCAGTAGGTGGCAGCACGATGCACATAATATGAAGAACGTATGTTTTTGGGGGTTCCACAGCAAATATCGGTTCACGATGAGGTCAATAGAGACGAAGTAAGAACTCGGATCGGATAAGGGACGATGGAGAAGGAAATTGGCCATACCCTTTCAAAGGAACCATTCCGTGTTTGGCCTTAAGAAATTTAGTGAAATCATAGCAAACTTAATTTTCAATGGCTGGAGGTTGATCTGAGCCACCGTCCTCCCAAATACGTTTTCAGTGGCTTAACAAGTGCGCCACATCGCTCGGTGTGTTCCAAATAAAATCAATCCTATGTCGACAGTGCTATTGCGAACAACGTTACATTCAAGAATTACAGCTCAGTTTCAAAAGGTGAGAGGAAACTTAAGGAAATAAAAATAATTACTGCTGATGACGCCAGAGGTCAGATCAAATGTCCAAAGTGCCAGAATTCTAAATTCTCGACACCTACTGTATGTTCAACCCCTCACTTAGGAGAGAATAAAGATTAGGGCTTAGTGTCCGGATGAAGACAACGATATCAGAGACTAAGCACAAGCTCGGACTGCAGGGGGATGAAGAAGGAAATTGGATGAACCATTGTCCCGGCATTTGCCTGCAACGGTTAGGGGAAGCCACACATTTTTTGACAGCTGTAATATGCGATTTCTTATTAACTTTTTCGAATTTGCCTCAGTTCCAAGCATCCTTCGCTCTTCCATTTGATTGTCTTACTTTAACCAGTAAAAGACTCCTCTTTTCCTAATTTCCAGGTCCAGTGGGCACATTCCTAGAATTACTATGTATCATTAGGGGTAGCGCGGTAGACACCTGTTAATCTTACAAGGGGAGGCCGCCAATTGTGAAATTCAGATTCGATTCATACTGCGCATAATTAAAGCTCATGGCCAGAGGTGTAATGTGGCAAAGCACCAAGATGCACTTCTCAGCCGTTGTCGAGAAAATCGACAGTTAAAAGAAACCGTTATGGTGAAATACTCTCTATGATCAATAATTTTCTACAGCGTCGTGGCGCAGCAGTAAGCGCTCGGGTTAGTAATCCGAAGGTCGCCGGATCGAATCTCGCGCCATGCAGTTTTTTTTATTATTAGTTTTTTGTAATCTATTAATAAATTGCTTATGCATGTTGGTGAAGGCGGATTGCTCTCCAATTGTACCGCCTCCATTTTTCCGTTTGTTTAACAGGGTGTACCAAAGCTCTCCCGTCCGCACTGATTTTCGACGATGTTATAAGTTGCGCTAGGGACCGCATCTACCTTCTTTCGAAGTTAGCAGGCAACTACGCTGTTATGCGGCGGCTCGTTTTGGCCCATTCAGTATCTGTCCTTCAAGTGTATCGAGCGAGTAACGGAGTTTATATTTCATACCTGCCACAGCAAATTTGTGTTCGTGGGGTCTCTATCCTAATTCGAACGTTTGACTTACGCTATACGTATTCGTTTCGGAATATCGTTTCTACGTCTTCCGTTAACTATACGTGGTTAACATTATGAAGACAATTAATAACATTTGTGAAATACAACTTTGTTCGCGGAAAACATAATGATGTTCGAAGTCGCCAGTTTTTCCACGACAAACGACTTTCAATTATATGCATAATTGTTGCAACTGATTGCCGGGAATTTTTATATATATTTGAATTACAAAAAACAAATACTAAAAAAAAAAAGGTTGCATGGCGCGTGATTCAATCCGGCGACCTGCGGATTACGAACCCGAGCGCTTACCGCTGCACCACGGAGAACAGTAGAAAACTAATAATCGTAGAGAGTATTTCACCCCAACGGTTTCTTTCAACTGTCGATTTTCTCGACAACGGCTGAGAAGTGCATCTTGGTGCTTTGCCACATTACACCTCTGGCCATGAGCTTTTATTATGCGCAGTATGAATCGAATCTGAATTTCACAATTGGCGGCCTCCCCTTGTTAGCAGCACTCCTCTTTGAACACTTGTCAGTAATGAGGCTGGCTTCACCAGCTACAGTCTACACTCGTATCGTATCCCGCGACTAATGCTAATATAGATTGGTGATATGCTCTGATTGTTTTCAAGGGAAGCCGAAATTGTCTTTTTGCAACGGTCATATTTTTATTTATCAAGTTTGTACCTTTTTTGCCTGCTTCCTCTAAATGCTGTGCAAAGTTACGACGTTTGTCCAAAATTACCGCTAGATATCTCGCTACTACGATTCTCCTAATCGTCACATTATTTAATTTTATTTTAGGGTGTCTTGCTAGGTTCCTTTTCAGCAGGAGGTATGTTATTTTGTGAGGTGCTAGTGACAATTTAGCACTTCGAAACGTGCCCTCAAGTTCGTTGTTCTCTGTAAATCCTGTGGATTCACCACTTAACAACGAACAGCACGTTACCTACAAATTCTACTAGTCCGCTTATGTTACTGCTGTTATGTGACTTCCGTAGTATGGACTCCAGTACAACATCTCAAAACTCTGGACCTCACACTGACCCATGCAGACAGTCTTTTGATACTGCCTTCGTTTGTTTCTTTCCTGGGCCTGTTAAATAAGCATGTCGCTTGTGACAATAATCTCTCGGACTGTTGTATAGTGCTTTTCGACAGTCCAAGTTTCTAAGGCGACCCACAGAAAGACGGCCACGGTAAGTTTCAAAATGCGACAGCAATATCGATCATCATCGCAATGGCGGCCACAGAGTGAGTATCTGTCATTAGCGAAATCACCTTATTAATTGTGTCTTCAGTTGACTTGCCTCTTCTAAATCCGTACTGGTGAGGCGGCATCCCGTGTGACGGTCTATGATATTGTAATCTCTTGTGTAGTAGTTTTTCAAATATCTTACCATGAACGTTCAAAAGACGAACTAGTCTGTAGGATTTGGGTATCAGCGGATCCTTGTTTTGCCCTTTACTAATTATTACCACTTCAGCGTTCTTCCACGGTGCGGGGGCCGTTCACTGCATGAGACACTCGTTGCCCAGTTCGCACAAGTAACTATGTAATTTGTCACGTAAGACATTTATTACTTCGGCAGGGATCCCATCCGGTCCAGAAGATTTTTTCTTTTTCAGTCTTACAATTATTTGCTTAATTTCTTCTTGTGGGAAGTGGTACACAAGTTTATTGTTTCTACAGTATAGTTTTCCCGCAAAATTTTTCGTAACCTACGCTGGTCTTCTGTCTTGCCTTCTTCTCCTTCGTTAGGAACTGGAAGAAAGAGTCCGTAGGTGTAGGTATGTTAAACAAAATTTTTAAGGAAGAGTTATGGAAAACAAAAATGGAACGATGGAAGCAATTCGTAGAGATATTTAGTTTTCTCAAACTAGGAAACGATCCGTGGGTTATATCATGCAAACCAGTCTGCGAGAAAATACGATCACCAACAGTCTTAGCCATGCTCAAAAGGGATAATGGGACTGTAACAGCAAGTTGGGAAGAGTCATTTGCCCTGACAATGGTAAACACTAGTTCCCATTAGTAAATGCGCGGTTCCTTAATTGCAAGAACAGGCACACTCGACATCTGTCGATTACAGCGCCATCTATTACGAATATAAAATAATAGTTTGAGTAAACCGTGCGTATTTTTTGGCGTACAATCCGAATACGAAATAAACATTAGGGGTTCTCATGTGAAAATACAAAGCTGAGCCACCCATTTTACTATATTAACTTTTCACTTATAGCGTTTTTTCCGTAAGATACGTTGTTTTCAAGATATTTAGTTTTCTCAAATTAAAATATATATATATATATATATATATATATATATATATATATATATATATATATATATATATATGTGTGTGTGTGTGTGTGTGTGTGTGTTAAATTACTGTACACCTGACAGCATAAAAAATGACGCTGGCTGAAATTTGATTGTCCGCCATGTTACGCAGAAGCCAATCACATTACAGAGAGTGCAGTACCGCTAAGCAACGTGAAGGATACTTTTAACTCTTATTGTAACTGAATGAGTTCACGTGGCCACTGGTACCCATTTTTCTGCAGTAACTGAATTTATGAAAACCAAATTCATTTCCCCTTTGAAAAAAAAAAAGAATAGCTTCGACATTGAAAATGAGTTTCTTACATTAACAACGTACAAATAAAATCAGGAGAGAGAGCAAAATTGAATTTCGTACTAATACATAAAACTAATTACAAAACTGTACACGAATGGCACCGCACAAGGGCCACCATGCATATTGAGGAAATTTGAGGCAATTCTTCCCAAATTCTCTTAGAAGGAATCATCGCCCGAACAACTTTTTGTCAGCCTCAAGCGGGTCGAATTCCGCAGTCTCTGCTCTGACGGAGCTTGCGCTTCGCAGGTGCGGTTGGCGGTTGGAAACTTCCGCTCGAATAGACCTTTTGAAGCATCGGAAACATTTAAAATAACTTTGTCCCTCTGGATATTATTGCTGGCTCTTCAGATTTCGAAGAGCAAAGCGGGAGTTGTGTAATAATGCTGATGAGTGAGTTTTGTGGACTGGAACCTGTGGTAAGACGATCATATTAGGGCAGCGTTAACTGACGCGCATCCTAATAATGTTCACCATACGATTATACTTAGTCGGCCAATTCGAATGTAACTCTTAACAGACGTTCGCAGCGGCGTTGGAATTTTCTCAGCTGGCTTAACAATTCTTTTCATACTCATGAAGAGATACCTTAATACCTTAAGATTTATAATTAATTCACTGTCAAGAGATTCACTTACACGAGGGAAACTACTGTCTGTCCTCCAGTTAGTGACATGTGTCACTAAATTCGGTTGACCGATCAACATCTTGGAAGAAATGGCAACTTCCCTTAACTACACTGGGGCTTTGTTTCTTCTTAGGTTCCACATATTAGAAATAATAAAATTTCGCTGTATCACGTGTTACTCTAATCATTACTTACTTGTTGGTTCCGGTAATTAGTGGAAGGGTGCATTAATACCTGTATTCCTGGACTGATGACCTCAGAAGTTAAGTCCCATAGTGCTCAGAGCCATTGAACCATTGGATACCTGTATTCCATTACCTAATTCACATCAACTATCGTATTTGTAAGGAAACTGTAAGTTCTTTAATAGGAATTTTACCTTCATAACGTTATATATTTAAGGAATACCATTCCCTTAATTGAATGCCTTCGAAAGCAGAAGAACCATGTGCCCAATGTCTTCACGCTTCAGTTCGTGGCGGTGATCTGTATTTTCTACAGATGAATCAATGTAAAGGTAATAAAATGCGGAAAAATATTAAAGCACACTTCCATAAAATACAGGATTTTACAGTGCTGTGGTTTGTTTGCATTGAGATTCGTAAGCCTTTCGCATTTATTTATCAATATGATTTCTCTCTACAGTATAATTCCGTCAGTAAAACGTTGAACAGTCTATTAAAACCCGTGAAACCTGAAGATGGAAGGTTTGCTCTAAAATACGTACAATAAAAATCGAAATACACAGAGCTGACGCACTTTTACTAACGAAATAGGTTACATTTATCGTCTCAGGTACTTCATTTCAGTTCACTGACGCGTTAAGTGCCATATAATGTGTACGGCTAGTTACGATGTATATGTATGCTGGAGTATGTGAAAAAGACTTGTATACACACTTTTACTTTGTTCACAAACTATTCACTGCTTATCCTATCCAATACTTAGCGTGAATTTGCTGCTTCTCATTCCGTGTCGTAAGTGGGGTGTAGTTTTTGTCTCAAGTTTCCTGCTCATTAATACTAATGTAACACCCATATGTTTAGTGAACGTGTAAAGTAAAATTTTCACATATTATGTAAAAAATATTTTGAGTGGAGCCAAACTTTAAATACAGACTAACTTCCTAACGCTGTACTAACTCACTTGTTAGGAAGTAGTTCAGCTTGGCGTAATGAATCCAGCATTTTAATGCGGCGTCACGTTCTTCATTTTAAACACGTGCCGCTCAATAGCACGACCTGTTACGGAGGTCACTCCTGTTATCCTAGCACCTTACTGGTGAGGAAGCGAAGAATAAATAACCAGCCACTACAAAAATAATGGACAGTAGCCACATCATGAAACCAAATAAATGTGGAGTTACAGAAACAGCACCTCTATTTACTCACTGAAATAAAACAAATCTCGAATTATCGCTCTCTTCACTAGCTGTTTTAAGATGCCAATCGATGATGATGATTATTATTATTATTATTATTATTGTGGTTATTATTATTGTTGTCGTGTGGTGCATAGTAAATATGCTTTGGAAACGAAACAGCTTTGACCAAAGACAATTCTCTTTTTTTTTTTTTTTTTTCCTTCACGAATACAGGTTTTACTGAATTCTTATCTTCATAGTTGGTTCCCTATATTTTCTGTCGAGTAACAGGTAAAAATTTGCATGATTATACGTATGCTTATGGGATTGTTGTCATTATATTCCGAACATTTTAAGAACGTACACGGATGAGCTGAAACATTCTGACCCCTTGCAGAACAGCTTGTTGCTCCACACTGGGAACGCAATACAGAAGCATTTCTTCGCGCCACGGGTTCAACTAATCTTTAGTTAGTCTCCCGAGTTACGTCATGGCAGATGTCTACGCACAAGGCAGACAACTGATGCAAATTACGGACAAGTGATTCCTTGTAACACGGATATTCATCCTGCCAAAAGGGGTCATCGCCGTCGGTAAAGGCATCAACCATGAAGGAATGCGATTCGTCCGTCATGATGTTCATGTAATCCATAGCAGTCATAATGCTTCAGTTACTACCACAGGTCCCATGGGAGCCTAGACCAATGTCCCTTATAGCATAGTACTGCACCATCGGTTTGCATATGTGGCGCAGTGCATGTTCCGTGCAGCTGTCCGCATGGATGACTGCGTATCCCGACACGTCCATCGACCTGATGTAATAAGTAACGTGACTAATCCGACCAGGCACCTCGTCCACAGTCTAATCTGGACTGCTCCGCAGCCATTGTACTCTTAACAGGATCAACTAGAGAACACGTAGGTGACATCTGCTGCGGAACCCCACGTTTAACTGGTTCAAATGGCTCTGAGCACTATGGGACTCAACTGCTGAGGTCATTAGTCCCCTAGAACTTAGAACTAGTTAAACCTAACTAACCTAAGGACATCACAAACATCCATGCCCGATGCAGGATTCGAACCTGCGACCGTAGCGGTCTTGCGGTTCCAGACTGCAGCGCCTTTAACCGCACGGCCACTCCGGCCGGCCAACGTTTAACTACGTGCGATGAACGGTGTGCTCAAAAACCACTCATGCCTGCACTAGCATTGTACTCGCTTGTCAAAGCTGCCACAGATCCCTACCTATTCTGCTTTAAACCTCCAGCCTCCACGTGCTGTGGTGGTGCATGGGCATCCAACACCTTGTCGCTTACTCGTGGTTTACCATCCTTGAGCCGCTTTCCCCAGACGCTTTCGACAGTAATACGCGAATTGCCAACCAGCTTCGCCGTTTACGAAATGCCCGCTCCTCGAACAGGGCCATAGCAATCTACCCTTTTTCAAAGTCGCTTATGTTAGCAGATTTCCCCTTTGCGCTAGAATTCGCCTCTGCTCCGCCTGTATGTTCTCTTTAGGCGCCACCAGGAGACGTTCAGTTTCGCTGTGGGCAGTGGTCACGATGTTTTGGCCATCAATCTGTATACCCTAACAGCAAAATTTGTTGTTGATTTAGTCGTGTCGTCTAGGGTGCAGTTGATATTCTGGAACAGCCAGCCATTTGCAACTAATAAATATTTCGTTGTAGGGAATTGCTTATGCTGAACGAGAAAGTTGGACTTAAAATGAAATTGTTGGCGTTGTTTTGCGCGTTGTTAATGTTATATTACGCGACTGCTATTATTTGTATGTTACCTTCCGTTTTTAGCATTGTGATGACAATTATCTCGTAAGATCTATTTTCTAGGCTATTATAACCGTTTTGAAAATATACCCGCTTGTTGTTTGTGAGGAATTGTTAGTCATAACAGGGTTTATAAGTTGGTGAGCGAGATGGAATCTTACGTAGTTTGTTTTTACATTTTGTGGTTTGCACGTTGTGGCTCTACGTAACTATACTAACAGATAAACACTATGTGACTGTTTATGACATTTGCAACTAGTTGCTGACGCTTTTAACTTCCAACGAAGTCGTACGCGAGCAATGGACCTGCAACAACGGGGCCGGCCGGAGTGGCCGAGCAGCTCTAGACGCTTCAGTCCGGAACCGTGCTATCGCTACATCCGCAGGTTCGAATCCTGCCTCGAACATGGATGTGTCTGATGTCCTTAGGTTAGTTAGGTTTAAGTAGTTCTAAGTTCTAGGGGACTTATGACCTCAGATGTCCCATAGTGCTAAGAGCCATTTTTTTTTGCAACAACGGGATCTGATTCGAATCCAAAAATGAGTTTTAATTTACGTATTAGTGGTTTCAGAGTCGCACTTCTCCTCCCTTGGCAGTTCATCGAAAATATAGTGATCATTTCTATCTTAGTCACTGGTCGCTGACAAGTAGAGGGTAATGTTTTGCACCACTGCTTGTGACAATAACGACGGAAACTGAAAACATGCAAAAGGTGTGAGACTTACAGGAAATTCTAAGCCAGCGTGATGCTATTTCAATGATGCGTACGTAGGTGGAATGAAGCAGGACTCGAAATTGAAGCTGAACATTATCGATGCGGAAGTCATTGGAGGCCAAAATGAAGCTCGGTTTGGCCAACGGTGCGGAGGGAAAACACTGAAGCTTGGTTTAGCGAATCATCCAGGTATTTACATCACGAGATTTTAGAAAACTTTTATCAGGACGGCCAGGCAGAGATCTGAGCCTCCGTAATGCTATTTTGGAAATATATCGCATGTTGGTTGACATGTACTCTGTTGTTTGTGATGTACGACGTAGTCAAATATTAATTATCGCTTCGAAAAAATAAAGACACTTAATAAGTTTCTTGTCTGTTTTGCAGGAACATATTTGCAGTGCTGTTACACATTAATATCGGGGGGGGGGGGGGGGGGGGAGGTTAGTACCGTAACACGCCCCTAGAGCAGCAGAAACAAAGTAGCGCGTTGATACAGTGGAGATGGGCTGCGCTGTATTGTTTTGATTGCACTGCGGAGCGCTATGTGACGAGGGGATTTCGGTGTGTACCTAGACTGAAGGAATGTGCTTGTAAACAAACAAAGAATTATTTACGTAATTTTGTTTCTTCGAGGTGTTAAATAAAACCCTATGATTTCCCTTCGTATTATGATGGAACCAATAGTTCCAGCTTTACAGGTGTCTGAGCCATTGCACTGATGAGGCAAAACATTATGACACCTGCTTAACAATTTGTTTGTCTCTCTTTGGAACGAAATACATGACTGATTCTGCGTATCGGGGATCGGACAGTTTTTTGATAGTTTTATGGAGGTGTGTGGCATTAGACGTCAACGCATAGTCATGTAATTCGCGTAAATAACAGGCCACTGATTTGCGCGCGCGGTTGGTTGGTTGGTTGGTTGGTTGATTTGGGGGAGGGGACCAGACAGCAAGGTCATCGGTCCCATCGGATGACGGAAGGAAATCCTGACACTTGCCTGAAGCGATTTAGGGAAATTACGGAACACTTAAATCAGGGTTCGAACCGTCGTCCTCCTGAATGTGAGTCGAGTTTACTTCATCACTGCGCCACCTCGCTCGTTGTCTGCGCGGTGATGGCTCCCGATAACGACCTAGATGGGTTCCATCGGATTTACATCATTCGAATCTGGTCGCCGAGACATGAACGTGAGTTCGCTATAATGCTTCTCAAACCACTGTAGCACGGTTCTGGCTCTGAGACACGGACAACTATACTGCTGAAAGATGACATCGCCTGTGGGGAAGACATCAAGCATGAAGAGAATGTCTCCCATAGCATAGTACTGCTCCCATCAGCCTGCGTCCGTGGCGCGCTTCACGTTTCGAGCCGCCATTCACTTCCACGGTGGCGTTCGTAGAGACGAACATCGACCTAGTGTAGCAAAAATGTGATTCACCCGAAGAGCCAACAGGTTTCCATTGGTCGACTGTCGAATCCCGATGATCTCGTGTCCACTGCAATCGTAACTGACGGTATCGTTCGGTAAACATGTAAACACGTAGGGGTGATCTGCTGTGGAGCTCCATGTTCAACAATGTGCGATGAACGGTGTGCTCCGAAACACTTGTACGTGCACTAGCATTCTCCTCTTTCGGCAGAGATGCCATAGATCCTAATGTAGCCCACTTTACAGAGCAGACAAGCCTCCAAACTCCATGTTTTGTGAAGAGTGGTGGACGTCCAACCACTTAGCTTCAAGTGGGAGTTTCATTGTCCTTTTACCTCTTTCCGTAGATGATCAGAACAGTAGCACGTGCACATTCGAGATACTCGTTCAGAGGCTTTGTGTAGTAATAATTGTCATTTGACAAAATCCATTATCTCAGTGTATTTCCCCATTTGCAGTCCACATCTTCGCTGGGGTCTCTGTCCCGCTTATATACTTTTTATAGAGCGTCACGTGCCTGCAACGTCACTATGCGTCATCCAACCTCGCGATGGGCAGTGGTCAAAATGTTTTGGTTTAGCAGTGTATATTAAATGTATTAGTTTCTTGTGTAAGTAGGCTGTTTAGGTTTTTATGCTGGTAACGTCACGTAGCGCTCTGAATAAAAATCACTGGCTGTGCTGTCTGCAGTCTGTGGCTGGTTGGCATTGTTGGAATATTCGCTATTGTAGTCTTGCGCAGTTGGATGTGAACAGCGCGTAGCGTTGCGCAGTTGGAGGTGAGCCGCTAGCAGTGGTGGATGTGGGGAGAGAGATGGCAGAGTTTTGAGAGCGGACGATCTGGACGTGTGTCCGTCAGAAAAACGAGTTTTGTAAGACTGGATGTCATGAACGGACATATGTATTATGACTTTTGAACACTATTAAGGTAAATACATTGTTTGTTCTCTATCAAAATCTTTCACTTTCTAACTATGCCTATTAGTAGTTAGTGCCTTCAGTAGTTAGAATCTTTTATTAGCTGGCAGTATTGGTGCTCGCTGTGTTGCAGTAGTTGGAGTAACGAAGATTTTTGTGAGGTAAGTGATTCATGAAAGGTATAGGTTATTGTTAGTCAGGGCCATTCTTTTGTTGGGATTATTGAAAGTCATGTTCCGTTGCGCTAAAAATATTGTGTGTCAGTTTATTGATGATCAGAATAAGTAAAAAATGTCTGAGTACATTCAGTTTTACTCAGCTGTCTCTGTATCAAATAACGTAAGAAGTTTACCAGCACAGTAATTCATATAATTTTTCAAAGGGGACGTTCCACTTGTTCAGAGAGATTACTGCAAACACCATCTCCAATCAAGTTGAAATGCATACTCAGGGCCTGCTGTGAACAGAGTTCTCAGCTACCTGGACTGGGTGTCGTGATGTCCTAATCATCATCATTTCATTCCCATCGACGCGCAAGTCGCCGAAGTGGCGTCTACATCTACATCTACATGAATACTCTGCAATTCACATTTAAGTGCTTGGCAAAGGGTTCGTCGAACCACAATCATACTATCTCTCTACCATTCCACTCCCGAACAGCGCGCGGGAAAAAGGAACACCTAAACTTTTCTGTTCGAGCTCTGATTTCTCTTATTTTATTTTGATGATCATTCCTACCTATGTAGGATGGGCTCAACAAAATATTTTCGCATTCGGAAGAGAAAGTTGGTGACTGAATTTCGTAAATAGATCTCGCCGCGACGAAAAACGTCTTTGCTTTAATGACTTCCATCCCAACTCGCGTATCGTATCTGCCACACTCTCACCCCTACTACGTGATAATACAAAACGAGCTGCCCTTTTTTGCACCCTTTCGATGTCCTCCGTCAATCCCACCTGGTAAGGATCCCACACGGCGCAGCAATATTCTAACAGAGGACGAACGAGTGTAGTGTAAGCTGTCTCTTTAGTGGACTTATTGCATCTTCTAAGTGTCCTGCCAATGAAACGCAACCTTTGGCTCGCCTTCCCCACAATATTATATATGTGGTCTTTTCAACTGAAGTTATTCGTAATTTTAACACCCAGGTACTTAGTTGAATTGACAGCCTTGAGAATTGTACTATTTATCGAGTAATCGAATTCCAACGGATTTCTTTTGGAACTCATGTGGATCACCTCACACTTTTCGTTATTTAGCGTCAACTGCCACCTGCCACACCATACAGCAATCTTTTCTAAATCGCTTTGCAACTGATACTGGTCTTCGGATGACCTTACTAGACGGTAAATTACAGCATCATCTGCGAACAACCTAAGAGAACTGCTCAGATTGTCACCCAGGTCATTTATATAGATCAGGAACAGCAGAGGTCCCAGGACGCTTCCCTGGGGAACACCTGATATCACTTCAGTTTTACTCGATGATTTGCCGTCTATTACTACGATCTGCGACCTTCCTGACAGGAAATCACGAATCCAGTCGCACAACTAAGACGATACCCCATAGGCCCGCAGCTTGATTAGAAGTCGCTTGTGAGGAACGGTGTCAAAAGCTTTCCGGAAATCTAGAAATACGGAATCAACTTGAGATCCCCTGTCGATAGCGGCCATTACTTCGTGCGAATAAAGAGCTAGCTGCGTTGCACAAGAACGATGTTTTCTGAAACCATGCTGATTACGTATCAATAGATCGTTCCCTTCGAGGTGATTCATAATGTTTGAATACAGTATATGCTCCAAAACCCTACTGCAAACCGACGTCAATGATATAGGTCTGTAGTCCGATGGAGTACTCCTACTACCCTTCTTAAACACTGCTGCGACCTGCGCAATTTTCCAATCTGTAGGTACAGATCTATCGGTCAGCGAGCGGTTGTATATGAGTGCTAAGTAGGGAGCTATTGTATCAGCGTAATCTGAAAGGAACCTAATCTGTATACAATCTGGACCCGGCGAACGGTCTACCCGACGGGGAGCCATAGTCACACGACATTTATATTTTACTTTGTGATTTCATTAGTGTGCGGAACATTTCGGGAGAGAAGACACTTGAGGTAACTGGCAACGTAATTAATGAAAATGGTGAATAGTTACAGACTGATAATGGGCTGGTCTCCGAGGCGTTCTGCATCTTAACCACTGTGTCACATCTTTCAGTGTTTAGGTACAATTTGTAGATGGAGAAAAGCCAGGCGGATTGTAAATACATCATTGGTCCACATAATTAACTGTTAGCAGAGTTTATGTGCTACAACGTGACAGATCTTGTAGCTCAATTTCAAAGATTTAAAACGATGGAAAGCTGCTGCACGTGTGCCATTATCTGCCCCTACCTTTCCCCACCGTCTGTTACGTCGATGTCTTCTTTGCTCGGTATGTACTACATGACGCTATACACAATTTCTGGCAGCAACACACGTACATATAACTATTGTGGGGTCCCCATTGTTTCAAAATTGCTTCCTGATGAGTCTCGCTTCAACATGGACCAAAAATGTTGATGCAATCTGTTTACGAAGCTGGAGATGTGAGCGGTACCTATTGAATTCATATCATTACCTGTATCCTGCACACACTGTTTCTAAAGTTTACATGCTGGCCGGTGTGGCCTAGCAGTTCTAGTCTCTTCAGTCTGGAACCGCGCTACCGCTACGGTCGCAGGTTCGAATCTTGCCTCGGGCATGGATGTGTGTGATGTCCTTAGGTTACTTAGTTTTAAGGAGTTCTAAGTTCTAGGGGACTGATGACCTCAGATATTAAGTCCCATAGTGCTCAGAGCCATTTGAACCATTTGAAAGTTTACCTTGTGTAATTTCAGTTATTATTTCAAACAATTTATCGTAAGTAGTACTTTAAAAACTTAAAATACTAAAGAACAATAGAAACAAAAACCGATACTAACATCAAAGATGGTTGGGCAGAAAGTATCTTACTACTCTGAATTTCTTTTGATGTTACGTGAAGGTAACAACGAAAGCTGTCGTGTTTTATAGATTAAAGTCTGTCCTTTTTTCGTATTTTTTCCAGATCCCTTGAAACAAATTTTCCAGGACGATTAAGCACTGAAGAGAGAGCCAAAGTTTCAGCAAGATGTGAGGTATGGCAGTCTATAATTAAGGTCCAACGATAGTGTAGGGGCAACATGGGTGGCACGCTGTTCTGGATGCAAAAACGATAGAAAATTGCCACAAAAAGTGATCACTACCGAAAGTGTGGTGGACATGAAGAAACCAGGGGGACCTCGACTTCGGCATCAGAGGAAGAGGTGGTCACAATGAGGGAGATGTTCGAGAGAAGCCGTTCAAAATCAACAGGACAGGCTGTAAGAGTGCCATTACACGGTGTGCTGTTCGTGCAGTTCTCCACAAAGAGTTTCATTACAGACCGCGGAAGCTTCATTACGTCCTAAAGTATGCAGATGATTGATGAATTCTATGAAATGATGCTCGCATGGCATGAAGATCATTCACACCTGTTCATAAAAGATCTGTGGCGTGATGAAGTTGTGTTTCATGTGAGGGGGGGCTCGTTAATGATCGTAATAGCCATTATTGGGGCGAAGGTGATCCCAAAGAGACCGTTGAAAAAATGCATGGCAAGCCGAAAGAAACAGTGTGGTGTGGATTGACTTCTTCCCGGACTATTGGACTTTATCTGTTGAGGGACACTATGCATGCTGAAAGATACTAGGAAATGTTAGAAAATTTTGTATGGCTTGCAACTTCTGAATGGGACGTGTCACATGAACTACTGTTTGTGCAAGATGGAGCTCCCCCACATTACGCGTTTTTTGTAAGACAACGGCTTGATGAACTCTTCACAGGACACTGGCTAGGTAGCCGAGATCCCTCACAATGGCCAGTGAAAAGCCCAGGACCTCACCACTGTTTTTACAGAATTCTTGACCGAAGTCTCATAAAACGTACCTGTTCGTTTAAGACAGTGTCTAGGAAATACTGGAGCTCACATTGAGTAGTAACTTTTGGGAAAATAGTGATGTATAACACCCTTGATGTGTGCAAAAGTTGAGTTTATAGCCTGTAAGCGCCAAACAGGATAACAAAAATTTAATTGTCCTATGGACAGAAAACAAAGAATAAGAAGCTAACCTACAGGTTCCTGCCACTAGCCTGCTGGTCATGAGAGTGTCTTGGGAAAGATTTCAGTCTGCTCACATACAAGCAGGGGCCTCTCCTACTTTTAGAAGCGGTTACTTCATGTAGTTCAAAAATGGTTCAAGTGGCTCTAAGCACTATGGGACTTAACATCTGAGGTCATCAATCTCCTAGACTTAGAACTGCTTAAACCTAACTAACCTAAGGACGTCACACACATCCATGTCCGAGGCAGGATTCGAATCTGCGACCGTAGCAGCCTAGAACCGCTAGAAAACATTGCACGAAGATGTACCAAGAACACTGAAACACACTGCCTCGGTAATCTTGCAGTTGCAAGTCCCACGCCACTAAAACACTGGCGACCACCCACTGCCTAACAGCTGATCGCCCAAATAAGACAGTGCTAAAACACTGCGAAGTCCATCAGTCCCATTCCAGCTTACATCAACAGAACGCTAAAGATGATGCATGTAACAGTGGGAAGTGCTTAACATCAGCATTCTGCATGTGGACTCATTTAAAAATAGTGACTGTGGGCTTCCTCATACGAAGTGTGGTAAAAAATAACGGGAATTTGTTTTTTGGAAAGAATTTTATTTATTCTTGTACATCAATGTTACTCCCTTGAAAACAGTTCCTATTACATCACACTCACTTATACCAATGTTTTATCCCGTCCAAAAAAGGTCTGGAGCTCCATATTTGGGATGTCTTTCAGTCTTCTCAGCGATGCATTTTTAAAATCACCTACGCTGGTAACACATTTTATATAGATACAGCGTGTTCATTTTAACTGAAGACATTGAAATATCTAGAAAATTATACAGTGAATAAAAAGAAAGTTACAATTCCAACTTGTTTATCACTACCCTCCCTCCCCCCAATCCAACACATGCACTGCTGGCGGGTGGCAACTTCGAAATATTCAACGGAAACCTCCGTTTTTTATTGCATATTACGATTCTACGGCAAAATCTGCATACGTTTTGTCTCAAGCATTTTCTTGGTTTCGCCACAGACGGCTCTGTAATCGGAGGAATAGAAATTGGTACACAGTTGTAATTCACAACATGCTATTTTATGACCCTTTTAATATCCAGTGGCACGTGGGACCCCACCTCCATGCCAAGAGGTTAGGAAACGCCAGTGTATCATCATTTCTAATTGGAAACCCCATTTTCAACGTTGTATTCCTCGTCACTGTGGCCATGCAGTGAATTACGACGTATTATAACAGGCAGTATACTGCGAACGGAGCTCACGTGTCATGCAGATGTAGAACAGATAGCGGCTCTAAACATTACAATTCTTGCGAAGTGTTTATTGCTTGCACACCTACCTGCCATTTGGAGGACAGACGTGTAAGTGGACGATGAATTTTGTAACCACAGAAGAAAAAACTGCAGTGATCCTGATTTATGAAGAATGTGGAAGAAATGTTGAGGCTGCTGTTGCCTTGTATGCCGAGCGTTTTCCGAAGAAAGCTCGCTCTCGTTCGTTCTTTTACAACGTTCTGGGCGCCTTTATGTCTGATGGAAGCGTGCAGACTGGCAAAAGGTTGGTTGGTTGGTTTGGGGAAGGAGACCAGACAGCGTGGTCATCGGTCTCATCGGATTAGGGTAGGATGGGGAAGGAAGTCGGCCGCGCCCTTTCAGAGGAACCATCCCGGCATTTGCCTGGAGTGATTTAGGGAAATCACGGAAAACCTAAATCAGGATGGCCGGACGCGGGATTGAACCGTCGTCCTCCCGAATGCGACCGGCAAAAGGAAAGGAAGCAAATGTGTTACAGGACAAGTTAATGAAATAGCTGCACTAGTGGTAGCGCATCACAACCCGCGGATAAGCCCCCGGCAATTACACCGCAATTCCGTTATGTCCCTAGGTAGTATAGTCACAACACGCATCGTCATGCATTCCTACCAGGTGTCACTGCATAAAGAACTTCATGGCGCCGATTTCTATAAACGGGTAGTGTTTTGAGAATGCAAACGACCCCCACGTTCTTTGCCGAGATACTATTTTCCGATGAGTCTACATTCACAAACCATGGTAGCTTTAACCGCCATAATATGCGTAACTGGAGTGTAGACAATCCTCAGTGGTCACGGCAAGCTGACCATCGATGTCCTCGATCGGTTAACGTATGATGTGGCATAATGCGCGAAAAACTCATTGGTCCGTATTTTATTGACGTCACGTTGAATGGACGCAAATACCGAACGTTTTTGGAACAGGAACTACCGGTACCACTGCAGGCTGTTGCCCTGGACGTTCGACAACATTTGTGGCTTCAGCATGACGGTTGCCCAGCGCATTACGCAATTGAAGCACGAGAGGTATTAGACCGTGTTTTCGCCGGATTCCTTTCTGTGGGGATATTTAAAAGGTAAAGTGTTCCAGCAAGTGCCAACACGTCTCGAAAACATGGTCGACTACATAAGAAACGCCTGTGCTGACATTTCGGCACATATGCTTCTTTCCTGTGTGCCACCTTTTTAAAAGCGGATCATTAAGTGTACTGAAGTTATGTTTACTACGTTTGAACACTTACTCTAATTGGAACAGTAAAGTAACTTTCGCCTCGAGCCACGGCCACAGTGGCGCGTTGAGTAGTCCCCTGTTCAATAAGTCGGAGGATACACCGGTGCGAATGGGGTTTCCTATTAGAAGTTATGGAATACTGGTCTGTCCCACCCTCGCGGCATTGAGTTGGGGTCCCATGTACCATTGGATAATCAAGGGCCAGTGAGAAGCGTCTCGTAAATTACGATGTTTCACCTATTTCTATTACTCCGATTACAACGCCGTCTGTGGTGAAACGAAGAAAATACTTCATACCCCATGCACGGGGTGGGGTGGAGGGGTCGAGTGTGGTATCATTCGATGTCCCCGCCCGAGACGAAGAAAATTTGGAATTATAACTTTTTTAATCCGATGTGTAGTTTTCGAGATAATTCAGCGTCTTCAGTTAAAATGAACATCCTACAGACGTTTAGTCAAAAGTGACTGCACTGTCTTACCGTGGTAACTTACGTGTGCGACGTTTGACACAAAGGCTGCAATCTGGCTGCTGGAGAAGCGAAGCTACTTACCTGTAACAAAAACAACGCATTTTCAAATACTACTCACTAACAGAGTAACAAGAACGACGAAATGTTTTTAAAGAAGGAAACTGGTTCAAAACGGTTCAAACGGCTCTGAGCACTATGGGACTTAACATCTGCGGTCATCAGTCCCCCGCGTGACCGCTACGGTACAGGTTCGAATCCTGCCTCGGGCATGGATGTGTGTGATTTCCTTAGGTTAGTTAGGTTTAAGCAGTTCTAAGTTCTAGGGGACTGATGACCACAGATGTTAAGTCCCATAGTGTTCAGAGCCATTTGAACCATTTTTTTCATCAGTCCCCGAGATTTAGAACTACTTAAACCTAAGGACATCACACACATCCATGCCCGAGGAGGGTTCGAACCTGCGACCGTAGCGGTCGCGCGGTTCCAGACTGAAGGGCCGAGAACCGTTTGGCCACAGCGACCGGCTGGGAAACTGGTCATTGGCTAACTTGTACATGAAGTGTCCACTGGTCCTGCTGCAGGAAGTCTGATGATGAAACAATTAAGACTAAACTAAATATTTGTACAAAAATTACTTGGTACTGCTTTTATCAGTTATACAGATCCGAAGTACGGATGGTTTACGTTGTTACACACATATTTCTCACACTAAACTTTTTTTTTCCGACGTAGTAGTATTGTGAATACCTTTCTACGTTACAAATACGCGAACATGTCAAAAGCAGCTATATGCAAAGATATTGCATTTTTCTATGCTAAGATGTGACTACAGTTAACATAACAGCTAAGAAGATAGTTTCCTGCATATTTTAGAGGTGATTTGTATACTGTATGCCGGTAAAATTGTTGAATTTCAGTCCTTTTTGAAAAATAATACGTTACAAATTACTAAAGAATCTGTGGCAGCTGAATTAAGTTTTCTCATTTATAATATCTGCGGAAAATCTTTCTTTGTGCAAAAGTATCACAGGTTGTTATAACGGATATAATTTCTTCCCTTTAGCTTGTGTGTGACATATACAGGATGACAATTATTGAACTATATGAATTGAAATCGTAATAACTTCTGAACAGTTTGCGTTAGGATGTTCAAATTGCACGGTTGGCCGCGGAGCATGAGGGGGATTAGTAGGCGCATTAGGGTTGGTTTAGCGATAAAGCCCACTTTCATATGGATGGGTTGGTAAATAAGCAAAATTGGTGCATTTGTGAGACTGAGAATCCGCATTTCGCGACCGAGAAGTCTCTTCACCTTCAACGGGTGACTGGGTAGTGTGCCATGTCCAGTCATAGAATAATCGGTTCCATATTCCTTGATGGTATTGCAACTACGGAACGGTACGTGAAGGTTTTGGAAGATGATTTCATCCCCATTATCCGATGTGACCCCGATATCGACAAGATGTGGTTCATGCAAGACGGAGCTCGACCCCATCGAATCAGGAGATTATTTGATGTCCTGAAGGAGCACTCTGGGGCCCTCATTCTGTCTCTGGGGTAACCCGAGGGCACTGTCATGGGCCGCGATTGGCCGCCATATTCTCCGGATCTGAACACATGCGACTCGTTTTGGGTTGTTTGGGGGAAGAGACCAAACAGCGAGGTCATTGGTCTCATCGGATTAGGGAAGGATGGGGAAGGAAGTCGGCCGTGCCCTTTCAAAGGAACCATCCCAGCATTTGCCTGGAGCGATTTAGGGAAATCGCAGAAAACCTAAATCAGGATGGCCGGACGCGGGGCGCCTCGTTTTTGTGGGGCTATGTTAAAGGCAAGGTGTGCAGTAATAGCCCCAGAACCATGTCTGAGCGGAAAGCAGCCATTCAGGAGGTCATCGACACCATCCATGTTCGGGCACTTAAGCTGCTCATACAGAATTTCGCTATTCGTCTGCGCCACATCATCGCCAATGATGGCAGGCACATCGAACATGTCATAACCTAAATCCGAACGTCTGTTGTGACGTTTACATGTTGAATATAGTGTGTGCACGCTATAGTTTATACCTAATTTACGTTTCTTTTTCATATAGTTCAACCACTGTCACCCTGTAACAAGGCTGTCTTGGATGTTGCTTAGTATTTTTCTCTTCTCGTATATGTCAAGGCACTGTGAATTTTTCATAGTGATTGAGCCTAAAAACGTCAGTGAGCTATGGATAATGTATATGGAAACTACTTACAGTGTTTTTTCTATGCAGAAGGCAGGGCGACTGATGAATTACAATTAGTATACACCACAATGTTCTGTATTCTTAAATAACTTGGCAGTTTTTTGCGACACTTGACGTAGGTATGAAATGCTAATGTAGATCTAGTTTGTATTTGTTGTCTGTCGAGTAATATTTTTGTTGCAAATATCGAATTGTACACCATTAGACAACCCGAAAATTTTTTCTGTTGAGTACTCGTTGTCTGTTACGCTTGTTTTACAATGTTAATTCCATGTATGCCTGCCTTCTGTTTTACCAGTAGTTTTATGCAGGTGTGCGCCACGGACCTGTATGCAGACTCTCTCTCTCTCTCTCTCTCTCTCTCTCTCTCTCTCTCTCTCTCTGTGTGTGTGTGTGTGTGTGTGTGTGTGTGTGTGTGTGTGTGTGTGTGTGTGTGTGTGTGTGTGTGTGTTTAAGTAACTTATGGGGATTCAGTGTAGGTTGGTTACTTGTGAATTTATGTGCAGTACTGCAGCTGCTTTGTTAGCAGCCGCACATTTTCGTATTTTACGAAAGTAAATCCGTTACAGCTCTAAAAATAACCGCAGTGGGAAAAACTGGGTACTAGTTTAGTTGTAAGAGTTTGAGGCTTGAATTCGGCAGTGCCCTTGTTGTAGGAGTTACTCCAGTGTCAGCCTGAAGTGATGTTACTGATACCAAGAATGTCTCAGACTGGCGGGGTAGTTATTTGAACAGAGCTCCTTGTACCTATGGGTCATGCGCCTAAATCATTGCTCCACCTCACTCTGTGGCAACATTTTGAACGATAATCGCTATTTATTTATTATATTAGTGTAGTGTCTGTATTATTGATGCAATGTCCCTTCAGACACACATGCATATCCGAGAGAAAACACACTGCTCAGAATCGATAGCCATATTAAATCTTGAAATATATTCGCAAACTGTTGATATTGTACCATAACAGGCATACAATTTCCTGGAAACATACCAGACCGGGACTCCAACCTGGATTTCCTGCTTGTCGCGAGCAGACGCCCTAACGACTTCAGCTATCCGAGCACGCTTCCAGGATCGACCGAAATCTCCGTATGTCTCAGAATCTCCTTGCCACAGCGCTCGCTCAGTTTTGTGATTGCAGCACAGGTTCAAATGGCTCTGAGCACTATGAGACTTAACAGCTATGGTCATCAGTCCCCTAGAACTTAGAACTAATTAAACCTAACTAACCTAAGGACAGCACACAACACCCAGTCATCACGAGGCAGAGAAAATCCCTGACCCCGCCGGGAATCGAACCCGGGCGCGGGAAGCGAGAACGCTACCGCACAACCACGAGCTGCGGACGCAGCACAGCAAGCGACTTTTTTTTGTTTTTCTTATCAGGTTGCCTTGGTTTCGACATGAAATACATAAATACAAATACAGATAGTGCACTAATATATCTCATGCCAAAGCCAAGGTAACCTGACTGAAAAAGTAAGTCAGTCATTCGGATATTTGAGGTGGTCCTGGAAGCGTGCTTGGATAGCCAAAGTTGTTAAGGCGATCGCTCGCGACAAGCAGGGAATACGGGTTCGAGTCACAGTCCTGCACAAATTTTAATCTGTTTACAGTAAATGGTATAGTAGTTGTAGTACCGTATTCGCACTTTGCGAATAAATCTCATCATATTTCTTTATTATTGCAGCAGATAAAACATGTTAAGGTATAAAGTGTGCTACTGGATGTAGTTTCGCATACGCAGCAGAGGAAGGACGAAACTGACTGAAAAATATTCTATTACTGCTCTATCAAATTCTTATTTGAAGCGCAGTCGCCAGTCAACTAATGCCACGGCGGTTGGTGTAGTGCGGCATTTACGAACTGAAATGTCGTTTCCCGGTAACCCTATCCAGCTACTGATATTAACTATGTTAAATATCTCTTCCGAAAATAACTCTGCCCTGCGCAGAGTGCCCTGTGACATCTCCGCCTCCTCTTTCTCCTTCCTTCTCTCCCTCCCTCCCTCCACCCCTCCTCCCCCCACCCCCCCTGGCCCAACTGCTCTTGGGTATCACAGTTGAGTGCAGGGTGATAAAAGCGAGCGATATCAGTGCATTTTAGCGTTGCCGGAAGGTGGTTGCACGACACATCTGACAAGCCATCTTCGAGGGTGTGCAGGCTCTGGGCTTCGCACGTATCAAAGTGTAAGGGGTGAACACTGAATATCTCAGCCCGGGAGAAACTGCCGCCACTAGGGTCAGTGGTCATAGGCAGCGTTATGTTGATCCAAGAGGCTGCATCAGCTAACGCAGATGGTGAAACAGCATAGGTGGCCTCTTCGTTTGTTGTCCACAACAACAACCAATGACCAGCTCTACTACCTACTCATAGAACTCTTTTCCGTGGTATACCGCTCGATACCTGTGATTTTGTTAATAGTTGCAACTAACGGATGAGCATGCGTGCGGAAACAATACAGCTGATGCTGGAAGCACAGATTAATTAATTCTCGTAGACGTTGATACAGATAGATGACAGGCTACGATTACGTCGAAAACGACGGGAGACAATGCATGTTACTATATATCATTTTTGTACTACGGCTGTGTAACAGCGGTTGGAAGCTGTTTTTTAATTCTATTCCTGTCTTACATTCGGATTATGTGGCCATTTAAGGATGTATATAATAAAATCGAATGGATATAGGGAATACTCCCTCATTAATGTAAGATTTTGTATTCAGAAAAACCTAGAGTTGATGACATGTCTCATGCCACTAATCCTTCGTCTTTAATAGTCAACTACGAATGACAACCAGGGATTTTAACCTAAAACTAAACTCCATCCGAACAGACCATGAAGGCCCAACAGAGTACGCTACTTCTAGCGTACTCTGGCATATTTACCTTTTAAGTTGCTGCAACTTCATTTATTAGTTGTCCTATGCTGTGTGACAAGAAGCAGTTGTAGATGATTTTTTTTACATATTACTCTTGACTGCCAATTGTGTTAATGTATTATGTTTCAACACTTTCGATGAAGATGTGCATTTGTTCGTTTATAAAGGCGAAAGGTAAGTCCTCTGTATATGAAATTGTTCATTTAAAAAAAATTCTGTAATAACTGAAATGGCGATGGTTTGATACTGGGCATTGTGTCCCGAACTAGTCACCGCAAATAAAGGATATTTCTCATTGCAGCTTCCACAGAATTACCAATATTAGACTTCATAAAAAAAAGTAAAACAATAAGTAGCTGACTCGTTTCTCTTGCATCACAATGGAGGTTCATTTCTCTAAAATGCTTAAGGAAGTATCATACAAATGCTTATAATTTGTACATATAGTATTTATTGAGTGAATGTTGCAGTTGCTTCTAAACGAGAAGATATTGTGAACAAATTCTATAACAGATACATGCACGGATGACAGAGTTCTGAGATATCTGAATAAAGACATACAGGGTGTTACAAAAAGGTACGGCCAAACTTTCAGGAAACATTCCTCACACACAAATAAAGAAAAGATGTTATGTGGACATGTGTCTGGAAACGCTTAATTTCCATGTTACAGCTCATTTTAGTTTCGTCAGTATGTACTGTACTTCCTAGATTCAGCGCCAGTTGGCCCAATTGAAGGAAAGTAATGTTGACTTCGGTGCTTGTGTTGACATGCGACTCATTGCTCTACAGTACTAGCATCAAGCACATCAGTACGTAGCATCAACAGGTTAGTGTTCATCACGAACGTGGTTTTGCAGTCAGTGCAATGTTTACAAATGCGGAGTTGGCAGATGCCCGTTTGATGTATGGATTAGTACGGGGCAATAGCCGTGGAGCGGTACGTTTGTATCGAGACGGATTTCCAGAATAAAGGTGTCCTGACAGGAAGACGTTCGAAGCAATTGATCGGCGTCTTAGGGAGCACGGAACATTCCAGCCTATGACTCGCGACTGGGGAAGACCTAGAACGACGAGGACACCTGCAATGGACGAGGCAATTCTTCGTGTAGTTGACGATAACCCTAATGTCAGCGTCAGAGAAGATGCTGCTGTACAAGGTAACGTTGACCACGTCACTGTATGGAGAGTGCTACGGGAGAACCAGTTGTTTCCGTACCATGTACAGCGTGTGCAGGCACTATCAGCAGCTGATTGGCCTCCACGGGTACACTTCTGCGAATGGTTCATGCAACAATGTGTCAGTCCTCATTTCAGTGCAAATGTTCTCTTTACGGATGAGGCTTCATTCCAACCGCGTGGTTTGAGGCGCCATGTCACGGACTGCGCGGCCCCTCCTGCCGGAGATTCGAGTCCTCCCTCGGGCATGTGTGTGTGTGTGTGTGTGTGTGTGTGTGTTTGTGTGTGTGTGTGTGTGTGTGTGTGTTCTTAGCATAAGTTAGTTTAAGCAGTGTGTAAGTCTAGGGACTGATAACCTAAGCAGTTTGGTCCCTTAGGAATTCACACACTTTTGAACATTTGTTGTACCCTTTGGGAACAATACTGAATAGACTTACTCAATTTATTAAGTACTTCTAACTGTATCGTTAGTTATGGCGTGGTAAATATTCATACAAATGAGTCAGGAGAGACATTGTTACATGTGGCAATTCCATTGGAATATATATTTACGCATGTTACTTATAGGATTAATGGCAATCTGTTACATAAATGGTTCAAATGGCTCTGAGCACTAAGGGACTTAACTTCTGAGGTCATCAGTCCCATAGAACTTAGAACTACTTAAACCTAACTAACCTAAGGACATCACACACATTCATGCCCGAGGCAGGATTCGAACCTGCGACCGTAGCGGTCACGCGGTTCCAGGCTGTAGCGCGTAGAACCGCTCGGCCACTCTGGCCGGCATGAGCGATGGGGCACAGCATCTCCTCAGTAGCGATAAAGTGGGGATTTTCCCGTACGTCCATTGCACGAGTGCACCGTGAATATTAGGAATCCGGTAAACATCAAATCTCCGACATTGCTGCTGCCAGAAAAAGATACTGCAAGAACGAGACCAACGACGACTGAAGAGAATCGTTCAGCGTGACAGAAGAGCAACTCTTCCGCACATTGCTGCAGATTTCAATGCTGGGCCATCAACAGTGTAAGCGTGTGAACCATTCAACGAAACATCATCGATATAGGCTTTCGGAATCGAAGGCCCAATCGTGTACCCTTGATGACCTCACAACACAAACCTTCTGCGTCGCCTGGGCCCGTCATCACCAACAGTGGACTGTTGATGACGGTAAACATTTTGCCTGGTCGGACGAGTCTCGTTTCAAATAGTATCGAGCGGATGGACGTGTAAGGCTATGGAGACAACCTCATGAATCCATGGGCCCTGTATGTCAACAGGGGACTGTTCAAGCTGGTGGAGGCTCTGTAATGGTGTGGGGAGCGTGCAGTTGTAGTGATACGGGACCCCAGATACGTCTCTGACAGGTGACACGTGTCTGATCACCTGCATCCATTCGTGTCCATTGTGCATTCCGACAGACTTGCGCAATTCCAGCATAACAATTCGACACCCCACACGCTCAGAAATGGTACAGAGTCGCTCTTGGAACACTCTTCTGAGTTTAAACACTTCCGCTGGCCAGCGAACTCCCCAGACATGAACATTATTGAGCATATCTGGGATGCTTTGCAACGTGCTGTTCACAAGAGATCTCCACCCCTTAGTACTCTTACGGATTTATGGACAGCCTTGCAGAATTCATGGTGTGAATTCCCTCCAGCACTATTTCAGACATCAGTGGAGTCCATGCCACGTCATGTTGCGACGCTTCGGCGAGCTCGCGTGGGCCCTGCACGCTATTCGGCGGGTGTACCCGTTTCTTTGGCTCTTCGGTGTATTTTTTTAAACACCACCACTTAGTTTTGTTTTAATGTGAGCTTTATTGAATCGGATTCTTTTCTTTATCCACATTTAGATTTAATTGAAAACTGTGTCTCTTTTGCAACCTAAATGAAAGTGGTGTACAGTAAACAGAGAATGACGTGAGTATCACATTAGAGCTGGCAATCTGAGGTACAGAATATCAGAATCCATTATTGTTTGACCGCTGTTAACAAAAACAATCAACATCTTTATGTGGGAGTTACTGGTCTTAACACTTTTGTGCCGTAGAAACATATATAGGATGAATATAAAAAAATTTCTAGTTTTTTCCAGCCAGCGCCGATCCAACCCAAGACGCGCTCTAGCACAGCGTTGCAACTAGTGAGATAAATAGGCAGGAGAGCTGATAATGTAATATTGTGACACCCACAGAAGGCCACTGTCACACATTTATTCAGCGAGATGTCACCAGTATGACGTTACTTGAATGGAATGTGATGTCTTTCTGACAGCACTACTAGATGCTGTAACAACATGCAAATCTTACACTAGAACGCTTTTCAGCCCACTGAAATTGCAGAAAGCACCAAGCTGCGGAACTAAATGCAAAACCTGAGGCTCTGAGGCGCAGTGAAGACTTCTAACAAACCCATAAAACCAGGCCACATTCTGTCACCCTCACTGAGCTGCGTCATCATTGCCTCTGACA
Source organism: Schistocerca americana (assembly GCF_021461395.2). Taxonomy (NCBI): domain Eukaryota; kingdom Metazoa; phylum Arthropoda; class Insecta; order Orthoptera; family Acrididae; genus Schistocerca; species Schistocerca americana. The sequence continues at coordinate 248,380,086 of NC_060130.1, read as the reverse complement.
GACAGCTTCAAATAGCCACGTACACAAGCCCTTCTATATTACCAGCGCAGTGAGCGAGCTTCAAGGCAGGACTTGTGATGTGCTGAGTACCATTCGCCAGATGACTACTATCTTCGAGACTGCTGCCAGCCTGGTCTGATGCACATAGTTATTGTGATCTGCCAGCCCCTCTTCTGTTGATGTGAAGACTTGGAGCCTTCTACCACTCGCTCTCTGGGGGTACTTGACACACTACTACAATGTTGCTGTACTGGGAAGTCGAGATTTGCATCCCTGAGTTGACGCTGGCGTCCACGATCTTTCCGTGGTGGAGAGGTCAGGATTTAACTTCGGTACCACCATCTCCATCCAGCACAGAGTTGGTGGAATTTTACTGGGGCACTAACTTAGGAACCCACAAGTCTGTCATAGTAAAAATGAGAGGTGGCATGCCTTTACGATGCACACAGTGACTTGCCCCCTCTCGTATTTATATCTTACTCTGATTAATTTGATTTGGGGAAGTATAGCCAAGTATGGTCATTAAAAGGCCAGTATTGAGAACTCAGAAGATATGAATATTTTCCTCTCTAATTGCATGCGGTGAAAAGTTGCTATTCCTTCACACGCGGACTTCCCACGCAGCGTCTCTCGTCACCCAGGTGGTCCGGTGACAGGCGGGTTCTGCTGATCTTGAAAGGGTTATGACGACGAGTGTGAGGGAGTCGAGTGGATGCTGTCCAGACGCCGACATTGTGATAAGAACGGGGGCGACACGCCCACAGGGGCCTGAAGGAGAGGCTGGGGTTAGAGATTCCGTTACTTCGCAGAAACTTAATGAAAACACTTTCTGACGGGCTACCAGCGAGGCGTGGGAATGACTTGTGTTCCCAAGCAGTCTTGGCTGGCAAATTCCCGCGTTTTCTGCAAAATCATAACTGTGATTGGCTTGCTCAGGTGACAGCTCTGTGACGTAGAAAAATCGGCGCAGAAATTGGCGCCAAGTATCTCCATTGGTGGAATAGTAGCGCTTCGGTAATAAAGTGGAATTTTCCGCCGGTTTGCGAGTTGCTGATTGGCACGTTTAACCACGGTCACTCTCGTGGGGGCGGTAATGTTCTGTGTTCGGCTTGTATGGGTTTTCTTGGAAGGGTCGAGTCTCGCCTTTCGGTCGGAGTAGGTTACAAGACTGAGCTCTCGCTGCTATGTTTGACGAAGTTTCGATTTCAACGTAACTTTCAGAGCACAGTTGGCAATTGAGCGTTTTTTGCACAAGCGACCTATGTTGTCCATTTTGAGCAGTTTTGCCTAAAGTTGACTGTATTGGAGTTACTGTGTAACTTCGCCTGTTAAAATCAATCACTGTACCATCAGTGATTGTGTGGCGAGCCTTCTTCGTCTCCCTCAGAGGAGCATTTGTATTGATAGGAAGTCTTTAGTCTGGAACGAGACCAGGATAATTTGTTTCGGGCTATACTCGCGACATTATCATCACCACGACGGGACGTCGAAGCAAGCAGCCATCGCGTCCGGTACGCCAGATCGTGTCCTTGCAGTTAAGAAGACAGCTTGGTAATGTATGTCCGCAGCACCAGCAGATTAGGGAATTTTTCTATATGATAATGAGAGCTTAGCAGAGCGCGCCTGTTCGTCCTTTCTAACGTGGTTCTGTTTTGGGTGTTCATTGTCTGAGTTCTCATTACTGTAGCAGCAATTAATGTTGGGTTGGCTGGGTGTTTCCCTTAAGATATGAGTTGCAAGGAATTGGCTCCACATACCACTTGGTCATAAATGTCACAAGCTAGTTTATGGACAACTTCACCTGCACAGGATTTACTTGAATATCCAATCTGACGTATTGTAAATGTTTATTATTTTGAGTTTAGTCATAATAAATCAAATTGTTATTTTGGACAGAACTTTCATTCAGTAGATCGGTAGAGCAACCCTTTCATTTCTCAGTACGTTAATGAAACTTTCCTTTATTTAACTTATTTATCAAATTAAATTATTGCAGGTGCCAGACTCTTTTCTACTCCACTTGCAGGGTCGATTACAGTCAGTTCACGTTTCTTCTTAATCCACGTACAACAACAAAAGTCGGAGTGAGAAAATGGGGGGCTTAGAGCATCATTTCCATATGAAGATTCTAGAAGAATTTGGTGTTAAATACACTGCTAGCCCCGGCACCTCGCATAAAGCGTCGTCGAGCTTTTGGGCGTCATCGTGGCACAAGCAGGGCCTGCTGCCAGCTACCCTGCACAACGCTGCCGTGGCTGCCGTGGCCTTGCCGAATGTGTCGAGAGAGGGCCGAGCTACACGCATAATCGCTTACAGTCCTGTGTGCTGCGTACGCCACCCTCGCCGGCCGAAGTGGCCGTGCGGTTAAAGGCGCTGCAGTCTGGAACCGCAAGACCGCTACGGTCGCAGGTTCGAATCCTGCCTCGGGCATGGATGTTTGTGATGTCCTTAGGTTAGTTAGGTTTAACTAGTTCTAGGTTCTAGGGGACTAATGACCTCAGCAGTTGAGTCCCATAGTGCTCAGAGCCATTTGAACCATTTGAACCACGCCACCCTCATCATTGCTGCCGTCTAGATGATGATTCGGGTGTAAAATCGAAGCCAACTGAGTAATTCGCTAATGCTGTCACGTCAGCACACACGGCACCTAACGGGCCTTCATAGTGCTCGATGCTTCATCATGATACATCCCTAAGCATCATAGCCTGCTGACTCTTATAACACCCATCTTAGACAGAAAAGAGAAAGGAACAAAAGAGGTTCTAGTTTAAGAAAGAAGATTTCAGTTTTTTAGCTCTATAGGCAATTCTCTGGAATTTATGGTTGCAAACCCATGTTCACGAAAAGACTAAACCCCTCTGTGTAATTTCCAACTTTAAAATTTATATGTTGAAGGAAATCGGCCTTCAGTCATGACCATTAATTTATTTTGCACTATGTATTTCGGAGCCTGTGGCTTCAGCACCCAGTGCAGGTTAATGCAATCAGATACACTACTGGCCATTAAAATTGCTACACCACGAAGATGACGTCCTACAGACGCGAAATTTAATCGATAGGAAGAAGATGCTGTGATATGCAAATCATTAGCTTTTCAGAACATTCACACAAGGTTGGCGCCAGTGGCGACACCTACAACGTGCTGAACTGAGGAAAGTTTCCAACCGATTTCTCATACACAAACAGCAGCTGACCGGCGTTGCCTGGTGAAACGTTGTTGTGATGCCTCGTGTAAGGAGGAGAAATGCGTACCATCACGTTTCCGACTTTGATAAAGGTCGGATTGTAGCCTATCGCGAATGCGGTTTATCGTAACGCGACATTGCTGCTCGCGTTGGTCGAGATCCAATGACTGTTAGCAGAATATGGAATCGGTGGTTCAGGAGCTTAATACGGAACGCCGTGCTGGATCCCAACTGCCTCGTATCACTAGCAGTCGAGATGACAGGCATCTTATCCGCATGGCTGTAACGGATCGTGCAGCCACGTCTCGATCCCTGAGTCAACTGATGGGGACGTTTGCAAGACAACAACCATCTGCACGAACAGTTCGACGACGTTTGCAGCAGCATGGACTATCAGCTCCTAGACCATGGCTGTGGTTACCCTTGATGGGTGCCATTGGTTACACGTCTCTGTCACCTCTTGTTCGCATTGACGGCACATTGAACAGTGAACGTTACATTTCAGATGTGTTACGACCCGTGGCTCTACCCTTCATTCGATCCCTGTGAAACCCTACAATTCAGCAGGATAATGCACGACCGCATGTTGCAGGTCCTGTACGGGCCTTTCTGGATACAGAAAATGTTCGATTGCTGCCCTGGCCAGCACACTCTCCAGATCTCTCACCAATTGAAAACGTCTGGTCAATGGTGGCCGAGCAACTGGCTCGTCACAATACGCCAGTCACTACTCTTGATGAACTGTGGTATCGTGTTGAAGCTGCACGGGCAGCTGTACCTGTACACGCCATCCAAGCTGTGTTTGACTCAATGCCCAGGCGTATCAAGGCCGTTATTACGGCCAGAGGTGGTTGTTCTGGGTACTGATTTCTCAGGATCTGTGCACCCAAATTGCGTAAAAATGTAACCGCATGTCAGTTCTAGTATAATAAATTTGTCCAATGAATACCCGTTATCATCTGCATTTCTTCTTCGCGTAGCAGTTTTAATGGCCAGTAGTGTATTTATTCTGGGAAAGAACAAGTTTTTCATTTCTCAAAGAAATATTGCAGTAGATTACACAAGCAGTGTGTCTAGATTACTTACATCATTGTATAGAAATAAATTTCGTATGACATTTTTAGGGTTTCATTGTAGGTGACATATTTTTGCTCTATCACTTGTGAACCTAGTCAACATGCATTCCATACTGACATTTAAAAACAAAAAGTGGAAGAAAGGTTAAGGAATAAAGTCTCGTCAATGGCGACGCTATAAGAGATGGAGCACGAGCTTGGATAAGACAAGGATGGCGAAGGGAATCAGCCCTGTCCTTTTCCAAGGAAACTATACCAGTATTCACCTTAGTTGATTTTCAGAAACTACTGAAAATCTAATCTGGATGATCCGAGGTAGAGTGTGGGGCGATGGGGTTCACCCAGTCGTCCCAAACAAGAATTGAAAGGCGGCGAGTACTGAAGGCGTGCCAGCTTTAATTTCTGAATAATTCAAATCATGCTGCGCACATTTAATGCACTATTATCGAGATAGAAAGACACTAGGATAGCTATGACGTTTAATGAAGTGGATTGACAGTGACTGTGTACTGCTTGCCTCAGCATCTAGTTGTACTGGCTAATTGCAGATTACGGGCCTTTCGTTCTGTTGACTAAATTCTTGTAACCTGTTTGTGTTGCCACTGTTGGGGGAGTGACATCTGCTTGGAGATTTTCCACGCCGTTCAGCCTTTCTAATGGTCCAGGTCTCTCATCCCTAGGCTTACACGCTACTTAATCTGACTTAAACTAACTTACGCTAAGGGCAACACACACACCCATGTCCGAGGGAGGACTCGAACTTCCGACGGGGGAAGCGAGCGAACTACGACAGGGCTGTTAAGACTGCGCGGCTACCACGCGCCGCTTTTGTCCGGCGCCCTGGAAATCGTTCCCTGTCAGGAATAAACGTTTTTGAAATCTGCAGGTATTAGGGGCTGGCTTCCAGAGAACCTTTTTTAAGAGAATCCTATTTGTTAGGATTGTAAAAGGTTTCTTTTCAGAGTCTGCAATATCCTTGCCCTGCTAGGTACCCGACAGCGTGTGGCCAGCACAGCCGGTGTATTATTTGAGATGTTTAGGTTCCCACAAAAGCGACTTCGCAGACATGCTGAAAATAAGCGCCATGACTGAGAATCAGATGGTACCGTCAGAAGATGTACCGGGACTGTCAGTAGTTTTCGGCTTTAAGCCACTCTGATGGGGGAGGAAGGGGGGGGGGGTGATTTTTGGCCATCTCACGGAGGGAAACTCTGCGCCGGTATTTGATTATGTGATTGGTATGGTGAAACCCTGACAAGTGCAACTGATAGTGAGAATTTTCTGAGGTGCTCCTCGTGAAGAAGTTTCCGGAGAAGGTGATTTCGAGAGAGAGTTTGGGACATTTGGTCCAGGGAAGGTGTAGAGTGAAGATCGAAGCACTTGCCCTGGGGCGGTGATCGAGGCAGAGTCCAAGGTTCGAGTCTGTGCATAGGCACGCTGGTCGCTGACGTGCAGATTTGCAGCACCGGCCATGGGGTTTTCACACGATGGGCAGCTGTCTGTGGTAAGCGTCTTTACAGCTCCGGCATATTAGGAATTTACCGAGGTGCTTCTGTGACATGTTCTTTCGACCCACGGCAGTATTTGCTCAATTAATGCAAGTAGCACAGTCTTACAGCTTAGTGGTTCAGAATCGCTGCCACTTAACATACAATCAGTCAGATAGCGTTAATGTTGGTACTCAAAGAGGAAGGAGTCGTGTAGAGGATTCTACCCTTTGCCGCCTATTTTGTCAACCGATCAGTACTTAGATGAATGTGATTTATAGTTGTTTTCTGTATATCCACACTTTATTATTGTAGTTCAATGTGATATTTCATGGATGTTCTTTATCAACAAATCCATTGTCACAATGAATAAACTTTCTCATTTCAATAGATAATGTACCTTGTTCACTTGATAATTTTGGTCTCTTTCTGCGATGTCAATTATTGTTTTATTACAAATTTGCCAACTTAACGCTCACTATTAGGGCCACACGTTATGAATACACATTTAGATAGCCCCTCACGTACATATTACTGTAGTGTATCTTAAGGGTAGGTTTGTGTCAGGTGTCATTCCGGTGTAGAAATTAATCACAGGTAATTCCCACATTACCATACTACCGTGGCATTTTGTAGAGTCTGATGCCTTAGCCATTGTGCGACCTGTGTTCGAGTTTGGAAAGAACTCAAAAAAATTATGCAGGCAAACTAAAGACATCACAATATCTGATTCAAGAAATGTCAGATTGACCGCTGGGACTAAAAACTGGGGGGGGGGGGGGGGGGGGGGGGGCTGGCAAAAATATTCCACCGACTTCCTTAGAGTAATTGTGATTTGACTTAGTGTAACACCAATCACTTTTACTCTTTTTGGGGGTATTTCTAGTTGCTCTATCGAATCCAGTTTTCTCTCATTGTTTACTTTGTGCACAAAGTGAGGATGCTTCTTACAGCGAGCAGTCATCGAGAAAGCATCCAATCAATGTTTTCTAGTTGCCATCATCAGGACGTACGGATGAAACAGTAGCGACACGGTACGAGAACCTACACTTGCTGAGGGCCATAAAGTTTCAATATTGCAATGGCTAAACTGTTCACCGTGTGACAGAACTAGCTAGAACCAGGACTGCGAGACGAGGTGTTGGATTGGCGCGGCACGCACAAGGCCTGTACGTGCGACACTGCAAATGTTTATGGGCGTGATGAACGGCAGACCGTGTCCTGCATACGATCAACGGAAGCGGGCGAATTTCAGCGCGACTGTTTGCTACAATAAGACCGAGTCATAATACGAGTCTACACGCAGTGACAGCTACTAAGCACACGCCACAGCACGAAGCAGCCTGGTTACTGATGCTTCGACAACGTGGATGTGTATACAGCGTGCAACTTAACTACCTTTACAGACTCTGAAGACAGGTTCCTTACCTAATAAACGTGAACGTTAAACTACTGAGTATGTGCTCATAGCTCTTAAGTTATACATTTTAGATCCCAAGCTTACTAGACTTTTTTTCTTGTTTTGCCGTAAGAAACTTGTCATCAAAATCTGTAAAGGTAATTACGACTCTCAAAGATAGTTGAAGGTGCACATCCAGACAAGTTCGTAGTGACCTAGAGTGAGGACAGCGTTGTAATATCTTGCAGTCCTGTACTAGGGTTTGAATATACTCGAGGCAAGTTAGTCAATTTCCAGAATGTTTTTCTCACCAACCAGTTACATCGCGTATTGGTATTTATGGGCAGACAGCATTTTCTGCACTTTCTGATCCAGAGACTACTGAGAGGAGGACAGTGGACTGGGAGCTGCGAGGTTGGCAGGAAAATATACGGAGTCATGGAAAATCATTTTCCTAGTGATCACCAGAGACATGAATTTATCAAATCAAGGAGGAATTTTTCCACTGAGCCTGTATTTCTGTAGACCTCTTCTTAGGCTTTATCGTACGTCTAGCTCTAACAAGATGCCACGCGAGGAAAGTGGCCGCATATCCGCACGATGTACTACGGAATATCTGTCGAACTATCAAAAACACAACAACTTTTAAACCAATACTACCAGTAGCACGTCCCGTGAACTCACTGCCACTTCCATGCGTATGCTGCCTTGTTCGAGCTAAACACTTGATTTTTTTTGGGGGGGGGGGGGAGGGGGAGGAGGGGGATGGAGCGTGATCGAGACTCCGTGTGTAACGAAGTACTCTAAAACTGATTTCATGTTTGTTCCTCCTACTCATACGAAATAACCTGGCACGCATTATTAAAAGGAACAGGGGACTAAGACCATGATGTAACGTCCCCAAGACATTCTAGTCAGATGGATAGGACAAGGGTGAGGTGGGAAAGTGGTCTTGTCTTTTCACGGGAAATATCCTTGCATTCACCTGAAGTTGTTTAGGGAAAATACAGGGAACATGGTTCAAATGGCTCTGAGCACTATGCGACTTATCTTCTGAGGTCATCAGTCGCCTAGAACTTAGATTTAATTAAACGTAACTAACCTAAGGACATCACTCACATCAATGCCCGAGGCAGGATTTGAACCTGCGACCGTAGCGGTCGCTCGGTTCCAGACGGTAGCGCCTAGAACCGCACGGCCACTCCGGCCGGCTAGGGAACATAAAATGTTATGGGCGTGCAATGCCTTATCCGCTCAGCTACTTCCCCAAGTTGTATTTTGAAAGTGCTTTGTACATGGTACATGCTCATGATCATGATCATATGTTGCTATTTCTGAGAGTTATGGGGGTTCTGAGATAAGCCTATGTAGTGGTGGTCGTAAGTACCGCATGTGAGCGACATGTTTGGCATACAAGGAATTATGGACTCAAGAAATCAAAGTACATTTTTAATGATTATCTTCAGATTACTGTAAAGCGGTACTGGCCTTTGCAAATACATTTTTCCTGATTAATGTCTTTTCCAAGAAGAAAGACCTCAACCATAGAAATTTGCGTATGCTGTACAATGAAACGGAGTGCTGTCTGTGGTAAACCGTTTACATGTGTTATCTGTTCTTTTGGACATGTTCGAAAGAACACAATATACGAGCCTTGAGGAAACTCACTCACGCAAACCCCCCTCCCCCCCTGCCCCACTTACTCTCTCTCTCTCTCTCTCTCTCTCTCTCTCTCTCTCTCACACACACACACACACACACACACACACACACAGTGCAATTACCACATTTGTGAAAGATCGCTAATCATTACTTCGTGGTGGTGGTGGTGTGCATGAAAGTTGTGATATACATTGTAGATGTAATTTTTACTCAAATATTGCATCTCGTTGTTCGACAATAGATTTGACCTTACTCGTGTATTTTAACATAAAGGAACTATTATATTTCTGCCACTGTTGTATTTCATAATACGAAAAATCCCACGTGCGACTGTGAAACCACCACTGTTCCAACAACTTAACATTTAACTGAGCAGTCAGTGGTTCATATTTGTCAATACAGATTTTTAGTCAGAGGACAGGGAGTAAGGGGCATCCCTCGCCTCAATATTACAGACATCACATTCTGGTGACAAGTCCTTAATCCAGTTCACTTTCTCCAAGTCCTTCACGAGAATAGGTGTGTCGGCTGAAGTAACCGAGCATATACCTTTCAGCGCTGTATCAAATGACACGCCAGCTGACTCCATACTGTACTGGTGTAATTCTCCATTAAACCTTTTGCAAAACTTTCATCCAATTCATAGTACGGCGTTCACAGCTGCAGAATGAAATCACCAGAAGCAATCACGCTACTTCGAACGACATCCCAAAATCCGAAATGCAAGTTCCTTTGTAACAAATCTATTATCTATAGTGTAGAATCCTTGCCAGTCAAAGAGAACGTCGTACAGGATTCTGCTCGCGGCTTGTATATAGCTTAACGATGTGCCTGTAATCGAGAAATGAGTTATCAGTGTAATCCTTGGCAATCAAAGAGATTCAAGAAGAAGAACATTGCAGTCAGCTGTCTCACGCTGCAAAAAGCTTTCTTCCTAATCATAGTAAGTTTTTGTTTGCGGCCTTAACTTCAGTAAAATGTCTGACACATCACTGCTCAATTACTATTAACTTTCAGGCTCTAACTAGGAATGATAATGCTGACGCCAGCGATTATGACCAGAATCCAGAGCGACCCTCTACTGTAGTGGTAGTTGTGATAGTAGTCTAGAACTGGATGTAGTAGTATTGTGTATGAGTTTCCTTTACAAATTCAACGCACTTGTCCAGAATTCTTGCAACAAAACTAAGCCTCCCTTTCGCCTTCCCAACTACTAATTCCACGAGTTCTTTCCATTTCATACGGTTTCTTAGTACCATAGCTAAATATTTCAACGTTGCAATGAGCTGCTGAACTTTCATGATAATACTTGTATCTAATCCAGTCGTATTCTTTCTCGTCATTATGTTCGTGTTGTGTGAGATACAAGTTTGTATATAGCACTAACTTCTCACACCTCCTTACCGCGACGCAGAATGAGAAGTGTATATGGTATTCGACAGTTCAAGATTTAAGCGTTTTTTATTTAAATTTCTCATGTTTGGAAAGTACAGTGTGTTTATGAGTTTATAACATTAGACATTACAGCTTTCACAGTCTTATTTTACGGTTTTGGGAGACAGCGAGCCGGCACTGGTTACCAGCTACTTCCTTGTTTATTCAGCGCAAAAGTTTTCGTAACTATAGTCGCGAGGTCAGCGAACTTGCCTTCTAAGGCATCTGAACAAGAGGATTTTAAGTCCCTAACAGTGGCGAGAATCCAGCTTCAAGTCCTTTCGTTCTTACGGTAACGATGTTGTGTGGCATGCGGATGTTCTCCGTATGATGTAGTGAATTGATGCGCTACTCGCTTAGAACGTTGAAGTAATTCTGCTGTGACACACGCTGTACAAGTACGATAGTCAGGACGATAGGAAAGCCGTAAAGGCAAGCTGAGGAAGATCCCCTCAGCCCCGACAAGAACCGCTCGCCGTCAGGCAGAGGATTTTATGACAAGAGAAAGGCTCACCGTTACTGCGGCACAAAGGGAACTCCGTCACTCGCTAGAAAAACCTCCGCCGCTTTCTAATCACCTGGCCCGGCAAAACCTGAGCCGCGACACGGACCATCGTTACCGTCGTCCTGTTTGTCTTTTACGTTGCTGCAATACTCTAGACGGCACACATTCCGACTTCTGCTTAATTGCCAAAAATTAGTTTCTGCAATTTTTCAAAAAAACAAAATTACGTTAAATTTCGAGAGGACGTTTTGTGCACACCAAGATTCACAGCAACTTATCTGCTCGCCTGACCTCCGCGGGAGAGTACGCTAGGTCCCAGGAACTAAATATGGCTTTGCCAGAGCCGGAGGTAAAAGTTTTTATTTTACTCTCATCGATATTTTTCAACACTGTGATTTGTGGAGAGCTGTTAGGGTGCAATTACAGATCTCCAGCTTTATACCGCCTCGGATCCCATTCCTAATATTTCCACGGTATTTCATGGATTAATACAACTGGGCACTATTGATACCGATTGACAGAATAGCTCTGAGTCTCCCTTGGGGCTGCCTGCATATCCCGTGTTTCACAGTCGTATTGTGCAATGTGGGTGTACATCTCCATCTATCCTCCATAAACTACGGTGTACTGAACTAGTTCCCCACCGTCCCCCCTCGTCCCTACCACTTTTAAATAACATTAGTGAATGGTACGTGAGAAGGGAGATTGTCGCTAACGCTCTGTATAAGCTCGAACAACTCAAATTTTACCCACATGATTACTATGCGTGCTCTATACCCCGAGAAGTAAAGTGTTTCTTTAGAACGCCATTTTCAGAGCAACGCCACGACAAAACATCCTAGAATTTATTTTAAATTATGGCAGTACCCCAATCGTCGACGAGATGGAGCAGCACGGAGCGTCAGTATCACCGATTATCTGGAAGAAAGTTTTGGCGTTGACAGGATGGAGGCGTCCTCTCCTAGCATTGCAAGTTTACCTGTTCTCCCTGCCCTAGCTTCTGGCAAAGCACTGGGTTGTGTGTTTTTTCTCCGTATTCCCACTTTATTCCTAGCTTTTTACTGTAACTTGGAGGTTAGATGAGAACTTATATTTCTCGTACCTGTACACCCAGAAAGAGAAAGAACACCAGAAAACAAAATTATTTAGGTTTTACAATATATGGACGAAGAAAAAGACCACAGTGTATATAAATAATAAAATAAATAGATCGTACCAAGAATTTTTTATGAAAGTCGGTACAACAATGCAGAAGTATGTTACACTGAGGACAAATGTTTTTTTTACGTTATTTCGCTACGACAAAGAAACAAAGATAAAAGGATAAAGCAGAAGGACGATATGTATTTTTTTCTAGAAATAATTGTTTTTTTTGTATGTGTGTTTCTTCTGGGTAAATAATGTGTTTGGTCAAATGTTTGAGCGGAGAGCAGAACAAGACTGCTTAGAAATTACACAACGGATTTTCTTCCAAATTTTCGTAACCAAATGAAGAGTGCGAAACGCACAAATGGTACATCAAACTGAGCAGCGTGAGATATAGTTTTTTAAAATAATATTTAATTCCTTGGAAGTAATAAATGTAATTAAGAAAAAGTGAGTGATCTGAGGGAAAATTGAAATATTTCACGAACAGCTGCTGCTAGCTATGTAAATGAAGTGTAAAATACTTCATCTCTAGAAGGCTCAGCTATTCAGCGCATAAAAAGAAGCATTGTAGAATAAACGTTAAAAAACTGAACCTAACTTGAAAATAAAAAGAACTGAAAAAACGGTGAATTGATTTGACTGAAGTAAGAAATAAAATACATCAGGGACATATCTGACGCGCCTTTGATTGATGCTCTAAATCATGCACATTTCAAGATCACATATCAACTTACTGCACGGTCTACATTATCCACGAGACAAATACCCTCCAGTACTATTTAAAATTCTAAGTTAAAACACTGACCTTTAAATTCTCAATCAGTGACTCATTTGCTACAAATGATTTCGAGCATCATTCAAAATTCACGTAAAATGTTTCTCTAATCTATCATATACCTTATTTTAGACAAAACATTTCAAAAAAGATGTGACCGCTATCGTTCCAAAAATTTTTTTAAATTATTAATATGTTTCTACGACACTTTCTAGGCTATCGGTTCCCAGGTGCGTGCAGGAATCACCATACGACCACTGACAAGAACCTCCTTCATAATTACTCTTGGCCTCTTTGGCCATTTATACAGCGACAAAATTTCAGAAGTTTTTCAGGAACATTTTCTGTGTAGTTTGGTGTAAGAGACAAGTCCTTGGTAGGTTTCCGGAAGTATGTGGCATCAGACGTCTACGCACAGGTCACAGAATTCCGGTAAATTACGGACTGGTTGTTTGTGGACGTGTAGTTGGCGCCACGTAACATCTGAAATGTGTACTGTCAGTTTCGCACATGACTATTCTGGTGGATCCGGTATCAACTTGAGTTCACTGTCGCGCCCTGAACCTAGTGTAGTGCGGCCGCAAGGCTGTACCCTTACGCCTCCGTAACGGGTTTGAGGTGCTGCCCACTGCTGCAAGTACTTCTGAACCAGCAAGGGCGGCCTCGCCTGTTGCGTCAGTGGCTGGTCTTCCTGAGAGGTCCGGACAAGTGCAGAGGGTGGGACTGCTTGTCATTGGGAGCTCCAATGTTAGGCGGGTGATGGAGCCCCTTAGTGATATGGCAGCTAAGGACGGGAAGAAAGCCAATGTGCACTCCGTGGGCATACCAGGGGGACTCATCCAAGATGTGGACAGGGTCGTTCCCGATGCCATGAAGGGTACAGGGTGCAGCCAACTGCAGGTGGTGGCTAATGTCAGCACTAATCGTGTGTCGCTATGGATAGGAAGAGATTTTCTCTGGTTTCCGGCGGCTATCTGAGTTGGTGAAGGCTGCCAGTCTTGCTAGCGAGGTGGCAGAACCCACCATCTGCAGCATCGTCGACAGGACCGATTGCGGACCTTTCGTACAGAGCCGAGTGGAGGGTCTGAATCAGAGGCTGAGACGGTTCTGCGACCGTGTAGGCTGCAGATTCCTCGACTTGCGCATAGGGTGGTGGGGTTTAGGGTTCCGCTAAATAGGTCAGGTGTCCAATACACACAGGAGGCGGCTAAACGGGTAGAAGGGGCTGTGTGGCGTGGACTGGGCGTTTTTTTAGGTTAGGCAGTCGGGAAGGATCAAAAAGGGCTCCAGTCTCAAAGGGTACAGGGCAAAGAAACGACGAGAATCGACCAAGCAACAGTTGGTATTGTAGTTGTAAATTGTTGTAGCTGTGTTGGAAAAACACCAGAGCTTCAAGCGCTGATAGAAAGCACCGAAGCTGAAATCGTTATGGTAACAGATAGCTGGCTAAAGCCGGAGATAAATTCTGCCGAAATTTTTACGGAGGCGCAAACCGTGATCAGAAAGTATAGATTAAATAAAGTAGGTGGTGGTGTGTTTGTGTCTGTTGGCAGTAGTTTACCTTATAGTGAAGTTGAAATAGATAGTTCCTGAGAATTACTATGGGTAGAGGCTATACTCAACAGCCGTACCGAAATAATAACTGGCTCCTTCTGCCGACCCCCCGACTCAGATGATATAATAGCTGAACGCATCAAAGAAACCTTGAATCTCATTACAATTAAGTACCCCACTCATACAGTTATGCCGGCCGCGGCGCGCAGTCCGGAAACGCGAGGCTGCTACGGTCGCAGGTTCGAATCCTGCCTCGGGCATGGATGTGTGTGATGTCCTTAGGTTAGTTAGGTTTAAGTAGTTCTAAGTTCTAGGGGACTGATGACCACAGATGTTAAGTCCCATAGTGCTCAGAGCCATTTGAACCATTTTTCATACAGTTATAATTGGTGGAGACTTCAATCTACCCTCGAGTTGTTGGCGAAAATACATGTTCAAAGCCGGTGGTAGACAGAAAACATGTTCCGAAATTGTACTAAATGCTTTCTCTGTGAATGACTTTGAACTATTAATTCATGAGCCCACACGAATTGTAAATGGTTGCGAAAACACACTTGGCCTCTTAGCCACAAGCCACAAATAATCCTGACCTAATAGAGAGCGTCATGACGGATACAGGGATTAGCGAACACAAGGTCATTGTAGCGAGGGTCAAAACCATATCAACCAAAACCACTAAAAATAAACGCAAAATATATCTATTTAAAACAGCAGATAAAATTTCGCTTGATGCCTTCCTACGAGAGAGAGTCTCATTCCTTCCAAGCTAATTATGTAAGTATTGACCAGATATGGCTCAAATTCAAGGATACAGTATCGACAGCAATAGATAGATTCATACCGCATAAGCTAATAAGAGACGAGACTGATCGACCATGGTACACAAAACACGTCAGAACACTGTTGCAGCAGCAACGAAAAAAGCATGCCAAATTCAGAAGAACGCAAAATCCCCAAGACTGGCTAAGTTTCACGGAAGTTCGAAATTTAGTGCGGACGTCAATGCGAAATGCTTTTAATAGTTTCCACAATGAAATATTGTCTCAAAATATGGTAGAAAACCCAAAGAGATTCTGGTCGTATGTAAAGTACACTAGTGGCAGAAAAAAGTCAATACTGTCACTGTGCGACAGCGATGGAAATGTTACCGATGACGGTGCCACTAAAGCGGAGTTATTAAATACAGTTTTCCGTAAATCCTTCACGAAAGAAGACGAAGTAAATATTCCAGAATTCGAAACAAGAACAGCTGTTAGTTAGAGTGACATGAAAGTAGATATCTTAGGTGTTGCGAAACAAATCACTTAAGAAAGGCAAGTCTTCCGGTCTAAATGGTATACCAATCAGGTTCCTCTCAGAGTATGCAGACACAATAGCGCCTTTCTTAGCAATCATATACAACTGCTCACTTGACGAAAGGTCTGTTCCTAAAGACTGGAAAGTAGCACAGGTCACACCAATATTCAAGAAGGGAAATACGAGTAACCCATTGAAATACAGACCCATATCACTGACCTCAATTTGCAGTAGGATTTTGGAGCGTATACTGTACTCGACCATTATGAATCACCCTGAAGAAAATGACTTATTGATACATGACCAACATGGATTTAGAAAATATCGTTCTTGTGCAACACAGCTAGCTCTTTATTCCCATGAAGTAATGAGTGGTGTCGACATGGGATCTCAGATCGATTCCATATTCCTAGATTTCCAGACGGCTTTTGATACCGTTCCTCACAAGCGACTATTAAACAAATTGGTCCGTAATAATGGTCACGTAGTTAACAGCTGTCCTGGTGCTTCAGTTAATACTACAGATCCCATGGAAGCCCATATGAATGTCCTTCACAGTAGGAAACTACACCACCGGTCTGCTTCATTGGTACCGTGTATGTTCGAAGCACCCGTTCGGCTGGGTTACAACGTATCCAGACACGACCATCGACCAGGGGTAACATGAAACGTGGCTCACCTCACCAGGAGACAAATATCTCCGGATCCACGGTTCAACCTCGATGATGTCGTGCCCACTGCAATCGTAACAGATATCGTTGTGTCAACATGGGAAGACAGAGGTCGTCTGCTGCGAGGTCCCGTGTTCAGCATCGAGTGCCGAACGGTGTGCTGCGTATCACTTGTGCCTGCACCAGCTCTGTACTCTGTGGTTAGATCAGACGCAGTTCGCCACGCAACTCTAATTTATAGAGCTGGGAAACCTCCGACTAGGGATGGGGAGATGATATCGATATATCAAAATATCCATATTGCTTCGAAGTACTATCGACATATATAGGCATTATTTAAATTATCGATATGTCGATTATTCGGTATTAGATACTGAATATAGGACGTGATATTTTTATCGTCTGTCTTGTTTCATAGGCACTATAGTTCTCATCAGCAGATCTCTTGCCCGTTCCAACTACTACCAGTTTTGCATCTTACAGAGGGCTTAATTTTATTTTGTATTCAGTAGTACAAATGAGCACCAGATTTGAATATGAATGCATCTATACCACGTATTCACGGAATCTTGTTACTTATGTATGTCATTTCTACTATTGCAAATGATAAGTACAACGTGCAAAATGCACACATTTGGTGACAGCACTGTTTGATAATGGTGGAAATTATTACTCCCAGCTCCCAACTAACAGACAGACTGTGCGCTTCTCTTACCCCCTGACTGCTTGGATCAACAAAATGTAGACGCGCTGTAAAAATAACGTACACTTGGCACAAAAATCACATACATTACTGCACTGGTATTTAATGGAAAATAGACTCCGTTGTCTGAAATGTTTGGTCGTCATTTCACACCTGTTTTGTCAGAAATTGCTCAAAAATACTTAATATGCCAAGCTTGTTCTGTTTCTTCCAAAAGAGTAGCTTCCTTAGTAAACTCGGTTGTGCTAGATAACAGAAGCAGTCTGACAGGGAAACATATTAAACACAGAGTTCTGTTAGGGTCTATCGGTGATGATTATTGATTTCATTAATTTTTTTTGTAAGGAAGTGATTTTATAGTACACTGCGTGTCTTTTATTGGATATAATAAAGTATTTGTCAATTTTTAAAGTTCGTTAATCGTTTCTGTGACTTAGATCAATTTTTTTAAATTCCTGTAAATATTGAAAATATGAACAGATATACCGAAATAGGGGAATTTATGTCTCGATAAAATTGATATCTTTCATAGATATCGATACAGTATATATATAGATATTTTTAGGAATTTTCCCATCCCCACGCCCGACTTCCACGTTCTGTAATGAGGCGTGGGCGTCCATACCAGTGTCACCTACTCGTGGATTCACCATCCTATAAGCACTTTCTGGAGATGCTCAGGACATCAGCATGCCAACAGCCGACCAGCTCTGCTCGTTCCCATGCGCCGAGCGATAACAATCTTTCTTTTGTCACGGTTATATCATTGGATTTCCCTCCTTTGCAGCCCTTACGGTCACTAGAATGATTACCCGCTCGCCTGTGTTTGGCTTACATAGTTAGCTTACATCGTTACGTGCCCACTGCGCCACAAAGATGCATTCAATCTGGCTGTGGTCGGTGGTCATAACATTTTGGTTAATGGGTGTATACAAATGTCCTTCTACACCTGCATCCACACTTCACAAGCGTCGCTTGGACATACTGTTAATAAATGTGGATGCAGTTATTACATACGAACACCAAAGAAAGTTCCTTTTAGGAAAATTTTGCTTCTTGGCACCATGTTGTGTGACTAGTTGCGGTCAACAATACGGTGTGTGGTTTGAAAGTAGGTGAATCAGCCCAAACCGGTAACCACGGCAGCAATAAACTGCATATTGTATATTCATGTAACGGACACGAACGAAATAAAAATTCAAATTTTGCTCAATATTATACAGTTGCGAACCTACCATTCCCTAGCAGCATGCCTTGAATCAGCAAAAATGGCTTTATTCCGAATTCCTTGTCAGCTTTATAATTGGCATCTTTGATGATGAACAGATGAAAGTCAAAACTTAACTTGAGTCTTAATTGCCCATTTTATATTGTACAGAACAATTTTTGCATTATTTTTTGTAGAAATAATTGAGTTCGGCGGTTAGTTGCTGTTAAAATATTTATGATGGCTTCTGATACACGTAAACATTACGCATTGTTATTTTCAGAACTTTCGTTCTTCCATTTATTGTGTGTGGGGGAAAACGTTATTTAACCCCATAGCATTTTATTTTGATCGTTTCTATAGTGGGAATTTCATCAAGTACGGTATTACATTTATGTGTCACTCTGTGCAGATACGAATGTAAAGATCGAACGTTGTAATTAATGATTCGAGAGTAAATGGGAAAATGGCTTGGAACTGATTAATGTTAACAGCGAGCTTTTTTTAACGTCTGTGAACTATGTGACATGCTGAAGGGCTGGTGGTACTTTATTCTCACTTAAGAATTCTCCTTAATTTACGTACATATCGTTAGATTAAATAGCCCAAACCTGCAGGGGATCGACGGTTAATGCAGGGACTGGCAAATAATTTTGAATGTAAATATATGTAACACATAGTGCATAAATAAGTGATCCTTTACTACTTTGCTACATTATTTGAAATAAGTTACTGGAAAGAGTAAGAACCGAAAGACACCTACAAGTAGCCGTCTGAGGCGATCTAGAGTAGAATGGCCACGTAAAAATAGTTGTACGAAAAGCAAATGTCATGCGGGAATTCAGTGAAAGAATTTGAAGGAAATTAAATTCATCATTGGAAGAAACTGCTTACGAAAGACTTGTTCGATTGTTTCCATAGTGTTGCTCGTTAGTCTGAGACCATTATCACTTTAATTGAAGTGATAGACCCCACAACGAATAGATGTTTCGTCACGGGTTTGTTCAGTGAGCGTGCGAGCTTTAACGAGATGCTCAGTAAACTCCAGTGGCAAACGTTGCACCAAAAGAGAAGAGATTTACTGTTGAAAATAAGAGAGAACATTCCTTCAACATGAAACGACCGAAACGAGAAAATAAACGTAATCATCACTCAGGGATTAGGCCTTAGGCCTGTCCCGACTGCTGCCTACAAGACAGTACGAGGAGCGATCTATGATCGTGGGCATGTGACCAGCGCGATTCCAATACCTGCAGCCGTTGTTGCCAGTAGATGAATCCTGATGATGCCACTGATTCTTTATTCAAGCAGCTCATATTTGGCCTCACGAGGCTGTGGGCCCCGTTCCACACCTCCGTGCCACAAAAAACTCTGAGGAGGTACCAGGAATCGAACTCGGATCCTTCCGCAGAGTAGGCAGGAAAGTAGCGTTTATGCCACATCCTGACCCACGTTTATTACGTTTTTTGTTGCTATATTTTAATGCACGGTATAGAAAGATTCTTTTACTGGGGGCAAGCAAGTAGACAGGATCAAAAGACACGCATCGAACGACGCACCAGATTGTCACATAGTGTGAGAACGGCTGGGCGAGGTAGAGCCATACAGTACTGGAACAGAGAGGAGCAGTGGCGATTCACCTATCACGCTTGGCGACAAGAAGGTAAGATTTTGTTATTTGTATTTACTGTTTGAATTTTAATATACAGTTCGAGCCGTGACGATGACGTTGCATGTAGTGAGAAGTTGTTAATAATAATTTCAGTGTCACTCAATTCACCAGTAAATTATAATTACAAATTTAGTTACTGTCAGTGCTTATTGATGGAAAGAGTCGACCAATAACAAGTGCGTCCTAAGAAGGCAGGAGCCAAACTACTAACATAACTCGTGATTAGTCTACGATCGGTTTCCGAGGAGGTAACAGATGAATCTGTCTATAAAACTTGATCTCGTGTAAAGACGGAATAGTTTGTTGAAAAATTGCCTCGAATGACGTTCTTGTGCCAGCTTGTGTTAATCTCGTGTGACTTCTAAGATCGTGTGGGGAATTTTACTGTGTCTTTTGCGATGCTCTAGAAGTGATCATCATCCGGAAACTTTGCCACGAATAATGATAGACTGGCTCTCAGAATCTTTTCCTTGATTTTTTAGCTTCTATAAATCGAAATAAAACCCAGTGGCATTCCAATACTCCCTTATTTCAATTTTAATAACACTGAATTCTCTCCCATTTTCCACTTCGTTATGCACTGTTTACTGCATCCACATCACAGCCTGCGGGCAGCGGAGAAGAAACCAATTGGGAAGACAGCCAAGACGAGAGGTAAGCAAGTAGTCTCCAGTTATGCTAGGAATAGTGAGCACTAAGTGTAAATGTCGTGTGACTAGGGCCTCCCGTCGGGTAGACCGTTCGCCGGGTACAAGTCTTTCGATTTGACTCCACTTCGGCGACTTGCGCGTCGATGGGGATGAAATGGTGATGATTAGGACAACACAACACCGAGTCCCTGTACGGAGAAAACCTCCGACCCAGCCAGGAATCGAACCCGGGCCCTTAGGATTGACATTCTGTCGCGCTGACCAATCAGCTACCGGGGGTGGACTAGTGAGTGCTCACACGATTTACTAAAATCCATAGTGAGTGTTATTTATGCCACATATTTTTCGTGGCAAGTGCTATATTCAGGAACCCACTGTGCAGTATTTGAGGGCAACAATTTGGGAATTGTACTTGACATACCATCATTAATACTTTACACGAAGCTAACCATTCAGCTACGGAGGCGGTGAAGACGAGAAAACGTGGGTAATTATCGCTCATATGGAGGCTGATCGACAGTTGTTCTTCCCCTGCACATTTCTACAGTGAAACAGGTGTCTGCCAGAATAAAGATGTAGATGTAACAGAGGATAAAGAAGAGAAGGGAACTTCAAGCAGGGTTAAGTCGTGCAGAGGGTCTACGACCATGGTGTAAAACTGAGAGCATTTTTGCCACTGCCAAATAGGTAGCTTGACATAAATTGGATTCTTATTGTTCCCTTCGAGCGCAGTCCATCTTCAGAATGTCAAAGTAAATTTTCGTTCATACAAAGTATGGCGTCACATGCTCAGCTGAATACTGATTGTGAGGGAGCGCACATTTAAAGCCATACTTTATATGAGGGAAAATACTTCTTTCATTTTCCGAAGATGGACTGCGCTCGAAAGACGTCAGTATACATTTATGAAACAATAAGTGACCTATTTATTTCAAGCGACCTATTTAGCAGCGACGAAAGTGCTCTCAATTTCAAGCGAAGTATATTGAGTTAATTACCATACTACCTGTAAATGCCTCAGAGCTATGAGGCAGAGCTGCACGATTTCCCACTCTGGACTGCCAGCGAAACGCTGACATTTATCCATAAAGAAATGAGATTAACAACGGCCACCACCAAGAAATTACTGTAAAACTGTGACTAAATTGGGAGTATTCTGCAAGGAATTCTGTAAGTTTGTTCCATTTCATTCTGTTTTTTGTTGTTAAATATGATAAAATGTAGGTAATAATAATAATAATAATAATAATATGAATAACCGTAATACACTATGTTGACGCAACTCTGAACTGAATTACTTTTGTGACTCTTGATTCGAATAAATAAATAGGCATCCGTAACATTCTGAATAGAAGGAGCTGCACTAATCTAGAATCTCTCAAAGGTATCGCGAGACGCATAAACGAATGTTTGTTACAGGGTCGGAATAGCTGCAATAGTCCCGCCCACTGAAGGTGGAGTAGCGCTGTTTACGGCAGCATCTCTGGGGATGACCGTTAAAGAGAGACGTTCACAGCCACTGTGGGAAAAAGAACGACTAACGTATGCCAGACGAAATACGAATAGGACGGAATGCTCCAGTACAATATTGTCGCATTAGGAATTGCACACAATACACTTCTCGCAGAAGAGCCGGGCTGCTTTTCAACGAGGTTTCTCAAGCATGCCTCCATCTCGCTACCTTCGTTCCGGGACGCAAGCGCGCCAGCGTGTGTGTGTGTGTGTGTGTGTGTGTGTGTGTGTGTGTGTGTGAGAGAGAGAGAGAGAGAGAGAGAGAGAGAGAGAGAGAGATAAGGGAGGGATGGAAAGCTCGTGTGTTGCTGTCCTCCACGTAGCCGTAGCCGTAGCCGGCGCACCGCTATTGGGAATCACAACTGTTCCCCTAAAGCTAACACTGAACAGTGACAAGTAAACTCCTGTGAATTCCAGTACTTTAAAACTGAGTGTTTCACGCAAACAATCGAATAAATAACTTACGTTTTCATTCATTCGTCAGTAATTTTGAACTGATGCTCTTTTTCCACGTCACTAGTTGTAAAGCCGGAAAAAACTCTGCAAAAAAATTTTCACAACCCGAAACTAAAAGTAAAGCACGATGATGATGTCTGTTTTACAAGACTGCTATGTATGCCCTTATCTTCAAAATTTCCTGGGAGCATCACCACACTCACAGATGTATACCGCGTCCGGCCATCCTGATTTGTGTTTTCCGTGATTTTCCTAAATCGCTTCAGGCAAATACAAAAATGTTCAAATGTGTGTGAAATCCTATGGGACTTAACTGCTAAGGTCATCAGTCCCTACGCTTACACTCTACTTAACCTAAATTATCCTAAGGACAAACACACACACCCATCCCCCAGGGAGGACTCAAACCTCCGCCGGGACCAGCCGCACAGTCCCATGACTGCAGCGCCTTACATCAGGCAAATGCCGTGAAAGTACTTTGACACAGCACGGCCGACTTCCTTCTCCATCCTTCCCTAATCCGATGGGATCGGTGACCTCGCTGTCTGGTCCCCTTCCCCAAATCAATCAACCAACCAACCAATGTATAGTTCCATGTCTCTTGAAGGCTAGTCTTCCATCTAGAAACAAAACCACATCATTGTGCAATGAGATCAGCTACGTGCGAGAATCACAGTTGTAGGAATCGGCAAGCCGTAAGTTAATTGCTCAAACTAAAGTGCTCGAATCAATTACATACCTTCTATGGAACTGCTGTGAGTAGATAGTAGTTTCTCCCTTTCCAGTTACTCACGCCTTCACATATACGTTACACAGCACCCACAACAGTGATGTGACAGCGCAGGTTGACCACACACTACGGTAACTGCCATAGCATTTCCCTGTTTTTCATACTCTGCAGCACATAACCACTAGAAAAAGGAGGATTAGCGTGTAGTATTGGATGACGATGTCATTAGAAATGGAGCAGTCGTTCGGATTGGACAGGATGGTGAAGGAAGGCGGACGTGTCGTCACCAGACCTGGAGCGTGCATCTTCAGTGATTTAGCGTAATCGTGGAAACATGAGTTTGGATGAGAAGAAGAGGACTCGAAACCTGCCCCTCTCGAATGAGAGTTCAGTGCGTCGTCCATTGCGCCTTTCTTGGCTACTTCCTTTTCTGAGAACGTTTGTACGTCACAAATGTAACCAGAATGTTATCAGAGCACATGTGGAAATTCGTCCAAATTACCACGTTCATCTGCGCTAGCGAGCTCAAGGTCGCACGGCAATCTCCGTCGAAGAGAAAACGTCCGGCAAGAGTATTCACCTCGTCAGCTGAGTACCCGACATCATGAAACGACTATCAATTTTAAGAAATTCACATCGTCTCAGATTCTAGCCCAAAACTCTCTTACTAACTCCTATTTCAGACAGCATTACTTTTATAAAAACAATGACAAAAAATGGCTCTGAGCACTATGGGACTTAACATCTGAGGTCATCAGTCCCCTAGAACTTAGAACTACTTAAACCTAACTAACCTAAGGACATCACACACATCCATGCCCGAGGCAGGATTCGAACCTGCGACCGTAGCGGTCGTGCGGTTCCAGACTGAAGCGCCTAGAACCGCTCGGCCACACTGGCCGCAAAACAATGACAAGGAATACGCATAAAATGTAACGTAAAAACTGGTGTGGGTAGAGGGGTAATCCTTGAATTACTCGTGTGATTCAGAGGAGAATCTAATAGACGTTACGAACATTTCAAAAACTAACACGTGCCCTAAAAACCAGAACAAAATGAAGACATTTTTGTGAACGGAATTTCATCGTATATAGATGAGCAGGAAGGAGCACTGCATCGTTAACTAAATACTGCAGTTCAGTATCTTACATCTTATGTTTGTTAATCGATGCATTAGTAGTGAAAGAGCCATCGGTTAGTTACCACGATCCAGGTCTTATCTCTCCAATGCGGTCATCCCTGTGCGGATTTCGACGAATGTTGAGAATAATAGAACAGAAGAGAATCCACGTAACGAAATGCTAATTCGAAAAACTGATGTGTTACATGGAAACGCTGTTAAACTGAATATTCAAGTCCAACGATACTGACAGCAGCATTCTGAAATCTCGACGGCGGTAAGTGAGATTTCCTTCCGCACCACAATGGAATTGCAACTGTGTTAGGTACCCTGTTTTTATTTTCGCTGCAATCTACATTCCGAAGCGTAAAAAAGAATAAGAATAGGAACAGTGGAAAGTTCTGTCAGTAGTTTTGAGAACCACATTTAGTGATAATTGCTTGCGTAAGTTACCACAATGGTTGCAAGTGTAACTTCAGGATGAATAATGTAAACGACCAGAAACAAACTAGGTGTCGTCATAGCTTAGCTCCCGATGCCGTAGTTGCTGAAGTACATAGTGCATAGGGAAGTGCGTTTACGAACCATTTTAGATGTTTTTGGTAGGTAGGCTCGTCTTTCGCTTTGATTCAACAGCACTGTACCACATCGGAGGCAACTACAGAGAATGTTACGAACGCTTGCCGAAATAAGACTGCAGAGGACGCTACTGAGTGACAGCATCGTTTCAGTGTCCTTCAAGGACATACTGGTTACATTCTCTCGCTATCCAGCTTACAGGAATATACACATTACAACAGGGGAATCCTTTGTCGGTAAGCAAGAAATCACGGCATCAAGTTAAGTGCAGTGGCACAACTGAGAAGCTTATCTTCAAGAGATCCGCCTGGTAAACCTGCTGTCTCGCACCAGGATCTGTATCCTATGCATCCGTTGCTCGTACTCTCCTCCAATATCGCAATACTACCAGGTTTTGTTAACGGTTTCTGTGAACGCTTACAGAATGTTCATCAGCGAACAATCCCTTTGCCTTCACTCCGACGGTCTCTAAATTCGAGATGTTAGATTCCTGGGACCGCTAATTCTGGGGCATTACACCGTTAGCACGTGTGATACACAAAGGTGTGGCGCGTCACTCTTCGAATTTTATGACCCCCTCTAGTTCTCATATATCGAACACTGAGAGCGCAGTTGCAAATTCAGGAAATTGTGAAACATGCGCTCTTCCCTTCATAACGCTGCAACAGCAACCCATACTTCGCAGTTCTAGCGCCCGAGCTTAAAACACAGATGACTGTACATCAGACGGCTCCATGCTACGATGGCCCGCAAGTATTCCACACCTACTTTTGACCATCCAAAATTCTTGGATGTCGGAGATTTTGTCCGTTGGGGGACTGGGTGTTGTGTTGTCCTTCTCTTCGTACTGTAATTCTCATGAAAATCACCTGCATGGCGTCACATGATAAGTCTAAGCCTATTTAACTTCGTACCAGCACACAGCTTGGCCCTAATGAATGTCTCGGATCGTCGAAACGCACTGTTGTATCTTCCATTGACGAGATGGCTGCATGGGCACATCTTGAAAGCCAATTATTTAAAAAAAAAAATTGGACACTATGTTAAGGGCACTCCATGTGGTGTCCACTATACCATTTGCAACAGACACATCACTGTGTTATGTAGCACAGTTCACATATCTCAGGGACACAACGTACGCTAGTTTCGCCGCATGGTATCTTATAGGGTCTATGTTGCAATGTATTAATGGACAAATTTAATTTCAACGCTTCCTGTAAGGAAATGGTTTTGTGGCAGCCATACATCTACATCCATACTCCGCAAGCCACCTGACGGTGTGTGGCGGAGGGTATCCCGAGTACCTCTATCGGTTCTCCCTTCTATTCCAGTCTCGTATTCTTCGTGGAAAGAAGGATTGTCGGTATGCTTCTGTGTGGGCTCTAATCTCTCTGATTTTATCCTCATGGTCTCTTCGCGAGATATACGTAGGAGGGAGCAATATACTGCTTGACTCTTCGGTGAAGGTATGTTCTCGAAACTTCAACAAAAGCCCGTACCGAGCTACTGAGCGTCTGTCCTGCAGAGTCTTCCACTGGAGTTTATCTATCATCTCCGTAACGCTTTCGCGATTACTAAATGATACTGTAACGAAGCGCGCTGCTCTCCGTTGGATCTTCTCTATCTCTTCTATCAACCCTATCTGGTACGGATCCCACACTGCCGAACGGCATTCAAGAAGTGGGCGAACAAGTGTACTGAAACCTACTTCCTTTGTTTTCGGATTGCATTTCCTTATAATTCTTCCAATGAATCTCAGCCTGGCATCTGCTTTACCGACAATCAACTTTATATGATCATTCCATTTTAAATCACTCCTAATGCGTACTCCCAGATAATTTATGGAATTAACTGCTTCCAGTTGCTGACCTGCTATTTTGTAGCTAAATGATAAGGGAACTATCTTTCTATCTATTCGCAGCACGTTACACTTGTCTACATTGAGATTCAATTGCCATTCCCTACACCATGCCTCAATTCGTTGCAGATCCTCTTGCATTTCAGTACAATTTTCCATTGTTATTGATAACATTCTTGTTATTGATAACATTCTTTGTATAACGGATGACGTGCAATGAATGGACAAGTTATTAAATCAATCTGTCGACTCTCTCGTACCCAACGTCGATTGTGGTGCTCTGGTCTACACCAGAGGCTCAGACGATTTTTGCGACGGCATCGGACGCGAAGTTCTCGACCTCCGCTATCAGGTCGAGAATTGTACGATTCCTCCTTAACAGATCAGGCGTGCACTACAAGCAGGAAGCATCGACTAGGGTTTTTTTCTTTTTTAAGTTAGGTTAGAGGAAAATGACCTACAAAAGACTGATGGATGGTAGCCGTCTCTGGAAGGCAACACAGAACGTAAACAAACGTAACATATTGCGCCTACAGAAGAAAAGAAAGCCACAACTGTTTAACTATTGATGTATCGCTGGAAACAGTATCTAGCGTAATATATCTAGGAGTAATTTTCCAGAGACACCTGAAGTGGAATTACCTCATAAAAAATAGTGGGAAAAGCAGATGCCAGACAGATTTATAAGAAGAAGTTAAAGAAAATTTAACTCATCCATGAAAGAACTTTCTTACAATGCGCTTGCTCGATCGATTCTTGAGTATTGTTCACCAATTCGAGACCCTTACCCGGTCTTAGAAGAGAAAGAGAAGATTACAACGAAGAACGGCTCATTCCGTCACCGGATCGTTTAATCGACGCGAGAACGCTACACAGATGCTCAGAAATCCAGTGGCAGAAGCTACAACAGAGGCGTTGTGCCTCGTGGAGGGTTCTACCAATGAAATTCCGAGAGAGTACATTCCGGGAAGATTCGGACAGCACTATACTTCCTCCCACAAACATCTCACGAAACGACCACGATGAAAAAAGTTCGCAGTATTAGAGCTAATACAGAGGCTTAGCTATAATTCTTTCTCCCACGCGCCATTCTCGAGTGGATCAGGAAAAGGGGGAGATCGGTTAATGGCACCAGAAGTATCCTCCGCTACAAACCGCAAGGTTGTTTGCGGAGTATTGATGTAAATGTAGCATAGTGTTTTTACATTGGCAGTGCAACCACATAAGACAACAAATTAATTATTACCACGAGACATCACACTAATATCTCGAAAACTGTCTCAGTTCGACAAGAAAGAGAGTCTACACGTTTCAGATACTTCATTTACAACTGAGGCCACTAAATGACGGTTAGATGCCATAGTGCTCCAAAATAACGAGAATTTTTCTCTCTACGATTGACACACAACTCGAGATGGTCCCAGAATTTGCTATGGGATTAGGACCTGTTGATTTAGCAGATCAGTCAAGGGTCCATATATATATTTGTGTGTGTGTGTGTGTGTGTGTGTGTGTGTGTGTGTGTGTGTGTGTGTGTGTGTGTGTGTACGCGCGTGTGAATTCCTAAGGGACCAAACTGCTGAGGTCATCGGTGGTCCATAGAATTCAGAAGTGTTCTTCAAACCAGGAACGAATGTGTGCAGCCTCGTGAACACGCAGTTACAGACTTCTCCTCGTGAACACGCAGTTACAGACTTCTCCACGCAGCAGGAAATGATGTTTGACTGGACAGGTGTCTTCAAATTGTTCAAATGTCTGTTACTTCCTAAAGGACCAAACTGCTGAGGTCATCGATCCCTAGACTTACACTCTACTTAAACTAACTTAACGTTAAGAACAACACTCACACCCATGCCCGCGGGGGGACTCGAACCTCAGGCGGGAGGGGCCGCACATTAGCGACATGGGGTCTCTAACCACTCGGCCATGTGTCTTCAAGGTGTGCATTGGTGGGATGATTGGCTCAATGCTCACTGTGATTTTGGCTGATTGGCATACCGATTCTGAACTGTACAGATTTCAAATGGAAACTTTTTGATTGCCCCTCGTACACTGTAAGGCAAAAAGAAATAGACACACGGCGAAACTATTATCCAAGAGGGACGAAAATTAGTAGATGTGATATATATGTATAGACAAACATGTGACTAAAATGTCAGAAAAATTGAATGATTTATTACAGAGAAAACTTCACAAATTGCAGAAGTAAGTAACGCGTTGGTCCACCTCTGGCCATTAAACAAGTAATTACTCAGTTTGGCATTGATTGGTAGAGTTTTTGGGTGTTCTTCTGAGGGATACCATGCCAAATGCTGTCCAATTGGCGCGTTAAATCGTCAGAACCAGGGCCAGCTGGAGGGCCCTGTCCATAATGCTCCAAACTATTTCAATTGGGGAGAGATCCGGCGACCTTTCTGGCCAAGGTAGTGTTTGGCAACGAAGAAGACAAGCAGTATAAACTCTCAATGTGTGCCAGAGGGTATTGGCTTGGTGAAATGTAAGCCCACGATGGCTAGCTGTCAAGGACAACAAAATGGGACATAGAAAATCGTCGACGTTCTGCTGTGCTGTAAGGATGCTGCGGACGACAACCAAAGGGGGTCTTGCTATGAAAAAAAATGGCACCCCCGACCATCATTCCTCGTTGGTTGGTTGGTTGGTTTGTGGGATTAAAGGGACCAGACTGCAACGGTCATCGGTCCCTTGTTCCAAAACTTAAAAACTACCACACAGAGTAAAAAAACGGATAATAGAGACAACAAACAACACAGGACAAGAAAAACTCAGACAAAGATCAGACATAACAAATTAAAATCACACGGAGTGTGGCGGTGGTTGGCCGACCATAGAATAAAAAAGGAAAAGCCAACCACCGAGAACACATTAAAAACTCAGTTTAAAACCGTAGGCCAAAGGCCAGAATCAACACAAAACAATAAAATAAAACAAACACTCAAATTAAATGATAAAAACCCCCTGCCCGAATAAAACGTAAAACTAAGCCAGCCACAGCAGGGTCATCGGTTAAAAGGGCAGGGAGCGTATCAGGCAGTGCAAATGTCTGCCTGACCACAGCTAAAAGGGGGCAGGCCAACAAAATGTGGGCCACTGTCAAAGCTGCCCCACAGCGACACAGAGGAGGGTCCTCCCGACGCAGTAAGTGACTGTGTGTCAGCCAAGAGTGGCCAATGCGGAGCCGACAAAGGACGACTGAGTCCCTGCGGTTGGCTCGCATGGATGACCGCCACACAGTCATCGTCTCCCTAATGGCACGGAGTTTATTGGGCGTGATCCGATCGCGCCATTCAGCGTCCCAAAGCGCAAAATCTTTTCGGCGGAGGACTGCTCGCAAATCAGTCTCTGGGAGGCCAATGTCCATAGATGGTTTACTGATGGCCTCTTTCGCCAGGCGGTCAACATATTCATTGCCCGGGATACCGACATGACCGGGGGTCCACACAAAGACCACAGAGCGGCCGCAATGGGCAAGAGTATGCAGGGACTCCTGGATAGCCATCACCAGACGAGAACGAGGGAAACACTGGTCGAGAGCTCGTAAACCGCTCAGGGAATCAATACAGATCACGAAGGACTCACCTGAGCAGGAGTGGATGTACTCTAGGGCACGAAATATGGCGACCAGCTCAGCAGTGTAAACGCAGCATCCAGCCGGCAATGAACGTTGTTCGGAATGGTCCCCTAGAGTAAGCGCATAACCGGCACGACCAGCAACCATCGAGCCGTCAGTGTACGCAATGCCAGAGCCCTGATACATTGCAAGGGAGGAAAGAAAGCGGTGGCGGAAGGCCTCTGGAGGGACTGAGTCCTTCGGGCCCTGTGCCAATCCTGTGCCAATTCCAACTGAAGGCGAGGGCGAGGCACACACCATGGGGGTGTACGCTGAGGTGCCCTAAAAGGAGGCGGAAGAAGTAAGGCCCCAAGCCTGGAGAGAAGCTCTCGGACGCGGACCGCGATCGTACTGCCAGCCCTGGGTCGACGTTCTGGAAGATGGACGTGCGACTCTGGGAATAGTAGCCGATAGTTAGGATGCCCGGGCAAGCTGAAAACATGGGCAGCATAAGCGGCCAGCAAACGTTGGTGCCGTAACCGCAGTGGAGGGACACCTGCCTCCACTACTATGCTGTCCACAGGGCTGGTACAGAAAGCACTGGTGGCAAGGCGAATCCCGCTGTGGAGGATTGGGTCCAGCACCTGCAACGCAGATGGGGATGCTGAGCCATAAGCCAGGCTCCCATAATCCAGACAGGACTGGATTAACGCCTGGTAGAGCCGTAACAGGGTAGATCGGTCGGCGCCCCAGCTGGTGTGGCTCAAGCATCTCAGAGCATTTAGATGCCGCCAACACGCCTGTCTAAGCTGCCGAATATGAGGCAGCCAAGTCAACCGGGCATCAAAAACTACACCCAAAAACCTGTGGCTCTCCACCACAGCATGGAGTTCGTCGGCAAGATAAAGCCGCGGCTCAGGATGTACCGTTCGGCGCCGGCAGAAATGCATAACGCGGGTCTTGGCAGCCGAAAACTGAAAACCATGCGCTACAGCCCAAGACTGCGCCTTGCGGATAGCGCCCTGTAGCTGACGTTCAACAGCTGCAATGCCAGTAGAGCTGTAGTAAAGGCAGATGTAGTCAGCATACAGGGATGCGGAGACAGAATTTCCCACCGCTGCAGCGAGCCCGTTTATTGCGATTAAAAACAGGCAGACACTGAGGACAGATCCCTGTGGTACCCCGTTCTCCTGGACTCGGGAGGAACTATGAGAGGCCGCGACTTGCACGCGGAAGGTACGATACGACAGAAAATTTCGGATAAAGATCGGCAGAAGGCCCCGAAGACCCCATCCATGAAGCGTAGAAAGTATGTGATGACGCCATGTCGTATCGTACGCCGTCCGCATGTCGAAAAAGACAGCGACCAGGTGCTGACGGTGGGCAAAGGCAGTACAGATGGCCGACTCCAGACTCACCAGATTGTCGATGGCGGAGCGGCCTTTACGGAACCCACCCTGAGACGGAGCCAGAAGGCCCCGAGACTACAGTACCCAATTCAAGCACTGGCTCACCAAGCTTGCAAAGAACGTTGGTGAGGCTAATGGGGCGGTAGTTGTCCACCTCCAAAGGGCTCTTGCCCGGTTTCAAAACGGGGATGACAATGCTTTCCCGCCATTGCGACGGAAACTCACCCTCGACCCAGAGATGGTTGTAAAGGTCGAGGCGGCGTCGCTTGCAGTCCACTGAAAGGTGTTTCAGCATCTGACAGTGAATGCGATCTGGCGCAGGAGCGGTATCAGGGCAAGCGGCAAGGGCGCTGTGAAATTCCCACTCACTGAATGGAGCATTGTAGGATTCAGAATGGTGGGTGCGAAAAGAAAGGCTCCGACGTTCCATCCGCTCTTTAATGGAGCGGAAGGCCAGTGGGTAACTGGAAGAAGCGGAACTAAGAGCAAAACGCTCTGCCAAGCTGTTGGCTATTTCGTCGGAGTCTGTACAAACTGCTCCATTCAGTGAGAGCGCAGGGACGCTGACAGGGGTCCGACAGCCATAGAGGCGTCGGATCTTGGCCCAGACCTGCGATGGAGAGACATGGAGGCCAATGGTGGACACATACCGCTCCCAGCACTCCTGCTTGCTTTGGCGGATAAGGCGGCGGGCCCGCGCACGCAGCCGTTTGAAGGTGATGAGGTGTTCAATGCAGGGATGTCGCTTGTGACGCTGTAGCGCCCGCCGGCGATCTTTAATCGCCTCAGCGATCTCAGGCGATCACCAAGGCACAGTCCGCCGCCGAGGGGACCCAGAAGAACTGGGAATGGCAGATTCTGCGGCAGTAACGATGCTGGTGGTGACTGAGTGAACCACCACATCAATGTCGTCACTAGAGAGAGGCTCAATAGCGGTAATGGAGGAGAACAAGTCCCAGTCAGCCTTATTCATAGCCCATCTGCTGGGGCGCCCAGAAGAGTGACGCCGTGGCAGTGACAGAAAGATTGGAAAATGATCACTACCACACAGGTCGTCATGCACACTCCATTGGACAGACGGTAAGAGGCTAGGGCTACAGATCGATAGGTCAATGGCGGAGTATGTGCCATGCGCCACACTGAAGTGTGTGGAGGCACCATCATTTAAAATCGAGAGATCGAGCTGCGCCAATAAATGCTCAACGGTGGCGCCTCGACCTGTTGCCACTGACCCACCCCACAGAGGGTTATGGGCGTTAAAGTCGCCCAGTAACAAGAAAGGTGGCGGCAATTGGGCTATCAGCACAGCCAGGACATGCTGCGCGACATCACCATCCGGTGGAAGGTAAAGACTGCAGACAGTAACAGCCTGTGGCGTCCACACCCGAACAGCGACAGCCTCTAAAGCTGTATGTAGAGGGGCAGACTCGCTGTGAAGAGAGTTAAGGACATATATGCAGACGCCACCAGACACCCTTTCATAAGCTGCCCGGTTCTTATAATAACCCCGATAGCCACGGAAGGCGGGGGTTCGCATTGTTGGAAACCAAGCTTCCTGAAGTGCAATGCAGAAGAAAGGGTGAAGGCTGATAACTTGGCGGAGCTCAGCTAGATGGTGGAAGAAACTGCTGCAGTTCCACTGGCGGATGGTATTGTCCATGTCTGAGAAAGGCGTGACGGGACTGGGGAGGCAGATTACGCCGCTGGGTCACCTGCTGCCTCCGAATGAGCACCTGTACTAGTGCTTTCCATGGCGTCTGAGGGACCGGCGAGATCGAGGTCCTCAGTGGACGCCAGAATCTCCACCTCGTCCTCAGACGCAGTGCTTGTAGGAAGCGGTGGGATGGGTGCCACCGCAATGTCATTAGCCTTGGGGACTTTCTTCTTCTTCTGTTTCTCTCGCTGTGCCTTCGGTGGTTCAGGCTTGGAGGGCTTCACTGGGTCTGTCTCAGGGACGGACGACGACCGTGAGGCCCTACGACCAGGGACTGGTGGTTGTTTCAGCCACTTGCGGGTGTCCGCTTTTCCACTGGTTGGAACTTGCGAAGGTAGGTCCCCAAGGGACCCCTTCCTGGCGAGAGTAGCCGAAGAAGTCTTACTCTTCTCCGGCTGGGAAGGGGGACCTGATGTCCCCGATGGTTGGGGGGGGGGGGTGTTGCTCCTGAAGAAGAGCAACAGGGAGTGAAGTGCCCCCCACAACCAAGGGGGCCGGTGGATTCTGACAGATCTTAGAGCCAACGATAAGTGACGATGGGAGAACCGTTGTTGCAGCAGCGGCGTAGGTCGACGTCATTGCCACAGGATGGAGCCGCTCATACTTCCGTTTAGCCTCGGTGTAGGTCAGGCGGTCCAGGGTCTTATGTTCCATTATCTTTCGTTCCTTCTGGAATATCCTACAGTCCGGCGAGCAGGGGGAATGGTGTTCTCCGCAGTTAACACAGTTGGGAGGCAGAGCACATGGAGTATTGGGATGCGAAGGACGTCCACAATCTCGACATGTGATTCCAGAAGTACAGCGAGATGACTTGTGCCCGAACTTCCAGAATTTAAAACACCGCATCGGAGGAGGGATATATGGCTTCACATCACAGCAGTAAACCATCATCTTGACCTTTTCGGGTAAAACATCACCTTCAAAGGCCAAGATGAAGGCACCGGTGGCTACCTGATTATCCCTTGGACCCTGATGGACGCGCTGGACGAAGTGAACACCTCGTCGTTCTAGACTGGCGCGTAGTTCATCGTCGGACTGCAGAAGAAGATCCCTGTGGAATATAATACCCCGGACCATGTTTAAACTCTTATGGGGAGTGATGGTGACGGAAACATCCCCCAACCTGTCGCAAGTGAGCAACCTCCATGACTGGGCAGAGGATGCTGTTTTGATGAGAACTGACCCAGAGCGCATTTTGGACAAGCCCTCCACCTCCCCGAACTTGTCCTCTAAATGCTCCACAAAAAACTGGGGCTTGGTCGACATAAATGATTCCCCATCTAGTCGCGTACACACAAGGTACCGGGGTGAATAATCTCCACTGCCTTCTTTGGACAAACGTTCCTCCCATGGAGTGGCCAGGGAGGGAAACGATCTCTGATCAAATTTCTTTCCATTGAGGTTAGACCTCGATCGCTTAGAGACTGCTGGTGGTGGCCCACCAGCGAGAGATGATGTACCACGCTTCATTGCGGGTCATCCGCCCTGATGCCACACATTCCGCCCAGGGGCTCTCCCCACGGGCGCCACCCAGCCGCAGCAAAGACCACCTGGCAGTATGGCCTTTGCCGGGAGTCCCGATGCCCCAAAGGGATAGGCATCTACTCCTCGGCATACATGGGGAGGTAGCAGCTCAGGCATCAGCAGTGCGATCCCTGTGTAGTCAGGGGGCTACCACCAAGAGGGTACATGACGACCCCACCACAACGGACTGGCTACCGTGCTGGATGTTGGGTGTCGAAATATCCATGTACATCACGAGGGCAAGGATGGAAGTGCACAATGGAGGGAAGGGATGCTATCGGGAACACACTGCAGTGGATGTGGCCGGAAGCTCGATGTAAGTCCAACTCCATGAAAATATCAGGTGTGCCAGATCTTAGGGCAAGATGGATTTAAGATGCACCACGTAAGGAGTCCTTCCCCAAATGGTACGCACTAACGGAAAAATTTGGAAATGGAGTGGTCAAAACCCTTAGGGGACCATCACATTAAAGGCCGAAACAGTTGAGACTCCTTTTAGTCGCCTCTTGCGACAGGCAGGAATACCGCGGGCCTATTCTTACCCCCGAACCCGCAGGGGGCTCATTCCTCGTTGTCGGGCTGTATGGCGGGCGACAGTCAAGTTGGTATTCCACCGCTCTCCAGGTCGTCTGCTGACACGTCTTCGGTCTGGAATCTCGTTTACTTCAGTAGAATTATCATCAGTGATGATTCCTGCTTTGAACTGAGCTATGATGACCATCGAAAACGTGTCTGGACATGCCCCGGACAGTGGTGGGTTACTATCTTGACCGTCGTCTGCCAATCGGCCCTTCGACCAAGAGTAATTGTCTTTCTTTCTTTCTTTCTTTCTTTCTTTCCCTTGTGCCGTTTTCCCGCAATGACGCAGGGTCGGCATGATTAATCGGAATTAGGAAGGTTAATTGAAGGGGTGGCCGGATGCCCTTCCTGCTGCCCCGTACACCCCGGGACAGAATTAGTGTACCCCAACTGTCTGTGTCTAGTGTAATCCATGGAATAGTGTAAATGTGTTCAGATGTCTGCGAGCCCTGTAACTGAGGCGGAACGTGAGGAACAGCACAGTATTCAGTATTCACCTAGTGGAATGTGGAAAACCGCCTAAAAACCACATCCACGATGGCCGGCACAACGGCCTCCATCGTTAAGCCACCGGGCGGATTCGAACCGGAGCCGGCGCGCCTACCCGAGTCCAGGAAGCAGCGAATTAGCGCTCTCGGCTAACCTGGCTGGTTCAAGAATAATTGTCTGTGATACCATTTTATTTAATAGCAGCACCGCTTTGGTTGTCTTCCGCGGCACCGTGACAGCACAGCGGTATGTCGACGATTTTCTACGCTCCCTTCATGGCAAACCTCCCTAGGCTTACATTTCAGCAAGACAACGCCGACTGGCACACGGCGAGAGTTTCTACTGTTTGTCTTCGTGTTTGCCAAACTCCACCTTGCCCAGCAAGGTCGCCGAATCTCTTCGCAATTGAGAACGTTTGGAGTATTATGGGCAGGCCCCTACAACTAGCTCTGTTTTTAACAATCTAACGTGCCAATTGTACAGAATTTGGCATGACATCCCTTGGGAGGGTATCCAACAACTGTCTCAATCAATGCTAAGCTGAATAACTGCTTATATGAGGGCCAGGTGGACCAACGCTTTACTGGGTTGCGCAGTTTGTGACGCTCTTTCTCTTGAGGAATTCGTACAATAATTATAAAAATTTGTTTCTCTGTACATCTGCATCCCATCTACCGATATCCATCTCAATTGGACAACGTCTTCGTGATACTTTTCTTCTTCTTCGTCTTCTCAAGAAGATATAGCGGCTCTATTATAATGTGTTGTGCATACAGATAATTTCATCAATCCTTCTCTCTACACCCCCCACCCCTCCTCGCTCCTCTCTGCTTCTCTCTCTCTCTCTCTCTCTCTCTCTCTCTCTCTCTCTCTCTCTGACGCATGAAAAGTTCAACGAAATGGTCAAAATGGAAATCACTGCACACGCTTAGAAATATCTGTCCATGTCCCAGATCTCGTGTTCGCTAGCGTTACGACGAGACTGCTCTCCCACAGAAGAAGGCAACGAGCAGAGCTATCAGTGTTGCGATTATCACACCGACAGATAAGAGTCTTAACTTATATCCCTGTCACTGATTATAATCTAAAGTTGTAACGTAACATCACGTGGCACATAAGGAAGAGCTTGTTGCGCTGACTGGCTAAGAGAATTTTTGAGGATAGCTGCCATCAGGACTATTCACAGGATTTTCTTTCTGCTAAGCATTTGTAACCTCAACGCATGTATTTTCTTCAGAAGATATGTTTTTGTTCGTTTAAATAAAAATAAATGCGGTGCTATGGTTAACTATTTTCTTGCAGAAACTCAAAGAAAATGTTTCCTGTACCGTGCTTTGCTATGCAGAACGTCTGTGTTACTGACGAACATACGCATCTAGGTTCACTCTTCTGGTAATTCAGAAATAGGGACTACTCTTTACGGCAACACCGTATTGTCTTTTGACGTCTTCCGTGAACTCCAACAAACAGCACTGGGGAAGGGTGTTTACTGTCCTGCAATATCCAGAAATAAGTCTTCTGTTTGTTACATCTATGTTGTTGATGGTTGCACTTATTTATGTGGAATGCTTGTGAGACATGAAACGTCGCAAACTAGTGTACGTGACACGTGTACTATCATTGATACCTGAAATCCGCATTACGCACACTGTTTCACTCATTCGTGAAGAAGTATCAGTCCTGTTTAATATCCTGACAGTACAAAGAATGTTCGAAACGCAGTTCTGCTCACTTCTTGTAAATTATAGGTAGAATGTAACCATGGCTGCCACGGGAAATGTACCACACCAGCAACGCACGACATATCTGGTTGCTAGAAGTCTCGATTTTAGTGGGTGGACTGAAGAAACAAAAACTCACAGATTTAAACAACGTGTCTACGGTGAATTTTGTGCAAAGGAAACTTTTTGGACCAGAGTACGGTAGGACCTGCAATAAAGATGGTTCATCACTACTATAATATCTAGAGTTACAGAAACTGATGGTTCAAAAGTTGTTCTTACAACAAGCACGTACCAGCTTCTGATGCCACTCCCTTCACTATATATAGTATTCTTCAAAAAATGGTTCAAATCGCCTGAGCACTATGGGACTTAACATCTGAGGTCATCAGTCCCCTAGAACTTAGAAATACTTAAACCTAACTAACCTAAGGAAATCACACATATCCATGCCCGAGGCAGGATTCGAACCTGCGACCGTAGCGGTCGCACGGTTCCAGACTGTAGCGCCTAGTATTCTTCATTTGGGAATGATGGCTAAATAAATAGTGTGTGGTGCAAGACCCAATGTTTCTAGGAATACTTTGCTCGTACTTTTCAAATCACACTTAATATCACTCAAAACAAAATGGTGAATTATGTAACCGTAATATCGCTGCTTTAGGACTAATTTTGTGTTTACACGTGAAACAATCTATTGCTGAGGAGATAATGTACATTGTACCAACGACTGATTGAGGAATGTCGTACACGTAACAACGAAGAGGGAAAGTATGTAAGACCGAAAATATAATATCATGTATTACTGTAAGTGAATGAAATTAAAATCTTGGAATGAGAAGTGTCATATTACAATAAACGGAACATAAATCAGGAATAAACTTCAATATGACAAACAGCACAATGCGCAGAAAATGAAATATCTTCGTGGGGTACTTTTCTACTATTTAGTTACACATCTATACAAAAGAGAGCTAATGGCTTCAGGAAATAGGATGATCCAAAAACGCTAATGATGACTAAACAGTAAAGTAAAAAGAAAAGAAAACGTTGGAAGCTCTTTCATGATTGAGAAACACAGCTGTGCTCGAATAATTGGTAAGAAAACGCAGAGAAATGAAGAAAATGAAATTTTGGATATAAGACAGGGCTATTTATAAAACGTTTATACGAAAGACTAACGGGCGGCAGTCCAACATACATAAAGTATTATTATCATTATCACTATTATTATTATTTACTATTAATACCGTCAAACCAAAAGTAAAAATACTAAAAACAAATAAAGTTGTTGTTGCCTGTGTATCACAGTTAAAAATTTTTCCCAGAACACACGTTAAAGACCTTTCGCATGGCCAATGTCGAGACGTAGTGTTTTGTCAGGATGCAAGATGAATTAGGCACTGATGGTTCAAGGACACAGCTGCTGTCCACACGCGACTAACTGATTCGCTGTTACTCTCTGCCTTG
Organism: Schistocerca americana; assembly: GCF_021461395.2. NCBI lineage: Eukaryota > Metazoa > Arthropoda > Insecta > Orthoptera > Acrididae > Schistocerca > Schistocerca americana. The sequence goes on along the minus strand of NC_060130.1, from coordinate 248,340,932 downwards.
GACTACCTGCTGTAGTATCACACAGTTCCCTTACAAAATTTGATGATGATGGGCATGTTCTACGCAAGAGCAAATTCCAGTAACAATGAGATTTTTTGATAACCTGCTGTCGTGACAGACATCAGAAAGCCGCTGAATGTTCAGCGAAAAGTAAGTTTCTGTAGTGCTGACTCGACTCACAAAACAATTATTTTGTAGTATGTTCATTTAACTATTAGATAAAAATACCGATACGTAATTACAGCCTCAGGTCGTTGTCAGAGAACCTATCACACTGAGAACAAATGTCCGTATCAGCGTGAAAAGGAAAGTCTTCATGCCCAGGAACAGCGCGTACATTATTATTTGAAATGAAGGTAGTGACCAATGATAGTTTGAATCTAATCTGTGAAGTACAGCCGCCATACTTACAACACTAGCGTTTGTCTATTACAGCGTACCACACCATGGAAAACTTGACGCCTTCAAAACGAAAAAAACATCCAGTCGACTCAGAGGACATCAGAGACGGAGCGGAGGCTCGGATTACGAAAGGCTGTGCAAGGAAATGGGCCGTGTCCTTTTCAAAGGAAATAGGGCGGCCTTTGCCTGAAGCCATTTGGCGAGACCACGGAAAACCTAAAAAGCCACGTTGTTAATAAAGTACCACCTTTGGACAAGTGGTATACGAGGGTAGTACATAAGGCACAAAATTGCAAAATAATCCAACATACGTCAAATTGGATAAATTGTTTATACAGGATATGGTGAGACTCCAAACCGAACATATTCGTTAAAACGCAGTTGAAATTTTGTATATACATTTCATTCCGTAAGTCTGTCCATTAATATATTATGGCTGTATATTTGAATTTCTTATTGATTATTTAATAACCTGCCTTTTTCTGCCTTATGAAGGTTGGCGATGTTTTATTAATGTCATTAGCAGAATGCTTGTATTCTAGCAAACGAGCACTGAATGCTGAGGGTCTGGCTTCACTAACACTAACAAGTTTATTCGTATTAACATGTTCTCTAAATCTTGTTTTGGGGTTTCCGGACTACATACTAAATGAACAGACAGACTTACGGAATAAGTTGTATATACCAAATTTGAAATGTGTTCTTTTGGAGTCTCTCCATATCCTGCATTGGAAATTGTCGAATTTTTCATGATATGTTGGACTATTTTCCAATTTTCTGCCTATTGTATATTTTACACTCGTATGCCAATTTTCGAAAGATGGTGTCTTACATATATGAGTGCACGCTACAGATGTGTATAAATACGATCTCAGAAATAACGTAAGGGAAATAATATAGTCTGACCATTCAGTTCCACATTTACACGATATGACAGTTACGTCAGACGTGATCAAGAATTGTCACTGCTACCTAAGATTTGGCAGCGGTAACATACACGAAAACCTTTATACTGTGAGATACATAATTTAAAAAAATTTCGTTCTGCTGGTATGTGTATATATTGTCTGTACTATTTATCGTCCGCGTTTCACTTCCGTACAAGTCTATGCTTTAGATAAATACCTCCACAAAAACTTCCTAATATTTAAATTTATACTCCTTGTTAACGGATTTATCTTTTTCAGAAATACTTCTCAGTTATTGTTAGAATGCATTTAATGTACTCTATACTCGAACCATCGTCACTTTGTTTGCTAGACAAATAGCAAATTTTGTCTTCCACTTCTAGTGTCACTTCTTAATCTGATTCTCCCAGCATTGCCTGAGTTAGTTGAACTACCTATCATTATGGTCAAATTGCTTTCGTTAATGTTCATCTTACAACCTCATTTCAGTACACTATCCATTCCGTACAATGCTCTTCCAACACCTTTACCGTCTCTGATAGAATTACAATGCCACGGACAAACCTCATTTATTATTTCATCTCCCTCATCTTGTCTGGATACATAAATAAATAAAATAAATTCATTACCATTCCAAAGTTCTCCTCGGTTTCCTTCATAGCTTGCTCAGTGTACATACTGAAAAACAACAAGTATAGATTACAACCGTCTCTCACTCCGTTCTCAACTATCAACTCCCATTCATGTCTAGTGGTTACTGTACCTGTCGTAGACAAACTTTTGCTCTCCGTATTTTATATTCGCTACCTTTAGAATTCTAAATTGTGTATTCCAGTCAACACCATCAAAATTATTCTCTAAATCTACAAATGCTATAACCTTTTTTCGACCTTTCTTCTAACATAAGTCATAGTGTCAATATTGCTACATTTTTCCAGAACCGAAACTGATCCTTCTCCAGGTCGACTTTTACTTGTCTTTTCATCCATCTGTAAACAGTTAGAGTCGGAATTTTACAAATAAGATTTATTAAACTAATGATTCGGCACTAATCATACCTGTTAGCAGCAACCTTCTTTGAAACTGAAATTATTTCATTGTGTATGTGGTGACCGTCCTATTGTTCTTTCGGAGATGTCCGAAAGAACAGGCACGAAATCTACACATATCAAAAAAAGTTTAGCATCACCTCGGTTCCGAGAGTTCCGGAACATGTACAGAAAATTGGAATAGAGATCAACATAAACATCATTTCCACCCTTTTTATTGCTCATGAAAACCACACATTGCATGTTGTACCACCATACAGCGAAACCTTCACAGGTGGTGGTCCAGATTGCTTTACACACCGATACCTCTAATACCCAGTAGCGCGTCCTCTTGCATTGAAGCATGCCTGTATTCGTCGTGGCATACTATCCACAAGTTCATCAAGGCACTGTTGATCCAGATTGTCCCACTCCTCAACGGCGATTCGGCGTAGATCCCTCAGAGTGGTTGGTGGGTCATGTCGTTCATAAACAGTCCTTTTCAATCTATCCCAGGCATGTTCGATAGGGTTCATGTCTGGAGAACATGCTAGCCACTCTAGTCGAGCGATGTCGTTATCCTGAAGGAAGTCATTCACAAGAAGTGCACGGCGGGGGCGAAAATTGTCGTCCATGAAGACGAATGCCTCGCCAATATGCAGCTGATATGGTTGCACTATCAGTCGGAGGAAACCATCCACGTATCGTACAGCCGTTACGGCGCTTTCCATGACCACCAGCAGCGTTAGTCGGCCCCACATACTGCCACCCCAAAACAGCAGGGAACCTCCAACTTGCTGCACTCGTTCAGGCTGACCGGGTTGCCTACAAACACGTCTCCGACCGTTGTCTGCTTGAAGGCATATGCGACACTCATCGGTGAAGAGAACGTGATGCCAATCCTGAGTGGTCCATTCGGCATTTTGTTGGCCCATCTGTAATGCGCTGCATGGTGTCTTGGTTGTGAAGATGGACCTCGCCTTGGACGTCGGGAGTGAATTGTGCATCACGCAGCCTATTGCGCACAGTTTGAGTCGTTACACGACGTCCTGAGGCTGCACGAAAAGCATTATTCAACATGGTGGCGTTGTTGTCAGGGTTCCTCCGAGCCATAATCGATAGGTACCCGTCATCCACCGCAGTAGTAGCCCTTGATCATGAGCGAAGCATGTCATCGACATTTCCTGTCTCTCTGTCTCCCCTCCACGTCCGAACAAAATCGCTGTGGTTCCTTCCGAGACGCCTGGACCCTTCCCTTGTTGAGAGCCCTTCCTGGCACGCCGGCCCGTGTGGCCGTGCGGTTCTAAGCGCGTCAGTTTGGAACCACGTGGCCGCTACGGTCGCAGGTTCGAATCCTGCCTCGGGCATGGATGTGTGTGATGTCCTTAGGTTAATTAGGTTTAAGTAGTTCTAAGGTCTAGGGGACTGATGACCTCAGTAGTTAAGTCCCATAGTGCTTAGAGCCATTTGAACCATTTGAACCTTCCTGGCACAAAGTAACAATGCGGGCGCGATCCAACCACGGTATTGACCGTCTAAGCACGGTTGAACAACAGACAACCCGAGTCGTGTTCCTCCTCCCTAGAGGAATGACTGGAACTGATTGGCTGTCGGACCTCTTCCGTCTAATAGGCGCTGCTCATGCATAGTTGCTTCCATCTTTCGGCGGGTTTAGTGATATCTCTGAACAGTCAAAGGGACTGTGTCTGTGATACAATACCAACACTCAAGATCTATTTTCAGGAGTTTAGGGAACCGGGGTGATGCAAAACTTTGGTTGACGTGTGTATAATAAAGGCGGGGGCGGCCAGTGATCACTCCGGTCCGGATGAACACCACGCTTGAACTCTTACGCGAATCGGCCAAATGCCGCGAGTAATGATGACAATGGGCAAGGGGACCTACATCTGTGGTGTGTGGATAAGTTGAGAGTTTGGATCTGACGGGAGACATGCTAGGGTAGGCCGTGCAGTTGCGACGACCCTGTGTCAAGATGGTGCAATGGTCAGCGCATCTACCTAGTAAGCAGGAGACCTGGATTCCAATCCCGGTCTGGCTCAAATTTGCAACTTTTCCCATTGATTTAAATCAATGCCCACCGGCAGCTAATGTCATTAATTCTGGTGTGTCTTGATTATTATATTCTACTTGAGGTCTGAGTGTATTACGCCAGTCTCATAACTTGCGTATCAGATGGAGTAGTTCTCCTGGGGTTCTCAATGATTTTGCGAAAATGATGTCCTCTTCAGGTGTTTTGACATTCATTTCACTTTTATAGCTCTTCTAAATATTGCTTGGACATTTCTGCCTTCCCTTCCTTGTCAAGCACTCGCTTGACATTCCCGCTCTTTATGATCATACAGATGCTTGTCTCTTCTCCCACAGTTTCTTATTTTTATCTTTGCCTTCTTTCTTTAATTACATTCAGTATGTCTTGCATAACCTAATGATTTCATTAAGGCCTCGCTTTTTCTCCTATGTCATCCTCTGCTGCCTTCGCTGTTTACGTCAATCGTTGCCCAATGCCCCTTTTCAAATTCTCTTCAGCCAGTGTTTCTTTCAATTTATCTGATTCATATCTTAATTTTATACATTTCTGTATGTTTTCCTTCAGTGTTATCTCGCAGTTTAAAACCTATTATGGCCAGAGTCTCCATCTACCCCCGGAAATATTTTGTACTTTAAAACCTAGTTTCGAAATCTGTCATGTATAGTTAATTTGAAACCTTCCGGTGCCCCAGAGCTCTTCCAAATATACAGCTTTCTTTTACGACTACTAAACGAAGTGCTAGGGATGATTAAATTGCGCGCTGTGTAAAATTCTACCAGAGGCTATATTTTTCATTCCATTTTCCTCATTCCACAGTGCTCTTCATTTTCTGTCTTTTCCTTTTGCTGCTATCGAACTCTTGACCCCCATTAATTTTCGTCTCCCTTAACTATCTGAATGATTTCTTTTAGCTTATCATACATACCTTCAATCTCTCTATCATGTTTGGAGCTAGTAGGTATATAAACTTGTGTTATTGTGGTGGGTTTTAGCTTCATGTCTGGCTTGGCTGGAATAATGCGTTTAGTATTTTGTTCATAGTAGCTCTCCCTCAGTCCTGTTTTACTGTTGATTATCAGACCTACTCGTATTCCCGTTTGATTTTGTATTTATAGCTCTTTACCTACCTGACCGTAAGTCCTGTTCATCCTACCACCGCACTTCACTAATTACCATTGTATCAAACTTCAACCTATCTAATTCTTTGACCTGACTAGGGGATCAAATATTTTTTGCCGCCGCTAATAGAATGCCAAGTTTGTCTTTTCTGATAACATCTTCCTCTCGAGTTGTATCCGCCCGGACATCCCAATGGGGGACAACTAGTACTCAGAAATATTTTACTCAGGACGATGTCATCATTAAATTATGTAGCAGAGCTGCATGCCCTTCGGAAACGGGACGTTTCCTCTTGCTACGAGGTCTTCGCAGTAGCAACATAGCAAGGTTATTTTGTTTAATGTTGCTAGGCCAGATGAGTCAGTCACACAGACCGTTGTCGCTGTCACTATTGGAAAACCTGCTGCCCCTCTTGAGGAACCATATTTTAGCCCCTCCTCTCCATAGATACCTTCCGATGTGGTTGTACCTACAGTACGGCTATCCGTGTCGTTTATTCACGTAAGCCACTCCAACGCGGCAACGAGCATAGTTCGTGGGGGAGGGTGATGAATGAGACTGTCAAAATATGTGAGCTGTATAAAAACATTACACTGCAACAAAACGATCTCAATAGTGGAACAGGTTGCTGTCAGAGGAATATTGCGTACAATGGAAGAAAACTTACCTGCTATAAGTAGGCTGTTGAAGTACTGTTAGAATACACATGAACATTGATGGAAATTGCAACATAAAGGAGGACACTCGTAACTGAAATAAACTTAACACCGTAAATATGGGAAATAAGGACGCACAAAAGGTTCTGATTGCACAGCTGCACATGAACTCTCAAATGAGAATTGATTATGGTGTGCAGCAGCCACGAAATGCTGTCAGAAAATCTTTAAAGTAGTAGCATGAACTCAGAGGACGTGGAATATTCCTGTGGATCCTCCGCCCACGCTGTTTGCATTTGGGTCCTGAAATCGTGAAAAGTGGCTGCTGGAGGACTGACAAGCCAATTCCCGATCAACAACATTCCTGATAAATTCAATGGGTAACACGACAGACTGACTTTCATACTGTAGTAATGGTACCCGTCGTTCTCCGAAGGAGACTTAAGCATTCGTTGCCAGATGTAATGCAGTGTCTAGCTGAAATGTTGCGTTTAGAGCGTTGACCTGTTGAAATGTAGCACGTGGAACTGTGTGAAGGAGGTACAGTACCGCGGGCACAAAAACACCCATGATCTATCACTTGTCCGACCTGCCATTAATACATACGAGCTGAGATCGTATGTTGTATGCAATGGCGCCTGAAACGATCATAATTGGCGTTTGTCCGCTATGTCCCACAGCAATGTAGGCTTCCCAAGGATGGTCACCACATCTAATACGTACTTAACAATCATTACAGAACGGAGTGAAGCGGGTCTCTTCAGCAGACGCTGCATTTAACCACTCACACAACCAACGACAGCCTTCACTCGGCCATTGCAGGTTGAGGAGTTGTGGTTTCTGGACACTGGTGATCGACAAAATAGCAAGTTTGGAATGATAATGAAATCAAGACCCTACGCTGCCGACAGGCGTTGATATACATCAACGGGGACAGCTGAAAATGTGTGCCCCGACAGGAACTCGAACCCGGGATCTCCTGCTTATATGGCAGACGCTCTATCCATCTGAGCCACCGAGGGCACAGAGGACAGTGTGACTGCACGCTCCCTGTGAGACCCACATTCCCAACTTAATGTCCACACAGTACATTCTTAGTGCCTCTGCCCATTACATTCATTACTCGCGGCAGACAAACTTACGGAGTCCCGTAAGTTAGGGCAATACGTGTGCATCCACACAAAACAAGGTGGTCAACGGCCGGTTAGCCTTAACTATATGAAGATGGTATCTGTTCTTTCGGACATGTCCGAAAGAACAGATACCATGTTCATACAACTCCTGGAAATTGAAATAAGAACACCGTGAATTCATTGTCCCAGGAAGGGGAAACTTTATTGACACATTCCTGGGGTCAGATACATCACATGATCACACAGACAGAACCACAGACACATAGACACAGGCAACAGAGCATGCACAATGTCGGCACTAGTACAGTGTATATCCACCTTTCGCAGCAATGCAGGCTGCTATTCTCCCATGGAGACGATCGTAGAGATGCTGGATGTAGTCCTGTGGAACGGCTTGCCATGCCATTTCCACCTGGCGCCTCAGTTGGACCAGCGTTCGTGCTGGACGTGCAGACCGCGTGAGACGACGCTTCATCCAGTCCCAAACATGCTCAGTGGGGGACAGATCCGGAGATCTTGCTGGCCAGGGTAGTTGACTTACACCTTCTAGAGCACGTTGGGTGGCACGGGATACATGCGGACGTGCATTGTCCTGTTGGAACAGCAAGTTCCCTTGCCGGTCTAGGAATGGTAGAACGATGGGTTCGATGACGGTTCGGATGTACCGTGCACTATTCAGTGCCCCCTCGACGATCACCAGTGGTGTACGGCCAGTGTAGGAGATCGCTCCCCACACCATGATGCCGGGTGTTGGCCCTGTGTGCCTCGGTCGTATGCAGTCCTGATTGTGGCGCTCACCTGCACGGCGCCAAACACGCATACGACCATCATTGGCACCAAGGCAGAAGCGACTCTCATCGCTGAAGACGACACGTCTCCATTCGTCCCTCCATTCACGCCTGTCGCGACACCACTGGAGGCGGGCTGCACGATGTTGGGGCGTGAGCGGAAGACGGCCTAACGGTGTGCGGGACCGTAGCCCAGCTTCATGGAGACGGTTGCGAATGGTCCTCGCCGATACCCCAGGAGCAACAGTGTCCCTAATTTGCTGGGAAGTGGCGGTGCGGTCCCCTACGGCACTGCGTAGGATCCTACGGTCTTGGCGTGCATCCGTCCGTCGCTGCGGTCCGGTCCCAGGTCGACGGGCACGTGCACCTTCCGCCGACCACTGGCGACAACATCGATGTACTGTGGAGACCTCACGCCCCACGTGTTGAGCAATTCGGCGGTACGTCCACCCGGCCTCCCGCATGCCCACTATACGCCCTCGCTCAAAGTCCGTCAACTGCACATGCGGTTCATGTCCACGCTGTCGCGGCATGCTACCAGTGTTAAAGACTGCGATGGTGCTCCGTATGCCACGGCAAACTGGCTGACACTGACGGCGGCGGTGCACAAATGCTGCGCAGCTAGCGCCATTCGACGGCCAACACCGCGGTTCCTGGTGTGTCCGCTGTGCCGTGCGTGTGATCATTGCTTGTACAGCCCTCTCGCAGTGTCCGGAGCAAGTATGGTGGGTCTGACACACCGGTGTCAATGTGTTCTTTTTTCCATTTCCAGGAGTGTATATTCAAACAGCAAACTTGTTCTCAGTCCACACGGCAGTAGCGGCGTTGGATCTTCGATGCAGACTGTACAGTTGTCTCAACGCGTCATCAAGTACCCGTTTGACGCTTTGAACGGTCACGTGTGTTCTCTGGTTCCTCACACCCCTTATTGTTACAACAACGAACCGAAATTGTGTGTTACAACAAACGCATTACTTGGAGACGAATAAGCCTACCTTCTTTGTCCTCATTCACGCATTGTGTCGCACCCTTTGATATCGAGACAATTTTTCCACTTGGATTCACTTTTCCACTTTGTTGGTCAGCTCTTCAGTGACTGAGCTTGACGTAACAATACCTTTTCCGTAAATACTGAACCTTTCGACACCAGCATCGATTTTGACGAATAAGGTTATCAAAATGGACAGCCACCGCTTACTGAAATCCCATATGCTTAAATACTCGGCATAACAAGGACTATACAGGGTGATCAAAAAGTCAGTATAAATTTGGAAACTTAATAAACCACGGAATAATGTACATAGAGGGGTAAAAATTGACACACATGCTTGGAATGACATGGGGTTTTATTAGAACAAAACAAAAAGTTCACAAAATGTCCGACAGATGGCGCGTGAAAGATCTCTTGCGCGCGTCGTTTGGTGACGATCGTGTGCTCAGCCGCCACTTTCGTCATGCTTGGCCTCCCAGGTCTCCAGACCTCAGTCCGTCCGATTATTGGCAAGTCGCAAGTGTATCGTGATCGACCGACATATCTAGGGATGCTGAAAGACAACATCGAACGCCAATGCCTCACCATAACTCCGGACATGCTTTACAGTGCTGTTCACAACATTATTCCTCGACTACATTTATTGTTGAGGAATGATGGTGGACATATTGAGCATTTCCTGTAAAGAACATCATCTTTCCTTTGTCTTACTTTGTTATGCTAATTATTGCTATTCTGATCAGATGAAGCGCCATCTGGCGGACATTTTTTGAACGTTTGTATTTTTTTGGTTCTAATAAAACCCCATGTCATTCCAAGCATGTGTCAATTTGTACATCTCTATCTACATTATTCCGTGATTTATTCAGTTTTCAAATTTATACCGACTTTTTGATTACCTGGTACTTATTCTCATGACACCACATTCGTCGGCTTCGCCCACTAACGACCGAACTGCCACCTTTCAACTTAACCTCCATCTCCGGCTACGCTACAGATTGGTCTGTCACCATTCGATATTGCAGTGCCTGTGTTGTTCTGAATTGCGATGCAATTTTCCTTTGAACATGCATGCATGCATGTCCAAAGAACTGCGGCGACTACAGCCATTATGAAACACATTAAATGTAATCGCAATTGGAAATTGTGGTAAGGACTATGGGGCCAAACTGCTGAGGTCATCGGTCCCTAGGCTGACGCACTACTTAATCTAACTTAAACTTACGCTAAGGATCACACACACACACACACACACACACACACACACACACACACACACATGCCCGAGGGAGGTCTCTAACCTCCGAGGGGGGGGGGGGGGGGGGGGGGAGCCGCGCGAACCGTGAGAAGACGACCCTGACCGCACGGCTAAACCTCGCGGCTAATCGCAATTGGGAGGACGCATGTCCAATGGAGCATTGCATCATAATTTGGAATAACACAGGCACTGCAGTATCGTATTTATCAGCCGACATCGGGCAAGCGATTTTCAAATAAAGCGTCTGGCCTGCACGGGAATATTGTGTGTGAAATATTATGGGACGTAACTGCTAAGGTCATCAGTCCCTAAGCTTACACACTACTTAACCTAAATTATCCTAAGGACAAACACACACACCCATGCCCGAGGGAGGACTCGAACCTCCGCCGGGACCAGCCGCACAGCCCATGACTGCAGCGCCTCAGACCGCTCGGCTACGGGAATATTCATAATGGATGTATGAGTACAGGTTGTAGACAAATGGTTGACAACATATGGAAAAATGGACCAGGCCGCGAGCCGTTCTCGGACAGCTTAATGGTAAGGCGAACGCTGTCTATACGGTAAGCGGTAAATCTGGATTAGAGTCCCTGATGGCTGGCCATATTCGCAATTGCGAATAAATTTCACCTATTCAGTCACCTGGCCTTGAAATTCTTTTTCACATTCATGGGCTGCTTCGACCTACAGTCAGACATGCACCTTCAGATCATACTTAGACCTTGCGCTACACTACACGTCCGTAAGCACAAAAAGTAATATAAATGCAAAATATTGTCTATGCTCTGTTCTATGTCTGTCTACGCGCGTATGAGATCACAAGCCACTAGTCAAGTCTGGCATCGGTACTTTCAACCCACCCTTTCTTCCGTTCATACAAAGAAGGCGTCACTTGGCGTCTACGTTCTCCTTCCCTCTGCGATCTTCATCATTACTGCTGGTTACTGTTCTCTAAGCACATATGTTACGAGTTTGGGTCGTTCGGAACATTGCGACGAATTTTACTGTCGTAACATGTGTTGGTCTGTCGGCAGCAACTTGTCGCAGGGCGACTGGGGAGGAGAGAAGTGGGCGTGGACTTACTCTGCCAGTTGTCTGCGACGAGCTGCATGGCCTGCTGCAGCTGCCGGCGCGTCGGCGATGCGGGCCCCGCCGCCATCTTCGCTGTGGAGGCGCGCCGCGCTGTTATCTGGCGTCGCTGCTGCTGCTTATGTAATTGCCGCCTACGGACACCACCGCGGCTCACACACTGCAAAAACGTCGCTGCTGTCGAACTCCTTCTGTTGGATTACGGAAGGTGGGAGGGGGGGAGGAAAAGGGGTGGGGGGCACCCACGTCGGAGGCGGCCGTGCGGCAGCCTAGGCTCGCAGATCGCGCGTAAACTCGGTTCACGCCACACGGGATTTCCGCGTACTCCGTACACATCGCGAGGCGGACACGTCTGGTTCAGCAGGAAGAATTTTATGCGAAATTTATTGGCGCTGGAAAGTCATAGTGACAGAATGATGAGGAGACACAGCATTAAGTATATATCGTTATATCGTTTGTTTCGCCAAAACACATTTGAAGCCTAATCCTACTGGTTGAAACCTCCACTGATTCCTGCTAATAGTCATCCACCTTTCTTTTTCTGAAGACTGTTCTGATCACGCACTTTGGGAATAATAATGTACACTACTGGCCATTAAAATTGCTACACCTAGAAGAAATGCAGATGATAAACGGGTATTCATTGTACAAACATATTATACTAGAACTGACATGTGATTACATTTTCACGCAATTTGGGTGCATAGATCCTGAGAAATCAGTACCCAGAACAACCACCTCTGGCCGTAATAACGGCCTTGACACGCCTGGGCATTGAGTCAAGCAGAGCTTGGATGGCGTGTACAGGTACAGTTGCCCATGCACCTTCAACACGATACCACAGTTCATCAAGAGTAGTGACTGGCGTACTGTGACGAGCCAGTTGCTCGGCCACCATTGACCAGGCGTTTTCAATTGGTGAGAGATCTGGAGAATGTGCTGGCCAGGGCAGCAGTCGAACGTTTCCTGTATCGAGAAAGGCCCGTACACGACCTGCAACATGCGGTCGTGCATTATCCTGCTGAAATGTAGGGTTTCGCAGGGATCGAATAAAGGGTAGAGCCATGGGTCGTAACACATCTGAAATGTAACGTCCACTGTTCAAAGTGCCGTCAATGCGAACAAGAGGTGACCGAGACGAGTAACCAATGGCACCCCGTACCATCAAACCGTGTGATACACCGGTATGGCGATGACGAATACACGCTTTCAATGTGCGTTCACCGCGATGTCGCCAAACACGGATGCGACCATCATCATGCTGTAAACAGAACCTGGATTCATCCGAAAAAACAACGTTTTGCCATTCGTGCACCAGGTTCGTCATTGAGTACACCATCGCAGGCGCTCCTGTCTGTGATGCAGCGTCAAGGGTAATCGCAGCCATGGTCTCTGATCTGATAGTCCATGCTGCTGCAAACGTCGTCGAACTGTTCGTGCAGATGGTTTTTGTCTTGCAAACGTCGTCATCTGTTGACTCAGGGATGGACACGTGTCTGCACAATCCGTTACAGCCATGCGGATAAGATGCCTGTCATCTCGACTGCTAGTAATACTAGGCCGTTGGGATCCATCACGGCGTTCCGCATTACCCTACTGAGGCCACCGATTCCATATTCTGCTAACAGTCATTGGATCTCGACCAACGCGAGCAGCAATGTCGCGATACGATAAACCGCAATCGCGATAGGCTACAATCCTACCTTAATCAAAGTCGGAAACGTGATGGTACGCATGCCTCCTCCGCACACGAGGCATCACAACAACGTTTCACCAGGCAACGCCAGTCAACTGCTGTTTGTGTGTGGGAAATCGGTTGGAAACTTTCCTCATGTCAGCACGTTGTAGGTGTTGCCACCGGCGCCAGTCTTGTGTGAATGCTGTGAAAACCTCATCATTTGCATATCACAGCATCTTCTTCCTGTCGGTTAAATTTCGCGTCTGTAGCACGTCATCTTCGTGGTGTAGCAATTTTAATGGCCAGTAGTGTAATGTGGTTATAGAATTACGCTGAGGTTACAAAAGACACGAGATAGCTATATGCGTATATACAGTTGGCGGTAGTAGCGCGTACCATAGGTATAAAAGGGCAGTGCATTGGCGGAGCTGTGATTTGTACCCGGGTGATTCACGTGAAAAGGTGTCCAACGTGATTACGGCCGCACAGAAGGATTTAACAGATTTTGAATGCGGAATGATAGTAGGAGCTAGGTGCATGGGATATTCCATTTCGGAAATCGTTAGGGAATTCAATATTCCAACATCTATGGTGTCAAGAATGTGCCGAGAATGCCAAATTTTAGGCATTATCTCTCACCACGGACAACCATCACTTAACGACCAGGAGCAACGGCGTTTGCGTAGATTTGTCAGTGCTAACAGACAAGTAGCAATGTATCCGTTAGGAGAGTGCGGCGAAATTTCTTGTTAATGGGCTATTAAAGCATAACAACGATGTGTGACCCTTTGCCAACATCACGACGTTGCCTGCAGCCCCTCTCCTGAACTCGTGAACACATCGGTTGGACCCCAGTCGACGGAAAAACCGTGGCCTAGTCAGATGAGTCCCGTTTTCAGTTGATAAGAGCTGATGGTAAGGGTCGAGTTTGGCGCAGACCACACGAAGCCACGGACCTAAGTTGTCAACAAGGCACTGTCCAAGCTGTGGTGACTCTATAATGGTGTGGGCTGGAGAATTGGAGTGAATGATTTGCCCAACCAGATCACCCGAGACGAATCCCATCTAACATTTATGGGACATAATCGACAGACCATGCATTACGCCGAGCACATGGAATGGACTGGGTCCTCTGGTCCAACTAAACAGATCATTGACTGGAAATGTTTATGTTCGGCTACATAGAGACCATCTGCATTCATGGGCCTCATGTTCCCAAACAACGATGTCACCGGATCACTATTATTCGCGATTGGTTTGAAGAACGTTCTAGAGAAATGGAGTGAATGATTTGGTCAACCAGATCGCCCGAGACGAATCCCATCTAACATTTATGGGACATAATCGATAGATCATGCATTACGCCGAGCAAAAGAGGTCCGACCCAGTGTTAGGAGGTATCCCATGACTTATGTCATCTCAGAGTATATCAAACATTAAAATTCATTCGTACTTCGCTAGGGAACAGTTTCAGCCTTAGACGATATTTTTATTTTAAAGTGATACCAAGGAGCTGACATGGTAGAAACAAAACAGCAGCTCCTGCTTACCCACTATTTCAGATCTGCATTTCGTCGCACTTAGCTGCCTCACACTGGAGCGAACCTGCAAACGAGCACAGACGTACCCTATGTAATCCCGAAATTCCGCTGAAGACAGCTGTCAGTTTGATGCTCCAAGCAGAGAACTCTTTTGTTCCAAACATTATAATTTCTCTTGGAATGCCTAACGGATTCTGGAGCGTGAGAAGCCGTTTTACTCGTCTGTTCCAGATCGTCGATACCAGCAGCAGAAATTTTTACAGATCAGTTTGATAAACTTAAGGTGATACCGATACATCCGCAGTTAATGATGTTATGACAAGAAACTATCTACTGTTCAGTAAGGACACTCTTAGAGTTCGGTTGGGAGAAAATGTAGTTATTATATTCTAAACGATTCTGGAAATATTTGAAGTTGGAGTATGTAACTTTTTATCTACGAAGATGCGAAAAACATGTGCTTTTCAGTAGTATTGTATAATTGTTGGAGGCACTCGAAGGGACGTAAAGGAATGAAGTGGTATGACTCTTGTCATAGACAGCAGCGAAGCTAGTGACAAAAAATTGCTGACAATGTGCTATATACGGAGACCATGACTTCAGGCTAGACAGTTTCACCTCATTTGCCGCATAAACAGAGGGGAATGGGGTACAACCCGATCTGAGCTGATGTGCTTCACTCCCACATTTTTCACATTCCCCGTCTCGTTTAGTGAAAAATTTACAATGAGATTTTAAAAAGCACGCTATCACTATACTTTTGTTTCCAAGAGTTCCAAAATACCATTACAAAAAGTACTTAGATCAGATGTAAGAATTAGCCTTGGAGCAAACTTCACGTATATTCCTTTGTGCGTCCTATCATTTGCCGAAAACATCGTTTCGATATTTTGAGTTGTTTGTGGACCATTACAGGCATCCATTAACCCCAACAAGAAGATCGAAGGATTCGATCTTCCGGTGAAACTGGAAAACTTTGAATCGTGTCGAAACGAGTGTTGGTAGATGTAAGCAACTGATGAACAAATGGGGCCTATCAGACAGGTGAAGGTGAGTGCGGTGAAATCCAGTCAGTGAGCCATTTACCTGTGTGTGAAGTGCATGGCTATGAGGGTGAAATGAAGGATACACACAGACACTGTCACTCAGACATAGAGCGGCTAAAGAATATTTGCAGTATAGAACAGCATTATGACATTTGTAAAGCATAGTGTAATTCAATACAGTGCTACAAAAATATAGTTAATACTTCGCAATATGCATTTAATGTGATGATTGGATTTGTAGATCACGAACGAGTAGACAGACAGATAGACAGACAGATAGATAACAAAAGGTATTCACATACCGTGGGACGCAAATTTATGAATGAAATTAAAGGGCTTGATATGAGTCACCAGAGGAGTGCTCCTCTTTAATACCTGGCAATATTAATTTAAATCGAGCTGCTGTCTCATGCAGACACAGTGGTCAGTGCTCCCCATTTGAAGTGCGCTGGTATGGAAAGCGCACAGCGTGAGGTAGAAAATAAAGAACTCTATTTCTGAATTAGAAATAATTGTGTTTCTCCATACAGATGAGACTACTGAGAGGCGTATCAGTCCATGGTGCAATGTGCAAGGAGCACAGTAGGTGACGTACATCAGTTTAAGTAAGAATACGGATTACGTGCACACTCTAGCAAGAGGCTGAAGAAGAAATAGTATGTGCAGACCGAATAACTGTCAAGAAGATAGGGAAAAAAACTCAGACTCGATGCACGTATACAGACACTGGACTTCTTGCACACCTGTTTTGAAACTGACCGAACTGCCCGCCTGATATTTATGAAAGAAGTAATAGTGACAAATTATCGTTGACATGTGAGACCTATAAAAAGAGACTTAAGTACGCCATAAACACCGTGGGGAGTTTTGCGGACGAAGGTTAGTTCCCAAGTTAAGTTGAACGTATGGCTATAACCAAAGCAAAAGTTGGAATGCAGGAAACCAAGCCCCATGTCATACAGATCGGTGGCGAGGTGATGGTCTCAGTTGTGTGTCGTCGTAGAGACTTTCGGGAAAGACTCTAGGTAAGAGAAACTTCCTCGCATTGGCACATATATACGACCTATCGACATAACTGCTCAAAACCACAAAGCATATTTTTTTGTTACTGCAGAGCTGCAACAGAGTGATTTTAAAGTCTCTACAAAGTCCTGACCTCAAAATAGCTCAAAATCTATGGGCTGACGTAAAACATAACGATTATAATACACATGAATTCTAAATACGAATTCAAAACGTGAATAAGGACTAATGATACAGTATTCACTCCATCAATACACACGCATTGATATCAAGCACTTCAGAATGGTTAAAATAAATCTTACGATGAAATTGATATCCATTAAGTACATGTCATTTTTTAATGTATCTCATTTCAATCACTTTAGAATGGACAAATTTTAAAATATCTGATGAAAATTTTCAAGGGGTATATTTCTCGTTCTATTACGTTAACGACATAACCACAAAAAAATTCCTAATGTACGTCAAGAAGTCGAAATGTTGCAGGGGGCCTAGAAAAAAAGAAGAACCTGGCTTTAATCATTGATGCACTCCCGTTAGAAACCAGAAAAACTGAATATTCACAGAACCCTGATTTTTTCCTATGTTTAGCTATGTTATAAATAAAATGTAAATGCCGTGTGACTAGGGCCTCCCGTCGGGTAGACCCTTCGCCTGGTGCAAGTCTTTCGAGTTGACGCCAATTCGGCGACTTGCGTGTAGATGGGGATGAAATGATGATTATAAGGACAACACAACACCCAGTCCCTGAGCGGAGAAAAATCTCCGACCCAGCCGGGAATGGAACCCGGGCCGTTAAGTATGACATTCCGTCGCGCTGACCACTCAGCTACCGGGGAAGGACAGCTATGTTATTATAATACCTCAATTATGAAGCACTGTACGCTACATTGTAACAGTTTTTCCTATGAGATGACAGGAAGAGCGTGGGGTAGACTTTTAGACAAATACCGGTAGATGGCAGTCCATACAGCCTCAGTCTGAAGCACGATGGCGACGCTCGACAGATTTTTGCATACTGCAGTTCAACAGGTGAGAGTTAGTGTTTGAGGTGCACTGTGATTTTCGTCGGCGGTTTGGAACTGTTCCAACTAACGAACAATGATTCGTCGTAAGTATCGCCAGTTTATCAAGTTAATAGTCCAGGACGACATCGTACTACTGATGTGAGTGCAGAGAGCACTCCGCAAGCTTTTGAGCGGAGCCCACGAAAGACCACTGGCCGCGCAAGCAGACGACTTGAAGTCCCCACACGCCACTGCCTGGCGAGTGTTCAGGTGACATTTGGTCTGCATTTAGATGACTACTTCGTAGTTCACAATGAACAGGCGTACAATCCATACCGACTACAATTGGTACAAGCTGGAGATGAAAGAAACGTGTTGATGTTAGTAATGTTTTCTTATAGGACGTGGAAGACGACACAGATTTGCCATGCTTAACACTTTGCCGACCGCACATCTCGTATAAATTTATTGGCTTGCCACCGGCAGCACTAATTCGGATTACTTAGCTTGTCGCCGGCCGCTTGTCAGCTTTTCGTTGATGACAAGCTTCAAACATAATGACTCTCGCGCGCTTAAATTTTTCCGGAAATCGTCTATTTTGCCGTATCGTTCCACAAACTCGAATTTTCTTTTCAAGTAACTTCTCTGCAAGTTCTACACTGTTATAATAATTATCTATGTAGAGGTGAAACCACTTTCCATAACAAGGGGTCAATAGTTCCATCAGTGTTTTTGCTAAAGGTTGTCCAGCGCCGGAATATATCTCGAATGAGGAAATGTATCCCGTACTCGAATCACGCAGCATCCGAATGAGTATGCCATATTTCCTAATTTTCGACGGATTGTAAACTTTAAACTTTAACTGTCCACGTCACGGTATCATTCCTTCATCAACTGAGATGCTTTGACTTAGATTAAACGTTTCTTTAAACTTTTTGGAAAAATAATCAGTTACGAATTGCACTTTTAAAAGCCGGTCGGCATTATCCGGTTTATTGTTGTTGTCGGAAAAATGTAAAAATGATAATATTTGTCTGAATATGTTCAAAAAATGGCTCTGAGCACTATGGGACTCAACTGCTGGGGTCATAAGTCCCCTAGAACTTAGAACTACTTAAACCTAACTAACCTAAGGACAGCACACAACACCCAGCCATCACGAGGCAGAGAAAATCTCTGACCCCGCCGGGAATCGAACCCGGGAACCCGGGCGTGGGAAGCGAGAACGCTACCGCACGACCACGAGATGCGGGCTCTGAATATGTTGCAGGACATCGTTTTGCGAAATATCGGTGTGTCTATCAACGGATTCGTTGACCAGTAATCATTGATCTTTGCTTCTTTTACGATTCCCCACAAGGACAGCAAGCCCAAACCATTTTCTACGTTCGGGTCGCTTAACGTCGACAAATTTGGCATTTTTTCCCAGTTTCCTTCTATTGCAATTTTGACTGTAATATTTGTTGGTTTCGTTGCTAATATATTCACAAAGACTGTTACCAATACATAACTCTACGATATCCTCGACGCTCTGTGTATCTTTGGGAAATATATATGGACCCGGAGATCCTTCAAATTGGTCGTCAGTAAATCATAGTCTGTCTTCTTCGTCTGATTCATCCGGATCAGTTGGCAGTTCGCCGAATTCTTCTTGGACGTATTTCACTATCTTCCGACGATTCTGCTTCACTCTCATTTTTTTGATATCCAATGTCATCTTCCCGATCAGCCAAGTTGTCCGGAACGTCAGACAAGACTTCCGCGCATTCATCGTATATAATCGTATCGCCCCTTTCGTCTGCCATGACGAAAGTGCACAAGTACTTACAAAAACAAAAAAAAACTTGCTGACATGTGTAACTTATTGTTACCTAAATAAAGCACCAAGAGAATGAAAAAGATACTAAAATGCTGTCGCCGGCCAATGCGCGATACTATGCACATGACACCACTGTGGTGTCGCCGTCCGTTGGCCGCTATTTCGCGCACGACATCTCTGTGGTATCGCCGGACGGCAAAGTGTTAATTTTCAGTGATGAAGAAACATTGTTTAATGTTAGTGGTAAAGATATGCAGCATAACGTGAGCATATACGGACTTCAGAAACCTCAAAATTAGTGAACACGAAAGAGATTCGACTAAAGTGAACGTGTTTTGTGACATTTGGTATGAGAAAGTGTATGGCCCATCGTTTCTCAAGGCAATACAATGGCTGGAATTAACCAGTTTGAAATGTTGCAGATGTGGCTTTTTCCATAACTTCAGAAGGACTCTAATGATTTCATATTCAAGCAGAATGGAGTCCTATCACGCCTGGTACAACAATGTACCACAATTTCTCAATGACACACTGCCTCAAGGCAGCATACGGCGCATGAGTCCATTATTGGGCTCCAA
This sequence comes from Schistocerca americana, assembly GCF_021461395.2. NCBI lineage: Eukaryota > Metazoa > Arthropoda > Insecta > Orthoptera > Acrididae > Schistocerca > Schistocerca americana. Next base: position 248,320,815 of record NC_060130.1, on the reverse strand, counting down.
GAACTTCAGAGTTCAACCCACGACTTTCTCTTACGAGGATATGTGGAAGATTGTGTTTAGTCTTCCCATTTAGCTCCTGGAACTAAATGAGATCAAAAACAAAATAAAAGTGGCAGTAAATTCTGTCGATAAAGAAACCTGTCATGAAGAGTATGATGATTTTAGCTATCGTTGGATATTGTCCGCGCAGCTGATGGTGAACACACAGTATTTATAACAATATAGCAAAAAACTTTTAGGTTTTCTGGACATTTTGCAGTTAAAAGAAATTACTCGTTGAGATTTAGCAAAACACAGTCTATGAGAGGCCTTTCTGAGTCCACAACATTGATCTTATGCATCTCATGGCGGAATGTAGGTGTTGTTTACTACGATTTGCTTCCAGAGGTATGTTCATCACAATTGACATGTTATTTTAGACTACTGACAATATACAAAAACACGACCAAGAAAACTACATCAAGTGTTGATAACGCACTCAGCTGATTTCACGAAAGGAGCTAAGCAGGAGCTTGGTTAGCAAGGCATCCTTCACCACTATTATTCTTCTGATCTGGCACCCTCCTGTGTTTATCTTTTACGCTTCTTAGCGACCAGTCAAGAAATCTACGTTTCCAGATGAGATAAATCGAGAAACTATCTGAGCATTGTCAGATGTTTTCGATAATATTGGGAGATTATATTGTTAATGATCAGTTACTGTCTTATGGTTATGTGTTGTGTTCAATAAACTAAAATTTATTTATATTAATAAAAATGAATCACAATTCATCGGGATAGCGACGAGAGTATTTTTTAATAAAACAAGGTATCCGTAACACAAGCGTGCCCAAATTATCTGGTTCAAATGGCTCTGAGCAGCTCTGAGCACTATGGGACTCAACTTTTGAGGTCATTAGTCCCCTAGAACTTAGAACTAGTTAAACCAAACTAACCTAAGGACATCACAAACATCCATGCCCGAGGCAGGATTCGAACCTGCGACCGTAGCGGACTTGCGGTTCCAGACTGCAGCGCCTTTAAACGCACGGCCACTTCGGCCGGCAAATTATCTGGAATTAGAAAGATATTACGTACGTGGATTTTGTTACCTGTGACTAAGTTTGTGAAGTGCTGTAAAATTAACGTCACTGGAAAACATTCGATATGTTTTCCACGATGATATGTGCACCAAGAACAAACCAACAGATACTAATAACTCTACACGACCCTCACAATTCTGCACACATGCACTAAATATGTACCATCTGATGACGAATCACTGGGCGATTCTAAACCGACAATGGAAAACAAAAATTGAAGAGTAAAACCAAAGGCGACTGATTGCAATAATTTCTGGAAATCTTTGTTCATCACAGTATTTCACAGCCATAATGGATTAAAGTTTTATTATGCTCTTCTGTCCTCGAAACGGTCTATGTGCAGTCCACAGTCTAACTGATGTAACGTTACAGGACGAGGTCAAGAGTACGAAAAGGTAGCTGTGAGAGTAGATGCATAACGAAACCCAGGTATCAAATTATTCAGTGCCACAGTTTATCTAACAAAATTGTGTATTCGTAAAAAACAGAAAGTATCTCAGCAGAAGCGGAAAAATGCAGGCACTAACAAGTGTGCAATTCTGCAAGTTGTTCTCCTTCAGATCTACAGGATACTGAATCAAGGTAGCGGGAAAACATATGAGAGGGAAAACTAAACAAAACTTCCCTCTCGTAAGTTTTGTTTAGGTTTCCTTTCTGATTGTCGATGTAGCTACCTGTTGCTGTGTCAGAGAAGAGGTAAAAGTCTCGTCTCCAGCGAGACTGAAACCGAGAGCGACTGCAACCGGCACTTTGAAATACAACCTCTACCAGTGGGCTAGTGAACAAGTGCAACCAACAATGCTCCATCATTGCCAGAGTCATTCATTTGGATCTTAGTACAGCTAGGAGAACTACATTAAAACATAACTGGTTCGCATATAGACGTAATATTATGTTAATACCGACAAAGAAATTTGCTTGCGCGTTTTGTCTAATCTTTATCTGAAATTACCATTATCGGCTCCTTAACCACCCAACGAACGTCACCACCTCGATATGGCGCGATCAAGGTGACAGACGCTTGAAGTAATAGCTACCGTTTATAGTCCGCTGCCCGTCATCTAACTGACGGAATTCCACATAATGAAAGCACCGATTCATTCTAATGTATCAGAAATGTCTGAATAATACACTCCTGGAAATTGAAATAAGAACACCGTGAATTCATTGTCCCAGGAAGGGGAAACTTTATTGACACATTCCTGGGGTCAGATACATCACATGATCACACTGACAGAACCACAGGTACATAGACACAGGCAACAGAGCATGCACAATGTCGGCACTAGTACAGTGTATATCCACCTTTCGCAGCAATGCAGGCTGCTATTCTCCCATGGAGACGATCGTAGAGATGCTGGATGTAGTCCTGTGGAACGGCTTGCCATGCCATTTCCACCTGGCGCCTCAGTTGGACCAGCGTTCGTGCTGGACGTGCAGACCGCGTGAGACGATGCTTCATCCAGTCCCAAACATGCTCAATGGGGGACAGATCCGGAGATCTTGCTGGCCAGGGTAGTTGACTTACACCTTCTAGAGCACGTTGGGTGGCACGGGATACATGCGGACGTGCATTGTCCTGTTGGAACAGCAAGTTACCTTGCCGGTCTAGGAATGGTAGAACGATGGGTTCGATGACGGTTTGGATGTACCGTGCACTATTCAGTGTCCCCTCGACGATCACCAGTGGTGTACGGCCAGTGTAGGAGATCGCTCCCCACACCATGATGCCGGGTGTTGGCCCTGTGTGCCTCGGTCGTATGCAGTCCTGATTGTGGCGCTCACCTGCACGGCGCCAAACACGCATACGACCATCATTGGCACCAAGGCAGAAGCGACTCTCATCGCTGAAGACGACACGTCTCCATTCGTCCCTCCATTCACGCCTGTCGCGACACCACTGGAGGCGGGCTGCACGATGTTGGGGCGTGAGCGGAAGACGGCCTAACGGTGTGCGGGACCGTAGCCCAGCTTCATGGAGACGGTTGCGAATGGTCCTCGCCGATACCCCAGGAGCAACAGTGTCCCTAATTTGCTGGGAAGTGGCGGTGCGGTCCCCTACGGCACTGCGTAGGATCCTACGGTCTTGGCGTGCATCCGTGCGTCGCTGCGGTCCGGTCCCAGGTCGACGGGCACGTGCACCTTCCGCCGACCACTGGCGACAACATCGATGTACTGTGGAGACCTCACGCCCCACGTGTTGAGCAATTCGGCGGTACGTCCACCCGGCCTCCCGCATGCCCACTATACGCCCTCGCTCAAAGTCCGTCAACTGCACATACGGTTCACGTCCACGCTGTCGCGGCATGCTACCAGTGTTAAAGACTGCGATGGAGCTCCGTATGCCACGGCAAATTGGCTGACACTGACGGCGGCGGTGCACAAATGCTGCGCAGCTAGCGCCATTCGACGGCCAACACCGCGGTTCCTGGTGTGTCCGCTGTGCCGTGCGTGTGATCATTGCTTGTACAGCCCTCTCGCAGTGTCCGGAGCAAGTATGGTGGGTCTGACACACCGGTGTCAATGTGTTCTTTTTTCCATTTCCAGGAATGTATATCCAAACTGCGCCATTTCAAGTGTTATTAATTTCTCCAGTCATTGAAACTATAATGACAGGGACATAGAAAAGCACGATCGAAAAAAATAAAATTGCGAATTTGTTAGAAAACTGGTTTACGATATCGAAATCATGACTAACAAAAAAACGCACATCACGAAAAATGATATCATTAGTGTCTGCAATGCTCACATACTGCAATCTTACTTCGTTTCGTGGTAGAAGAAAATGGATGTTTTTATTTAACTGTTCTTTGCACAAAATTTGTCTTTTGTCACCTCCTGACTACGGTCCAATAGGTTTCTGACTTCGTTTCCTGCAAAGTATAGCAGGGACAGAGTTGACGCACCATTGGTAGCACTGTATCTCCTTGCCCGTTCTACTGCCTGACAGACAGCGAAGCCTTGTTGTTCAGCGTAAGGCACAGGCGAACGCTGTTCCCCACTGTACATGCGTCACCATACACGATTTATCGTGTGTGTTATTAACCGCCGGCCGGAGTTGCCGAGCGGTCCTAGGCGCTACAGTCAGGGACCGCGCGACCGCTATGACCGCTACTGTCGCAGGTTCGAATCCTGCCTCGGGCATGGATGTGTGTGATGTCTTAGGTTAGTTAGGTTTAAGTAGTTCTAAGTTCTAGGGGACTGATGACCTCGGAAGTTAAGTCCCATAGTGCTCAGAGCCATCTGAACCATTATCTTGTTATTAACCCAACATTGCTATACAGAAATTTGTACAAGGAGGTCAGAAAATGTCTGAAACGCTTGTAGGGATGTTGTGGGCAGGTTGTACTGAGACATAAATTCGATACGCTGCACCGTTTCCGAGGTATTTAGCATTGAAGTTAACCAACCAGGTCGCCGCATTCTCAAATTCAAGTTTCAATTAACCAAACAAAGCACTCGGTGGGTAACACCGTCCCGGGCGGGCCGCTTGAATGTGAGCGCCGACGCCCCGATTGGCTAATTACAGTGCTAAATAACTCGGTAACGGCGCAAAGTATCGAATTTTTTTCGTAACGTATTTGTCTCAGTAGAACCTGCCCTGCAACATCCCTTAAAGCGTTTCAGACATATTTTGACCACTCTGTAGATCTATTCATTGAAGAGGTTGAACACTGACTAAAGAGGTTTCCCTTACAAGTGTGACAACGTTATGGAACCACGAACGTAATGGTTTGTCCCGTTAATGGTATAAGGTGTGACGAATGTCAGCAATAATCACAAAACTACAGGATATGAATAAATATGATATTAGTTACACCTAAACACACACAGCAATGAGCTAATATATTATGGTCACGTGCTTAATGGCGTGTTAGTACACGTCTGGAATGCAACGTAGCAGCTATTTTGCATGACACGGATTTGACAAGTCATTCTTAGCTTTCCGGAGGACTGTGACACCAGATGTGTCTGCAGATGCTGACATAAAAAATAAACGGATGCAGGTGGTCCGTAACAATGTTCTCATAGCCCACAGTTCTCACTGTGTCTTCGATTACCACAGCAGCTACCATGGAAGCGCAGCTGAATATCCTCCATAGCAGAACACAGACCCCCCCAGCTCAGCATAATACAGTCCGTGGCGTGGTGCATGTTTCAGGCACCAACTTCCATCTGTGAAGGCGTATCCGGACACGAATACCTGAAGTAACAAGAAATGTGAATATTTCGACCAGGTGGCACGTTTACAGTGATCCACGGTCCCATCTCGATGATCCCATGGCCTCTGCAATCTTAATTGAAAGTGTCGCTGGGTCAGCATGTGAATACGTTAGGTTCGTTTGCTACCGAGCCCCATATTCAACAATGTGCACAGAACAGTGTGCTTCGTAACACTTGTACCTGTGCCAGCAATGTACTCTTCTCGTCATATCTACCACAGATCTCCGTCTATCCTGCATTACGAAGAGATCAAGACTTCGACCTCCCCGTTTTGTGATGATCCGTGGACGTGTAACATCATGTCGCCTACTCATCGTTTCATCGTTCTTTCACCACTTCCAATTGATGCTCACGACAGTAGCGTTCTAACAGCAGACCAGTTTCACAGTTTCAGAGATGGTCGTTCTCAGGTATCGGGCCACAGCTATTAGCCGTTTGTCTACGCTGCTTACGTCAGGGTGTTTTCCCCATTTGTAGCCCGTATCGTAACTACCATCATTGCTCATTCAACTCTGTTCCCATTACATGCGCACCGAGTCACGTGTCCGCAACTCCACCAAGAACCAGTCAATTTTGCGGCGGGCAGTGGTTGTAATACACGCATCAAAAAAGTGATGCATCGCACTGGTTCCTAGAACTCCTGAAGATAGACTTTGACTGTGGACATTTTATCACAGGCACAGTCCCTTTGACTGTTCACAGATGTCACTAAACCCGCCCAAAGATGTAAACAACCACGAATGAGCAGCGCCTATTAGACGGACGGGGTCCGATCAGTTCCAGTCATTCCACCTGGAAGGAGGTGCACGGCTCGTGTTGTCTGTAGTTCAACCATGCCTAGACGATCAATACCGCGGTTCGATCGCGTCGGCTTTGTTACTTTGTGCCACGAAGGCCTCTCAACAAAGAAGAGTCCAGGCGTCTCGGAGTGAACCAAAGCGATGTTGTGCGGACATGGAGGAGATAGACAGAAAATGCCGATGACATATCTCGCTCAGGTCGCCCAACGGCTACTACTGCAATGGATGACAGCTACCTACGGATTATGGCTCGGAGGAACCCTGACAGCAACGCCACAATGTTGAATAATGCTTTTCGTACATCCCCAGGACGTCGTGTTACGAGTCAAACTGTGAGCAATAGGCTGCATGATGCCCAACTGCACTCCAGACGTCCATGGCCAGGTCCATCTTTGCAACCACGACTCCTTGCAGCGCGGTACATATGGGCCCAACAACATGGCGAATGGACTGCTCAGCGTTCTCTTCACCGATGAGTGTCACATATGCCTTCAAACAAACACTCGCCGTACACGTGTTTGGAGGCTACCCGGTCAGGCTGAACGCGTTAGACGCAGTGTCCAGCGAGTGCAGCAAGGCGGAGGTTTCCTGCTGTTTTGGGGTGGCATTATGTGGGGCCGATGTACGCCGCTGGTGGTCATCGAAGGTGCCGTAACGGCTGTACAATACATGAATGTCATCCCCCGATCGATAGTGCAACCATGCCGGCCGAAGTGGCCGCGCGGTTCTGGCGCTGCAGTCTGGAACCGCGAGACCGCTACGGTCGCAGGTTCGAATACTGCCTCGGGCATGGATGTGTGTGATGTCCTTAGGTTAGTTAGGTTTAACTAGTTCTAAGTGATAGGGGACTAATGACCTCAGCAGTTGAGTCCCATAGTGCTCAGAGCCATTTGAACCATTTTGAACCGCCGTTGAGGAGTGGGATAATCTGGACCAACAGTGACTTGAACTTGTGGATTGTATGCCACGACGAATACAGGCATGCATCAATGCAAGAGGACGTGCTAGTGAGTATTAGAGGTACCGGTGTGTACAGTAATCTGGACTACCACCTTTGAAGGTATCGCTGTATGGTGGTACAACATGCAATGTGTGGTTGTCATAAGCAATAAATCGAGCGGAAATGATGTTTATGTTGATCTCTATTACAATTTTCTGTACACGTTCCGGAACCCTGGGTAACAAGGTGATGCAAAACGTTTTTTGATGTGTGTATTTTGGCTCGTCAGTTTGTGAAATTGGAAGTTTCCACTCTGCTAGAGAATACGTCTCATATCAGTTTTCTCAGTATAACGTGACACATCCAAGGTATATAGAAACCACACCACACTCAGGACAGATTCATACGGTTCGAACTGTTATTGTGCGTAATTTAAAAATTACGTGTCACAACGAGAAAATTTTAAGTACGTGGACGTACTGGAAATAAATACCTCTGAATTTTTTACGTGAAAAATCTTGAACATTTTAAATGAAACATACGTTATTAACATTCTACATTTTTATTCCTCATGCCTACAAAGCTGCAGCGCTCTGCCGCATATAGGCTCGGAATTGTAGCGTGTAATGTGGCCGTGTGTAACGTAATTGTCGGTGGATGAGAAACAGCATGCTGTAATAGAGTTTCTAATTCGAGGACTTCGTCCACACCCTCTCCTTCAACATGACATTGTTAGACTACACACGAGCTCTGCGACAGCTACAACAGTCCGACGCCTTGGGTTCACTGTCTTCGATCATCCTCCATACAGTCCCGACTTGACCCCATCCAATTGTTATCTGTCTCCAAAACTGTAAGAAAACCTTCCAGAACATTACTTTGACAATGATGAAGCTGTGCGTGAGGTTGCGGCTTCGACAACGAAGTCAAACGTTCTACAGTGACGGTATCAACAAACTGCTCTCTAGTTGGGAGACCTGTATTCTTCGCCACTGTGACTATGTTGAGAAATAAATATATAGACATGAAAAATAAAGATGCAGAATAATAATGTTTGTTTTATTTCAAAACTTTAAGAGTTTGCACATAAAAAATTCGGGGCGTTACTTTTCACCACACCTCCGTACGTACATGAAGAAAATAAAACGAATTAAGAAGAAACAGATTAAGAATGTGAGGAAATAATTTAAATTGTTGGAGGTCAGTATTATAGCGGGCCATACATTCTAATGAGGACAGAACATGTGATACGTTGTAGTACCTGCGGCAATACGATTGCTGAACTGAGTTCTTTTTAACAATGGAAAAAAGGTAATTATTAATTCAAGTCTAACCGGTATGGAGGAAGAGTGGTAAGAAAGAAGACCGTCCGTTACATTATCGAATGAAATATTCATGAATGTCTGAAGTGATTTATAAGAGACGATGGAAGAAGCAATCTGGAAAGAAGGACAGGAATATAACCGCTACTCCTCTGTACGACAAAACCATCGCAATTACCACTAAGCCATCTCATCTCGCTCGACAGTAACAGACTAAACCTAAAAGACAGGTTTCACAGCCCAGGGTTCGACGCTGTATCAACTGCAGTCAGCATGAGTATAGCAATAGGAGCGTCACTGACCTGTTACCTCTACCGCTTGGTTCCTTCAACTCCACAAGAAATTATACTACCTGTCTCCAGAAGGGTGATTTGTCCTACTTAGTGGTACATCTGATGAATTCATTTAGGAGATGAATTAGAATCCGTCTTTCCAACGCTTAAAGACAGCAAGAAACATTCTGTGCTTTGCTGTGAGAAGCACTGAACTTTTTTTTTTTTTTTTTTTAATTTTCGATAAGTAGATACCACCTTTGAGATGAGAATCTGGAGAGTATGTGAAATTCACGTTTGTGGTTATGTCTAGAGTGCTAAGATGTTCTCTGCCCATAAATTTCTTAAATAGCAACTCCGCGATCTGGCTCTAAAGACAACACGATTCTGTCCGGCTGCCCCATCATCCTAAGCCATGCGTTGTCATTTGGATTTGGTATGGCAAGGCATGTGGTCTGCACACCATCCTTCCAGCTGCTGCTGCCAGCTTTCCAAACATTGAAGTCATTACTTTCCATCCGGGTACCTTAAGAAAGCTTCTGACAACGTTGACTGGAAAACTCTCTTTCAATTTCTACGAGTGGCAGGGGTAAAATACAGGGAGCGAAAAGCTATTGACAATTTGTACAGAAACTAGATGGCAGTTATAAGAGTCGAGGGGCACGAAAGGAAAGTAGTGATTGAGAAGGAAGTGAAACAGGGTTGTAGCCTTTACCCGATGTTATTCAATCTGTATATTGAGCCAGCAGTAAAGGAAACAAAAAGAGAAATTTGAAGCAGGAATTAAACATCAGGAAGAAGAAATAAAAACTTTGAGGTTTTCCGATGGCATTGTGATGCTGTTAGGCAGAGCAAAGTGCTTGGAAGAACAGCTGAACGGAATGGACAATGTCTTGAAAGGGAGATATAAGATGAACATCAAGAAAAGCAAAATTAGGATAGTGGAATGTAGTCGAATTAAATCAGGTGATGTTGAGGGAACTAGATTAGGAAATGAGACACATATAGTAGTAGATGAGTTTTGTTATTTCAGAAGTAAAATAACTGATGACGGTCGGAATATGGAGGATATAAAATGTAGACTGGCAATGGCGAGGACAGCGTTTCTGAAGAACAGAAATCTGTTAACATCGAGAATAGATTTAAGTGTTAGGAAGTCCTTTCTGAAAATATTTGTATCGAGTGTAGCCATGTATGGAAGTGAAGCATGGACGATAAACAGTCTAGACAAGAAGAGAATAGAAGCTTTTGAAATGTGCTGTAGAAGAATGCTGAGGATTAGATGGGTAGATCATATAACTAATGAGGAGGTACTGAATACAATTTGGGAGAAGAGAAATTTGTGGTACAACCTGACTAAAAGAAGGGATCAATTGGTAGGACACATTCTGAGGCATCAAGGGATCACCAATTTAGTACAGGATGGGAGCGTGTGGGGTAAAAATCGTAGAGCGAGACCAAGAGATGAATACTGTAAGCAGATTCAGAGGGATATATGTTACAGTAGTTACTTGAAGAACGCTTACACAGGATAGAGTAGTATGGAGAGCTGCGTAACATCAGTCTTTGGGCTGAAGACCACAAAAACAACAGCTTCAGAATTGGTCTCACGTTCCTGTGTGCACTCCATTCCACTCTTCCTAAGGAAAAATCCTTGGCAGTTCCGGCATTGCATTGGATAGATGCACGAGTTAGCACGCAGCTTTCGGGAATGGGGGAGGCGCTCAGGCCCCGGATCCGAATCCACCCAGCGGATTGACGACTAGGACCGGTGTGTGAGCCAGCCTGGATTGGTTTTCAGGCCGTTTCTCGCATCCGAATAGATGGATATCGGGCTATTACCTCATACCGCCACCGGGATACATGTCGAAAACGTTCTCTCACTTTCACGTATAAGAACACTAGATACAGGCAGCCGAAGTACACCAGTTCCGTTCTGGGCGGAACGGATGGTGACACGAACGCCATCCGGCCACCTTCTACCACTAAAACTGTTAAATCCACATTAACACGCCGACAATGCGATACAGGATAAGGCCAAGAAAAAAAGAATAATACTTCGTGGATTTGAGCCAACAGCAGTCAAAGAGGATAACCTCGCAACTACGGAGGCGGACATAAATTTAATTAGTTAAGACAATAAGAGTAAGTCAACTGCTGCTAAATTTAGTGGACAGTGTGAATGACTGCACAATTCCTATCTCATATCCTTCACTCTCATCTACCAAAGTGCCTCCGTGGGCAGGCGCATTTTCACGATCAAAATTAAATTTTTAAATTCGTAACTCTTTTCACGTATTTTTCATACAGTATGCCCAGATGACTTATACAGTGTTCGTAAGAAACTGTTTACCCCTTTGGAAGCGAAACGGTCCATCTGCATCCCACTCATAACCCACATCACAGATTAAATGGATTTCGGCTCTTTATGCAGAGTGCTCAATGCTTTGTTTGGTTTTCCATACCTGGCGCTTGTGACGCACTCTCTTCTCAGTCAAAGTAAAATTTCGGTGCAAAAAATCGTTTACACTTCTTTTAAAATGGCCCAAATTGTGTTGGGAAACTGGTTTCAATATTTTCTTAAGTTAGCTCGTAATTAATTAAGGTGAAGAGCCAAAACCTTGCACACCTGCCTAGTATCGTGTAGGGCCCCAGCGAGCACGCAGAAGTGCCGCAGCACGAGGTCCCATGGGCTCGACTAATGTCCGAAGTATTGCTGGAGGGAATTGACACCATGAATCATGCAGGGCTGTCCATAAATCCGTAAGTGTACGAGGGGGTGAAGATCTCTTCTGAGCAGTATGTTGCAAGGCATCCCAGATATGCTCAATAACGTTCATGTCTGGGGAGTGTGGTGGCCAGCGGAAGTGTTTAAACTCAGAAGACTGCTCCTGGAGCCACTATGTAGCAATTCTGGACGTGTGGGGTTTCGCATTGTCCTACTGGAATTGCCCAAGTAATTCGGAATGCACTATGGACATGAATGGATGCATGTGACCAGGGAGGATGCTTACATACGTGTCACGTGTCAGAGTCGTATCTAGAGCTATCAGGGGTCCTGTATCACTCCAACTGCACACGCCCCACACCATCACAGGGCCTCCACCAGCTTGAACACTCCCCTGCTAACATGTAGTGTCCATGGATTCATGAGGTTGTCTCCATACCTGTACACGTCCATCCGCTCGATACAATTTGAAACGAGACTCATCCGACCAGGATACATGTTTCCAGACATCAAGAGTCCAATGTCGTTGTCGACGGGCTCAGGTGAGGCGTAAAAGCTTTGTGTCGTGCAGTCATCAAGGGTACACGAGTGGGCCGGTTCCGAAAGGCCATAATAATGTTTCGTTGAATGGTTCGCACACTGACACTTATTGATGTCCCAGAACTGAAATGTGCAGCAATTTGCGTAAGGGTTGCACTTCTGTCTCGTTGAATGATTCTCTTCGGTCGTCGTTGGTCCCGTTCTTGCAGGATCTTTTTTCGGCAGCAGCGATGTTTTACCGAATTCGGGATATTCACGGCAACTCGTGAAATGGTTGTACGGGAAAAGTTCCGCTTCATCGTTGTGTACCACCGCTTGTGCGCCGACTCTAACAGCACATTCACTCTCACTTAAATCTTGACAACTTGCTATTATAGCAGCAGTAACCGATCTAACAACTGCGCGACACACTTTTTGTCTTATATAGGCGTTGCCGACCGCAGCGCCGTGTTCTGTCTGTTTACATATTTCTGTATGTGAATACGCATACCTATACCAGTTTCTTTGGCGCTTCAGTGTATTTACAATGATGATGATTGACAGCTGTTTGAAATTAGATCGAAATAAATTCCCTGAATGCTAGTAACTTGGCGTCAGCAGTTTTAGCAACAGACGTTCTATCTGTTGGTGACTTGTGAAAATTGGTGCCGGACCGGGACCCTAAACGGATTTCCCATTTGTCGTGAGCAGTAGCCTAATGGTAAAGCCTCTGGTCGCGATAAGCAGAAAAACAGTGTTCGAATCCCGGTCCGGCACAAATTTTCACATGACACCGACAGTTAGAGCATCCGTGCGTAATACATCTGACACAAAGATAGTCGCACTCAGTGAATTTATTACGACTTTATTAATGATGTAACAACTTTACGCAAAGCTTTCTCACAATTAATTATTCACGTAAAATGTATCGTTCTCTATCTTGTGATGCTTCTGTAGAGTCAGCTATTACACAAAACTTTAATCGCCGATTGTCTAATACCATGCCACCCCATACCATATTGTCCATTTTCTCAATGCAATCGCCTGTTTGTAATGTATTACAGCTCCCTTAACTGGATATTACACAGTCCATTAAGTCTCATGACTTAGCGAAGCGTTTTATTCTGTATTTTCTCATTCATTTATGCTTTGCTATCGGTTAGAAGATCGCTTGAGCAATTTTATGTCTGCTAGTCCGCCCCCGGTAGCTGAGTGGTCAGCGCGACAGAATGTCAATCCTAAGGGCCCGGTTTGGATTCCCGGCTGGGTCGGAAATTTTCTCCGCTCAAGGACTGGGTGTTGTGTTGTCCTAATCATCATCATTTCATCCTCATCGACGCGCAAGTCGCCGAAGTGGCGTCAAATCGAAAGACTTGCACCAGACGAGCGATCTACCCGAAGGGAGGCCCTCGTCACACGACATTATTACTATGTCTGCTTTACATTTGCCTCAAAAGAGATAAACCATTGAGGCAATTTGTTTTCTCTTGGTGGATGTTGGACTGAGCAGACGCAAAGAGAGATACACTAACTTTTTAAGAGACCTGCTTGATAAGCGACAAGTTTTAAATTCCTTTCGTGTGGTCTGTTTAATGCCATGTATGTTAAAAGTAGAAAGAAGATTTGAGAAACAGCTTCAACAGAAGAAAGGAGAATATAACATACACTGTGCGACCGCGTCAGGACACGATCCTGCAGTCGTATATGTTGCACTTTTGGGACGTCCTTGACGTGAAGCGTCTAAAGCAAAGCACGACCACGTCTGAAGTCAGCCGTCTATTTCTTAACCATTCAATAACAGGAAACACGTCCCTTACATACTGTGTGGACTTATGATAAATTTCCGTTGGCGATAAACAAGAAATATTTTACTACACTGTATTTCAGTTCATCAGTTCGAACGAAACGTTACACGATGACTATACGAACAAAACCGTTCCCTAGATGAAGTCGACACAATTACCGTATTTCACGACATGTACCAACGCAATAGGACTAAAATGTTATTCAGTTCAACGCCATATCGGTGTCAGACAGAAAAAAAAAAATCTTCCTCCTTCTGCTTGTAATTTGCCGGCCGGGGTGGCCGAGCGGTTCTAGGCGCTACAGTCTGGAACCGCGCGACCGCTACGGTCGCAGGTTCGAATCCTGCCTCGGGCATGGGTGTGTGTGATGTCCTTAGGTTAGTTAGGTTTAAGTAGTTCTAAGTTCTAGGGGACTGATGACCTCAGAAGTTAAGTCCCATAGTGCTCAGAGCCATTTTTTTTCTCCTTGTAATTTCATGAGTCGAGTGTTCAGGGACCGGCGCGGAATCCAAGTGTTACTGTACTATAGACGGGTCGTACTATATATTTTTAATTCAGTTTTGTAGTTCGCTTTCATTCTTTTTATGCGCGTTCTGTATTACGCTAAAAGCTATAATCCAGAGACATGATCACCAAGTGTCATAAAAATAAAGCAGAATGCAGTAATGTACGTGTTGCTATTAACAATAGAACTTACCCTATAATTTCGCAGCACCAGTGAATGACCAATCTGCATACAGCATTACTTTGTCGTGCGTGTTCATCGCAGCCTATAATTCGCTGAAGCAAAGTAACTTCAGCTCAGTGAAATATTATGGTTAACAAGGTTACTGTTTTGTGGCATTTATGTTTAATGAAATGCTGTAAATTGCATTTTTAGTGATCACTATGAATTCAAATGAAGCAAGTTGCATTTTAGTACGGTATCGTTAGAAACACGAGGACCGAGCCAGGTGGCATACTGGATAGCACACTGGACGACGGTTCAATACCGTCTCCAGCCATCCTGATTTAGGTTCTCCGTGATTTCCCTAAATCGCTTCAGGCAAATGCCGGGGTGGTTCCTTTGAAAGGGCACGGCCGACTTCCTTCCCCATCCTTTCCTAATCCGTTGGGACCAATGACTTCGCTGTTTGGTTCTCTCCCCCGAATGAACGAACGAAACGCGAGGAAAGTCTAATTTCCAATAACAGGTAATCAAACGTTCTATTTTTGTTGGAAACTCCGCTGTTTTGTCTGACTGGAGAACTCCAACGGCGTTTTGGCGGTACGGTAACGCTTAGGACCAACAATTACATGCAGGCGACAGCATGAAGGCTAGTAAGACGTTGGACTCTATTCCGAAAGGAGATGACGTACTCTGATTTCAAGCCACCCTGTCCTCAGCTTCCGTAATTCGTCTAAACAACGCAGGACGGACATCGGGACAGCGGTGTTCTCCGTCCTCGCTTCCTCGCCTTGTGTGGGTGCTCACAGCCCAGCTCTTTTCTGCGGTGCTGGCACCAGGATGCGGCGAGGCCAGTGGGTTGACTGCGGAGTGATGCAACTCGGACAACAAGGCTATTCATAAAAGTCAAGTTCTATCTCATCTTCAGAATACTCGAATTCGATAACAAGAGACGTAGGCTGCCGGGCATTTAGGAGCGGAAACGAGCTATCAGTGAACTAACAAAGCTGCATTTTCACTCCAGCACATGCTCTCATAATCATAGTGTCTGGCGAATACAGTACTACAAAGAGTGCCCCTGCAGATGAGAGCAGAGCCAGCATATTTATACGGCCTTTGTGGCCGAGCGGTTCTAGGCGCTGCAGGCCGGAACCGCGCTGCTGCTACGGTCGCAGGTTCGAATCCTGCCTCGGGCATGGAAGTGTGTGATGTCCTCAGGTTAGTTAGGTTTAAGTAGTTCTAAGTCTAGGGGACTAATGACCTCAGATGTTAAGTCCCATAGTGCTCAGAGCCATTTGAACCAAAAGTGACACCTGTTCGCGAGACATATTTCCTGAAGAAGTCGAGTTTACAGATTGGTCAGGCTTGGGTATTCTTGTCGGGAACAAAATGACAGCTCACAAATTATATCGAGTTTGTTTACAGTAATAATTTTTAATTTAATTGAAGCATAAACTCTCAAAGGTGCACGTGATTATATATCCACAACATAACAAGCTGCACTTACGTAAAATTCGGTCATGTGCGAAGGTAAACAATTTCAGTTTTAGAGTTTTGCGTGTTTTCCTAGGGATAACACTTTGTCGACGACGTGGCTCGTGACGCTTTCACTTGCGGTACGTGGAGCACGCTGTGTATTCGCGCTATAGAATCCGATTTACACTGCCGTGTTACCTAAATCATTGTGTTACAACTACCTCACACGAATGTTGACAACTGAAACGCTTCGTTAGATAGTATGCCTTACTTACGATTTCAGTATCAGTATACGAGGTAAGGGCATTTACTGGCCTCCGAACTGCCTGGTGGAAATTTACGGTATTATTTGACTGTCCTATTGACGATCGGCAGCAGAATTAGTTAATATGTGCTGGTATCCCTAAGAAGATACTATAGGATGAATGGCTGCATACATGTATCTGATTTAAGTGGAAGTCAGATGCTAGATTGCGGTTTTTCTGAAGGATAGTACGATAAGCAATTAATCCATAAGGAGATCGCGTGCAAAATCATTCGGGTAAATTCTTGAGAATTAGTCTCCAATACGGAGTCCTGACCAAAATTGAATAAGTGAAGAAATGAAAGAGACTCAGCGAAGATCTACTCCATCTGTCGATTTTATTTGGTCAGTGTGTATTTGCCAAAGACATCCGCAACGTATTTAACGGGGGACCTACATTCACGAGTAATTAAATCAAAGATAGTTGTTGACAATGACGATGACGACGACGACGACTGAACGCTTTTGTCACGGCGAATTAAATAGTTGAACGTGTCCCACGACTGGGGTGCCGGTAGACCTTGCAATGACTCTAGGCGTGGCATTGCCGCGCGCGATGGGCAACTCACTTTTTCGATGTTAGATCAATGGGGTGTTCGCCAACACTGAGTGTACCGTGAGCAGCATGACTCGTAGATGACTTACGCTGCCGTAGTCGGTAACATGCTGCTGTGATTTTAACAGCAAATAGTTCGAGGTGAGTGGAGAAAATAAAACGTCTTTTTGTGTTGGATAACTATTACTGGTGAGCAGCTTTGCCATTCATACGCCTCTACTCACTGTGGTACGCAGCATGTCATTCTCAATGGAGAGAAGTCTTCCGAAGTAAGAATGATTTAGGTGTGCCGCAGGCGAGTGTCGTAGGACCGTTGCTATTCACAATATACATAAATGACCTTGTGGATAACATCGAAAGTTCACTGAGGCTTTTTGCGGATTATGCTGTAGTATA
Source organism: Schistocerca americana (assembly GCF_021461395.2). Lineage (NCBI taxonomy): Eukaryota > Metazoa > Arthropoda > Insecta > Orthoptera > Acrididae > Schistocerca > Schistocerca americana. The sequence continues at coordinate 248,303,724 of NC_060130.1, read as the reverse complement.
TCGGGAGGTTGTAACAATGGAAAATTGCACTGAAATGCAGCAGGATCTGCAACTAATTGACGCATGGTGCAGGGAATGGCAACTGAATCTCAATGTAGACAAGTGTAATGTGCTGCGAGTACACAGAAAGAAAGATCCTTTATCATTTATCTACACTATAGCAGGTCAGCAACTGGAAGCAGTTAATTCCATAAATTATCTGGGAGTAGGCATTAGGAGTGATTTAAAATGGAATCATCATATAAAGTTGACCGTCAGTAAAGCAGATGCCAGACTGAGATTCACTGGAAGAATCCTAAGGAAATGCAATCCGAAAACAAAGGAAGTAGGTTACAGTACACTTGTTCGCCCACTGCTTGAATACTCACCAGTGTGGGATCCGTACCACGTGAGGTTGATCGATCGAGGAGACAGAGAAGATCCAACGGAGAGCAGCGCGCTTCGTTACAGGATCATTTGCTAATCTCTAAAGCGTTACGGAGATTACAGATAAACTCCAGTGGAATACTCTGCAAGAGAGACGCTCAGTAGCTCGGTATGGGCTTTTGTTGAAGTTTCGAGAACATACCTTCACCGAGGAGTCAAGCAGTATATTGCTCCCTCTTACGTATATCTCGCGAAGAGATCATGAGGATAAAATCAGAGAGATTAGAGCCCACACAGAGGCATACCGACAATCCTTCTCTCCACGAACAATACGAGACTGGAATAGAAGGGAGAACCGATAGAGGTACTCAAAGTACCCTCCGCCACACACCGTCAGGTGGCTTGCGGAGTATGGCTGTAGATGTGGATGTAGAGTTCAGAAGCCACCGTTCCACGTGTGTGCCTCTGCGCTTTGTCCATCATAGGCTCGGGAGAGCACGGAAAAAAGCCGTGTTGCGGTACACGCCGATGGAATAAGAAGAATACGTCGGTAACTGCACGAAGCGATTAGTGCCGTCTGTCAGCAGAGCAGCGTTCAGGCAAGTCATCAAGCTATTCCCATGTTGATGCCGTTTACATGTGACAGAATGGAGATTACCTGCCAGTGTCTTACAGGTTAACGATATATAAACCTGATTCAGGATAATGTGCACCGATGTTTCACCTACAGCACTTCGCAGGCGAGCGTACCTGCAGCAAGACAACGCACCAAGCCATCCTTCCCGAAATGGTTTGAGGAACGCTTCATAGGCATATGGGTAATTGTGTGGCAACCGATGTCACTTGAACTCAGTCCTATTCTGAGATGCCATCAGGGCAAGCCCCGCCTGATATTGATCGCTACTCCCCCCGCCCCCCTCTGACCATTGTCAGATAGGTGTGAGTTATATTTGAGGGCCATGGATCAGGGTGGCTCTCCGTCCCTTCGGATGACTTGGGGAGTCCAAGACATCTGCTACCGATACTTGAACACCTTTGAGGACTTCTCGTTGATAGTGATGAAGTAGTGCAAGCGGAGGTAGGTTGTGGCTCTGTCAACAACGTCGAACATTCTACAGAAACGGCATCAACAAACTCTTGTTGGGAGAAATGTGTTCGTCGCCAGGGTGACTACGTTGAGAAATAAATATCTAGACAGGAAAAACAAATATGTAGCATGTTAGTAATGTTTGTTTTATTTAAAAGGCCTGAAGAGTTAACACTTAAAAAATCGGAAGGCATTCTTTTCAGCGAGCTCACGTATAAATCAAGTCATAACCTATGAAACGTGGTGACGTAAAACATTCTGTCGCATGACTCACTTTCGACTGGTCTCGACTAATATCGAATAGCGCCGAAATCTTTTGAGTTGCACGGCGTGGTCTCTCCTTGTCAGAGTGATTAGAATAATTAAGGGTAACTGCATTTTATCTACAAAGGGATTGCTTGCCGAACAGTCCACACTAGAGACTGCTCAAGTGTTTTGTAACCATAACCTGTCGGACAGACACGTGACATCGAGCGTATACAAAGGAAAGTGGTTACGAATGGCTACAGGGTCGTCTGAATTGCGAGAGAGTAACGTAAATGTCGGAAAACCTTATCTGGTTGGCGCTCTTGGAAATGCGTCGTAAATCTCACTAGAACATGCTCTAGCACTCCAAGAACTCTCTTAGTGCAGAAACTAAGAATATTTTTTAGCTTCTACCCATTTATCCATAGGTATTTTTAGATAATTCTAGCCACATAGCAGCTCGCTGAGAGGCATAGAAACAGTTTTTTCATGCTCCATACGTGAATGGAACTGGAAGAAAACATAATTATCATAAAATTTCAAACATGTGTAGGTGCATTAAAGGATTAGGTTACCACTGTCACTAGTGGCAGCTTAAAAAATTCGTTATTTAAAAATGGTTTCTAGCCGCTTGTATTCCACTCATGAACAAATCACCAAGTCGGAACTGAGGGTTTTTTTTTTTTTTTTTTACAGGTGCGCAACCACACGTATTTAACATTCTCTATCATTTAAGAGAGTAAAAAGAGCATACGTAATAACGTTACAACCACTTCCACGGTAATATTCTGCACACACTGTACAGCACTGTGCCTCATTGTTCTTGTCTACTATTACTGTCACAAATGAGCGTAAAAATTACTAAATTACAGGAAAGCTCCAAGACGCAGATTTCCTCCTAGACACAACAGAAAGTTTTAAGATATCTTGGTTCCTTGTAGCCGTGCTGCTAGTTAACGTTCTATTGGAAGGGAGGTTTGGGTAAACATACCGTCTTCCAAAAACGGTTCAAATGGCTCTAAGCACTATGGGACTTAACATCTGAGGTCATCAGTACCCTAGAACTTAGAACTAGTTAAACCTAACCAACCTAAGGACATCACACACATCCATGCCCGAGGCAGGATTCGAACCTGCGACTGTAGCGGTCGCGCGGTTCCAGACTGAAGCGCCTAGAACCGCTCGGCCACACAGGCCGGCCATACCGTCTTTAATCAAGCCCTTAGAGACGCAGCATATGATCGGATTGGTGGATGCCGTATACTTTTCGAAGAACTTTGTGTAGGTGTTAGACACATGGGGAATCAAGGCTACAAGAAAAATAATTTGATGAAGCCAAATCACGCGAGTGCCGATTACCGGTTATTGAACAACAGCACAGTTTTCTATGTTTTCGCGAGACGAGTGAATTTGTGACAAGAAACTCACAGAACTGGCAATCCCTTAAACTCACTTCTACAATTACACTAATGCTTCTATAGGCCGTGGCGCCCCAAAGCTACTCTTTCTGTCAGACTGGCGTTTCTAACAAAGAAACGCGCGACATTACTGTCAGACACTTTTCCCGTGTGAAACCACTGCTCGCGAAATCATACTCATCTTGGACTCTGCATTGATTTTGTCTCGTCTGCCCATAAGTCCGCGACTCTCAACACTTCATCTGACGCTAGTTGGATTACACCAGAAGGTTACCAGCCTGCAGTATCATCCTGGGTCGGGTTCCAGGGTGACTGCGTCACCTGGAGTACCCTAAATTTGCAACGAACAGGAGAGCTCGTTGTCACCGACGAGTACAGGAAGCTGATTGCATCATTCAAATAAGCTTCACACAGAGCAAGCACATAGCCTTGTACACTGAAGAGTCAAAAATCTGGTACATCTGCCCAATAACGTGTAGGGCCCCCACGACCATGCTTAAGTGGCGTAGCACGACATGCCATGGATTCGACTAATGTCTGAAGTAGTGCTGGAGGGAAGTGATACCATGAATCCTGTAGGGCCGTCGATAAATCCGTAAGAGTACGAGGGGATGGAGATATCTTCTGAACAGCACGTTATGAGGCATCCCAGATATGCTCAATAATGTTATGTCTGCGGAGTTCGGCAGCCAGCGGGAGTATTTAAACTCAGAAGTGTGTTCCTGGACGTGTGGGGTGTCGCGTTTTCCCGCTGGAACTGCCCAAGTCCGTCGGAATGCACAATGGACATGAATGTATGCAGGTGATCAGACAGGATGCTTACGTACGTGTCACCTGTCAGAGTCGTATTTAGACGTATCAGGGGTCCCACATCACTCCAATTTCTCACGCCCCACAACATTACAAACATTACAGAGCCTCCACCCGCTTGAACAGTCTCGTGCTGACATGCAGGGTCCATGGATTGCATGGAGTTGTCTCCATACCCGTAGACGTCCAACCGCTAGATACAATTTGAAACAAGACTCGTCCAACCAGGCAACATGTTTCTAGTCATCAACAATCCAATGTCGGTGTTGACGTGCCCAGGCGAGAATTAATGCTTTGTGTCGTGCAGTCATCGAGGGTACACGAGTGGGCCTTCGCCTCCGAAAGTCCATATCGATGATGTTCCGTCGAATGGTTCGCACGCTGACATTTGTCGATGGCCCAGCACTGAAATCTGCCGCAATTTCCGGAAGGGTGGCACTTCTGTCACGTTGAACGATTCTCTTCAGTCGTCGTTGGTCCCGTTCTTGCAGTATCTTTTTCTGGTCGCAGCGATGTCGGAGATTTGATGTTTAACCGAATTCCTGATATTGACGGTACACTCGGGAAATGGTCGTATGGGAAACTCCCCACTTCATCGCTACCACGGAGACGCTATGTCCCATCGCTTGTGCGCCGACTATAACACAACGTTCAAACTCACTTAAATCTTGATAACCGGTCAGTGTAGCAGCAGTAACCGATTTAACAACTGCGCCACTTGTATTATATAGGCGTTGCCGACCGCAGCGCCGTATTCTGCCTGTTTACATATCTCTGCTTTTCAATATGCATGCCTGTATCAGTTTCTTTGGAGCTTCCGTCTAATGTCGAATAATTCTTACTCCATGACTACCGCTTTCTCACGTATGTAAGATTTTCCCTACACTTCCTTTCAAAATGAACTTTATCTTTCGTACAACGTTAAGTCGCTAAAAATTTAGGGACGCTATGCCGCTGATCCAACAGATGTGTTTCAAATTTCACTCACGAAAGATTTTAGCAATTTACACTTGCTATTTATTTGTATTTTCTGCTATAGTCACTTCTATTTTTTTTGTGTTTAATTTAACGTAACACAATCCGTTTCGAGCATGTTCTGCCCATTTTCACACGTTTATTGATTCAGATAATTGTTACTTAAAAGTCAGTTCTCTTAAACTAGATTATCACAGAAGTTTTGATTTACTATCCACTGCTGGAGGAATCGTCAGAACTTGATGCGCCCTCCCTTCAGATACCCCACAGCCCTACCAGCAGCGAATGATAAACAACTAGTTGCATGTTTTAGGCAATAATTTTCTGATTGCATAAACGCCTGAACATAGGCGGAACATGTTCGAAACGGGTTGCGTTATATTGAATTAAACAAAAAAGTGATTGCTGGCAGAAAATATAAATAAATAATTATTCCACACTGTCACGGTTCGCAAACGTAGCCAGAATGGTTCAAATGGTTCAAATGGTTCAAATGGTTCTGAGCACTATGCGACTTAACTTCTGAGGTCATCAGTCGCCTAGAACTTAGAACTAATTAAACCTAACTAACCTAAGGACATCACACACATCCACGACCGAGGCAGGATTCGAACCTGCGACCGGAGCGGTCACGCGGTTCCAGACTGAAGCGCCTTTAACCGCACGGCCACACCGGCCGGCCGTAGCCAGAATGGTCACAGCTGATTAAGTTTATAGTTGTCTCGAATTCGTCCTATGTAAGTGAGATTTCTGATACTTTCTCTGTAGTTCTATTCTCGTTATATTTGCCATAATTTGCTGTGGTTATCCCACGATAATCAATAGGTAAAACAGTGTCTGCAGGAATCACAGGTTTTCTCCTTTTTCCGTGTAGTGTTTGTTTAATCCGCGCCAGAGTGTCACACAGATACTGAAGGAACTGAACTGGGAGACTCTTTAAGACAGACGTAAACTATCCCGAGAAAGTATGTTAAAGAAGTTCCAAGAACCGGCTTTACTCTAGGAATATACTACAACGCCGTAAGTATCGCTCACATAGTGATAGTGGCATCATATGGGGCCGACGTCCGCTGGTGGTCATGGAGGGCACCATAACGGCTGTAGATACGTGAATGACATTTTCCGACCGATAGTGCAACCATATCGGCAGCACATTGACGAGGCATTCGTCTTCATGGACGACAATTCGCGCCCCCATCGTGCACATCTTGTGAATGACTCCCTTCAGGATAATGACTTCGCTCGACTAGAGTGGCAAGCTTGTTCTCCAGACATGAACCCTATCGAACATGCCTCGGATAGATTGAAAAGGACTGTTTACGGACGACGTGACCCACCAACCACTCTGAGGGATCTACGCTGAATCGCCGTTGAGGAGTGGGACAATCTGGATCAACAGTGCCTTGATGAACTTGTGGATAGTATGCCTCGCCAAATACAGATGCATGCATCAATGCAAGAGAACGTGCTACTGGGTATTAGAGGTACCGGTGTATACAGCGATCTGGACCACCACCTCTGAGGGTCTCACTGTACGGTGGTACAACATGGAATGTGTGGTTTTCATGAGCAATAAAAAGGGTGGAAATGATGTTTATGTTGATCTCTCTTCCCATTTTCTGAACAGGTTTCGGAACTTTCGGAACCGAGGTGATACAAATTTTTTTTCATATGTATATATTACCTTCTTCCTCATACAACCGGCGAAATGACGATGACTGCTATACAAGAAAAATTAAACCTCTTACAGAGGCTACATTGAAGTACCCACGCCACAGACAAAAATGTGTCTTCGGAAAATAGAAATGTACAGTTATGACTAACAAGGGGAGGCCACGACGTTGGGATCACAGATTTACTTCAAACTTTGTACATGTCCAGTACGCCATTAAAACAACATAATGTGAAAATAGTAAGGTGCACTACTATGTTAATTTCGAGATAATCGCAAGAGAAGTTTTACGCGTCTATTATGTGGCTTATGTATCTGTTAGCAGGTGTCGGCTATTAGAGTTCATGGCAGTCAAGTAGTAGCCGGCACGGTAGCTCAGCGTGTTCGACAAAGAGCTGGCTAATAAAAAATCTGAGTGAAAGGATCAACAACGAACTTCAACGGATGTCATGTGACGTCTACTACGACCAAATACAACGAACAATAACGCACAAAATGAAAGAAAAAGTGGTTAGCGTTCGAGGGTCGTAAAACGAAAGTGTATGAGTCGACGGTTCGGCTCCCGCTCAAACATCTATACTATCGGAAGAAAGACAAATTTTTCGAAATGTCAACGAGGCGTGTTTTCCCTTATAAACTCTGAACATTCCCTGCAAATGTGGGAAAACTGCATTCATTCGATGTACTAGATGCCGTTTCAATTTATGTTTTCCGTGTCTGTATGACAAATACCGTCCTGCAACGTGTGATTCCGAGAGCACAAATGGTTCAAATGGCTCTGAGCTCTATGGGACTAAACTTCTGAGGTCATCAGTCACCTATAACTTAGAATTACTTAAACCTAACCAACCTAATCACATCACACACATCCATGCCCAAGGCAGGATTAAAAACCTGCGACCGTAGCGGTCGCGCGGTTCCAGACTGAAGTGCCTAGAACCGTCGGCCACAGCGGCCGGCTCCTAGAGCACATCCGACAACTAATTGTGCATTACTCTTGTGGTATAACACATTGTGACTTACTATATTACTGAATAACGTCATTTTCATCATTATTTGTCGAGGTTTGCCGTACGCTTCGTCCTTGAAAAGTTTATTTAAAATATTAAATAGTCAAATAACATACGAAATCTGTTGCATCTTCATGAAAATGCGCATGGTTTTTTTTTTCATTACCTCTCAAATGTTATATAAATTAAATAATGTGACCAGTGATTAAAAAAATATAGACTGAAAATTAGTTGTTCGTAAGGATTTGAATCGTTGTCACCTCGTCCACGACTTACTTAGTTCGAGCGTTAACTACATGACCACAATGACTTGTTACAGCCAGTGGGTTTGGACAGATACGTCAGTTACATAACAGGTGCGTAAAACTTCTCTTAGTGCACCTTACGTTTTGCACATTATGACATTTTAATGGCCTACTAAATGTGTATAAGGTTTGAAGGAAATCCGTGATCCAGCGTCGTGACCTCTCCTTGCAAGACGAGATATTTGGCTATTCAAGTGTGAACAACAGTGATCCGTTGACATTACAGTCTAATACCTGACAGAAATTAGCATGTAGTTTGTTCCGTGGGTAGTGCATGGCATTTTCTTCCCTTTACGAGGTAGTTACAGCACTCTGCGAGCAGTCCCAGCGCATGCCAAGTGTGTCGCCACTTGCCTGATGCTGCGTCATCCCCGCAAATCGCTATCTCCAACGGGACCAGAATACGGAGGCGCTGCTCGAAAAGCAAAAACGTTATCAGTCAAGTGCATTCGGAGAAATGCTTATTGCATTTCTGTAACCGCTGCAAAAACTTAGCAGTACACGACGCACAGGCCATAGCCCAGTCGCTTCGTGCAAACAGCTGCAGATAGCTCGACTGCTGACTGACTGGTCAGCTTTAGCAGAATACCAGAAACATGTTCTACACAGAAGGGAAAGTAATGTCATGTGGGATATTAAAAAGTCAACTAATCTCGAGGTAAGTACAATCTCTGACTACTGACGACTACTGTTATCGCTCCGAAACTTTCTTGCCTATCAGCTTACAGCAGAATGGCTTTCTTCTGATGTTGAAAAAACAGGGGCTGCAATAACGAATAAAAGTAAACATAAGCCTATAAATCAATTATGCAAACACTATACACAGTATACGGCCTATGTACTGAGCAAAACATTGTTCCGTGTGAGGCACAGGGTTTATTGTGTACACAAATCATTTCTCCCTTTCCCCCATCCGTTTCTATTCCACTCGCGGATGGTACAATGAGGAAAATATTGTATGTATCTTTCAGTTACATTTCTCTAATGGTTCCCTCGTTCTCATTGAAGGTGTATATGTTCCTTGACTCACATTGTAACACATGCTATCACAACTTCAAGAATGTTGCTCTTCACAATGCACGACACCTTTCTACAAGCATCATACTGGAGTTTGTTCAGCCTTTTTGTGACGCTCTCACGCTGAGTGAACAAGCTCTATGTTTAATTTAATCTAATATGCCTTCCAGATCGACGAACACTATTCAAGACTTGGATAAACGAGGCTTTTTTATGCGGCGTTAGTGGTGGGAAAATTAACTTCCGTTAATAATTTTCAGCCAGGTATCTGCCTTCCCACGGCCATATACGTATGATCGTTCCATTTTAAATCACTCCCAAGACACGTGACGGGCGTGAATGATTCCACTGGCTGGTCGTCTATCGTTTAAGTGTCTTTTCTTCTATGTCCAAGCATTATACACTGTTGTTATTAGCTGTTTCCCTTTAGTCTGTTATCTACATGAAGTTACATCACTACAGCACACAATATTTTAACACACGCTACAACGCCAAAGAAACTGGGATAGGAATGAGTATTCAAATACAGAGATATGTGAACAGGCAGAACATGGCGCTGCGGTTGGCAACGCCTATAGGCCCTATGGAAATGGAAATACGGTGTGGCTAGCGCCTCCCGTCGGGTAGACCGTTCTCCTGGAGCAAATCTTTCGAGTTGACGCCACTTCGGCGACTTGCGAATCGATGGGGATGAAATAATGATAAGAACAACGCAACACCCAGTCCCTGAGCGGAGAAAATCTCCGACCCGGCCGGGAATCGAACCGGGGCCATTAGGTACGACATTCCGTCCCGCTGACCACTCAGCTACCAGGGGCGGACTATAGGCCCTATAAGACAAGTATCTGGCGCAGTTGATGTACCGGTTACTGCTGCTACAATGGCAGGTTATCAAGATTCAAGTGAGTTTGAATTTGGTGTTATAGTCGGCGCATGAGCGATGGGACACAGCATCTCCGAGGTAGCGATGAAGTGGTGATTTTCACATTCGACCATTTAACAAGTGTACCGTGAATATCAGAGGTTCGGTAAAACATCAAATCTCCGACATCGCTGCGGCCGGAAAAATATCCTGCAAGAACGGGACCAATCCAACGATGCCTGAAGGGAATCGTTCAACGTGACAGAAGTGCAACCCTTCCTCAAATGCATGCATATGTCAATGCTGAGTCATCAACAAGTGTCAGTGTATGAACCATTCAACGAAACATCATCGATATGGGCTTTCCAAGCCAAAGGCCCACTCGTGTACCCTCGATGACTGCACGAGACAAAGCTTTAAGCGTCGCCTGGGCCCGTCGACAACAACATTGGACCGTTGATGACTGGAAACAAGTTGCCTGGTCGGACGAGTCTCGTTTCAAATTGTATGCAGCGGATGGGCTTGTACGGGTACGTAGACAACCTCATAAATACATGGACCCTGCATATCAGCAGGTGACTGTTCAAACTGGTTGAGGCTCTGTAATGGTGTGGGGTGTGTGGAATTGGAGTGATAAGGGACCCCTGATACGTCTAGATACGACTCTGATGGATGATACGCACGTAAGCATCCTGTCTGATCACCTGCATCCATTCATGTCCATTGTGCATTCCGACAGACTTCGGCAATTCCAGCAAGGCAATGCGACACCTCACCCGTCCAGAATTGCTACAGAGTGGCTCCAGGAACACTCTCCTGAGTTTAAACACTTCCGCTAGCCACGGAATTCCCCAGACATGAACATTATTGAACGTATGTGGGATGTCTTGCGACGTGCTTTTCAGACGAGATCCCCACCTCCTCGTACTCTTACGGATATATGGACAGCCCTACAGGATTCATGGTGTCAATTCCCTCCAGCATTACTTCACACATTAGTCGAGTCCATGCCACATCGTGGTGCGGCACTTCTGCGTGCTCGCAGGGGTCGTACACGATATTAGGCAGGTGTACCAGTTTCTTTGGTTCTTCAGTGTATTACATTTGTTGAGGTTCAGCTGCCAGTTTTTGCACCAAACTCTGAATATATGCAAGACTTTCTGCACTGCTTAACAATATTTTAAAGGGATAACTTTTCTCTACACACCTGTACCACCTGTTAACAGCCCCAGATAGCTGCAGGCAAGTCTGCCACGTTTATTCGTAAGTACCTCTGGGGTTTCAGTTGACGTCTGCGCGAAAACTACAAGACTTACCGGAAAAAATACATCAAGGGATAGAGTATCTCTAGGAATTTCTGATTCACATTACAGGCGCTTCATACGAGCACCACTTCTGACGCAGAAAACGTAATTATATGTTTCCAATTCATTGAATTCGCTGACTCCAAGACTTGGGAAAGCTTGACGGCAGTCGGCTTAAGAAATCTGTGCACCGAGTTGCCTATCTGGAGGCGCAATCTACTCGTAATTCGATGCGACGATACGGATCAGACGGTTTTTCTGCATGTTCTGATACGCCTAGACCCCTAGTGCAGTTACGCAATGCCGCGCATTACTAATCGAAACTTTTAGGTATACTCTATCCACTGATTTGTGTCATTTTTCTGCATGTGCTGTAGTTTTCGAGCAGTCGTCTTCTGAAATCATGGAGGTAATTATGAACACCTAATGTAAAAGGGTGTCCCGAGACGAATGGTCAATATTCAGGAATACGACGGGAACGATCATTCCAAGCAAAAACGTCTAACAAACATGGGGTTTAAAATGCATGCCTTAAGATCTATGAGTACTTGCTGAGTAGAGAGATGTGTTTCATAGTAACGAACATGAGAGAGTGCTCATAGCTCTTTCGATATGCTTCTTAGGGCTCATATTTACCAGACTTTTTTTGCCTCAAGTGATGTTCCTATCATATCCCTGAATACTGACCACTCCTACTTTGCCACTCAGTATGTATTGTTAACAAGAACAGTCATGCAGCACTTCACAGATACAATCCACTATGGACGCTGACGCTGTATTAGCTTGTGGCGATTTGTCTCCATTGAAAACGACATAATGAGTTCTTTTTGCTGGGATGTCCTCAATTTAGTTACCTAATTAGACGTTACAGACGCATGTACTTCTCAATGCTGGCCCATACACATATTTTGTGTATACTATAGATATGCATTTGAAAGACGCAAGGAACGTACAACAAGACTGCACTAGACTTTACCTCAGAATACAATGTATCAGCCCGTCTCCAAAATTGATTGTGATGCGTAGTAGCTAATATTCTTTTGCAGCTATAGAGATATGACTACCAAACAGAATTACTTTACTTATTACTGATAATTTATAAGCTCAAGGCCTATTTTATTGCACTATGAAGTAGCGAAAATATTAAACCAGTCATTGTCAACTTTTCTACAAGTTTCTCAAAAGAGTTTGAGAATCTCTTAAGATATCACGTATGAATGCGACCAACTAGTATTGCAACACAAAGAGGGAAAAAAGCCCTTTCCCCCACCTAGAAATATCAATCAAACCTGTCAGTGCAAATGACATATTGATGATGAATTATGCCATCAATTTCACTGCTTTCATTGACAGCACGTTTCAGTTCGTGTCAAGGTGGCGCAGTCTTTCGTTAGCATGATTTGGGGCAGTCAGTGACATAGCTTTTGACACTTGGAGCCACAGCTTCAGGTACCAAAATCCATTGCATTGCTCGATGTATACTTTAAATAGAGTAAACTTTGTTTTTAACAACAGGAATTACTCGAAAAATGTCATGGCAGAGGCTTGAAAAGTTAGAAATGATCGTTGGCTCCGGCTCACAGCCTGACGGAGGCTGCTGACGATTGAAACGTACCGTACCACTACGGTCTTCCTATCCCCACGAGCGCTCCTGGTATCACCGTTCAGAGGCAAGCTTATCGCATAGGCACTATTAATCTCGACATCATCGGTACACGAGTCAAACTCCAGATGTTCCGTGACATCCTGGGGGCGGCGGACATCGATGTGTCCCTCCTGCAGGTAGCTCTCGCCTTGGCCTGCTCTCACCTTACGGGCACGACATCTATCATACGGCGGGCATGGATAAAGGCTGCGAGGCAGCCATCCCCCTGGTGGAAGGCATCGAGGTGGACAACGTGATGCCGTGCGGGGTAGCCGCGCGGTCCAGTCCTCCCTCGGGCATGGGTGTGTGTGTTGTCCATAGCGTAAGTTAGTTTAAGTTAGATTAAGTACTGTGTAAGCTTAGGGACTGATGATCCTAGCAGTTTGGTCCCATAAGATCTTACCACAAACTTACAATTTTTACAACGTGATCTAGCTCCCATCAGCTAGAGGCGTCGCCATCTCTTTTTGTGGCGGTAGGATCATCAACTTATATTCTCTCTCTGATACTGATAAACGAAGATAAAGGGCCCAGTTTGATATGTAAGAGGTAGCGCCATTATTTGTGAACCACCTAGACCACATCGTCCTCGGAGAAGACTTCAACTGTATCTTATCGTCGAGAAAATGCCACCAAACGCGCAGAACTGAATCAGCTGGTAAATGAACTGCGTCTTTTTTTTTTTTTTTTTTTAATCTCATTTTGTTCGCTTAAGTTCGTTCCATCTGCTCGGGGCCGACGTCGTAAGACATCCGTTTAAGTTCGTTGATGATCGATTAACTCAGTTTTTTTTATTACAAAAGGCAGTTAACCCTCTGACCGAACACGCTGAGCTAACGTGCCGGCTATCTTAGATACCTGGCGTCGCGTACACGGTGACCGGCAAGGTTTCACTTATGTCACCAGCCACTCGGCGAACCGCCTTGACCATGTCTACGTCTCCCCAGCCAAAGTTGCCGTACGGCATTTAATTTTGATTTCACAGGCGTGTTTTGTGCTAGTAACAAACGTAAAGAATTAGTTTATTATTTTGTAAATATATTCTTACGTAAATACACTCAAACTTTCATAGGCGAATTTAAGTTTTAAATCCGCGATCTACACAGACTTACTAAAAATAACTAGATCGCACACTAGCACTAGTGTAGCGTTCCCATACTGAAGCCGGCACTGGCAGGGCAATGTCTGTTTGTACTTAATAAATGTGAAGTATCCGATACAACGTTGCAAACACAACGATTTACTAAATACAAAAAACGTTCATTAGGACTCTGTGTTTCTGTTACAATCGCCGGCCGGAGTGGTCGAGCGGTTCTAGGCGCTATAGTCTGCAACCGCGCGACCGCTACGGTCGCAGGTTCGAATCCTGCCTCGGGCATGGATGTGTGTGATGTCCTTAGGTTAGTTAGGTTTAAGTAGTTCTAAGTTCTAGGGGACTAATGACCTCAGCAGTTGAGTCCCATAGTGCTCAGAGCCATTTGAACCATTTTTTGAATAAACTGCTAGGGATTTACGATGGAGCGAAACTGTTCTTTCAAAATCGTTTCACAGTTCCTCTTTTCCCAACCTTACAATAACGAAGACTTGTTATAAACACCTGAAGTTCAACAGACAGTCTACGCATTGTGTAAACTGCATTAATAAGAGTGTTTTAACGTTAGTTACAGAAATTAAATGATCCTTCATTTATATCTATAAAACTAGGTAACATCTCGACAAAACGACTGTACGATAACGCACGATAGAAGGTAGCAAATATTGTTTTCAACTTAATAGAGGAGAGGACCTGACACACCGAATCTTTCCAATTAACCTTCCTGTATCGAACGACAATTAAATTTCTTTCCAGCATTATAAAACGGCTTCCATCATTTCATTTGCTAACTGTCTAATGGTAGATTTATGGTTTATATCACACGATGACAGTGACAGTTAAATATCACTGGACAGATACAGTGAACATCGTTTTATTTCCATATGGCCGAATTGGTCAAAGGAGTTTACGCCCTCTGACGACGTACACTGATAAACCGAAACATTACGGCCCCGGTCGACCCAGAGACTAAAAGCCCCGTGCTGGCGTTGCAGGCATGAGGCGAGGAAAGCATGCAAAAGCAGTAGAGATGCACGGTATGTCATTGTAGTGAAGATACAGGCCGCAAATCGGGAAATCCACTGACGTAAGAGACTTTTGCGAACTTCCAGCATGCTGGAATAATTGTAGTTCAGCAACTTCTGTTAATCAGTGCCGGCCTGGTTGGCTGAGCGGTTCTAGGCGCTACAGCCTGGAGCCGCGCGACTGCTACGGTCGCAGGTTCGAATCCTGCCTCGGGCTTGGATGTGTGTGATGTCCTTACGTTAGTTAAGTTTAAGTAGTTCTAAGTTTCTAGGGGACTGATGACCACAGTAGTTAAGTCCCATAGTGCTCAGAGCCATTTGAACCATTTGTTAATCAGCACAACGAAAATCCAGCCTAACTTGCACATATCACTTTTTTTTATTCATTAGTTTCGGCCAGGAACAAATTTTCAAATCATCGTAAGAGGTAGCCAAATTGGTATTTCTGAAAATGTAAAAACCATGTCAAAAATGTGCAAGCGAACAGTTACAGCGCTTTGCGATGATTTGAAAATGGGCCCCGGCCTGAAACTAGTCATCGAGTGAATAAAAAAGAGTTAAATTTGCAACTTTGGCTGGTTTTCCGTTGTACTGATAAGCTTTGACATGGCCCGGTGCCCGGGAAGGTGCATCACAGAAATGGTGAAACTGGTAGGCTGTTCTCGTGCTGTTGTGAGCATATATGGAAAGTGGTTTAAGGGTGGTGAAAGAACGAGCAGATGAAAAAGGTGCCCGTTCTGAGAAGCAGGATACGCGGTGATCTGTGACAGAGTAGAGTACAGGTAAAGGCACCAGTGTTTCGGAGCGAATCGTTCAGCGCACGTGACTGAACGTGGGGAAACTCCGCAGCAGACTACCCCTTCGTGTCGCTGTGTTGACTGAACGATGTAGTGAGTTACGGGATCGTCGAGATGGCTGATGTCTTTCCCGGCAACGGTGGCACCTTTCAGCAGGATAACAGTCCTTGTCACAAGGCCAAAATCGTGCAGCAGTGGTTTGAGGAACATGGTACTGACTTACGTTGTTGTCTTGGCCACAAAATTCGCTCGTTTTGAACCCGATAAACGTATCCGGACGCTATCGGGTGCCAGCTCTGCGCCCACAGACAACCGGTCCGCTATTTACGGGACCTGCGTCAGCTACGTGAACACCTCTGGCGCCGTATATCTCCGGAAACCTACGAACAACCTGTCGAAGCCACGCAAAATCGCTGCTGTTTTGCGCCCAGAGATGAACCAAGACGCTATTAAGCAGTTCGGCATTACGTTTTGGCTCATTAGTGAAGAATGGCAGTGTGTTTTGACGTTTATTTTGTAATCACAGTTCATGAAAGCTGGTATTACTGGAGCAATACAGCTCTCTGAATTTATGCGAGGGCCTTTCAATAAGTAATCCAACACATTTTTTTCTGAAAGCAGGTTGGCTTTAATCAGGATTCCAATACACCATATTATAGTTCATTCCACTGGCTACAAAACACTATTCTTCAACACAATCTCGTTTCAAAGCGACGGCCGTACGCCGTCTTACTCAGAGGGGCTGTATGCCCGTATGGCACCACTCTACTGGTCGACATCAGAGACAACGTCTTGTTGCATTGGTAACCCTCCCATCATCCACCTACTGCTTGCCACGGAGTGCATCCTTCATTGGGACAAAGAGGTGCAAGTCGGAAATTGCGAGATCCAGAGCTGTAAGGAGGGTGAAGAAGGGAAGTCCAATGAAGTTTTGTGAGCTCCTGCCTGGTGCGCAGACTTCGGTGAGGCATTGCATTGTCACCGAGGTGTTTCGGAGTGATCCGTCGATCACACTGCAGGAATCACAGCTGTGTGCGACCAGCCGGCATGTGGGAGATTGGACCTTACTGCGATGATGACAGACGCCTCGCGCAACTACTCACCGTGCTCATGTTCACTGCCAGGTCTCCGCAGACATTCTGCAAGCACCTACGAATATCTCCGATGCTCTGGTTTTCCGCCAAAAGAAACTCGACAGCCCTCTGCCTGGAACGCATCTCCATTACAGACTCCTTCTTGAAGGCTACATGCTTACGGATAACGACACCACCTATTGGAGCTTCATGAAACTACAGGGGCTAAAGCGGAAATATTCCACGATGTCCCACAACGAATTACAAGTATTTTCAAACGAATCTTGGCGAGAGAAAATGTGTTTCATTACTTATTGAAAGCCCCTCGTGCAATTTTGGCAATTTTACTGAAACTCGTTCGTCCTAGGAGACCAAGAAAGCCTCTTTTGTGCGCAAGCATTTTTGTTACGTACTTGTCTTCATTGCATATACACACATCAAAAAAGTTTAGCATCACCCCTTGTTCCCGGAACTCCTGAAGACAGACGTTGACTGTGGATATTGTACTACAGACACAGTTCCTTTGACTGTTCAGAGATGTCACTAAGGCCGATCAAACATCTAAACATAACCATGCATGAGCAGCGCCTATTACACGGAGGGGGTCCGACAGCCGATCAGTTCCAGTTGCTGTAGTTCAACCATGCCTAGACGGTCGAAACCGCTGTTCGATCGCGTCCGCATTGTTATTTGCTCGAGGAAGGGCTCTCAACAAGGGAAGTGTCCAGCCATCTCGGAGTGAACCAAAGCGATGTTGTTCGGACATGGAGGAGATACAGAGACACAGGAACTGCCGATGACATGCCTGGCTCAGGCCGCCCAAGGGCTACTACTGCAGTGGATGACTGCTACCTACGGATTATGGCTCGGAGGAACCATGACAGCAACGCCATCATGTCGAATAATGCTTTTCGTGCAGCCACGGGATGTCGTGTTACTCAAACTTCGCGCAATACGCTGCATCATGTGCAACTTCACTCCCGACGTCCATGCCGAGGCCCATCTTTGCAACCACGACACCATACATGTGAGGTATAGATGGGCCCAACAACAGGCCGAATGGACCGCTCAGGAATTGCATCACGTTCTTTTCACCGATGAGTGTCGCATATGTCTTCAAACAAACAATCGTTGGAGACGTGTTTGGAGGCAACCCGGTCAAGCTGAACGCCTTAGACGCAGTGTCCAGCGGGTGCAACAAGGAGGTGGTTCCCTGCTGTTTTGGAGTGGCACTATGTGGGGCCGACGTACGCCGCTGGTGCTCATGAAAGGCGCCATAACGGCTGTACGATACTTGAATGCCATCCTCCGACCGATAGTACAACAATATCGGCAGAATATTGGCGAGGCATTTTCTTCATGGACGACAATTCGCGCCCCCATCGTGCACATCTTGTGAGTGATTTCCTTCAGGATAACGACATTGCTCGACTAGAGTGGCCAGCATGTTCTCCAGATATGAACCCTATCTAACCTGCCTGGGATAGACTGAAAAGGGATGTTTATGGACGACGTGACCCGCCAACCACTTTGAGGGCTCTACGCCGAATCGCCGTTGAGGAGTGGGACAATCTGGTCAACAGTGCCTTGATGAACTTGTGGATAGTATGCCACGACGAATACAGGCGTCCTTCAATACAAGAGGACATGCTACTGGGTATTAGAGGTACCGGTGTGCACAGCAATCTGGACCATCACCTCTGAAGGTCTCGCTGTGCGGTGGAACAATGTGTGGTTTTCATGAGCAATAAAAAGGGCGGAAATGATGTTTATGTTGATCCCTGTTCCAAATTTCTTTACGGATTTCGGAACTCTCGGAACCGAGGTTATGCAAAACTTTTTTTGATGTGTGTAGTTAGTTATTTACTACTCTGGTTTTGTGTGATTTTTTAATTTCTAACCATTTCAAATGAACAAATTTGAAGGACATTAACCACGTGATTGAGTTCTAGACTCATGAATACGAACAGGAATCTTTAAGGTCAGGAAGAATCAATGTAGCACCTATTTGGACCTATCTTGAGGTTCTGCATCCGAAACAGGACTGGACTTTAATTTCCATAGCGATTAAGGTGGCAGTGTTATAATTAAGAATAAAAATAAAAGCTATAGATGTGTTGATAAAATTTTAAGGAAAGATGTGGAAAAATTGAAGTCGTAATTTCTCATTTTTCTACATCCAACAATGGCTTTCTTGTAACTGAGGCAAACAATGCTCCTATTGAGCGAGGCTCTTTGAAATGCACAAAAATGAATCTCATGTTAAATAAGAGATGGAAGAATACAATGCTTCATCCAGGCTGTTAGAATAATCTGACCTGAAGGTACATACACTTAAATTTCCGTAACTTTTTGCATTTTTTATGCATTAGAGCAGCCAGTGTGTAGAAGCTAAAGCAAAGACTTTAAAAGTAAGCTGGTTTTATTTAGCATTTAAATTATCATTTCAAAGTAGTATATAATCCCTCCAGAATTGTTTCTGTAGGAGAAAGTGTTGGTTACTCAAATCTAACAGTTTCATGAAACCAATGAAATATAATTTCAAGATGATGTGAGACTGAGCAAATTGAGTGCAGTCTCATTTGGAGATGTATCAAGGGAGGGTAGAGTTTACTGAAGGAAAAAAATCAATTTAATTTTTAGGTAATTACTTTACCTGGCAGAGTTGACAGTTGCTGGAAACAAATTGTATAGTTCCTTGTGGGGCAATAGGGAAAGAAAGAAACAAAGAAAGAAAGTGTGCGTCTCAAAATGGCCGGTTGCAGGCAATTACAAAGGGGAAAATTTCATCATAGGATTCCATACCCTCTGAACAGTTCACTTTATCTGTTACGATGATTAGAGCTTCTCGGGCCTCTGATGTCCCTTCTTCCTGTAGACGAAATAAAAATTACATTAACCTATTTTACGCATTCTGATAATTACCTATTAAAACATTTTCAGGTCCAGCAGTCATAGCATGTTTCTTTCAATCAAGTTTTTCGAGAAAAAATTAAGTAAACGAAATATTTAAGTGTTCGCTATATGGACGTAGTGGAGGGAGACGGATGTGCTGCTTGTCGGTGCCCTGTATCGGTAGTGTTGTCGCACAAGCGATAAATATATCCTTAATGGTTTTTATGGTCCTCTCTACAAGAAAAATTGGACAAATGCTCCTCTGCAATCACTAAATAAACAAATCAAATACACAAATTGCTGATCCTAAAATGAAGGGTAGCGTTGGCAACTGAACGCTGTGTGTGTGTGTGTGTGTGTGTGTGTGTGTGTGTGTGTGTATGAGAAAATGCATATGAGTCCAAGGAATATGTTTCTTAGGCTTTTTAGAAAAGTCAGTCCAGTGACGTGCATTCGCTAAAGAACTTAATTAATTGAGTATCACGTAAGCCACAGTTTTTTTTTTTTTTGCGGCAACTGGCGTATTAAAGTTTTCCTATTAGGATGTTCTGATGTTCCGGTGATGGCTATGTTATCAGAGCAGGGATATTAGCTCAGTTTCGACAGATGAGGCAAGAAATCAGTCTCGGGCTAACTGTTAGAGTCAATAACAAGTTTTCATCGTGTGATGTAGCAAGTTCACGATATCCTAAATGAGAAAATAACCAAATATTAAACCCTGCTACTACAATCCAGCACTTCTTCATTTTAGCTACGTTTTAAAAACATCTCCATCTTATTTTGGAAGCAACTCCGTCTATTGCAACCATTTTACTTTGAATACTGAAACGAAAGAAATTAAATTTTTCCTTTGTTTACATCTACATCTACATCTACATCTATACTCCGCGAGCCACCTTACGGTGTGTGGCGGAGGGTACTTATTGTACCACTATCTGATCCCCCCTTCCCTGTTCCATTCACGAATTGTGCGTGGAAAGAACGACTGCTTGTAAGTCTCCGTATTTGCTCTAATTTCTCGGATCTTTTCGTTGTGATCATTACGCGAGATATATGTGGGCGGTAGTAATATGCTGCCCATCTCTTCCCGGAATGTGCTCTCTCGTAATTTCGATAATAAACCTCTCCGTATTGCGTAACGCCTTTCTTGAAGTGTCCGCCACTGGAGCTTGTTCAGCATCTCCGTAACGCTCTCGCGCTGACTAAATGTCCCTATGACGAATCGCGCTGCTTTTCGCTGGATCATGTCTATCTCTTCTATTAATCCAACCTGGTAAGGGTCCCATACTGATGAGCAATACTCAAGAATCGGACGAACAAGCGTTTTGTAAGCTACTTCTTTCGTCGATGAGTCACATTTTCTTAGAATTCTTCCTATGAATCTCAACCTGGCGCCTGCTTTTCCCACTATTTGTTTTATGTGATCATTCCACTTCAGATCGCTCCGGATAGTAACTCCTAAGTATTTTACGGTCGTTACCGCTTCCAATGATTTACCACCTATGGCATAATCGTACTGGAATGGATTTCTGCCCCTATGTATGCGCATTATATTACATTTATCTACGTTTAGGGAAAGCTGCCAGCTGTCGCACCATGCATTAATCCTCTGCAGGTCCTCCTGGAGTACGTACGAGTCTTCTGATGTTGCTACTTTCTTGTAGACAACCGTGTCATCTGCAAATAGCCTCACGGAGCTACCGATGTTGTCAACTAAGTCATTTATGTATATTGTAAACAATAAAGGTCCTATCACGCTTCCCTGCGGTACTCCCGAAATTACCTCTACATCTGCAGATTTTGAACCGTTAAGAATGACATGTTGTGTTCTTTCTTCTAGGAAATCCAGAATCCAGTCACAAACTTGGTCCGATATTCCGTAGGCTCGTATTTTTTATTTCTCAAACTTAACGCCCTCCCCAGGAAATTAACTCCTTCACTGAGGTGTTCTCTGCCCACAAAAGCAATCACGAAGTTAAATCGGTCTCGGTCAGTTTGATAACTCAATAAAGCAATTTTTCTTTAGTTTTCTAGCAGCAGTGTATTCTTCCAGACGTAACACGTGTGCCTGGTATGAAAGGAGTTCAGTGCACAAATAATTACAAAAGAACCATTTCCTTGTATTACTTCCTTCAAGTCGCCCGACTGACTCCACATACAGCCTGTCGGCCCTCAATTACACGACTAATATATAAAATTCTGTTTTTGTAAGTTTAGTTCCTTACTGAATTTTAATAAGGAAAGAAAACAGTAAGTGGTAATCATTTTTTTAACGTACAATTTGTTGGAGAGATATCCGTCTAAGTGAAAAAAGAATATGTTGTTTTAGACTGGTGCTCTGGTGTAGGGGGGGGGGGGGGGGGGTTAAATTCTTGCCCAGACAGCCTGATTTACGTTTATCTCAATCAAACAAACCGACTATTGGATGGTCCGTAAAATAAGGAGCTTTCTTCTACAATATTAGCTTCTATTCAAACTTCAATACGTCGATGTAAACGAGACGTAAACCTTAGCCTACTTATTTTCCTTTCTTCCTTTTTAATTTCCAGACAGACTGTAAAATCTTTGATCAAACGTATGTTTGATAGTATCTAAGTGCGCTTGTACATGTGTAGAAAGAAAGTAAACCACAAATGCCAAACAGAGTCTTTGATTCAATTTACGAAAACAAAAATGTTACGCGGTAGAACAGGAGCAGTCTAATTAGGATGTAGATTCTGCACATTCAGCGCAGGCTCCGAAATGCAAACATAAACTAAAGAAAAAACATCTGCTTCCTATAATGCCCTGGCTCATTCTTTTTTAAATCAAACAGTTCCTCTAATTAGTATTTCCGTCGCTGCTGGAGGACCTAAACGAAACCAAGTTTCCATTCAGTTCTAGCTGGTACTCCACTTACACACAGACGAAACTAGCAAACTCCTCCTCAGACTGAAATGGTCGCTTGGCCTGTATTGCATCTCTGCAAAAGCGACTTTTGTTACAGAAAAGAAACCGTGGACATGCAAAAGTTCGGCGTTCCTTACCCCTGTTGTACGTTGCGATAACTATTGTTTTCCATATTTGTTTGATCAGTATCATCCTGATTCGTGCAGTGCTGCGTAAGTTACACATTATACTTTTCACAAATGTCAATACAATAACACAAGTAAAATAATTACACTGATTTGACTGAAAGTTTTCGTGTATCCTTTTTCCTTTCGAATCTCCTAGAGCAAAAAAAAATATTTCCTCCTTTTTTTTCATGTTAAAGATTAGGAAAATAGTAAATGAATGATCAGATATTGATACTTTTCACGGTCATGATAGATCTGTTGTTAGAACTGCGTGGGAATGAAACAATAAACTACCGGCAGCGAGATTCGATCCACAGACCTGGCACATATGAAACTAAGCGCTTGCTCGCTCGGTTGCGAATTCCGTGAACAACAGTGGCCCTACAAAGCTTACGGCATAAGTATGCCTATAATTTTCAAACTCGACTTTGTAAGGAAACGGTTGACAGTTGCGCCTTCTTGTTCATATATGTTTAAGTCCGAGTAGTGTCTACATACCCTGTCAATATGAATAAAATGGATGAGGGGATGTTGGTACTGTTTCCTTATTAGTCTTAATCTAAATATGTTCAAATATGTGTGAATTCCTGAGGGACAAAACTGCTTAGGTCATCGGTACCTAGATTTACACACTACTTAAACTAACTTATGCTTAGAACAACACACACACCCATGCCCGAGGGAGGACTCCAACCTCCGGCGGGAGGGGCCGCGCAGTTCGTGTTATAGCGCCTCAAACCGTGCGGTCACTCCGCGTGGCTATCTAAATATGCCAGATTCTAAATATGAAGCAGAATTACGTCTCGCCGAGTGTTGTATGCTTGTTGCTAATCACCTTTACTGAGATGTAACAGCTGATTCTTAAGTCTGAAGTGGGGACTAATGACCTCAGCAGTTGAGTCCCATAGTGCTCAGAGCCATTTTTTAAGTCTGAAGTAGGAACTGATAAGCTCATGGTCGCTCCAACAACTTTATTGCTTATAAACGACTGTAACCCACTCCGACTGTTTCTTCCTTTTTTTACCGACGTGTGCTAACTCTCGGACTCATTTGTGGCATTTTTTCTCGTCTGAGCGGGAGAGTGGTTTCGCATTAGTCTGAAACGATGTATTTGTTGTTTCTTTCGCAGCACGTTCGAAGCCGGTACTTGGGACGCTCTGTTGCCGAACAACATTAAGTATATCGTAAGTTTTCACTGATAAAGAAATTTGTGACTGGAACTGATTTAAAAATCTTTCAGTATGAACATCTGAAATGAAGTCTTTCAGGTTTGCTAGTAATGACTGTGCATGAGTGACACGATTATCTGAGGGGTGCTAATTGTTGCAATCTACAACAGATGTGTTCTAGACGTACTCATGCAGCTGACAATGGGCGGTCGTACCAAACATGGGGAACAGAGCCGGCAGGGAAGAGGTCACGGCAGAGCTGGTGCTGCCTGACTTCTGGGTACTAGTTTCTCCGCTCCACAGTCACAGGATGTCTCCAGGTTCCCACCTTTGTTCTGGACTACTCACTGTGAATAATGCTGCTATCTGTATGCAGAATCGGCTCAGCACCTGTCCCAACACGGAGCTGCGTGTCCACTATCGAAAAACAGAAAGCTACCTATTCCTTGTCCAACGTACTACCAGGAAGTAGCGTACATGTAAGGAAGAAAACCCTAGTTGCAAAACAATAATGTGTAGCATAATACGAATCAATCCTCTGCGCGAAAAAAAGGTTGATGGTCTAGCGACAATTAGCCGTCACCATATTCGAGAGATCATTTCGTCTACCGTCTTTAGTGATTTAAGGGAGTGGGGGGGGGGGGGGGGGGGAGGGGGAACTGAATTAGAATGTCTGAACGTGCAACTCAAATCTGATGTCGCAGAATGCGTGTCTCATGACAACTGCAGACTGTTTCGTTTGGCATGATGATACTATATGAGCGTGGAGCAAAAAAAAGCCGGCACAACCTTTCACTTGAATATACCTTTGTTGGACAATTCATTCATTAAGATGTTTTACTTATGGTATTTAATTCAAAAGATGGTTTTCAAAATTATGCAGTTTGTCTTCCGACGTACTTGTGGCAGTGTAACTAAGCCTACACATTGAAGTACAAAGTGATCCGAAACGTAACCAAATTAAGGATCAGTAGTCCTACCCAGTTATAAGAGACATAGTTCTCGTTGGGCGGGCATGAAACTTCGGTTACTGTACATTTGACCTTCGTATTGGGTAGCACCATTGATTTTTGATGTAGCTACGTTTCGGATTACTTTATGTACTTCAGCGTCTCCGTCGAATTTGATTGGCACAAGAGTGTCTAAAGATGAAATTGTGTAATTTACAGCCGGCCGAGGTGGCCGAGCGGTTCTAGGCGCAACAGTCTGGAACCGCGCGACCGCTACGGCCGCAGGTTCGAATCCTGCCTCGGGCATGGATGTTTGTGACGTCATAACGTTAGTTAGGTTTAAGTAGTTCTAAATTCTAGGGGACTGATGACCTCAGAAGTTAAGTCCCATAGTGCTCAGAGCCATTTCAACCATTTTTTGTAATTTGCAATTCGATCATTTTAATTAAGTACTATGAATAAAACAGCTGAATGGATTATCCATTAACAGTATATCAATTAAACACAGCGGAACGTCCCTAAGGTTCCATCCATGAAGATGAATCGCACAAACATCATTTAATTATATCAGCACACTATATTTTTGAAGCATAACGTATCTTAAAAATCTTACTCATTCGCTTACTCGAATTAGGGCGGAGCCTTTGTTACAATTTAATCAGAGCAGCAGATTTTCGCAGAATGACTTTTGCCGCATCGATTGTCTGTCAAATGCCATTTATTTCTTCCTGTTGCGGTTTTTAATTACTACCCTAAATGTACTTGCAGGAAAGTATATTCTGAGAATGCATGTTTCAACGTCATAATGTTTGTATCTGTTTGCAGTCTATACTTGCGCATGAAGAAATGCTTGCACTCAACCCCTTGAGATGAAAAGTTCTAAATAGTTATTTATTAATCACGCCTTTCTTTGTTTATTAATTAAGACACTCCGACTCAGCCATAAAGTGGCTCAAGAATATTTTTAACACTGTATATTAAAGGATATTGTAACGCAATGTAGAGCTATGAGAATATCTTGCTTAATACATAATGTGCTGACTGCCTTTGTAAATGCTGAGCAAGTAAATAAAATTAATCAATCAATTAATTATTCAATAGTTTGTTATGGAATCATTAGGAGATTCTGGTAATAACATGAAATACGAAATGTCTCTAGCGAATGACACTCATCGTTAACGTGTAACATACATAGACTTTATTTTACAATTTAACTACAGCTTGTTCAATGCAAGGCTCGTATATAACACTGTCGTTACAGTTTTTTACGGCTAAAGTCTTCCCACGTCCTATCCCAAAAATTGAATTGTCGTGTAGCACCCTTTCGTAGATTAAGCTTCAGTTTAAGATAACATATTGTTCCTATAAGTGACACGCCTTATTACGAATAGAATCCATTCGAAATGCGTCGCATAAGATGTTGTTAGAACTTCATATTCAAATGGGTCAGTCCAGTGGTTGACTAACACGTCTCATGTATCATTTGGCATTGGTTCAATGTGTTGTAATTCGTGTCGTGTTTCCCTCGATCGATGAATATCTGATGCTGATAATATGGGTGATATTAGTGATTGCAAATATTGAGCTGCTACAACTTCTTAATTCCACTCTATCTCTGTAGTTAACAGCATGTCCCGTATTTTCTGTGTTGTAAGAATGTGATGGAGTTTTGAATGTGCCATGGGACGACGGGGGCGGGGGACCACTGATGACGAGACCCCAGAGCGCCCTCTAGAGAACAGGCGAGACAACTGCGAGTTTGGAGCTCAGTTCGCTCAGAACTGTGTAAGCGGGAAGGCAGCTCATTGGATAACTTATAAGACATTTGTTAGGTGGAGTATTAGTCCACTGTTTTTAAAAAGAGTATGGTTGGATAGGGTTTAGCGGAGCCTTCCAATTGCTGAAATATCTTTTGCGCGCGGTAGAGAGGAAATTTTTCGGACATTCCGCATAGAGATGCAGAAGCAGACAGTCAGGTTTTGGAGACATGAAGATGCGGATGTTCTGGATCGGGATTTGGAAGAGGACACACTGACTTTGGGGATGTGCCAGAAGGCAGACTTGCATTTCTGAGGGTCATCCCATCACACAGCGGCCGATGAGTGGCGCTTGGCAGTATTCCCAGCTGTATGCGGGACTCTGGCATGAACGGTCCAATAACTGTGCACTATTTCACTGTTAGGCTTGTTCGAGGATGACTACTGAGATGACGGTCACTCCCATATAACTTGTTCCTGGGGAGGGGGGGAAGGGGGGAGGAGGAGGAGGAACCCAAAATAACATGAATTCAGCATTGTAGTGTAGGCTTCATATTCTAAGAAAATAAGCGGGTCTCGTTCTGAATCAGCTCGAATAGCCAACAAACAATGTAGCAGCATCAAGGTTTGCGTATGGTAAAGACATGCAGAAAATCTAGTGAAATTGTAGGACAAACCACGTAATGGAAGTGAGTTTAGTGTTTGTTGCCCAGGTGCGTGTCAACGAACTAGATGGTGCAGTGGCTTAGGGCACTGGATTTGCATGTAGGAGGAGCAAGGCTCTAATCCCTGTCAAATCATCCAGATTTATGTTTTTCGTGGTTATCCTTAATCACCTATGGTGTTATAGCGGTTCCGTTGAAACGGCACGTCGGGTTTCCCGCTCTAACGTTGCCCAATCGGAGCTTTAGCTCTATCTCTATTGACTCGTCGTTTATGAGATATTAAACACTAATTTTCTTTCCTATGGCCGTGGTTTGACAATATAGTGACCGAAAGTATTTGTTGGAAAAATATTGAGGGTGGAGTACGCCGAATGGTGGTAAATTATGTTGTCTGGAGAGTCACGGCTGTGAGGAGACTTAACAAGGGCGAGTTCACAGCTCAAGAGATCATAGACAGCAAAAAAAAAAAAAAAAAGTTTTTGCGCAAAAACGTCCCTCTATTGCCCATCTGAAACATGTTTCCTGGTGAAAAATAATGGATATATATGTCGACTAAATTAACTTTGTAACTAACTATTCAGCGAGTCGAGGAGTGAGGTCAGGTGACGGCCAATCCTAGTTTTCTCGAGTACCATACGCTCAACACGTTGTTTGTTCTGCAGGTAAACGCAGTATCTAGTCAGGAGTGGCTGGTTGCACGCTGACATCATCCTTAACAATAAGATGTGTCAGACACAAATTTGTTTTATTCGGGCTGTACCCGCGCAAAGGTGTCGACGATCGGGGTTTGTTCTCCAGCGTGTAAGAGCTATATACCCTGAAGTATTGTGATAACCAATGATTGCTCGTGTCAGTAGTGTAGCTATTTGTTCAAGTGCACTGCAGACTGCTTACTTTATATTTCGTCATGTAAGCAGAATGGCGACTTCTGCAGAGAAATTGTCGTTGTGAGACGATTGCAGAATAGGAAACTAGTATATACTGTTCTCAAGGTCTAACAGAAGAGAAACCGAGGAACTTCGATTTTAAACACTAGAAATAGTAAGGGCAAAGAAATCAGTATGTGTACACAGTGAGCAAGATTTTAAACGAAATAAAATTTACTATTTTAGCATTACCTTACACGTTCAACCAGGAAGCTGGAGGAAGGAATATTAGGGTGTAACGTGCCGTCACAGAGAAGGAGCACGAGCTCTCATCGACTAAACGATATGACAAAAAGGGACCGTTGTCTCTCAAAATGTCCGTACTATCATCTGCCCTACGTGAATTAGGGTAACTACAGAAACACTGCAACCGCCCGCCCCACGCCCCTAAGGCGTGTCCAGTGTTATAACCACTGCCCACCTCTCCCGGCAACATGTGGCTGATTTGAACAGCAGAGTGGTTTATCAGACGTGATAGCATTGGTGATGTTATGCTCTTGCCTTCCTACGACCTTTGAACTGAACTGGCCAACTAGTTATATCGAGACCTATGGTTTAACATGGTCTCAGATGTAGAGTGCCACTTGGTATTTTTCACACTAGCAAGAAACTGTCAGGGGTAAAAAGTGGTGACAGATAAAAGATTTTTTAAATTTTTTATTTACTATTAAAAACAGTCTTGATCACGATTTATTTATCAAGGTGACCGGTTTCGACCACTACTGTGGTCATCTTCAGACCACTGAGTAGGAACCTCTTTCTGTTGGAGAATCACAAGAATGGAGTAGTGATTCTCCAACAGAAAGAGGTTCCTACTCAATGGTCTGAAGATGACCACAGCAGTGGTCGAATCCGATCACCTTGATAAATAAATCGCAATCAAGACTGTTTTTAATAGTAAATATTTGTAAGACATTGAGCACTCCCTCTCCCAGAATGTATTCGAAAGTAACAGATAAAAGAACCTAGGACTGAAGGCGGATTGATCGTAGCCCTTTAGTAGTAGTTTGATGCCCACTTTTTGCTGCTACATCCACCCACTGAGCCCAACCTTCAGCTCGTCAGTTTTACCATCTAAAGCTGTCTGTTCCTCCCATTAATGTGTTTGGAATCTTTGGTCGGGAAATAAGAATTTCCTCT
Organism: Schistocerca americana; assembly: GCF_021461395.2. Lineage (NCBI taxonomy): Eukaryota > Metazoa > Arthropoda > Insecta > Orthoptera > Acrididae > Schistocerca > Schistocerca americana. The sequence goes on along the minus strand of NC_060130.1, from coordinate 248,274,461 downwards.
GAGCTGCTGAGTCACATACCATCCTACTTTTGCGCCTAAATCCAGTGAAACTACTTTGCAAGACGAACAAAGGTTGTCGGCAAAGAATCATCTTTCGTTGAAACCACGGAAGGGCTGACAGCGCTGCGAGTATGAAATAACTATAGAAAAATGGGCTAATGTGTCTGCACAGCCGGCCGGAGTGGCCGAGCGGTTCTAGGCGCTACAGTCTGGAACCGCGCGACGGCTACGGTCGCAGGTTCGAATCCTGCCTCGGGCATGGATGTGTGTGATGTCCTTAGGTTAGTTAGGTTTAATTAGTTCTAAGTTCTAGGCGACTGATGACCTCAGAAGTTAAGTCGCATAGTGCTCAGAGCCATTTTGTCTGCACATTTTAAAAATATTAAAGACAACTATCTGTGTCGTGATGCTTTAATGGAAAAGGTTTTCATTCAAGAGAGACTTTTAAATAGAGACGCAGAAAATGCTAAGGACACTGATGTTGCCACATGAGACGAATTAGTGAGAATTCTATCCGTTTGGTCACAGAATCCTCTTATACAGCTGATTTGAAGACATGTTTTACTACGGAAGTTACAACTACGTACGGGACTCAATAAGTAATGTATATGAAAGTAATAAGTTTGTTCGCCGCGCGGGATTAGCCGAGCGGTCAGGGCGCTGCAGTCATGGACTGTGCGGCTGGTTCCGGCGGAGGTTCGCGCCCTCCCTCGGGCATGGGTGTGTGTGTTTGTCCTTAGGATAATTTAAGTTAAGTAGTGTGTAAGCTTAGGGACTGATGACCTTAGCAGTTAAGTCCCATAAGATTTCACACACATTTGAACATTTTTTTCAATAAGTTTGTTCTTAAGGCTTCGAAGTACGCTCTGGAATAGCATCTGTAGTCAACCTTCTCCCAAAGGCGTACAAGCATCCCTACTGTCCTTCGGTAATGGTAATGTTATATCAGACAAGTAATATGGTGTGAGCAGGAACATGTGCTAACTGACATTAAGATCTTACCTTCAGTAAGTTCTCTAACATAAAAGGCTAACGTGCTGTAACTACTTTTGCAATCAAGTACGCCCCTTCACTACCTATATTATTTATGTACAATCTAGTTCCACAAACGTTTTAGAACACCATAGAATTATTTACTGCAATTTGTATAGGTCAATACGAATATCATCCTCCATCTCTTAACTCAGGAGGCTTATGGGGGAAGACTACAAAATATGACTGTAAATGAAGTTGTTGGCACTTTGAGTGGCTGTACTTACAGGGCTTAGAGGAAAGAAACATTTGTTGCAAATGAAGTCAGTATACCTACCCATAGAATCCTTTGTTGTGCAGAAACTGATACGGACTCAGCACAGCTATGTCTTCTGTGCCTCTAAGAAGGGAGGAACAAGTTTCAGTACAGCTGACTGTTCATATTGGTAATGTAATATCATTATTCTTGTTCACTAATCACATTTAACACAACACTTCTGAGAGCGCGCATGTTTTAAGGGCAGGACTTTCTAAGCAATATTATCGAATATTAAAGTCAGACAGAATACAGAAGGTAGCATCTGTTGCCTACTTTACGTACGTATAGCGCTGATGCAAGAATTATTATTTTATCGTAACCTCCATGGGAGTTAACAGGTTTGTGCATAAAGACCCTTCTTTCCTCAGAGAGTGTAAGTACATAGCAGGTCGAAAGTATATACAGAATGCAAAAGGTGAGAATGGGCAAAACCGTAAACTAATGGGAAGAACAGAAATGGGAAGACTTAGCGACAAGCAGAACTGGAAAAAGGGAGGATTAAAACGAGAGAAACGGAAAGTAAGAGCATAAACCGAGAGTCCAGTTTACTTTTATTAAAAAGTACGAGGGGTTTTCGAGTACACATCCATCGTTCGTGCACAGGAATGGTTTCACGAATATTTCAGACGTTAAAAAACTCTCAGATAGAGAAACTGAATGCGTAAACGAGGTGACTGGAGGATCGCGCAGTACCGACACAAAAAGAAGTCAGTTGGCTGCAAAACAGAAAAGAGCATAGCTCTGCCGGCTCGCACGCCCCGTCGTTGATAACTGTATCCCTGGTGCTGGCAACACTGGCTGCGGGCGCAGCGTCTATTGCACGATCTGCGGCCACGCCGTTGCAGAACTGGAGCCTGAAAATGGCAAACGGCCATCGCGTTGAGTCCGCATCGAGCCCACAGCCCGGTGGCAAAAACACGCATCCAGCTGCATCTTACGAAATGCTATAGAACAGCTGAAGCAAAGGAACGGAATGTGTGACAATGTTTTCACTGAGAAATTTACGATGCGATCAAATCAGACCGAAAAGTGGTGTACTGCGCTGTTTCGTTTTATTACTCAGAACTTGCCAGTGTGATGGTTCTAATGGCTCTAAGCACTATGGGACTTAACATTTGAAGTCATCAGTCCCCTAGAACTGATAACTACTTAAACCTTTATGCTTTAGTTTCCAAATGTAGTGTCCAAAATTTTAATTAATCGTAGTAAATGCAATGCATGCGAAAACTCTGTAATGCCAAACCCGAGACGATAAATAAATAAAACGAAATCAACTTCTGATGATGCAAACAGCTCTGAAAAGCTGCCTAGACCCAAAACACTGTTCCATGCTCAAGGCGGCGTCTAAAAAACTATATTTTTTAGCAAGTGAAGGTGTACTATGAGATCACACCCTAAACTTGATTACACCGAAAAATTATTCCTTTAATGATCTTGTCAACTTACACGGCACAGATTGATTGTGGGCTGTAAATTAAGCGTATCATCTTTTCTACCTGTTCCATACAGCAAGTTTCGTCAGAGCAGTTACCTCAGCGTGCGTGTAGCGAGGCTCCCCAGAGCTCGTACCGAGAGGCCATCTACTGCAGATCTGCTACGTACTCCTGTGCAAGTCCTAATACGTGCATTTTAAAGATATTTTTAAAAACGCTCTTTTTGTTCCAAATGCGTGCAAAACGAAAGATATGCAGTGTCTCGGATCTTACAGGCCTGGGGACTGCTTTAAACGCACGCGACCACCACCGTGTACGGAGATAAAAGAAAAAAAAGCAATAAACCTGCGATGAACAATTAAACAGGAAAATGTTTCCCCGTTTTTCGTCTACTTTGAAAGGATTCTCGAGGTATATTATGCTTGCTGAACCAGTTCTCCAGAAATCCCAGCAAAACAAAACTGTAGGCCAAGATTTGGCAGGTGCACACACTCGCTCACAGCCTCTATCAATAGAAGCAGTATACTGGAAACGGCAGAAGCACTGCAGCGTAACCTCCATCCCGCTGGCGTCGTTTACTCTAGGCTGCCGCACAGCGCGCTCGTGAAGAGTCGTGGGCGGGGCGAACACACGGGAAACAAGTGGCACGAGCGAGAAGAAATGGCATGCGTCCTTACGGTCGGCACACGTTCCGCAGACACGAAGGCTGGCGCGCACAGCCACTGACTGCCCCTCAGAGCGCCGACCTGGCCGCCGCGGGCCCGCTCCCCACCATACCGCTAGCGGCACGCTCAGTCAACAGCGAACCGGTTGCCTTCTCACTTAGCGCACACTTCGCGGAAGTCGCCGCCGACTAAATTAAGCGGCACGCCGAAACACGAGCCCACGCCGAACCCTGCTCTCTCGCTCCGATAACCTTACGTGATCTCTGCGCGAGCCCACCCTCTGCTTAAAACTACGGACTCTCGAATCATCACTTAACCGTCCTCTCCGTTTCCCATTACTGGTGACCACCACCAGCGATGCTGCACGGAGAACCTCGACAGGGGCCAGTTGCCGCAATACGGCATGCTAAAGCCGTCGTATGTAAAGTACACAAGTGGCAAGACGCAGTCAATACCTTCGCTGCGCAGTGCCGATGGTACTGTTACCGACGACTGTGAGGCTAAAGCGGGTTATTGAACGCAGTTTACCGAAATTCCTTCACCAGGGAAGAAGAATGGAATATTCCAGAATTTGAAACACGAACAGCTGCTAGCACGAGTTTCTTAGAAGTAGATACGTTAGGGGTTGCGAAGCAACTCAAATCGTTTGATACGGGCAAGTCTTCAGGTCCAGATTGTATACCGATTAGGTTCCTTTCAGATTACGCTGATACAATAGCTCCCTACTTAGCAATCATTTACAACCGCTCGCTCACCGGTAGATCTGTACCTACAGACTGGAAAATTGCGCAGGTCGCACCAGTGTTTAAGAAGAGTATTAGGAGTAATCCATCGAACTACAGACCTATATCATTGACGTCGGTTTGCAGTAGCATATACTGTATTCGAACATTATGAATTACCTCGAAGGGAACGATCTATTGATATGTAATCAGCATGGTTTCAGAAAACATCGTTCTTGTGCAACGCAGCTAGCTCTTTATTCGCACGAAGTAATGGCCGCTATCGACAGGGGATCTCAAGTTGATTCCGTATTTCTAGATTTCCGGAAAGCTTTTGACACCGTTCCTCCCAAGCGACTTCTAATCAAGCTGCGGGCCTATGGGGTATCGTCTCAGTTGTGCGACTGGATTCGTGATTTCCTGTCAGGAAGGTCGCAGTTCGTAGTAATAGACAGCAAGTCATCGAGTAAAACTGAAGTGATATCAGGTGTTCCTCAGGGAAGCGTCCTGGGACCTCTGCTGTTCCTGATCTATATAAATGACCTGGGTGACAATCTGAGCAGTTCTCTTAGGTTGTTCGCAGATGATGCTGTAATTTACCATCTAGTAAGGTCATCCGAAGACCAGTATCAGTTCCAAAGCGATTTAGAAAAGAGTGCTGTATGGTGTGGCAGGTGGCAGTTGACGCTAAATAACGAAAAGTGTGAGGTGATCCACATGAGTTCCAAAAGAAATCCGTTGGAATTCGATTACTCGATAAATAGTACAATTCTCAAGGCTGTCAATTCAACTAAGTACCTGGGTGTTAAATTTACGAATAACTTCAGTTGGAAAGACCACATAGATAATATTGTGGGGAAGGCGAGCCAAAGGTTGCGTTTCATTGGCAGGACACTTAGAAGATGCAACAAGTCCACTAAAGAGACAGCTTACACTACACTCGTTCGTCCTCTGTTAGAATATTGCTGCGCGGTGTGGGATCCTTACCAGGTGGGATTGACGGAGGACATCGAAAGGGTGCAAAAAAGGGCAACTAGTTTTGTATTAGCAAGTAATAGGGGAGAGAGTGTGGCAGATATGATACGCGAGTTGGGATGGAAGTCATTAAAGCAAAGACGTTTTTCGTCGCGGCGAGATCTATTTACGAAATTTCAGTCACCAACTTTCTCTTCCGAATGCGAAAATATTTTGTTGAGCCCAACCTACATAGGTAGGAATGATCATCAAAATAAAATAAGAGAAATCAGACCTCGAACAGAAAGGTTTAGGTGTTCGTTTTTCCCGCGCGCTGTTCGGGAGTGAAATGGTAGAGATATAGTATGATTGTGGTTCGATGAACCCTCTGCCAAGCACTTAAATGTGAATTGCAGAGTAATCATGTAGATGTAGACACGGGATGAAACGGCTAACGTTGACGTGCACGCAGACAGGATGTCTGACGTCACGAGACACAACACAGTCGGCACACGGGACGAGCTGGTTAACGTGATTTCTCGCTCTCAGCAATCTCCAGCGGAATTGTCGGCTTTATTCGGCCCGCAAACAATACAGTTTGAGCCACGCGGGGCAGCCGCACTGTTTAGGGCGCCCTGCCACGGTTCGCGCGGCTCCTCCCCATCGGAGTTTCGGGTCGTCCCTCGGGCATGCGTGTGAGTGTTGTCCTTAGCGTAAGTTGGTTTAAGTTAGATTGTGTAGTGTGTAAGCCTAGGGACCGATGACCTCAGCAGTTTGGTCCCATAGGAATTTACCACAAATTTCAAAAAAATACAGTTCGTTCGTGCGTAAAATCCCTACGCTAGTTCTATTAAAAGGCACATTTCCTCCCTTGTCCATATGCTAGTCGTCTTGTTCTGTCTGAGGTACAATAATAATAATAATAATAATAATAATGTCGTGTGACTAGGGTCTCCCGTCGGATAGACCGTTCGCCTGGTGCAAGTCTTTCGATTTGACGCCACTTCGGTGACTTGCGCGTCGATGGGGATGAAATGATGATGATTAGTACAACACAACACCCAGTCCCTGAGCGGTGAAAATCTCCGACCCAGCCGGGAACGAACCCAGGCCCTTAGGATTGACATTCTGTCACGCTGACCACTTTTTTCCCCCCCTTCATTTTGTTCGTTGTTGATCGGTGTATTTGGTCGTTGCGGACGTCACATGACTTCCGGTCAAGTTCGTTTGTTAATCCTTCTACTCAGTTTTTTTTTATTACAAAGGCCAACCAGCTCTCTGACCGAACACGCTGAGCTACCGTGCCGACTAAACCACTCAGTTACCGCGGGCAGACCCGGAGGTATACATAAATAAGAACTTCAATATCTGTGAACATGTAATATCACAAAAAGATACTTGTCCGGATCAGCAAGGTCATCAGCTTATAAAAGTTCACCGAATAGAACAAACTCACCCCTAACAGAGAACACATTTATACAGGGTATAACATTAAAAATGTAGATTTCCACATCAAAAACAGACATAAACAGTTTAGGAAATGCAAGATGGTTTATGGAGAAACTGACATCAACAGACGGATACAAACAATTTATTGCGTGCATACCTCTCAAGATCATGATAGGATACTTTGAGGTTATGAAAAATACCTTCATTAACAGAAAGCAGGAACTTGTTTTAAAATGGCAATGCATATATCCGTGGAGGCGTCAGTCCTGAAGAGAACAAGATTGTGCTTGACAAAGTAATTTAGAAAATGCCTCACATCTCTGTAACCAACGAGGAACTCTTAAAGTTTTTAAAAATATTTAGTGCTGGCACTCAATTGCTTTTAATTTCAAATCATGGGTATTGTTTGAATATCTTCTACTTCCAAGCACATCCTGACAGTCAGAGCTATTAAAATAGCATTTTTGTGAGTAGCGAATCGATGTATCATAGTTACTTTATAACCTGATATGGGACCTGAAACGTGATTCAAGTAAACTCGACTATCGTAGTTTAACAAACACAAAAGTTTGCAGTAATGACTTCTGCCCATATGAGAATTTATAACAATAATGAACTGATAATGTCTACAGCCTTCTGTCTGATACGTATGCAAGATTTTCGAAAAAACTACGAGGGTGAAGAGATTGTAGGCAGTCTGCTCAACGGAAAAGAATTTATTATGTTAGCTCCCTTCATTGTTATAGATTACTCAGAATAGAATGAGAGTGTGAAGTCTAGGTCAAATGGCATTATCGCTGAATTGGCAGCTCCTGAGAACTTTCAAAGAAACACCACAGTATTCGCATTAATACTCCATGATGGTATTGTTAACTACTCCCCCTTAATGGAATTGCGTAGAGACTTGTATAAATTACTACGGGCAGTATCACACCTAAATCATGGCACCTCAAACTGCGAACATTATAATTGACATCCAAGGCTTCGCAACGTTCTCCAAAATAGTTGCTTCGAGAAAAACCTTTCATAGATATGAAATGCATCAAGACAAAACGTTGCCGCTAGAAATCTTGAATCACATCGATGTCTGCCAGTCTGTCTCATTAGGACCAAGAAAAGGAAGAATAATTAGTTTGTGTGTACATTAGATAAGGTAAAACTAATATTAAGTTGGGTGACAAATAATTGATTTTTATTTTAAAACTGCCTTTTTTGTCTTATTATTATTTCACGCATGTGCCCTGTGTGGTCATTACATGCCCATAGCGCTCGCTCCAGGAGCCACAACAGCACATGTTCGCTTCTTGTCAAAGGTGCATTGTTATTGGTGAATCTTATCCCTTCCACCACTCTCCCAGGCCATGACGATATAAGGTGCACCAGCATCCCCCATTTTCCTCCAGTCTGCTTGCAGCATCGTCAGCATCATGATCATTACGAAACGTTGAAACAGAATTGCTAACAGTGCCAGGAAACAGCCTTGCCTCAAGAGTGAGAGGATAGCGTGTACATCTCTCCTGTTTGACAAAGACCACTTGCACTATTAATGGAACGTATTTGAGACGAAAATCTTACATATAAGTGCTAGTTATTTCCTGTGCATGTGTGTGTGTGTGTGTGTGTGTGTGTGTGTGTGTGTGTGTGTGTGTCCGCGCGCTCGCACGTGCACATGTATACTTATTGACTGACATTTTCATAGGAATGTTGGATGATGATTTCCGATCCACTCAATTCACTGCAGCAACTGTGTCACAGGGCTGGTGGCCCAATGTGAACAAATGCATGGAAATGTTGACCACGAAAATGGAAATGAGCGTTTGGCGTCATTGGCCGGGAGGCCCCTTGTGGGGCAGGTCCGGCCGCCTTGGTGCAGGTCTTATTACATTCGACGCCACATTGGGCGACCTATGCGCCGGATGGGGATGAAATGATGATGAAGACAACACAACACTCAGTCCCTGAGCGGAGAAAATCCCCGACTCAGCCGGGAATCTAACACGGGCCCGTAGGACGGCAATCCGTCACGCTGACCACTCAGCTAACGGGGCGAACATGTTGACCATGCCATCCCAGGACCTTGATGGTGATGGTGGTAAGTAATATATCTTTCCCTATGTTTGTGTGCATATATACTTGCCGAATGCTGTTGCTTTTGAGTGTGTTTGTGTACTTAACAAGTATTTTTTCTCTAGTGAGACAAACACAGACTAGGCAGTATGTTGTGGGCTGCTATGTTTGGATGAGCTAGCTGAGGCCATCACAGGACTCTGTGTTACATGATGACCTACGAACTGATTATGCCGACAGGTACATGTGTAGCCGCGCGGGATTAGCCGAGTGGTCTGAGGCGCTGCAGTCATGGACTGTGCGGCTGATCCCGGCGGAGGTTCGAGTCCTCCCTCGGGCATGGGTGTGTGTGTTTGTCCTTAGGATAATTTAGGTTAAGTAGTGTGTAAGCTTAGGGACTGATGATCTTAGCAGTTAAGTCCAATAAGATTTCACACACACTTTTTGAAGTGCATGTATACGCTTGAGGAGAAGCTCAATTTGGGATGTGCACCCTTGACTGATTCAGCCAAGGCTGATTTTTTAGGTAAGTAATTGTCTCTCTCTTTGTCTCTCTCTATCTCTATCTCTATCTCTCTCTCTCTTTCTTTCTTTCTCTCTCTATATGCGTCTACGAACTTTCGTAGGATAGTTACAGAATATAGTACAGTTTCAGAAATGCTGCCCAATTTGGATGAACCATCCCAACCAACAGCGTTACCTGCATCTATACCTGGGCCTTCATGACCAGCGTCAGCTCCACTGACGTCGCCTCCACCCACGCCAGCAGCTGCGACACATCCCGTGCACAAACCTTCGCAAGTGGCAGTGCCAGCTCCACCGGCCTTGCCAGTACCAACGCCCAGAACCTCACGAGCACCAGTGTCGCCACCTGTGCTGTAGATGTATGTATCACTATTTCCCACACTCTGACCATCGCGAGTGGCACTGTTACTGATACTTGGACATTCGACATCCTGATGGGGTTTTAGTAATAGTGACGATCATCTGTCAGCCGACAGCAGCCTCCCTGTTCGGTCTGACAGTGAGGATGTGGATCAGGTATGTCACACAGCTTTTCTGTGCTCAGTGTTTTGAGGTACATCTGCAGATATGGTATCATTTGCCTGCATCAGTAATATGGGCAAGTATCATGGCCTTATCCTTTTTGTAAATGGATGCCTACCCGTTTTGGTAAGAGAACTTTCCAAGATCATAAACTACCTGCGGTATCTCGTCACAAAATCTAGTACAACGCCATACTGTGTTTCTTTTTCTGCCAAAAACCTGGTGGTGTTTCTAAAATGCCATCATACATAAGTGATGTGATAATGGTGTGACATTATGGGGCACTACAGTTGGTAAGTAGTTTGAGAGATTTAGCCTGAACCCAATACAGGGCCAATTCTATGCATACCAAGAAAGAGGTTACGGGAAAACTTTTAGTTGAATCCTGTATTTGGACATTCATGTGTATGTGTTTGGTCCAATACGTGAGATGTGTGGGATCCACTTACATCCATCTTCCAAAGTATGTATTCATAGAAATGGCGTTACTTATGTCCAAAATAATGACAAATATTGCTTTGTGTGCTCATTTTTTGCTTGTAGGCAAAAAATTAAACAAAATAGTGAGTGTATGACCAAATACCAAATTAATAATATTCTTGGTTGTTATAAACACGGTTGTTCTGAATGCCCCTTAAGACTCCAGGACGTTGTTAAATTTGAAGCCAGAATTCCCATATATATCTTCACGTATATGGTTCAGATGAATGCAAGCCAGATAAGCATGATGATTAGATATGGAATAATGAGAAGCATAAACCTACTAGCTCCCTTTACTGCTCTGATTGCACTGGTTTTTGTGTGACACATGTAGATTTATTGTTAGTCTCTCAGGATGAGAAAGAACACAACTGCTGGTTCAAAGACATGTCCCAGCATATTTCCCCCCTCCCTCCAAGTGAGTGAACATAGTCACAAAGAGCATTTTTGTACCAGGTGCGGCCGGCCGTTGTGGCCGAGCGGTTCTAGGCGCTTCAGTCTGGAACCGCGCGACCGCTACGGTCGCAGGTTCGAATCCTGCCTAGGGCATGGATGTGTGTGATGTCCTTAGGTTAGTTAGTTTTAAGTAGTTCTAAGTTCTAGGGGACTGATGACCTCAGATGTTAAGTCCCAAAGTGCTCAGAGCCATTTGAACCATTTTTTTGTATCATGTGCTTGAACTTGTTTATTACTAGTGAGCGATTAACAGAGAGCATGCTAGACACAGGGCACTCTACATGCAGAGATGCCTAAGTGAGTAAGTTCTTTAAGTTTCAGAATTTCTTGCACAAGGAGCTTTTACTCGTTGCTGTGCATGCTGACTTAGAATGTCTTCTCATTGCTGTTGTACAGTGTGAGGGAGACTCTACTGTCTCACATACTGCTCTCACAGAATGGCAAGTTCTATTTGTGGCAGTGTTAACATTGAGTGTGGATTCGACTTGAGTAGAAATTATTTTGGTTTGTAAATGCAGTCTGAATTACAAACTACTATGGTACAAACCCATTTCATCCATAGTTTAAGCAGATATGATGCTTATTTTTTTGTTGAGTCCTTCGCTGATTTCGGTCTGTGTAATGATCAATTTTGTGTCTTACCTGACTGCACAGAAAAGTATATTTCCTTTTCAAAGAGAATCGCCAAGGATATTAGGTTGCGCTTCCTGGACTTGCTAAGATTCATGCAGGCACCACTTCAGAAACTTGCTGAAACCATGCATCACGAAGATACGCATCTCTTTTGAGCTGCACATCCTGATGTGCTAAGTTTCAGTTCATAACAAATAAAGGTGAGGCAAATGGGTCGCATATTTTGGAGTTTCTAGATCTTCACTCGAAAATGTACATATTCAGTAGATAGACATGTCTCACCATTAGAGCGGCTAACGGTGTGTGGCGTATGGCCTTAATGGCTCTCATAGTTAACATTTACTTGAATACCCTGATGGTACTGTTGACAGTGTTTCACCTCCTCGCATATGGTGTGGTAAGTAGTCTTTCAATTAGAAAACCATGTGGTACATCTCTATTACAGCTAAAATGAGTCTGTCATGCCATAATGATAAGCAGATCATTTGTGAAGACAAGATTGGAGTGCTACCGTAATTACACCATTCACTTGATTGATAGTGGATGTATGAGTTTAATACATAATGAAAATCTGTCTGTATGTATGTGTGCCGGCCGGAGTGGCCGAGCGGTTCTAGGCGCTACAGTCTGGAACCGCATGACCGCTACGGTCGCAAGTTCGAATCCTGCCTCGGGCATGAGCGTGTGATGTCCTTAGGTTAGTTAGGTTTAAGTAGTTCTAAGTTCTAGGGGACTGATGACCTCAGAAGTTAATTCCCACAGTGCTCAGAGCCATTTGAATAATTTTTTATGTATGTCGTTGTGGCACACGTGTGTGTGTGTGTGTGTGTGTGTGTGTGTGTGTGTGTGTGTGTGTGAGAGAGAGAGAGAGAGAGAGTGAGAGAGAGAGAGACAGAGAGAGAGAGAGAGAGAGAGAGAGAGAGAGTGAGTGAGAGTGTGTATACTGTGTATGCTGGCTAGAGGGCACACTATGTGTGTGAGTTTGCTTAGCATAATCTGTGTACGTGCATTAGATGGTATATTGCATATATTGTTTGCATACTAGATTAATTTTCAGTCCTGCTGGCCATTAAAATCAGGATGATATTCATTTTTAGTTGTCTTATGTCTCGCAGCTGAACTTAAATATCACGCTTCGTGTTTACAAGGACAACTGTAAAAATTGTGCTACGGCTATTTCAAGGTGTAAAAATTGTTTGAAACCGTGTAACTGCGTCAGTGTGAATTCTTTCATACTGTTAACTGTGTCTAATACATATTACAAGCTGTTAAAAATGTTCTTAGCTGCTGAAAACATTTAAGAGCTTCTGTCTGTGAAAAATTATGTAAACTGTTCCAATCTCTGAGACCTATTTTACACGTCTATAGTTTCTGTACGCTGTTATACTGGTTTTGTAAATATTGCGATCTGTTCTATACTTTGTTTTCTGTACAAAATGTACCATGTAAGAACTATTCCATTTTGTGGGATATATATTTTGAAAAAAGAAGGAAAGAAAAAGAACGTACTGTTAGCCAAATTCGAAAGTGGGTCAACTGTGAAATATGAAATCTATTCTGAAAAAAGTAGCAGAAATAAACCTAATTTTTTAACAATAGTCCAATAGTCACTAGTTTTCCTTTCTATATCAACCCTGTGAAATAACTGTTTACAACATTAGATTGTTATACTATACTGGGTGTCCGAGAAATGCTGCGACAAACTTCTAGGGAAGATGGAGCACATCGTAAAATTGAATAGCAGCCCATGGCTGGAAACGTCAGGGGTAAGTGGTAGGAAAGGTCGAATATCAGAAAAGAAACAAGAGAGTGATGAGTACACACGGCTCTGATGTTACAACAGATACTCGAAGTTTGCACCATCAGATGCCACGCATGCCTGACACTGATAGAGCATTGATTGCCAGGAACACTCGAACACGCAGCAAGTGTCTTTGATTGTAGCAGCTGTGCAGATGATTCTTGCGACGAGATCCATTTCAGACTCCACATTATCACGATACATGAGATATTTTATGGCTCCCCACAGATAGAAACCAAGGCTTGATAAATCCAGTGAGCATTGGGACCAAGGAAACCGTCTACCATGCCCAGTCAATGTATGTGGGAATGACTTGTTGCAATGCTTCCGAACAGACAGTTCAAAATGAGCAGGTGCCCCATCATGTTGGAACCACAACCTGTGCCTCACGTTTGCTTGAACATTTTCAAGCAAGCCGGGAAGAACCTGCTTCAGGAAGGTCTGACAGTTCGCGGCGATTAAGTGGAATGGTAAACGATGTGGCCCGACTAAGCAGTCACCGACCAAAGCCACCCGTAACTTGACTGTGCAGCGATGTTACGGCGCGTGGCGCTGCACACCATGGGGGTTTTCTGGTGCCCACAGATGCTCATTGTGCGGGTTGAATACTCCATCCCTGGTGAATGTGGCGTCAGTGAACAACGCATGAACTTGGAGATGCACGTCTCACGACTTTGTAGCAGAAACCACTGTGTGAAACGCACACATGCAAGATGGTCATCGGGGTGAAGTAACTGCACACTGTGGTGATGAAAGACGTGTAAGGACTAGTCGTTCAAAACACTCTGGTCACTGCTGCACGACATTCTAAAGTTCGAGGCAACGGCACATATGCTGGCGCTCGAATTACTCTCCACGGTATCCAACACACTTTCTTCCCTAACGATCGAATGCGGCTATCGTTGCCTTCCCTCTCTAACCCTGCCACTGCTTAATGACCTGTACTCGCACAAATTTCGATGCCGAGTGGAAACAAACTTTGGTGCGGTTGATGTCTGTCTGGGAAGCGTTCTCGATAAACGCATCCATTGGTTCGTCCATTGCACTTAGCTATTCCAAACATTAATTGCACGTCTGCAAGCTCACCGCTCGGATAACCTTTCCATGGCCGGCCGGTGTGGCCGTGCGGTTCTAGGCGCTTCAGTCTGGAACCACGCGACCGCTACGGTCGCAGGTTCGAATCCTGCCTCGGGCATGGATGTGTGTGATGTCCTTAGGTTAGTTAGGTTTAAGTAGTTCTAACTTCTAGGGGACTGATGACCTCAGATGTTAAGTCCCACAGTGCTCAGAACCATTTTGAGCCAGTAGTGGAGTAGTGGAGTAAACACTCACCGCATCAAAAGCACAAGACAATATGGCGAAATCATTCGTTAAATGCCTTTCTTTACAGCTATAATATACTCATAGTAGCCTACTACGTATAGTACAGGAAAATTCGATACAGTGGCTGTAAAAATTATTCGTTACTTGCATTTATCTTCTTTAAAGTTCGTTTACTAGACATATTGCAATGAAAGTACGTAAATAAAAAAATATAGTGTATAGCATTTGTTTTGTACCAGATGTGCGTAACGCTAAAGATTTATCGTACCTGTATTACGTCAGATGAATGAAAGTCGTAAGCAGTTGTTTACTTGTGACATGCAAAAAGTGTGAGACGTATTAGTACTTCTTCATACTTTTTGCATGTCACAAGTAAACAACTGCTTACGACTTTCTTTTATATATATACTGCATACTTCTCGTAGATAACAAACGAAAAAGACTACAAAAATCAGGTAATGTTAAATGTAGGCTACTGTAATAACGACCAAATATAACAAGGAAACTACCGTATCCCTTCTACATCACAGTAGGCAGGCCTATTAAAAACTGTCTTCAAGAGTACCTACTATTACTTACTACGAATAGTGTTTCAGCAACCACGACAATTGCGGAAAACGTGCTTAAAACTTGTCTGCTTCAACAGTCAGGCAATACGTTTACGAACGTCTGCAGAACGAATTACAGATGTCAAAAACAATACTGTACAATTACTAACGTGTTTACTTCAAACATGTAGGCCTACCTACTTCATCACAAAACGTTTCATTATTTCAACTCGTATTTAAGATCGCAAACGCTAATTACGTACTGAAAACGATATACAACTAAATCGAACATGCATGCACAACGCATAACAAGTCTCTCAACAATTCAAATACCTTTTAATCGTTTCCAAAAGTCCTCTGAACTTCAATTCAACTCAAAAGCACGGCGAACATAGCAAACGCGAGAGACGTTTGGCAGAAAAATGTCGCCAAAGCTAATCAACCAATCACCGGCAACTTCACCTATGGCCACTCTCTCTGTATACAGGCTCTCTACATAACTCTCGTGTACAGCACCATCTAACGGCGGACGACGATGTTGCGCCCATGGGTTGCTGTGCAACTTAGTTGCGTGACGAGGGCGCCCCATCTGCTTGGCCGGGGTCCAAGTCCTCCGGCTGCTGGCGCGCCCCGGGGCGACGTAGGCAGAAGGGCGCGGTCAGATGCGGAAGCCCTCTCAAGACTCATAACCACACAAGAGGTTACCCCTGCATTTGTTTAAATAATTAAACATTCCAATCCTATCCTACTGTAAATGTTTAAACAGTACACAGTTTTAAACTTGGGGTTACTGGGGGAAATTATTTTAATGTACAATTTGTATGAGTTTTAAACGTAGGCAAGCGGTTTTTTTTTAATATGCCGCAATTTTATATTCAGGACATAATTATAAACTTAGAGCACATGCAATCTGACAACCATATAGGCTGTACTAGTATCCACCTTGCGTTCTGACGTCACAGGATCAGAGAAATCCCAGGGGCAATCTTGGATCGCCATCTTAGATTCTAAATTCAGAATACAAGAAATCTGACAACCACGAAAACAAGAGATCTGTGTATAGTATTTTTAGCTGGGAGTCCCTTTATGGGGAGATAGGCCACCTGATGGAAGTCTTTTTACGTGACGACACTTAGGAGACTTGTGCGTCAATGTTGATGAAATAGTGATGAGGAAAACATTCACTCACAGTACCGAGCAGAGAGAACTCCCTACACGGCCGGGAATCGCACCCTGGTTCCGTGACAGAGAGTCAGTAATAGTAACCGGAAGACCACAGGCTACAGACTCTCAATCATCCAGACTGCACCAAATTAATTTCCCACCGGTAAGACATTTTCCCATCAATTTTCGAATTTATCGCCATTTTATACTTAGAACAATTGGACTCTTAATGCAAGTAACCCTCACGCCGGAGGTTCGAGTCCTCCCTCGGGCATGGGTGTGAGTGTTGTGTTTAGCGTTAAGTTAGTTTAAGTAGTGTTTAAGTCTAGAGACCGATGACCTCAGCAGTTTGGTCCCTTAGGAATTCACATAATTTGAACATTTGAATACAAGTGACTTGTAACGTCATAGGAGTGGGGAAAACCCTGTAGCATAATTGGGCTACATCGAATGTCCCGTAATTTTTTAATTACCGCCATTTTATACGTGCAGAAATTTGTGTATGAAGTCAGTTTGGTGGGAGGGGGGGAAACGCGTGACTGATCTACCGTTACATGTATATACGTACTCAGAAAGCCACCATGATGCATGGCGGAAGGTACCTTGTGCTACTACTAGTAATTTCTTTCCTGTTACAGTCGTAAATCCCCTGTGCAAGCCCTAATTTCCCTTACCTTCCCGGTCCTTACGAGAAATGTATGGTGGCGGCGGTAGAATCGTTCTGCGGTCAGCTTCAAACGCTGGTTCTCGAAATGTTATCACTAGTGTTGCATGAAAAGAACGTTGTCTTCCCATTTGAGTTCACGAAATATCTCTATAAACAATCACATGATGATCGAATTCACCGGTAACAAATCTTGCAATATGCTTCTAAATTGTTTCGGTGTCTTCCTTTATCCCAACCTCCTGGGGATCCCAGACATTCGAGCAATGCTCAAGAATGAATCGCACTAGGGTTCTACAGGTACACGCGGTCTCCTGCATAGATGAACCACATTTTCCTGAAGTTCTCCCAGTAAACAGAAGCCGACCATTCACTTGCTTACTACCGAACTGACGTACTCGTTCCACTTCATATCGCTTTGCAACTTTACGCGGAGATATTTAATTGCCGTGATAATGTCAAGCGCCACACTACTAATGCCGTATTCGAGCACTGCAGGATTGTTTCTTCTACTCATCTGCATTAACTTACATTTTTCTACGTTCAGAGCAAGCTGCCATTCATCACACCAACTAGAAATTATAAATAAGTCATCATACGTCCTCCTACAGTCACTCAAAGATGACACCTTCCCTTACACCTCAGTGTCATCAGCAAACAACTGCAGATTGCTGCCCATCCTGTCCGTCAGATCATTTACGTATATAGAGAATACAAGAAGTCCCACCAAACTTTCCTGGGGCATTCCTGACGATACCCTTGTCTGTGATGAACGCACTCGGACAGCTTAATGGGTTCCGTTACATAAAAAGTCTTGAGCCACTCACATACCTGTGATCTAATCCTGTGCTCGTATCTTTGTTAACAGTCTGCAGTGGGGCACCATGTCAAACGTTTTCCGGAAATTACGAATGAGGAATCAATATATGAATTGAGAATATGTTTAAGAATTCTGTAGCAGACAGTGATATTAGTCTGTAATTCTGCGAGTCCGTTCTTTTACCCCTCTTATATACAGAAGTCACTTGCGCTTTTTTCCCAGAGAGATTCGCAATAAATGCAAGCTAAATAAGGGCCTAATGTCGTAGAGTGCTGTCTGTGAAACCGAATTGCGGTTCCATCCGGACCTGGTGACTTAGTTGCTTCTCTACGCCCGGGATTCCTATTACTACGCTATGTCCTCCATACGGGACCTGTACGACGTTCCAACGACGGCATGTTTGTACGATCCTCCTGTGTGAATGATTCCTTAAATGCGAAATTTAAAACTCCAGCTTTCCTATTTCTGTCTTCTGTTGCCACTCCGGACTCGTCAACGAGTGCCTGGACAGAAATCTTCGACCTGCTTAGCGATTTTATGTAGAATTAGAAATTTCTCGGGTTCTCGACAATATCTTTTGCTAAGGTATAACGCTGGTAGTTGTATGCTGACCCTACCGATAAGCTCAGGCTTGTTTGTAACTACAAAGCCTAAAATATTTCCAGTGCATGTGGGCTATCAAACCAGCTGTTCAATACAATTTTCGGAAAACTTTTTCGAAAGTACTTTACAAGACGGTCTGTTCGTACCACTTGCAATGAATCCATATACGTCCCACTCTGTACATGGTAGCTTAAAGTCGCCTCCAACTAATACCTCACAATCTGGACATTTCCGCGTTATTGAGCGTAGACTTTCTTTAAATGATTCTAATCAGTTAGGTGGCTGGTAAAAACTTCCGATGATTAACTTCAGTTCGCCTAGACTTGGTACACGCGTCTAGATGACTTCACAGTCACATTCAATGTCGATAGATACGATATTGTTGTCGGCTGCAATGAAATCTCCCGTGCCTGTAGCGTATAACCTGTTTTTTCGATACACATTTCATGTTTCGCTAAATACTGCTTCGGGTTTCATCCAGCTCTCGATTCGGAGAATAATTTAAGGGAGACAACTTCCCGGAAGGGAATAAACTCGTGAAACTTGTTTTGAATACTTCGATAATTTACTATTAAAATTTTGGCACTCGATGCGTCTTTACTTTGTGCACCGTCTGATTTTGCTCTCTGTGTATCGGCTGGCATGCGTTCATTAGAAGATCTGAAACTACCGCCAGCGTGAAAAGAAAAAAAAAAAAAAAATCATGCCCACTCCACAAGTACTCAGCTACCCGAATAACTACTTCCTTTGTGTAGTACACACTTGACCTGGTAAGGGGAGTCCTATAAATCTCCACCCAATAACGCAGGTACAGAAATCTGCAACCATGACCGTCACAGAATCGACTAAGCCTCTGGATGAGACCCTTCCACTCGGCTCCACAAGAAAGGATCCTGATCAATTCTGGGAACACTGCTGCAAATTGTGAGCCTTGCTTGCACCCTGCGGGTCAGGTCATAAGTCTACGCCAATTCCAGCAGCCGCCGTTATGAATTGGTGTCGAGGTGAGGCCCAACTTGCAGACGACTGCACCATACACCCTCGACAGCAGCAGGCAGCGCCTCTTCAGCATCTCGGATGACTCTCCCCGGTAGACATGCCGAGAGCCTCTCCCCATCCAGTCCTGGATGCTATTTTCCCAAGGAGCTCCATAACGCGACTAACATTGGAGCTCCCGATAACTAACAAACCTCTCCCTTCACGTGCCTGGTCGGACACTGTTGAAGGAGCGGCCACCTGCCCACTTACGCGGTGAGTGGATGAGGCCAGACTACCAGTGTCCACATTCATTCTCCGCCTCGAAAGACGCGAACGCGTTACCGCCCGCCACTCACCCTGTTGTGAGGGAGACTCTGTCATGTCGGGTACACTGCAAGTTGTCTCAGCAGCAGAACCCGTGGGCGAACAACCGACCATGTCACGTGCCAGAGGCAGCAGACTGAAGACGGCTGACCGTGGCCAAAAGCGTCCCATCGATGATGTCATAGAGTAGGGGAGAGGGGTAATCCAGCATCAATGCAGACTGTACTGATGCTGCACGGTCACCCTGTTATAAAGCTGCTGCATTAACCGGCTGCAACGTGCACAAACCCTGTTGCCCAGTTTATCAGCGAGTTCCTGTCACAGCAGCCTCCTTGTCTCCAGTGGTTGGCGATCGTTCTCTTACGAATACAGAGGCACCATTTGCTTGGTCTCACACATAGTAAACACGAGATATTTCCAATGTAGCAATAAATTTTATTTGCAGTTTAGGGTTGTAAATTCTCTGGCGCAAATTTAGATCCTGCAAACAACCCACATGGCAAAGGACTGGCGCCGCAGACAACTATCCTCAGTTGTTTTTTAATGGGCCGTTGTATAGTCGTCGTGAGCTATAAGATACACTAGACGCTGCTGGTACCAAATTGTTCTAGAATTTTCCTCTCCGTCCTGTTCGTACACAAGGGCCCTACGTATTCGTAGACAGATGCAGTGAGAAATAATTAAATTTGTACGGAGGGCAATTAAAATGTCACACCCCTCCCATGTGGTGAATGTCACTGTGTTCTGAAGCCACTCTCATTTTCTTTAAGAGAAAGGCGGATGTAGTAAGTTCTGTTACCTTTCTTTTGCCGTAACAGCATGATATTTTCACTCTTTTTTTTTTTTTTGTTCAGCAATTACACTTTTCATAGACTGCTGGACATCGTAGAGCACAACATTTTCAGTAAGTGGATTTTCCTTTTTCATTTAGAAAATGGTTCAGCCATTAAACTCGTATGCTTGTGTTGCTGCAAGATCGGGTATTAAACTTAAGTATGTGTAACAGCTCCTCCGATTCCCTGACCCTGTGAAAGCATTGTTTCACTTCAGAATACTATTTCGCGGAAACAATTTAACAGTCACGTTCATATTATAACGAGTCACCCTCCTCTAAAATCATCTTTTTTTATGTATAGAGATAACCGACACCATGTATACTATCGATTGGTGCATAGGTTAAAATTATCTCAGCTGTTTCACTAAAAGAATTCATATAATTTTGTATACGATGTATTACATTTCTGACTAAAATGTATAAAAAAGAAATTAACGAGTGCAATCGATATGTACTAATAGTTAAAATTACTTTTAAAAATAATTGAAATTACGAAATTTCTGGCATACTTAAAATTCATATTATTAATTGCACAATCTAACGCTAATTATTAAATTTATTTCTAGATTGATTTAAAAAATAATCATATATTTCAGCGAAGATTCTTCTTTGGTAAAGAAATTTTGTAAGCTCTTTTGCTTTGTAGGCTCTTTGGAATAATATGAGTACTGCAGAATGAAAGCAGTGGTGGGCACGCCTCTGATGGAAGTAGACGTGTTGCTTAAGTTTGTCACCAACAATGAAATTATCGTTTTTTTTTAATGTGGAAAATGTAAAAACGGTGTGATGTTGAAAGATGTCACAAAGAATTAAACTCATGAATAATACAGACAAATCTTCATCAGTTATTTAATCATCAAGAACCTAAGAAATCGAAATTTTAAGCTGCAAGAATGTACTACCAGACAAGACTTTGAGCCATCGACAACAACATCGACATAATCAAGTTCTTCTTTTTTAATCTTACTTCTCTCGAAGTTTTCAAAATTTGTGAGAAGAATGAGAACTTTAATGGTGATCTTTGGGAGGGTAAGATTACAATATTCAGCACGAATCGAACATCGTACCAACTCGTACGGAGTTTATTTTTAACAAACAATATACTCGCAATGCTTCGCATTGACCTTCTGCAGAAGCGGCAGTCAGCGGATCTACCACTCACAGTGACGTGCCAGGCAGGATTTCGTGGGAGATGCTCCACGGAATACTTCGAAAGAGCGACATGGCGGGTCGTGGTGAAATGTCAGTCCTGACGTGTCACATGCGCCAGCGGCAGCGTCAGTTCGGTTAACTGTCAACGCACCTTACAGCTGTCAATAGCCAACAGCCGCGCCCTCTGTCTCTGGCATACGTCAGCCAGAACTCTTTTCAATGCTCTACATTTCTGACGAAGCAGTAGCAACATTCGAATCGTCGAAATCTAACGCCGCAATTTATCTCGAACAACACCTTTGGAGAAGAGGTGAGAAGTTTCAAATCAGGGTACCTTCCCTTCAGAGACTCTACATAGAATTTGTTACTAACAAGATGGCCAACTGCGAGTTGCTAACCAAATATCTGAAGGAGTTTCTGCACTGTGAGGGAACAAGAGAACGATTACATGGATTGGTTTAACACAGCTAGCTTAGAGCGGTTAAGAAAAATTGAATTCCCGTAGAAACTCAAACAAAAAAAATTACAATAAGACATGTATATCAAACATTACGTAACAGTAATTAAAGCAGAGGTGCAATATATATTATAATGCGTTACGCTGAACAGAAACGATGGACAAGAAGAACCAGGAAAAATGGAAAATTATGAGCCTACAAAAGACCGAAGAGAGAGAATGAAGATTTATACAGAAATACAGAAAAACAATATTCATAATAAGAAAAAGTAGATTAAAGTTTTATGTATGCTTCCACCTATAACAGACTTAGCATGATAATTTCCGACATCATGCCGGAATTTAAGAAAAGGAAAAACTATTGGTTGCCTCTAAGAACAAGTTGGCTCTACAGAGGTCTCATGATAACAGACGACTATTAAAAAGTGAGACGGCTTCCGTCAACGGATTGATGCTGCGATATTTCCGACCCAGCAACCAAACTCCCATCCTAAGACAGTGATGTCAGAGGAACAGCAGTGGGCCATCATTGATCACATGAAGTTCTGGGGACAACTGAAGAGAAAAAGTATTTTACACTATTAAAAATGTCTTTTTAACATTTTAGCGAGAAAAAAAACGCATTTTACCATGTAGGACGTTGAATAAAAATTTTTGTCATCCTAACAATAGTTCATATTTTTTATAAGGTTCCAGCCATTCACCTATGGCACTGCATGCCTAGGTGTATGACACATATATTACTCAGATCACCTCCTCACCCATCCCTCTGTCCATCTCCTCCTCCTCTTCTCTCTGTCCACTTTCTTCTAAATCCCTTTTCTGTCCATCTCCTCCTCTCTACTCCCAGACTATGTAGCACCTCCACACCCTCTCCTTATGTCCATTGCACCCTTCCACCTCTATATGTTCATGTCCTCCATCCTCCTATCGTACTGTCCAAGCCCTCCTCCTACCCTTGTCTATCCATCTCATCTTGCCCCTCTCACTATTCATCTCATTCTCCACCTCTCTGTGCTCAACCATGTCCATCCACTCGTATAGCCCCTGGAACGAATTCCAGTACTACCTGCGCAACTCACCTGACATGCAGAGCAATCTAGAGTTCAGGCGTTACCAAACCTCACACCCATACCTATAAGATGTAGGTGGTTCTTACCCCTATAGTACTTCTTCCCAGACAGTAAGTATATGTACCAAATTTGGTTGAAATCAATTCAGTGGTTTAGGAGATGTGGAACACGCACACACACACTTATCTCACACACACACACACACACACACACACACACACACACACACACACACACATATATATATATATATATATATATATATATATATATATATATATATATGTGTGTGTGTGTGTGTGTGTGTGTGTGTTTACATATGTACACATATGCCTATATTCGTTTTATTGAAACAAATGTACAAGAAGTTTGTTTTAAGTGTATGTTCGTTCTAAGTGCATGTCTTCATATACATTTACAGCCCCTAAGTGTCTCTGCATCTGGCAATTTGGCATCAACTTGCGTAACTCCTGAACTCAGTATTTTTTGTTGTGAAGCACAGTTGACACAATTTTAAATATCCAGAGAGAATATAATCAAAGTGTGTTAAGTTGGGTTCTCCCCTCCATGCCATTAGACCAACAGTAATGTTATTTCATGATTCCCAGACTTCCAAAGGAAAATGATGCGGAATTCACTTTTATCCGCCACTTAAAGACAGAATGACACATAGCGGTCGGTACAAAACAGGGTTTCGAGATTTTGCACTTTGCACAAAAAGGACCACTAATGAATATTCTCGAAGAGATCGAAATATATTCACAAATACAAAATTACCCTCGAGGAATTCTAAATGAACATATCGATTTGGAACATAAACATTGTGTTGAAAACTTCATTGAAATTTTCCTCCAAAACACTAGAAAAAACAAAATCTAGAAATGTATCAGAGATCATGTTGCCACGGAAGTAAAAGCAACCAGTGGAAAGCATACGTTTGAGAGTAAAGCAACATCGAGAAACTGTCATAAACCTCACGCACTACAATGGCATCTGGCAAAACCAGTTCCAAAAAAACATTAAGATTAAATTACATTTGAACGTAGAACCTCATACACAAGAAAAATATATCACTAATAGAGCTGGTAAGAACAAAAACATGACCTACAGAACACCATAGACACAAACGGCCTGTAACCATAAAACCCAGCTGACTCAACTGTCTGTACAGCTGTCAAGTAACATCATTATGAAACAAATTTTCATAACTGGGAAACTTCAGAAATAACTGCTCCAGCTACAGTTTGACGCCTATTATAGCTCCACTAACATTGAAGGAGCAAACTCATAGAGCAGTGACAGTGACAAAGCAACAAGGACAGTGATATCATATGGACATCAAGACCACGTGACGTACATAACAAAGCATAATTCTATAATACGTTACATTATCTGCTACAAAATCTGAGATATTGTTCCTGACGATAGATGTCCAAAGATAACATGACGATGGCAATCACGCCGAAACAGGCCTATTGCAATAAAAAGTGTAAATGAACACAGGAGCGTCTTGGTCTCATAGCATAATACATAATGTCCTAATATCACACGTACGATGCGGCGGGCACAGATGAGTACAAGTAAGAATCTTTTGTCTAAATAAAATTTGTGAATTTTCTATAATATAAATTTTTTTTCATGTTCAAATGGGAAAAAGTACAACTATTTAAAACAGGACGTCTCCAGAGAACTCGTCGTAACAAACTAAAAAAACTTTTACAACACATTTTTCTATTTTGAGATCAGTATTTAACGGTATAGTTTTGTGAAGTTACTTAAATGGAGGTACGAAGAACATTTTGTTCACTTCAGTTAGCTGAAGATACGAATCAAAGTGCTTTTTATCACGTAATTTCCAGTAGAAAGTTTGTTTAAAGCGCTTTAGTCCAGAAATAGCACGGGTGCACCCAGGGCCTAGGTCTGTTACAGTAGGTCTGGGACACCTTGCGTAGTACATGTCCAATATTAGATACTTGTAAGGATGAAATGGACGAAACACTGAAAAGTGAAATGGTTAAGGCATAAGACTTCGCTTTTGACATTTGAAGGGATCAAATTTTAGCCCTAAAATCTGTATTCAAGATTTTTATATTTCTTGTAATTCACTTGAGATAAATATGGTGGTTTATTTCTAAGAAAAAGATGCAGTTGATTCCTTCTTCCACTTTCGACATTCTCTAATGACGTCACTACCTACAAGATATTAAATAGTGACCATTGTTTCTTCCTTGTTTCACTGAAATACTGCAGCAGGCGCAGTGCAGTGACCCTGACTTCCGGTGCAGGAAAAATCACTCGTGTGAAATACGGGCCCGTTTTATTCGAACACACTATCTTCCAAACAGTACATTCAATGGAACACGTAGTTTCCGATTGCCCAGATTTCCGAAGATCGTCTGACATTGTCAAGTCATAACCAATGTATGATCATACGAAGTATTTCCTCACATATTTGATTAAAATGATTGACTAATAGCACCCAGTACGCTATACTGTAAGGCGAAAGAACTACAAATTAATGTTCTCAACACCCATAAAAAAGTATGAGAGAAGCTCAGCGGCACTATCGGATTCTTTGTAGATGTTGCTACTGACTACGAGATGGTTTCATCGCTAGACGACTATGTAAAAATGTCGAATGACTTGAACAGAATTTCCACATGGTGCAAAGAATGTAAGACCTCTTTAAACGTACAGGGGTTGGACACGGCGACAAACAGATGCTGGAACATAAATGCGAATGTTATCCAACCGTACAGGTTGTGCTATTGTATTTGACCACGAACGCCACCTCTGAAATGTCCTCAATACATTGCAAGCGTCAGTCGGGGCCAGAACAGTGTTCTGCCTAGTTTTGAATGCATTATGTGGCAGTTAAGTGAATTCGAACATCGACAAATGTTGTTGCTCTGATGGTGGGTGCCTCCATAAACATGGTACCCAAGTGTTTGTCGTTTCAAAAGGAAACGTATTTATATCACGTACAGGGAAAGGTGAAAAACCACAATCGCTAAGTCACAACGCGGATCGAAGTGTGAAGTGACCACGGCGGTCACTGAATACAACTGTGACGAAAAATAAGACGGGAACGGCGGCAGAAGTCACTGCAGAACTGAATGTCACACACGCAAACCCTATCAGCACCAAATCAAAACGAAGTGCTCCATAATTAGGGAACTGCAGGGCGAGCTAAAATTCCAAAACCACTTACCAGTGGTGCTAATTCCCATAAAAGGAAAACGTGGTGCCGAAGGCATAAGATGTAGACTATGGAGCAATGGAAGAAAGTTATTTGGTCGGATAACTCCTGTCGCACACTGTTTCCAATTTCTGGCTTAGTCTATTTCTCAAGTTTGAAGCATGGCGAAAGTTCGGTGATGATTTGGGTAATGGGGCCCCTTAGGGATATTGCAGCAAGATAGGGGAAGAAAACCAATGTGCACTCCGTGTGCATACCGGGGGGCGTCATTCCAGATGTGGAAAGGGTCCTTCCGGATGCCATGAAGGGTACAGGGTGCACCCATCTGCAGGTAGTCGCTCATGTCGGCACCAATGATGTGTGTCGCTATGGATCGGAGGAAATCCTCTCTGGCTTCTGGCGGCTATCTGATTTGGTGAAGACTGCCAGTCTCTCTAGCGGGATGAAAGCAGAGCTCACCATCTGCAGCAATCGTCGACAGGACTGACTGCGGACCTTTGGTACAGAGCCGAGTGGAGGGTCTGAATCAGACCGTGTGGGCTGCAGATTCCTCGACTTGCGCTATAGGGTGGTGGGGTTTCGGGTTCCGCTGGATAGGTCAGGAGTCCACTACACGCAGCAAGCGGCCACACGGGTAGCAGGGGTTGTGTGGCGTGGACGGGGCGGTTTTTAGGTTAGATGGCCTCGGGCAAGTACAGAAAGGGCAACAGCCTCAAAGGGTGCGGGGCAAAGTCAGGACATGCGGGGACCAAGCAGCAATCGGTATTGTAATTGTAAACTGTCGAAGCTGCATTGGTAAAGTATCGGAACTTCAAGCGCTGATAGAAAGCACCGAAGCTGAAATCGTTATAGGTACAGAAAGCTGGCTTAAGCCAGAGATAAATTCTGCCGAAATTTTTACAAAGGTACAAACGGTGTTTAGAAAGGATAGATTGCATGCAACCGGTGGTGGCGTGTTTGTCGCTGTTAGTGGTAGTTTATCCTGTAGTGAAGTAGAAGTGGATAGTTCCTGTGAATTATTATGGGTGGAGGTTACACTCAACAACCGAGCTAGGTTAATAATTGGCTCCTTTTACCGACCTCCCGACTCAGCAGCATTAGTGGCAGAACAACTGAGAGAAAATTTGGAATACATTTCACATAAATTTTCTCAGCATGTTATAGTCTTAGGTGGAGATTTCAATTTACCAGATATAGACTGGGACACTCAGATGTTTAGGACGGCTGGTAGGGACAGAGCATCGAGTGACATTATACTGAGTGCACAATCCGAAAATTACCTCGAGTAACTAAACAGAGAACCGACTCGTGGAGATAACATCTTGGACCTACTGATAACAAACAGACCCGAACTCTTCGACTCTGTAAGTGCAGAACAGGGAATCAGTGATCATAAGGCCGTTGCAGCATCCCTGAATATGGAAGTAAATAGGAATATAAAAAAAGGGAGGAAGGTGTATCTGTTTAGCAAGAGTAATAGAAGGCAGATTTCAGACTACCTAACAGATCAAAACGAAAATTTCTGTGCCGAAACGAACAATATTGAGTGTTTATGGAAAAAGTTCAAGGCAATCGTAAAATGCGTTTTAGACAGGTACGTGCCGAGTAAAACTGTGAGGGACGGGAAAATCCCACCGTGGTTCAACAACAAAGTTAGGAAACTACTGCGAAAGCAAAGAGAGCTTCACTGCAAAATTTAAACGCAGCCAAAACCTCAGACAAACAGAAGCTAAACGATGTCAAAGTTAGCGTAAGGAAGGCTATGCGTGAAGCGTTCAGTGAATTAGAAAGTAAAATTCTATGTACCAACTTGACAGAAAATCCTAGGAAGTTCTGGTCATACGTTAAATCAGTAAGTGGATCGAAACAGCATATCCAAACACTCCGGGATGATGATGGCATTGAAACAGAGGATGACACGCTTAAAGCTGAAATACTAAACACCTTTTTCCAAAGCTGTTTCACAGGGGAAGACCGCACTGCAGTTCCTTCTCTAAATCCTCGCACAAACGAAAAAATGGCTGACATGAAATAAGTGTCCAAGGAATAGAAAAGCAACTGGAATCACTCAACAGAGGAAAGTCCACTGGACCTGACGGGATACCAATTCGATTCTACACAGAGTACGCGAAAGAACTTGCCCCCCTTCTAACAGCCGTGTACCGCAGGTCTCTAGAGGAACGGAAGGTTCCAAATGATTGGAAAAGAGCACAGGTAGTCCCAGTCCTCAAGAAGGGTCGTCGAGCAGATACGCAAAACTATAGACCTATATCTCTGACGTCGATCTGTTGTAGAATTTTAGAACATGTTTTTTGCTCGCGTATCATGTCGTTTTTGGAAACCCAGAATCTACTCAGTAGGAGTCAACATGGATTCCGGAAACTGCGATCGTGTGAGACCCAACTCGCTTTATTTGTTCATGAGACCCAGAAAATATTAGATACAGGCTCCCAGGTAGATGCTACTTTCCTTGACTTCCGGAAGGCGTTCGATACAGTTCCGCACTGTCACCTGATAAACAAAGTAAGAGCCTACGGAATATCAGACCAGCTGTGTGGCTGGATTGAAGAGTTTTTAGCAAACAGAACACAGCATGTTGTTATCAATGGAGAGACGTCTACAGACGGTAAAGTAACCTCTGGCGTGCCACAGGGGAGTGTTATGGGACCATTGCTTTTCACAATATATATAAATGACCTAGTAGATAGTGTCGGAAGTTCCATGCGTATTTTGTCGGGTGATGCTGTAGTACACAGAGAAGTTGCAGCATTAGAAAATTGTAGCGAAATGCAGGAAGATCTGCAGCAGATAGGCACTTGGTGCAGGGAGTGGCAACTGAACCTTAACATAGACAAATGTAATGTATTGCGAATACATAGAAAGAGGGATCCTTTATTGTATGATTATATGATAGCCGTACAAACACTGGTAGCAGTTACTTCTGTAAAATATCTGGGAGTATGTGTACGGAACGATTTGAAGTGGAATGATCATATAAAATTAATTGTTGGTAAGGCGGGTACCGGGCTGAGATTCATTGGGAGAGTCCTTAGAAAATGTAGTCCATCAACAAAGGTGGTGGCTTACAAAACACTCGTTCGACCTATACTTGAGTATTGCTCATCGGCGTGGGATCCGTACCAGATCGGGTTGACGAAGGAGATAGAAAAGATCCAAAGAAGAGCTGCGCGTTTCGTCACAGGGTTATTTGGTAACAGTGATAGCGTTACGGAAATGTTTAGCAAACTCAAGTGGCAGACTCTGCAAGAGAGGCGCTCTGCATCGCGGTATAGCTTGCTCGCCAGGTTTCGAGAGGGTGCGTTTTTGGATGAGGTATCGAATATATTGCTTCCCCCTACTTATACCTCCCGAGGAGATCACGAATGTAAAATTAGAGAGATTCGAGCGCGCACGGAGGCTTTTCGACAGACGTTCTTCCCGCGAACCATACGCGACTGGAACAGAAAAGGGAGGTAATGACAGTGGCACGTGAAGTGCCCTCCGCCACACACCGTTGGGTGGCTTGCGGAGTATAAATGTAGATGTAGATGAACCATATCGTTTTATTCCATGGGCTTCATAGTTCCCTTGCGAGGTCGTATTACTTCCAATGATTATGCAGTCATCGTGGCTGATGGGGCCAATCCCATCCCGCATCTCGTGGTCGTGCGGTAGCGTTCTCGCTTCCCACACCCGGGTTCCCGGGTTCGATTCCCGGCGGGGTCAGGGATTTTCTCTGCCTCGTGATGGCTGGGTGTTGTGTGCTGTCCTTAGGTTAGTTAGGTTTAAGTAGTTCTAAGTTCTCGGGGACTTATGACCACAGCAGTTGAGTCCCATAGTGCTCAGAGCCAGCCAGCCAATCCCATGGCACGATGTTTGTTTCCAAATGGTGGTGCTGTGTTCCAAGATGAGGGGCCCCTGTTCATACAGTTAGCGTCATCCAGGACTGATTTTGTGAACACGAGGATGAATTGTCGCATCTCCCTTGGCTCCACAGTCACCAGGTCTCGACATTATTGAGCCTTTGTGGTCTATTTCGGAGAGGACGGCGCTTGATCGCTATCTGCCTCAACTGTCGTTTTCGGAACTTGCTACGGTTTTGCAGGAATAGTGGTATAATGTTCCCTAGAAAACCATGCAGGACCTGTACATATCCATTCTGAGGCGACTGGAAGCTACACTCCTGGAAATGGAAAAAAGAACACATTGACACCGGTGTGTCAGACCCACCATACTTGCTCCGGACACTGCGAGAGGGCTGTACAAGCAATGATCACACGCACGGCACAGCGGACACACCAGGAACCGCGGTGTTGGCCGTCGAATGGCGCTAGCTGCGCAGCATTTGTGCACCGCCGCCGTCAGTGTCAGCCAGTTTGCCGTGGCATACGGAGCTCCATCGCAGTCTTTAACACAGGTAGCATGCCGCGACAGCGTGGACGTGAACCGTATGTGCAGTTGACGGACTTTGAGCGAGGGCGTATAGTGGGCATGCGGGAGGCCGGGTGGACGTACCGCCGAATTGCTCAACACGTGGGGCGTGAGGTCTCCACAGTACATCGATGTTGTCGCCAGTGGTCGGCGGAAGGTGCACGTGCCCGTCGACCTGGGACCGGACCGCAGCGACGCACGGATGCACGCCAAGACCGTAGGATCCTACGCAGTGCCGTAGGGGACCGCACCGCCACTTCCCAGCAAATTAGGGACACTGTTGCTCCTGGGGTATCGGCGAGGACCATTCGCAACCGTCTCCATGACGCTGGGCTACGGTCCCGCACACCGTTAGGCCGTCTTCCGCTCACGCCCCAACATCGTGCAGCCCGCCTCCAGTGGTGTCGCGACAGGCGTGAATGGAGGGACGAATGGAGACGTGTCGTCTTCAGCGATGAGAGTCGCTTCTGCCTTGGTGCCAATGATGGTCGTATGCGTGTTTGGCGCCGTGCAGGTGAGCGCCACAATCAGGACTGCATACGACCGAGGCACACAGGGCCAACACCCGGCATCATGGTGTGGGGAGCGATCTCCTACACTGGTGATCGTCGAGGGGACACTGAATAGTGCACGGTACATCCAAACCGTCATCGAACCCATCGTTCTACCATTCCTAGACCGGCAAGGGAACTTGCTGTTCCAACAGGACAATGCACGTCCGCATGTATCCCGTGCCACCCAACGTGCTCTAGAAGGTGTAAGTCAACTACCCTGGCCAGCAAGATCTCCGGATCTGTCCCCCGTTGAGCATGTTTGGGACTGGATGAAGCGTCGTCTCACGCGGTCTGCACGTCCAGCACGAACGCTGGTCCAACTGAGGCGCCAGGTGGAAATGGCATGGCAAGCCGTTCCACAGGACTACATCCAGCATCTCTACGATCGTCTCCATGGGAGAATAGCAGCCTGCATTGCTGCGAAAGGTGGATATACACTGTACTAGTGCCGACGTTGTGCATGCTCTGTTGCCTGTGTCTATGTGCCTGTGGTTCTGTCAGTGCGATCATGTGATGTATCTGACCCCAGGAATGTGTCAATAAAGTTTCCCCTTCCTGGGACAATGAATTCACGGTGTTCTTATTTCAATTTCCAGGAGTGTATTTAGAATTACAAAGGTTTTCTTACACCGTATTAGGCATGGTAGTGTGCTGTGTTTCTGGCCTTTCCATGTTTTCATCCGACCCTGTATATAACAGCGAGAAAATTCCCAAAACAAAGAGAAAGAAACCAAGAGTGTCAGAATCAAAGGGCAGTGGAAATTTCTGGAGCTACCACATCGAACTCTCTCTAAGTTCTAGGGGACTGATGACCTCAGAAGTCCCATAGTGCTCAGAGCCATTTGATCCATTTAAATAAAGTTCTTTAAAATGTGAAGAATTTTCGAGTGCACAACTTGGCCATGTACCTAGGCACAAGTATTCAGTTCTAAATGAGAAGTCTCGCAATCGAGAGAATTTTGTCAGTACTATATTTATTAGTCGATGTTTTATATTATTACAGTACTACATGCCACTGATCCGTAAACGAAATCAAACTGAGAAGTATTGGGTGGTAATAATTAAAGTGCAGCTACTCAGGGAGTTCCAGTGTGGACTGTAATTACTGTCCGGCAGCGAAACTTAGTAGATAATTGAATGCGTTAACGTGGAACCGATTTACGCCAGAAAAAAAATTACTTCTAAGTTTCGCCACTAGGTGCAAATTTGGCGCTGTACACTGTTTGTATGACGGTATGACATACACGCTGTCATTTGACAAACCATAACGCGAGTGAACAGTGTCACTATCGAGAAGGGAGACAACGTGTTGCTAGTGAAACTATTTGATGTCAACGACAGCAATTACAGTGCTGCACTGAGACAGTATCGCCGACTGAACGGTCTGAGGAGAGGCCCGTTGTCATTAAATGATTTAAGGAAGCTGATAATGAAATTCGAAAACACGGGTGAGCTTGGTGTGATATCTGGAAGAGGAAATCGTCCTATCCTTGTGGAAGTTATTGACGATGTTTCTGTTGCTGTAGCTAACCATGCAGCTCGTGCCTCAGGCAATACATGTGCTCATGCAGTATCACGAGAATTGTCCATCCCAAGATCAACGGTATGGAAAGAGGTTTTTTTTTTTTTTTTTTTTTTTTGCTGTTGTACCCGTACAAGATCCAGACTGTGCACCAAAGGAAACCTCATGATCCTCAGCAACGTTCTGAATTTGCTCTTCGGTTTCTGACTCAGATCGATGTTGATGACATGTGGCCGGGCAATATTCTGTGTAGTTCAAATGGCTCTAAGCACTATGGGACTTAACTGGTGAGGTCATCAGTCCCCTCGAACTTACAACTACTTAAACCTAACTAACCTAAGGACATCACACACATCAATGCCCGAGGCAGGATTCGAACCTGCGACCAGAGCGGTCGCGCGGTTCCAGACTGTAGCGCCTAGAACCGCTCGGCCACACCGGCCACATGAGGCACAATTTACACTACAGGGTGCAGTGAATACATAGAACTACGGAATTTGGGGTACTGTTAAACCACGCGTTTTGCACGAAGAGCCGTTGAATTCGCACTACGTGACTGTGTGATGTGAGTTAACAAGCACTTTGTTCTCGATCGGTTCTTCTTCGAAGATAATACACCCAGAGGGCTTGTCAGGTGTACCGTGACGTCAGCACGCTATCGAGATCTCCTTGTACAACAAGTTATTCCTGCTTTGGAAGAGCACAACTGTGTGAAAATCAATGTTTTCTTGCTCGCCCAGTGAAAGATCTGCTTAATGCAACCCTCCGTGAACGTGTTAACTTCAGAGGTTTTCCAAATACGTGGCCTGCAAGGTCACCTGATCTGAATCCATGTGATTTTTGGCTCTGAGGATATGTGAAAGAAACCGTTTACTAGGGAGATGTTCGGTCTGTAACTGATCTGGAGGTCAGTATACAAGGACGCGTAACTCAAATTCCATCGGAACTGCTGCGTACAACAATCGATCGCGTCGTTTCACGGATGCAGCTTCTCGTCGACATCTCCGGTACTCATACTGAACAAATTGTGTAATTGGCGATTGATAATAAAGTCAACATTACGCGTTTCTCCTTGTTTGACCTTTCTGCTCACGACCCGTCTCCAAAACATTACATACGGTAACATTTCTAGACATCTTCCTTGCATTCACATCGCCAGTTTATACCTGGTGGCCAAACACTTTCGAAGCAGAAGATACTATTGATGTACTGCTTTTGCAGAAATGAAGTGTAACCAAGGTCCCACAAGTGTAGCCCATACGCTGATTTTGATAATCACTAGAATGGATAATTGATTCAGAAAGTCAGATTTATTAATTGGAACAGTGCAAACATCATTAACAAAATGGAACTAGAGTGAATTAGAACGTCAACGGTGCTTTTTCCGGGACTGTTCCTAAATCGTTACATTGGACGAAGGGGTCGGCCCGTTCACAACATGTGACTCCCTTGGATTCTTCTCAACGGGGAATGCTAAAAGACGCCGCTTACAAGTACATACTGATTACATCAGATTATAGGAAACGACGTATTACTGCTGCCTCCGCAGAACTTCGTGATGAGATGCTAGAATGTGTATAATAGTCATTATGTGGCAGAGTAGAAGCTTGTACTGAAGCTGGTGGTCGACATTTTGAACACCGTCCTTGAATACCAATTCTCTTTCTTCTTCACAACCCAAAGTGTTTGTTTATTTACTTTTTCCCCATGTTAGTGCAGACAACAGCGGGCATTTACAGGTTTCAAACTGCTCGTGGGCTACTTTACTAAAAAAAACATTAGCGTTCTAATTTACTCCAGTTTCATTATATTAGGGTTAATGGGCACCGTTACATTTACAAAAAAATATTACTTTTTAAAAGAAGTACACATTCTACCTGTGTGCTGGCTGGAAATGTGGGCATTTGGCTACACTGCATTTTGGTGACAACGGCACATTAATAGTACCTTCGATTTCAGAAATTGCGGTACAAATGTTACGTCATTCTCTCTGTGTATGTGGATGTAGGAACAGGGAAGCCTTAATTCCAGGAAAACAGATGCGGATGACATGATGAGCAGCGGCCAGAAGTACACACAGGGGTGATGCCACGGCCGATTGTCGGTGAACCAAGGTGTGGGCAGTGATGTGCCAGCGGATCGAAGCCGTGGCCGGCAGCTGCGTGACTCGCCTGCGAGCGGACGTCGCGTGCGCCCCGGCTACACTGCTTTATGGCTCCTCCTAAGGCTGCATTGCACTACACCACTCACAACACCGGTTCTCGGGCTTCTCCCCTCATTGGACTTCCAAGAAATTCTTCGTGCAGCGCTCAACACTAACTACTACGGCCGGTTAATGATGACTAGTGCGTGTGTGTGTGTGTGTGTGTGTGTGTGTGTGTGTGTGTGTGTGTGAAGATTTCTGAGACTAAGAGCCTTTGGTTTGATTCACTGTCATTTGCTGTATACTTTGACGACATATGTTGAGCGTAATCGGTAGCAGGGTAAAGCGGAAACAGAGAAAGTGAACAATCGTTGTGAAGATAGAGGGTGGCAATTATTAGACTACATGAAATAAAATCGTCATAACTTCTGAACGGTTTGCCTTAGGACGCTCGAACTGCACTGTTGGCCGCGGGGCATAACGTGAATTAGTACGATTTGGTTTGGCGACGAAGCCCACTTACATTTGGATGGGTTAGTCAATAAGCAAAATTGGCGCATAAAGGGGGCTGAGAATCCGCATTTCGGGACCGAAAAGTCTCTTCATCCTTACCGGGTGACTGTGTGGTATGCAATGTCCAGGCGCGGAATTCAAAATGGTTCAAATGGCTCTGAGCACTATGGTACTTAACATCTCAGGTCATCAGTCCCCTAGAAATTAGAACTACTTAAACGTAACTAACCTAAGGACATCACACACATCCATGCCCGAGGCAGGACTCGAACCTGCGACCGTAGCGGTCGCGCGGCTCCAGACCGAAGCGCCTAGAACCGCTCGGCCACCAGCGGCCGGCCCAGGCGCGGAATAATCGGGTTGATATTCCTTGATGGCACCGTGACTACCGAACCGTCCGTGAAGGTTTTGGAAGATGGTTTCATCCCCATTATCCTAAGTATCCCTGATTTTGAGAAGATGGGATTCATGCAAGACGAAGCTCAACCCCACCGAAGCAGGAGAGTGTTTGATGACCTTGAGCAGCACTCTGGGGACCGCATTCTGGCTCTGGGGTACCCAGAGGCCACTGGCATGGGCCTCGATTGGCTGCCATTTTCTCCGGATCTGAACTCCTTTTGTGGGGCTATATTAAAGACAAGGTGCAAACAATAACCCCAGCACCATTGCTGAACGGAAAAGAGCCACTGAGGAGGTCATCGATAGCATCGATATTCCGACACTTCAGCGGGTCATGCAGGATTTCGCTATTCGTCCGCGCCACATCAACGACAATGATGGCAGGCATACCGAACATGTCATAACCTAAATTCAGATATCTGTAGTGACGTTTACATGTTGAATAAAGTGCACGCCGTAGTTTGTAACTAATTTACGTTTTCTTCATATACTTCAATAATTGTCACCCTGTTTATTGTGTTCGAACGTTACCTCGAAGAGAACGGTCTACTGACTCATAGTCAACACGGATTTAGAAAACATCCTGCTTGTGAAGCACAAGTAGCTCTTTACTCACACGAAGTGTTGAGTGCTCTTGACAAGGGATTTAAAATTTATTGCGTCTTTCTAGATTTCGAAAAGGCTTTTGACACCCTAACTAACAAGCGACTTGAAATAAAATTGCGTGCTTGTGGAATATCGTCTCAGTTATGCGACTGGATTCGTGCTTTCCTGTCAGAGAGATCACGGTGCGTAGTAATTTACGAAAAGTCATGGAGCAAAACAGAATGATTTCCGGCGTTTCCCAAGGTAGCGTTATAGATCCTCTGCTGTTTCTTTTATCTTTGTAAACAATTTAGGCGACAATCTGGGCAGCCGTCTTTGGTGTTTTGCAGAGGGTGCTGTCGTTTATCGTCTAGTAAAGTCACCAGAAGATCAAACACAATTACAAAACGATTCAGACAAGATATTTCTGTGGTGCGCAAGTTGGCAGTTGATCATAAATAAAGAAAAGTGTGAGGTCATCCACATGAGTGCTAAAAGGAATCCGTTAAACTTCAATTACACGATAATTCAGTCAAATCTAAAGGCTGTGAATTCAACTAAATACCTAGGAATTATAGTGGAAAACAACTTAAATAGGAAAAAACAGATAGGAAATGTTGTGGGGAAGGCGAACCAAAGACTGCATTTTATTGGCAGAACACTTACAAGATGCAACAGTTCTACTAAACAGACGGCCTACACTACGCTTCTCCGTCTTCTGTTAGAGCAGTGCTGCGCGGTGTGGAACTCTTACCGTATAGAATTACCGGAGTACATCGAGAAAGTTAAAAAAAGGGCAACGAGAAGAGAGTGTCACAGGTATGATACAGGATTTGGGGTGGAAATCATTAAAACAAAGGTGTCTTACGTGGCGGCGGGATCTTCTCACGAAATTCCGATCACCAACTTCCTCCTCCGAATACGAAAATATTTTTTTGACGCCAACCTACATAGGGAGAATCGAACATCATAATAAAATAAGGAAAATTAGAGCTCGCAAGGAAAGATATTGGAGTTCGTTTTTTCCGTGCGCTGTTCGAGAGTGGAATAATAGTGAATTAGTGTGAAGGTGGTTCGATGAACCCTCTGCCAGGCACTTAAGTCTGATTTACAGAGTAGTCATGTAGATGTAGAAATGAGTACTCGTCGTTTTGTGATTGAAAGGTAATGAAAAAGAGAGTATTGGATCCACAACGTCCCAATGTAGGCGAGGCTTACACTGTTCTGCCACGAAGACACTATTCAAACTTGGTTTCGCAGGGCAGAAGACTCAAACACCTTACAGAGCGAGTTGGCGAAGGGATTAAGATACCAGAATTGCATTTGCGAGGTACAAATTCCCTTCCAGCCACAGAGATTTAGGTTTCCTGTAGTTTCTCTACAACTTTTTAAGAGACTACCGCTCCTTTGAAAAGGACACGGCCGTTACCCTTCTTAGCACTTATCCGACTGAAGTTTTTGCTGCATCTGTAATGATAGCGTTTTCGACGGAACGGTAAACGCTACTGCTCGTTCATTCAGGAGCCCTGAAACAGCCCAGACACAGCCTGTAGTATCAGTGGCGTTTGATAAATCCTAACGATTCGTCTGAGGCCTGCAGTTCGTTCTGATTGACAGGAAACGTTGACCGAGTTAGATGGCGCAGTGATAAGACATTGCACTTGTATTCTGGGCCGCGTACAGCGGACGGAATTCTCGAAAACGTGGCCGAAACTCTAAATGCCATATAAGTGACGCAATAATGATTACATAAATATACCTGGCGTTCAGTAACAACCTCCTAAAAGTATTTTATGAAAGTTAGTACAAAATGGCGTCTAATAGTGAAAGGACTGCTAGAAGACGGCCAAATGTAACAAATTAGGTGGATGAAAAGAATATCAATTTCTGCATTAAATGCTGCTGGATAGGAGAGCACACGTTTCAGATGAGTAGTATACTAGTAACGTGTTCATTTCGCGGGTGACAAAGTGTTAACACGAGGCAAAATGGACAGCATTCCTGAATATGTCATGCAACTTTTATCAAAGTACTTACATGCGTGTGTTATTTATTATTACTGGATGAAGATGTAGAAACAATGAATTTACATGTTGATTAATTTAAATGTCAATCTTATGTAGCGTAAAAGTTCCTATATATTCCCACTCTTTTTGTTTATTTACATCAGAGCCGGCCGTGGTGGCCGTGCGGTTCTGGCGCTGCAGTCCGGAACCGCGAGGCTGCTACGGTCGCAGGTTCGAATCCTGCCTCGGGCATGGGTGTGTGTGATGTCCTTAGGTTAGTTAGGTTTAAGTAGTTCTAAGTTCTAAGGGACTTATGACCTAAGATGTTGAGTCCCATAGTGCTCAGAGCCATTTGAACCATTTACATCAGAGTGTTCAATAAAAATAATCCTTTTTAGAAAAGTAACTGCAAATGTCGGCAGATTTGCTATTTGTAACGTAAAATTAATATCTAAAAATTGATGATGAATAAATAATATTTTTTGCAATAGATTTACTTTAAATGTATAGAATAACTATTAGTAGCAAAAT
Organism: Schistocerca americana; assembly: GCF_021461395.2. Classification (NCBI taxonomy): domain Eukaryota; kingdom Metazoa; phylum Arthropoda; class Insecta; order Orthoptera; family Acrididae; genus Schistocerca; species Schistocerca americana. Next base: position 248,235,639 of record NC_060130.1, on the reverse strand, counting down.
TAGATTACGTAATAATAAAGAAACATTAATTGTATCAATTTCTGATTTTTTAATTTCATGTTAGAATAAAGTCATTACATTTTGTATGCCAAGAGAAGTAATTTTGATGTTTCAAAAAATATCACATTACAAAATTCTGTGACATTATTGTCACATTTTACTATGTAATACTGATTCATTTTTGCCATCATTTCGCGGTTAATTTTATTTAGAGTATACTGGGCACATTTGCTAGGAGGAAAGTTTTGCGTTTTTTACACTGGGAAGGTGTTCGACAAGTGTGGGTCTTTGGCGGCAGGAGGTGGTCAGTGCAGCCTATTAGGAAGGGCGAAAGTCGCACGTAAGCAGGGCAGTTTTAATGGCAGTAAGGCTGCGTGCCACCTGTTTGGCAACTTTATCAGCAGAGCCGGTGCCGTTCCTAGCCTTGTGTGGCAAGATTCGTTGTTTTCGTTCCAAAATTTGGTGTACACAATCTAATTGAGTCACCCCACCACCGTGCTTCGCGCGAAGAAGCCGTTCAGTCGATGGCACAATCCTTCATCCCAGTACAAACCTCTTATTTCGTTCAAGTGCGGTTGGTACGCCAACAGTGGGAAGCTTCTGCATCTCTTTCTTCTTTTCATGAAATGAGAAATATTCTCAACTCTCATATTGGCAACAGCATTGAGTCGTCCTCTCCGTAAAGGATATTTTTTAATGCAAAGAGCTGTAGAAGGAGATCTATGTTTCGTGATTATTCGGTCACCCTGAGGGGCACTCGTCTCCTGGCTGCTGTTTGGTGCTGACGGGTGCACGCTTTTCTGATTTTGAGGTAATGTAAGTGTTACAATCCATGTTCTGAGCATCTCGTTACTTGCTCACTTTGCCATGCAACTTACGTTGCTTTATTTGGCTGTAGTTTGTTGCATTTTGTTGTATCATTGACTTTGATTTCGCGAGATACCCAGATAAGCAGATCTTGGTGTGCTTCCTGCGTTCAGTCCTCCACACCCTTTGGCACCTCCCCACAGTGTTGGCGTCATTTTGTAATTTTATTTGAGTCTTAGAGAATTACATCTTTTGTGGCGGCGTTCGTAGCCACAAACAATTCGCTGTAGAAACGGCTTACGAAGTCACCGCCACACTTTTAATAGCGGGCCGACCGGTCCGCTGGAACAGTGAACAGAAAGATGAAAACCCAAACACTCTGATTAAATAAAAGTCGGTACTTATCTTTATTAACGAAGATACAGAGACACAGTAGTGAACTCTGTGTCTACAGAAATCTGTCTAGTTAGAGTCGGAGCGGCTAGGTCAGCGTCGGCTGACGACAAACAACAAATCTGCTGCGATGAACACACAACTGACTAGCAAGTACACAATTCGGTGGCGAGCATACAACTGAGCGGCGAATACAGAACTGTCCTAGCGCTCGCGACTCCAGCGCTTAAGAAGCCAGAAGCCAGCGGTGGCGCTCGCTCAGACTTGCGGCGATTTCCTGTATCGCTGGCGCTGCTTATGCGGACGGCGTCCGGACTTTGATGCTGCCAACCTTTTGGCAGCGGGCTCGGTTGGCATTACTGGCTAGGATATAACAACATCATCTGTTAATTTTTGTTGTGCTTTTTGTGGGTAATTAGAGCAAATAAATATCTGTTCATCTTAATCTTGACTTACTAGGTCTACAACTTTGCTTCCACCGTTTTTTCTCGAAGTTCGGGGCTTTACAGCGAAAAACTTACAAAAAAATTATGATTCATAGTATTGCCTATCGCTGGCCACTACATTCTCCCATCTTTCGGATAGCATACGAATCCCGTGGCGGAAGAACTGGTCGTCTTTTGTGGGGATCCATGAAGGGATTCAACTTTGCACTTGTTCGTATGATCGGAAGTGCTGGTCAGCCAGACTACATGCCACTGATCGAAAAAGGTGGTAGTCAGAGAGAGCAACGTATGGAGAACACGGCGCGAGGAACAGGGCTTCTCATTTCAACGTTTCCATGTATATTTTGACGGGTTTTGCGACATGGGGTCGAGCACTGACCTGCTGCAAAATTATCTTTATGTAACTATCGCTGTATTGTGGCCGTTTGTGTTTCAGTGCTGGGCTCGAACGCATCAATTGCTTTCGATAATTATATCCTGTGACTGTCTTCGTCTGTTTTAGTAGCTACGAAAACGTTCTGTCTTCCACCGCCATGCCGGTCTTCGACATCAAAATCACCATCCTTAAGGCGTTGAAAACATTCTCTGCACGTGCTTCCACTAATAGTTCCCTCACCATGGGTCTTACTCAGCATTTTAAGAGCCATAGCCGCAGATTTCTTCATGTTAGAGCAGAAAATTAAAACTTCCCGCAAATGGCGAGAAATGGGTACTAAGTTGATGTACTTAATCGAGAATAACCTTATGATGCAATCACAAATCGACTAGTTTTTTTGTGACATTATGTTTGCAGCTGCGTATGACCAACTACCTGAACCCCACTTGCTGCTACTGCCGTCAATTGCAAAACGGCGGAAGCATAGTTGTGGACCTAATATATTCCAAGACCCATTACATTGTCCTACAGTTTTTCCATGGTAAGGCGACTCACTAATAATAAATATAAACTGGTGCACACCAGACGTTGTTGTTCTCACTGTCACGGCGTCATAGTTATGCCCAAACTCAACGATCAGTTATATTAAGAAATCAGAGATAAGAACGAAAATCGCACTCGCTCATCTTGTATTCACTGCATCATTCAGTATACTCCAGACATATGTTCAGTATTTCCGAAAATACTCATTATCATAAAAGAGAAGTGGTCATCATATTCAAGAAAATCAGATGATGCTCTGAGAGAAACGATGACTAGCTCAATAGTAATCAATCTTTTTCATAAATTCAGTTCTAGTAGTGAACGATCCAAATGTGGAAAATGAGGACACAACATACACTGGATGAAGAGGCATATGGATTAAATTCATTAAATATTCAGAATTTTCAATGAAATTGAATTACTCACGCAAATCAAAGGCGCCGTTGTGAATTTTTATAAATTACATTTATTGCTTATTCGTAAACATAAACTACACTCCTGGAAATGGAAAAAAGAACACATTGACACCGGTGTGTCAGACCCACCATACTTGCTCCGGACACTGCGAGAGGGCTGTACAAGCAATGATCACACGCACGGCACAGCGGACACACCAGGAACCGCGGTGTTGGCCGTCGAATGGCGCTAGCTGCGCAGCATTTGTGCACCGCCGCTGTCAGTGTCAGCCAGTTTGCCGTGGCATACGGAGCTCCATCGCAGTCTTTAACACTGGTAGCATGCCGCGACAGCGTGGACGTGAACCGTATGTGCAGTTGACGGACTTTGAGCGAGGGCGTATAGTGGGCATGCGGGAGGCCGGGTGGACGTACCGCCGAATTGCTCAACACGTGGGGCGTGAGGTCTCCACAGTACATCGATGTTGTCGCCAGTGGTCGGCGGAAGGTGCACGTGCCCGTCGACCTGGGACCGGACCGCAGCGACGCACGGATGCACGCCAAGACCGTAGGATCCTACGCAGTGCCGTAGGGGACCGCACCGCCACTTCCCAGCAAATTAGGGACACTGTTGCTCCTGGGGTATCGGCGAGGACCATTCGCAACCGTCTCCATGAAGCTGGGCTACGGTCCCGCACACCGTTAGGCCGTCTTCCGCTCACGCCCCAACATCGTGCAGCCCGCCTCCAGTGGTGTCGCGACAGGCGTGAATGGAGGGACGAATGGAGACGTGTCGTCTTCAGCGATGAGAGTCGCTTCTGCCTTGGTGCCAATGATGGTCGTATGCGTGTTTGGCGCCGTGCAGGTGAGCGCCACAACGAGGACTGCATACGACCGAGGCACACAGGGCCAACACCCGGCATCATGGTGTGGGGAGCGATCTCCTACACTGGCCGTACACCACTGGTGATCGTCGAGGGGACACTGAATAGTGCACGGTACATCCAAACCGTCATCGAACCCATCGTTCTACCATTCCTAGACCGGCAAGGGAACTTGCTGTTCCAACAGGACAATGCACGTCCGCATGTATCCCGTGCCACCCAACGTGCTCTAGAAGGTGTAAGTCAACTACCCTGGCCAGCAAGATCTCCGGATCTGTCCCCCATTGAGCATGTTTGGGACTGGATGAAGCGTCGTCTCACGCGGTCTGCACGTCCAGCACGAACGCTGGTCCAACTGAGGCGCCAGGTGGAAATGGCATGGCAAGCCGTTCCACAGGACTACATCCAGCATCTCTACGATCGTCTCCATGGGAGAATAGCAGCCTGCATTGCTGCGAAAGGTGGATATACACTGTACTAGTGCCGACATTGTGCATGCACTGTTGCCTGTGTCTATGTGCCTGTGGTTCTGTCAGTGTGATCATGTGATGTATCTGACCCCAGGAATGTGTCAATAAAGTTTCCCCTTCCTGGGACAATGAATTCACGGTGTTCTTATTTCAATTTCCAGGGGTGTATATACAATGATCAGCCAGAGCATTATGACCACTTACTAATTGCCGGTATGTCCACCTTTGGTACAGATAACAGCGGCGGCGCGGCAACGCGTCGTGGTCTTGGTAGATCGCTGGAGGGAGTTGGCACCACATCTGCACTCTCAAGCCGCCCAATTCCCGTACATTTCAGGGGAAGGAGGCGATGAGCTCTGACGCCACGTTCAATCACATCCCAGATGTGAAACTTCCTGACAGATTAAAACTGTGTGCCGGACCGAGACTCGAACTCGGGACCTTTGCCTTTCACAGGCGAGTGCTCTACCAACTGAGCTACCCGAGCACGACTCACGACCCGTCCTCACAGCTTCAATTCCACCAGTACCTCGTCTCATACCTTCCAAACTTCACAGAAGCTCTTCTGCGAACCATGCAGAACTAGCACTCCTGGAAGAAAGGATATTGCAGAGACATGGCTTAGCCACAGCCTAGCAAGAATTGAAGCTGTGAGGACGGGTGTTGAGTCGTGCTTGGGTAGCTCAGTTAGTAGAGCACTTGCTCGCGAAAGGCAACGGTCCCGAGTTCGAGTCTTGGTCCGGTACACAATTATAATCTGTTAGGAAGTTTCATATCAGCGCACACTCCGCTGCAGAGTGAAAATCTCATTCCACATCCCAGATGTGTTCGATCGGGTTCAGATCTGGCCAGCTGGAGAGGCCAGCACCTCAATTAGAGCTCATCACTGTGCTCCTCAAATCACTCCATCTCACTCCTGGCCTTGTGACATAAAGCCTTATCTTGCTGAAAAATGCCACTGCCGTCGGGATACACGGTCTTCATAAATGGGTGTACGTGGTCTGCAACTAGTTTATGACAGTCCTTGGTCGTTATGATGCCTTACACGAGCTCCACTGGACCCAGGGATGCCTACGTGAATGTTCCCCAGAGCATAATGTAGCCGTCGCCAGCTTTTTTCTGTCTCGAAGTACGGGTATCAACGAGCTGTTGCCCTGGAAGACGACAGATTTGATCCCTCCCATCGGCATGATGAAGAAGTTATCGGGCTTCATCCGACCATGCAACACTCTGCCACTGCGCCAACGTCCGGTACCGATGGTCATGTGCCTATTTGAGCCTGTGGTTGCCGATGTCGTGGTGTTAACAGTGGCAGATTCATGGGTCGTCGGCTGCGGAGGCCCATCGTTAGGAGCGTTCGGTGCACTTTGAGTTCACACACACTTTTATTCTGTCTAGAATTAAAGGCTGATGTTAGTTTAGCCACAGTTTGCCCTCTGTCCTCTCTTATTAGTCTGCCCAGCCTATGACGTCCGACGTCTGTAATGAGAGGTAGCCGCCCAACCCCACGACGTCTGGACTTGGTTTTACCTTTGGTTCCACCACATGTTGAAGACATTCACTACAGCACCCTCCCAACAAGTCGTGCAGGTTCCGAAATGATCGTGCCGATCCTACGGGCCATCACAATCTGCCCTCGGTCATACTCAGGTAGATCCCTCGCCTTCCCCATTCTGCACACGGACGGCACTCTCGCTGATACTGTATGCACCGTATGTATGTCTGACTAGCAGTCATTCCTCTCCAGGTGAAGCTACTATCGCCTGAACGGGTTTATATCGACAGTAGGTCGGTGGTCATAATGTTCTGGCTGATCAGTTTATTTGTACCAATTATTGTGTAAGTTATTAGTCACTTAAACTTTGCTTACGTCTTCCATTCACTGTGTTCGTTTCAAATGACCTTCTAGTCATTCAGATTTACATTTTCCGTGACCAATCTCTTAAAGGGAATGGCGGTATGATTCCTTTGGAACTACACGGCCAATTTTCTTCCCCATACTTGCAAAATCCGAGTTTGTGCTCCGTCTATAATGACGGGACGTTACACACTAAACTTTTTTATGTGACCTTTGTCTAGCAGTAATCTTAACAAGACAAGATGCAGCGTATGTGCAAAGCAGTTGTGTGTAGAGCTTACTGCTGTTTTGGAGTTCTGAGCTTCCCAACTAATTGTGTGTTGCATCCACAGAGCAGATGGTCTGTGTGCCACACCACGTCCGGCGTTGCGTGTGAATGCCGAGATTTGACCATGAACGATTGGAGAAAACGTGCGTTTTATTCACGAATCAAAAAAAAAAAAAAAAAAAAAAAAAAGTTCAAATGGCTCTTAGCACTATGGGACTTAACCTCTGAGGTCATCAGTCCCCTAGAACACAGAACTACTTAAACCTAACTAACCTAAGGACATCACACACATCCATGCCCGAGGCAGGATTCGAACCTGCGACCGTAGTCGTCGCGCGGTTCCAGATGTAGCGCCTAGAACCGCTCGGTCACTCCGGCCGGCTGTTCACGAATCGCACTTCACTTTGCAAAGTTATTTTCATTCGAGAAAGAGGTAGTCGCAGGAAAATTTTGGAAAAAACCAATCATGTGGTGTGGAATGCATAGTGGTGGGTGTCCATAGGCATCTTTATATCTTCGCAAGGGATCTGAGGGTTATTTTTATTGCACAGACGAACAGAGATGAGGCACTGTAAGCACATTTGCCACTATTGAGAAATGTGATAGTAAGGAAGATTAGATTTTAATGACCCATCGACGACGGATCATTAGTGTCGCATCATTTTTCATCTCCTTATTGGTCAAAAACTGACGGACGAGAATTTCTTGTCACACCAGGTTCGAACAATCCCTCTTCCGGGTGTAGCATCACTATATCAGCATGTGATGATGATCTCAGCTACGGGATTTGATGGATTTCATACTGAAATCGTTTCACGTAGGCCACCGAGTGTCGTGTTTTCCCTCTTGAATAAGTGACACAATTTTTGTTGTTGGTAAGAAAATTCCAAACTTTATTTCAGCACGACTGTGATGATTCTTTAATTTGCAGCAGTGAAGTTATATGTAGATGTTCATAGCTAAAATTTAGTACAGTATACTAACTGTTCTTATCTTTGGATGTTAACCCAACAATCTATGTACGATCAATCATGCTAAGATGAAGTGCAGAAACTGGTGACCAGTACTGCCATTATAATCAGCTCTCACGAAATGGGGTTGCCTCTTGGTGACAGTAAAAGAACATGAGCGGACATGTTGCAAAAACGCTACTTACTGATTTTTCCCAACGTTACAGCTGACTACGTATCTATATATGCACAAAATTAGTCACTAGAACTGGTTTTACTTTTTGTTGCACTTTCCTTCTCTGACAGCGCTCTGAGAAGTCCCCTATAACAGTTGCCGACGTTAAACGCGCGTGTCATCCATTATGGAAGCAGTAATAAATATAGCAGTGAAGTGTGCGGTTGGGTAACGTCCCCCCTTGCGAAAACATCGCGAATTTACGGGTTACATTTATTTTAAAAGGACTAATCAGAAGGCGTAACGTCTGGGCAGCACCGCTGAAATTAGACAGGAACATGGCAAAAACGCTTTTGCTGTTTTCCTGCGGGTCGCTGCACAAAACCTCCCAAGAAGGACGTTGCAGTTTGCACAGTGTAGTTGGGAAGCGTCAGCTACGGCTTAAATTATCTGCAAGTATCATTCTGAGAGACGGCTAGATGTTTGCGTCGCTCATTCGAGATAAAGCACCTGCTCCTTCCTTTTACCTTCTCCATCCGTTTGCACAGCCGGAAGCGGCTTTTCAGCTGACATCTCGAATAGCAAGAAATGATAAGTGGGCTACCTAGCGGCCTACTCGAGGTCTTTTCATTAACTTCGTTAGAGAAGAGAAGCTCCCTCAAATGCAAAAATGTTTGCAGAAGGTAGAGGAAAGTTCTTCTTGATAAAGGAACATAGAATTCGCGCGGGACGGTTTTTCGCAGCTTGTATAATGCCAATAAGAGCGGTAAAATGGAAAACTGAAAGAACTTCAGGGCCATAAGACGATAAGTGTGGAGTACGTAGGCTTACCAAGAACAGTTCTTCATCTTGTGCTTAAAAATAACTACCAGTTGGTTTTTGCTACTGAATATTATTTTTCTTCGTTACCAAGTATGTTTCGTCTAACTGAACATGTGTTTTCAGTGTTCTTCTTCCTAGCGTTACTCTGTAGGCACGGGGCTCGAGTTTCATACTGCCTGCGGTGGGGTTCACTACCTCAGCTTGGCAGTTTTTTCATTTTAACTTTTTGATCGCACAGTTGTCATTTAATCTGAAGGAGGAAGGAGGATATTACTGTCTGTGAACTGTGTGAACTTATTCTTCACCTCATCGCGTTTTAACTGTTTCTGAATCTTGTTTTGCTAGGTGGAGATAGGAAACCAGCACGGAATTTGCCTAAAATGACGTGGGAACCGGCCTCCAAGTCCTTCTCGGGCTATCCAGTAAACAAGACTCAATCCGACCCGTGGGATTTTTTGTTTGTTTTGTTTTTGTTTTCGGTTAATTCGGTCCAGGGCTCTTTCAGTTCTCTGTTTCGCAAGCTAGCATGCTGCGCGATAAGCTACAGGACAAGCTCTCCTCTGGAACGTAATTGTTTCCTTACCGAATTCTTTTGTTATAATCCCTGTAGTTTATGTCATGTTTATTACCAGATCATTTAAAAAGTCGATATTTACATTAAGTAGTTGTACGTAAAATATACCGACGGAAAAAAATTTGCAACACCAAAAAATAATTAACGTAGAGCAATGAAATTTCGGGAACACGTTTGTGTAGGTAACATATTTAAGTGATTAACTTTGCAAGATCACAGGTTAATGAAAGCTTGAGATAATTCATTGTAAATATGAAATGCTGATACATTAATAACCGATGTGGCCGACAGAATGTTGAATGCAAGCATGGAAACGTGCATTCGTTGTGTTTTACAGGTGCCGGATGTCAATTTATGACATGGAGTTCCATGCCTGTTGCACTTGGTCAGTAATACGGGGACAGTTAATGCTGTTTGTGGGTGACACTGGCGTTGTCTGATGACGTTTCATATGTGCTGGATTGGAGGCAGGTCTGGTGATCGAGCAGGCCAAGGCAACATGTGGACAACCTGTAGAGCATGTTGGGCTACGAGCGTTATCCTGTTGGAAAACACCCCCTGGACTGCTGTTCATGAATGGCAGCTCAGCAGGTCGAATCACGAGACTGCCATTCAGAGTGCGTGTGAAACGACGAGAGTGCTCCTGCTGCCATACGAAATCGCACCCCAGACCATAACTTAAGGAATAGGTCCAGTGAGCCTAGCTTGCTGACGGGTCGATTGCAGGCTCTCAGTTGGCCTCCTCCTAACCAACACACAGCCATCACTGGCACCGAAGCAGAATCAGCTTTTGTCAGAAAACACAAGAGACACCACCCTGCACTCCAACGAGATCTCTCTCGACACTACTGAAGTCCCGAAAGGCGGCGGTTTGTGGTCAGCGGTACAGGTCGTCTGGCTCGGAGCTGTCCTTGAAGTAACTGATTTTTAACGGTTCGTTGAGTCACTGTGGCGCCAAGTGCTGCTCAGATTGCTGCTGCAGATGCACTACGATGCGCCAGAGCCATACGCCAAACATGATGGTCTCCCCTCAAGGCAGTGCTGCCTGACCGTCCGGAGTCCGGTCTTCTTGCGACCATACATTCTCGTGATCACCACTTGCTAGCAGTCATGTACGGTCTCTACATTCCTGCCAAATCTTGCTGCAGTATCGCAGAAGGAATATCCAACTTTTCTTAGCCCTATTACAAGCCGTCGTTCAAACTCAGTGGGGCACTAACCATGGCGTCTCTGTTGCCTTAGAGACATTCTTGATTAACGTCATTTCCACCACGTCCAGTCTCAAACGTAACAAACGCTCACGACCGTTACAGCGTGTATTTAAAACAAACCTGATTTGCATCCTCATAGTACGGCTATTAGCGCCACTCTTATGCGACTGGCGCGAAATTTGAATACATATCATCTTTCAGGTGTAGACACACGCCTACCAACTATCGTTCATATCGCACAACTCCTTCGTGGCGTTGCGATTGTTCTTCCACCAGTGTGTGCGCATAAATCAATTCTCTACCATCAACGTGTCCATTTGCTGTTCTGCGTGCCCTTCTGTACCAAAAACAGCGAAATTACCTTCATTCACGATTTCATTGTGGTGCACTTGATCCTTTCGCGAGGTTGCCTGAAAGGTTATGGGTAGTTATGATCTGTGCTGATGAGTAGTGGAGTGGGGATTTTACGGATGAGGAGAAGCGGAGTGGGTCTAGCAAATATCAACACAGTAATAATAAATGTTACGCTGATTTCATATCACCATTCAAATGTTAGCTCTCTTCGAGCCCAGCGTTGTTTTTAATATTTTACATTGTTCTCGAACAGCGCACCGATTTTAATTAAATGTTAAACTTGATGATGATGTTTGGTTTTTGGGGCGCTCAACAGCGCCTGGTCATCAGCGCCCATACAAAGTCCCAGTTTTTACACAGACCAGTTTGTTCACACAGTCCACTCTAGCCACTGTCACATACGATGATGATGATGATGAAATGATGAGGACAACACACCTAGCCCCATGCAGAGAAAATCCCCAACCCAGCCGGGAATCGAACTCAGGACCCCGTGATCCAGAGACGGCAACACTAGCCAGTAGACCACGAGCCGCGCACATGTTCATCTTGACGTAGCCCCATAATTCGCTTGGTAAGCGGGCTACTACATTGGAGGTAATGGTTCCTCTAACCAGAAATAAGAACACCAAACTATACTGGTCCTATTTTCCCAACCATTCTCGGACATTTCCAGGCTGTGACACGCCACACTGGTTTGCTGTTTGGTACCCAACGATTATAGTGGCCTCAGGTAACACATATGTGCTTACATGTCTCCAAAGGTGGAGTCGCGATCAAGTCGCTCAAGAGGATGTTCCTCTTCATGTATATGACTGGCTTTGGAGAACACTACAGAAATCTCACATGAGTTGTTACAACAGACTTGACTTGTTTCAGAGTTCATGCAAGGAAATTATTCTCCACATTTCTTGCCCGAATCGCTAACGCCAACATTTACCCGTTTGAAGAAGCGTAATGTAAGCAGCAAAGAAGAAGACAATCCAGCGGAATTTTAATTTCGCAACTGCCATACAAGTTGTGCGCATTTTGAAGGACACAGTTCATATGCGTATGTACACTACTGGCCATTAAAATTGCTACACCAATAAGAAATGCAGATGATAAACGGGTATTCATTGGACGAATGGTTCAAATGGCTCTGAGCACTATGGGACTTAACTTCTGAGGTCATCAGTCCCCTAGAACTTAGAACTACTTAAACCTAACTAACCTAAGGACATCACGACATCCATGCTCGAGGCAGGATTCGCACCTGCAGCCGTAGCGATCGCACGGTTCCGGACTGTAGCGCCTAGAACCACCCGGCCGGCTATTCATTGGACAAATATATTATACTAGAACTGACATGTCATTACATTTTCACGCAATTTTGGTACATAGATCCTGAGAAATCAGTATCCAGAACAACCACCTCTGGCCGTGATAACGGCCTTGATACGCCTGGGCATTGAGTCAAACAGAGCTTGGATGGCGTGTACAGGCATAGCTGCCCATGCAGCTTCAACACGATACCACAGTTCATCAAGAGCAGTGACTGGCGTATTGTGACGAGCCAGTTGCTCGGCCACCGTTGACCAGACGTTTTCAATTGGTGAGAGATCTGTAGAATGTGCTGGCCACGACAGCAGTCGAACATTTTCTGTGTCCAAAAAGGCCCTGCAACATGCGGTCGTGCATTATCCTGCTGAAACGTAGGATTTCACAGGGATCGAAAGTAGGGTAGAGCCACGGGTCGTAATACATCTGAAATGTAACGTCCACTGTTCAAAGTGCCGTCAATGCGAACAAGAGGTGACCAAGACGTGTAACCAATGGCACCCATCAAGGGTAACCACAACCATGGTCTAGGAGCTAATAGTCCATGCTGCTGCAAACGTCGTCGAACTGTTCGTGCAAATGCTTGTTGTCTTGCAAACGTCCCCATCTGTTGACTCAGGGATCGAGACGTTGCTGCACGATCCGTTACAGCCATGAGGATGAGATGCCTGTCATCTCGACTGCTAGTGATACGAGGCTGTTGGGATCCATCATGGCGTTCCGTATTACCCTCCTGAACCCACCGATTCCATATTCTGCTAACAGTCATCGGATCTCGACCAACGCGAGCAGCAATGTCGCGATACGATAAACAGCAGTTGCGATAGGCTACAATCCGACCTTTATCAAAGTCGGAAACGTGATGGTATGCATTTCTCCTCCTTACACGAGACATCACAACAACGTTTCACCAGGCAACGCCGGTCAACTGCTGTTTGTGTATGAGAAATCGGTTGGAAACTTTCCTCATGTCAGCACGTTGTAGGTGTCGCCACCGGCGCCAACCTTGTGTGAATGCTCTGAAAAGCTAATCGTTAGCATATCACAGAATCTTCTTCCTGTCGGTTAAATATCGCGTCTGTAGCACGTCAGCTTCGTGGTGTAACAATATTAATGGCCAGTAGTGTACAATGAATAGGGCTTCACTTATGTCTCCCTTCTGTGTAGACCATGTTGCGAGGCAAAAGTGAAAATTTCTCGTTCCAGCACAGAGATGGTGTGAATATCAATGACATTTAATTTCTGCTATTTTAGTCTGATTTGAGCAGTTGTGAATTTGTGATCTTCTTCCGCAGAATATCTTTGTAGGTAGGTTTTTAAGGTTTTTGTATTGTATGTGTTTTCTTCAAACATGTAAACTGGAATACTGCTTCGTCCTAGAAATTTGAACTGATCGAGAGAGTGCAGTGAGAAGTTAATGTACTCACAGGTGGGAAGATGGACGTTTAAGTCACTGCCCAGACCTCAAGCTTTAGGTTTTCAGTGGTTTCTTTAAATATCTGTACAACTCCTGTTTTTTTCTTTTTTTTTCTTTTTGTAGAGCCAGTCGATTTTCTGCTGTAATGACAGATGGTGCTACATCTGTAATGACTATGTGGTCCATGCTAGTTGTAGGACAAACAGGGTGTCACCCCAGTCTGCATTGTTGCTAGATTTATTCAAGATGGCGGATCGAAGATGGCGGCAATAGATGTGGCAACATTGCAATGACGTCATGGTGGGAAGTTCAAATTTTGGCTGAAAGATAGGACAATTGCGCTACCTGAACTAATCTAACCCTCTCCCCTCATCCTCCACTCCCGCAGAAAATGGCGGGAAGTACAAATTTGGGCTTCCTCCACTAACCTGAGAAAATGGCGGGAACAAAGGTCACTTGGGCTACCTCCACTAACATAATTCATCCGACCACCACCTCTTCCTTGGAACTGGCGGGAAAAGGGCTCAGCCTGTGCTGAGTTGCTGGATAGGATGGACGTAAGTCTTTGTTTTGCATGAGGTTTTTGTTTAAACAATTTGAGGCAGTAGCTCCATCCAGTGTGTCCGCCATTAGGCCTGGAGTCCATCTTAGTTATCAGACAATACCGAAACCAGAGGGCTCTGTCGTCCCTTCTGTGACATAAACCAAGATGGCGACCTGTGGTAAAAACGGTGGTAAAAAGACAGCCTGTGCTGGGTTGCTGGAGAGAGGAAGGAGATATGCAACAGTTTATTTAGGGATGGATTTCATGTAGTTTATTTATTAAAATGATACAAAACACTCGCCCTGACTTGCTTGGGGTCACAATACACAGCCGACAGTCCTGCAAACTACTCGTAAATAATCGAAATAATGTAGTACACTGATGTATAGATACGCAAGCAACTCGTAAATTACCGAAATAATGCAGTACACTGTTGTACAGACATGCAAACAAAATTAATGCACGTAAAAGGCTCTGGAAACACGCTCACAACACTTAAACAGCCGAAAATAATGCATTACACAAACACTCAGTGCACGTAGAAAACGCTTTTGAACTATCATCAACCACGCTGCATCAGCGCAGTGAACTCTTCCCTACAAAGGTCCCAATGCACGCACGTGCTGATGCTGCCGAGTCCGGATGTAAGCCACCGCCGGAGAGATGGACACAGTGGCGTGAGCCAGCAGGTGAAAGTCACGTCTATTGTCGCCTATACAGTCAGAATCCTGTGAGTGCTATACTGAGATCACTTGTCTATGTAAATAAGAGCCAAGTCACCCTCTGCATGCGCACATGTTTTTTGTTGCTAGCGTGATGCCTTTCTACCTGCGGCCCAATGAAGACCTAATTGCCAAGCGACTCACCATCTTAGGTGCAGATAAAAGTTTGTCAGAGTTATAGTGACGTCATGGGTCTATGTAAATAAGAGGAAAGTCTCCCCTCCGAACATGCTATAGAAATCTGTTACAATGCTTCCCAGAATAGCACAGGATGGGTTCTCCCTAGCAATCGTAACGGGACATGCGAGATGCTTCCGGCCGCGTACGTGTTTACCCAGCCATCATGCATACATGCCGGTTCAGCGCAGGCCTAATTGCCCAGCAAGGGAATCCTGTGTAGCGACTCACCCACGCAGGCGCAGCTGAAAGGCTGTCTGTGTTATACTGATGTCTCATGTCTATGTAAATAACAGCCAAATCCTCCCTCTGGATGCGCTTTAGAAATCTTCTGCAACAGTTTCAGAAACTGTTAACGAAAATAGTCCAGAATAACACCACATGCATTTTTTCTGATGCTCCTAATGGCAGAGCCCGTCCATCACTTACCAGCCCTCACGGACATCATAAAGTGTCAGGGAAATAGTTTAGGGTTGCTTTTGTAGGAGCTTTCGTGGTGTTTCAGCTAGTCTGCATGGAAATTCTTTTCCTGATAGGACATGTTTATGAAAATAGAATAACGTAAAATGCATTCCTCCTGATAGACCTAACGTTGCTCTCCGTCCATTATGTGTTACCCTTCCTGGAAACCGTTAAGTCCTGCATTCAACAAACATCTCCGAAACGCTAATGTTCTCACCGCTATGTAGTGGCACTTATGTCCCAGCACAAATGTATTTTGAGTGAATGGAGCATTCTGACTGGCTCTTACTGAATTACCCCTCAAGTCACTGATGCTGTTGGTGTGGAAGCACCGTTCGCCATTTTCTTTCTGCAGATGAGACATTCAGCGGCAAAACTATTTTGTACAGATCGCCATATTGCACTGACAGTTAAACCCTGGAAAAGTGGCCTACAGATCGTCAAATATGGAAAGACTATTGCGCAGTTGCACTGCTCTCCAACGGAGGACAGAAGCTTGAATATTTCAGCATGAAACCGGTTACCACGTACCATATCGATGTAGTAAACATACAATTCGTATCGTGTGCCATATAAAATCGCCCCTTTTGCGTCATACATATAGCTTTCGAGCGCCAGACACTCATATATATACCACAAAGACAGACAGCATGAGCATATGCACTGTATATAGTCCTCGCAAACTAGATATTTCCCATGAGGTCGGGGGGTCATCCACTCTAGAAGACAGTCACAAGTCATCCGCTCCCAACGAGTGACGAGAGTGGCCTCAACGGACCACAGTCACTCTCCAAACTGTTGTACAAAGTCGGGCTTTTGTCCCCTCACCACAAAGGCGTTACTGTTTCTGGCCCCGAACCGCTTGCTTACTTGCATTCTACATCCATCTCCAGACTCTAGGATTACAAGGACATATGTAATTTCACATGGTTTGTGCCAGAATATCATACTATTCACGCGATACTTTTCGAAATCAAGCACATAGCAATATCGCTTGCATAGCAGTACAGCTCATGCAACATAATTCCGAAGATATAGACTGGAAATTATTTCTCTAGGAATCCGAAACTTTAACGAGGTGGAGCACGCTGTAAAGCGCTGAGTAACTAGAAACTTATCCTGTCTGTGAAGACCTTTATGCGAAAACTCGAAAAAAATAGAGGGTACTGATATTTCCACTGGCGAATACCGATGACGGTGATGTAACAGATTCCAAATCATCCCAATAATTTAGAAAGTTAGCTAACGTGTTTGTCGTGTCTAGAGAACCAGCAATTGTGTCTTCCACCAGTCTTTCACCAGCTAGATGCACACACTACAATCGATGTTCGCTCAACCAAATAAAGATGGGAAATGTGAAAAAGCAGTCAATCGGACAATTTACACGGGAGGGAATAATGGTCCAGCGCAAACACACGTTCATATTGAATCTTCTCGAATTTCCACGCGATCATAAAAGCTATCCAACACGTATTAAGTATTAGTTCGCTATTCGGCCGTCTAGAGGACGACACGGTTAAGTCAGAAACATTACTGCATCCCAACAGGCCTCTCCATTCGGACGGTCCTGCCATTATCAGCAAACATGAATCATTCCTGCCACAGGCAGCACGCCACACACCCCTTGATAGAATCGTCCTAGGAAACTGGCCACATGCATATTTGATTCCTATACTTATAATTAAATATTACGATTGCGGTCTCAGTTGCCGTGCGGGATTAGCCGAGCGGTCTCGGGCGCTGCAGTCATGGACTGTGCGGCAAGGTCCCGGCGGAGGTTCGAGTCCTCCCTCGGGCATGGGTGTGTGTGTTTGTCTTAAGTAGTGTGTAAGCTTAGGGACTGATGACCTTAGCAGTTAAGTCCCATACGATTTCAGACACATTTGAACATTTGGTCTTTCGACAATGAGCGAAGTATCGGAAATACACCCTGCTGACGGCTGTGGCTCTGGAAACAGAAATTTCTGTACCATTCTTATGGCTTGAAATACTCTTCCCTTTGCTATCACAATATTTCACGTCTAACCCATATCTTCATTACGACTGGACATAGTTATTTCCTTTGTACATGTCTGAACACAAACACATACGTTACAAGCCTGATGCTGAAGGCGAAATTAACACGCATGCCCTACTACTGAGTACAATACTTCGCCAGTAACTGACTGCTGGCGATACGAAATAATACTGACCAAAAATCAGCGATAGGTGGACATGTCTCATGAGTTTTTCTTGCAAGTGGTACCACTGTGTCTTAGGAAGAGAGGCGTAATCGTCTTACGAACCGCCAGATGTTAAAAATCACGCCTGCAACGATGTATGCTACTAGCCCGAGGCAGTCTTGGTTTTACAGGTGCACACAAGTATCCATGTTAAAAGCTATACTGGCTTTATAAATCGAGCTATGGAACTGCCTCCGAATGAAGCGTTTTTTGTAGACAAATACCGTGACACAACGACGGTGATCGCCAGAGTGTATATTATCAGCCCAACAGTGCAGTTAGACGTCGCCGACAGTGCAACTTTGTAATGAAATTACTGTATTTTGAAAGTGAATCGGCTGATGAATGTCGTATGAAACCAGTATTTGCAACTCTTTCACGACACCGCTAGATATCTCTCCAATTTTTGTAATGCATTCTGTCTTGATGCGACATCAGAGGTTCGGTGATATATTGACTGGGTTATAGGCGATGGTTGATTAAAAAGGTTCACAAACAGCAGATGGTGTGCTGATTGAGGTCATAAGAAATGTACGCTAGCTTTTCAGATCTCTACTTCTACGCTTTCCTGTAGAAATGATGTCTATTATTTCGAATCAAATCTTTCCATTCTACCATATAGCTGCATAGTATCTGATGGAGAAGTCCTTTAATGATTACAGCCACTAGTGAATCATATTTCTGGCACTCTCATATCTCGAAACGAGTCACTTTTTTCGAACCTATCTGCTACAGCAAAATTTTAGGTAGTCCCTACGCGTCTTGCAACTCCTGCCATTTCTGCAGCTTTGCGCATGTGATTGTTCCAATTTAAGTCGGAACTGAGCAGAAGTCGGAGAGTGCTATATCCACCACCTTCTGCAACCTGTGTGAAAACAGAGTGATCTGAGTTAGCGCGACAGTACCATGTTATGACCATTCGGTGGAAATGCGAACAAGTTGTCATAGCTCTGCCAACAATGTACGGTCAGTGCCAAACGAAATGCAGAACAAGGTAGTATAAAAAACAGTACAGGAGCTGGGAGAAGGACGAGGATTTTGCTAATGTATTGTGGTGTGTCCCCTCAGGGTCCTTTCACATCTATCACCCCAACATGCTATCATCGTTATTCTGTACCATCCAACAGAGAAAAATAACGAACTATAAAAGCTCCACTAACTTCATCCCATAGATAACTCCATACGATTTTTACTGCATCTCTCTCCTCCCATATACGGAAAACAAATACCGTCTGCATGCCGGCATTGAGCACATGTGACGGTTCTATTAAATATACAGGTATTGATCCATTGCACAGACCAGGGTAAAGTTGCATCGCCTATACTGTAGGAGGATGACCGTATCCCACAAACTATACTGTAAGTAGGAAGAGGCGCTCCCTTTGGCCTGTGTCATTGTTTGAAACATTGTTTTTGCTTAGCATCATCTTAGTTATGAAACTGAAGTCACGATTTTATATCCAAGATGCTACAGGGGAATGGAGTACATCGCATAAATCTTCGTCCATTTAGAGGAATGTATCGAAACAGGATGGTCACGTTTCATCACACATAAGATGGAAGTCCTCTGATGACCGAGAGGTTTGCTGTTAACGATCGCAAGTAGACAGTGCTCTAAGTGACATACAGAACACGTGTTTGTATACGATTTGAACGCAGGCTATGTCACGCAACTGATGCATCGTGGCAGAAAAGCGGAAAAAATGGTCAAATGACCTGCAGCGACGTCTCCCTCTCTATAATGTATCATCAGTCTGCTACTAAATCGTACCTCGTTACAGCTACATCTCAATCGATCACTCTGTGCACCCTCTGTTATTCTTTAATGCAGATGCATGTAACTTTAGAGGCAGATGGCTCTTTGTTTTTCTGAAAAGCGTCAAATGCAGTAGTCATCTCGCGTGTATCACTGTTACCTCAATAGACAAGCAGTAGAATGCTGCCTCGACGGAAAAAAATGTGATTGTTTCCCTGGTTCACTTCGCTTCCATGCCGATGTCTTCTCGGATTCCTCTGGCTATCAGGTACTTGTTCCCATGTACAAATTGTTCTGCGTCAACCTGAAGACGCGCATGTACTTCCTCTATTTCCCCACATTTTTGTGTATATTCACTCAATTTATACGCATTTTTCCGTCATTATTCGCAATTATATCGATTTTATGTCAGTTCTACCTATGCGATCAAACATAACCTCTCGTTCCGTGTTCTAAAATTGCTTGGAAATGTAGTACAGCTGCCTAGCGAAAATGCGCTGTTTTTCTGATCGGGTGGCGTAGAATAGCACTGTATTTATTTTTTTATTTATTTAATTTCAATGTCGTGTTCTGGAGGACCAAATTGAGGAGCAAATCTCTAAGGTCATGGAACGTGTCAACACATGAAATTACAACATAAAAGTAATAACAGATAAAAATTAATGCTTATGAACCCGAAAAAAGTCAGTCGATAAGTTTAAGTAAACGCAATCAACAATACAACAAGAATCAGCTTAATTTTTCAAGGAACTCCTCGACAGAATAGAAGGGGTGACCCACGAGGCCGGCCGCCGTGACCGAGCGGTTCTAGGCGCTTCAGTCCGGAACCGCGTGACTGCTACGGTCGCAGGTTCCAATCCTGCGTCAGGCATGGATGTGTGTGATGTCCTTGGGTTAGTTAGGTTTAAGTAGTTCTAAGTTCTAGGGGACTGATGACCTCAGTTGTTGAGTCCCATAGTGCTCAGAGCCATTTGAACCATTTCTTTGACCCACGAGGAAACTCTTCAGTTTCGACTTGAAAGCGCCCGGATCACTGCTAAGAGTCTTGAGTTCGAGTGGTAGCTTATTGAAAATGGATGCAGCAGTATACTGCACACCTTTCTGCACAAGAATTAAGGAAGTCCGATCCATATGCAAGTTTGATTTCTGCCTAGTACTACCTGAGTAAAAGCTGCTTATTCTTTGGAACAAGCTAATATTGTTAACAAGAAATGACAGTAAGGGATATATATATATATATATATATATATATATATATATATATATATATATATATATATTGAGAGGTCAATGTCAAAATACCCACACTTGTGAACACTGGTCAACAAGAGGTTTGTGAATTTACACTAGTTATTGCTCGACCCACCCATTTCTGAGCCAAAAATATCCTTTTACAATGGGAAGAGTTACCCCAAAATATAACACCATACGACATAAGCGAATGAAAATAAGCGAAGTAGACTAATTTTAGTGTTGAACAATCATTCACTTCAGATAGCATTCGAATAGTAAAAATGGCAGCATTAAGTCTTTGAGCAAGATCCTGAACGTGGGCTTTCCATGACAGCTTACTATCTATCTGAACACCTAGAAATTTGAACTGTTGAGTTTCCACAATCGTATGCCAATTCTGTGAAACTAAAACTTCAGGTTATGTTGAACTGTGTGTTATAAACTGCAAAAACTGAGTCTTACTGTGATTTAGCGTTAGTCTATTTCCTACAGCCCATGAACTTAGGTCATGAACTGGACTATTTGAAACTGAGCCAATGTTGCACACAACATCCTTTACCACCAAAGTAGTGTCATCAGCAAAAATAAATATTTTAGAGTTACCTGTAATACTAGAGGGCATATCATTTATATATCGATTGCATCCTGTGGCTTCCACCCACATATTCTAAATTTGCAGTACATTTGCTCTGTTTTCTGTATGTCTGTGTATATGCATGTGTCACAAATTGCTCCCAGGAACTGCAGTAGATTCGAGTTAGCATTCGAGTGTGGATCCTCTGCAGTCAGTGCAATATGGCGATCTGTACGAAACAGTTTTGCCGCTGAGTGTCTCACTTGCGGAAAGAAAAACGAAGAAAGTGCTTCCACACCAGCAGCATCAGTGATTTGGCAGGTAAATTCAGTAAGAGCTGATCAGAGAGCTCCATTCATTCGCAAGACATCCTTTGTGCTGGGACGTAGGAGAGTCTACATAGTGGAGAGAATGTTTGCGTTTAGGAGATATTTGTTGAAAGCAGGACTTAACGATTTCCGGGAAGGGTAACATATGATGGACGGTGTGCCACGTTAGGACCATCAGGAGGAATGCATTCGGCGTTACATAGACATGTGACTGCAACTTCCTGGCAGATTAAAACTGTGTGCCTGACCGAGACTCGAACTCGGGACCTTTGCCTTTCGCGGGCAAGTGCTCTACCAACTGAGCTACCGAAGCACGACTCACGCCCGGTACCCACAGCTTTACTTCTGCCAGTACCTCGTCTCCTACCTTCCAAACTTTACAGAAGCTCTCCTGCGAACCATGCAGAACTAGCACTCCTGAAAGAAAGGATATTGCGGAGACATGGCTTAGCCACAGCCTGGGGGATGTTTCCAGGAGAGCTTCTGTAAAGTTTGGAAGGTAGGAGACGAGGTACTGGCAGAAGTAAAGCTGTGGGTACCGGGCGTGAGTCGTGCTTCGGTAGCTCAGTTGGTAGAGCACTTGCCCGCGAAAGGCAAAGGTCCCGAGTTCGAGTCTCGGTCGGGCACACAGTTTTAATCTGCCAGGAAGTTTCATATCAGCGCACACTCCGCTGCAGAGTGAAAATCTCATTATGTGACTGCAGTATGACACTCAAAGAATTCTAACTGTATACCCGAAAATAGATGCGACCATCACCTTCTGGCTGTAAGTGGCAGCGGCCTGAGAGCAATGGCTAGCGCCATTGCGTCTCTCTCCCCAGCGGTGGCTCGCGTCCAGAGGCGGTAGCGTCGGCATGAGCACGTGTTGGGACCTTTGAATGGAAGAGATCGCTGATATGCCGCAGTTGATAATAGTTCGAAAGCGTTTTTTATGTGTACTGAGTGTTTGTGCACTGCATTATTTTTGGCTGTTTAGGTATTGTGAGCGTGTTTGCAAAGCCTTTTACATGCATTATTTTGACAATTTACAAGTTGTTTGCTTGTCTCTACATCGGTGTACTGCATTATTTCGGTAATTTACGAGTTGTTTGTAAGTTTGTAGACTGTGCATTGTGGCCCCAAGCACGTCAGAGCAAGTGTTTTGTGTCAGAGTAATAGATAAACTATGTGAATCTGTTCCTAAATAAATTGTTTGAAAATAAATAATGTACACTCGTTTCTCCACAGATCGCTCTGCTCGGCTCTGAGCACTATGGGACTTAACATCGATGGTCATCAGTCCCCTAGAACTTAAAACTACTTAAACCTATCTAACCTAAGGGCAGCACACAACACCCACCCATCACGAGGCAGAGAAAATCCCTGACCCCGCCGGGAATCGAACCCGGGAACCCGGGCGTGGGAAGCGAGAACGCTACCGCACGACCACGAGATGCGGGACCACAGATCGCCATTTGGATTATACCACATAAGGAACGACAGCGCCCTCTGGTGGCGGTACTGTGTACTAAGTCAGTTGGACTCCGGACTTTATGGTGAACACACTGGATGGAGCTACTGGCTCAAAATGTTTAAATAAAAACTGGATACAAAATAAAGACTTACATCCATCCTTTCCAGCAGCCCAGCACAGGCTGAGTCCTTTTCCCACCAGTTCCAAGGAAGAGATGGCGGTCAGATGACTTAGGTTAGTGGAGGTAACCCAAGTGGCCTTTTTTTCCCCCCATTTTCTCAGGTTAGTGGAGGAAGCCCAATTGACCTATCTGCCCACCAAAATTTGAACTTCGCACCGTGACGTCATCGAGGCGTTGCTGCATCTATCACCGCCATCTTGGATTCACCATCTTGAATAAATTTGGCAACAATGCAGAGTGTCGTGACGCTCTCTTTGGCCTACTACTGACGCTACGTTGACCTTTAGTTTTCTTATGTTTCCCTTAAAAAACTCGTTGTTTTGGACGGTCTATCAATGAAATGTGGTGAAGTTTTATTAGGAGTTTGCTCCTTCACTTTCAATAGCCTAGAAATGGGGTGCTGAATTCAGTTGTGACCGCACTTCTCACGTGAAGAACGTCCCGACATCAAAAAACACGGAGAAAATGAGTATGATCACGTTGTAATATCGGCGGTTAAATATGCGTAAAGTAGCTGACACTGTAAGCGTATCACAGGAAAAGTTAGGTACTTTTTACATCAGGAATTAGCTATGAGAATGTTTTGGAAAGACAGGTGCCGCATTTATTGACTGCAGACTGATACTAAATGCGAAAACGGATATTTCTGTTGCGTGTGAACCGTTTGAAACAGAATGCAACTGATATTTTGCACTGATTTTTTGTGTAGGTGGGACATTGTACAACAATTCCAGTAAAATGATCCGCACACTCACAGGTCCCCATTCCCCCACGCATCCATACACAATTACTCAAAAAATTCATGTGTAGAACTAAAGGTACATCACCGTCAACTCCGCGATCTAAACAACGAATGACCAGTATTAGAAAGAAGTCATATCTTTCGTTAACGGATGTCCTGCGTAGAGTTTTATGGCTCTGATCTCTGTAACGAATGAGTGCACTGCCATCAGTTCTAAGCTGTTCCATACGCTACTCCAGCACTCAGATCGCTATTATACTCAGTTAGCGTCAGTGTACTCATCTTTGAGAAAGCTAACGAAAGTCCCTAGAGTTGGAGAAATATGGAATATGGAATTTTAAAATTCTGTCGCCGTCATCTGCGAAAAGTACTCTAACATACTGGCCAAATATAGTCTGTTTCCAAAGATAAGTCCACCTATTTTCATTTTCATGACATTTCATGTGTGGAAGCTAAGCAGTAACTCCACATTACTCTGTTACACACTATTATGTTAACTACATATTAAAACTCTCACTTCATGTATCTGAAATGGATGGACATGGGCTGTAAATTCCCTCATTTCTCTAAAACGCTTAAGACTATTGCTTAGAAGGTGCCTTTGAAAGGCATGGTCAGCTTTTGTACATAAAGATTTCCAAACAGCTAAGATGGATTAGAAATAAAAAAAAGATAAAAGACTTGGTTTTAATGTTGCGATGACGTAAGTGTCATTAGCGACAGAGCTCAAAAACGACATGTGTGGGAAATGGGTGGGACTGGAAATCGGCTGGGCCTGTCTGAAACAATTAGTCAAAATATGTCGCAGAATACCTACGCTGACGTAGCCGGACGGGGCTTTGAATGCCGTCCTACCTAACGTGAGGTTAGTGTCTTAGTCACTCCAAGACGAGTGAAGTGGCCCACTGGTATGGAACTCGATTTTTATTCGTGAGGGCAGTGATTAAAATCCACTCCCGGTCGTCCGGATTTCAGGTTTCTGCGATTTTTCTAAAATGTTTAACACTATTGCTGAGAAGGTACTTTTGAAAGGCATGGTCAGCTTCCTTCCCCAGTCCGACCTCTTACTCCGTTTTAATGGCCTCGTTGCCTATGCGATGTGACACCCTAATTGTCCTTATTTTTAAAAAATCAGTCGTGAATGAGAACTGGTAAAGCCTCATTTGGAGAGTGTGTGATGGTTTTAGAAGCCTAATAGACGGTATCTGTATACTTGTCAAAAAATAGATAACTGCTGAAATGTATATACGAATTATTCAGCGTTTTTAAAGTATGCTATAAGCTGAAAAGTGTACGGAATTAAGTCCCAGTACTATGTTTGTGTAGAGCTACTATTATTACGGAAAATGGGAGGTACTTCACTAATTCTTCATTGACTATCCGCAAACTATACTTGCGTCATTTGAAACTAAGTCGCCCGGTTGTGTATAACAGCCACCCTGCCATGGCGAAAGATATATCACGTGTGAATCCCTTGAATCTGCATTCATCGGTTTCCTTGGTTCATTATTTCTCCATTTGACCCAGCGGTGGACAGTGTGTGATAATACTGCAATATTAATTTGTATATGAATCGTACCAGGTAAAGTTTTTATTATGAAGTCTGCAGGCCTTTCATAATTTTAGTAGTTACCAAGTAGTTTCTTTTAATGAAAATTATTACTATTATTACCATTATTATTATTATTATTATTATTATTACTATTTACAATACTTAAAATTCACACGCGATCCACAGCATATCCAATAGAAATAATATTTGTCCTATCATTAACACAGCATGCAAGTTTTAGACGAGGCAAGCTGCAACGAAGTGCCTTCAATAAAAGCTAAAAATCCCACGGGCATTTTCTTGTGCGTCTCCGGATGCATTTTTATGTCTACGCTTGAGAAATCTAACTTTGTAACTTGAAAAGACAGCAAATTATTTAGACGTAACCGTATCTATAGAGTCAGAGTTCGTGACAGTATGTTATACCATTAAAAAAAAAAAAAAAAAAAAAAAAAAAAAAGCTTCCGCAGCTAGTCACTTAAATTTGCATTTAGTAATCACGACGCGTTATGCAGACGAAGGTTCATTTTAAAGCGAGAATCTCGGATATTTTCAGCGTACTTACCATGCATATAGTGCCTTTACACGTTATGCGCCGCGCGGGATTAGCCGAGCGGTCTTAGGCGCTGCAGTCATGAACTGTGCGGCTGGTCCGGGCGGAGGTTCGAGTCCTCCCTCGGCCATGGGTGTGTGTGTTTGTCCTTAGGATAATTTAGGTTAAGTAGTGTGTAAGCTTAGGGACTGATGACCTTAGCAGTTAAGTCCCATAAGATTTCACACACATTTGAACATTTTTTGAACATGTTATGCACCTGCGTCCCACATATGCAGTTTGCTATTGTGCTAAGTTCTACTTACTAACTTTATAAATTATTATTGTCTCTGTATTGTAAATTTACTATCGTTGAACATAAGTGGACACCCACCTTTCTCAATATTTTTTGTTTTTTGTTACTAGTTCTCCCTGTTCTTCTGATATGTCTATGGCGTCAGCTACTTATTTTAATCACCAACTGTTGAATACTATGTTGTGCTCTCTATCAATGACTGCACATGTGGTGAAGTTTTGCGTATTCCTTCACGTGGATACAACCGATCACTTTGAACTGTTGGAAATGAAGGTGAAAACTCATAAAAAACATACATTAACTTAGAAAAATTTTTGTGTGATATACCTTTCAAGACGGGCCTTTTGGGCGTTGTGCTGTATCTTTTAATAATATGTGCTTGGAATATTCCCCTCAGCCTCCTTTATTTCTGATGTTTAGAGTCCACCACGTTATCGATTTCCGAACCACACAGCATGTAACCAAACGTTACTGGCAAACTTCGAACACAATAGGGGACGTCCTAAGGAACCAATTACCGGTATGGATAGGAGAATATACCGATAAATGTCATCCAACGGTACTATAGAGTGTAGAGTGTCGAAATTACTGAGGCTCAAACACTTAATGTGAGTTAATACGCTGAAGGACACCAAACGGAACTCCTAGCAGTGAGCCTGACAGGATGCAGTATGTTAGTTAAGAGTCTATTTTCTGTACTTGTCACAACGACACTGTAGAGCGTGCAAACGCGAAGGGGTGTCCTAGCGGTAGGTAATCCTAAGAGATACATCATGTTTACGGATAAGGATCTTCCACAGTCGTCTGCGGCAGATTACTTCTGTTATTTCAAATGGTTCAAATGGCTCTGAGCACTATGGGACTTAACATCTGAGGTCATTAGTCCCCTAAAACTTAGAACTACTTAAACCTAACTAACCTAAGGACATCACACACATCCACGCCCGAGGCAGGATTGGAACCTGCGACCGTAGCGGCCGCGCGGTTCCAGACTGAAGCGCCTAGAACCGCTCGGCCACATCGGCCGGCTTCTGTTATTTATTCATGTGCACATCGATTAGCACTCGTGTGCCTCAAAGAACTTACGGCCATTTATACGTCTGCTATAGTAGTTTATCTTTGATTGGGAACTGTAGGCATGTCTTAGGCAAATCACCTAAACTTTGAGGTGAGTCGGCCAATAGAACTGCTTGGCGGGTAGAATCGATTAGCGAGGGCTGCATGGGCAGTGGCCACAGCAACACAGTCTGCTCTTCCCTTTGCTTCCGTGAAGCCATTCTGTCCTTCCGCTTCGTGCCATTAAGTTGTGCTGCTCGGTTTAGTGTAAAGCTTTGTCTTGTGATAAAAAATTGGGCACTTGAAGCGACACTCTTCTGGATTGTGATGACATAATTACTTGCTTGCTCAGCATTCGCGTAATTGTACTGGGCGCCCCATCAGATTTATTTGTGCCAGATAGTTTCCTGTTGCATTCTATGTGGGCAGATTTTTTCTTTGTTCGAAATCACAGTTTTGTTACGACATGTGGGAATCAATGTCCAATTTCCGTTCAGTCATCAGGGGTTGCAAGTTGCTTATCCCATCGCTTTTCCACTCGTTACATAATATAAGGGGCGATCAAAAAGTTTCCATTCAAACGCCGTACAGTCCAGAATCAGTATGACATGCTGCCACATACACACTCTTCATTCTCCGATGAATGTCTACCAGGTAGCCAAGAAAAGAATAACAGCACGTTGGCACTGGCTGGACGCATTCAGGAATAACTTCGCCATAGTTCCCGTTTCCGCGTTTACCTCACGCACGTCGGAAATACAAAAACGCTACACTAATCCCTTGCCTACGTGTCGGTGCTTATACATCCGCATCGGAGTCGCGCTACGTTGCATATACGCTACATGAACGCCCTCAAACGGAAAAGTTTTGATCACACCTTGTATTATGAGCATTAATCTGTATATAGGTTGATTTTCCTTATCTTTTGTAAATTTATGGTCATGTCAAGTCACGTGATGCATTGAAAGGCACTCCGCAATTTTAGGTGAAATATGAGGTTTTGTATTACTTTTCAGAAAAATATACATCCAGTATTCGTGTAATTTGGGTTTCTTACGAGCTTGTTTTTCACTCCTCTGATTTTTATTTAAATATTTACACGTGTTAAGAGTTACGTATTCCAACGAACTATGTTTAAAGTTCGCTTTGCAGTGGAACTCCGAGGCACGTGCATAAAACAATGGAGACTTCGAAATTTCGCCATCACACTAGTTCAAATCTTTTCAGTTTATTACGTGTTGCACAATAAAGCCAGCAAACGCATTATCATTGCACGAATGGCAACCTTTGGGTCATATACTTAGAACATCGACTGTGAAAGCCAATTATACAAGCAAGTGACTCATAAGTTTCACAGGAACTCTTCTTCTCTGTTGACGTCAGCGTACATGATGCTAGTATCTTCTTGTATTATCTGCTTCTAAAACTGATTAGTTAAGTTGATTTTCTATGTGCACGTGGCTCAATGTATGGCATGGTCATATTAATTGGAGAGCCATATGGACGTCTTACGAAAACGATAATATATTTGTGTATACGAACATCATAAATGAAAAGAGCTAAAGGAAATATCCCAATCATATACACACATCAGAAAAAGTTTTGCATCACCTCGGTTCCGAGAGTTCCGGAACCTGTACAGAAAATTGTAATAGAGATCAACACAAACATCATTTCCGCCCTTTATATTGCTCATGAAACTGCACGTTGTACGACCATACAGCGATACCTTCAGAGATGGTAGTCCAGATTGCTAAACACATCGGTACCTCTAATGCCCAGTAGCACGTCCTCTTGCACTGACGCATGCCTGTACTCGTCGTGCCGGCCAGAGTGGCCGAGCGGTTCTAGGCGCTACAGTCTGGAACCGCGCGACCGCTACGGTCGCAGGTTCGAATCCTGCCTCGGGCATGGATGTGTGTGATGTCCTCAGGTTAGTTAGGTTTAAGTAGTTCTAAGTTCTAGGGGACTGATGACCTCAGAAGTTAAGTCCCATAGTGCTCAGAGCCATTTGAACCATTTTGTACTCGTCGTGGCATACTATCCACAAGTTCATCAAGGCACTGTTGGTCCCGGTTGTCCCACTCCTCAGCGGAGATTCGGCATAGATCCCTCAGAGTGGTTGGTGGGTCACGTCGTCCATAAGCAGCCCTTCTCAATCTGTTCCAGGCATGTTCGATAGGGTTCATGTCTGGAGAAGATGCTGGCCACTCTAGTCGAGCGATGTCGTTATCCTGAAGGAGGTCATTCACAAGATGTGCACGATGGGGGCGCGAATTGGCGTCCATGAAGACGAATACCTCGCAAATATGCTGCCGATACGATTGCACTATCGGTCGGAGGACGGCATTCACGTATCGTACATCCGTTACGACGTCATATTTAGTAAAAACAGGTTTACTTGGTATATAAAAGATCTTCAAGGTCTTGGTATATAATATATATATATATATATATATATATATATATATATATATTATATACCAAGTAAACCTGTTTTTACTAAATATGATGTGCTCCCACTATTATTTAAAGATCTTTGGTATACCAAGTAAACCTGTTTTTGCTAAGTATGATGTGCTCGCACTATTATTTAATGATATTATTTAAAGATATTTTATATACCAGTTAAAACCTTTTTTGCTAAATATGACGTGCTCCGACTATTATTTAGTGATCTTTTTACACGATGATGATTTTACATCTGGCATTTCGTGGGGAGCCAATATTTTTCTTAATTTATGAGCAATTATGAGCTTGATACCGTGCAATATACGTATGTTAATGACATAAACTCAATCACTTGAAAATGCCATAAAAGCCCGAAACCTACGTCGTAATTAAATAAACAACAATGCAGTCAAATGACAGTGTGCCGTTTGTAAGTGTTTTACAGTTACAGCAAATAAGGGAGAAGAAACGTCATCGTACAAATGGGAATACGTCGTCATCACCTTTCTTTCAGTAGTAAAAGTTAACAAGTTTATTTTTGACGCTACATTTGTGTAGACGAGAAAGACGTGACGCGACAAGGGGAGAGCGGTGAATGTGGCGGGGAATGTTGGGCGCCACGGGCGACAACCGACGATCGGGAGGCGGCGCGCCGGCGGTTTGCTGCGAATTCCGGCGAGCGCCGCGTGCGCTGACAGCGAGGCAACAATCCTACGCACGCTGCAAATATTCTGCACAAAGCGAGACTCAATTACCCAAGTATTTGCTGTAATCGGTTCACTAATCTAGCAAACATACCAGTCCATTTCGTGTAATCCCGAGGATATTAATTCAGCTCTGCCTCTGATTTTGGGGAGAAATTGAAAGAGACTAGAGGTGAGAGGCGGCCGTGATATTTCATCTGTCTGCCGTACCTCTGCCTGCTTAAAAAGTACTACGTCATTGGTTAAAACACTTTTTGGCCGATAAAACCAGTATGCATTATTGCAAGGGAAGTAATAAGCACAAAGTAACCTTACATCTCGTGCTCCCCAATTAGTGAGGTTAGACAAAAGTATGAACACACCATGAGAAATGCATATTTGAACATAAATTCAAATGCTAGCCAAGCATGTAGTTTGCGCTGTTGTATTTGACCACTGTTCTCAGTACGTTGCAAATGTCAGAATAGTGTTCTGGCCGGCCGGGGTGGCCGAGCGGTTCTAGGCGCTACAGTCTGGAACCACCCGACCGCTGCGGTCGCTGGTTCGAATCCTACCTCGGGCATGGATGTGTGTGATGTCGTTATGTCGTAACATCCCACCCGTCACTTATCTGGTTTTGGTGTGTGTTCACCCCAGGTAATTGACTAACAGATCAACAGAGTGTGCAAAACTGCCGCAATGTCAGGTAATGCAAAGAAAGTAATAAGGCCCTGTGACTCCTGATTGAACTGCAGTGGCAGTGTTGATTCAGAACTGATCCCTTTTAATTAAAAAGGGGTGCACATTTATGTTATATTCAGCTATTGAACACCAGATGCAAATGTTGAACATAAAATTAATTAAGAAAGTGACTTGGGATTTCAATTACTTGATTGAAAACAGATGCAGTCGACTAGCACAGATTTATTTCAACTCACGACCTTCAATCATCACATTACATGACTCTCCTAACAGGCACTGGTAATAAATTGCGTTTGCGTGGAGTAAAGTGCGATAAATCAAAATTAATTCCTATCGACTGACCCAGGCATAATGCAAAGTGCGAGAAGAATTCTACAATACACGGCCCGTGAAACCCTCATGGAAACTTTGCCGACGTGATCCAACAAATTAATCAGTGGCCGGAGAGGTCATAATATCACCGAATTCAGTGTGGCGGGGCGTCGTCGTTATGCTGACGTCGGCCGACCTCGTGGTGCTGCAAGGCTGCGCTCGTCTATTCACTTCTAGCTATCTTGCTCAGTACATAGCTGAACGAAAACTTTCTATCTCCAAGCTCAATCGTTCTGTTTGCTAAGTCCTAAACTGCAGAGATGCTCACTCTCTCTCAGGCAAGCTGAGTAAAGAACGCCACGTCCGCACTCTAGGTAAGCTGGGAATGGAAGACCTCTATGAGAACTTCTCCCGGTCCGCTCTTTGCCTCGGTTTCCCCTCCAGCAAAATCACTTACGCCAATTGCAGCAAAAGTCGTGTTAATTATGCGTCGCTTCCAAGCACCAACCAATGCCTGCTCTGGGAAGTGAGCAAATTCCCAAAAAATTTCCCTTCCTCTCAACTTCTGCTATTTAGCTCCTCCCAGGCCACCCATCAAGGTTAGCGTCTGCACAAAACACCAATTTTTCCGGAATTCTGACTCCCAGGAGAGTACTTCAAATTCCTTGGTGCTATGTTCCCATCGGAGGTCAGCGTATTTCATTCTGTCGCTCTTCACCTGATTTACTTCAAACTCTGCAGACTGTGACTCCAGCGTGAAGCTCCTATAGTCACGAACACGTATATTTTTGGCCTCTGCTGACCGCTCCACCGTAGCTTTGCGCAGCTTACTGGCATGTAACGCAAAAAACGGGATGACGGACATTTATCAACAGGCGTACAAGTTCTCCGTCTGCTTCCCAGTGCACCAGCTTGGGGTCAACCACCCACTCACTGTCACTCATCTTAAGGCAGTTGGATGCCGTGCCCCGTTACCACTTTCTCAGAGCTTGAGTCGCCCTAAGCTGCCTATTTTCGCTACCCTTCGCCGCTCCCCAGACGGCCACGGTCAACTCTGTAATCTTCCCTGGGATAAACTAGCCTCCAGTAAATCGACGCATTTCCACAAAGTTTTTCATGTCGTGTGAATTACTTTAAAACCATCACCTGACATTAATTATTCCAATACGTCCATACTATACCATCTACAAGATGCATTGTGCCTTGTCAGTCATTTTTGTTCAGCCCTACTGTTCGCTCAGCGTGAGTTAGGTGATCTGTAATGACTTCATGTAAGGGGCATAGTTCTTGCCATCTTACAACGTTAGTTAGGTTTAAGTAGTTCTAAGTTCTAGGGGACTGATGAACTCGGAAGTTAAGTCCCATAGTGCTCAGAGCCATTTCAACCAATAGTATTCTGTGTAGTTGTGAGTGCATTATGTCAGAGCTAAGTGAGTTCGAACGTGGTACTTCTCGAAGCAAGCTGGCCGAAGTGTTCGGTGTTTCAAGAGACACCGTATCGAAGATTTATACCGCATACGCGAAAAGCGGGAAAAAGTCTGTGTTGAGTGATCGTGACTGGCGGTTATTGAAGAGAATTTTGGTTCAAATGGCTCTGAGCACTATGGGACTCAACTGCTGAGGTCATTAGTCCCCTAGAACTTAGAACTAGTTAAACCTAACTAACCTAAGGACATCACAAACATCCATGCCCGAAGCAGGATTCGAACCTGCGACCGTAGTGGTCTTGCGGTTCCAGACTGCAGCGCCTTTAACCGCACGGCCACTTCGGCCGGCAAGAGAATTTTGATGAAAGATAAGAGGAAGACAGCTACAGAAATCATCGCAGAACTGAATGTCGCATTTTCGAGCCATGTCAGCGCCGAAACAACATGAAGGAAACTCCATGATCTGGGAACTGCAGCGCGAGCTGGAATTCCAAAATCACTCATCAGTGATGCAAATGACCGTATTAGAAAACGTGGTGCCGAAGCCATAAAACCCAGACTATGCAGCACTGGAAGAAAGTCATTTGGTTGGGTGAGTCTTGTTTGACACTAATTCTAACTTATGGCCGAGTTTATGTCCCAAGGGTGATTCATGGCGGGGGCTCGGTGACGGTTTGGGCTGCCATATAGTGGTATTCGATGGGCGATGTGGGTACTCTGCAAGATCGCTTTACTTTTGAGGATTATTTGACCGTTGTCCGCCCCCAGTAGCTGAGTGGTCAGCGCGACAGAATGTCAATCCTAAGGGCCCGGGTTCGAGTCCCGGCTGGGTCGGAGATTTGCTCCACTCAGGGACTAGGTGTTGTGTTGTCCTAATCATCATCACTTCATCCCCATCGACGCGCAAGTCGACGACGTGGCGTAAAATCGAAAGATTTGCACCCGGCGAACGGTCTACTCGACGGGAGGCCATAGTCACGCGACATTAATTAATTAATTTGACCATTTTTTCTGATCAGGTTCATCCCGTGTAACAATACTTGTTCCCCAATGGTGATGCTGTGTTCTAAGCCAGACAGCACCTCTGTTCACACAAATCTCATCGTCCAGGACTTTTTTTTGTGATAGCACAAAGATGAATTGACGCTTCTCTCCTGGCGGCCACAGTCACCAGATTTCAATATTATTGAGTCTTCGTGATCTGCTTTGGAGAAAAGGTATAGTGATCACTATACACCTCCATCATCACTGCCTGAACGTTCCACTATTTTGCAGAAAGAATGGTATAAAATTCCCTCGAAAACGGTAAAGGACCTGTATTTATCGCCCACATCTCGTGGTCGTGCGGTAGCGTTCTCGCTTCCCACGCCCGGGTTCCCGGGTTCGATTCCCGGCGGGGTCAGGGATTTTCTCTGCCTCGTGATGGCTGGGTGTTGTGTGCTGTCCTTAGGTTAGTTAGGTTTAAGTAGTTCTAAGTTCTAGGGGACTTATGACCACAGCAGTTGAGTCCCATAGTGCTCAGAGCCATTTTTTGAACCTGTATTTATCCAATCCGAGACCACTGGAAGCTGTTTTGAATGACAAAGTTTTTCCTCCTTGTGGTTGTAAGAAGACCACTTCTTTACCAATTGAACCTAACGATTTAACACGAATGTCGGCTGTAATAGCGAATTGTTGAAAGGTAAGCTGTTGCCCACAGGAAAGTACCGTCGCTGATAGATTATAAGAAAATGCGGTGCGCCTTGTAAAGTGTTATACTTGGTGTAATGAATGGAAACGCTGCTTGAATGTGAATAAGTGTGGGGTAAGGCCTATACCAAAGAAAAAGAAATCCGTAATATCATACTAACGCTGACTGCAGTGAAAAAAGAATATCTCTTACCGGAAACCACCCAACAAATAAGGTTAGAGCGTACGTCGTGGACATTAGTAAGGATGGTGTGGTAGTTCGAGTAGACAGGGATGGGACAAGGCATCTGCCATGGCTTTGTTCAACGAAGCATATTTGTTTCACCAAAAGTGAGTCTGGGAAGCCACATAAAACTTAATTGTATACGGTCCGGCGGCCCTACCAGTCTAGTGCCCTAAGTACTGTGTTATATCGCTCGGGTTCCGTGAAGAAACAGACCTGTGGCCGGTCGGTGTCCAGCGATGATACTACGGATATGTGAGCGAGTATAGTTTTTATTTGCCAGGCAGAGGGAACGGTTAGCGCGAACAATTTTCACAAGTGGTCAGGCTTGTTCAGTTACATGCGCTCACAGGGTTATCGCCTAGCTTGTGTGTATCAGTACCACCATTCAGTTCTTCCTACGCCACTGTTTGCAGTTCCGTGCTTCCTAAGTCATACGCAGAACTTTACGGAACTGATTGTTGTTTAAGCTAAACGGCTGGATTGCTTACTTCATGTATACTGCGTAGGCTGTTGACAGACTTGTTACAGCCCGTATTTGGATTGACAGCATCTGAAACGGATACCTTGTTGACTTAAGTTATGTGAAATTTCTTGTATTTAATAAATGTTACTTGGCACGGTATTGTCTTCTGATGATCAGGAAATGGTGTGCCATTGTTACAGGTTAAGTAACACATCTCACCGCAGTGTCCTGCCAAAGGGGGGTATAGGTTTTGTGGTACTTTTAGAGGGGAGTAGGCTAAGTAATGGAATCGAATTTCCTTTCACTACAGTTTCCATACACATCAGTGTACAGTTCTGCACTTCTCCGACGGTCATTCTCTCTACACGCACGCTGAAACGTCCCAAGCTTCATACACCGAAGTGACGGAAGTCATGGGATAGAAATAAGCACATATGCAAATTGCGGTGGTATGGCGTACACAAGGCATAAAAGGGCAGTGCATTGGTGGAGCTGTCATCTATACTCAGGTGACTAATGAGAATAGTTTCCGAAGTGATTATGGCCGCACGACGGGAATTAAAAGACTTTGAACGCGGGATGGTACTCGGAGCAAGATGCAAGAGACATTCCATTTCGAAAATCGTTAGGGAATTCAATGTTCCGAGTTACACAGTGTCAAAAGTGTGTTGAGAGTACTAAATTTCAGACGTCAATTCTCACCACAGACAACGCAGTGGCCGGCGGCCTTCACGTGACGACCGAGAACAGCGGCGTTTCCGTAGAGTTGTCAGTGCTAACAGACAAGCAACACTGCGTGAAATAAGCGCAGAAATCAATATTGGACGTACGACGAACGTATCAACTAGGACAGTGCAGCGAAATTTGGCATTAATGGGCTATTGCAGTAGACGACCGACGCGAGTGCCTTTGCTAACAGCCTGCATTGCCTCTACTGGGTTCCTGACCATACTATTTAGACCATAGACGACTGAAAAATCCTGGCCTGGTCGGATGAGTCTCGACTTGTGTTGGTAAGGACTGATTCGAGTGTAAAGTAAGCAATCCAATTCGAGTGTGACGCAGACCCCACGAAGGCATGGACCCAAGTTGTCAACAAGACAAAAAATGGTTCAAATGGCTCTGAGCACTATGGGACTTAACATCTGAGGTCAACAGTCCCCAAGAACTTAGAACTACTTAAACCTAACTAACCTAAAGACGGCACACACATCCATGCCCGAGGCAGGATTCGAACCTGCGACCGTAGCGGTCGCGTGGCTCCAGACTGAAGCGCCTAGAACCGCTCTGCCACTCCGGCCGGCTGTCAACAACACACTGTGCAAGCTGGTGGTGGCTCCGTAATGGTGTCGGCTGTGTTTACATGGAATGAACTGGGTCTTCTGGTCAAACTCAATCGATCATTGAATGGAAATGGTTATGTTCGGCTAGTTGGAGACTATTTGCAGACATTCATAGACTTCATGTACCCAAACAACACGGAATTTTTGTGGACGACAATCCGCCATGTCACTGGGGCACAATTGTTTGCGACTGGTTTGAAGAACATTCTGGACAGTTCGAGCGAATGATTTGGCCGCCCAGATCGCCCGACATGAATCTCATATAACATTTACGGAACATCATCGACAGGTCAGCTCGTGCACAAAATCCTGCACCGGCAACACATTCGCGACTCTGGACGGCTATAGAGTCAACATGGCTTAGTATTTCTGAAGGGGACTTCCAACGCCTTGTTGAGTCCATGTCACTTCGAGTTGCTGCTGTACGCTGGGCTAAATGAGATCAGACACGATATTAGCAGGTATCCCATGGCTTTTGTCACCTCAGGGTATATTCGATAAGTACGCACTGACCATTGAAACCGCATATCCAGAAATGATAGCAAATAACGAAATTTTAGATATTTCGTGATCAAATTTGTAGGTAGTTTAAGGTATACAGGAATGACAATTTAGTATACAGATCCGCCGCCTCTGGCAGGACCAATGCCTGGAGCCGTTCAGGGCAATAGGTCGGCTCGAGCTTGGATGGGAGACACTGGTACGTCACTCCATGCTGGTTCAGCTCTATGCCAGAATCATTAATGGTAGTGGCTGGAGAGAGACGGCGTGCCTCGGCGACCAATGATCAGGGTTTTTTTCAGTGGGTGAGTGATATAGAGATTGTGCTGACCAAGGCAAAAGACGAACACTCTGTGCATTAAGGTAAACCATGACAGCATTGGCAACATGCAGTCGTACGTTATCTTGTTGAAACGCAACATCACGGAGATCTCGAAGATAGAGCACAGCCTACAACCTTAGCACGTCACGAATCTAACGGCTGTGGTCTAAATTACCGGCTATGTGAACTACAGGTGATCGTGTTGTGTACCCAATGGTACCCCACACTATCAAGCCAGATACTGGGCCCGTATGAGGTACACGAGTGCAGCATGGCAACGTCCATTCTTCTCCACACACGGATACGTTCATCGTGATGCTGTACGCAGAACTGGGACTTGTCCGAAAAGACGACGCCTTACCACTCCTGTGTCTAATGTTGTCGTTGGGTACAAAACTGTTGGCGCGTGCCTCCGCTGCAACGACAAAGAAAGCTGCAACAATGGTAGACGCGGTGACAGTTCGTGTGGATACTTTTCTCACAGCAAAAAAACTCCTTTCCAGAATCAAGTTACGTAACGTGGGCACACAATCCCACACGTTCCTGCGAATAATACATATGACTGTCCCATCGAATCCTAGTTGCCAGGACCATTGATATCTTGCATGGTGCTGAGTATGGCCATGCTAAACGCTTCGATTCGATGTTCGCACTACAGTCGTGGGATCCCAACCACCGCGAGTAGCAGTATAGCAGAACGAAAAAACTACTTTCTCGACAGGGCACGACCCTGCCGCTGTCAGTTTCCCAGCACGTGTTGGTAGACGTTCCTTTTCTTTTCCGAGGCCTAACACGATCTTCTCACAAAGAAACAGCATTCAAAAGCGATTTATTAACGAGAAACCCGCTTTGTAATATTTCGTTACATACAGAATGTAGATCGCGTTACTCCAACCAACGCTGTGCGACTACGGTGAAATGTTGACCGTTTGCATGTCTACACTGATGAGGCGAAACATTATGACCACTGGCCACCGCTAGGTTGAATGCCTCCTTGTGGTGCTGAGGGCAAGTAACGCGGTAAGGAAAGAATGTAAGCAAAAGAGAGACCTAAAGGGAGTCGTTATAACGAAGATACGGGCCGCAAATGCGGAAATCCACTGATATAAGCTGTTCTGACGAAGGGCACATTGTTGTGGCGCTGCGGGTAGAAACGAGAGCCTCTGAAACGGCGAAATTGGTCACCTGTGGGCTTACTACTGTCATGAGCACCTATGAGGAGCCGGCCGGAGTGGCCGTGCGGTTCTAGACGCTACAGTCTGGAGCCGAGCGACCGCTACGGTCGCAGGTTCGAATCCTGCCTCGGGCATGGATGTGTGTGATGTCCTTAGGTTAGTTAGGTTTAATTAGTTGTACGTTCTAGGCGACTGATGACCTCAGAAGTTAAGTCGCATAGTGCTCAAAGCCATTTGAACCATTTGAACCCATGAGGAGTGGTTGAAGGACGGTGAAATGACGAGTACGCCGAATGGCATTGGACGACCACTCCTCATCACAAAACGTAGAGGTCGTAGGATCCCGCACTGTGTAATCCAGGATAGGCAGCAATATGTGGCAACTCTGACGGCAGAGCACAATGCTCGTGCAGGCACAAGCGTTTCGGAGCACACCGTTTAAACGCCTACTTATTCTTGTGTTGACCCAACAAAATAGTCAGTTATGATAGCAGTGGGCACAGCATCACTGAGATTCCACCGTGGACCAATACAAACGTGTCGCTTGTCAAACGAATCGCACTACTTGCTACACCAGTCAATGGTTGTGTCCTTACACGCAGTCATCCAGGCGAAACGTTACACGAAATATGCACCGCGCCTCAGATGCAGGCCGGTGAGGGCATAATTATGCTATGGGGTACACTGAGTTGGGCTGCCATGGGATCTGATGAGGGCAGCAGTGAACTACGTGAACATTCTTCTGGACGACCTGCATCGCTTCGTGCTTGAAGTCTCCCAGTAGGGTAACTTTCCGTGTTGCAAGGCCAAAACCGTGCTACAGTGGTTTGAAGGGCATTATAGTTAACTCAGATTGATGTCTTGGCCAGCAAATGTGCTTAATCTGTACCCATTGAAACACATATCGGGCGTCAGCTGCGTGTGCGTTAACCACCATCCCGTAATTTTCGGGAATTGCTTGACCTGTGCGAAGACATCTGGTGCCACATACTTTTGGAATTCTGTCAAGGGCTCATAGAGTCCGTGCTGAGAAGAATTTCT
This sequence comes from Schistocerca americana, assembly GCF_021461395.2. Lineage (NCBI taxonomy): Eukaryota > Metazoa > Arthropoda > Insecta > Orthoptera > Acrididae > Schistocerca > Schistocerca americana. The sequence continues at coordinate 248,196,190 of NC_060130.1, read as the reverse complement.
GTTGTACTGTGTTTCAAAGGTGGAACAACACGCTTTTAAAAAGGGGGTCACAATGTTTCGGCTCATCGTTGGAATTGCGTAGCACTTCTCAAACTAACCTTACGTTTATTTCATCGAACATTAATATATTGCAATTTAAAGGCGCGCATTGTATGAACCACGGTTCTAATACTCTGTAATGAAGGCACTGTGAAAGATTCTTGCTGTAATTTTTCATATTTCTGGCATCACCAGCTCTGTAACTCATTGTGTCGATAAGATCGTAGCTGTAGCTTGGTAGTTTAAAGATGCGGCATGTTCCCACTCTGAAAGTAGCGGGCTGCATTACCGTAGTGAATGGTAGATGGCAATGTGGAACTGGGCTGCGGACGTGGCGGCGGGAGAGCACACTATATATTCGTGCAGTAAAATTCTAAACTCGCATAACTGGTAACTACGGCACAAAGAAGCTACTGTTAAAAGTATTATGTGGGAGACACAAATGATTAATTACTTTTCATATACAAGTTTAATCGACTTTTGTGATGTACACTGGTGTCCAAAACTAAAGCAAGAAACGTAAATTTTGCAAGATTGCTTTTATTTTGCCGCAAGACAGTATAAACAGGTGATAGTAAAGTAGAAACTATATAAAGAATACAGAACGTAAATAACTGCAACATGCTGGCGAGAGATTCTTAGACGTAGTAGCCATAGACGCTGAGCCGGCCACCGCGACAGCCTGCGATCGCAACAGCATTCCTCTGTTTATTGTTGCCGACCTCTCACTCTATCTCACATTTTTAAAATTCCTCCGTGAAAGGGACATAAATGTATGACCAATATGTAACGTATAATATGGCATTGTGTAATGCTTTACTTACGATGGAGTCTTCATCGTGTTCACACGAACTACAATATCTGTGCATCGGTATCAGTGACAATAAATTATATTGCATTGAGAGAGTTATTTCCCTACACAACGCTGATATTTCCTGTAAAAAATGAAATAATTTTAAATACTGAATGAAAGTACACTTGAAGCAGTACTTAAAAATGTGGAATATTAAAAGAAAATAGACAAAAATGAATATCAACGGATTCTCGTAAAGAAGTACAATGAATATCGCTGCAAAATTAACATAAAGTACATTCAGAGTCTTGAGGGTACTTTTGTATACAATCTTTTTGTTGAATTTTTTTGCGTACTTCAAAACTATGACAGTATAAAACAACACAGACTCCAACAATTGTAAATTTTGGAAAGGATAATATCAAACATGATCCAATTGAAAAATATACTGTGATATACAACAAACATGATAAGTAAAAGATTGTAGAAGTGGTCTAAGATACGAAAAACGTCAGCATGGAAACCAAATGGTGCAGGTCTGCCGCAAGCAAAGCATAAATGCATGGCAACATACGTAAATACGGTGTTTTGGTTAAACAACCTCCAAGGGACAAAAGTAACAACGTGATCTACAGAACTTGGTTAATGTAAAAGACCCTTAAATAATTGTGAATGGTAGACTCTCAGGTGTCATGTGCACTATATAATCTATACATCATAAACAAAAAGCTCGAAAACGGGAAGTAAACTAAAATAAAAATGTCGAAAACCACCCTTTTATACCTAATCCTTATTTACTAAAAATTATCGTACGTAAAATGGGTTTAATAATGTCACAGTCAATATACCTGCAGAAGTACTAGGACGGTGTGGTAACAGTTTATCTGGCTGCACATAGCTGGGAACCAAATTATGGAATACTACACGGTACCTCATTGAACTCTTACCATATACGGCAGACGCAAAAATGATCAATCATATACATAACATCTTATTCTGCAAAAAAGGTGTAGATGTCAACAAAATGTAAAAGAATTTGGGAAGTTCCAAATACAATAACACTTTAGTATAGTAGAGAAATGGGTACAACAAGAATATAACTACAAGAAGATGTCAAATACAACATATGTGATGGCGTAATGGAGAGTAACGTATAGGGAATCATAAGTAAAAAAAAAGCAATTAGGACCTGGAACCTTATGAAACGACGAAGAAACGTTTCCCGACCTTCCAAAAAGTGCACGAAGAAAGTACATCAATAATTAAAAAAGCGTATGCAGCGTAAGGGTACTCGCAAGTTAACAGACGAGAATTCCAATCCCTCAACTTAGGAATTGGACGAGCCTTTTCCGAAAGGAAAGAGACTCCTAAAACTCAAAAATCTGTAACAGAATTTAATTAACCAGTGTTGATGAGGAATCATCTGAATGAATCGTGTAACGTATAGTGTGGTACAGTTCGACAATCCATGACCAACATTATACGAAGAACAGTTGCCCAAAAGTCGAAACCCGGGATTGCAAAGCCAAATGTACCGGAACTGGTGGCAAGTGAGTCCCACAATATGATAAAAACGCTGGTGGAAGTGAAGTAACGTGCGCCACGTAAGAAAGAGCAAAATGTCAAATAAAAAACAGATCAAGTCTGTCGTTAATCAAGATCAAAAACTCCTGAACAGCAAGTCCCATGATCCCAAAGATCAACAATACAATTTAATTAACCAGTGATGACGAGGAATCATCTATGTGAATCATGTAACGTATAGTGTGGTACAGTTTGACAATCCACGACAAACATGATACGAAGAACAGTTGCCCAAAAGTCGAAACCTGGGATCGCAAAGCCATCAACTCATACTGGAAACGGTTCCTACGTGAATATACAGGGTGGCAATTATTTAACTATATGAAATAAAATCGTCATAACGTCTGACCGGTTTGCGTTAGGACGTTCAGACTGCACGGTTGGTCGCGGGGCATATGGGAATTAGTATGCGCCTGCGTATGGTTTGGTTTAGCGACGAAGCCCACTTTCATTTGGATGGGTTTGTCAATAAGCAAAACTGGCGCATTTGGGAGACTGAGAATCTGCATTTTGCGATCGAAAATCTATTCACCCTCAACTGGTGAGTGTGAGGTGTGCAATGTCCACTCACGGAATAATCGGTGCAATATTCCATGATGGCGCAGTGACTACCGAACGGTCCGTGAAAGTTTTGTAAGATGATTTCATCCCCATTATCCAAAGTATCCCTGATTTCGACAAGATGTGGCTCATGCAAGACGAGGCTCGACCCCATCGAAGCAGGAGAATGATGTCCTGAAGGAGAGCTTTGGGGACCCCATTCTGGCTCTGGAGTATCCAGAGGCCATTGGCATGAGCCTCGACTGGCCGCCATATTCTCGGGATCTGAACAGTTGCGACTCCTTTTTGTGGGGCTGTGTTAAAGACAGGGTGTATAGCAATAACTCCAAAACCATAGTCGAACTGTAAACAGCCATTCACGAAGTCATCAACTGCATCGATGTTCCTACACTTATGCGGGTCATGCAGAATTTCGCTATTCGTCTGCGTCACATCATCGACAATGATGGCAGGCATATCTAACATGTCATAACCTGAATCTGAATATAGTGACGTTTATATGTCGAATAAAGCATGTGCACGCCGTAGTTTGTAACTAATTTTTTTTCATATAGTTCAATAATTATCACCTGTAAATTTGTGGTGAGTGCTAAGAACAGTGCATAGGCAGCGCTGACTCCAGCACGTGTAGCTTAAGGATTTCTGTGCCACTAGCGAACGGGCAGACGTACAGCAGTTATTTCACGATGCAATGCGGTACAAAGCATCACGCATGTCAGCAAATCGTTTCTGTGGAAATTCATTTCCACAACTGCAATCATCCCCTTCTGTCCATAGCCAGCTTGACGTAGCGAGTGAATCTATTGTATTCGACACACGCGTTTCAGGCAGTGCCAGAGATGAAGGCTAGCAGCGCGGATTACTGGTGAGTGTGCCTGCAGCTGGGAACCTGGGAAGCAATATACTCGTACGCCTGCAGCCGGCTTTCGCCAGCGCCGCACACGCCACTCCAGCCGCCGCTCCTTTATTTAAAGCAAAGTCAGTTTATACCAAAATCTGCGCATTACGGCCAGCGTGAATGCTAATCTGCGCGCTTGGAGTTCTGCACATTGTTATAAGGCACAATATGTTTGCACGAGGTATTCGTTCAACACTACTCAAAACAAAATTTAATTTCATATATTCTAGTCCTGATAATATTAGTGTATAGAAGGTCTTTCCAGACTTACACTGGCTGTATATTATTTTATATATAAAACATTAGTATGAAATCGTTGAGGTTTTCGCGGTGAAACGTCCACTTAGAAAAATTAATGAATTACTGTGCTGATAAACCTCTTACGTTATTTGATTTTCAAACAGCTGAGCAGAACTGTACGTACTCAGACATTTCTCTCTTCACTTATTCTGATCAACACTAAACTGACACACAATATTGTTAGCGCAACGCAATCTGACTTTCAATAATCCCTACAAAAGAATGGCCGTGACTAACAATAACCTATACCTTTCATGAATCACTTACCACACAAAAGTCTTCGTTACTCAAACTACTGCAATACAGCGAGCGCCAATACTGCCAGCTAAATAAAAGATTCTAACTACTGATAGGCACTAACTGCTGATAGGCATACTTTGCAAATGAAAGATTTTGATAAATAACAATGTATTTACCTTAATATTGTTCAAAAGTCATAATATATATATATATATATATCAGTTCATGACATCCAGTCTTACACATTTACTCTCTCTGATGGACACACGTCCAGATCGACCGCTCTCAAAACTCCGCCATCTCACTCCCCACATCCACCACTGCTGGCGGCTCACCTCCAACTGCGCAGTGCTACGCGCTGCTCACATCCAGCTGCCCAACACTACAAAAGCGAATATTCCAACAATGGAAACCAGCCACAGACTGCACACAGCACAGTCAGTGATTTTCATACAGAGCGCTACGTGACGTTACCAACATAAAAACCTAAACAGCCTACTTACAACGGAAAGTTATCATACTGTCAAACTGTAGTAAACGTAAGAATAGATATCTTAAAAAATATAAAAAAATAAAAATTAAATATAAATCAAAAGTGCTTTCAAAAAATGAGCCCGCACGCAATTCCGATGATTATTTATGTTCCTGTATATTAAAAAAGCCTTTCCACGACGTAAAATGCAGGAGATACGCCGTGCATTTATATGGCCGACCGATGGGCAGCAAAAGAGGCAGAAATTGTCATTAAGTCACCGGATTTTCAATAAATAAATTTCGATCTTGAGAATTCAGCGTCAATGAACATTGTACAACGGATACGTTCCTGGAAAATCACTCTCCTTTTGTGCTGCACGCGAGTCCACTACGCATCTGCAGTGCTTTCTGAAGGATCGATAAGGACAAGTTTACAGCCAACGATATCCCAGATACGTTCGGTGAGTGACATCTGAGTCAAGTGGGGCGCCCTTGATCGAAGAAGGCTTGATAAATATCTGTCCTCGTCAGACACGGCATTTGGAGTTGCCTATAGGAGTGGTGGGAGTTCGTTCTCTAAAACTGTCCTTTTGCAGCAGTTGCTCCTTGGACGATTCGCTTCATGTACTGGTCTGTGCAGCGTAACAGTGAAGGCTGCCAGATTTTAACGATCACAGCAGCGAATAGGACAGCTTCACGCAGGACTCTTTCGGAAATCCTACATTTCACGCTCAGCACTCCAGCGACGTGTCCATTTCAGTCTGAAGCTTCTGGACATAAAACTGAATAAAAATGATTTCAAATCACAGATGTGTATCTAACATCAATAAGGATCATTTATCTGCGAAACTCTGCCTGCGTGTACAAGCGACGTTACAAAGGTTGACATATCTGAATACCAGAGAAGCACAAGCCGTCGTAGAAACAATAAGATGTATCCCATAACTATGACCAGTAGATTCACAAAGGTTGTGAATCGGGTATTATCTGGCAAAAGGCCAAACATTTCGCTTAAATCTTTCGACAGCTATATGAGACCACCAAAAACGCAACATAATTCCGTGCCTAATACGGTATAGGAAAATTGGTGGCATTCAAAACAGCTTCCGCACGTCTCGAGATGGATAAACACAGATCATGTATGGTGTGGTGTGCTAACTGTAAGACCTTCAGTACACATACCATCAGATTATTTGAATTGTCGCTCTAACGAAGTAGGCGAGTGTCAGCAATATGTCTCGTGGTCTTATCGTGGCGTGTTTATCTTCTGCCATTAGGTCAGACGATAGAAATGCCACTTGCACGCTTAGAGTAGCAGATTGACGGTAACCAACTTTAAAACCAACTTGATTAATGTTCACACACATTTATTAAAATAATAACAAGCTTAAAAATTACTAGCCCGCATCTCGTGGTCGTGCGGTAGCGTTCTCGCTTCCCACGCCCGGGTTCCCGGGTTCGATTCCCGGCGGGGTCAGGGCTTTTCTCTGCCTCGTGATGGCTGGGTGTTGTGTGCTGTCCTTAGGTTAGTTAGGTTTAAGTAGTTCTAAGTTCTAGGGGACTGATGACCATAGATGTTAAGTCCCATAGTGCTCATAGCCATTTGAACCATTTGAACCATAAAAATTACTTAACTTGGTTCGGGATGCTATTTACAATTGACAATCTGAAGTTCCTTTGGTATTGGTAGGTTAATCTTATTCTCACATATATCTCTGATACTTGACAAAAGTGTCTATACATTTATCTTCAGGGCTATGTACAGGAATATGGTAATCTTATTGGGCGCAGACTGAAACTTGACTATAGACTGGTACAGACAAATGTAGAACTTGTACAACCTGGTATAGACTAATGTAGACTGGTACAGACTAGTGCAGACAATGCAGACTGACTAATCGGAGGTCTGTACACTCGTTATAATACCTCGTGTGTTCATGTATCACTGCGCGAGTGTGATCCGCAAGGAGAAAAGGTTCTACGTTAGCAGCAATCTCATTGGCTGCGTTACATATTGATACGCAGATCAGCAGAAGCAGAATTTGGTCCGTCTCTATGGCAGCGCCATCTCGTAGTGCGGAGACGGACGAGCGCTGCGCCTGCGCTGTTGTGCTTAGCGGGGTGTGCTCTAGTGGGAAAGTTGTGTACGTGCTGACTACGTGGACCTATGTACACAACACATGGATTTCAAGGGAATCTTATACCGTTGTTCGTGTAAAACAGTAGCAAGTTCAGGTAAAGATGATGGAGGTGGATGGCGGTCACACAACCTTCTCTCCAAACTAAAGCACAAGGACTCAGTAATACTGAGATCTGGTGACTGGTGGCTGGAGGATATGCGGCAGTTCATCCTCGTGCTCACAAAACCAGTCCCTGACGGTGGGAGCTGTGTGAACAGGGTTCAAAAATGGTTCAAATGGCTCTGAGCACTATGGGACTTAACATCTGTGGTCATCAGTCCCCTAGAACTTAGAACTACTTAAACCTAACTAACCTAAGGACATCACACACACCCATGCCCGAGGCAGGATTCGAACCTGCGACCGTAGCGGTCATACGGTTCCAGACTGAAGCGCCTAGAACCGCACGGCCACACCGGCCGGCTGTGAACAGGAGCCCTAACATCTTGGAACACAGCATCACCACTGGGGAACAAACATTGCAACATGAGATGGGCTTTATCAGCCAAAATGGTCACATGATCCTTCGCAGTAACGCGACTTTTCAGAGTAACCCCAAATCAGCACCAAACCCCAGCTTTGCTTCACTAATGGAATGTAAACTCGCCGACAAGTCGAGAACAGTGTGAAACATCACTCATCCGACCAAATGACTTTCTTCCACTGATCCATATACCAGGTTTTATGGCTTCAGTACAACATTTTCGTTTTATGAGCTTGTGTATCACTGATGAGTGACTTAGAATTCCCCAGCTCGCCCTGCAATTCCCCGCTTATTGAGCTCCCTTCTCGTTGTTTTGGTCCTGATACGGTTCGAGAGTGCGACATTCAGTTACGCGGGACTTTTGCAGCTGTCGTCATTAATTTTCGTCACAACCTCCTCAATGACAGTCCGTCACGATCATTCAACTCACAGGTTCGTCTGCATTGTGATTTAGCAGATGAAGTTGTAGGTAGGCTGTTTAGTTTTTTATGTTGGTAACGCCACGTAGCGCTCTGTATGAAAATCACTGACTGTGTTGTGTGCAGTCTGTGGCTGGTTGGACTCATTGTTGGAATATTCGCTTGTGTACTGCTGGGTTTGGTGGATGTAAACAGCACGCAGCGTTGTGCAGTTGGAGGTGAACCGCCAGCAGTGGTGGATGTGGAGAGAGAGAGATGCCAGAGTTTTGAGAGCGGACGATCTGGACGTGTGTCCGTCAGAAAAAGGAAATTTGCAAGACAGGATGTCATGAACTGATATATATATATATTGTGACTTCTGAACACTATCAAAGTAAATACATTATTTGTTCTCTATCAAAATCTTTCATTTGCTAACTATGCCTATCAGTAGTTAGTGACTTCAGTAGATAGTATCTTTTATTTTGCTGGCAGTATTGGCGCTCGCTGTATTGCAGCAGTTCGAGTAACGAAGATTTTTGTGAGGTAAGTGATACATGAAAGGTAAAGGTTATTGTTAGCCGGGCCATTCTTTTGTAGGGATTGTTGAAAGTCAGATTGTGTTGCGCAAAAATATTGTGCGTCAGTTTAGTGACGGTCAGAATAAGTAAAGAGAAAACTGTCTGAGTACGCTGACTTTTGCTCAGCTGTTTGTAAATCAAATAACGTAAGATGTTTACCAGCACAGTAATTCATAATTTTTCTAACGGGACGTTTCAAAGTGTTTCCGCTTACACTGTATGTAGTATAAATCTTCGATAAGCTGCTCTTGAAGCATCAAACACTTGGGCTCTCTTGGTAATGGAGGCAGCCACTAAACGAACACCAACAATCTGCCCACGTTCTACTTCACTTAGCTTCGACATAATGGACTCACAGGTACATAGAACACAGTTCTGAGTACGAATGACACTTGCAACGTATTCACCACACATCAAATGTACCGTTCATGGCCAAACACAGCAGTGCAATCGGCAGAGTTGGCTTGCATCTGCATTTATCTCCAAGCGTGCATTTCTCGTGGTGTTTCGAACCCCTATACGTTATCAAAAATGGTTCAAATGGCTCTGAGCACTATGGGACTCAACTGCTGTGGTCATAAGTCCCCTAGAACTTAGAACTACTTAAACCTAACTAACCTAAGGACATCACTCACATCCATGCCCGAGGCAGGATTCGAACCTGCGACCGTAGCGGTTGTGCGGTTCCAGACTGTAGCGCCTTTAACCGCTCGGTCACTCCGGCCGGCCTATACGTTATCACATGCACTGTTTACAGAGTCATATTGGCCACACTAGAAGTTACTGCGTTGTTGTATATTCTTCCGTGATTCGTCACGCACAAATGCGTCGTTTAAATGAAGTGATTAAAACTGAGTGGCATGGAGCCGCATGCATACTTGACAAGGGTGAATTGTGAGCGTGCTGCACGATTTCGGTGTACCCGCACTGCAGAAGCCCAATAAACAAACCCACAGCTCGGGAACAAGACGCAGATATGGTGAACAAATACAGATAATGTCACCAAGATACAGAGAGTGCCACCAAGATACAGCTAATGTGGCCATTTTGGCTTTTCGAACCTGGGTTACTACACTGCGCATACACTACAAATGATGTAGAACGTGCACATATCGCCCTTATTGAGGGTGTATACTATTCCACTGCATTGTGTTTTGATTACTTAATTGAAATTCCACGTTTGCCCTTCGATGACGAGTAAGGGAAGAACGTAAGATAACGTAGCATAATTTTCTGGGGGAAAATATGAATCTGTAAGTACTGCGTGCATATTTTTTCGAGTAAATATTTATCTTTTAGCCAAATAATACCTCATTTACGGCCCTTGGAAATCTGCTGGTCATAACTGTCTATTAACCAGTATTATTACTTCAGTCCAGTGTGCTTCTGTAGTATTATATTCGTTAACCTTCGAGCATCGACTATACACGGATGCAAAGCTTTTGAGATAAATGTCGGTGATGAGTGGTATAACGGTCACATCCTGGTATTTTAAAGTGCTCTGTATATGGTTCTAACAGTTCAAAATGGGGAAATCCGCTTGTCAGTGTCGATTGATCTGTGGCCGTATATCAGATCTGCAACTGCCGAATGAACTTGTACCAACGCTATGACCTGTTACCCAAACAATGTTCGTCTCCTTCATTCATCGTTAAAAGAGTTACTGGCTTCGGAATTCTATCCATATTTCCTACTATTGATGTGGTTTAATCCTCCCAATAATAGGCTGGCTGGCTCTGAGCACTATGCGACTTAACTTCTGAGGTCATCAGTCACCTAGAACTTAGAACTAATTAAACCTAACTAACCTAAGGACATCACGTACATCCATGCCCGAGGCAGGATTCGAACCTGCGACCGTAGCGGTCACGCGGTTCCAGACTAAAGCGCCTAGAACCGCACGGCCGCACCGGCCGGCTCCCAGTAATAAAAAAAGGTTTAATCCTCCTTGCAGAGGTCAGTTTAAAAGAAGAAAATTGCAATTACGATTTAGGAATATAATGCGCCTCACAAGGCGAAAACTTCAGTATAAAACACCTATTAGATAGTCACCCATATGTGAGTCAGGTTTAGAGTTTAACTTTCCGTTGATAACCAGACAATCAGCAAAGTATCTCAAAAGAAATCCTCCTTTATTGAAATTGCAGTTCTGTCATTCATAAACTGTTACGAACCATTGTTTCAGAACATGGCTTCTACTTGACCACGAGGAATGACGATACGCACACACACACACACACACACACACACACACACACACACACATACACCGGTAGCCGGAGTGGAGGCCGCGCGCTATCGATTACAGTAATTATCTCTCATCTACCCCCCCTCCTCTTCCACCCCCTCCCCATCCTTTCCAGCATTCCAGTTGTACACCCATCGCACCCCCAATTGCATTTCGGTCGAACTTCGGCGCGGTAGCGCGACGGACGGCTGATCGCACACTTAGCCGGAATCGGTCCATTTCCGTGATAGATGAAACAGAGAACAGTACTTTTACCCCTGCGTCTGTGTCGATAGTTCACAGACGTAGTCTGCAGCGCAACGTTTGAAGGCTCATTACGCCAATGCTCTTGCACTGGACCACGTATGATTTGCCTGAGCGAAACAGACACACACGGAACAGTTACGCCGATTACATCATCATGCCACGGAATTTGCTCTGTAATGAAGGACTGGTATCGGCGAATAGCGTAATTCACATCTCAGTCCTACCATACTGATTTAGATTTTAATAAATCATTTCAGTTTAACCCTGCTCAGCGTCCGAATTTCTACGTTACCATTTTCGAATCCGGAATTGCGTTTAGTTACTTATGACCGTCGATGAGAAATTCTGAACTGAAAGATGATGAATCCCAACTCCAGGTGTGCATCAACTCTCAAATCAGCTGGCTTTGTGCATGCCGCACGTTTGTGTAATACAATAAATATCCCTGTTACGGAAATAGTTTCTTACAAGGGAACCTCCCCATCGCACCCCCCTCAGATTTAGATATAAGTTGGCACAGTGGATAGGCCTTGAAAAATGGAACACAGATCAATCGAGAAAACAGGAAGAAGTTGTGTGGAACTATGAAAAAATAAGCAAAATATACAAACTGAGTAGTCCATGGACAGGATAGGAAACATCAGTCTCTGTGAGCTAAGGAGCGCCGTGGTCCCGTGGTTAGCGTGAGCGGCTGCGGAACGAGAGGTCCTTGCTTCAAGTCTTCCCTCGAGTGAAAAGTTTAATTTTTTATTTTCAGACAGTTATTATCTGTCCGTCCGTTATGTTCTCATCACTTTTTTGAGAGTGATTATCACATCCATAAGAAAACCTAAATCGGGCAAGGTAGAAGAATCTTTTTACCCATTCGCCAAGTGTACAAGTTGGGTGGGTCAACAACATATTCCTATCATGTGACGCACATGCCGTCACCAGTGTCGTACAGAATATATCAGACGTGTTTTCCTGTGGAGGAATCGGTTGACCTATGACCTTGCTATCAAATGTTTTCAGTTCCCATTGGAGAGGCACGTCCTTTCGTCTACTAATCGCACGGTTTTGCGGTGCGGTCGCAAAACACAGACACTAAACTTATTACAGTGAATAGAGACGTCAATGAACGAACGGACAGATCATTACTTTGCGAAGATAAAAAGAAGTAAACTTTTCACTCGAGGGAGGACTTGAATCAAGGACCTCTCGTTCCGCAGCCGCTCACGCTAACCACGGGACCACGGCGCTCCTTAGCTCAACCCTCCTTGATGTTGGCTATGTTGCGCATGGACTACTCAGTTTGTATGTTTTGCTGATTTTTTTTATAGTTCCACACAACTTCTTCCTGTTTTCTCGATTGATCTGTGTTCCGTTTTTCAACGCCTATCCACTATGCCAACTTATAACTAAATCTGAGGGGGGTGCGATGGGGAGGTTCCCTTGTTAGTTACATGAGGTTACAAGAAAACAAGTTGCCTGAAATAGTCACTACGTTCCAGAACGGGTGATCTCCGTAGCCGACGTCACTAACACTACAAGGGTGCAATGGCACTCGACTTGGATGTACTCTGTTCGAATCCTTCTGTTAGAAGAAATTTTCATCTCGCGCCCTCGTCGGTTTTGTAGTTGATTAGGCTGTGTGCCCCCACTGAGGTTCACCGTAACACTGCTTTTCACAGATGCTGAATAAATTCACACACATACAACACGATCTGACAGGTCGGGTGAAGACACCACCGGCTAACTCATTCGACAAATATCTTGCCTGGACGGCAATGCAGGTGTCCGCCGCCCTCATTTCCTCATTATGTGGCTAACCCTCAGTGCACTGTTATCCAAGATTGTGAGCTGCATTTACGAAGTCGTAATTCAGTAAGGTAAAGTCCATCCTCGTCCACTTTCTTCCATCCATTAATTCTCTTTTGGGCGTGTCACTGAGCGAAAGTACGACTACAGGGATGCATGGGCGCACGAATTTAAGCGAATGTGAGATGTCGCGAGAGCGTGCTTGCGTGCACACAGCCATTATTGAAGGCTTTTCCACTGCGACCTTTGGGGGCATAAGCAGCAATAATGTGATACTGATACAGCTAATACCATGCACTGAGCTGACACAAGTGATGCACCTATACAAATGGCGGTAGTATCGCGTACACGAGGAATAAAAGTACATTGGCGGAGTTGTCATTAGTACTCAATTGATTCGTGCGAAAAGGTGCCCAACGTGGTTATGGCCGCACCACGGGAATTAACCGACTCTGAACTAGACGCATGGGACGTTCCAGTTCGGAAATCGTTAGGGAATTCAGTATCCCAAAATCCACAGTGTCAAGAGTGCGCTCAGAATACCAGATCTCCGGCATTACTTCTCGCCACAGAGAACGCAGTGACCGACGACCTTCACTTAACGACAGAGAGGAGCTGCATTTGCGTAAGTTGTCAGTGCTAACAGTAAGCAACACTGCGTGAAATAATGGCAGACATCCGTGTGGGACATACGACGAATATGTCCGTTAGGACAGTGCGGCGGAATTTGGCGGTAATGGCCTACGGAGCAGACGACTGAAGCGAGCACCTTTGCTAACAGCACGATATCGCATCCTGGGCTCGTGACCATAACGGTTGGACCTTGACTGGAAAACTATAGTCTGGTCATATGGATCCCGATAAGTTGGTAAGAGCTGATGGTAGAGTTAGAGTGTGACGCAAACCCCACTACGCCATGCACCCAGGTTGTCAACTGGGCACTGTGCAAGCTGGTGGTGGCCCCATAATAGTTTGGGCCGTGTACATGGAATGGACTAGATCCCCTGGTCCAATTGAACCGATCACTGACTAGAAGTGATTATGTCGGGCTACCTGGAGACCACTTGCAGCCATTCATAGACTACATGATCCCAGACAACGTTGGAATATTTATGGATGACAATGCGCCATGTCACCGGGCGACAACTGATCACGATTGGTTTGACGAACATTCTGGACAGCCCGAGCGAATGATTTGGCCACCCAGATCGCCCGACACGAATCCCATCGGGCATTTATGGGACAGCGTGGCTCAGTATTTCTGCAGCGGACCTCCAACGACTTGTTGAGTCCAGGCCGCGTCGAGCAGCTGCACTACGCCGGGAAAAAGGAGGACCGACACGATATTAAGAGGTATGCTACGAATTATGTCACCTCAGTGTATTATGGCGCTCAATTATACAGTTCTTAAGGGGCTCCGGAAAGGCTCAAAATCATGAAAAGTTCAATTTTTACTTTTTTGCGTTTTCTGAATCTGCACACTATTACCTTTTAATAGATATATAATTTATTCAATTCCGAAGACTACAACTATTTTTAAATTTTTTTTTGAAATGTGTTCTACATGGGCGTGACCCACTGTGGCGCTGTTAAACTGCTGTCAAATAGTGTTATTATTAACGTCCGTGTTCATCAGGTACATTTTAGTGATGTGAGATAAAGTATGTGTTGTGGCTAACCTGTGATGGTTCAATATATATCGCTGGTGTGATTGTCGATTGTTTAATGTTTATTTACTCTATCGTTATCTCGAAAATATTCGTAATTAATTCTGTTTCTTGAGTCTCTGTTTTGTTGAAGTATAGTAATGAGTAAAAGTAAAGTTATTAGAAATCCTCTGAAGGCTTTTAAGAAAAGGAGAAATGTTGGAAAGCCAAAGGTATGTGTTATTACTGTAAACAATAAAGACGATAACCAAGTGAGTGAACCTAACCTCTCAAGTACCCCTGCCCATAGCAGTCAAAGTGGGAAAGAAAATACTTCACAGAAGAAGCTTGGTTCAATGAGTGAAAACTATGAATGTTTTATGGGCGAATCGGATGTGAATGAAATATTTGATATGTCGGTTCTCAAAGGAATTTTTTCAAACTGTGTAAGATGTATTCTTTGTAGTGAAGTTGGTCTGGAACCCTCCATAATAAAGCACGTAGGACTTGCTAGTGAAATACAACTGAAATGTGATAAGTGTTCATACATGACCACCTTTTGAAACAGTGTTGCAGTAACTGCAACTGAAGACAATGGTAGCAAAATCTACGAACACAACAACGAGCGATGCTTGCTTTAGACAAGGAACGCCTTCGGGCTGCAGACAGGGCTGTAAAGAGTCTAGAAAAACAAGCAAGAGTAAACAGGAGGAGGAACAAGAGGAAGCTGGAGGAGGAGTTTGCAGAGGATGAAGATAATCCATCCTATGGACATGGAATGCACTAAAAAGTTAATCCAATCTTTATCGCTCGATTCCCAAAACTTTTATTTTCTCATACTAATTACATGTTTTCTAAGGATCTTCCAAACATATTTGTTTCAAACTTTCAGTAAATGTTACACAGTACCTTCTGCATAATTTAACACAGCCTTTTTCCAAAAAACTGTATATTTTTGAATATATAAATAAAAAATTGCAAAAAAATGTTGTGAATTTTCATTACAATTGAAAAAAAATCATATTTAATAACTGAACTTAAATTTTGTAAAATCCCTGTGTTAAGTTGTAGCCCATATTCCAATAAATAATCTGTAAAAAGTTCAACTTCCTACCTCAAATACTTTGTGAGGAAAGATGTAATTTATAAGCGTTATTTTAACATTGCAAGTATAGGGCGTTCCGGAGCCCCTTAACACATTGTACATTGATCAGCATTACTTGAGGGTAATCACTACACAAATAGACCTGAAAAATTTTAAAAAGTTTGTGCGAAAGTTGGTTTGTGTTGTTACTACATCAGTTCTGCACGAAACGACAGACACTGCAATCCGCTTGACTCTTTTGTACGTAGCAGACAAGTAGGAAGGTAGTAATTGCTGAGACAGGAGGTAACACGGGTAGTTGAGGTAACCAGCCTGCCCAAATGGCGTCGATGCCTTTTTTACTGGATTAACTGTGATGGAGGGCTGGCGGTAAATTAAATGTAGCGCAAACGTAAATTTGACCAGATTAATCGTTCGTCGTCCTTTTTTTTTCACAGATTGTGTCAGTAATTCATAAACATGGACTCGGCATCCGGAAGGTACAACCAACAGCGGCAAAGGGCCACGAATCGCACTGTAATGACAGGAACTGCAAACCCATCGTGACTGCGATCTACTATCGCTAATACTACCCTCGAGTGCTGTACGCAGAGAGCTTCACGAGAGGTGACAAGTGAGGTTCGTGAAGTTCACGAGTCCCACCAGATGTAGTGTTAGTTATCGTCACTGAACACCTGCACTACACTGTGGGTCAATGTATGATCGCTATCGTCACGTATAGACATCTGCTGTTTCTTTCCTAATTCTACGACTACTCGAGACTCCTCCACATTGTACTCTGACAGCTGACTAAATCTGTTCTCAACGTTCAGATTGAGACTATCGGAGTGCATTCTCTTCCTAATGTGAATTTTGACAATGGCCATCCACTTCCCCCAACCCCTCTGCCCAGTTCCTTCTTCTAACTTTGACTGAAGGGCACGCATTCTACCATTCTGCTGCTCCATCACTCTGTTACTACCACAAATCTAGCGACTCTGCCCAGACACGATGAAACCTCTTACTAAGGAGCTCACACCATACTCTACTACTCACGGTCCGACGAAAATTACAAGCCAACACCTTCTACCACTGTTTCTGAAGGTTTTGTGGGAAGGAAATTTATAAGACAGCGGTAACACCTATCAAGACACAGAATTTGTTGTTCCACAGGTAGTTGGGTTCCAGGAAAGGAGTATCAACAGTTTATATATTTCTGTGTGAGGCACTTGCCAGACTAAATGATAAGTTGAGGTATCGTCTCTGATTGAACAAAAGCATTTAACTACGTGGGCCATGGCTTACTATTGTATGCTATACTTTTGTATAAGTTAGAACATTACGAGATTAGCCGGTCGGAGTGGCCGAGCGGTTCTAGGCGCTACAGTCTGGAGCCGCGCGACCGCTACGGTCGCAGGTTCGAATCCTGCCTCAGGCATGGATGTGTGTGTTGTCCTTAGGTTAGTTAGGTTTAAGCAGTTCTAAGTTCTAGGGGACTGATGACCTCAGCAGTTGAGTCCCATAGCGCTCAGAGCCATTTGAACCATTACGAAATTAGAGGAAAAGCTGAACAATGGTTCATTTCATTTCTAGATAATAAGAAACAGAAACCTGTGCTTCACTGTCAAAACAAAGAACAGATCTGAATATGACTGGGATACTGTATTGTGACGGGTGCCACAGGGTTCTGTTTGGTTCCATTGATATCATTAAAATCTCCGACATCTCTGCGGCCGGAAGAAAGATCCTGCAAGAACGGCACCAACGACGTTTGAAGATAATTGTTCAACGTGACAGAAGTGAAACCCTTCCGAAAATTGCCGCAAATTTCAATGCAAAGCCATCGACAAATGTCAGCGAGCGAACCATTCAATGAAACATCATCGATATGTGCTTTCGGAGCCGAAGGCCCACTCGTGTGCCCTTGATGACTGCATGACACAAAGCTTTGCGTCTCACCTGGGCACATCAACACCGACATTGGATTGATGATGACTAGAAACATGTTGCCTGGTCGGACGAGTCTCGTTTCAGATTGTATCGAGCGGATGGCCGTGTACGGGTATGGAGACAACCTTATGAATCCATGGACCCTGCATAGCAGTAGGGAACTGTTCACGGTGGTGGAGGCTCTGTAATGGTGTGGAGCGTGTGAAGTTGGAGTGATATGGGACCCCTGTTACGTCTGGATACGACTCTGACAGGTGACACGTACGTAAGCATCCTGTCTGATCACCTGCATCCATTCATGTCCATTGTGCATTCCGACGGACTTGGGCAGTTCCAGCAGGACAATGCGGCACCCCACACGTCCAGAAGTGCTACAGAGTGGCCCCAGGAACATTCTTCTAAGTTTAAACACTTCCGCTGACCTCCAAACTCCCCAGGCACGAACATTATTGAGCATATCTGGGATGCCTTGCAACGTGCTGTTCAAATGAGATCTCCACCCTCTCGTACTCTTACGAATTTATGGGCAGCCTTGTAGGATTCGTAGTGCCAATTTCCTCCAGCACTACTTCAGAGATTAATCAAGTCTATGCCACGTCGTGTTGCGGCACTTCTGCATAATCGCGGGGGCACTACTCAATATTAGGCAAGTGTACCTTTTTCTTTGGCCCTTCCGTCAGTGTGCAAATATATAACAGGAACGAAAGCCATTTTCCCCCGATATGCTCTCTTGCAAGAGTGCTACTCACTGAAGACGTATAGCAGAGCTTCCGTGAAACTTAGGAAAGAGAGAGGTACTGACAAGTGAAGCTGTGAGGAGAAGCAGTGAACTGTGCTTGGCTAATTCAGTCAGTAAGAGCACTGAGGTCAAAACACAATGTTCCGGGTTAGAGTCTCGGTCCTGAAAATGGTTTAAATGTGCCACGAATTTTCGTAACAAAAACAAAATTTCCTTGTACCACCTCTGTGCAAGGACGAGAAAGTTTCTCCGTCGCTAATATGAGATTGAAATGATCGTAAGATCCATAGATAAGGCTTAACATGGCTGTTTACTGTGGGGCTTGACATCAGACAAAAGAGCCAAGCAATAATTTTGACGTAATTCACAGTTTCCGTGGCAGCCTTTACAACAACCACAGCTCTCAGGATTAAATTCCCCACAGACTAGTATTCCTACAACGATGCAAAGCGTTCTTCACCCTTCAACGTCCGACGCAATGACGCGTTGTTGTTGTTGTGGTAGAGTACTAATGGCACGGTACGTACGCGACAGTGTGTTCTACGACCGCAGCGCTCTCTTGCAGCAATTTGCGCTTATCTGGCTCTTAATTCACATAAAATTTAAATTCCCTGAAACCGACTCTTGTGACTTGGCAAGACAGCCAAGCCACTAGGAGGTGAAGCCGAAAGGCACGCGTTTAAGCTCACGCAGGCTGGCGTGAGGTCTGGAACAGTTAAAGGATTTGAGTCTAGCAAATAAAGTACGTAGCTGTTGGAATACTTAACTTTAATCCATAATTGGTGAACATCGGTCTGACGGTACATGCATCCCAAGATAAATAGCAAATGATAATGGCGCCTTGCTAGGTCGTAGCAAATGACGTAGCTGAAGGCTATGCTAACTATCGTCTCGGCAAATGAGAGCGCAATTTGTCAGTGAACCATCCCTAGCAAAGTCGGCTGTACAACTGGGGCGAGTGCTAGGACGTCTCTCTAGACGTGCCGTGTGGCGGCGCTCGGTCTGCAATCACTGATAGTGGCGACACGCGAGTCCGACGTATACTAACGGACCGCGGCCGATTTAAAGGCTACCACCTAGCAAGTGTGGTGTCTGGCGGTGACACCCCACCGACATGGCGAAATGATTGTGTGAAATTCAAAAGGGATTTCCAGGGCTTATCTCAAAGTTTATTAGGGGGATATCGATGTATGTAACGGCGTTTATCACGTTGAAGAGAGATGAACACTGAGGTAACAAAAAAAAAGGTTCAAATGGCTCTGAGCACTATGGGACTTAACTTCTGAGGTCATCAGTCCCCTAGCACTTAGAACTACTCAAACCTAACTAACCTAAGGACGTCACACACATCCATGCCCGAGGCAGGATTCGAACCTGCGACCGTAGAGGTCGCGCGGTTCCAGACTGTAGCGCCTAGAACCGCTTGGCCACCCCGGCCGGCAGGTAACAAAAGTCATGTGATACCTTCTAATAAGGTGTCGGACCTCCTTTTGTCCAGCGTAGCGCGGAAATTCGAAGTGGTGTGTACTTAAGAATCGTTGGAAGTCCCTTGCAGAATTACTGAGCTTTGCTGCCTCTATAACCGCCCATAATTGGGAAATAGTTGCCTGTGCACGGTTTTGTGCACCAATTGACATCTCGATTGTGTCCCATAAATGTTTGATGGGTGGCCAAATCATTCATTCGACTGTCCAGAACGTTCGTCAAACCAATCGCGAACAATAGCGGCGCGGTGACATGGCGCATTGTCATCCATAAAAATTCCATCGTTGTTTGGGAACATGAAGTCTACGAATGGCAGCAAGTCGTCTCCAAGTAGCCGAACATAACCATTTTCAGTCTATTATCGGCTCATTTGGACCAGACGACCAACTCAGTTCCTTATAAACAAAGCCCTCACCATTATCGAGCTACCACCAGCCTGCACAGTGCCTTATTGGCAATTTGGGTGCACGGCTTAGTGAGGTCTGCGCCACACTAGAGCCCTGCCATCAGCTCTTACCAACTTAAACTACGACTTATCTAACCAGGCCACAGCTTTCCGGTCGCCTAGGGTTCAACCGATGCGGCCACGATCCCAGGAGAGGCGCTGCAGGCGATGTCGTGCTGTTTTTTTGGCAAAGGCCCTCGCCTCGGTCGTCTGCTGCCATAGCCCATTAAAGCCAAATTTCGCCGCACTGTCCTAGTCGATACTTTCATCGTACATCCCACATTGATTTCTGCGGTTGTTTTACGCTGTGCTGTTTGCCGCTTAGACTGACGACTCTACGCAAACGCCGCTGCTCTCGGTCGTTAACTGAAGGCCGTCCTCCACTGCTTTGTTCGTGGTCAGAGCTAATGCCTGAAATTTCGTACTCTCGGCAGACTCTTGAAACTGTGGATCTTGCAATATTGAATTCCTTAACGATTTCCAAAACAGAATGTCTCATGCGTCTAGCTCCAACTAACATTCCGCTTTCAAAGTCCCATCTTGTGGCCATAATCACGTCGAAAACATTTTCACATGAATCACTTGAGAATAAATGACTGCTCCACCAATGCACAGCCTTTTTATACCGTATGTACGCGATACAACCGCCATCTCTGTATGTGCATATAGCCATCCCATGATTTTTGTTACCTCAGTGTATAAAAGTATTTAAAATTCTTAAAAAATGTAAACAATCCAACGTAAGTTTCAGTTTTACATATTCTAAGGAAGTACATAAATTTGGAGACATTTTTATTCTCATCGGTAAATTTGCACTTAAAAATATGGTACCACTTTGAAAAACCGACGTGTCATTTCGTGACATATTAGTATAAAAAAATCAGGCGATACTCTTTTGTTTTTGGTAGATCTTAGCGCCTTTACTCTGGATCAACGTTTTTATAGCTCGCAAGCTGTAATGTAATAATCACCCAACTCAGATTCAAAACGATACAATACAACATGGTATCTGTTGGGTCCTCTGAGTGACGTGTAAGTGATATCCTATCACGCTGGTCCACGTTCCATTGCACATGAGCGGGATACTCGTTTATTTGGTTCCGCCATCCCATCGGCAAGTCCAGCCAAGTGAAGTGTCTAGCGATAAGGGCAGCTCTACGCTATGTTGTGTTCTGGAAAGAACGGATGGAACTATTTCGTAATATGGGCACACGAAAAATGGAGCGCTAAATAAAACTTAACAGTTGATTCATTTACTCCTCTAGTAGAGGAAGGAATGCAAAATACGGAGGGAGACACTGCGACAGTGTAACTTAGCTAGTATTATTTCATTTGGTGTTAGGCAATAGATGGTACTTACTTCACGTCGGAGGTTCAAAATGTTCATGTGTGTGAAATCTTATGCGACTTAACTGCTAAGGTCATAAGTCCCTAAGCTTACACGCTATTTAATCTAAATTATCCTAAGAACAAACACACACACCCATGTCCGAGGAAGGACTCGAACCTCCGCCGGGACCAGCCGCACAGTCCATGACTGCAGCGCCTTAGACCACTCGGCAAATACCGCACGGCTCACGTCGGAGGTAAAGGTATGTTTCAGTTCACAGTAGCGCGGGTTGTTACTGGCAGAAAATACGGAAAGTCGTCACTGAAAATGTATTCGTGCTCTTGCGCAACGGTTTGCTGTTCGATGTTATTAAATTTAAGTACGAAGAGAAGGAGATATGAGTGGGACTGACAACAGAGAAAGCAACATAACGCGTTCGCAGTATGTCTGCATATTACGGGAGAGACTTGATGCCAAAAGTGTTGTGTCCTGTCCACTCGTCAAATTGGGGAGCCTAGAAAACCAGCTTTCTCGGATTGCTAGACAACAATTCAAGCAAATCGTATTAATGAATTTGATCACAGTAATATGAATGACAATATCTAACTTTGAGAATTTGCACTGGTGTGTCGTAAGCAATGGGCACAGACAACATAAGAAAATCTCTTCGGTTCACACAACTCGTAATACAACTGAAACATACAATTCCTAATTACTGTTGTAGAGCTCGGAGAGCGGCTAGTCTTCAACGGGGCCGCAGCCAGGTGGCGTGGCACCTATGTTCCTTTCGCCTAGAGGCAGCTGCTGTCTCGGTGTCGTCCTATAGAGGGGTCGGTCAGCCTACTAATGGCTGACGTCAAACTAAATATGTTTCAAAAAGTCAAACATCGTTATTACAGCGTCAAATTGTTAATTTAGACGAGACGTGGATACACGTTATTACGTGTACGGATGTGACAAGATGCAAACAATGTGTAAGAGTTTCACGCTTTGTTTGTTGGGATTGGCGAGGTTACTGAATCGCCAGTGGGGCTGCCTGCGTCGTGTCGAATTGGTTCAAATGGTTCTGAGCATAGACTTAGAGCTACTTAAACCTAAATAACCTAAGGACATCACACACACCCGTGCCCGAGGCAGTATTCAAACCTGCGGCCGTAGCGGTCGCGCGGTTCCAGACTGAAGCGGCTAGAACCGCGGGGCCGCTCCGGCCGGCCGTGGTGTCGAGAAGTCCCATTAAGTAGAGTTCTCTGCTTAAAGATCCAATTTGGGCGTCGATATGCCTTTACTATGAGTTAGTGTGTGCCCACGCCGAAATAGAATCAATGATCATCTAATGACCTCGTGTCGACTCGATGTTCAAAAACGGCTCGGAGCACTATGGGACTTAACATCTATGGTCATCAGTCCCCTAGAACTTAGAACTACTTAAACCTAACTAACCTAAGGACATCACATAACACCCAGTCATCACGAGGGAGAGAAAATCCCTGACCCCGCCGGGAATCGAACCCGGGAACCCTGGCGTGGGAAGCGAGAACGCTACCGCACGACCACGAGTTGCGGACGACTCGATGTTAATCTTTAACATGGTTTCCTTACATTAGCACGTCTACAATCTTCGGGCGTCCACGTTCCTGGGTGAGAAACTTGCGTCCTTCGAATTGCTGCTTGCTGTTCCCTTCGCCATCGTTCTTTCATTCTTCATTGAACGTATGACGGCAGTACGCGCACAAGCAACCTTGATGTGACCATGGCACGCGTTCTCATCAGCTCAGCTATCACGATCCAGATCCTTTTCTCGAAAACCTTGCATTCTACATTTGTCTTGTGGACGAACTGTTAGTGTGTCTCACGTACCGTAGAAGTTGCTGGTAACTGGAGGAAAAAATGAACAATTTCAAACGTTCCAACAAGGATACGTCAAAAAAATATTACGAGTTTGGTTACACGGATCTGTCGAACTGATTTTTCTTCGGAAAGTATTTTAGTAGTTGTACTGACTGGACGATGTCATCAAAGCAGTCTTCGTGGAGGTGACGGGCAGAACAACGCTTAAGGTAGAAACAGTGCGTGTGTAATGTAATGTAAATGTTTAAAAATAAACAAATATGTTTAAAATAAAGATAAAAACTTTCCCCAGCAATTCCTACTTTAAATTAATTGTTTGCTATTTGAAATTAAGAGTAATTATTGTTTTAAAGTTCATGCTTAGACACTATTACAGAAGAAAATATTTGCATGTTTTCGCTTTACAATAACTAATGTTCAAAACGCTACTGGTATTTTTCTGGGTATATTTGACCCCTTTTTCGTGTACTTTGGGAACTCCAAAGTATCTGTGTAGTTGCCGGCAATCGGTTGCGTTTGTTGCAGGAAACTCTTGGAAAAAGTCTGTGTTGCATCTGCATACAAAAATAATCAAGGAGAACTAAGTCTGGTCATATTCTTACAACTGTGCAAAATAAATATCTACGAATAGGCAGCGAGGCGTGTGTAATGGCACCAAAACAGACAAATACGTTCGTCATTTATAATATAAAAAATACAGTATAAAAATAGTAATTTCTTACTGGTAAAATAGAAACAACAAGTTTATTTCAAACAGAAAAAATATAAAGTATTTTCCTCACATCAACATTAAAAAGGAAATCTTGGCGCATTCACCATCCTAAAACCATTTTTCTTCTTTAAGTGCCGTTCATACCGTCAGTGCTAGGGAATTTGTTTTGTTGATATCACCAAAATGGCTCAACTTTTCCAGAGGAAACAATTCTCAATTTTTCGAACTCTCTTTAGTTATACTGATTTTGACCCTGTCTTCACTTGGAATTCTGAAGTTGACTACCAGTCCTCCAGTTTACAGAAGATTTCAAGCAATGTGATTAACCCAAAACTCGTTTCATTCGAATATAATCATAGACATCACGATTGAGAAACGGGACACTTAGGATAGGTCTGTGACATCCGGAGTTTCTGTTGCACTGCAGCATGTACGCAGCTCATCAAAACATGCCGTTGTGCAACGTACTAAACATATCCTCACTTCCTTTGGTGAAGAGAGTTCCCTTCCGTTATTCAGCCAGTGCATCGTTATCTGAAAGAATTTCAGAAGAGTGCACATAAACCGTATTCACTGCTGGAAAGAAAAACGGTACAAAAAGTAATATATTATGACTTTTATTCAGTGCCGTCAGGAACAGTGTCCATCCCACACTGGGTACGGGAACGCAGCGTAGAAGCTTCCACTGTGAGATGCAGTATGTAGTATGCGCCTATCCAGTAAGGCTATCCGACGAGATTTGCGGTGCCACAGGCCATGGGTAGTCTAATAAGGCAGAGCCTTGCTTCCTAAGTATATACAAAGATGTCTACTAGTTGTTACGTTACGCAACTGTAATCTTAGCCGGTCGGAGTGGCCGTGCGGTTCTAGGCGCTACAGTCTAGAGCCGGGCGACCGCTACGGTCGCAGGTTCGAATCCTGCCTCGGGCATGGATGTGTGTGATGTCCTTAGGTTAGTTAGGTTTAATTAGTTCTAAGTTCTAGGCGACTGATGACCTTAGAAGTTAAGTCGCATAGTGCTCAGAGCCATTTGAACCATTTGAACTGTAATCTTACTCAGCGTACCGTCTTAGGCATAAAACCTGGGCGCTGACAGTAAGTCCAAGTAGTTCACGTAAGGCGGCTCTTCAGAGTTCTAAGTGCGGCCGTCTGCACGATCTGGCAACGCTGCAAGATGCGGAAACTTCTGGAGGAAGTGTTGGCTTCCGTTGAAGTTGCTTCAACACTGTATCTGACCGTAGTCTAGTAACCAGTCGGCCTTTGTCAATGCAGCGGTGGGTACACGTCGTTTGTGTTCCGCGCACGGAGTGAGTGCTCACCTGTGTTTACCTTCTATCGGCCGCCACTTGCGCACAGCCTAAGCCTACACGATAACACGGTGAACCAGTACCGCAAATCAGCCCACAAGTTTACGTTCTGCAGCGTCTTCCCGTTCCCAAGGCCCTCGGGTTGGAATGATTTCTACGCGAAAACACGAAGATCTCTGTAACTGACACTATAGGCATCCATCTACATCTACATCTACATCTACATCTACATCCATACTCCGCAAGCCACCTGACGGTGTGTAGCGGAGGATACCCTGAGTACCTCTATCGGTTCTCCCTTCTATTCCAGTCTCGTATTGTTCGTGCAAAGAAGGATTGTCGGTATGCTTCTGTGTGGGCTCTAATCTCTCTGATTTTATCCTCATGGTCTCTTCGCGAGATATACGTAGGAGGGAGAAATATACTGCTTTAATATTCGGTGAAGGTATGTTCTCGAAATTTTAACAAAAGCCCGTACCGAGCTACTGAGCGTCTCTCCTGCAGAGTCTTCCATTGGAGTTTATCTATCATCTTCGTAACGCTTTCGCGATTACTAAATGATCCTGTAACGAAACGCGCTGCTCTCCGTTGGATCTTCTCTATCTCTTCTATCAACCCTATCTGGTACGGATCCCACACTGCTGAGCAGTATTCAAGCAGTGGGCGAACAAGCGTACTGTAACCTACTTCCTTTGTTTTCGGATTGCATTTCCTTAGGATTCTTCCAATGAATCTCAGTCTGGCATCTGCTTTACCGACGATCAACTTTATATGGTCATCCATTTTAAATCACTCCTAATGCGTACTCCTAGATAATTTATGGAATTAACTGCTTCCAGTTGCTGACCTGCTATTTTTTAGCTAAATGCTGTCGATCGTGAGTGGCACGGCCAATGTCATGGTAGTTAACGGCGGTGCAGTGCAGATTTCGCATCAAGGAAACGAGTCACGGCTTCCTATTTCGTCACGCTGATGGCAACGTGCGTAAAGTCAGCGTGGACCACGCCGGATTAGGCATGAGAACCACCTCTATATTGGAATTACCTTCTGAATTAACGGCCGAGGAAGTTGTTGCTGTGCCCCATCCATACGGCACAGTGCACAACCTCTTTGTAGAGAAATGGACACAATTCAAGATTTACCCTGTTCTCAAAGGAGTGCGGCAGGGCCGGACCTACCTATGCAGTCACGTGCCATCATATCTCCAGACTGGCTGATGCCGCACCATTGTTTTGTACTACGGCAAATCCAGGACATTTTCCGGGTGCGGCAAAGATGGACATCTGCATGCAACGCAGAATTATTCAACGCACAGCCTGAGACTCGACGATTCCGTCGACACCGACCGCAATGCCGCTAACGTATGCGGCGGCCCTTGTACACTGCTGGCCATTAAAATTGCTACACCACGAAGATGACGTGCTACATACGCGAAATTTCACCGACAGGAAGAACATGCTATGATATGCAAATGATTAGCTTTTCAGACCAATCACGCAAGGTTGGCGCCGGTGGCGACATCTACAACGTGATGACATGAGGAAAGTTCCACCCGACGGCCTCGTATCAGTAGCAGTCGAGATGACAGGCATCTTATCCGCATGGCTGTAACGGATCGTGCAGCCACGTCTCGATCCCTGAGTCAACAGATGGGGACGTTTACAAGACAACAACCATCTGCACGAACGGTTCGACGACGTTTGCAGCAGCATGGACTATCAGATCGGAGACCATGGCTGTGGTTACGCTTGACGCTGCATCACAGACAGGAGCGTCTGCGATGGTGTACTCAACGACGAACCTGGGTGCACGAATGGCAAAACGTCATTTCTTCGGATGAATCCAGGTTCTGTTTACAGCATCATGATGGTCGCATCCGTGTTTGGCGACATCGTGGTGAACGCACATTGGAAGCGTGTATTCGTCATCGCCATACTGGCGTATGACCCGGCGTGATGGCATGGGGTGCCATTGGTTACACGTCTCGGTCGCCTCGTGTTGAAGCTGCATGGGCAGCTGTACCTGTACACGCCATCAAAGCTCTGTTTGACTCAATGCCCAGGCGTGTCAAGGTGGTTGTTCTGGGTACTGATTTCTCAGGATCTATGCACCCAAATTGCGTGAAAATGTAATCACATGTCAGTTCTAGTATAATATATTTGTGCAATGAATACCGGTTTATCATCTGCATTTCTTCTTGGTGTAGCAATTTTAATGGCCAGTAGTGTATCTCCGGCCGCCTCACAGCGCCGCTCGCTTCCGTCATGCGACCTACCCCGCTTCCCCTAGGGACATCGCCTGGACGATCCACTGACACGACTGGAGTCCGTACCTAACCCACAAACGATGCTGCGGCCGACCAGCGCTCAAGACAGAAATCGAGTCACCCATCGCGCCGACCGAGGCCTTCGTGCCTGAACGACACAGCTCTTCGCTGTCGTCCGACACAGAAATTCACGTTCAGAAACAGCGTTCCCCAAAACGCAGAAAGTAGAGACGCAGGACGGTGTTGGAACAAGGAGATTCACAGTCAGTAGAAGACGACGGGGTGGCACAGCCGACGGGGATGTCTCAACCCATCGCTCCAGCAAACTGCATGACTTTTGTCATTCAGGATGAAACACGCATCTCCTTGCTGGCAACCTATGCGTCTCTCCTATGTCCGGAGGAATACATGGAATTTTAAATTTAAAAAGCATTCTCCACTGGAGCAAATCAATCGGTATAAAATGTTAAAACATCAATAAAAACAGTCTCGATCACGTTTTCAGATTTTCTATTTGTTGGCAACCGATTTCGGCTCTTTCCTCGGACCATCATCAGGCTTACACCGCCATTATGGCTTCTGGTGGCGGCAGACGGAGCCACGTGTAGACGGAGCAGCCACCAGCATCCGTAATGGCGGTGTAAGCCTGAAGATGGTCCGAGGAAAGAGCCGAAATCGATTGTCAACAAATAAAAAATCTGAAAACGAGATCGAAGCTGTTTTTATTGATTTTTAAAATTTTGAGCACATGGAAGACGAGCAAGCAACCACAGCGTGGGGTAACGATGATGCTGACACAAACGATCAGATCCTAGGCATGGTGCAGACAGCGTCAGCCCCCTAGATAAGTACCACGCCAGGCCACATCACAGTTGAACAGAGAGGTGATGTGGTATAACGGGTTCCATATGGTTGACCCTCCCTCCAACCGCCCCCTCCCCCCCTCTGCCCGCCCCTTGGGTTCCCGACAAACATATCGGGTTGCGAAGATTAATACCAACATAACTGGCACACATATCTAACTACTATGTGAGATGCTCCAGACGTCAGATGTCAACATTGATTTGTTGCAGGAGGTGAAACTAGACACGTGATCCAGTCAGCTGCGGACTGACCATCTGTGTTTCGGACGGCCTTCCTATATCCGATGTGATTCTACTCGCCCCTGTCAGGGAAATGGTTCTCACAACTTCGGGAACGCGACTCGTTAATATGTACACCCTGTCAGGAGAACCTGGCTCTTTGAGTAACCCAAATTTTATTCTGAAGATATACCCACTCTTTTCCTTGGAAGGTACGACCAACTGTATCATTGGGAGTGACTTCAACTTTATGCTGCACTCCAGAGGAGAGGTGCCACACTACGCCACGTGTCAAAAGCTTTGTTCAGTGGTGCGCGAACTATGTTTGACTGACACGTGGGAAATGTATATGGTGATTGCCCGTCACACATTTCTCACCAGCCATCAGCCAGCCATCTCGACCGGATATATGTCTCCTCCGAACTCCAGCCGGGTCTGCAGGGTGCCAAGTGATGGGCACTGATCTGTACGGTGCTTTCCCCACACCAGACGATCTGGGGTAGTCGTGGATCGGGCAAGGTGAACACTTCTCGTTTACAAGACGAGAACTGCCTTCAGCGCATTGCCACAATGAGGGTAACTTGTCAGTGCTGTTTCTCCAGGTACGCTTCCACAATGTCATCGTGGATGGCCACAAACTGACGATCCAACGCTTGTTGGTCCAGTATGGGAAAGTAGCATCTAAGTGGCACCATCACATTATAGTCTATTATTACATCATGCTATGTGAACTCCACATCAAACCCCGTCTCTGGATAAGCGGCAGAAACGTCATAGAATAAACGCTAAGATGTTGTCGCTGACACACCGCAAGCAACAGGGTGTGGTTGTGAGTTCGTGGTGACGTGACCTGGTGCGTGAGGAACCACTTTCCATGTACCACACAGTGGCCGAACACCGTCGGTAGCTCATTGCGACTCTAAACACACAGGACGCCAAAGGTTACCAACCAAGAGGCCGTCGTCGACGCCTTACCGCCACTTTTACGATGGAAGGAACATAGGCGAAGTAGCGACTGAAGACATGTGAAGAGTATTCTAGTCCAGGGCTCCCCAATCTTTTCAGCTGGCGGACCCCTTCTTCAGTCGAAAATACATGGCGGACCCCTAGTCAGTCAAGGGCACAGTAACTTTAAGTTTCAGAGCGAAACCCATGGGAACTGAAAGCTTCTTAATGCAAGTGCCATGTTCCCAATGACCCCCCCCAAAGTATCAATAGTCTTTGGTTTAGAGATGAATGAAAACAACTTGAAATTAACGATCCAATTTGAATTCCCATTGTATCCAGACACTTACTAGCGGATTTACTCACTTTGCTCATAACACTATAGCCTGATTAAAATTACTTGGTAATTGAATTTTCACACGATGGAGCTGTCTTCCTCCAAGAGCAATCAACGTCACGTCTAAACTGCTCGCTGTTGACAAGCTGCCGCTTATGGTCTGTTCACTCCCACTATTTGGCTACTGCTGTGTAAGGAGCATGCATATTTCGTAACAGTCGTGTGTGTGTGTGTGTGTGTGTGTGTGTGTGTGTGTGTGTGTGTGTGTGTGTGTGCGTGTGTGTGTGTGTGTGTGGTTTTTCGTGAAATCCGGAGAAAAATGTTCAAATGTATGTAAAGTCTTCCTTTGGTCGTCCTCCCTCCTCATTCATTTCAACTGGAAACTTCCCTTGTTGTGAAGGCGATGAAGAAACTGTACCCTTCTTCAATGATACTGACTTCAGCCACCGATCCATGTTAGAAGTAGTAAACTGACAAAGCAACATTTAATCATGCCTGGGGCAGCATACGTGCCAGCGAGCGCTGTGATTGGTCGACAAAGCTCGCTCCGCACATGCGTAAAAGGTTTCAGCGCATCTAGCGCCGTGATCCGGCGCACAAACGACCCCCATATTGTTGCGAAACAGTCGATCAGAGAAGCCGCATTCTCCGGCACTAAATTGTGTATACGTTCTCACTTTTGAACCGCAAAGGCTGCTTGGGGATACGACCTGAAGTAAAAGTACACATGTTTTTCACACGAAAAGAAGTGATGAATCTGATTTTCACATTTCTATTCAATAATTTTACTCATTATTTAACGATTTGGTGAAAGGTGGCCGCGGACCCACTAGAAAGAGCCGGCGGACCCCTAAGGTGTCCGCGGACCACAGGTTGGGAAGCCCTGCTCTAGTCGATACAGCGGCAACGTCACTGATGGAGAAAATGACCCCGGACGATGTCGATCTGGCACTCGACAAAGGAGAAGTGAACACGTCGCCTGGACCAGACGGTCTGCCAAATGAATTTTACAGAACTTTTCGCGACTTGATAACGTCGTGGTGGGTGGATATGTACCGAGAATTGATGACTGCCGACTTCAGTATTTCGCCTGACTTCGTGACAGGCCAACTAATTACCGATGCACAAGCCCTCCCGACGTTCAGTGATTGCTGCTTATCGTTCGTGTACCATGTTGAACGCGGACTTTATGATCTATCCTAGACTTCTGGGAATGGGTACATGGACCATTCTACTGCTGATCCTTTCCCCACAGCAGACGTCACAATGGGGCGAAATCAATCTACGAATCTCCACCGGCGAATGCCGAGACTTGATACCACTATCGGTGTCTTGTCGTCTTCGTGCTGCACTCGTCTCCATCGACTTCGACAGTGCCTTCGACAGAGTCCAACACTAATTTCTCCTGTCAGTAGCAGTCCGTCAGGATTTCCTGCTGTCTTTCATCGACGTTCTACGAAGATTATTAATTGGTGCGGTCTCACAAGTGCAGGTCAGCGGTAGGGTGGTAGGAACGGTGTCCATCCGCTGTTCCGTACGGCAAGGATGCCCCCTCTCCACTATATTATACGCAGTTGCCTTGGAACCGCTCATACGTAGTCTACTAGGCCACCGTTCAGGTTGAAAGCTATGTGCTCATACCTTTCGCTGTCGAACAAACGCCGACGACCTTCTACTTGTACGACGGGGTGGCGAGATTCGCTTCGCGCTGGAGTGGATTATATAGTACGGGAGTGTTTCAGGTAGTCTTCTGAACGTTGCTAATTCATCAATCACGAACATCGGACGTGGCGTTCAGCAGGACGAGGAACTGCCCCTATCTCAGGCCGAAAAACTTCGATACTTGGTCATCACTTTTACGAACAACATGTATCGTACGATGACGGCGAATTACCGCAGATTGGCACCGTCAGTCCGCATTGACATCCACCAGCACCTACTTCGTAGCCTGGACATCCTACAACGTGTGGAACTCATCAACATTCAAAATTGTTTCCCGCCTATGCTGATGGCGCTGTGGCGCCAATTGCAAGTGGCACTTGGATATTATATTTCCACAGCGTCTATATTTGTTGTGTACATAGTTCCGCGTAGTCAGCGCGTACACAACTTTCCCACTAGAGCGCGCCCCGCTAACAAGGGGAGGCCGCCAATTGTGAAATTCAGATTCGATTCATACTGCGCATAATAAAAGCTCATGGCCAGAGGTGTAATGTGGCAAAGCACCAAGATGCACTTCTCAGCCGTTGTCGAGAAAATCGACAGTTAAAAGAAACCGTTGCGGTGAAATACTCTCTACGATTAATAATTTTCTGCAGCGTCGTGGCGCAGCGGTAAGCGCTCGGGTTCGTAATCGGGAGGACACCGGATCGAATCTCGCGCCATGCATTTTTTTTATTATTAGTTTTCGTAATTCAAATATATATATATATATATATATATATAAACTATTAATGAATTGCTTATGCATGTTGGTGAAGGCGGATCGCTCTCCAATTGTACCGCCTCCATTTTTCCGTTTTTTTATCAGGGTGTACCAAAAGCTCTCCCGTCCGCACTGATTTTCGACGATGTTATAAGTTGCGCTAGGGACCGCATCTACCTTCTTTCGAAGTTAGTAGGCAACCACGCTGTTATGTGGTGGCTCGTTTCGGCCCATTCAACATCTGTCCTTCAAGTGTAACGAGCGAGTAACGGAGTTTATATTTCATACCTGCCACAGCAAATTTGTGCTCGTGGGGTCTCTATTCTAATTCGAACGTTTGACTTACGCTATACGTATTCGTTTCGGAATATCGTTTCTACGTCTTCCGTTAACTATACGTGGTTAACATTATGAAGACAATTAATAACATTTGTGAAATACAACTTTGTTTGCGGAAAACATAATGATGTTCGAAGTCGCCAGTTTTTCCACGACAACCGACTTTCAACAACTTATTATATGCATAATTGTTGCAACTGATTGCCGGGAATTAATTATATATATATATATATATATATATATTTGAATTAAAAAAACAAATACTAAAAAAAAAAGGTTGCATGGCGCGAGATTCGATCCGGCGACCTTCGGATTACGAACCCAAGCGCTTACCGCTGCGCCACGACGCTGTAAAAAATCATTAATCATAGAGAGTATTTCATCGCAACGGTTTCTTTTAACTGTCGATTTTCTCGACAACGGCTGAGAAGTGCATCTTGGTGCTTTGCCACATTACACCTCTGGCCATGAGCCTTTATTATGCGCAGTATGAATCGAATCTGAATTTCACAATTGGCGGCCTCCCCTTGTAAACACAACAGCGCAGGGGCAGCGCTCGTCCGTCTGCACACTACGAGATGGCGCTGCCATAGAGCCGATCCGCGTATTAATATATAACGCAGCCAATGAGATTGCTGCTTACGTAGAACCTTTTCTCCTCGCGGATCACACTAGCGCAGTGATACATGAACGCGCGAGGTATTACAACGAGTGTACAGACCTCCGATTAGGCAGTCTGCAATTGTCTGTACCAGTCTGTACGAGTTCTACATTTGTCTGTACCAGTCTATAGTCAAGTTTCAGTCTGCTCCTAATAAAATTACCATATTCCTGTACATAGCCATGAAGATAAATGTATAGACACTTTTGTCAAGTATCAGAGATATATGTGAGAATAAGATTAACGTACCAATACCAAAGGAACTGCAGATTGTCAATTGTAAATAGCATCCAGAACCAAGTTAAGTAATTGATATGTTTGTTATTATTTTAATAAATGTGTGTGAAAATTAATCAAGTTCTGTTTAAAGTTGGTCACCGTCAATCTGCTACTCTAAGCGTGCAAGTAGCTTTTCTATCGTGTGACCTAACGGCAGAAGATAAACACGCCACGGTAAGACCACGAGACATATTGCTGACACTCACCTACTTCGTTAGAGCGACAAGTCAAATAATCTGATGGTGTGTGTACTTACAGTACGCACACCACAATACTCAAGGTCCACTACGACTCCCTCACTCTGCTTCCAAGTGGTGCTGGACTGGTCCCTGTCAATGTGCGTGCGAGGGCCATGGCCTTATACATGACCACAATGATGAAAAGATGGACTGGAAGCCACACGTTCCTCATGCACAGTCTCCTCGAAATCCTAACGCTAGCCTCTGCTTAATCACCTGTGATGATCGCACATGTTGAACCCACTGTGTCCCGTATCTCCGACCTCGCCGCAGAATACAGATCTGTAGATGCCATACTCCCGACCACACGACCATCAAGGACGAACAATTTTTCCCAAATGCACCTGATACACGTTCCCTGCAGTATCATAGAAGCCAAGCACTCAGAAGTTCGATGGCAAACAGTGTGGCTATCGATCCACATGCCCCTTATTCCTACCGTAGTCAGGGAATTGAGGTATCGTGTTGTCATTCGCAAATTTGCGACGAAGTTCCGTCTCCTTGACATTGTACTAACCGAATCCCCTTTGCGCCCGAGCTGTGTTCGTCTGAACATCGACAAACGCCGGTTGTCGTGTGCAACGTACCATGAAGTACGGCAGTTGGTGACACGCATTCTTGCTTGTTACCTTGACGCCCTATCCTGCAGTCTGGAACTGCAAGACCGTTACGGTCGCAGGTTCGAATCCTGCCTCGGGCATGGATGTTTGTGATGTCTTTAGGTTAGTTGGGTTTAACTAGTTCTAAGTTCTAGGGGACTAATGACCTCAGCAGTTGAGTCCCATAGTGCTCAGAGCCATTTGAACCATTTTGACACCCTATCAGCGGTTGTTGAACCTCAGATGCTTCTCTATCCAGCGGACTATCACTTCCCACACGCCAACACACACACACACGCGGTTTAAGGGCATGTCTGTTGCGTATCTCTTCCAGGATGGGGAGAGAAACCAAAACTCGGTTACTGGCAATACGTCCAGGACACCCTCGAACGTACACTGCCATACCGACGCTACTTGGCCAGCTATCGGAAAGGATACAAAATATTTGATCAGGTAAACATCGGAAACCGTGGAACGTATGTGTAGAACAAAAATACGCTTCAGTTTCTAGTAATTATCTAAATTTATTCCACGACCGGCTTCGAAGCTCAAAGCCTCATCTTCAGATGCCACCAAATAACTATGGGAAGATGAATGGGTGGCGGTAGGGCCAGTCACTCATGGGGGGATCATATCCACATCAAACAAAACGCATGGGAGCGTAGGACCAGTAACCACAGCGCCGGCCTGGACAGCAGGACACGGAAGTGACTAGCCTAAAACAAAAATTAAACGATTCTATCAGAACACTAGAATATCGTTTCACAAATTCTGGTATGTATAAAAATTACATGTAATGACTGACCTAAATATTACATAGGACAGAGAGGGAAACCGTTTAAAGTAAGATATAAAGAGCAGCTGCTAAGTAAAAGTGGGGGAAATGTATACAATTCCAATTTTGCTGAATATCTGCTTCTCCTGCAACACAAACCACGGAGACTAGAAGACTTAGAACTTTTGCATAAAGAAAAGTAAAGGTTACAGGCTTGACCTGCTAGAAGAATTAGAAATTTTTAAACATTTTACGCACAAAGATTGATCCATTTTAAATGAACAGGTACAACTCAAAAACAGAAATTTTCTGGAATAGTTTAGTTTCCTACTTTCGTTAATAACAGAGTAATAGAGTAATGGCTCGATCTACCGTATGACTATAGGATATATCATTTCCACACCTCTAGTGCTAGTGGTCGGCTGAAGAGACATACGCTTACACATGCGCCGCCTGTGGCGAAGGCGTACAGACATTCGATTCGCTTACCGATGTATGATCGGCGGCGGCGACACGATGACGACTTCTCTGCAGTTTAATTACTCCAAGAGCCGGATTCCATGCTTTGTCCAAATTAAAACCATTATCTGTATTTATTAAATTGTAAGCTAATCTAATTTCTATAGCTTCCTTGAAGACAGGATTCGTGGTATGGCCCCATGGAATGGATGAATTACATCGATTTCTTGAGCATTTGAATTCCATCCATGCTAGCATTAAATGTACTATGGAAATAGAAAAAGACAGCTGCCTCCCCTTTTTGGATGTTGTCGTTCGCCGTAAAAGTGATGACACATTAGGACATGCCGAATATCGGAAAGCAACGCACACAAATCTGTATCTTCATGCCAGTAGCTGCCATCACCCCTCACAGACCATAGGTGTCCTTAAGACCTTAGTGCATCGGGCGTACTGTATATCCGATAAAGACAATTTGCAAGAAGAGCTCACATACCTCAAGAGCATTTTTAAATCGAATGGATTTTCTCCGCAACAAATTCGTAGAGCATTCGATGCAAAACCTAAAAAGGAGGTATGTGATGGGGAAAAAGATAGTAATTCATTCAGATCTAGTGCGTTTTTGCCCTATGTGGGTGCTCTTTCCTCGAAGATAGTCCGTATTCTTGAGAAACACTGTGTTAAGGTGATCTTCCGGCCCCCCTCGAAGATTGCAGATTTACTCGGCTCTGTGAGGGACGATTTACAGCTTCGTAAAGCGGGTGTGTATCAGATTCATTGAGGAAACTGTGAGCAGTCATACATGGGTCAAACAACATGCACCGTTCATGACAGGTGTGTGGAGCATCGAAGATACACACGCTTATTACAGCCAGACAAGTCAGCTGTGGCCGAACATTTTACTGATACAGGTCATTCCATGAATTACAGTGATGTGAAGATTTTAACATCCACCTCTTCTTCTTGGGAATCGGTCTTCAAGGAAGCTATAGAAATTAGATTAGCTTACAATTTAATAAATACAGATAATGGTTTTAATTTGGACAAAGCATGGAATCCGGCTCTTGGAGTAATTAAACTGCAGAGAAGTCGTCATCGTGTCGCCGCCGCCGATCATACATCGATAAGCGAATCGAATGTCTGTACGCCTTCGCCACAGGCGACGCATGTGTAAGCGTATGTGTCTGCCGCCGACCAGCATCTGTGACCCGCATGCGCAGTTCAGCCGCAGTAGAGCATATAAGGCCGCACTTGGCATCTAGTCGTCAGACCCCCACCCTCACCTACCTTGGCATCACCATTGACCGTCACCTCACCTGGATCCTTCATCTCCACTCCATCCAATACAAAGCCCACAACTGCCCCCGACTCCTCAAACTCCTCTCTGGCCGGACGTGGGGGTTGCACCCCTCTACCATCCTCCATACCTATAAATCCTTAATCTGTCCCATCCTCTGTTATGCCAGTCCCACCTGGATATCTGCCTCCCTCCCCCCCAAATTCTAAATGTCCCTCCAGATCCTTGAGCGTCATGGACTCCACCTCGCCTTCCGTATACGCCTCCCGTCCCCCACGCGGATCCTCTATGACCTCATTCCTTTCTCCTATCTGCTCCTATTCCTCGAACATATCTGCATACTCTACACCTCCCGCCGCCTTGATCCCCCTCACCCCCTGGTTGCTCCTCTCCTCTCCCATCCCCACCCCCTGCCACGTCTTCACTGTTGTGTCCCCCCCACCCTCCATCTCTACACCCTTCATCTCCTTTCCCAAGGTGGCTTCCATCAACTCCCCCTCCTGGATGATGCCCTCTCTCCCTCCATTTATCCCTCCTATCAACTCTGATCCTCACTCCCCCTCCTTTCCTCTGTCCTTTTCCCGGGCTCCCTCTCCCCCCCTTCCATCCTCTTTTTTCCCCACCTCCCCTCTCTCTGCCCCCTTCTCTCCCCCGAGTCCTTCTGCATTTCCCTCCTCTGCCTTCTCTCATTCCCTCTCACGTCTGCCCTGCCCCTCTCCCCTCTTATGAGTTGTCTCCCTCCTTGGTTCCCCCCCCCCTTTTCGTTTTTTCCTCCCCTCCCTCCTTGTTTTTCCCCCTCTTCCAGGTCCCCCCCCCCCATCTGCCCTTGGCTCGGGAGTGTCATCTTTGTGCCGCCATTTTCGTGCAGTGTTTTACAGTGAGTGTTTTACAGTGAGTGTTCCGTGTTGTGTGTCTTTTGGGAAGTGTTGCGAACGGCCATCATACTGTCGCTGGGTGTGATTTTTTATCTCTTGCGAACAGAAACCAGACTGTCGCCATGTTTTTTTTAATTGTGTGTCTACTATGTTACTTGTCTGATTCCTATGTATTTTATTAACATTGCCAACCGCTTTGCTTTCTGTTTTAACTTTCCGCATTTTTCCGCCATTTTACACTTTAAGTCACTGTTTTGTCGCCTGTTTTTCTTGTTTCTTTTCTCCTTCCGTTTTTAAAAAAGTCTGTAGGCTGTAGAGCAGCGTACTAAGCTGCTGCCAGCCCGCCCCCTTGGGGGGGAATTGAAAATCAATGAAAAAAAATCTAGTCATCAGTCTTGTGACTCACTCTGGGGATGGTCGGGCGATACGCGGCCGAAATATCAGTGGAGGAAATTTTATTTGCGCGGCTGCATGCCCTAAATTTAATGAATTATTCACTACGCCGCGAGAAGTTGAAAATGCACATTGTTGCTAACTGTTCGACAAGGAGTGGGAATGGTAAACATTTGATGGCACAAAACCAGAAGATCTAGTTCGTGTGGGATGACTTCACAGACAAATCCCCAGACAGTTTTGATTGTACATTGCAACTAAAGAGTTCTCAGTGCTGGCAGAAAATGCCTGCTGCGACGGACATACCCCTGCGGAGGAGCTAGTGGCACAACAGCATATTTGAGCCACCAGATGCAGAATATTATGTTCACACTGCGCTTTGCACGACGAAATGTACAGGGTGATTATAATTAAACATTCAAACCGCTGTAGAAATAACACCACTGGTGAGAATGACGTCAAATTGCAACGCAATGTCCGCAGCTCGCGGTCGTGCGGTAGCGTTCTCGCTTCCCACGCCCGGGTTCCCGGGTTCGATTCCTGGCGGGGTCAGGGATTTTCTTTGCCTCGTGATGACTGGGTGTTGTGTGATGTCCTTAGGTTAGTTAGGTTTAAGTAGTTCTAAGTTCTAGGGGACTGATGACCATAGATGTTAAGTCCCATAGTGCTCAGAGCCCTTTATTTTGCAACGCAATATTATCGGAGAATGGGGAAAACGTATGGTAGAAGAAACATAAATAGTTACAAGTTGTAGCAATAGATGTCGCTGTAAGCACCATAATTTAATAGTGGTCGACTACAAACGACAAATGAATCATACAACAATGCCTAAGGTGTACGTTTGACGTTAAACAAACTGTACTACTCAGTGTGCATGAGTGTACACGTGAAATATTGTTAGTTACGCAAGCTCCTCCACCACGGCAAGGTCATATCATATCGGATGGAAAAAATCGGTTTTTAACTTTCCTTAGGCCAAAATCCGAATAAAAAGCATCACTCACACCGGTTTTTAATTGTCCTGTGGCCAAAACCCGCATAAAAAGCATCAATCGCATGGGTTTCTAATTGTTCTGAAGGCAAAAACCGCATAAAAAACATCTGTTATAATCAAATCAGATTATTAATTTCCTTGTGACTTGCCTAAAACATGTTCAGTTAGCTGTCCACCGTTTTCTGCAGCAAGTTGAAATCGAGAAACAGCATGTTGCACAACTGATCGAAGTGTTTCCAGGGTCACGTTCGGAATGTGTTGCGCACTGCGTGCCTGCAATGCAGCTGAGTTTGCAATAGGAACACTGAACACAACATCTTTCAGATAGCGCCACAGTAAGAAGTCACACGGATTAAGATCAGGTGATCGGTGCGACCAGGCTGTAGGGAAATGGAGGCTGATAATGCTAGCATTTCCGAAATGGCGCCTGAGCAGCTGCTAACCTGGATTCGCAAGGCGCCACCTTGCATACAAATGATCGCATCCACACATCCTCATAGCGCTTACCATTGACAGCACAGGTAATAGCACCAGTAGCACCTGTCTCTTAGAAAAACTGTGGCCCTATAATAAATGATGCCGTAAACCCACACCACTCAGTGACCTTTTCAGGATGAAGTGGTACTGATTGATTTGCGTGTGGATTTTCCGTTGCCCATATTCGACAAATCTGTGTATTGACATATCCTGTTACACGGAAGTGGGCTTCGTCTGTCCACAAAATCTTCCACAGCCAGTCATTGTCCACTTCCATGACAGCAAGAAATTCTAAAGCAAAGGTATCTCTTGCTGGCAGGTCAACAGAAAGAAACTCGTGCACATGGGTAATTTTGAATGTATAGCAAAGAAGGATGTTTCGTAGGATTTTACGCACCGTGCTCATGGGTATGTCCAATGTTCTGGCAATTCTCTGTGCACTACACGTTTGCCCACCACCACTCTTCTCCTCCTGCAATGTTGTGGCCACTGCTTCCACTGATGTTGAATCAATTAGTTTTCTCCCATTACATCGTTGCGGGCGGAAAAATATCATGCAAGAACGGGACCAACGATGACTGAAGAGAATCGTTCAACGTGACCCTTCCCCAAATTGTTGCAGATTTCAGTGCTCGGCCATCAACAAGTATCAGCGTGCTAACCATTCAACGAAACATCATCGATATGGGCTTTCGGAGCCGAAGGCCCACTGGTGCACCCTTGATGACTGCACGAGACAAAGCTTTACGCCTCGCCTGGACCCGTCAACACCGACATTGGACTGTAGTTTACTGGAAACATGTTTCCCGGTCGGACGAGTCTCGTTACAATTCATATCGAGCGTATGGACGTGTGCGGGTATGGAGACGACCTCATGAATCCATGTAAGAGACTGTTGAATCTGGTGGAGGCTCTGTAATGGTGTGTGGTGTGTGAAGTTGGAGTGATATGGGACCCCTGATACGTCTAGATAAGACTCTGACATGTGACATGTACGTAAGCATCTTGTTTGATCACCTGCATCCACTCATGTCCATTGTGCATTCCGACGGACTTGGACAACTCCATAAGGACAATGCGACACCCCACACGTCCAAAATTGCTACAGAGTGACTCCAGGAACACTCTTTTGCGTTTAACACTTCCGCTGGCCCCCAAACTCCGCAGACATGAAAATTATTGAGCATATCTGTGATGCCTTCCAATGTTCTGTTCAGAAGAGGTCTCCACCGCCTCGTACTCTTACGGATTTATGGACAGCCCTGAAGGATTCATGGTGTCATTTCCCTCCAGAATTACTTCAGACATCAGTCGAGTCCATGCTACGTCACGTTGCGGCATTTCTACGTGCTCGCGGGGGTCTTACACGGTATTAGGCAGGTCTACCAGGTTCTTTGGCTCTTCAGTGTATTTCCTGTATGAACACTATGGTATTCTTTATTTTCCTTTCTTTAGCAACAGTAGTCGTCTTTCGCTATACCTATTGCCATAGTAATGTTGAGGAGTACGTAGTTAAATGGGCGATTATAATTCATTTTTTGACAGGTTGTTATTTCACGTTTAGAGGAGGTAGCGGTTTGCCATATCATGTGCACGTATTAAGAAGTAACAGAGTGCGGCTAACCTACTGAACTTTGACATAAAAGTTTTCCGGGTTTAAAATTATACTCCAGTACAGTTTTTTTCCGTTGTGACGTGGTGCGATACTCAGAAAACATGTCTGTCAATTGACGCTGGCTGTGGAATCCTACGCAGTCATACTACTATTTCTAAAATGGGCTCACGTCTCCAGTTTTATGGAAGTCTCACGTGTTGTCGAACTATACCAAGGCAAAGAATCGTCTCTTGCGAGTAGATCCCACTGAGTAGATGTGGTTTCTCATACCTTGAGTGACATACGATGCGGTGACTTTTTAAACTGACAGGGAGCTACATAAACAGCATGGTCGGAAGAATTAAACTTTCCCATCCTGGTTATCTTGTAGGTACGAATGACTGTTACAGATTTCAATTTAAACAACACGTGTAACTGTGTTCTTATCTACAAGATAAGCAGAATTCAGCTAAAAATTAAGAAAAATTGGTCACGGAAATTAAAGTATCAATAAACTTTTGTTCTTTTGCATATAAAATTGTATTTTTGTGCTGGAATTGTTAAATATCGCAGGATGAATACGAGTATTAACATACATGCAGAATTACCCGTAAGTTAATATCGACGTCAGATGTACGATTTTAGCGAAAAGGTTTGGATGTTGCTGCACAATAAGACACGTATTTCTCAAGAGTTGCCAGCAAATAAATAAATATTTTTAAAGCATCTAGAATAGTCTAACAAGGCGGTATAGTTCCGCTTCTATAACAGCTTAGGCTGTATTCATTGTCGAGATAATCTAGAAAATGGGATTCACAATGCTACGTTTAGACATTTTTTTGTGGAACGAGCCGACAGTGGCTTTATGTCGGGAAGGAACGTAAGAAAGGAAAAGGATGCATCATTTCCGTGAGGTGTGTTAGAAATGGGAGAGGCTCTGTGCTGGCCGGTTCGGATAGCGCAGCGAAGGCAGTCTGGTATTTCCGCTGTGCTATTCGCCGGCGTGATGCAAGCGCGGTGCGGTTCAAGTAATGGCTTGTTACGTGAACAGTTACGGCCGTATAGAAAGGAACAAAAGGCAGCCGGAACTCAGCGCACTTTTATGAGAATGGGAGCGAAAACTGTTTAGCCCACCTGTATACACCACAAACATTCTCCGTACCTTTGATGTTTTGCATGTTTGAGTCGTATGTGCATTGCGTACGGTGGTCTCTGGAACAGTTTCGAAGAACTGCATACAAAAATTACGCCTGGCTAGTGCGAGATATTGGGTTACAAGCTTGGTTTGTGGATTTAAAGTGGAATTGACTCGATTCACGACAGGTAGTTTCACGTGAATAGTTAAGAACCAGTAAAC
The DNA here is from genome assembly GCF_021461395.2 of Schistocerca americana. NCBI lineage: Eukaryota > Metazoa > Arthropoda > Insecta > Orthoptera > Acrididae > Schistocerca > Schistocerca americana. The sequence continues at coordinate 248,153,428 of NC_060130.1, read as the reverse complement.
TCTCGATTCTTTAAAGAATCGAATTCCCATGTATAAAACAGCTTCAATCGTCTGAGTACTTTACAAATGGTTAATGTGTTAAATATTTTATTTTAAGTATGTAAGCGAGAGAAAGTTTAGGAAAGGTTTGAAATTATACTTAAAGTTATCTCATTATCAAACGCTGGATGATTGAAGTGTGGGCAGTTTTGCGCTCCATTTTGAGCAAAAGCTAGTTTTTCACGCATCTAAATGTTTATGATGTTATATCTCCTGAACAATGTGCCGCACAATTATATAAAGTTGCAGGTACATGTGTGGTTACTGCCTGCGAAGTGTGTTGCGAATAGAGTAAGTAGTAAAGAAGTATTAAATTAAAACATCTTGTCTGACGTTTTAGATTTACTGCATGAAAAGCGAAAATGTAGTAAGCGATAAACTTTTTTCCATTCCTCATTTTGTTGGGAGTGTCAGCAAGAAAAGTTTGGAAAACGTATAAAGATATGTGTAAAGTTTTTAGAAGTCAGTAAGTACACTCATCCTCAAATACTTATTGAACAATTATATTTGTACGCCAATAGTTACAAGGTCTCAAGATAAACACAGTTTCTAAATGTAATACTTGTATTATTGTGTTGAAACTTTCTTAATGAGTAGATTATGACAGAATTATAAATTTTTTAAATTCGGGCAGTAACTACGCGAAATATTGAAAATAAATTTTTTTGCCCCTGGAAGTCCTTAGATGGGTAGTCTGCAACAGGATTTTGGCTCCTGTTTCAGAGTTTTGGGGTACTCGCTTAGTAATGTAGAATTTTTTCCGTAAATGAGTGCACCCTATTATATTTCGTTAAAGTACACCAGAAAATACAGCTAGTCATGATGGTTAGAGTCACCACTTAATAGTAGAAAAAAAAGCTGTGTTACAGTTCACAATGTAGAAGTACTGGTATAAAACAGTTTTATTCTTTTTCTTTTTTTCGCAAGCCGCATTGCATCATTTCCTGGTCGCGCTTCCGTGCACACCTTATTCGATGTCAGAAACACAAGACTTGATTTCTTGTTTTCGGTACCTGAGAGAATGAGTTTTTTTGTCCAGCCTGTAAATGATGGGCCTGTCTTTCCATAACCCTTCTTAACAGGTTGTGGTCGGACCCTATTTAACTGGTTTAAGGGCGTGTCATGGCAAGTGTTTTTAGCATCTCTTGGAAAGAAATTTTGAAACGCGTTGGCAGGAAGCAGAAGTGGTGTCAGCGGGAGCAGAAGTGGTGTCAGCGGGAGCAGAAGTGGCCTACTGGAATGAAGGTGGCGGGTTCCTCAAGTTCATTAGCAGCAAGGCCTGGATTTAACATAATCTTGTGGACCGCTTTTGGAACTCGGGATATCGGTAGTCTGCCGATAGTTCTCGTGAAAGTACGAAGCAAGTTGTAGACCCTACGAGTCGGACGGAGGTTGTGTTTTAAAGTGATCAACATTTCGGAAGACGGCAGTAAGTAATCCTTCGGAAGCAAGCCAGTTGCTTTGTAAATACGGGAAAACGTAAGAAACAATAGTGCGTTTCCTTGCTCGGGCAAGGGATTCTGTTTAGAGTGTTGCAGTTTCGTGAGTGCGAACATGCGCAGCAAGAAGACGGCTTGCATCAGAGCGTGCAGGCGTTATTTATTTATTTATTTATTTACAACTCACGTTCCGTAGGACCAAACTGAGGAGCAAAAATCCAAGGTTATGGAACATGTTAGTACATGAAATTACAACATAAAACTAATAACAGATAAAAATAAAATGTTTATGAATCCAAGAAAGTCAAGCCATAAGTTTAAGTACACGCAGTCAACAATATAACATAAGAAACAGCTTAATTTTTTAAGGAACTCCTCCTCAGAACAGAAGGGGTGACCCACGACGAAATCTTCAGTTTTGACTTGAAAGCACGTGGATCACTGCTAAGATTTTTTAATTCTTGTGGTAGCTTATTGAAAATCGATGCAGCAGTAGACTGCACACCTTTCTGCACAAGAGTTAAGGAAGTCCGATCCAAACGCAGGTTGGATTTATGCCGAGTATTAACTGAATGAAAGCTGTTTATTCTTGCGAATAAGCTGATATTGTTAACAAGAAACGACAGTAAAGAATATATATATATTGAGAGGCCAGTGTCAAAATACCCAGTCTAGTGAAGAGGGTTGGACAATAGGTTCGCGAACTTACATCACTTACTGCCCGAACCACCCGTTTCTGAGCAAAAAATATCCTTTCAGAATGGGAAGAGTTACCCCAAAATATAATATCATTCGACATAAGCGAATGAAAATAAGCAAAGTAGACTAATTTTCGTGTCGAACAAACACTTACTTCAGATATCGTTCGAACAGTATAAATGGCAGCATTAAATCTTTGTACATGATTCTGAACGTGGGCTTTCCATGACAGTTTACTATCTATCTGAACACATAGAAATTTGAACCGTTCAGTTTCACTAATCATATGCCTATTCTGTGAAATTAAAGCGTTGGGTTTTCTTGAATTGTGTGTTAGAAACTGTAAAAACTGAGTCTTATTGTGATATAGCGATAGTTTATTTTCTACAAGCCATGAACTTACGTCATGAACTGCATATCTGAAACCGAGCCAATGTTGCACACAACATCCTTTACTACCAAGCTAGTGTCATCAGCAAACAGAAATATGTAATACTTATGCCCTCTAGGGCATATTATTAATATACAAATCAGGAACAGGAGTGGCACCAACACTGATCCTGACGGCAACCCCTATTTGACCGTGCCCCACTCAGACTCCACATTACAGCCATTCTCAACACTGTGAGTAATGACCTTTTGTTGTCTGCTGTTAAAGAGGTGAACCAATTGTGAGTTACTCCTCGTATTCTGCAATGGTCCAATTTATGGGGAAATATTTTGTGATCAACACAATCAAACGCCTTAAAAACTCTGTACCAACACTCCTTGGAAAGCCCAACGGAACCGACCGGCCGCCGTGTCATCCAACGCCATAGTTTAATAAAAAAATATATATGCCTAGCGTTCGAAACCTTTTGTTTAACCCTCCAGTACCTCACAGAGAAAAGAGAATATAGCACGACTTCTAAAATCGAACTGTACATTTGATAGCAAATTATGTGATATAAAATGATCAATTAACCTTACATACACAGCCTTTTCAATAACTTTACCAAACACTGATGGGATTGAAATAGGTTGTCTAATTGTCTACGTTATCCATTTCTGCATTTTTATGAAGCGGCTTTACAACTGGGTACTTCAATCGTTCAGGAAACTGACCATTCCTAAAGGAAAAATTACAAATATGACTAAGTACATGGGTAACATGTGCAGCACTGTACTTTAATATTCCGCTAGGCAGTCCATCATATCCATGTGAGTCCTTACTAGTCTTCAGTGATTTAATTATTGACTCAATCTCCCCCTTGGCTGTATCACAGAGGAGTATTTCAGACCTCAACCTCAGAAAGGCATTTACCAAGAGAGTTATATCATTCCTTGTAGAAACTAATATTTTATTTAATTTGTTGCTGTTAGAAGTAGTTTATCTTGTTTCGAAACTGAAGTAGATACTTCCTGAGGGTTAGTATGGGGAGAGGTCATTGTTGGCAACCGGAATAAAATAATAATTGGATCATTTTACCGACCTCCCAATTCAGATGATACAGTTGCTGAATGGTTCATAGGAAACATGAGTTTTATTTCAAACACGTAACCGACTCACACGATTATAGTTGGTGGTGACTTTAATTTACCCTAGATATATTGGCAAAAATACATGTTTAATTCCGGAGGTACGCATAAAACAGCATCCGAAATTGTGCTAAACGCATTCTGTGAAAATTATTTCGAGCGCTTAGTTCATGAGCCCACGCGAATAGTAAACAGTTGTGTAAACGCACTTGACCTCTTAGCAAAAAATAATCCTGAGTTAATTACGAGCATGAAAACCGAAACAGGGATTAGTGAACACAGGGTTGACGTAGCGTGACTGAATACTGTAACCCCAAATACTCTAAAGATAAACGAAAAATATACCTGTTCAAAAAACCATACAAAAATTCACTTGACACCTTCCTGAGAGACAATCTCCACTCCTTCCAAATTAATAATATAAGTGTAAACCAGATGTGACGTGAATTCAAAGAAATAGTATCGGCAGCAATCGAGAGATTTATACCAAATAAATTATCAAACGACGGAGCTGATACTCCTTTGTACACAAAACGGGTAAGAACACTGTTGCAGAAACAATGACACAAACATGCCAAATTTAAACAGTCGCAAAATCTCAAAGATTGGAGATCTTTTACAGACGCTCGAAATTTAGCGCAGACTTCAATGCGAGATGCTTATAACAGATTCCACAACGAAACTTTGTCTCGAAACCTGCCAGAAAATCCAAAGAGATTCTGGTCATATGTGAAGTATGTTAGCGGCAAGAAACAATCAATGCCTTCCCTACGTGATACGAATGGAAATACTATCGAAGACAGTGCTGCCAAAGCAGAGTAACTGAACACAGCCTTCCGAAACGCCTTCACAAAAGAAGACGAAGTAAGTATTCTTGAATTCGAATCAAGAACAGCTGCCAACATGAGTAACGTAGAAGTAAATATCCTCGGATTAGTGAAGCAACTTAAATCACTTAATAAAAGCAAGTCTTCTGGTCCAGACTGTATACCAATTAGGTTCCTTTCAGAGTATGCTGATGCATTAGATCCATACTTAACGAGTACAACGGTTCGCTCGACGAAAGATCCGTACCAAAATGCTGGAAAGGTACATAGGTTGCACCAGTATTCAAGAAAGGTAGTAGGAGTAATCCACTTAATCATAGGCCCATGTCGTTAACGTCGATATGCAGCAGGATGTTGGAACATATATTGTGTTCGAACACTATGAATTACCTTGAAGAAAACAGTCTATTGACACATAGTCAACATGGGTTTAGAAAACAACGTTCTTGTGAAACACAACTAGCTCTTTATTCACATGAAGTGCTGAGTGCTATTGACAAGGGACTTAAGATCGGTTCCGTATTTCTGGATTTCCGGAAAGCTTTTGACACTGTGGCACACAAGCAGCTTGTAGTGAAACTGCGTGCTTATGGAATATCGTCTCAGTTATGTGACTGGATTTGTGATTTCCTGTTAGAGAGGTCACAGTTCGTAGTAATTGACGGAAAGTCGTCGAGTAAAACAGAAGTGATTTCTGGCGTTCCCCGAGGTAGTGCTATAGGCCCTTTGCTGTTCCTTATCTATTTAAATAATTTGGGAGACAATCTGAGCAGCCCTCTTACGTTGTTTGCAGATGACGCTGTCGTTTATCGACTAGTAAAGTCATCAGATGATCAGAACAAATTGCAAAACGATTTAGAAAAGATATCTGTATGATGGGAAAATTGGCAATTGACCCTAAATAACGAAAAGTGTGAATTCTTCAACATGAGTGCTAAAAGGAATCCGTTAAACTTTGGTTACATGATGAATCAGTCAAATCTAAAGGCCGTAAATTCAACTAAATTCCTGGGAATTGCAATTAAGAACAATTTAAAGTGTAAAGAGCGCACAGAAAATGTTGTGGGGAAGGCTAACCAAAGACTGCGTTTTATTGGCAGGACACTTAGAAAATGTAACTGATCTACAAAGGATACTGTCTACATTACGCTTGTCCGTCCTCTTTTAAAATACTGCTGCGGGGCGTGGGATCCTTACCAGATACGACTGACGGAGTACATCGAAAAAGTTCAAAGAAGGTCAGCACGTTTTGTATTATCGCGAAATATGGAAGAGACTTTCAGTGGAATGATACAGGGTTTGGGCTGGACATCATTAAAAGAGAGGCGTTTTTAGTTGCAACGGAATCTTCTCACGAAATTCCAATCACCAACTTTCTCCTCCAAATACGAAAATATTTTGTTGACACCTACCTACATAGGGAGAAACGACCACCACTATAAAATAAGGGAAATCAGAGCTCATACAGAAATGTATCGTCTTTGGAGTACTGAGTAGTATATCCGCGTCTCGCGTATCTGCTGCCTTATTTTACCGTATAGCAGTGAACAGAATTGATACTAAGGTTTCCGAGTAAGTTGATGGTCTACAGCAGCAATCAGCCAAGAACTGTTTTTAGCTTAATTTATCCATAAAGTACCTTTACCGTTTTCGAACTGGTACAGTTTATCATCAGACGGTTTACAGACATTCGTCAAAACATGTTATGTTGGTTCACTGGGGAGTTGTCCTAGAATAAGCTGTAATCCATAGTCACAAACGTGTAATACAGATGATTACACTACAGTGTTGCGTTGGAATGAAACTTACGTGAAATGTCAGCCGTAGCACTTGGTTTTACAGTTTTTCTCCAACGAAACAAATTCACAGCATTGTTCGTAATTTCACAATCGTGGGTTTTCATTATTAAGGACTTTCATTGGGTCACAAAATAAATTACCAATCCGCACCACATGCTTTGACTCAGTTACAACATATGAAAAAGTAAAAATACAGAGTGATTACAAAATACATGCGTGTCAAAGATCTTGCAATACAATGATACATTACAACATTTACGATTTCGGGAAAGGAAGGGTATATTACTGTTATATTAAATTGAAAACTTATTTTACGTTAAATGTGGGGCGGTAAATACAGAAAAATAAATGGTATTTGGTGAATTGCAACATTAAATACTTATTTTACAAGTTGGTTGGGAAATAATCGTGGATAAGAAGGTTTGTGAAAACCTCATAGCTACCTGAACACCGCTGACGACACTACACTGAAATTTGTAAATATTTAGTGCCATGAAAATTGTTGATTGTTGCAGATAAATACAATATTATAAGATTTGATACATTTTCTATAGATAGGTGGAGAAGCTTTAGTTATACTGAATTATGGAAAATACTTTCTGGAAGTTTTTGTGTCAGTCAAATCAATCTGCGCATTGATGATACAGTCAGGGGAGCAACTTTTTGTGTGTGCATTTCTATTTCTTCTAAAAGACTAAGTGTAATATTTTCATGTTCTTCTCAGTCTTTCTCACCGAATGATTTTGTGCAGCAAAGCGGGCCACAGATTTATATTTCTTAAAATTGCCAAGTCGTAAAGCATGAAAGTGTACTCTGTATCTCTTTTCATAACTCCTACCTGTCTGACCAATTGAGAATTTTGAGCATGACTCACATCCGAGGTTGTATATTCCTTATTTACAGTAGGGACATTGGAAGGATTTACGTCATGCATTCCTTTCTACTGTAATTTAGTAGAGGGGCTGATTTTAATATTCTTATTTTTAAATAAGAATATTAATTTTTTAAATCTGTGCGACTTGTAGGAACATTTCGCATATGGTGTAGCATGGCTAGGATGTCATGATGAGTTGCCAATGCTGACTTCTGCGGTGATAGGTTTTCTGTAGATACTAAAGTGATCAGGAATATTTATGCTCATACGTTGAATTGTGTCAATTCGAAATCGGTAACGGTACTTTTCGAATAAAGTAACCTAAAACCAGTTTGTAGCTAGTTGCTGCTGCACGCTATCAACAATCTGTATCTCATGACAGCCACGGTCTCTAATCATAAATTAATTTGACAAAGTTGCGTTTCCAAGAAAATCTGCAGAGCAGTTCGTCGCGCAGTTTCTCTCGCGCCGCAATATAGTGTGTGGATTCCGGCCGCGACCGCGACTGGACTTAGCGTGACGCCACGATAGCTCTGAGGACGGACGAAAGGGACGTTTCAGTATGTCTATAGGACGGCGTTGAGTCAAAATACAGTTCAGTTGGCAAGTGATTTGCTTCGCTGTGACGAAATAGACGACAGAGGGATAGAGAAACAATTAAAATCTCTCAAAGGAGGGAAGGCCGCTGGACCTGATGGGATACCAGTTCGATTTTACACAGAGTACGCGAAGGAACTTGCCCCCCTTCTTGCAGCGGTGTACCGTAGGTCTCTAGAAGAGCGTAACGTTCCAAAGGATTGGGAAAGGGCACAGGTCATCCCCGTTTTCAAGAAGGGACGTCGAACAGATGTGCAGAACTACAGACCTATATCTCTAACATCGATTAGTTGTAGAATTTTGGAGTACGTATTATGTTCGAGTATAATGACTTTTGTGGAGCCCAGCAATCTACTCTGTAGGAATCAGCATGGGTTTCGAAAAAGACGATCGTGTGAAACCCAGCTCACGCTATTCGTCCACGGGACCCAGAGCGCCATAGACACGGGTTCACAGGTAGATGCCGTGTTTCTTGACTTCCGCAAGGCGTTTGATACAGTTCCCCACAGTCGTTTAATGAACAAAGTAAGAGCATATGGACTATCAGACCATTTGTGTGATTGGATTGAAGAGTTCCTAGATAACAGAACGCAGCATGTCATTCTCAATGGAGAGAAGTCTTCCGAAGTAAAAGTGATTTCAGGTGTGCCGCAGGGGAGTGTCATAGGACCGTTGCTATTCACGATATATATAAATGACCTTGTGGATAACATCGGAAGTTTACTGAGGCTTTTTGCGGATGATGCTGTAGTATATCGAGAGGTTGTAACAATGGAAAATTGTACTGAAATGCAGGAGGATCTGCAGCGAATTGACGCATAGTGCAGGGAATGGCAATTGAATCTCAATGTAGACAAGTGTAATGTGCTGCGAATACACAGAAAGAAAGATCCTTTATCATTTAGCTACAATATAGCAGGTCAGCAACTGGAAGCAGTTAATTCTATAAATATTCTGGGAGTAGGCATTGGGAGTGATGTAAAATGGAATGACAGTATAAAATTAATCGTCGATAAAGTAGATGCCAGACAGATTCACTGGAAGAATCCTAAGGAAATGCAATCCGAAAACAAAGGAAGTAGGTTACAGTACACTTGTTTGCCCACTGCTTGAATACTGCTCACCAGTGTGGGATCCGTGCCAAATAGGGTTGATAGAAGAGAGAGAGGAGAACCAACGGAGAGCAGCGCCCTTCGTTACAGGATCATTTAGTAATCGCGAAAGCGTCACGGATATGATAGATAAACTCCAGTGGAAGACTCTGCAGGAGTCGCTCAGTAGCTCGGTACGGGCTGTTGTTGAAGTTTTGAGAACATACCTCCATCGAGGAGTCAAGCAGTATATTGCTCCCTCCTACGTATATCTCGCGAAGAGACCATGAGGATAAAATCAGAGAGATTAGAGCCCACACAGAGGCATACTGACAATCCTTCTTTCCACGAACAATACGAGATTGGAATAGAAGGGAGAATCGATAGTAGTACTCAGGGTACCCTCCGCCACACACTGTCAGGTGGCTTGCGGAGTATGGATGTAGATGTAGATGTAGACTGGTCTACTTTCTATTAAAATACGCGATCCCCGAGGACGGTCCCTGCAACCAGCTCGTTGCAGAATGGTTTGAGGAGCACCTTACAGACACGAAGGTGCTTGTATGGTTCTCCCATATCACATGACTGCGGTTCTATTGAAGGAAAATATCCGCACCTTGGAACTATCTCCTGCTGAACTCCGGGAGCGTTGAGTGTAGCTGAAGCAACATGGATCATTGTATCTCATCATTGCTTTTTATTTAACAGAGAGTCCCTGTCACGAAGTGTCGCCTCGGTTAACACAGACGTTAAAGTAACCTCTGGTGTGCCACAGGGGAGTGTTATTGGACCACTGCTTTTCACAATATATATACAGGGTGTTACAAAAAGGTACGGCCAAACTTTCAGGAAACGTTCCTCACACACAAATAAAGAAAAGATGTTATGTGGACATGTTTCCGGAAACGCTCAATTTCCATATTAGAGCTCATTTTAGTTTCGTCAGTATGTACTCCAACCTGATCAAATTGTAAATTTTCACAATCAACATGTGTGGGCTGCCGAGAATCCGCACGCAGTTGTGCAATCACGTCATCAACACAGATTTTCTGTGAACGTTTGGGCAGGATTTGTTGGTGATGTCTTGATTGGGCCCCATATTCTTCCACCTACGCTCAATGGAGCACGTTATCATGATTTCATACGGGATACTCAACCTGTGCTGCTAGAACATGTGCCTTTGCAAGTACGATACAACATGTTGTTCATGCACGATTGAGTTCCTGCACATTTCAGTCGAAGTGTTCGTACGCTTCTCGACAACAGATTCGGTGACCGATGGATTGGTAGAGGCGGACCAATTCCATTGCATCCACGCTCTCCTGACCTCAAGCCTCTTGACTTTCATTTATGGGGGCATTTGAAAGCTCTTGTCTACGCAACGCGGTACCAAATGTAGAGGCTCTTCGTGCTCGTATTGTGGACGGCTGTGATACAATACGCCATTCTCCAGGGCTCCATCGGCGCATCAGGGATTCCATGCGACGGAGGGTGGATGCATGTATCCTCGCCAACGGAGGACATTTTAAACATTTCCTGTAACAAAGTGTTTGAAGTCACGCTGGTACGTTCTGTTGCTGTGTGTTTCCATTCCACGATTAATGTGATTTGAAGAGAAGTAGTAAAATGAGCTCTAACATGGAAAGTAAGCGTTTCCGGACACATGTCCACATAACATATTTTCTTTATTTATGTGTGAGGAATGTTTCCTGAAAGTTTGGCCGTACCTTTTTGTAACACCCTGTATAAATGACCTAGTAGATAGTGTCGGAAGTTCCATGAGGCTTTTCGCGGATGATGCTGTAGTATACAGAGAAGTTGCAGCATTAGAAAATTGCAGCGAAATGCAGGAAGATCTGAGGGGTAAGGCACTTGGTGCAGAGAGTGGCAACTGACCCTTAACATAGACAAATGAGATGTATTGCGAATACATAGAAAGAGGAATCCTTTATTGTATGATTATATGATAGCCGTACAAACACTGGTAGCAGTTACTTCTGTAAAATATCTGGGAGTATGCGTACGGAACGATTTGAAGTGGAATGATCATATAAAATTAATTGTTGGTAAGGCGGATACCAGGTTGAGATTCATTGGGAGAGTCCTTAGAAAATGTAGTCCATCAACAAAGGAGGTGGCTTACAAAACACTCGTTCGACCTATACTTGAGTATTGCTCATCGGTGTGGGATCCGTACCATATCGGGTTGACGGAGGAGATAGAGAAGATCCAAAGAAGAGCGGCGCGTTTCGTCACAGGGTTATTTGGTAACAGTGATAGCGTTACGGAAATGTTTAGCAAACTCAAGTGGCAGACTCTGCAAGAGGGGCGCTCTGCATCGCGGTGTAGCTTGCTGTCCAGGTTTCGAGAAGGTGCGTTTCTGGATGAGGTATCAAATATATTGCTTCCCTCTACTTATACCTCCCGAGAAGATCACGAATATGAAATTAGAGAGATACGAGCCCGCACGGAGGCTTTCCGGCAGTCGTTCTTCCCGCGAACCATACGCGACTGGAACAGGAAAGGGAGGTAATGACAGTGGCACGTAAAGTGCCCTCCGCCACACACCGTTGGGTGGCTTGCGGAGTATAAATGTAGATGTAGATGAACCATATCGTTTTATTCCATGGGGAATTCCATTAATCGATGGGGAGCAAGTTTTACTTCACGGAACAGGATCGAGTTCGTATTACGTACCAGAGGACGTCCATCTTATGGTGTCAGGTCCCCTTCCTATCGTCGTCTTCAATGAGGTTCCAGTCAGCCAGACTTGCACAAACTACCATCACTCAAATTCATTTTATGCAAACAAATTCATAATTATATGTACCTTACAGCCTTAAAAATGCACCACAGCATGGAACAGCTGCGCGCTGTTTGAGGCGCCATGTCACGGATTGTGCGGCCGCTCCCAGCGGAGGTTCGAGTCCTCCCTCGGACATGGGTGTGAGTACTGTTCTTAGCATAAGTTAGTTTAAGTTAGTGTAAGTAGTGTGACGACCTCAGCAGTTTGGTCCCTTAGGAATTCACACACACTTGAACCTTTTTTTCTGGAACAGAACAATGTGTACATAGGCCTCCCACTTTGCAAAGCTAACAACTTTCGTACGTCCGAGGCAATGGACGGGGTCTCACTTCCAGTTGCAGACTGTCCTGAAAATCGTTTGGAACATCATAGGACGCATTCCATTTTATGTAGCTGATGCACCTTCAGAAATTTCAGACTTCTAATTTGGCATTTTATTTTACTAAATACGGCACAAAGCCCATTCGTCCAGCTAAGAATCAAATTTTCATATGTCATGTTGGCTGGATTAACAACGGATCTAGCTACACTGCAATGGAAGGTAATACCAAGAGCTAATTCACTGATAATTCTATTCGAAAAACTATCTGTATACAAATTTTTTTTTTCGAGGAGCTACCTGTATAAATCAACCAGTAACAGTACAGTTTTTGTTCTTTATATCGTATGAAACTGACGTTTGTGCTCATCAGATACGTTCAGGGATGGAAGTCGCCAATTTTCTTTCCTCCCAACTCTTCCACCCGTAACACTCCAATGTTGATCAAGAACCATCTGATGTATATTCTCCTTGGGGTTTTTGTCTCATTGTACATTTGCTTAGGGATATCTCTTGAAAGAATAGATGGACGTAGACTCATTACGGTACTGTTTAACTGCTGCTTGTCCGTGAAGTGTAATGCATTAGTCGTGAACTCCCTCTTCTTCTTCTACTACTCCTCCTCCTACTATTACTACTACTACTTCCTGTAAACGTGCCTGCGCTATACCTATAAGTCGTACTTACTCGGCAGGTGAGGACTTGTCCGTACTTTTCTCCAATTCTTCTCTTCCTTTTCCTCTACCCACTACTTGACTGCCAGGACTTACTTCAAGCACTTCTTTAACTGAAAATGGACTGCTTTAGCAGTAGACGAAGGAGCGGCGGGGGAGACGGGAGGGGAGAGGAGTTTACCTGATTGGGTTTAATAGAACAGAACTGGCTGTGTTGCATCTGCCTCCGATTCGAGAAAACTTTGTGATAACCACTGATGCGTCCGCAATATGTGTATCCATGACGGCGGCTTCCTCCCTGTCCGGATGGCTTCAAACCCAGCAGCCAGAAGAATATCAGCAAACTCTTCCATAAAAAGATTCGTTACACCATTAGGACGCCCAAAGTATTAATGGTCAAATTAAATCTAGATGCAGGTAAGCATCAAATGGCATAGATTGCTCTTCCAACTTCGCATCAGTGAGCTGCAAAGCTTCCAGCAAAGTGGATTGAGTTAAAGATTGAAGCTTTTCCAGATTATCCACGAGTCCAAGCTCGAGTTCTCTGAGTGTATTGTAAAGTCATTCGAGTTGCCTTAGGACGTTCGCACTTTTCCTACCGTACGGTACAACAGCGACTAAAAATATTTTACTAGCGTTTATGTCGGAGCGCCAATGTAGATAAGAGTGGGACGAACGTGGCACTCTTCCAAATCTGGCGAATAACTGTTGGCAACATAATCTTGGTGAAACTGGTGCCTGGAAACGATAAACTTTGACACACTTTCTGGCAGTGACGTAATAGTAAAGTTGACAGAATTCTTCTGTTGTATTTTTCCATGGGCAAGCACACAAACAGAACTCTCATGGGCCGTGGCTGGGGAATCTCGCTGGCTAAGAAGATATTTTCTCCGATGTGAAAAGCTATCGTAACGAAGCTTTGTGGGCGGAACAGAAAACGAACCAATGTAACTAATTCGACGTTTACCCCTTGTCAACACCCGCAACTCCTAAAATCAGACATGTGACAGTAATTTTTTATCAGAACATGGCCTTTAGCTTGAACTAATATCGATTCGTGAAAGAATACACGTAGAACAGGAAGGTTCCTAGATGCGGTGAAAAGACTAATGAAGCTGCCGTTCAAAGTGTCGCACCTCCTACCCAGTACTACACAAATGAAGTGAGTACTTTCATGATAAGATCTCGCTTAAAGAAGCTACACGCCTCCTTCCAGGAAGAGGCTGGTAAACTGAACCAACCTCCACTTATAGGGGATGTTCATTTTAATTGAACACATCTGGAAAAATACACATCGGTTCCAAAGATGTTATAATTCCAATTTGTTTGTCTCGGAGGGGGATATCCAACGATAACACACTTTACGCCACCATATGCGTGGGTGGCAGGGGCAACTTTGAAATGTTCAATGGGAACTCCTATTTTTATTGCAGTTTACGATTCTACGGCAAAATATACATACGGTTTATCTGAAGCATTTTCTTCGTTTCGCCACAGAATGCGTCGTAATCGGAGGAATAGAAATGGGTGCACAATCGTAATTCAAGACATACTACTCAGTGGCCCTTGAATATCGAATGGCACGTGGGACACCACTGCCATACTGCGAGGCTAGGACAGGCTAGTATTTCATAACTTGTAATTGTAAACTCCATTCGCAGCGTTGTATTCGTCCGTCATATCGAACAGGGGGACTACTCGACGCGCCCCCCTGTCCCTGTAGCGAACTACGACGTATTGTAGCAGGCAGTACACTGCGACCGGAGGTCACGTGTCGTGCAGACGATCTAGCGGCTCCAAACATTACAATACTTGCACAGCGTTTATTGCCTGCACACCTATCATTTGGACAACGGACGTGCAAGTGAACGATGAACGTTGTAAACACAGAAGAAACAACTGAAATTATCCTGATTTATGGAGAGTGTAGGGAAAACTTTGTGGCTGGTGTTGCGTTGTATGCTGAGCGTTTTTCAGAGAAAGCTCGATTTCGTTCGTTCTTTTATAACTTTATGCCTGATGACAGCGTGCAGAGTGGCAAAAGCGAATGTGTTGCAGGAGAAGCTAGTGGCATAGCTGTACTAGTAGCAGTACACCACAACCACGGATAAGCGCCCGGTAATTACATTGCGATTGCGGTATGTCCGTATGCAGTGCTGTTACAATACTGCATCGTCATAAGTGTCATCCATACTACGTGCCACTCCATCAAGAATTTCATGCTGCTGATTCCCATAGTCGGGTAGTGTTTTGTGAATGTGCACGTTAGCAAATGAAAGCGACCCCCACGTTCTTTGCTGAGGTACTATTTTGCGATGAGTCGACATTCACAAACCATGATATCGTTAACCAGCATAACATGCATTACTGGACTGTAGACAATCATCAATGGTTACGACAAGTTGACCATCAACGTCCTTGTTCGGTTAACGAATGGTGAAACGTCATGCGGAACAAACTCACTTAAACGTATTTTATCGACGGTAAGCTGAATGGATGCAAATATCGAACATTTTTGTAACAGAAACCACCGCAGGATATTCTTGAACGTTTGTAAACGTATCCAGTTTCATCGTCAAGGTTTCCAGCGCATTACGCAGTTGAAGCACGGGAGGTATTAGACCGTATTTACAGTGGTCGGTGGATCGGCAGAAGTCGCTCGATTAATTGGCTCGCTAGGTCTCCAGATTTGACGTCACCCTGTTTCTTTCTATGGGGACATTTAAAAGACAAGGTGTACAAGCAGCCATGAAGACATGGTCGGTCGCATCAGAAACACCCGCGCTGACATTCTCGGTGATATGCTTCTTTCCTGTGTACGGCCATTTGTAAAGCGGATCACCAAGTGTATTGAAGTTGGCGGTACTACGTTTGAACACTTACTGTAATTAGGAAAGTAGATTAGCATTCGTCACGATACACGGCCACGGTGACGTGTGCCGGCCGGTGTGGTCGTGCGGTTCTAGGCGCTTCAGTCTGGAACCGCGTGACCGCTACGGTCGCAGATTCGAATCCTGCCTCGGGCATGGATGTGTGTGATGTCCTTAGGTTAGTTAGGTTTAAGTAGTTCTAAGTTCTAGGGGACTGATGACCTCAGATGTTAAGTCCCATAGTGCTCAGAGCCATTTTTGAACAGTGACGTGTCGGGTAGTCCCATGTTCGACATGTCGAAGGAATACAACGTTGTGAATGGGGTTTGCAATTAGAAATAATGAAATACTGGCCCGTCCTACACTCATAGCATGGCGGTGGGGCCCCACGTGCCATTGGAAATTAAAGGGCCATTAAATAGCATGTCGTACATTATAACTGTTGCCCATTTCTTTTCCTCCGATTACAGCGTCATCTGTGGCGGAGCGAGGACAATGTTTCAGACAAAACATATGTTGATTTTGCCGTAGAATCATAATCTGCAATTAAAAAACCGGGGGTTCCCAGTGAAGATTTCAAAGTTTCCCCCGCCACCCACGGACGGTGCGGGGTCGGGTGGGTTGGGGTGGTCGTGTGTGCCATCATTCGATGGCGCTCTCCCTGATAAACAAATTAGAATTATAAATTTTTTTGATCCGATGAATAGTTTTCGAGATACTGCAATGTCTTCAGTTAAATGAACACCCTATAGATTAATACTGCTACGAAAGTGCTGTGATGTCAATAGTTCTTTGTTCGATGCCCAAGATGCTCAACCCAGCACAGAGTGACACATCGCCCGTGTTGTTGGGTTCATGTTTCGGCCGCTCACAGAGGGACACATCGCCTGTGTTGAAACTTTCCCTTTGAATGTAAAGAAATACGGAACTTCCCCTTTGAATGTAAAAGAAATACGGAACTTTCCCTTTGAATGTAATGAATGACTGTGCTCGTAAACTTCTACGTTATTTAATGCTGAAACAGCTGAGTAAAACTGAACGTACTCAGACAGTTCTCTCTTTACTTATTCTGATCATCACTAAACTGACACACAATATTTTAGCGCAACGCAATCTGACTTTCAATAATCCCTGCAAAAGAATGGCCGTGACTAACAATAACCTATACCTTTCATGAATCACTTACCTCACATAAATCTTAGTTACTCTAACTATTGCAATACAGCGAGCGCCAATACTGCCAGCTAAATAAAAGATTCTAACTACTGATAGGCACAGTTAGCAAATGAAAGATTTTGATAGAGAACAAACAATGTATTTACCTTAATAGTGTTCAAAAGTCATAATACATATATCAGTTCATGACATCCAGTCTTACACATTTCCTTTTTCTGACGGACACATGTCCAGATCGTCCGCTTAAAACTCCGGCATCTCTCTCCCCACATCCACTACTGCTGGCGGCTCACTTCCAACTGCCCAACGCTACGCGCTGTTCACATCCAACTGCCCAACACTACACTAGCGAATAATTCAACAATGACTCCAACCAGCCACAGACTGCACATAGTGCAGTCAGCGATATTAACACAGAGCGCTTCGTGGCGTCACCAACATAAAAACCTAAACAGCCTTCTTACAGAGTTGACGGGTTCATGTTTCGGCCAAAGCGGTGTAAGATTATCAGCGAAAAGACACCGGCGAAAAGGAAGTTTGCACACGAAAATCATAGCATCAAAAAAGAAAATAAAATATTACTGTCAGACACTTGGCATCTACTTCTTTTTCCGTTTCAAACTATTTAGGCGACACACGGAAGCGTACGATCCCCATGATGGCGAAAGTTCTGTCAATCTGCTGAACGGGATCACTACTTTCAAAACGCATTATATTATTTACAATAAATAAGTACACAACAATACCGGCGTCTGGATACGTATCACACGACACGCCACGGCCGTTCAGTTGAGCGGACACGAGTTTCAACGCCGGCTGTTTTTCCATTACCATCATTATCCGCACGTGATGAGAGATGCTACTTGATTTGATGCATTAACTTCTCACACCACATTACCACGATACAGAATGATAAGTTCTTCGTGAAGAAATTATAAACAGCCAACCAGTTGCCAAATGGAAGGTTTATTTAAGCCCCTTGCCATCATTTCAAAGTTTATAAGAACGTCTTCTTCAGGAGGAAAATGGAAACGAATACATATCAGATTATATATATTTAGGGACACTCACAATTCGTCACGAATACAAGAGTTTTTCCAACTTAGTGGGTGACATGCTGTAGTGGAGATAGGCGAACGGCGTCAGTAAAATATAAAATTTTATTTCAATAATATTAAAAACGTGTGTAATATGTAGTTGTCATTGAGCAGCGCTTCATCAAAAATCATAGAGTCAAAAAATGCTCTAGCCTGGCATAAGTAGCGTTTGGGCTCAGGAAATGGCTCAAAATGGCTCTGAGCACTATGGGACTTAACATCTGTGGTCATCAGTCCCCTAGAACTTAGAACTACTTAAACCTAACTAACTTAAGGACATCACACACATCCATGCCCGAGGCAAAATTCGAACCTGCGACTCTAGCGGTCACGCGGTTCCAGACTAAAGCGTCTACAACCGCACGGCCACAACGGCCGGCTTCAGGAAATCTTGCGGTAAATTTTGTATTTTACTAACGCCATTTGGCCATATTTCAACGTATCTCCCCTACAACATACACTCCTGGAAATGGAAAAAAGAACACATTGACACCGGTGTGTCAGACCCACCATACTTGCTCCGGACACTGCGAGACGGCTGTACAAGCAATGATCACACGCACGGCACAGCGGACACACCAGGAACCGCGGTGTTGGCCGTCAAATGGCGCTAGCTGCGCAGCATTTGTGCACCGCCGCCGTCAGTGTCAGCCAGTTTGCCGTGGCATACGGAGCTCCATCGCAGTCTTTAACACTGGTAGCATGCCGCGACAGCGTGGACGTGAACCGTATGTGCAGTTGACGGACTTTGAGCGAGGGCGTATAGTGGGCATGCGGGAGGCCGGGTGGACGTACCGCCGAATTGCTCAACACGTGGGGCGTGAGGTCTCCACAGTACATCGATGTTGTCGCCAGTGGTCGGCGGAAGGTGCACGTGCCCGTCGACCTGGGACCGGACCGCAGCGGCGCACGGATGCACGCCAAGACCGTAGGATCCTACGCAGTGCCGTAGGGGACCGCACCGCCACTTCCCAGCAAATTAGGGACACTGTTGCTCCTGGGGTATCGGCGAGGACCATTCGCAACCGTCTCCATGAAGCTGGGCTACGGTCCCGCACACCGTTAGGCCGTCTTCCGC
This sequence comes from Schistocerca americana, assembly GCF_021461395.2. Taxonomy (NCBI): domain Eukaryota; kingdom Metazoa; phylum Arthropoda; class Insecta; order Orthoptera; family Acrididae; genus Schistocerca; species Schistocerca americana. Next base: position 248,134,525 of record NC_060130.1, on the reverse strand, counting down.
TCACGCCCCAACATCGTGCAGCCCGCCTCCAGTGGTGTCGCGACAGGCGTGAATGGAGGGACGAATGGAGACGTGTCGTCTTCAGCGATGAGAGTCGCTTCTGCCTTGGTGCCAATGATGGTCGTATGCATGTTTGGCGCCGTGCAGGTGAGCGCCACAATCAGGACTGCATACGACCGAGGCACACAGGGCCAACACCCGGCATCATGGTGTGGGGAGCGATCTCCTACACTGGCCGTACACCACTGGTGATCGTCGAGGGGACACTGAATAGTGCACGGTACATCCAAACCGTCATCGAACCCATCGTTCTACCATTCCTAGACCGGCAAGGGAACTTGCTGTTCCAACAGGACAATGCACGTCCGCATGTATCCCGTGCCACCCAACGTGCTCTAGACGGTGTAAGTCAACTACCCTGGCCAGCAAGATCTCCGGATCTGTCCCCCATTGAGCATGTTTGGGACTGGATGAAGCGTCGTCTCACGCGGTCTGCACGTCCAGCACGAACGCTGGTCCAACTGAGGCGCCAGGTGGAAATGGCATGGCAAGCCGTTCCACAGGACTACATCCAGCATCTCTACGATCGTCTCCATGGGAGAATAGCAGCCTGCATTGCTGCGAAAGGTGGATATACACTGTACTAGTGCCGACATTGTGCATGCTCTGTTGCCTGTGTCTATGTGCCTGTGGTTCTGTCAGTGTGATCATGTGATGTATCTGACCCCAGGAATGTGTCAATAAAGTTTCCCCTTCCTGGGACAATGAATTCACGGTGTTCTTATTTCAATTTCCAGGAGTGTATAATCCAGTAGGTTTGAATGAGTTTTGCATTCGTAACGAGTTATAAGTGTTCATATACATATAGCGCCAAAGAAACTGGTATAGCCACGATTCAAATACAAGACATGTAAACAACCAGAATGCGGCGCTGCGGTCGGCAACGACTATATAATACAACAAGTGTCTGGTGCAATTGTTAGATTGGTTACTGCTGCTACAATGGAGGTTTATCAAAATTTAAGTGAGTTTGAACATGGTGTATTATTCGGCGCACGAGTGATGGGACACAGCATCTCCGAGGTAGCGATGAAGTTGGGATATTCCCGTACGACCATTTCACGAGTGTACCGTGAATATCAGGAATCCGGTAAAACACCAAATCTACGACATCGCTGCAGCCGGAAGAAGATCCTACAAGAACGGGATCAACGACGACTGAAGAGAATCGTTCAACGTGACAGAAGTGCTACCCTTTCGCAAATTGCTACACATTTCAATACTGGGTCATCAACAAGTGTCAGTGTGCGAACAGTTCGACGAAATATCATCGATATGGGCTTTCGGAGGCGAAGGCCCACTCGTGTACCCATGATGAATGCACGACACAAAGCTTTACGGCTCTCCAGTGCTCGTCATTACCGACATTGGACTGTTGATGACTGGAAACATGTTGCCTGGTCAGATGAGTCTCATTTCGAATTGTATCCAGTGGATGGACGTGTACGGATATGTTGCCAAGCTCATGAATCCATGGACCCTGCATGTCACCAGGTGACTGTTCAAGCTGGTGGAGGCTCCTGGTGTTGGGCGTGTGCAGTTGGAGTCATATGGATCCCCTGTTATGTCTAGATACGACTCTGACAAGTGACACGTACGTAAGCGTCCTATATGATCACCTGCGTCCATTCATGTCCATTGTGCATTCCGACGGACCTGGGGAATTCCAGCAGGACAGTGCGACACGCCACACGTCCAGAACTGTTAGAGTGTCTCCATGAACAATCTTCTGAGTTTAAACACTTTCCCTGGCCAACAAACTCCCCAGATATGAACATTATTAAGCATATCTGGGATGTCTTGCAACGTGCTGTTCAGAAGAGATCTCCACCCCCTCGTACTCTTACGGATTTATGGAGAGCCCTGTAGGATTTATGGTGTCAGTTCCCTCCAGCACTAGTTCAGACGATAGTAGAGTCCATGCCACCTCGCGGTGCGGCACTTCTGCGTACTCGCGGGGGCCCTACGCGTTATTAGGCAGGTTTACCAGTTTCTTCGGCTCTTTAGTGAATATATATATATATATATATATATATATATATATATATATATATATGTATGTGTGTGTGTGTGTGTGTGTATGTGTGTGTGTGTGTGTGTGTGTGTGTGTGTGTGCATGTGCGTTTTATCATGTATTCACTGATAACCTGATTAGGCCATCAGTGTTTTCCTTATGAAGAAGACGTTTCTATGAACGTTGAAAGCATGGTCAAGGGGTTTAAATAAACCATCTATTTTGCAACTAATCGGCAGTTTATTATTTCTGCAAGAAGGTTTTATCCTACCGTTGCTACTTCAGCCGCGTACGAAATTTTGGAATGATAAGAGTATAGGGCAATTCAAGATTCAAAGAAAGAGATCATTTACACCAGGTTGTTAAGTTAAAATAAGTACTTTATTGCCAGCCAGTGTGGCCGAGCGGTTCTAGACACTTCAGTCTGGAACCGCGCGACCGCAACGGTCGCAAGTTCGAACCCTGCCTCGGGCATGGATGCGTGTGATGTCCTTGAGTTAGTTAGGTTTAAGTAGTTCTAAGTTCTAGGGGTCTAATGACCTCAGATGTTAAGTCCCATAGTGCTCAGAGCCAAGTACTTAATTTGACATTCCTGGTCAGTTTCGAGTTTTCACTCAGTTCCAAGTGCACCTACAAACATAATAACACGTTGATGCAATTCATTTTTGGTGGGTTGTTTCGTTTGTAGGCGCACTTGGAAGTGAGCCATAGCTAGAAACTGAGCAGTAAGGGTTCATAAAGTACGAGTACATTCCTGGCAATTAAAATTACGGCGCCAGAAGAATAGTAAATAACGAAATGTTACGTACTGAGCGTATACAGCGTATAAGGAAGAAAAAATGATTAAATTTGTAGATTATTTGACGAACACCGGGTGCGACATTAGTACTCAAAGCTGCAAACTCTGATAACAATAACGGCTTTAACGTGGTATGACATCGAGTCGAACTGATCATAGCTGACAGATACGTGTAGCTAAATCATTCCATGTGCCTCATCTCTCTGCCGAACTTCGTCACTACATGAATAGTAGTGGCTGCCAAGTGGTGACCTACCTGCCTACCGGCTACCGAGACGGGATGTTTTCACTGGGTGAGAAATATGGAGAATTTTCTGGACACGCCAACAGTTGAACACCATCTGTATCGACGTAGCACTATACAGCCTGGGCAGCATGCTCTGTTGCGTTACCTTGTTAAAATATGAAGTTGCTACGGTCGCAGGTCCGGGCATGGATGTGTGTCATGTCCTTAGGTTAGTTAGGTTTAGGTAGTTCTAAGTTCTCAGAAGTTAAGTCCCATAGTGCTCAGAGCCATTTGAACAATTTTTGAAATATGAGGTCATAGAGATGTCGAAGATAGAACGCAATGACCGGCCACGTCAGAAACGCATGCTACCTAAATTACCAGCTGTGTGAACCAGAGATGATCGTTTTGTGTGCCCAATGGCGTCCCATATTACCAAGCCAGGTGCTGAGCCCATCTGACATGAGTGAATGGAGTCTGGCAAAGTTCTTTCGCCTCTGGGTCTCCATACACGGACACGTTCAGCGTGATGCTGGACGCAGCGCAGGGGCTCGTCAGAAAAGACGAAGCGGTGACCCTGCTGTGTCCATTGCTGTCGTGCTCCGCCATTTACCACAGCGTAAGTGAAAGCTGCATTGAGAGTCCGTGGTGATCCAGACGTCATTGCACTGTCAGTATGGATGTTTGTTTTTCTGTAAACAAGCCCAACTCCTCACTACCTAACGTCACTATACGAACGTACCTGGCCGAATGAACGAGGTGTGTGTCTTCCAAGGCGCTACTCACTTGGGGCCGTTAAGATCCTGCACGGTTCTGAGTATGACTATTCTGTACCCAGAAATTCCACATTTTTATGACAGTCGTGTTACCCCGACCAACCCGAGCAGCAGTACTACCATACGATAGATTGAAGTCTTGATGGGACACGAACTGACCACAGTCAAATTCCGATACGTGCTGGTACACATTTGTCCTTCTTGCACAAGACATAACGCCATCTTTTCGCACAAAACCAACATTGAAAGGCGATTCTTGAATGAAAAACCCTGTGTAATTTCTCGTTATATACAGCATCTGCTCCGTGCAGCCACATTAACGTGACCGCCTGTCAGATGCCTAAATGACCACCTTTTGCAGCGTTGACCGGTGCGAGACGTGCAGGAAGAGTCAGTGAGGTTCTGCACGGTTACCGACAGAGATATAGCGCCATGTCGACTCCGTTGGCGCGGTTAGCTTTGCTAGATTTCTCGGTTGAGAATTCATGGCGTTAACAGCCCGATAGAGGTGGTCCCACTGATATGCTGTTAGGTTTTAATCCGTGGAATTTGGTGGCCATGGTAGTGCGGTGAACTTATCCTGGTGCTCTTCGAACCACGCTCGTACACTGTGAGGTGTGTGACATGTTGCATTGTGTTGCTAGTAGATGACATCACGCCGAGAAAAAACAAACTGCATGTAGGGGTGAACATGGTCCCCAAGGATAGACGCATACTTGTTTTGATCCATTGTGCCTTCCAGACTGATGAGATCGCCCAAGGGATGCCACGAAAACATTCCCCCGATCATAATGCTCCCTCCCCCGTCCTGGACCCTTCCGACTATCGTTGTAATGTGTTTGCTTCACTCCGATGGAGCATAAAATGTGATTCGTGTGCAAATGCCATCTGTTGCCATTCAGTGGACTTCCAGTTGCGGTATTAGTGTGCAAATTCCAGCCTTCATCGCTGATGAACAGCAGTCAGCATGGGTGCATGAACGACGCACCTGCTGCAGAGGCCCATACGCAGCAACGTTCGCTGGACTGTCCTTGAGGACACACTGTTGGTTTATCTGGGCGGTCAGATGCTTACCAGTTGCACGTCTGTTCCCCCCTACACATCTCCACAGCCGTCGTCCACGCCTGTTATTTATGGTCCGCGGTCCACCACAGATGCCTCGGCGCCGGTTTTGGATAGCGCCATTTTGCCGTCTACGTTATACACTACTGGCCATTAAAATTGCAACACCAAGAAGAAATGCAGATGATAAACGGGTATTCATCGGACAAATATATTTTACTAGAACTGACATGTGATTACATTTTTACGCAATTTGGGTGCATAGATGCTGAGAAATCAGTACCCAGAACAACCACCTCTGGCCGTAATAACGGCCTTGATACGCCTGGGCATTGAGTCAAACAGAGCTTGGATGGCAAGTGCAGGTACAGCTGCCCATGCAGCTTCACCACGATATCACAGTTCATTAAGAGTAGTGACTGGCGTATTGTGACGAGCCAGTTGCCGGCCACCATTGACCAGACGTTTTCAGTTGGTGAGAGATCTGGAGAATGTGCTGGCCAGGGCAGAAGTCGAATATTTTCTGTATCCAGAAAGGCCTGTACAGGACCTGCAACGTGCGGTCGTGCATTATCCTGCTGAAATGTAGGGTTTCGCAGGCATCGAATGAAGGGTAGAGCCATGGGTAGTAACACATCTGAAATGTAACGTCCACTGTTCAAAGTGCCGTCAACGCGAACAAAAGGTGACCGAGACGTGTAACCAATGCCACCCCATACCATCTCGCCGGGTGATACGCCAGTATGACGATGACGAATATACGCTTCCAATGTGCGTTCACCGCGATGTCGCCAAACACGGACGCGACCATCATGATTCTGTAAACAGAATCATTCGAAAAAATGACGTTTTGCCATTCGTGCACTCAGGTTCGTCGTTGAGTACACCATCGAAGGCGCTCCTGTCTGTGATGCAGCGTCAAAAGTAACCGTAGCCACGGTCTCCGAGCTGATAGTCCATGCTGCTGCAAACGTCGTCGAACTGTTTGTGCAGATGGCTGTTGTCTTGCAAACGTCCCCATCTGTTGACTCGGGGATCAAGACGTGGCTGCACGATCCGTTACAGCCATGCGGATAAGATGCCTGTCATCTCGACTGCTACTGATACGAGGCCGTTGGGATCCAGCACGGCGTTCCGCATTACCCTCCTGAAGCCACCGATTCCATATTCTGCTAACAGTCATTGGATCTCGACCAGCGCGAGCAGCAATGTCGCGATTCGATAAACCGCAATCGCGATAGGCTACAATCCGACCTTTATCCAAGTCGGAAACGTGATGGTACGTATGTCTCCTCCTTACACGAGGCATCACAGCAACGTTTCACCAGGCAACGCCGGTCAACTGCTGTTTGTGTATGAGAAATCGGTTGGAAACTTTCCTCATGTCAGCACGTTGTAGGTGTCGCCACCTGCACCAACGTTGTGTGAATGCTCTGAATAGCTAATCATTTGCATATCACAGCATCTTGTTCCTGTCGGATACATTTCGCGTCTGTAGCACGTCATCTTCGTGGTGTAGCAATTTTAATGGCCAGTAGTGTAGTTAACCAAGGCAGTACGAGAACGTTTTACAGACTTATCCGTTTCGGAAACGCTACCGCTCTTAGCCCTTAAAACCAATGATAACGTTCTTTTGGAGGTCACATGAATAGCTCCGTTTCCGCATTCCGTCAAGGACTGCATTGTTTTCAGCATCCAAGGTTACGCTTTATACTCTCTCCACTGATAGTGCTGCCATCTGCCGTTTGTGAGTGGTTATTGCACGTTGACGTCGAACGTAGGCGATGGTAACAGTAATGTGACTGGAACGTGGAGATAGCTTCATTCTTACGTAAGTGTATGCGATTTCAGTGATGTGCTAATAATTTGCATATCCAGGCATGTAGTTCACTTGGTGACAATTTGAGGTTATTTGAATGCGGTCTTCATGTTGGTGTAGTTTTAGTGGTCAGCGGAGTACTTAGTTTAACGCAACAACCCGGTGTAAATCTTGTCGTTCAATGAATTTATCGAGCCTGTGGTGCCCAGAAAGACGAAATTAATAGTTCAAGCAGTTGCAGGTACAGCGTGTATCAGCTAACCGCAGTTCAACTCGATACCCAAGTTGTCAGTGGTAGCGAAGTACTAACCATATAACTTTCAATTACACGTGGTCAGTACTTGTAAGCACACAAGAAACACCACAGACGTGTTCATGGTCATGCGCTTGTATGTATATACACATACACACACACATAAATTCAACCATCGACATAATACGCACAGTTCGGAGTTGCATCACATTAACAGACTTCATTCCATTCTTAAAAAAAAAAAAAGTTCCATCATATGACCAGATTTCATTCTTACATTTAAAAGAAAGGAGTTGGTGTTATTGATCAACTTTCGGACATTCATATGTGACATGACTGTTAATGGTAACCCTGTGCCCCACCAGGCAAAGATATAGTATGTAGCACAGGTCATTCCTTTAAAGTAGCCACTAGCAGTGCGATTACGAACTGTGAGTGGACGCCACCAACTGGGAGCCAGAGGAATGGAAATTCCACTCTCCTGAAGGCAGTTTCTGGCCAGCGACATTGGGCTTGGAACTGATCCATTTACGTGGAAACATCAATTATGAAGGCCTCAATTTCCCACAATTAACAAAATAAGAACACCTTGAAGTTGAAGCAAACAACTACAAATTCCGACGCCATATGAGAGAGCATCCTTATTTCTTAAAAGCCACATGCATTCTGGACTCAGTCACTATCTTACAACACAATGGACTTGGGATTAACTACCCACCAAGTGGTACGCAAAACCTCGAAATTACGAAGTTACGGCCGAGCGGTCTAAGGCGCTGCAGTCATGGACTATGCGGCTGGTCCCGGCGGAGGTTCGAGTCCTCCCTCGGGCATGGGTGTGTGTGTGTTTGTCCTTAGGATAATTTAGGTTAAGTAGTGTGTAAGCTTAGGGAGTGATGACCTTAGCAGTTAAGTCCCACAAGATTTCACACCCATTTTTTTTTACCAAGTTACGAGTACATTGCATTTTTCAAAGTAACAAATTCACAAGCACTTTTGAAATCTGAGGCCGAGAATCCACCACAGTAACGGTATGTGAGCTTACAAATCAATAAGACAAGAAACTCCAGCCAGTGTCTTGGCACCCCAATTTACGAAAAATTAGGTGCATCGAAACATCATAATAGAGCAGGACAAGGTACAGAGGGCCCCATAGGCTTAGAATAGGCCCTTTGAAGACTAGATTTTAATGATCGATTTCGTGTGTTTATCTACAGAATGTGACGGCAGCAATTAATCTGAGAAGCCTCACATACCAGGAACCTTTCAGTGCACCGCAATACCGTTGCACACCGCCAGAGACAAAATGTTGCAGTACAATGATAAAGCATCATGCGGTAATCTGTTTCCTGCATTTGAAGAGGAACAACGCTGCAAGCATCCATGCTGATTTGGTGGAAATCTATGGCAACATTGGCACATTATATGACTCAGTGGTCAGGTGGCACAGACAGGCAAACAGGTATGATTGACACAGAACGAAATGGCACAGCAGCTCCTCGCAGAATCGAGATTCGAAGGAGAAGTGGCAGCCCCGATATTCGAAAACCGGTGTATTATTATGAGAGGATAATGAAGAAAACTGAATATCAGTGATAGATAAATTTTCAATATCTCGCACAACATTTTTTTAGATGACAAATATCCCCCCCCCCCCCCCCCCCCCGAGCTGGGTTTCCACGACTGCTAGCACCCATTCAGAAAGCTCGCCGAACCGAGGCAGCAGAAGAAATGTTGCAGCTGTTTCACTCCACTCTAGATGACTTGTTTTGTGTGTAATCATAAGGGCGAGTAGTGGGTGTATTAGGAAGATCCAGAGACAAATGAACAAAGCAGGCAGTTCAAACATCTGGATTCACCGTCAACAGAAAGAACACGAAGACTCAACCATTATTGGGCAAGGTCATGAGCGTTTTTTGTGGGACTGCCACGGTGTGGTGCTCAGAGATTAACCTCGTAAAGAGCATACAGTTACAAGAGCATACGACGGAAACCTCATGGCGATATTGTTGGTTAAGACGAAGCGTTGCGGGTTGCTGTTCAAGGGCTGCTTTCTCTCCAAGACGACGCCTCAGATCATTCCTCACAGGCACAGTTACACATGCTGCTTATTTGGGCTGTCCAATATTTGCTCACATCCCGTATTCTCGCGACATGGTGCTCTTACCTCAGATGAAGGAACCATTCCGTGGCAGGCAATACCAGAATGAAGATTATGTGCTTTTCGAGGTGAGCCAAAATGAAGACTACTATAACCAAGGTCTCTGCCAAGTCATTCGTGGTTGAGAAAAAGGTGTATCATTGAAGCGTGAATATGTAGACACGGACTAACGTTACCACTCGTTTCGTGGTCACAGCTTGATTGTACCGAACGAGGTGGCGCAGTGGCTAGCACACTGGACTCGTATTAGAGAGGACGACGGTTCAATCCCGCGTCTGGCCATCCTGATTTAGGTTTTCCGTGATTTCCCTAAATGTCTCCAGGCAAATGCCGGGATGGTTCCTTTTAGAGGGCTCGGACGACTTCCTTCCCCGTCCATTCCTAATCCGATGAGACAGATGACCACGCTGTCTGTCTGCCGGACCGAGTGGCCGTGCGGTTCTAGGTGCTACAGTCTGGAACCGCGCGACCGCTAAGGTCGCAGGTTCGAATCCTGCCTCGGGCATGGATGTGTGTGATGTCCTTAGGTTAGTTAGGTTTAAGTAGTTCTAAGTTCTAGGGGACTGATGACCTCAGAAGTTGAGTCCCATAGTGCTTAGAGCCATTTGAACCACGCTGCCTGGTCTCCTCCCCCAAACAATCCAACCCAATCCAACAGCTTGATTTTTTGCGAGTTCATAACGAAAACTTTATGAGTATTCCTCGTATGTAAGCGGTTTCGTGAGACACAGGAGGGTACCACTTTCCTCCGGCCTGCCGCCCTGCTGCCTGGAGAAACTCCGGGTCTCGTGCGCCTGGGGCGTTTGTCCAATTTGCTAAGCCGAATGTACGCAGGACGTTCAATAATCAACGCAAAATGTTCTTTTCTCGGCCAGTTTCGGTTAAGAAATGTGGAATATGTTGTGGGACATTACGGAATATTCCCGCTACAGTTCCAATAGTTAGATGAAGTTCCTATAGGTGGTGGCGCTGTATGTGGTCTTCAAAATGGCGTCTGTAACGAGGTGAAGTGCGTTCCAAGCAGAGAGCTGCTATGGAGTTTCTTTGGGCGTAAAACGAGAGCACCACAGATATTCACAGACAAATGCATAATATCTACGGAGATCTGACAGTGAAGAAGGGCACAATGAGTCGTTGGGCGAGGCTTCTGCCATCATCGCAACAAGGTCGGCCAAACCTGTCCGATCTCCCGCGTGCAGTTGGGATTCTGCAGTGTTGCAATGTGAGGACACTTTCTTGAGGCGATCGACGGTTCACAATCAAACACCTCCCTAGACAACTGGACGTCTCTGTTGGTAGGACTGACACACTCGTCGACCAGTTGGCGTACTAAAAGGCGTGTGCCCGCTGGGTTTTTCGCCGCCTAAAAGAAGACTGTAAAGAGCAGCCCGAAGGACCACCTGTGTGGATTTGCTTGCGCATTACGACGCTGATCGTGAAAATGTTTTTGTCGAATATCGTCGCCGCTGATGAAAAATGGGTTCATCGATTCGAACCTGAAACGAAACGACAGTCCATGGAGTGGCGCGAGCCACCTCTTCTCCGGAGGAAAAGTTCAAAGGCACACCCTCTGCCGACAAAGTCAAGGCGACGGTCTTCAGGGGCTCGGAACGAGTTATACTGTTTGATGTCCTCCCTCATGGTGCAACGATCAACTCTGAAGTGTATTATTCTACCCCCAGGAAATTGAAGAAACGACTTCAGTCTGTTCGTCGCCGCAAAAAAGGAAACGGACCTCTCGTTCTCCGTATCAACGGAAGGTCTCACACCCTAGAGAGGTCACAAAACCTCATTAGACTGCTCCTCCTCATTCACTCTACAGCCTGGATCCCTCACCTTCCGACTTCCATCTGTTATCCTCAATGAAGGATGGGAAGCGGAACGTGGATGATGTGGAGATTATTGATGTTGCAAGACATTGGCTTCGACGTCAACCAGTAGAGTGGTACCATGCTGGCATACAGGCGTTCCCAATAAGATGGTGCAAGACCGTTGCATTGAACGGAGATTATGTGGAAACATAGTGATTTGTAGCCAAAAGAGTGGGGAATAATATGATGTACTGAAAACTTGAATAAAACCAGCCTGCTTCCAGAAAAAAACGTGTTGCATTACTTATTGAATGCCCATTGTAGTTCACTAATCCTAGCCTCTCCAAAACATCACAATGGTGTATCTTTCAACACACACACACACACACACACACAAAATGGTTCAAATGGCTCTGAGCACTATGGGACTCAACTTCTGAGGTCATTAGTCCCCTAGAACTTAGAACTAGTTAAACCTAACTAACTTAAGGACATCACACACATCCATGCCCGAGGCAGGATTCGAACCTGCGACCGTAGCGGTCTCGCGGTTCCAGGCTGAAGCGCCTAGAACCGCACGGCCACTTCGGCCGGACACACACACACACACACACACACACACACACACACACACACACACACACAGAGGCGCGCACGTGCAAGCACGCACATGTTTAGAGACAAAGCCGGCGCGTAATCACAGTGTAATCAACAATCATACTTATCACAGTCACAATTCTTGATCCTTCCTTTCCGTACATGCCTACCCCTTATTACTGCATGAACGAAAAATGGCGAGGCAGGTGAGGTCGACAACCACAATGATCTGCAGTAGGTAAGCTAGGCGACCACAGACCTGTTAACTTGAGTGCTGACTCATATTTTTTGTTAATTCGCAAAATGACAGTATAAAGCAATAACATTGTGCACAAAAAATGTAGTAATATACTCCTTGTCGCCCTCTACTATGACAAATACAGTTATTCCAATTTTTTACATTTTCGACAAGATTTCACATATTTTCAAGGGTGGCAAGTTGGACATATCTGGATATACAGATTGTGTGGTGTCACCGCCAGACACCACACTTGCTAGGTGGTAGCTTTAAATCGGCCGCGGTCCATTAGTACATGTCGGACCCGCGTGTCGCCACTGTGTGATCGCAGACCGAGCGCCACCACAAGGCAGGTCTCGAGATACGGACTAGCACTCGCCCCAGTTGTACGACGACTTTGCTAGCGACTACATGGACGAAGCATTGCTCATTAGCCGAGCCAATAGTTAGAATAGCCTTCAGCTAAGTCAATGGCTACGACCTAGCAAGGCGCCATTAGTAACATTGCATGTATCTAAAGAGTCTCACTTGTATCGCCACAATCTCCAGATGTACCAAAAGGATGGATTAAAGTTAAGTATTCCAGAAGCAACGTACTTTTCTTTATAGCATTCATTACGTATCCTGTTTCAGACCTCACGCCATCCTGCTTTAACTTAGCGCGTGCCTTTCGGCTTCCTCTCATTGTGTCTAGGCTGTCTTGTCTAGACACAACAGATTGTATAACGACAGGATGGATTTGGCCCAAAAACTGTTGCAGCATATGCGTTCTGTGAAAGTAGATTTTTTTTTTAAAAAAAAAAAAAGCATTCCTCACATATCGACTGAAACTTTCAAAATTCATCACACATAGAACTTAATACATTCTTCTGTAGAACTCATTACACGACGTCACACTGAACTCGACCCTTCCATTTATCCAAGAGTTCTTAGTTTCAATCCATACTTCAAATTAGGTTGTCAGTCGACAGGGTCAACAGTGACACACTGAGTGACAAAGCTTCAGAAATACTTTTCCGACGGCTATCATGCATTTCACACGCTTTGTTTTTCATTTCCAGCAGTTAACAATATAATTGCCTTAACATTCGCGACAGATGTCTTGCCCAAGCCGACGTCCGCGTTCCGCAGTGCACATTGACCTGAATAATGTTGGAGGAGCCGGCCGGTGTGGCCGAGCGGTTCAAGGCGCTTCAGTCTGGATCCGCGCGACCGCTGCTGTCGCAGGTTCGAACCCTACCTCGGGCATGGATGTGTGTGATGTCCTTAGGTTAGGTTTAAGTAGTTCTAAGTTCTAGGGGACTGATGACCTCAGATGTTAAGTCCCATAGTGCTCAGAGCCATTTGAACCATTTTGAATGTTGGAGGGACCGCATCAAAATAGGGCACCAGCCATCGAAGGTCACACAGTTGCATATGTAATGAGTTTCTCTGACTTTAGACTTTGTGCATGAAAATACTGGCAACGTGTAAGTCTTATGTTAGTACGCCACACAGTAGCAATCCTACGTGACAGTCGTGTAGCTGTATGCACGCTTTCATTTATCAAAATTTGCCCAACCGCGCTGAGTGCAGTGAAATTTCCGGTGATGATATCGATGTGAGAAGCTTGTCAGGTCTTCGCTTGTGATGCTTGAAAATGGGCAATGGTTCACAGATCTGTTAAGTCTGGAACGTAAATCACCAAGTTTAAAATCACTCGAGATTATGTTTTCGCGTGGTAAAGGCATTAGATTTTTTGGGGCGTAATCTAAAAATATTCATCAGAGGTGTATGTAACACACTACTAGTTGTTATCGCTAAACGTAAACTAATTTCGACAATTTTGGGGGCGTACGAAGCTTTGTTCTCTCCATACATCATCCGTGAGTAGAATTCAGACACCCGTTAGTACGCAAATGGCGCTGAAAAACTGTCTTCGGCTACGCATTTTACAGTGATCTGTTAACTATAAAATATATGTGTATGTGTAGTGTGTAGGGTGAAGTGCATCGCGATGTGCTTTCAGTGTTGGTTTGACAGTCACATACGAGCTGAGAAACTGACTGATTTGTAATAGTTAGATTATCAAATCGATTATGTGCTTCAAATCACTCACTAACACGGGTTAATATAGCGACAGGCGACAAACATTTTTTTGTTGTGTTCTGCATTTACACCACTTGAAAAAGAGCCACGAAACATTCTGATATAACGTCGCGAAGGGGATGGGAGAAAAAGTGCTTCTTCGACGCATACTTCCTTTTGCTTTCTGCAGCACATTCTTTTCGCGCTTTCCATGCTTATCGGGCGAAGTTCGTAACACTGAGATATGCAGAGTTTCGCGGCAAAATCGAGTCCGACTGCTTTAGCAGCCCTTCAAATAGAGAGACCTTGATATTTACGGGATATCTCAATTTGTAGAGTTCATGGTCGAAATTGCCTGTTTCATCCGCGAAAAGAGTTCCGCGTTTGATCGATAATTTCGTTATCATACTCAGTGACTCAACTGCGAAAGGAATGAGAACGAACGAAGTGAAAGCTTTTTAAAGAGACGGAAAACAACATACTACGAGTTTCAGATTTTTTTTTTTGAGAAGTAGGACTAAAAGGAAAAAGAAATCGTATAACTCACACAAAATCAACTCGTGCACATCTCATCTAAAACGACAGACAAAGATTCGAAGGTAATGAAATTGTGTACCTTGTCTCTTTGCTATGACCATTAAATATTGATTTTTTTTTTTTAAACTGAACAACAGTATGATTATTGTCTAAAGATATACACAACATTTAAAATGGAAGTCCATTCAACATTTCCACTCACCTAATGTCCACACTTCACATTTTCTTTTAACCAGAGTCCACTTAATTAAATACTGAGATGAATTCTAACGGTCGCTAGCAACAACTAGATTCACGTATATAATACGGACAGGTAATGGCGATAACGGTGGTCTTTCACTAATGTTCTCAAGCCCTGAACGCTTCAGTTAAGAGACGAAAGTAAAATTCAAATGATTTTAATGTAGTTTCACTATCCATCTTAATATGCAAAGCATTTTGTAAGTTTGGTACGCAAAATGAAATCTCTTCTTGTATTTGTATTTTCACTGAACAGAACTAATTTAGCTTTCTAAAATGTGACGCAATACAGTTTACCTATAGAAAAAAATCTACCTGCAGGCATTACTAGACCTCTGTAGGTAGTGTCACCAAATCGAGAAACAACGTGTGCGGCTATTAGAGTAGTTTTTCCAGGCCTTTCTGAAATCATTACCCGTAAGTGCAATCAGATATTAGCTAGTACACCCACCCCCGCCCCTCCCTCACCATCAACATTAGTACACAACAAAACTTTAGAATGAAGACGAATTTTATTTGAACACTTTGGTTTCTAAAATGACGAAAGGCAAATTATATTTGGTTTCTGTAGGGTTTTTATTAATCAAAGAACTAATGAGTGAATGAGACAGTGGCACTGTTTATTTCTGACAAGCTTTATTTACAGAAGTATGAGGCAGTTCCCAGTACGCCACGAATGCTATCTACAACTGCTTCTCAGAAAAGAAAGCTTACTGTCGACGCTGAAGCCAGAAGTCGTTACATAACGTGCGTCCTCTGCACCACTACTGTCCCTAGCGACACCTAATTCACCTGCATGCCACACCCCCATTCATAATCAACTGAGTCAAAATGTACTGTACTCGTACTTTCTTCCTTACCACATAAGAAGCGATAGCTACAAAAATAGTAACGAATTACCTGAGAGGACCGTTGGTGCAATTGCTGTTATTATTATTATTAGTAGTAGTAATAGCATTGTATGTATATAATGTTATACTTAGGTTTTCTTTATTACTATAGTGCTAGCAGAGCTACAACTGGACCAGGATATGGAGGTATAGCACAGGTAATAGCATCAAAAACAATCTGAAAATGTGCACAATAATCAGGAGGGATATTGTAAAGTTGTTGCTACGCAAATAAATATGTCCTACGGATGGATGAGGTGGAGGTACTTTTTTCGTAAGTATTTGTCTATGTATACATACGTGCATGTATAATTTCACATAATACTTATAGACTGTTTTGATGTACATGTTTCAGAATTACATGACGATCTGGAACGCCACCTTCACGAGAAGTGGGTGGAGGTGGGCTTGCTGCACCTCGACTTCTGCGGATTGGACTGTTGTGACCAACATGAACACTATTGCTGGACCCACCACTGACGCAGCCATCGACGTCACAACCTTGTCTGGGCCCATCTGGCTATCGTCCCTTGCCTAGCAGTAACAGCCCCACAGTCCATCTTGTTAATGAACACCAAGTGAATCATACAGCTATATTAGACTACTCTGTGGTTGCTGGCGCTTGCAGTGATAGCATCTTGCTATCCTGCACTGATAACACTAAAATTAGGTATGAAGATCTGGCTACTCTCCTTTGGGCTTGTCTGACAGTGTTGGAAAGAGAGCTCGTTTATATCATCAATGCCCTGTGGTATCTCGCCATCAGGTCTAAAGAACTTCTGTACTGCGAGCTGATGCACCCCCTTCTCCACAAAAGAAGCCAGTAATGCTGCTACATAAATATGTGCTCACATGTTTTTGATCCAATTAATGGTGGATCCAGTTTCATCCCTCTTCCATAAAATATTGCTGCTAAAAAGCATGCATTAATGTCCCTAATACTGAGAAATGGGATAAATATTGCTTCGTATGGTCGCTTCTGGCTTGTTATAGAAATTATTCAGATCAAGCATATCATATGGATACAAACAAAACAGCCAACCTCTGCAAGCGTTGTAACTTTGAATGCATCTCATTCTCCTGACAAAATACGCATGGCAGAACCCTAATTATTTGGTCCATGTTTAAGGTCTGGATGCAGATGAGAAGAAAAACAAGCCAGGGGATGTGAAGCATAAAGTAGTTGGACCCCTCTACTTTTCCAAAGTAGACAGTTAGCATCCGAAACACATAGATTTACTACTATTCTCACTACATCTGCATCAAAAAGTATTCCACCTACTTTCCTCCCAACTGAGTAAAAATGAGCGTAAGTGGAATTTTTACTGCAGATGCCTCAATTTCTTTACTAAGTGGGAGTATTTAGAAAGACACCTCATTCATTGCTTGACCCACGAACTGGTATGTGTGGTGATGCCTTCTGGGGATACAAAACTCTTCAACTTTAAGAGCACGTACAACCAGGATTCCTGTCCCTTTGTTGTATATGCTGACTTTGAGTGCTTACTAGTACTTGCAGTGCATTGTGAAGTTGATCACAATGGCACTCACATCACGTTCATAAAAGAATGCTCATATCACACTAATCACAACAAACTGGAAACATACACCAGGGATAATTCTGTGAGCACTTGCTCAGTGTGTTGATGTCGTTTATAGCGACAACTATCCAGTGACAAACTCGCTGGCGATGATGCCTTATTCAAGTAGGCAGTTGAGCGTTGTATTAGCTGGTTGCCACTGGATAGAAGATCGGAATTTCCACATTAGAGACCACTGTCATCTAATGAGGACGTTCTGTGGTGCAGCTCACAATGCATGCAACTTCAAGTACAAACTGTCATGACACATACCCATCTTCTCCCACAATTTGAGCAGGTATGATGCTCACTTTCTTGTAGATTAGTTGGACTATTTCGGATTGGAAAAAGACAAGGATAGTGTCAATGCAGAAAAACGCATTTCATTTTCCAAATGAACCATGTCAGGAATATCACTCTGCTCCCTGGACTCATTGTGATTCATGTATGCACCTTATCAGGAACTTGCGGAGACAAGACATGAGGAGGATATGCATACCACCAGAGCCACATATACCAATGATGCCAAGTTTCAGCTTGTCATGAAGAAAGGAGTCTTTCTTCTGAATTCAATGGAGAGACTCCACTAAACAGCATTGCCCTATATAAACCTCCTCACCAGAAAACTCACAGGCATTGCCATACTGGACGTAGAGTATAGGGATGCGGTGAATGTTTAGCAGTTCAACACCACTAATTTAGAGGGATATGTTAACTTGTACTTGAAGACAAATGTGTGCTTGCTCGTAGTCATTTTTGAGGAGTTCCAGAGTATATGCCTGGGCACATACACTCTGGATACTGCCTTCTATTACACAACAACAGGGCCTTCTTGGGGCACAGTCTTAAAAAAGACACGTGCCAACATCGAACTGTTGACCGATGTTGATGTATTGCTTTTTTTTAATGCAGAATTCATAGGACTTTGCCAGTGTATCTACAGGTACACCAAGGCGAATAACAAAGGAATGAGTGTGGAGGACTACAGACCATCTGACGATTAGAGTTACATCCTTTACTTAGATGTAAACAATCTCTATGGGTATGTCATACAACATAGTCTGTCGTCTGGATGTTTCTAATAGCTCTACAAAGAGAAAATCGTCAAACTGAAAACAAAAAAGATCGATTTTGTGGCTACAGTTGGCGAAGCAGGACGTGTTCTGGAGACAGACCTGGAATATCCCGCCAATTTGCATGATGTGCACAGTTATGTGCCGCTGTGTCCAGAGCACGTAGTCCCAGGAAATAATTCTGTCCCAAAGCTGATGACAATACTGGGGAACAAGAAGAGATACATTCTAAATTATAGAAACTTCCAACAGTGTGTCAGGTTGGGGATGCAGCTTATTTAGAATCACCTGTGACGTTTCATTTAGGCAGCGTACTGGTTGAAGGAGTACACGTATGTTACCACTAAACAGAGGGCTCTCGCAACCTATGATTTTGAAAAAGATTTTTCATAAATTAATGAATAAGCCAGTCTTTGGCAAAACCATGGAGAATTATATAGTTATGGTGTGTGTTTTTTCGGGCATGAATGTTCAAAAGAATAGAAACCACATCTTTGTAATATATGCACCTGATAGCATATAGATCGTTCAGTATAGATGCACGATAATGCCCGACTTCTTGTGGAGACATAGTAGGGCTGCGGGAAAAGAGGAATAATGGACAAGGGACCTACTTTGTAGTGTGCAAAATGGTTCAAATGACTCTTAGCACTATGGGACTCAACTTCTGAGGTCATTAGTCCCCTAGAACTTAGAACTAGTTAAACCTAACTAACCTAAGGACATCATTCACATCCATGCCCGAGGCAGGATTCGAACCTGCGACCGTAGCGGTCTCGCGGTTCCAGACTGCAGCGCCTAGAACCTCTCGGCCACTTCTACCGGCGTAGTGTGCAGAATGTGAAGATTTGGAGTAGACAGAGGGTATGCTCGAATAGCAGAAGCAGTTAAGGTGCTTGCTGACCACTCGCATAAAGTGAGTAATACAGGTTAGTATCCTGGTCTTGACAATATTCACTGAATAATTAATTTTGGCTAGGGGCGATATGTATGTCTATGACCTTTTAACGTTGTGAATATGTTTTAGACATCCCTTTATTAATTTTAATGTTCACAAAATGTGGTGACACTGCATTTTGGTTTCTACCTTGTGGGGTGCATCTTGTGATGCGGCTGTGAACCCGGTTGTGTTTCAATAAACAATAGTTTTACCAGCTGTTAGCAGCATTCTTTCTAACATCATAGTTTTAAGCAGCTGCGGACGCCCAGAATATAAAATAGTTTGTGACCATGGAGGTTGTTAGTAACCACCACGAAATTAATTTAGTTTATCGCTGGGATGGGCGTTGAGGAGCAAGAGATTACGTAGGTAGGCTACACATCAAGTGGGCCACTATCTTCAGTGAAGGATTAGTCACTGTGGAGATGCCTAAGGACTCAGGGGAGTTCATGAAGACTGTCTATATCAGTATGAATATTCTGAGGTGGCGTTCATAGGGCAATGTAGTATTAGTAGTAGTAGTAGCTTTATTCATCCGTAGATCTCTTTTTACAAGGATATAGGACATGATACGATCACGTCACGGCTTTGGTGCACGCGGCCAGATGTGATGATGTCACAATTCTGGGAATGATGATGTCACAGTCTTGATACATATGGCTGGATGTTATGATGTCAGAATTCCAGGAACGCTGATGCTGATGTCGGGAGCTTTTGTCCCCGAACCGGCAGTGACCTTCTACTGACGATCATTCGAAGCAAAAAACTCTGGTGAACATGAGCTCTAAAATGCATACCTTAAGAGGTATGAGCACTTCTTCATCTTTGATACTGTGAAACAAATCACGTCTATTGCAGGCTCTATGCTTTCCATGTTTTTAGAGGTGGCACTATGGACGAAAGCAAGAAAAAAAGTTCAGCAGTTACGAACACTTGTTCAACTTCGCTACTGTGAAACACATCTCTTCTACTGAACAGGTGCTCACAGGTCTTAAGATACGCATTTTAGAGCCCTTGTTCACTACGCAATTTTTGCCTGGTATGGTCCATACCACCTACTCCAAAAATATACACTACTGGCCATTAAAATTGCTACACCACGAAGATGACGTGCTACACACGCGAAATTTAACCGACAGGAACAAGATGCTGTGATATGCAAATGATTAGCTTTTCAGAGCATTCACACAAGGTTGGCGCCGGTGGCGACACCTGAACGTGCTGACACGAGGAAAGTTTCCAACCTATTTCTCATACACAAACAGCAGTTGACCGGCGATGCCTGGTGAAACGTTGTTGTGATGCCTCGTGAAAGGAGGAGAAATGCGTACCATCACGTTTCCGACTTTGATAAAGGTCGAATTGTAGCCTATCGCGATTGCAGTTTGTCGTACCGCGACATTGCTGGTCGCGTTGGTCGAGATCCAATGACTGTTAGCAGAATATGGAATCGGTGGCTTCAGGAGGGTAATACGGAACGCCGTGCAGGATTCCAACGGCCTCGTCTCACTAGCAGTCGAGGTGACAGGTATCTTAGCCGCAAGGCTGTAACGGATCGTGCAGCCACGTCTCAATCCATGAGTCAACAGATGGGGACGTTTGCAAGACAACAACCATCTGCACGAACAATTCGACGACGTTTGCAGCAGCGTGGACTATCAGCTAGGAGACCATGGCTGTGGTTACCCTTGACGCTGCATCATAGACAGGCGCTCCTGCGATGGTGTACTCAACGACGAACCTGGGTGCACAAATGGCAAAACGTCATTTTTACGGATGAATCCAGGTTCTGTTTACAGCATCATGATGGTAGTATCCGTGTTTGGCGACATCGCGGTGAACGCACATTGGAAGCGTGTACTCGTCACCGCCATACTGGCGTATCACCCGGCGTGATGGTATGGGGTGCCATTGGTTACACGTCTCCGTCACCTCTTGTTCGCATTGACGGCACTTTGAACAGTGGACGTCACATTTCATATGTGTTACGACCCGTGGCTCTACCCTTCATTCGATGCCTGCGAAACCCTACATTTCAGCAGGATAATGAACGACCGCATCTTGCAGGTGCTGTACGGGCCTTTCCGGATACAGAAAATGTTCCACTGCTGCCATGGTCGGCATATTCTCCAGACCTCTCCCCAATTGAAAACGTCTGGTCAATGGTGGCCGAGCAACTGGCTCGCCACAATACTCCGGCCACTACTCTTGATGAACTGTGGTATCGTGTTGAAGCTGCATGGGCAGCTGTACCTGTACACACCCTCCAAGCTCTGTTTGACTCAAGGCCCAGACGTATCAAGGCCGTTATTACGGCCAGAGATGGTTGTTCTGGATACTGATTTCTCAGGATCTATGCATCCAAATTGCGTGAAAATGTAATCACATGTCAGTTCTAGTATAATATATTTGTCGAATGAATACCCGTGTATCGTCTGCATTTCTTCTTGGTGTAGCAATTTTGATGTCCAGTAGCGTAGAAAGCAAGGAGATAGCAGTAAGAGAGATTTGTTTCACAGCATCGCAAATGAAGACGCGCTCATTGCTCTTTTGGTACGCATTTTGGAGCCCGTGTTTACTAGGCTTTTTTGTTTCGAATGATCATTCATGATATATCCCTGAATACTAACCATCTCTCTGAAGACACCCTGTTTACTTCACTGGCACGACTTAGGCCAGCGTTAGCGGTGACACGACTGTCTGGCACCAGTTCTACACATGCGCTCCATAGCAACCAGAGAGTTTTTTAAGGGGATCAATAATATTTATTCTGGTGGTTTATTACCTAACAAACGGGTATAATGTCGGTTTACAGAGAAGACGACTCCATTCTTCTACACGATGTTTAGACAACAGAAACCGACATCTTTCTCAGTGCAGTGATACACAGACGTGTAACATCATAGATTAAGGGTCGACCTGCGACAGCAATCGCACAACTTGCGTATGGGCCGCTAGACGCCACCACAAGCGGAACCGTATATAAGTGCCGACGGAGTTCGGCCAGCTCTCATTTTGTTGGCATCTCATTTTTGCCTATTCACTTATTTGCTTAGTTGCTTAGCTCTTATTCGTTTATGGCTCATGTTATTGTGCTCTCTTTCAGCCATTCTGATTGTTTTGATTTACTCCCAATTGAGAAGTGCTCATTTTGGCATTAACATAGTCTCATGTACTGTTTGTTCATTTCAGCCTGTACATATTTTGATGTTCTTTAAATACTGTAATAATTATTGGAAGCATTTCTTCCCTTAAACTTGTGTAAAGTATTCTCGATGTAGGTTTTGTTCTGTGACACATTTGTAAGGTTTTGAATATAAATTATGTTGACGAGACTGTGCTTTAAAAGGAATTTATTTTTTCAGTTTGTACTGCATCAGACGACAATTTTGTGATATGAGGGAGAAATCTGAGGGGCGAACCCATGGAAATAGTCTTAAGTGATCCCCTTTAAAAATAAAAATTTGTGTGACACTGGAAGACGTGACACTGAAGGCACCGAAAATTTATATATATAAAATTATACGTCACAGACGGCAGCAGTGATACACAGACGGCAAAAATATTGCAACTTCAAGGAAGAGCTGCATGACGTAAAGGAATGTTGGTAGATGTGTTTCTACATGTGAAAGATGATGTTTATTAAAATTTCGTGGCAGTCGCGTAAGAGTGGGGGTAGTAGCGCCATTATGAGGATGCAAGTTAGGTTTGCTTAGTTACACGCTGTAACGGGCGTGAGTATTAAATACCTTTGAGACTGGACGTGGTGAGTTGATCTCAGTGAAGAGCGCCTTTAAGGCGACGAAACGCCGTTATCAACGCTTCACTGTGTTTGAAAGAGGTCGTGTAATAGGGCTATGAGAAACTGGGTGTTTCTTCCGCGATACTGCAGAAACGCTTGACAGGAATATTGCCACCATACATGATTGCTGGCGGCGGTGGCCACGAAGATGTACAGTCGCAAGAAGACAGGCTCCGGACGGCCACGTGGCAGTACCGAGAGGGAAGACCTTTGTTCGGCGTATGTCTTTGTAGCATGTGTAGCGGCGATTTGAGCAGCTTTTGGCACCACAGTGACACGACGAACTGTTGCAAATCGGTTGTTTGAAGGATAGCTCCGAGCCAGACGCCCTGTAGCGTGCATTCCACTGATCCCAATCGACCTCCACTTGCTACTTCAGTGGTGTCAA
Source organism: Schistocerca americana (assembly GCF_021461395.2). NCBI lineage: Eukaryota > Metazoa > Arthropoda > Insecta > Orthoptera > Acrididae > Schistocerca > Schistocerca americana. The sequence goes on along the minus strand of NC_060130.1, from coordinate 248,111,195 downwards.
GCGAGACCTCATAGGAGATAAAGGTCTGTTGTATTTTCTGATGAAAGCTGGTTCTGCCTCGGTGCCAGTGATGGCCGTGTATTCGTTAGAAGAAGCCCAGTTGAGGACCTCCACCCAGCTTGTCTGCGTGCTAGACACACAGGACCTTCACCTGGGGTTATGGTCTGGGGTGCAATTTCGTACGACAGCAGGAACACTCCTGTGGTTATACCGCGCACACTGACTGCAAATTTGTACCTCAGTCTGGTGAATCGATTTGTTGTGCTGCAATTCATGAACGGCATTTCAGGGGGTGTTTTCCAACAAGATAACAGTCGCCCACATACCGCTGTTGTAGCCCAACATGTTGTACAGAGTACGACATGTTGTCCTGGCCTGCTCGATCAGCAGATCTGTCTCCAACCGAGCACACCATCGGACGACAACTCCAGGGTCATTCAGAAACGCCATTAACCGCCAATGTATTGTCCGACCAAATGCTATAGGCGCGGAACTCCAACCCATAAACCGACATCCGGCACCTGTACAACACAATGCACACACATTTGCATGGCTTGCATTCAACATTCTGGTGTACCTGCTTGTCACATTCGTTACGGCTTATCTCGAGCTTATATCGTGATCTTGCAATGTTAATCACTTAAATATATCGTTGTTGTTGTTGTGGTCTTCAGTCCTGAGACTGGTTTGATGCAGCTCTCCATGCTACTCTATCCTGTACAAGCCTCTTCACCTCCCAGTACCTAGATTTTCTCTGCCTCGTGATGGCTGGGTGTTGTGTGATGTCCTTAGGTTAGTCAGGTTTAAGTAGTTCTAAGTTCTAGGGGACTGATGACCATAGATGTTAAGTCCCATAGTGCTCAGAGCCACTCCCAGTACCTACTGCAACCTACATCCTTCTGATTCTGCTTAATGTATTCATCTCTTGGTCTCCCTATACGATTTTTACCCTCCACGCTGCCCTCCAATGCTAAATTTGCGATCCCTTGATACCTCAGAACATGTCCTACCAACCGATCCCTTCTTCTAGTCAAGTTGTGCCACAAACTCCTCTTCTCCCCAATCCTATTCAATACCTCCTCATTAGTTATGTGATCTACCCATCTAATCTTCAGCATTCTTTTGTAGCATCACATTTCGAAAGCTTCTATTCTCTTCTTGTCCAAACTATTTATCGTCCATGTTTCACTTCCATACATGGCTACACTCCATACAAATACTTTCAGAAATGACTTCCTGACACATCTATACTCGATGTTGACAAATTCTTCGTCTTCAGAAACGCTTTCCTTGCCATTGCCAGTCTACATTTTATATCCTCTCTACTTCGACCATCATCAGTTATTTTGCTCCCCAAATAGCAAAACTCATTTACTAGTTTAAGCGTCTCATTTCCTAATCTAATTCCCGCAGCATCACCCGACTTAATTCGACTACATTTCATTATCCTCGTTTTGCATTTGTTGATGTTCATCTTATATCCTCCTTTCAAGACACTGTCCATTCCGTTCAACTGCTCTTCCAAGTCCTTTGCTGTCTCTGACAGAATTACAATGTCATCGGCGAACCTCAAAGTTTTTATTTCTTCTCCATGGATTTTAATACCTACTCCGAATTTTTCTTTTGTTTTCTTCACTGCTTGCTCAATATACAGATTGAATAACATCGGGGATAGGCTACAGCCCTCTCTCACTCCCTTCCCAACCACTGCTTCCCTTTCATGCCCGTCGATTCTATTAACTGCCATCTGGTTTCTGTACAAATTGTAAATAGCCTTTCGCTCCCTGTATTTTACCCCTGCCACATTTAGAATTTGAAAGAGAGTATTCCAGTCAACATTGTCAAAAGCTTTCTCTAAGTCTACAAATGCTAGAAACGTAGGTTTGTCTTTTCTTAATCTTTCTTCTAAGATAAGTCGTAAGGTCAGTATTGCCTCACGTCTGCCAACATTTTTACGGAATCCAAACTGATCTTCCCCGAGGTGGACTTCTACCAGTTTTTCCTTTCGTCTGTAAAGAATTCGCGTTAGTATTTTGCAGCTGTGACTTATTAAACTGATAGTTCGGTAATTTTCACATCTGTTAACACCTGCTTTCTTTGGGATTGGAATTATTACATTATTCTTGAAGTCTGAGGGTAATTCGCCTGTCTCATACATCTTGCTCACCAGATGGTAGAGTTTTGTCATGATTGGCTCTCCCAAGGCCGTCAGTAGTTCTAATGGAATGTTGTCTACTCCCGGGGCCTTGTTTCGACTCAGGTCTTTCAGTGCTCTGTCAAACTCTTCACGCAGTATCATATTTCCCATTTCATCTTCATCTACATCCTCTTCCATTTCCATAATATTGTCCTCAGGTACATCGCCCATGTATAGACCCTCTATATACTCCTTCCACCTTTTTGCTTCCCCTTCTTTGCTTAGAACTGGGTTTCCATCTGAGCTCTCGATATTCATACAAGTGGTTCTCTTTTCTCCAAAGTTCTCTTTAATTTTCCTGTAGGCAGTATCTCTCTTACCCCTAGTGAGATAAGCCTCTACATCCTTACATTTGTCCTCTAGCCATCGGTGCTTAGCCATTTTGCACTTCCTGTCGAACTCATTTTTGAGACGTTTGTATTCCTTTATTTATTTCCGAAATTTCATTACTCTATATTTTTTGATGTTGCGATTTTTGTCCGTCAGTGTATATGGAAATAAGAAAGTCAGAACGCGCTGTAATCTGAGGCGGTGGTTTCAGTTTAAGCACGGTTGGGGTCCGACACCCCATTTATTGGTTTCTCATCGGCACCACTCTGCCAAGTTCGGAGAACACGGAACTGAGTATGAAAAACTCTTTTCCTACGATTTACTTTCGATATGGAAATTCCTGTCGGTGCAAGATAAACCCAGCGGCTGTGAGCCCGGCGACTTAAAAAAAATGAGCATTACGCTGCCAGCAAAAAGGTAAGAGGAGTGTGTCCATCGATCGGCGTGGTGCGGCAGGGCGGGCTGAAGTGATCGAAGTGGCGGTGTGCTCCGCAGCTGGACCGCCGCCAGTACTCCGGTACGGCCTCAATGAACGTATCGACCACCGCGCGGCCCGCCGTGTCCCCGTGAAAGTAACTTGTCAATCCTCCGCCAAGCTGCACGCCCACTTCACTATTACTGGAACCCGATAATTGCTCACAGCTACACGGAATGCTCTCGTCGCAACTAGCACACCGCAAACAGCAGGCTAGGCATTTTCTCCACTGTGTTCTTTTCATTAACTTCGCCGCGAAGGAAAGCCAAACGAACATAGCTTCCACACTTATTCCTGACAACGAGAAACTATTATCCACTCTTCGGTTACGCACTATTAGTAAATTTGGAGTAATCAGTAACTGATTACCGTTTAAAATAAACTGAACTGTCGTTTTCGCGCTAAAGTCTTCCATTCTGCCAATTTTCGCCTGTTATTTGAGATCATCTCCAGTAGACATTCGGATATATACATCTACATCCATACTCCGCAAGCCACCTGGCAGTGTGTGGCGGAGGGTACTTTGAGTACCTCTATCAGCTCTCCCTTCAATTCCAGTCTCGTATTGTTCGTGGAAAGAAAGACTGTCAGTATGCCTCTGTGTGGGCTCTAATATCTCTGATTTTATCCTCATGGTCTCTTCGCGAGATATACGTAGGAGGGAGCAATATACTGCTTGACTCCTCGGTGAAGGTATATACTCGAAACTTCGACAAAAGCCCGTACCGAGCTACTGAGCGTCTCCTGCAGAGTCTTCCACTGGAGTTTATCTATCATCTCCGTGACGCTTTCGCGATTACTAAATGATCCCGTAACGAAGGGCGCTGCTCTCCGTTGGATCTTCTCTATCTCTTCTATCAACCTTATCTGGTACGGATACCACACTGGTGAGCAGTATTCAAGCAGTGGGCGAACAAGTGTACTGTAACCTACTTTCTTTGTTTTCGAATTGCGTTTCCTTAGAAGTCTTCCAATGAATCTAAGTCTGGCATTTGCTTTACCGAGGATCAACTTTATATGATCATTCCATTTTAAATCACTCCTAATGCCTACTCCCAGATAATTTATTGAATTAACCGCTTCCACTTGCTGACCTGCTATATTGTAGCTAAATGATAAAGGATCTTTCTTTCTGTTTATTCGCAGCACATTACACTTGTCTACATTGAGATTCAATTGCCATTCCTTGCACCATGCGACAATTCGTTGCAGATCCTCCTGCATTTCAGTACAATTTTCCATTGTTACAACCTCTCGATATACTACAGCATCATCCGCAAAAAGCCTCAGTGAACTTCCGATGTTATCCACAAGGTCATTTCTGTATATTGTGAATAGCAACGGTCCTTCGACACTCCCCTGCGGCACACCTGAAATCACTCTTACTTCGGAAGACGAAGTAGCACGATATTAAGTGTGACGAAACATTAGCTAGAGATGTAAATTAGCGGTCGTGCTGACTTTAACGTAAAATGAACTTCTTTTTTATCGTGTGTCCCGAAACCATTTTCATTTTTTGTTCGGTATGAATCGAGTTTAAGAATCGATCTTAAAACTGGCTTATCTAGCATTTCCGCTTAAGTTCAGTTTCAATGCGATTCGCAACCTATCCTCTCACTGACTAGGAACAAAAAAGTCATAAGAACACTTGAACAGAAAATCAGCATTACCATTTCATTTCATACAAATATCGATACTAGAGATGTTTAAAATGATTCACTAATGTTTCGTGAAAACAAAGTCGTGTAATATTCTCGAGGGTGAATGCAATCCTTAAATGAAATGCAAAAAGCGTCGAAGTTACGTACGTTTACACTGCAGTACTCAACAGGCAGTTTTTAATTACAAACAAACGAACAACGACCAATCTGCTAAGCCTATAATTTACTACATTACAGGCTGCGAGTTCAGTACCTCATCTTGTGGTGACCGAAACAGGTGACGAACTAGAATGATCCAGAGAGCGAAGAACCTAACTACACCAAGAAATGGGAGAGTAGGAGGCAGAGAAGCAGTAGAATGTTAAGAAACAGAAGGCCGAGTGGGACGTTTAGATAACAAATGTTCAAAATTAATTCCTATTTAAAACAACACAAGGGAACCACTTGGAGTAATTGTTAAATACATCTTACATTACATACTGATGCAATTAACTGTGTTCTATCACACAGCGTGTATCTTGCAAATTCCACAAACTTTTGCTTCACATAAATCACTGTGCCTCTACTGCGTAACATAAGAAACTAAAAATAATTCACGAAAAAGTGTATATTTATACGAAGATAATCTTTACCACAGTAAAAGACTTGTTTATTGTTCAACATAATGGCGGTACAATCGTATGCGATTACTAGTTTCTTATGAACGTAGCTGTAATCTTCGGTTCCCACAGCTGCATTCGCAGGATATGTACTAACTGTGCAAGGCATACACCATACGACTTATTTGTTAATATTGTGAAATATCTTCCTATGATATACGGTATGGTATTACACATGTATTGCTTAGACCTATTCAGTAGTGAAAAAAGTGTTCAAATATGTGTGAAATCTTATGGGACTTAACTGCTAAGGTCATCAGTCCCTAAGCTTACACACTACTTAACGTAAATTATCCTAAGGACAAACACACACATCCATGCCCGAGGGAAGACTCGAACCTCCGCCGGGACCAGCCGCACAGTCCATGACTGCAGCGCCTGAGACCGCTCGGCTAATCCCGCGCGGTCTGAGTAGTGAGATCTGATTATTTTTACTAGGCGCAATTTAAGTAAGTCATCATCTTCGATTATACTATGAGTTTATTAGCTAATAAATAAGTTTTTATTTTAAAAAAAGTTGTAAACCGCGCCAACGAAAAGGCTGTATGTGTTTTGTGGGTGCAAAAAGTGTGTTTGGGATGAGGGAAATTAAAATAATTTTATAATTTATTGCTTTTATCTATTGCTACTCACAGTCAGCTTCATTGTAAAATTTAAACACAATTTTAATCAGTTTCTTTGGTTTAATACAGAACGGTGATCTGAAAAATGTTTTGTATATATAAGTGTTGTTCTGGTAGTGTGACGAGAGAGTATGAGGCCGAGGTAAGTCTTGCCGATTGTTACCCACCCTGCGCATCTGACTTGTAATCCAAATTAAACTGTTCTTTCACGCATAGAATGACATTCGCATTGACAATCACGATAAAATCAAAGTAACCACACGACAATACCGAAATACATGAGTCGATGTTAATAAATGATGAAATTTACCGGTAGCTCTGAATGAATGGCAAACACGGTGGCTGTGACAACATACCGATGTACTGTGGTGGGCGCGTGGATACAGATCCGAATTCTGATGTATAATTCAGTAACGTGCGGTATTAGTGACATCTGTCAAATTTCATGGGATGTGCCATCATACGTGATATCTGCTTACACAATTTACGAAAACACTTTCATAAATGGCCACGCCAACAGCGAGCGCTGACAGTCGCAGTGAAACAATTGTTCATGCGTTTAATACATCCGTGTTTATGTGTAGGAATTGTTCTTCATTATTGTGCATACACGTGCCGCTACGAGCAAGGTATTTTCATATTTTACGTAAGCTTTCTGTCATTCTGCAGACGGGACTGCAATATTATTTGCTGCAACTTGAAACTTTACCATTGTTGTATTTATCTCACCCAGCACTTTTCACATTATGTATTAGTGTTTGATCGAATATCCATTTTTAAGTAATACAATGCCAGAAACCGCAAACTGGTTAACACATTTACTAGTTTTGGTGTATTAACATGACGTAATGAAATATTCTTGTGTTAATTCGTACGCCTAAAGTTCTACAAAACATATAGCTAAGACATTATGCTGGAAAATGATAGCTGCGCGGTCTTGGGCGCCTTGTCAGGGTCCGTGCGGCTCCCTCCGTCGGAGGTTCGAGTCCTCCCTCGGGCGTGGGTGTGCTTGTTGTCCTTAGCGTAAGTTAGTTTAAGTTACAGTAAACACCGTGTAAGCTTAGGGACCGACGACCTTAGCAGTTTGGTCCCAAAAGATCTTACCACAAATTTCCAATATTTGGAAAATGATACAAGAATAGAGAATCACTTACAGTCTACTAAAAATAACTGAGGTCAGACAAACTAATATTTGTAACACACTTTTCGGACATGCTTGCTAGACTGAAAGTTGTAAGGCCAGTAATAGGTGGCGATGTATTGTACCCGGAGTAATTTCCTATTTTGTGATACATCACAACAGTTAATGAAAAGATTATTTTAAAGTTGTAAATAATCCGGATTGGTACAGAGGTCACTAACACACGCTAGTGTTGTAGCACTCGCCTCTAGCTATGTCGATTTCACTCCTGGCAGTAGAACCACCTTCCATCACTACTTTATGGGTAGAAGAGTTGTCTACGCACAGTTTCTTATCACCGGAGTTCTCATAATGTCTGCGGAGGAAAGGACATTGTGCAGAAATGATTTAGCCGCAACCTTGGGATTAAATTTCAATCTTTCTCCCAGTAGTGATTATCGTGCAAGGTATACAGGAGAACATCTATGGAATTTGGAATGGATGTACTGGGGAAGTTGAGTTGCAAGGGCGGTTCGTAAGTCGTCATTGAATAGCTCATCCGGCAGAGCACTTGCCGCAGAGTGCGAAGTTCGAGTCTGGTACAGTACACAATTCTTATCGGATAAGGAGTTTCAAGGTTTCCACCGATTCTTGCGTTTTTGTTAGGGTCATCCACGGCTTTAATTCTAATGTGGCACAAACGTACAGTTTTTCATCGCCTGTAACTACCTTGGGGACGACTGGTCGATGACATACATTAAGTAACTTATGAGGGACAAACACTGAGCAACTATTTCTTGTGGCTTTAATTTAAATTGTGGCTCGCCTGGAGAGAATTCCATCGTAGGAAGAACGAACAGGAAATGGTTTTCTCACTGTAAAAAGACCTGTTTCGATGTAAGTGTATCTCCATTTTGAGAAACAAATTTGGACTTCGATGAATACAGTTTAATAGCTTTATTCCATTCTTATCCACGTCAGAGCGTATGAGATTTGGCGCATGTGACAGACTGTACGTTCAAATCATCGTGCGGGATCTGCATTCTTGTCTAAGGCTAAAAAAGTCGGGTGTGTGAGCAACGCATGGTTTATGTCATAAGAGGGTGGCCTTATGTGCGTCTTTGATTATTTGTCAAACGTTGGCTTTAAACAATATGGTCTAACACTATCCAAATAGTTGACGATGACGAAATATGTCTCCATCATGGTAGCTGCACCAAAAGAAAGGAAAATCTGAGTATTGACAGAACAGTATTTCCTCTTAAAAATGCCATTATGCATCCACACACAAAAAAAGAAAGAAAAAGAAAAAGAAAAAAATTCAGTGCATCTCGTGAAGCAGAGTTAGGGATGCTATTATTGCCTCGTTGGAGTGTAACGACCACTGCTAGTATTTATTGCCGTCAACTGAGACACCATGTGATCGCGTTCATAGAAAAGTGACCAAGGAGACTATCACAAGACCTGCTATAGCACGACATCGCAGATCCAAATCCTGCTGACCTGAGAAAAGGGGTTGTCCTGGAGCTCACTTCATACTCCAACAAATTACTCCCTCAGATTTTCACATTTTACATTCTCTATGGCATAAATTTCAAGGATATCCCATTTAGGATGGATAGCCGCGTGGTCTCATACGCCTTGTCGCAGTTCGCGCGGCTCCCCACATCGGAGGTTCGAGTTCTCCCTCGGGCATGCGTGTATGTGTGTTGTCCTCAGCGTAAGTTAGGTTAACTTAGTTTAATTAATGTGCAAGCCTAGGGACCGTTGAGTTGTTTGGTCCCATAGACTCTTACCAGAAATTTCCAATTTATTTCCATTTAAGACGAAAATAATCTTGAATCCTGCATAGCAAATTTCTTTAATTCAAAAGCAACAGTTTCCTACAGCCGCAAACTACCCTGGTATATTATGATTGTTTATAATGAAGTAAAATACACAAGTGACGATTAAATCTTCCCTTATATTTAATTGTTATCTCAATAAACTTATAAAAAAGGTAGCGAACTTGTGAATGAACCACAGTCTGGAACCGCGCGACCGCTGTGGACGCAGGTTCGAATCCTGCCTCGGGCATGGATGTGTGTGATATCTTTAGGTTAGTTAGGTTTAAGTAGTTCTAAGTTTTAGGGGACTGATGACCACAACAGTTGAGTCCCATAGTGCTCAGAACCATTTGAAATATTTTTTGAATGAACCAAATAAAAACGCGACATATTAAAACACCGAATGACAGATGATAAAGAGTAACAATGTTCCGTCGAAGGTATTTTGTGTTAAGAGCTGTTTAAAATTCTGATTGGAAATAATTTTTGTTTTTTTGGTTGATATAGCTCAGAAACGCACGTCGAGAATCAACTCCATCCGTGGATTAGTTACACTGTTACACATTTTAAAAGTAGTCGTGTACTATGTGTTTAACTCAAATAAACAAACTGTACTACCGTGCCATCACAACGTTCTTTATTTTTGAAAGTTTATCGATAACGAAAATTCATTCATTGTGGTGGAAGCTTATGACTCACCACTTTATTTTTAACAATTAAGCCATGGATAATTACTCTATAAGACGACTCACGTAGAGCACAGGAACCACACAAATCTCGTGAGTTTTCACCCGTGTCAGTTTTCGCTATCAATTCTGGTACACCTCGTATAAATAAATTCCAGTGTAAGCTTCCTTTAATTGATGGACTGAACGTTTCTAGTTCGTTAGCACTGCGCTTTCATGTTTGCAAAACGAGATAATTTTTTGAGGATAAATATTTTCTGTTAGCTTTTTTCGCCTTTCCGAATAATATTGATACTCTGTACGCTCAGTTCTGTAATTGGCAGGCTCGAAAGGAGATTAGTGCAGTGATGATATTACGAATTATTTGAGTCCCGTCTCAGATCTGTACGCTTACGCAAAAATTGCCGGATAAAGACGAGAAAATACGTCTAAAATTACATTCCGGCAATTACGTGGCACATCCATACTCTGGACGTCTGATTAGCTTGGGTGTCTACATTTGCAATCATATTTCTTAAATCTTGGTTCAGGATATACGAGAAGACATATGTGATGTTACAATTCTTTCCCTTTCCACAAGAAGCGCAAGCAAATAATGTCTAAAGGTCGTACGAGGTGATGGAAATGGAAATGAGCGTTTGGCGTCATTGGCCGGGAGGCCCCTCGCGGGGCAGGTCCGGCCGCCATATCGCAGGTCTTATTACAGTCGGCGCCACAGTGGGCGACCTGCACGCCGGATGGGGATGAAATGATGATGAACACAACACAACACCCAGTCCCTGAGCGGAGAAAATCTCCGACCCAGCCGGGAATCGAACCCGGGCCCAGAGGACGGCAATCCGTCACGCTGACCACTCAGCTACTGGGGCGGACGTACGAGGTGATAAGCTAGGGGAAAGAAAATGGTTTTAGGGTCTACCTGTAATTATGTCTTTCGAAATTTTGTCTGCTAGCAATGTTGCTGGTTTCCGTTTCATGGAGAAAGCCGCAGATCATAAAACAACATTGTGTCCCATGATATGTGAAAAAACTGACGAAGTATTAGTGACGGAATGACTGCGTACCTTTTAGGTGTACGGGTGTGCTCGGCAACAAGTCGGGCTGAGCGCACGAAGCCGGTGTAAACACGTAGCGCAGGCCAATTTTCATGTCAAAGGAAGGACATGTCGCGGGCGCCGCTTTGAAGCCCGCGAGGATCCTCACCAACGCTTACAGCGCGCTTCCCATCACATTCCGCGCGTTTATGTCACGGCTGTATGGAGCACACTTGAAGCCGTGCACCACACTCAGTTATTTATATTCTGTCCGTTGCGCTGCACATTGCTGCGGAGTAATTTTCACATAAAGGCTGCCTGCTCGGGAAGCAGAAGGAAAAACTATAAGACCTAGAAGATATTTTTAAATGTAGAAATTGTTCATATAAAAGCCGCTTGCAGTGTGAAGCCTAATTGCCTGCGAGAATAATACGCAGCACATCGACCCTTATACCAACAACTATTACTATCAATTTCTTTATGATCATGAAAAACTCCGTCCTTCTGACCACCGCTGTGTCACCCATCAGCTAGAAACGTCACTTACTCGTAGATGCAGTATAGAAGGGTGCGTAGTCGGCACACCGCTCTCCTGGCCGTTGTCGGGTTAGGAGACCTGAAACCGCCTCTGTTCGCTCAAGATGATCTCCAATGGAAAGCACTAGGCAAAGAGCAACCCGTTCCTGTCCTTTCAGCAACGAAAACGCCCTGGCAGTACCGGGAATCGAACCCGGGTAAGGCGAATGCCAGCCATCTATACTGACCACTCGGCTACAGAAACAAACTTGTGATCACGAACACCTGCTTGAATTAAGTGCATCACATCGAATGTTACATAGAAGTCATAGTTGATTATGGCTTTTCTGTATGACCAGCGAAGTTTATGAGACTGTCCCATGCAGTTGGCAAATCGTACTCCAACAGCGAATAAAAAATTGGTTCTGACGATCAAGGGCGTGTATTTGACAGGATAGTGTGGCGGTCCCTGACTTCCGTGGGGCCGGCCGGGGTGGCCGAGCGGTTCTAGGCGCTACAGTCTGGAACCGCGCGACCGCTACGATCGCAGGTTCGAATCCTGCCTCGGGTATGGATGTGTGTGATGTCCTTAGGTTGGTTAGGTTCAAGTAGTTCTAAGTTCTAGGGGACTGATGACCTCTGAAGTCCTACCTATAGTGCTCAAAGTCATTTGAACCATTTTGAACTTCCGTGGGATATGGGGACAAAAGACAAATCCTGACGACACCGCAGCACAGTAGACAGCGCCATCGAAAGGCCTAAAGAATTCTGTCGCTATACAATAGCAGGGGAATCCATACACCCTCGTCGGACAGATGAGTCCTCGTCGCCCTAATATATCACTGCAGTAGCACACTTAACTGTCCAAGAAACGCCGTTCATTGAACTTAATTCGTGGATGGCTTACCAATTTTCTCCTCTTCCACCGGAGGATTAGACACTAAACACTCGTTTTAAATTCTCCAAGAATTGAACCGAATGGATAAATCGGTTGGGATAAGTGGTATACGGGGTATGAGGGACAGACCACTCAGGATGCTGGATCTATGAGGATAGAAGCTTCAGCGACATTATTTCGCCTAGTTTTAATCTGGAAAGAGTACTATTACAATGTTTCGGACGATTCAGATTGCGTAGCAGTATTCTAATCATATGCCAACTCGACATTCATAATATACAGGTTCCCGGTTAAAACCGACTGCGAGAAAAACAAAAACGCCCATTGGCACAGAACAACGCAGCATTTTCTTTCCCGCAGTTAGTCTTAACAAAAAGCTTGTACATTGTTTAATAAAAACATGTAGCCTATGTCTATCCGATTGTTTTTTAGAGTATCCTGTAAAAATCGGAAGTAAATAGTCCAAGATCTCTGTGCTAACAACGTTCCCTACTTGTATAGCCGTAAGGCAATAGATATGTTAAAACTAAATGGTTCAATTGGCTCTGAGCACTATGGGACTTAACATCTGAGGTCATCAGTCCCATAGAACTTGGAACTACTTAACCCTCACTAACCTAAGGACATCACACGCATCCATGCCCGAGGCAGGATTCGAACCTGCAACGGTAGCGGTCGCGCGGTTCCAGACTGAAGCGCCTCTAACCGCTCGGCAACACCGGCCGGCTCCAAGAAAAGAGGTTCGCTCGTGAAGCATGACAACCACTGCTTTAGAGCATCGAAGAACAGTTAATGGTCAATAGTACACTGCAACTCGGTCGCCAAAAGTCATCGATGGAACCAGGAAAAGCAACCGAAAACGTCGCATCATTTTTCATCGCGAGAATCCCAACTGCGACGCCGAACAATCGATTATTTGACGGAGACAGACGCCGAATTAATGTCTCTTTACAAGTATTCGCCTGATTTATCGTTCAACGACTGATCTTTCTTCCCTGCATGCAAAAGAGTGTATATTTAAAAGGCGAATATTTTGAGGAATACTAAAAGATGTGTACCAAAAATATGTTTTCTTTCATTGTTTTTGTATAAACTTGAATGCAGCGCTCGTAAACCTGAGGACTCTGTTCTCTATGTTTTTATATTTTGCGATTTGTGCGTCTAAAAGGTAAATGTGGAACAAATTCGGCTTCTAACGAAGAGAGTGTGAAAATTTGGTAAGTACATCATATAGGCTGTTGTTCCACAACAGTCGTTCCCAAGCTGGGGGCGCTCAACTCTAGGGAGTAAGACGAAGTTTCCTGAGGGGTAAAAACAAAGGTGTTCGATTTTGTTTCGGTCAAGACACTAAATTGCTTCTGAAAGGTCATTACTGTTATTATTACTTCACACGACTATGATACTGATTGCATAAGTTGTCAATAATTAAATTTTTTTCAAATACTAGAGTTGACTTGTGGCACAAGATTACACATTGTGAAACGAATGTATGAACACATATTCTTCACAACGTTCATCCACAACAGACACACATAATACTTTGTACCATGCACCTATAATAGTAAAATTAATGCATATGCGTCACATACCCTTAAATATCTCAGAAATATGCCTTCTCTGAGTTGTAAGGACTTCCCTCTACTGACTACAAATTGCTTCGTTATTCACTACGTAACAGTTAAACGAAATGGTTGTCACCATTACACAACGGCAACTATGTAATAGTTACTACGAGTATATTGCTGTAGGGGATACACTGTATTTTTATTATTATTATTTCCTTCACTTTCTCAGACGTTAAGTCCATTACTATTATTATTATTATTATTATTATTATTATTATTATATTGTTATGAGAGGTAGTGATCAGTGGTCGCATTAGCAGCCAGTTTCTGCCAATTTAGAGGTAAGGAGTCCAGTAATCAAGTGATCTACAAACGGAAACTGTAGTGCACACATTTATATCTGGTTTATTTTAAATGGGATAGAAGGTATGGGCGAATAAAGTATCTCTAAGGAGTGAAATGCTGCAGAGGAAGATGATTTCGAACAAGTGTCTGCCTTCGGAGGGGATAGTTAGCGTTCTATTCTGAGAACTGATTGTATGTAGCACTTGCGATGCACTGATAATTGTTTCACCATTCTATAAAAAAAAGGTTCTAAAAAAATAAGCAGTTGAAATTGTCTCATTACTTCTGGTTTAAGAAAACTAAATATCATTTATCTTCCATCGTTTTAAAGTTAAAAGTGTCCAAAGAAAATTCTTTTTCATTCTAAAATGGTTCAAATGGCTCTTAGCACTATGGGACTTAATATCTATGGTCATCAGTCCCCTAGAACTTAGAACTACTTAAACCTAACTAACCTAAGGACATCACACACATCCATGCCCGAGGCAGGATTCGAACCTGCGACCGTAGCAGTCTCGCGGCTCCGGACTGAGCGCCTAGAACCGCTAGACCACCGCGGCCGGCTCTTTTTCATTCTAAAGTTTAGTTAGATGCAAATGTTGATGATGGTGGGTTGGCGGTAATGATGTCAGAAAAGTTGGAGTAACTGCTCTAGAAGATTGGACGTTTATCTTTTACACGGATCCAGTTCAGGTCTAGTCCTGTCCACCGTACGTTCTGCGCTTCTTTTTAACAGAAAGTCACCATTAATAATTAATTAATACATCAGGAAATAGTGAAGAAGTAAGAATAATTATTGTATTTACTATGGTTATTACAGAATGAAAAGTCATCCTGCTACACTGTAAGAAACCTCTTTATGAAAAAAGTATCCTTAGGCGGTTAGTAGACATAAATTTGAGAAAAATTTAAGAAAAATAAAACTGTTTAACAAAACGCCTTGCTGTCTAACTAATGATTAAATGAAAATATAGTATCTGTGAAGTTTCGTTACGCTGCTGCAGCATATGCGATAACGTTTTTCTAGGTATCGTGCATGCTTACCCGATGAATGTGTCTCACACAAACGGAACAACACAACGTCCACTGGAAAGACAGAAATTGTATCAGACAGATCACAAATAGAAGGAAGCCGTGAATATAACTAATATGGTCTTCTTGATTCTCCCGTTTAGAACAGTTGTGAGCTACTGGTGTACTTCCTTAGGCTACTGTATTAGGCACCAGCCCTAAAGACATTCCTATATTTTTGACGTTACATTACTTGCAACTCCAAAGGCTTCTTGAGATTTAATTATTTCAGGTAATAGTGCAGTACTGTTTTCTGATCGAAGACTCTGCATTGTCGCTTCATCCTTTGTTATTCACGCGAATGACGACTACCAAATGAGATGGAACACTGGTGTGATTCCGCAAAACATTTCTATACCTCAAACGCTGTCACCATAATTTAAATATACGTCACTGACGAAAATAGAAAGATTTGTCTAATTACAGAGGTTTTTCTGAGTATATTAATATACTGGAACATGAACGCCTCTAAACACATTACGCAGTAACACAATGTTTGCATTACAACAAATAGACCGAGCATCACCAACTGAGTTAGCGTATGAATACGAACAGAGAATATAAGAGAACGTTCCAGATTTTGGGGTGTAGTTATTTGCGAAAACATGAACTGTAAGAAACACATTACTGAGTTCTTTGAAAAATTCACTTAGAAACTACGGCTCGTGGCATAATCGCTAGTTTCATACAGAAACAAATCGACGTCTTAGTTTATTTTGCACATTTGCTTTCATTAATATCTTACGGGATAAACGAACACGTAGAAAAAGTACTGATTGCACAAAAGCGATTAATGAGAATAATATAAGGTGTTTACTCAAAATAATCATACTAAATGGTAAAACAAAAATGGTTCAAATGGCTCTGAGCACTATGGGACTTAACATCTATGGTCATCAATCCCTTAGAACTTAGAACTACTTAAACCTAACTAACCTAAGCACAGCACACAACACCCAGTCATCACGAGGCAGAGAAAATCCCTGACCCCGCCGGGAACCGAACCCGGGAACCCGGGCGCGGGAAGTGAGAACGCTACCGCACGACCACGAGCTGCGGACTAAATGGTAAAACAATTATCCTAATTGCCAAAATAATTTCATCGATCATCTCATGACGTTTCCCAAGAACCCTATCATTCAAATGGTTCAAATGGCTCTGAGCACTATGGGACTTAACTGCTGTAGTCATTAGTCCTCTAGAACTTAGAACTACTTAAAACTAACTAACCTAAGGACATCACACACATCCATGCCCGAGGCAGGATTCGAACCTGCGACCGTAGCGGTCGCGCGGTTCCAGACTGAAGCGCCTAGAACCGCTCGGCCACCCTGGCCGGCAACCCTATCATTAGATCTGTTACATCAAACATAGGACGCAACACAAGAGGTTAGCAATTTAGAAGGAGAAATAACTACATTAATCATTACTAAGGCTGTTAGTGGTGCTCAAAACGCCACCGAAAACCTTTGATCTTTTTCAGACAGCATTAAACATGTTATACGCTACAAAGCAATTTTTAAATCCAAACTGAATACGTTGCTTTTTCATAACAACTTATATTCTATTTGTAAAAGGAAAACATGATAACATGGAGTGCAATATGATTTTACTTTTATTAACGATCAGTTTCGATAATACAGACCCGTCAAATCCAGGAATTCCACCATTATTCCGCAACACATGTATTCAACAGTTTGCCAGTAGCGATAAAAAGTTAATTACAAATTGAGAAGTACTGAAGGCGTTTATGTGTGGCCAGTTTCAACTCCACTAATGAATACTTTCACAGGACCAAATAATGTACCTGTTATTAACTATACTTCACAAAATGAATGCTGTGTTATGCCTGACTTCGGCAGAGCTTCAGGGCAGTGATACCATTTGTATTGTATAAGCTCTTTTTATTTTGAAAAACTTTTTATCTTGTAGATGTGCGACTGCCACTTCATAAGACGTATATCAGTAGTTTTGTATTTATACGTTCATTTCTTTGTTGAAAGCTTTTCAATTAATCTTCTAATGAAAAGTTAAGTTTTGATTTTTGCGCATCCTAGAGGACTATCAGATTTAGGATCTGTGAAACAAACAATAGCGTAGTATCTGCTCCTCTCATATACTTTCATTCATTGTTCCGGCCTCCACGATCGGCAGACGCTCGCCTTGACTCTTGAGCGTGTGTGAGATATGATGAGACGGCGCCTGGCCTTGTGTGAATTAATAATCGCTTACCATGACCCACTGTGCAAAAGGTCAACATAACGATGACACCTGACACCTTTGTCACGTACACTGAAGCACGAAAGATACTGGTATAGGCAAGCGTATTTAAATACAGAGACCGAGCGAGGTGGCGCAGTGGTTAGACACTGGACTCGCATTCGGGAGGACGACGGTTCAATCCCGCGTCCGGCCATCCTGATTTAGGTTTTCCGTGATTTCCCTACATCGCTCCAGGCAAATGCCGGGATGGTTCCTTTCAAAGGGCACGGCCGACTGCCTTCCCCGTCCTTCCCTAATCCGATGAGACCGATGACCTTGCTGTCTGGTCTCCTTCCCCGAAACAACCAACCAACCAAATACAGAGATATGTAAACAAGCAGAATTCGACAACGCCTTTATAAGACAATAAGTGTCTGGCGCAGTTGTTAGATCGGTTACTTCTGCTAAAATGGCGGGTTATCAAGATTCAAGTGAGTTTGAACGTGGTCTTACGGTCGGCGCACGAGCGATGGACACAACATATCCAAGTTAGCGTTTAAGTGATTTTCCCGTACTACCATTTCGAGAATGTACTGTGAATATCACGAATCTGGTAAGACACCAAATGTCCGAATCGCTGCGACCGGAAAAAGATCCTGCAAGAACGGGATCAATGACGAGTGAAGAGAATCATTCAATCGTTCAACATGACAGCAGTTCAACGATTCCGCAGACTACTGCAGATTTCAGTGCTGGGCCATCAACAAGTGTCATCGTGCGAACCATTCAACGAAACATCAGTGATATGGGCTTTCGGAGCCGAAGGACCACTCGTGTACCGTTGGTGACTGCACGACACAAAGCTTTACTCCTCGCCTAGATCCGTCAACAGCAACATTGGACTGTTGGTGACTAGAAACATGTCGCCTGGTCGGACGAGTTTCGTTTCAAATTATATCGAGCGGATGGACGTGTACAGGTATGGAGATAACCTCATGAACCCATGGACCCTGCATGACAGCAGGGGACTTTCCAAGCTGACGGAGGCTCTATAATGGTGTGGGGCGTGTGCAGTTGTAGCGATGTGCGACCCACGTTACATCTATATACGACTGTTTCAGGTGACACGTACGTAAGCATCCTGTCTGATCACCTGCATCCATTCATGTCCATTGTGCATTCCGATGGACTTAGGCAATTCCAGCAGGACAATGAGGCACCCCACACGTCCAGAACTGCTACAGAGTGGCTCCAGGAATACTCTTCCGAGTTTAAACGCTTCCGCTGGCCAACAAACTCCTCAGACATGAACATTATTGAGCATATCTGGGATATCTTGCAATGTGCTGTTCAGAAGAGATCTCCACCCCCTCGTACTCTTACGGATTTATCGACAACCCTGCAGGAGTCATGGTGTCAGGTCCCTCCGGCACTACTTCAGACATTAGTCGAGTCCATGCCACGCCGTGTTGCGGCACTTCTGCATACTCGTTGGGGCCCTTCATGATATTAGGCAGGTGTTCCAGTTTCTTTGGTTTTTCAATGTATAAGCAAATAAACAGTTCGCACCAAAATACTAAAATTTACCACTCGCTGATCATTATGCGCTTCAGAGTCTTTCTCCACTGTCGACTGACAATTTTGGCGTCTAGTTCTGGAGCGTGACTCTTAGGAAACTGATAATGACAGTTCTCGACTTCGTTGTCTTTCTCAGAGCTATACTGTTCAATCAAAAGTATAATCTGTCTATGAATCATTGCTTGCAATTCGATGTGGTCGTTAAAATTATGTAGTCTGCCAGTAACTGCTTATTATTTTTCTTTTTGTTTCAATGAACACT
Organism: Schistocerca americana; assembly: GCF_021461395.2. Taxonomy (NCBI): domain Eukaryota; kingdom Metazoa; phylum Arthropoda; class Insecta; order Orthoptera; family Acrididae; genus Schistocerca; species Schistocerca americana. Next base: position 248,092,147 of record NC_060130.1, on the reverse strand, counting down.
CTGAGATGCAGCCTGTGTTAAACATAAACACCTGTAATTCTCTGCAATCGTCTTTATCGCTGTGTGCAAGACTGTGCTCTAGCTATACAAGGCGCGGAAATTTCTTACCCAGGACAACGTGTCCACAAATGTGAGCGTTCGGTTATAATCATATGTCATTTAGAGTATGTATAATGTGCAAATAAAACTTCATTCATTAACAATTTTTGCTACTGTTACTTAGTTTCATGTTCCATGGATCATTTTGCACGATAAACCGTAATTATGTGGAACGAGTAAATTTACATTCACATCACAAATTAATTTAGAAATATGGCTACGTGCTAAACATTTATAAGGTTTTTTAAACATACACATGTGAGTTAATAATTGCTGCAGACCACTTTTTACACATAATAGTAATTCTTCTAAGGAGTAGAAGGAGTTGTCAAGCAGAAACTTTTTTTCATATCCACAGGTTAAGTGATCAATATTTTTTGTTACAGCAATATACACCCCTTCTTGTGAGAAAAACAGTCTTAATGTGGAGCAATGAATGTCATTTCTCCTCCTGTAATTATGTACAACATTATTCCTTTTGAACTGCGGCGTATTATTTACAACAAACTTCATGAGGGAATACATATACTGTAAAGCGGAAGTCAGAATGCCGAACTCCTTAAACAGATGTACACAGGGTGCTCGTGAGGGAGCACCATATGTTATTCTTCCAGCATGTGATGATGGTGGTTTTTCTCACCGTTTTATAAATACCTACTGTGACTGTTTAAACGGAAGGCAAAACCAACGACATGATCCTGATACTATTCTCCAACCTTATCCAGTCCTAGCTTGTATTTCATCTTCAATAACGTAGATATCGAGGAGACGATAAAACCTAACTTTCCTTCCTTCCCGTATTTCTTTTTAAAAATAATGAAATGCTACAATGCGTTTTTCTGGTATTGCTGAAGCTCTCTACAAATATACGTTCGCAGATTACGTACAGTAATGTTACGAGTTGGAACTTTAACAGAAACAAATTAGAAATTAAAACAGACACACCTAAGTAGATGAGCTATATTTGACTACATGTGTCGATTTAATGGTGGAATTAAATAGCTCAACATTAATTTAGTGATGAAACGTGTCCATTCGATGCAGGGCAAATTATTCCATGACGCGACCGTGTAATTTAGAGTTCATGGTCGTCAAACAATATTAACAAAAGTAAATGTCAGCCGCAATTTGGGAAGCTGACAGACAAATATTGACAAGAACGCTGCAAGTCATGGTGTGTGGTGGTTAAATGTACAGTCGAGTGTTTGGAGACGCTCACCACAATCGACTCTAATCCAAATCGCTGCTCAGATCCGTCAGACTTCGCATCTAACACGTTTTCCTTATTCCTCGATGAAAAATTTCACTTGCATCTAAGAAATATTCGAAATCTAATTAAGAACATTAAGATTTATATTAAAGAAAAGAGATAGAAACTAACTGACGGTTACATAGTTCTTGCTCAATATTGTTGTTTACACTATTAATTATGTAATCACATTCGGTAGATACACGCAGCTGGAAGATTCACGCAGCTATGATCGGTCAAGCCTTATAATTCCCCAAAAGAGAAACAAAATGTGGCAAAGAAACAGATCTCATACAGGAGCTGAGAGACGACTCAGCTTTCCGAAACCTCTAGGAACACTTATTCAAAAGTTAATAAACTTCATTCTTTAATTTCGACGCTCACCTGACGTTAAAGTAATACATCTGAGGTGAAAGTAGAAATACTCTGGTAACAAATAAACGCTAAAACAAATTTCATGCTAACGATCGTAGTACCGCACTTCTTCCGACATGAGCAAAAAGAATATGACAAAAATAATTATTTTGCACAAAACAAAAATATTTTGAGCCCAATTTCAATCCCTAAATGTGCCTGGCTGGTTCTGTTCTTAGTTGTGTGGAACTTAAAACGCTCAACCAAATTAGAGAATGAACTGACGTAATTTGGACGTAGATGAATTATTGGCGAAGCTTAAACTAATTGTAAGTCACACTGTGGAGAACTGTGTGCTGAGTAAGTACATCAAGAATGGAAAAAACTCACTGTGGTTTAGTAACAAAATTCGGCAAACACCCGTGAAACAATTTGTTGCACGCTCGATTCAAAGAAGAACGCGGAAATTGACAGCCAAAAGTTAGGAGAAGTTCGTGCAACTATAAAAAGACCGACGCGCGAACCATACAATTTATATATATCAAAGACGTTGCCGAGAACCCGAGAAAACTCTGGTCCTACGCAAACTCACAAAGCAGATCGAAGGCTTTTATTCAGTCGCTCGTCGACCAGTCTGGTATGGCAGTACCAAACAGAAAAAGAAAAGCTGAAGATCTGAATTTCGCGTTTAAAAAATCATTCACGCAGGATGATCGTACTCCTGAATATAAGAATAAAAGAACGGACCCACAAAATTACAGTCCAATATCCTTGCTGTAGATTTCTTGAGCACATTAGAAGTTCGAATATAATAATTTCCTTGAGACAAAAGGTTCCGCCCACAAATCAGCACGGATTTAGAAAGCATCGATCGTGCAAATCTTTGGTTGCCTTTTTATCATACGATATCCTGAACCATGGATGAAGGGAAACTGGCAGATTCAACATTCCAAGATTTCCGGGAAGCGTTTAACACGATGGCCCACTGCAGAGTGTTAACAAATGTCCATTTTTCAGATATGAGTGGCTCGAAGGCTTTTCAAGTAATAGAACCCAGTACGTCGCCCTGGACGATGAGCGTTCATCAGAGACAAGTATACCGTTAGGAGAACTTGAGGGAAGTGTGATAGGATCGCTCATGTTCTGTATATACATAAAGGTCATGACAGATACAGACAGGGTGAGTAGCAATCTGCGAGTGTTTGCTGAGCACGCTGTGGAGTAAGGGAAAGTTCCGTAGTCGAGTGACTGTGGGAGGATACAGCATGACTTAGAATTTTAATTTGGTGTGATGAACGGAAGCTTAATCTGAATTTAGAAAAGTGCAAGTTAATGCAGATGAATAGGAAAAATAATTCTGCTATGTGTGAATATAGTATTAGTGGTGTGCAGAATGACAGAGTCATTTCAATTCAATAACTGAGTGTGAAGCAGTAAAGCGATATAAGATGGAACGAGCACATAACGTCGAAAGTACAGAACGCGAATGGTCGACTTCGGTTTAATGGGAGAATTCTAGGGTAGCGTAGCTCATCTATAAAGGGGAACACGTACAGAACACTCATGCGATCTGTTCTTCAGTGTTTCTCGGGTGTTTGGAAACCCCTAGGTAGGGTTAAAGGAAGATATAGAAGAAATTCAGCGAAGTGCTACTAGTATGTTATCATTACGTTGGATCAACACGCGAATATTATGGAAATGCACAGTGAAAAATGGGAATCACTGGAGTAAAGACAATGTTCTTTTCGCGAAGTAATATTGAGAATCTTTAGAGAACCGGCATATATGGGGGACTGCACAACGATTCTACTGCCATCAATTCACATTTTGCGTAAGGAGCGTGAAGACAACAAATTACGGCTCATACGGAAGCATGTAGATAGTAGTTTTTCCCTCTCTCCATTTCAGAATAGAACATTAGTGGTACAAGGTACCCTCCGCCATGCACTGTACTGTGGCTTGAGGCGTATGTAGATGTAGATGTAGATGCATAACATTTTTAAATATGCCATACAACTTTGATGAATAACCTTGACAGTGGCAACCAAAGATAACGAAAGATATTTTTCGTTAATGAAAAATCCGTCAAGAATCTGGAATATCGGTTCATTAAAACGTACACAGATTTTGAAATGACAGTTCCGTTTTCAGGACTTTACTGTTTTATCTGAGATATCTCACTCCTCGTTAAGTAACAGTATCTCCTGTATTTCTGAAAAGCCTTCTTCACTGTCTACCATGAATAAATTTCTCTTACAGCGCGCCATTTCAGACATTCAAATAACAACAGAGTGACGCAAGAATACACGACTGTCTTCTCTCACAGAAGCAACACTGTTTATAGATATTTTATGTTACAGACATTACATTTAATTCAAAGAATTAATAAGTGAATTAGGTGTGCATACTGTTATACGTAACACTGTCTGCGCCAGACATGTTGAACGACTGCAGATAGAACGTTCATATTCAAAGGACATGTACATTAGTATTTTCTACCGAAATGATTAGCATTTCAGTCGCATCGGTTCAGCATGTGTCCTACTGCCTAGTAGGCACAGGGTTCGCCATGGGCCTTGGTAACTTATTCAATCCGTGATGCCATCGACACGTATAGGGCACGAATGGCGTCCTGTGGTATATCCATGGTGGATTACCTGTTTCCAAAGCTCTAATGCGGTGGTTGGCATTAGGTCACAGCGGTGCACCCGTCGTTTCACCATATCCCACATATTTTCAATTGGCGACAAGTCAGGTGATCTGGTGGGCCATGGTAGAAGGCTGACATCCTGTGACACCACGAACGCAAGTGTTCGTGCAGCAACACATGGTCGTGTATTGTCTTGCTGAAAAATGGCGTCTGGGTTGTTATGCAGAAAGGGTATAGCTACGGGTCGCAGGATGTCATTCACGTCGGTCACGCTGGTTACAGTGGCCAGGACACGCACTAGCTGTGATTTTGCTTGTACACAACAGCTCCCCACACCATAAGGCCTAGAGATGACGCTGTCTTGTGCGAATGCAGCCACTGTGATATCTGTCTGCGAGGAACCAAAATGCGGCCATCATTTTCAAACAAACAGAACCAGGATTCGTCCGAGAACACTATTTGATAACATTTCTTTCCGCAGCGACGTCGTTCCAGACACCATTGCCGTCTAGCATGTTTCTGCACATTCGTCAAAGATGGGCGCAGAAGTGGACGACGTGCACATAACCCATGCCGTAATAAACGGCGACAGACTGCCACCCCTGATTGTGTATGATGTGTTGCACTATTTCACCTTTGCGCTAGAGTCGAGGAGGGCGCGGATATGTCTTGCATTGCCATTCGGATGAGGTATCGATCTTCTCGCATGGTGGTCTGGGTGGTGCGACCTGACCCATCTCGTCGTTTTCCAGGGTCTTCCGTGAACCATTCTGCTCACACCCGTTGCACTGCCGAAGCACTTCGGCACACACGAGCAGTTATTTCCCGGATGGATGCATCAGATTCTCTCATGTCAATAATGCGCCCTTTTTCAGACTCAGTGATTTGACAGTACAGTTCGCGCATACGATTGCGAGGCAGCCTGCACGTCCACCCAAGTCACACCGGTTCATTACCTTCAGTTTATAGCGACAATTAGAGCCACAGGCGTATTTTACCAGTAGGTGGGTCCGCAGCTCGTGGTCTTGCGGTAGCGTTCTCGTTTCCCGCGCCCGGGTTCCCGGGTTCGATTCCCGGCGGGGTCAGAGATTTTCTCTGCCTCGTGATGACTGGGTGTTGTGTGATGTCCTTAGGTTAGTCAGGTTTAAGTAGTTCTAAGTTCTAGGGGACTGATGACCACAGATGTTAAGTCCCATAGTGCTCAGAGCCATTTGGACCATTTTTGAACCAGTAGGTGGCGTTGCGCCACGATATCGATGCTGACCTTGAAGACGCGGGCCGACATGGTGTAAATGTCCTGTGAATATGAACGTCCTATCTCTAGTCATTCAAGGTGTTCTGGTTTTTCCTAACATGAGTGTATATTTGTGGAGTAATGTACTTTAATAGCTTGCTTAGTTATGTTTTAGTTCTCCCGAACGTATGTGCGCAGAGTCCAGTGATGAACTTCCAGAGCCAGAAGGCATCGCTCAGAAACAAACGTGATAACAACTGTGACTGTGACTAAAAAATTAAAATATATTTAAATTAATTTCGCATTCAGTGTAGCCGTATTCAAAAGTATTACACATATCTGTTAGTTAGGTTTGGCGAAGTTTCCCCAAGTAACATCTGAATCAACAAGGCAAAGCCAGTTCATATTTCAGTTCCATTTCCTACTAAGCTGGGATACCGATGTCGAGTCCCTCTTAGCCGAAGGAACGTTAACAAAATATAAACCTTTCAGCGGTAGACCGACTTACTAAGGTATAAAGAGTCAGCTACTCTTTCTTACTTTTCTTTCTTTTGAATAAAGAAATACAGGGTGATTTTTTCCACCGTGTACAAACTCTAGAGATTGATCGATGAGAGGATACGGAACCAAAAAGGTCTAATGAACTTATGTCCGGAAATATATGGTTTTCTTGCTCGAGACCATTTATTCAGTCATACATTATTACAGAGACTGCTGTCTGATGCGCGCTGTATCACGCAGCCACAGTTACAGTATGTGCTGAAAATGGTATCCATGCGCTTCAACGCATGCGTGTACGCGCTGTAGTTTGTTCTGTCTCACACGTTCACATCGGCCAGGCTGCATCCTAGCAGTATCTAAAGCAGCATAACCAGAAATCGCATGGGTTGAGATCCGGTGAACGAGCATGCCATGCTACTGGACCCCCTCGTCCGATCCATCGACCAGATAAGACACGACTGAGATGCGTCCGGACGTTAATGGCGAAGTGGGCTGGAGCACCATCGTGTAGTAGTCGCATAACCCTTCGAATCATCACTGGCATTTCTTCCAGTAGGGGAAGCAAGGTCACGCGCAAGAAACGCCGATAGTTCCCGCCTGTCAGGCCATGTGGAAGGAAGACTTGTCCCAAAATACGGTCGGCAATTATCCCGGCCCACACACCCCGATACTGATGATTCGCTGTCACCATACCATGGGGGCTCTGCATACTGTCCCAGAGACGACTGTTATGAAAGTTGAAGATACCACTCCGCGTAAAGGTGGACACATCTGTGAGTAGGATGGATGACACAAATCCCGGCCTGGTGAAGAAACCAGTGACAAAATTGCTCCCGATGTGGAAAGTCTGTCGCTAGTAAGCCCTGCACACGCTATAAATGACAAGGGTAGCAACAATTACCCTGTACTGGCTTGTCAACTACCCGGTACTGATCACATTTTCCTCCACGTCTGGTGTCCGAATATTGCGAGTACCTTCACGATTTCCTGCTTCCTCAAATGACCCTGTCTCAGCCAAACGACCAAATACTTTTGCAAATATTGTGTGCTGTGGTTGTCGTCGGCGGGGATAGATCTCCTGATACAGCCTTGCTGCCCGCTGCCCGCTGCTCGTTGCCATTTGCTTTCCGGCTGCAAACACCATGTCGGCAGGCTCTCGATTCGAATACGGAAGAATCGGACAAAACATTACCAACTCCTGCGGAAGGAGAGGGCGCTAAGGCACAACGTATGAGGAACAGTACCACCCTCTAGAAGGAAACCATGCATAGTGTAACGGTGGCTGCATAGTACCGCACGTATTAGATCGCAGTCTCTTTAACAAAGTATGATTGAGTAAATGGTCTCTAGCGTGGGAACCAGGCAAAATGTTCAAACGTGTGTGAAATCTTGTGGGACTTAACTGCAAAGGTCATCAGTCCCTAAGCTTACACATTACTAAACCTAAATTATCCTAAGGCCAGACACACACACCCATGCCCGAGGGAGGACTCGACCCTCCGCCGGGACCAGCCGCACAGTCCATGACTGCAGTTCCTAAGACCGCTTGGCTAATCCCGCGCGGTGGAACCATGCAATTCGGGACATAAGCTCATCAGACATTTTTTGTTCCGTATCCTCTCATCGATGAATCCCTAGAGTTTGTACACAGTGGAAAAAATCACACTTTATATAGTGTTAGCACGACAAATTTTATTCCAGGAATACATTGTGTAACTAACTGGCAAGAACCAAGGAAAGCATTATTTACAGCCGACAGACTTTCATTCGAGACAACTACAATTTTAAGTGTGTAAGAGATAGTCACATGTATCGTAATCCTAGGAGGCTAATTGCAGATTAACGTAGCGGATGGAAGCTGTTCCATTATTTCTAGAACGAGACAATGTAATAACTCCAACTTATTTAAAAAATAGTGTAATAGCCCCAAATAATAATGTAAATTGTTTGCAAACCTCTCGTACACCGCGAGACTACCTAAAATGCGTACTCATTGAGTGTGTGTCGGATAACTACTTTAAAAAATAAATACCAAAATAAAGCTTTGCGAATTGTATCCATCCTATATGATGGCACGAAATATAACGAAATTTTCTGAGCTATCATAATATTCAAAGAAAAGTCAACGTTACACAAGGACGCAAACCGAAGTGGTTTCGCGATTGGTTTGGGCTACAAGCGTATTTCAAACACTACAATTTTTGCACGTGTTCAAGTAAGGACGCACTCACAAAATGAAGTCAACTTATACGAGCGTCATGAACCTTTCATCAGTGACCCTTGAACCAGCTCCTTCCCTGTTCCAGCTGATGTACGAAGCAAGTTAACACTCGGACTGCGCCTACAACAGCGGCATTCTTCACAACAGAGCAGTTTGGTGTGCACACGAGTAACAGGCGGCGCAAAACACTCTGCAGCTCGTAAATACGTATAAGGCGCATTCAATAGGTAACGAGCCGGAGGCTGTAAAATGAAAACCGCTGAAGAGATAGTAATGCCATTGCCTACTGAAGAAGTTGTGGTGCCTACAAGATCGCTAAGGGCCAAACTTTCTGCTAGTGAGACATGATCGCACACTTAACGCGGCGCGTGCTCGCCTAGACCATCCACTGCACTCCGTAGTGCTGAAAACAGAGAAACTGAGGCTTCAGAAGAATAGAAAAGGGATATACTGCATTTCCTTATAGCGGAAGGAGTGCGGTGACTGTAAATTAGTCGAAGAATGCCACAACTGTACGGTGAGTACTGCATGTCCGCTGCAACCCGACGCTCAATCAGACCTCTGGGACAGTGGCTGCCATCGTAATTCGCCGGTGTTCAATAGTGAGGGAATCCACCTATTGGACAATGGTGTTGGTAATGCGGTATGGCGTGCGTCAGCCGCCAATGACATCCATCCTTCTTTGAGTCGCTTATGCCGGACGCTGACCCTTGCAACAGACACGCAGTGTTCTTCATACACTTATGACATTCTTTGATGAATTTCCGTTCCGCCCACTCCTTCCGCTGTAAGGAAACGCACTACACCTCTTTGATCTTCTTTTGTGGCCTCCATTTCTACATCTGCATCTGCATAGGTACTCCGCGAGCCACCGTAGGGTGCCTGGTGGAGGGTACCCTGTACCAGTGTTTGTCATTTCCTTTCCTGTTCCACTCCCAAACAGAGCGAGGGAAAAGCAACTATCTGTATGCCTCCGTATGAGCCCTAATTTCTCGTATCTTATCTTCGTGGTCCTTATGCGAAGTATATGTTTGCGGCAGGAGAATACTTCGGCAATCAGCATCAAATACCGATTCCCTAAATTTTCTCAATAGCGTTTCTCGAAAACAACGTCGCCTTCCCTCCAGGGATTCCCATTTGAGTTCCCGAAGCATCTCCGCAACACTTACGTGTTGCTAGAACCTACCGGTAACAAATCTAGCAGCCCGCCTCGGAGTTCCTTCGATATCTTCCTTCAATCCGACCTGGTACGGATAGTATACGCTGGAGCAGTACTGAAGACTAGGTAGCACCAGCGTCCTATAGCGGTCTCCTTTACAGGTGAACCAGTCTTTCCAAAAATTCTCCCAGTAAACCGAAGTCGACTATTCGCCTTCCCTACCATAGTTCTGACATGTTCGTTCCATTTCATATCGCTTTGCAACTTTACGTCCACATATTTAAACGACTTGACTTTGTCAAGCAGAACACTAGTAATACTGTACCAGAACATTACAGGTTTGATCTTCCCACTCATCAGCATTAACTTACATTTTTTCACATTTAGGGTTAGCTGCCATTCATGACACCAACTATTTCGTCTAAGTCGACTTGTATCATCCCACAGTCACTCAAAAATGGTTCAAATGGCTCTGAGCACTATGGGACTTAACATCTGAGGTCATCAGTCCCCTAGAACTTAGAACTACTTAAGCCTAACTAACCTAAGGACATCACACACATCTATGCTCGAGGCAGGATTCGAACTTGCGACCGTAGCGGTCGCGCGGTTCCAGACTAAAGCGCCTAGAACCGCTCGGACACAACGGCCGGCCAGTCACTCAATTTCGACACCTTACCGGACAGATGGCACCATCAACAAACAACCGAAGATTGCTGCCCATCCTGTCCGCCAAATCATTTATGTATATAGAGAACAACAGCTGTCCTACAACACTTCCCTGGAACACTCCTGACGAAAGCCTTCTCTCTGATGAACACTAGCCGTCGAGGCCAACATACTGTGTCCTACTATTTAAGAAGTCTTCGAACTACTCATGTATCTGTGAACTTATTCCATATGCTCGTACATTCGTTAACGGCCTGCAATTGGTCGCAGTGTAAAATGCTTTCCGGATATCTTAAAATATGGAGTCTGCCTGAAGCAGTTCATCCGTAGTTCTCAGTATATCGTGTGAGAAAAGGGCAAGCTCAGTTTCGCACTAGCGATGCTCTCCAAAACCATGCTGATTCGTGGACAAAAGCTTCTCAGTCTCAAGAGAGTTTAGTATATTCGATCTGAGAATATGTTCAAGGATTCTGCAGCAGACAGAAATTAGAGATATTGGTCTGTAATTTTTCGGGTCCTTTCTTTTACTTTTCTTATATACTGGAGTCATCTGCTCTTTTTTCCAATCGCTTGGTACTTTGTGCTGGGTGAGAGATTCACCATAAATGAAAGTTAGGAAAGGGGTCAATAGAGTACTCGTTTTCAGTACGACTGAGTGCAGTGGGTGGTCGACGTGTTGGCGAGTTGGGTCTGTCGTCACGTGACTGCGCGTCCATGTCGGTCTAGCGCGAGTTTGTGGACTCAACATTCTTACGGGAACCATTACTTCTTCCATTGGCAATGTCATTGGGAACCCTTTAGCGATTTAGCGTTTCCAGTTTGCGGCTAGTTTCTAACAGAGAAACTGCGTGAATATTACGGGATGGAGCAAGGACCACCCTATTTTAAAATATTGTTTGCGCTGAAATTACTATCGTACAAAGCTTAAACTTTGTGAATGAGAGATTAAAGTTGCACCGTTGTTGAAATCAGCGGCGGAGGTGCACAAAAGTTTCTGCATAGGAATAGGTTAGGACGAGAAACTAATTGCGGCTTTCTTGAAGCGAGAACGCTGACGATAGCCTGAAGTCGTTCAGGAAGACGCGGAAAAACTTCAACCCGGATGATTGCACGCACTGCTCCTCCAGCACGACTGTCCAGTGTTTCACCCGCCGCTCTACGTTAAGACTGGTCTTACGCTCATAAGTCGATTGAAGCAATGCACTGTTGGTAATGATGCTTCCAACTAACACCACGTACTGTCTTAAATTCTGTAGTAAACACATTGGTGAGCAAAGCTTGAGGGCTAAAGTAACTTCCACATTACCAAGCAACACAGCCCGATTAAACTTTGGCCATACATAGAAAGAACTGCTACAGTGTACTAAAGAGGGTAACTAAATGATATGCGCAATGAGAATAACAGAAATATACCTTTATTCAAAGATAATAATTACACTGGACTCACCGCCATTACTGATGGTTCTCTGGACAAAGCCTTTACAAAAGGCGACACATGGATCTTAATAGTGTGGGTGATCACCATGGATGACATTGTATCCTGTGGAACGTGCTCCCATGTTGGCCACATTGGTTGGTATGGAGTTCTTGTGGTAAAGCTTTCCATTCTTCCTCCTGGTCGGTTGACAAATGCTGGGTGGACGTTGGTCCACGTTAATGTGCTGCAGTAGGTCCCCCAACGTATGCCACACGTGCTCGTCTGGGGAGGTGGAAGGCCAGTCCACTCGCCGAATTCTCTCGTTCAAAGACTCTGAGCACTATAGGACTTAACACCTGAGGTCATCAGTCCCCTAGAACTTAGAACTACTTTAACCTAACTAACCTAAGGACATCACACACATCCATGGCCGAGGCAGGATTCGAACCTGCGACCGTAGCGGAATCCTCTCGTTGCGAGAGCTGCTCCACCTACGGTGTTCGGTGCAGTCACGCATAAAAATGAAGTTATGGGCGAATACACACCTAGAAAGATGCACGTAGGGGAGATGAACAGTGTCACAATAACACTGACCTATGAGTGTACAGTGTTCAAAGATTTAGAGGTTAACCTGGACCATCAAAACGATCATATATGACACTATTTGTGGATGCATTACGTGTTCCCACCTCTCGCTATATGAGTATACGCCCAGCATTGTCCAGCATGATGGGTTTGGTGGTCCAGGTGTGGGGAGCATGATGCTGCATGGACGTACTGACCTCCAAGTTTTTGAACACGGTACACTCACCGACAACGGTCTTGCAGCAGTGATAACACCGGTTCCCGTCAGATCACCGAAGTTACGCGCTGTCGGGCTGGGCTAGCACTTGGATGGGTGACCATCCGGTGTGCCGAGTGCTGTTGGTAAGCGGGATGCATTCAGCCCTTGTGAGGCAAACTGAGGAGCTACTTGACTGAGAAGTAGCGGCTCCGGTCTCGTAAACTGACATGCGGCTGGGAGAGCCGTGTGCTGACCTCATGCCCCTCCATATCAGCACCCAGCGACGCCTATGAGCTGAGGATGACACGGAGGCCGATAGGTAGCGTTGGGCCTTCCAACGACTCTTCGGACGTAGAGTTCACTCACCGGTCAGCATTGTTGAGACACTATTCTCCTTCGCCAATTGCGTCCTTTTTGGGGTGCATTCGTCCCTGACTTCATTTTTCAGTCTGACAATGCGTGACTGTATCGGGCTGCGCAGCTGGAGGAGCTCTTGGAATGAGAGGATATTCGGCGAATGGAGTGGCCTGCCCGTTCTCCAGCGATAAATCCCACAAAGAAAGTGTGGGATGCGTTGAGGAGACGTACTGAGGCACGTTTATATGCACCTGCGACCATGCAGCGTTTGTCAACCGCGCTGGTGGAGGGATTGAACGCCCCACCACAAGAACTCCTAATGAGCTTTGTGACCAGCATGGGAGAACGTCGCAGAACATGCATTGCCGTCCATGGTGATCAAACACCATGTTTTGCGATTTCCAGGGGACCATCAAACCTTGCAAGGTCGCATTACTGCCAAGGATTATGGGACCATTTTGACTGATCAGGACCATCCCTCATTTCAAGACGACAGAGCTCCTGTTCATACAGTTCGTGTCGTCCAGGGCTGGTTTTATGAGCACTACCATGGCCACTACAGTCACCAGATCTCAGTATTATATAGCCTTTGCGGTTATTTGAGCTGGCCAATAGTTTGCAGGAAGAATGGCGTAAGAGTCCCTTGAAACCCATACAGGGACTGTATGGGAGCTGCTTCGAATGTCAACGGTTTTCCTTCACAGTATTAGGCATAGTAATGTGTTATGTTGTAGTACATCCACATTTATCCAACCCCCTCCATGCCAGTACGCGGCTAATGATTGTGCGGCATTCACTACGGATTTGATCACGAAACCTAGTTAGTCACGAATCGAATCGGCAAGACCGTGATTGTAGTACGCTGGTTACATAGAGCGTCGTTTTTCGGCGATTTCTCACATCTGTCTGGTGAAAAGTCGGGCTTCCATCGTAGGGTAAATAACGATGTGGTGCTAGGAACGGCATACGACAAAAGAAAACATAAAACTATTGTCAGCATAAGCCATCAACTGTTATGTTTGTACACACATCAAAAAAAGTTTTATGTCACCTCCATTCAGAGACTTCCGGAACCTGTACAGAAAATTGGAAAAGAGATAAACATAAACATCATTTCTGGCCTTTTCATTGCTCATGACAACCACACATTGCATGTTGTACCACCATACAGCGAGACCTTCAGAGGCTGTGGTATAGATTGCTGTACGCACTGTTACCTCTAATACCCAGTAGCAAGTCCTCTTGCATTGATGCATGCCTGTTTTCGTCGTGGCATACTACCCACAAGTTCATCAAGGCACTGTTGGTCCAGATTGTCCCACTTCTCAACGGCGATACGGCTTATATCCCTCAGTGTGGTTGGTGGGTCACGTCGTCCGTAAACAGCCCTTTTCAATATGTCCCAGGCATGTTCGATAGGGTTCATGTCTGGAAAACGTGCTGGGCCCCTTTAGTAGTGCTATGTCGCTATCCTGAATGAAGTCGTTCAGAAGATGTGCACGATGGGGGCCCGAATGGTCGTCCAAGAAGACGAATGCCTCGCCAATATGCTGCCGATATGGTTGCACTATCGGTCGTAGGATGGCTTTCACACATCGCACAGCCGTTACGGCGCCTTCCATGACCACCAGCGGCGTACGTCGGCCTCACATAATGCCATCCCAAAACGGCAGGTTCAAATGGTTCAAATGGCTCTGTGCACTATGGGACTTAACAAAACGGCAGGGAACCTCCACCTTGCTGCACTCGCTGGACAGTGTGTCTAAGGCGTTCAGCCCGACTAGGTTGCTCCCAAACGCGTCTGGTTGTCTGGTTGAAGGCATATGCGATACTCATCGGTGAAGAGAACGTGATGCCAATCCTGAGCGACATGTTGTTGGGCCCATCTACACCGCGCTGCATGGTGTCGTGGTTGCAAAGATGGACCTCGCCATGGAAGTCGGGAGTGAAGTTGCGCATCATGCTGCTTATTGCGCACAGTTTGAGTCGTAACACGACGTCCTGTGGCTACACGAAAAGCGTTACTCAACATGGTGGCGTAGCTGTCATGTTTCCTCCGAGCCATAATTCCGTTGGTAGCGGTCATAGCAGTAGTAGCCGTTGGGCGACCTGAGTGAGACATGTCATCGACATTTCCTGTCTCTTTGTATCTCCACGATATCGCTTTGGTTCACTCCGAGACACCTGGACCCTTCCCTTGTTGAGAGCCCTTCCTTGCAGAAAGTAAGAATGCGGACGCGATCGAACCGCGGTATTGACTGTGTAGGCATGGTTGAACTACAGACAACACGAGCCCTGTACCTCCTTCCTCTTGGAATGTCTGTAACTGATCGGCTGTCGTACCCCCTCCGTCTAATGAGCGCTTCTCATGCATGGTTTTTACATCTTTGGGCGGGTTTACTGACATCTCTGAACAGTCAAAGGGACTGTGCTTGTGATTCAATATCCACAGTGAGTTCTGGGAACCGGGGTGATGCAAAACTTTTTTTTATGTGCGAACAGCGGAAGCTGGAATAATGTTAGAAACGGAGAGATTTTTCAGTTTCTGTAGTACTATTACGTGCCCTCCACACGTATGTCCACGTGCATCGCCCTCGGAGACTCACTCTGTAAGCGTCCCACCCTGGAGGATAACCTGCTTGTCACGTGACTAGTAGCTCTCCTGTATTCAAGATTTCAGTTCTACTGTTTGTAGTCGCCACGTCAATCCAGTATTTATCCAAGCTAAAAGCTCATTTTTAGCCTATGTTGACATTAAATATTTCAGTGTAATACTTTGAAAAACTTAGTGTTACTTAATATTTAATCATTAGTAGGAATACACCCGTTATGATTAATTTTTATAATCATTCGAGTAACATAAGGGAGAGTCCTACAGTGCTGGCCATCGTTAGTTCTCGTTTCTAGCAGTAGCACATACAAGGGGTGAGCTGAAAGACGACATGGTCCCACTCGTGATACATTGGGTATTTTGTCCTGCGTTGCGCAGGAAGTTAGTTCCAAGACTGAGTTGCACATTTATGAGGTGAGTAATTAAGTTTACTTTTACATTTAGTTTAATTGTTTTGCTTAAGGATACTATAGCCGTAAGACTTTCAAAACCTCTTGTATTAAACAATACACAGTCCGTATCGTTTTTACTGCGTGATCTTCGTACAGTACCGTCGGCCAGTTGTCTTCCTGTACCGACCATTCAGAACGTTAGGAGAAAAATAATAATAACTCTTTCTCTTCACATTTCACAGTGAAGTGGCTGCGAATGAAAATGAAAAAAAAAAGGAGCGAAGAGAATACGAGACTGGCAATAAACGAAGTAATATCGGAGAAAATGACAGCATGGCAGGCAGCTGAGTCTTTTCATGTCCCGGGGAGCACTTTAGGTGATCGAATAAAAGACTAAGAGCAGAAAATGGAAGCCAGAAAGAGACTTGAAGTCAATTCAAGCGCTCAACAGAGAAAAGTTAGATGCATTTAACAGCCGGACGGGGTGGCCGAGCTGTTCTAGGCACTTCAGTCTGGAACTGCGCGACCGCTACGGTCGCAGGTTCGAATCCTGCCTCGGGCATGGATGTGTCTGATGTCCTTAGGTTAGTTAGGTTTAAGTAGTTCTAAGTTCTAGGGGACTGATGACCTCAGATGTTAAGTCCCATAGTGCTCAGAGCCATTTGAGCCATTTTTTGCATTTAACAGAAGCAAACAAGTAAATAGGCCAAATAGTGACGCAATCAATACGATGCGTCAAAAGAAGCGGGAATTTGGTGGGGCACTCTAACAACGGACGAGAGCAAGATACGTGTAAAATGGAGTTAATCTACTGAAGAAGAGTGGGCACAATGCACTTAATGTAAGGAGTGGGCACATATTGGTTGTGTAGACCAATGAAGTTTGCTGCATTTTACGTCTGATCATTGCTATAAATGAACAACGGTTTTTGATATTAGTGAATTTTGTGGATATAATAATGTGTTTATAAAGATTTTCTTTACTTGTGTAACGTTATTTAGCAATAAAGCCTGAAATTTTCCTAGAGAGGCACTCGTTGGTATTGCAAGGCAATTTTTGTACCGACTGAAAAACAACTTGTTTTCACTTCTACATGACCTGTCACTTCTGTAAAATTTCAGGGGAATCATACATGTACATCCAAAAGGCATTAGTTTAAGTAACAGAGTACTGCATTAAATTCCCAAATTTTTAAAATATTTCACGTTTTACAAGTGAAAAGGTGTGTGTGTGTGTGTGTGTGTGTGTGTGTGTGTGTGTGTGTTATATGTGGTGTTAAAGTCGGCGATCGAGCGATGGGGCACAGCATCCCCGACGTACCGTGAATATCAGGGATCTGATAAAACACCAAATGATAAAACACCAAATGTTTGACACCGCTGCGGCCGGAGAAACACCCAGCAAGAACGGGACCTACGACGACTGAAGAAAATCGTTCAGGTGGGCCATCAAAAAGTTTCACTGTGCGAATCATTCAATGAAACATCATCGATGTGGGCTTTCGGAGCGGAAGGCCCACTCCACCGTTGATGACTGCACAACACAAAGCTTTACGCCTCGCCTGCCCCCGTCAACACCGACATTCGGCTGTTGATGACGTATGCACGTATACGGGTATGGAGACAACCTCATGAATCCATGGACCCTACATGTCAGCAGGGGATTGTTCAAGCTGGTGGAGGCTCTGTAATGGTGTGGGGCGTGTGCAGTTCGAGTGATATAGGGCCCCTGATACGTCTAGATACAACTCTGACAGGTGACACGTACGTAAGCATCCTGTCTGATCACCTGCATCCATTCATGTCCATTGTGCATTCCGACGGACTTGGGCAATTCCAGCAGGACATTACGACGCCCCACACATCCAGAATTGCTACAGAATGGTTCCGGAAGCACTCTTCTGAGTTTAAACGCTTCCGCTGGCCACCAAACTCCCCAGACATGAACATTATTGAGCATATCTGGGATGCCTTGCAACGTGCTGTTCAGAAGAGATCTCCACCCCCTCGTACTCTTACGGATTTATGTACAGCGCTGCAGGATTCATGGTGTCAATTCCCTCCAGCACTACTTCAGACATTAGTCGAGTCCATGCCACGTTGTGTTGTGTGGTCCTACGCGATATTCGGCAGGTGTACCAGTTTCTTTAGCTCTTCAGATTAAATGATAATAGAAAGACATTCACACGTAAGCGCACATTATCGAACGCTAGTAAACATAAAAGATACCTGACGTTGGTGTAGGATCACACCATTTGAAAGCAAGATGTTCAAGGCGTTACTTAGGTCTTTGCCCGCGGATGGCTAGTAATAGATCGTGCAATGGCTGCCCAGGGGCGAGAGGCGATATGTCTGTCTAGGTTCTCCGTCCTGGTCAACATCGTTGGGGCATTCTATGAATTTTAACTCGTCCCTGTCTTCCTTGTCTCCTCCCTTTGTAATACATAAATGGATAATTTTAAGCATTTGTGCTCTCTAATTAGTTTTAAGTTTAAAAGTTTATAAAGCTGCAACGTTGTGAAACTGTGTTAGAACAGTAAGAATTTCATATTTTGTATATGCACAATTTGATACTGTAAAAACACGACCTATCTTAGCCACTAGGTGGTAGGTTATTTGCAAAGGCAGCAAACAGATTAAAATATACGGGGGAGTTGATTTTGTTACATCTGCAGGAAGTAAACTGAGCGTTTCTGGGCATATGTCTCTATTTAGGCTGTTATCTACGCTATAACAACAACAGACTATTGTAATTACAACAGAATATTCGAATCATTCGATGTATTCCAAAGATAGAAGCAGTCAATATCTACGCGAGTAATTTTTTACCGAGAAAGAACGAGGTGAGTAAATAGCAGTCAACTTCTTGTAGTTATTACCAGCAGCGGAACAGTAAATAGTGTGGAACGAGTTAAAGGGAACAGAAATAAATATTTCAAACACGTTTGACGCTAGGGACGGTCTTTATATGCGACGGAGGCGCCCTTCGATCTCCTTGCGGGATGTAAGCGGAACAGCGTGTATAGCTCTTAGCGTGCTTTTCACACTGCCAGCTTACCCTCGGCACCTTTCAAAGCGGATTTAGAGCATACACAGAAAACCATTCGCTGATGTAGTATGAGGGAGGCGTTCCCCGATACCTGAAGTGCTAGCAGCTGAGAACACAACCCTTTTTGTGTGAATATTCTTTGTCGCAAAGGGATAAAATGGTCTTTTACTACCCACACAAGCAAAAAAGGAAGAAATGCGTGAGAGATTTCCTAGACATAAGTTGAGTAACTAATTCAGAAAACTGAATATATAATAAATTTTTCACCGAGCGAGGTGGCGCAGTGGTTAGACACTGGACTCGCATTCGGGAGGACGACGGTTCACTCCCGCGTCCGGCCATCCTGATTTAGGTTTTCCGTGATTTCCCTAAATGGCTCTAGGCAAATGCCGGGATGGTTCCTTTCAAAGGGCACGGCCGACTTCCTTCCCCGTCCTTCCCTAATCCGATGAGACCGATGACCTCGCTGTCTGGTCTCCTTCCCCGAAACAACCAACCAACCAACCAACCAATAAATTTTTCATAACGTCATGACATCAAATAATACACTGAAGCGCCAAAGAAACTGGTATAGGCATGCGTATTAAAATACAGAGATATGTAAACAGGCAGAATACGGCGCTGCGGTCGGCAACGCCTGTATAAGATAACATATGTCCGATGCAATTGTTAAATCGGATACTGCATCTATAATGGCAGGTTATTAAGATTTAAGTGAGTTTGAACGTAGTTTTATAGTCGGCGCAGCCGGCCGAAGTGGCCGTGCGGTTAAAGGCGCTGCAGTCTGGAACCGCAAGACCGCTACGGTCGCAGGTTCGAATCCTGCCTCGGGCATGGATGTTTGTGATGTCCTTAGGTTAGTTAGGTTTAACTAGTTCTAAGTTCTTGGGGACTAATAACCTCAGCAGTTGAGTCCCATAGTGCTCAGAGCCATTTGAACCATAGTCGGCGCAGGAGGGTTTGGGAAGATTTGTGATGTTATTTAAGTGATTAAAAATAGAGTAAATTTTACAAAGAACTTGGCAGTATGAGTCCACCTACCAGTACGAGGTTGTTACCCGTCTGACCTGGATGAATGCACTGATCCGGTCGGAAAGCGTGTTATAAAAGCGTCGTTTGCTCTCCTGAGGCAAGCTAGCTCGCAAGTGTTGCATATGGTCCTTGATATACTGGATGCTTGCAATGGGACGGAGGTAACGTCCATAGTGATCCCAGAGGTGTTCTATCTAGGACAGATCTTGGGATATTGCTGGCCACGGGAATGTCTCAGAATCACGCAGACTTCTCGTAGAGATACATGCCATGTATGGATGAGCATTGTCCTATTGAGAAATGGTATCACAACGTGGTCGATTTAGAGGAAACACTTGAGGACGCAGGATGACAGTGACGTACTGTTGTGCCGTCAGAGTTGCCTCAATCATCTCAAGTCGTAACTTGAAGTCCTACCCGATGACTTCCTGCATCGCGAGGCCGGGACTAACGCCATTGTGCCTCCCCAAAACACTGGAAGAACAGGGCCTCTCTAAGGCCACCGCCATATTCGCCGACAATACTCATTCGGTGTGGCGCAGAGCCACGAGTCATCTCTGAACACACTGCTACGCCATTCACCAGCAGTTCAAGTATCCTGGCCACGGTACGACTCCAAACGTATCCACCTGTATTGTGAAATTAACGTCAACCCTCACATTGGAAGGTAGTTCCCTAGACTAGCCTATGCTGGTCTCCGACCAGTGTGTGTGGGATAACATAGAATGTTGCACGGAGTCTATTAGCAGTACTCGGGTGGCAATCGTAAGTAGGCTGTTTAGGTTTTCTTATTGGTAACGCCACGTAGCGCTCTGTATGAAAATCACTGGCTGTGCTGTGTGCAGTCTGTGGCTAGTTCGCATTGTTGTCTGCCATTGTAGTGTTGGGCAGCTGGATGTTAATAGCGCATAGCGTTGCGCAGTTGGAGGTGAGCCGCCAGCAGTGGTGGATGTGGGGAGTGAGATGGCGGAGTTGTGAGAGCGGATGATCTGGACAGAGACAGTAAATTTGTAAGACTGGATGTCACGAACTGATATATATAATATGACTTTTGAACGATATTAAGGTAAATACATTGTTTTTTCTTTATAAAAATCTTTAATTTACTAACTACGCCTATCAGTAGTTAGTGCCTTCGGTAGTTTGAATCTTTTATTTAGCTGGCAGTAGTGGCGCTCGCTGTATTGCAGTAGCTTGAGTAACGAAGATTTTTGTGAGGTAAGTGATTTGTGAAAGGTATATTTTAATGTTAGTCAGGGCCATTCTTTTGTAGAGATTATTGAAAGTCAGATTGCTTTGCGCTAAAAATATTGTGTGTCAGTTTAAGCACATTCATGTACAATTTTTCAAAGGGGACGTTTCATATGGAAGATGTAGGCTATATAAGAGATCCCAAAGTGGACGTTTCATATGGAAGATGTAGGCTATATAAGAGATCCAGCTGCCCAACACTACAATGGCAGACAACAATGCAAACTAGCCACAGACTGCACACAACACAGCCAGTGATTTTCATACAGAGCGCTACGTGGCGTTACCAATAAGAAAACCTAAACAGCCTACTTACATGGTATATGTGAAGGGGATACGATGTGCTTCTTGCACAGTGCGGCTATTCTCCCTTGGGGTGGTCAGACGTGGTCAACCGGAACCTAGACGACAGTCCTAAAGTTCCCATGCAGTCCAATATCGTGCTACTGCCACAACCGAATGGCCCACAAATCTCCATCCTGCACTATTCGACCAAGTGGCCAAATGGGGAGCCACAGTGAGGTCTCTCTCAAACTCGGTAAGCTGCTGATAAAGCTGTCCCACACGAATACGCGTAACCTCTGTGTCTTTCTTAATGACCACTCAACATCTGATGCATGTCGACGCCCCTTACACACAAGGTGTCCATAACTAAAATCCAGTTTAAAAACGCTGTAGACATAGAACCACCACGCAGACTGACGTCAAATATAGCATATTACAAAAAATGGTTCAAATGGCTCTGAGCACTATGGGACTTAACATCTGTGGTCATCAGTCCCCTAGAACTTAGAACTACTTAAACCTAACTAACCTAAGGACATCACACACATCCAAGCCCAAGGCAGGATTCGAACCTGCGACCGTAGCAGTCATGCGGTTCCAGACTGAAGCGCCTAGAACCGCACGGCCACACCGGCCGGCATATTACACTGAAGCGCCAAAGAAACTGGTATAGGCATGCGTAATCAAATACAGAGATATGTAAACAGGCAGAATACCGCGCTGCGGTCGGCAACGCCTATATAAGACAACAAGTGTCTGGCGCAGTTGTCAGATTGGTTACTGCCGCTATAATGGCAGGTTATCAAGATTTAAGTGAGTTTGACCGTGGTCTTATAATCGGCGCACAAGCGATGGGACACACCATCTCTGGGGTGGCGATGAAGTATGGGTTTTCCTGTACGACCATTTCACGAGTGTACCGTGAATATCGGGTAAACCATCAAATATCCGACATCGCTGCGGCTGGAAAAAGATCCTGCAAGAACGGGACCAACGACGACTGAAGGGAATCGTTCAACGTTCCAGAAGTGCAAACCTACCGCAAATTACTGTAAATTTCAATGCTCGGCCATCAACAAGTGTCAGACTGCCAACTATTGAACGAAACATCATCGATATGAGCTTTCGGAACCGAAGGCTCATTCGTGTGCCCTCATGACTGCACAACACAAAGCTTTACGCCTCGCCTGGAACCGTCAACACCCACATTCGACTGTTGATGACTGCAAACATGTGTCCTGTTCGGACGAGTCTCGTTTCAAATTGTATCGAGCGGATGGACGTATACGGTTATGGAGACAACCTCATGAATCCATGGGCCCTGCATGTCAACAGTGGACTGTTCTAGCTGGTGGAAGCTCTGTAATGGTGTGGGGCGTTTTCATTAGGAGTGGTATGGGACCCCTGATACGTTTAGATACGACTCTGAAAGGTGACACATACGTAAGCATCCTGTCTGATCACGGGCATCCATTCTCGTCGATTGTGCATTCCGACGGACTTAGCCAATTTCAGCAGGACACTGCAACACCCCACACGTCCAGAACTGCTACAGAGTGGCTCGAGGAACACTCTTCTCAGTTTAAACACTTCCACTGGCCACTAGGCCCCCAAGGCATGAACGTTATTGAGCATATCCGTGATGTCTTGCAACGTGCTGTTCAGAAGAAAACTGCACCCCTTCGTACTTTTACGGATTTATGTACAGTGTAACGTCCCCTTAGAAAAATTGATGAATGACTGTGCTGATAAAACCCCTTACATTATTTGATTTTCAAACAGCTGAGCAGAACTGAACGTACTCAGACATTTCGCTTTTTTCCCTATTCTGATCAACACTAAACTAACACACAATATTTTTAGCGCAACGCTATCTGACTTAATAATCCCTACAAAAGAATGGCCCTGACTAACAATATCCTATACCTTTCACAAATCACTTACCTCACAAAAATCTTCGTTACTCGAACTACTGCAATGCAGCGAGCGCCAATGCTGCCAGCTAAATAGAAGATTCTAACTACTGAAGGCACTAACTACTGATAGGAATAGTTAGCAAATGAAAGATTTTGATAGAGAACAAACAATGTATTTACCTTAATAGTGTTCAAAAGTCATAATATATGTCAGTTCATGACATCCAGTCTTACAAATTTACTGTCTCTGAACAGCCCTGCAGGATTCGTGTTGTCAGTTCCCTCCAGCACTACTTCAGACATTAGTCGAGTCCATGTCACGTCGTGCTGCAGCACTTCTGCATGCTCGCTGGGGCCCCACACGATATTAGGTAGGTGCAACATTTTCTTGGCTCTTCAGTGTATTTACGAAGGTGGAAACGTTATGGAACAAAAAAAAAAAAAAAAAAAAAAAAAAAAAACAAAAAAAAAAATGACGGATGAATCGCAATGGGACGCCTATGGTTTATGTTGCACAGTACACAAAATCGAGAAACAGAATATTCCACAATAGATCGCGGTGTCTCGAGGGTCATGTTAAGAATGTTACGTTCGTAACTGGAGAACTTGAGCCAATATCTTTCAGATAAACTCACAGCCGGAAGTCACACGGGTTAACATCAGGTGATTTGGACGGTAAGGCTGTAGAGAAATGATGGTTGGTAATTGTAGCATTTTCGAAATGCTTCTGCAGCAGCCACTTCACTGGCTGTGCAGTGTGCGGAGGAACGCAACCTCGCATAAAACTGATCCCACCTCACCCATCCATGTTCTTGAGGGGTGGAATGACTCTGGCTCGCAAAAGACTCTCATAGTGTTTATTAGAGACGTTAAGAGTAACGGGATTCACACGACTAATCTCCTCCAAATGTACGGCTTTACAGTAAACGATGCCGTCAACCCACATCACACAGTCATCTTTGCAGAATAAAGTGGTACCGGTTGATGTGTGAAGATTTACCGTTGCCCATATTCCGCAGTTCTGCGTATTGACATGTCGCTGGAGATGGAAATGGGTTAGTTAATCCACAGAATGCTCGCCGGCCGGTGTGGCCGAGCGGTTCTAGGCGCTTCAGTCTGGAGCCGCGCGACCGCTACGGTCGCAGGTTCGAATCCTGCCTCGGGCATGGATGTGTGTGATGTCCTTAGGTTAGTCAGGTTTAATTAGTTCTAAGTTCTAGGGGACCGATGACCTCAGATGTTGAGTCCCATAGTGCTCAGAGCCATTTTGAACCACAGAATGCTCCATGACCATTAATTGTCCACTTCCATGCGAAGTGGGTGATTTCTATGGATAGCAATGCAGGACGTTTCGGAGGATTTTATGCACCGCGCTCGCAGTCATGTCCAGCGTTCGAGTAGTTCCACGTGCACTGCACGCTTGCACACTACCGCTCGACCCCTCTTGCATTGCTGTCGCTAAATAAACTGTCTTTCAGAATTGTGTGATCATTTTATCCAGACCCGTAGCAGACATCGTACCAACAACTTTTCTCACACCCTCGAGTGTCTGGAATTTCTGCACGATTACTGATGCACAGCCACGGTTCTTGTAAAAGAGCTTTACCAGCAGTGAGGGATCCTTCGTGGAGACAATCATGTTGGGACGTCTCGGACGCAAACTGAGGAATTTGAAGAAATGCACTGAGGGGCTATACGAGAAAAGTACAGAAAGAAGGTATAGATAGGATTTTTGGGAATAATGATGAATGAAGGGAGATCTCCAAGAAGTAAAGAAAGTTTTGTTTGCAAAATACTGCAGTAAAACAAACCCTGTCCTTTCCTTTTGTATTATTATGCTATGTGTTTGTGTACCCTTGTGTATTTGTTTTTTCCTGTCTCTGTGCAGTTTCATAGAATTTTTTCTTCTTCTAATACTAAGCTACATTCACTATGATGAGGAATACTGTTATCCTCAAATATAATTGGCATTAATAATATGTTATTTACCTTGTAAATATGCTTAGACATTATTTATTCTGTTTTGTTTTAATGCTCATGTGTAAAGCTGATGTTTCAAAAGTTATTCTGATCTTTTATGTATTTACTTATGTCATAATTCCTGTAACACTGATGTATATGTTAGTTCGATTCTTTTGTAAAGCCTGTACCACAAATGTTATCTGTATCATTATGTTCTTTAATGATGTATTTTGTACCTTTGTAATTGTATTCTTATGTTATAAAATTGTAATTGACACCAGTTCATCATATTATTGACTTGTAAGTTCCATTTCACTGCACACGTTTCTGTTGGTCATAGTATATGGACAATATGTGAGAAGTAGGGACTGATAGTGTTTGCACGTGTGTTAATAATTCAGCAAGGGACTGGATAACAGCATTGCTGGTTCTAAGGACATTTCAAACAAATTTTTTGTGAGTGGACATGTGGTGGTTTATGGACTTGCTATATTGTCCACAAGACTTCGATGGTGATTGTGTACCTGCACAGTCACAACAGATGGCTGCTGGCCATCTCTACAAGGACTACAGTGGGTCTATACCTTTGGTGATCCACCAATACCATTATTTCTACAAGGACTACAGTGGGTCTACACCTTTGATGATTCATCAGTACCATTATTTCTACAAGGACTGTAGTGGATCTGCACCTTTGGTGGCCCACCTATAACATACTCTCTACCAGGACTACAGTGGGTCTACTCTGTGATGACCTACCTACCAATAGTCTTCAAAACGTCGATTGACTCTGCTGTGGGTTTGCTATGTTGTGACCCATTACTTGTCTGCATGTCGAGAGTCAGCACTGTCTTTCCATTGGAAGGACAGCACTACTTCTTCAAGACTGCATCGAAATCCACTACTTCCGTGTGCATTGTCTTTTACTGCTCAGACTTTGAGAAAAACACTGCTATTTTACTGTAATGAACGATTAGGACTGTCTTTATGAACTGTGGGAAAATTTTAGCTTTTGACCAACATTGTATCAATAAGTGTGTGCATTTGATATCTTTGTTATTGTAATTATGAAAAATTTTATCAAATCATTATTGGCCACTGCCAAAAACAATTTGTAAAATTTTTTGTGGGGAGCATGGGGGCTATGTAAGTAGGCTGTTTAGGTTTTCTTACTGTATGAAAATCACTGGCTGTGCTGTGTGCAGTCTGTGGCTAGTTTGCATTGTTGTCTGCCATTGTAGTGTTGGGCAGCAGGAGCTGGATGTGAACAGCGCGTAGCGTTGCGCAGTTGGAGGTGAGCCGCCAGCAGTGGTGGATGTGGGGAGAGAGATGGCGGAGTTTTGTAATTTGTCATGAACTGCTATATATATTATGACTTTTGATGATATTAAGGCAAATACATTGTTTGTTCTCTATTAATATCTTTCATTTGCTAACTATCCCTATCAGTAGTTAGTGCCTTCCGTAGGTTGAATCTTTTATTTAGCTGGCAGTAGTGGCGCTCGCTGTATTGCAGTAGTTCCAGTAACGAAGATTTTTGTGAGGTAAGTGATTTGTGAAAAGTATAGGTTAATGTAAGTCAGGGCCATTCTTTTGTAGGGATTATTGAAAGTCAGATTGCGTTGCGCCAAAAATATTGTGTGTCAGTTTAAGTACAGTCGTGCATAATTTTTCAAAGGGGACGTTTCATATGTCGACCCTTAGCCGAGGATACCTCACTGGAATCTTCTGATTTTTTTCTTGTAGTTTGTGTAATTAGTGTAGCTTTTGTTTATTGCTAGCGCGTAATTGTAGAGAGAATCTCCTTTGTAGTTGCAGTCTTTCATTGTTGTACAGTCAAACAGTTGTGGCATGCATGTAGATTTGCACCAAGTATTTCGCAGCTGCGCTTGCAATTAACTACATATTATTTTCAGTGCTATGTTACTGTGTTCTCTTATTTTTGCTTTTCTGTGTTATCGTGTGAAATATTGTGACAATAATGGCGTGCGAAAAACGTAATACTAGGCTCCAAAGTAAACTGAGAAATGACAGTGAAAACGAAAGCAGTGTGTTAGCGCCACTGTGTAATGAATTAACTAATGTTCAAAGTAGTAATCTGATAATTGTACATAGGGAAATGGAGCGGGCTGCAAACAATGGTGTAGACAGTGAAACAGGTAGTGAACAGGGAAGCATTATCGATCGATCGGTCGGCAACAGCTCGCCTCAGGAATCCGAAATGACAGGACACAATCTCGCAAATACTGTAGATTCAGGTTTTGGGTCCTCACCGTTTTCTCAAATGAGTCAAGACACATTTTCTGCTTGTCAAAATGTGAATGTTGCCGGTGAAAATGCACTGCAAAAAAGCATAGAGAAACAGATTCCAGACACTAATACTTTATTATTGCAATTAATGCAACAAATGGAACAAAATCAGAGACAAATGGGACAAAATCTTCAAAAGTTAGACACAATGGAACAAAATCTCAAAAAGTTAGACACAGTGGAACAAAATCTTAAAAAGTTAGACACAATGGAACAAAATCTTCAAAAGTTAGACACGACGCTTGAACAAACACGTGAAGATTTAACTAGTGAGTTACGTAACATCGAATCGAAGTGTCAAAAAGTCTGTAATGATGTAAAAACACAAATTTGTGGCCCGCATCTCGTGGTCGTGCGGTAGCGTTCTCGCTTCCCTCGCCCGGGTTCCCGGGTTCGATTACCGGCGGGGTCAGGGATTTTCTCTGCCTCGTGATGGCTGGGTGTTGTGTGCTGTCCTTAGGTTAGTTAGGTTTAAGTAGTTCTAAGTTCTAGGGGACTGATGACCATAGATGTTAAGTCCCATAGTGCTCAGAGCCATTTGAACAAATTTGTGAGCATTTTCAACCTATTTTTTCGCGGCATGAAAATGCATTACAGAATCACGAAGCAGCCATACAAGAACTGCAAACCATTGTTCATGAAAATCATGAGACCTTGTGGGCTAAAATTGACTCAGTTGCATCTACCGATTCGGTTACACAACTTGCAAAAACTCAGGAAAACTTGAAGGACACAGTAGATTCGATTTCAACACAAATGGACACTCTGAAACTTGGTTCAGAAAAACACACTGAGGAAATGTGTTCACTATCGGAGAAAGTAGCCGAACTTTCGGATCAGGTCACTAACTTATCTACAAAGGTAGATAATGATCTGAATGACACAAGACCTGTAGCCATCACTGACCCAGAAGAGTATGAACAAATTAAGAAATTCAAACAAAATCAGAATCAAATTAATACGCAATACAAAAGAGAAATCCGGGAAGTACAAGATCAGTTGGCACAAGTAATACAAAAATTTCATATTTCAGAGGACACTCGCGCTCCAACACGGGAAGAGGGACATAGAAGTACGGAACAGCCACAAAATAATAGCTCAGGGCACTTCGGAAATTATGAAAGAAATTGGCAAGGCACACCGAATTTTGAGATGGAACCACCGAAACAACGTAACAATGACCGATATGCGACTCGCCGACACGATGATTTTGACTATAAGCTGTTCATTACTACACATAAATTCAAAACATTTAAGAATTCTGGCAATGACATTCATCCACAAGCATGGCTCCATCAATTCTCTCATTGTTTTCCTCCCAACTGGTCGTTAGAGCACAGATTAGAATTTATGTGTGGCTACTTAGAGAATGAACCAGCTGAAAGAATGCGATCGGTCATTCACGATTGTCACAGTGAAGGAGATTTTTATCATGCCTTCCTCTCAGCATATTGGTCTCAAGCTACACAAGACCGAGTAAAACATAGCATCATAATGATGAAACATTTCGAACAATCTGAATTTTCCAGTCTTCTGAAATATTTTGAAGATATGTTGCACAAGAATCAGTACCTGTCAAACCCATACAGCCCCTCAGAACTCATCCGCATTTGCTTAATCAAACTGCCTGAACATTTGCGACATATTATTTTAGCAGGACGTTGCAAAGACGACATTGAAGCTTTTCAGGGACTGTTACAAGAACTGGAAATTGACACTGACAGTCGGGGAACGCGGAAACAGGAGCACAACAATTACAGATCACATCCGTCACAATTCCACGATGACTGAAATAGTATACGACAAGGCTATTCTTTCAACGTAAATCGTGACCGAAACAGACACCACCCGTATGACAACCGTTGGCAGAGTAGTAATAATTACAGGGAAAGATCACCTCTCCGCGGTAATGACTATCACAGAGACAATCAGAGAAACAGACAATATGGGAACCAAAATAATTATTATTACGGGAGACAGAATAACTTTAGACGCAATGGTCCAGCGCGCAGTTACGATTCAGGGAGAAATTCTCCACCACTTAACCGACAAGAAAGAAACTACAGGAACTACCGACATGACGACAGACGATGTGATCGTAACGACAGACCTGAAACGTATCAGAACTGGCGGGATTTAAACAGGGCAGGACCCTCTCGTCACGGTGAATTTGTAGAAGTTAGGTCTCCAAATCCCAATAACGACGCGCGCCAACAAAGAGACAATAGGCAATGACTCATACCGCTGGCAGCCACAAAATATATCCTGTGATTCACATTACAGTAAATGACGTAAAATTTACGGCAGTACTTGACTCTGGCAGTCCCATTTCAGTAATTAGTGAAACAGCCTTTAGCAAATGTAACAAATCGAACGATTGCCCCACACTTCCGTTACGTAAGATTAAATTACAAGGTGCAATGTTTGGAAAAAGTGTAGATGTACGCCAACAAACCAACTTAGAATTCTTTTGTCAAAGCCACAGCTTCTCTATGAACTTTCTCATTGTTCCATTATTGTCGACGGAAATTATATTGGGAGTAGACTTTTTGAATGAATACAAAGCAATCTTAAACTTTCACGATGCTGAAATAAGTTTAGAGAAAGAAGGTAAGTCAATAGCTTTGAAATTTGAAGATTGGCTCTCAAACCATGACGAGGAAATTAATCGGCTTTACCTTCTGTTAGACAACAGTTCGGAATTTTCTACGGAACTAGACACTAACAATCACTCTGCAAGTACTGACAGGGATGATATCGACGGCATATTTGATACTAATGAGTTAATTCAGAATAAAATGCAAACAATTGAGAATTGTAATGACACTGACAGGCAAAACCTTTTTGAGATTTTACAAGCACATTCCACAGTTTTTACTCACAAAACAGGAACAATCAAGGGATTTCAATACGAGTTTC
Organism: Schistocerca americana; assembly: GCF_021461395.2. Taxonomy (NCBI): domain Eukaryota; kingdom Metazoa; phylum Arthropoda; class Insecta; order Orthoptera; family Acrididae; genus Schistocerca; species Schistocerca americana. Next base: position 248,061,727 of record NC_060130.1, on the reverse strand, counting down.
GTGTTCGTGAGCATACTAAATTTTGTGTTAGACCATACGTAATTCCGGCGCATTATAGGGACCGTGTTAGAACAGAAATACAATCTATGCTTGACGAGGGCCTTATTGAGCCTGCAGTAAGCTCATACAACAATCTATTACATGTTGTTGAGAAGAAAAATGGATCGATCAGGCTTGTCTTAGATTCGAGACAAATCAATACTATCATCATTCCTGAAACAGACAGGCCGCAAACGTTGGAAGAACTTCTTCAAAATTTTAATGGTGTAAAAGTGTTGTCTTCTATTGATCTCAGATCCAGCTTTTATCAGATCGAACTTCATCCAGAATGTAGAAAATACACAGCTTTCCTTTGTTTCGGCGTTTGTTATCAGTTTCGGAAACTTCCTTTTGGTTTGAACATTTCTTCGGCAGCATTCATTCGCGGGCTAAATTCCATATTACCTGAGTTCTTAAAACGTCACATCACCTTATATGTGGACGATATTCTGATAGCAGAAGCCTCATGGGAACAACACAATCGCATCCTCAACAGTTTGTTACGTATTTTTGCAGAATCTGGAATTACAGTTAACTTGGAAAAGTCTGAATTCGGTAGGTCAAAGGTGAGGTTTTTGGGACATATTATTTCTTCTGAAGGCATTCAGCAGGATCCTGAAAAGTTAGAAGCAATCAGAGCCATTCCAGTTCCATCCACAAAAAAAAAAGTCCGCAGTTTTCTAGCGTGATTTGATTTCTTAGAACATATTTTTCAGTCATTTATTTTGTTTAACAAGAAAAGGCGTTGTTTTTTCTCAAACAGGCAGCACAAATGAAATGGGAACGAATATACATCCGAGAGCAGAGAGCGTTGCGTGTACAGCCAACCAATGTTCTCGTTCTGTTCTCAAGTGCTGATGAATCGATGCTACCCGAAATCTGAAACGAGAAGACTTATTCTCAGGTGTTATATTCGAATACTCGTCGTCAGCTCTCAAGAACATCGAGAACACGATGGGAGAGGAAACAGCTCTTTCGCTCATACTGACTTCGGATACCCGTAATTCCTTTTTGCTTTCGTTGGTCTTCTGTAAGGTCCGACGTGACAAGGATGAGTACACACGATAAACATCACACTTCCATAGATTGTATAGCGCGATGAAAAAAATTAAAGACAATGTGCGTTACTTAATAGTCAGAAAACAATTTCGGAAAATGAGGTGATTGTTTAAGCCTGTCTCCGCAAATATTATTTCTTTCAACGTCTGTGTAATCTAGGTTTTTAAACAAATCGCCGGCCGAAGTGGCCGTGCGGTTCTGGCGCTGCAGTCTGGAACCGCGAGACCGCTACGGTCGCGGGTTCGAATCCTGCCTCGGGCATGGATGTGTGTGATGTCCTTAGGTTAGTTAGGTTTAACTAGTTCTAAGTTCTAGGGGACTAATGACCTCAGAAGTTGAGTCCCATAGTGCTCAGAGCCATTTGAACCATTTTTTAAACAAATCAGGGATATTGCACGTATTCAGTGTTCAGATGAATTGCGTGAAACTTAATCGAAAATAGCTGATGACAGAGTACTTTTACAAACCTCATTAAGTGTAGTGCCTTGCATCTTGCCTATGTAACTAATTGACGGTAGGAAGCACACAGCTTCATGAACGAGTCATGGTGCCGGCCGGCGTGGCCGAGCGGTTCTAGGCGCTTCAGTCTTTAACCGCGCGACCGCTACGGTTCGAATCCTGCCTCGGGCATGGATGTGTGTGATGTCCTTAGGTTAGCTAGGTATAAGTAGTTCTAAGTTCTAGGAGACTAATGACCTCAGATGTTAATTCCCATAGTGCTCGCAGCCATTTTTCGAGTCATGGTTATCGCACGACAGATGCGCTCTGATGGAGCAGCTAGCCGCAGGTAGTTACGACTTTGGACGAAAGGTGTCAGCATCTTACAGGCTCTGACATAATACGTATTAAAATATACCAGGGTTGAAACTTCAATAGTGGCAACCATTTATTTACAGCTCCTATAAAATAGATACGTGTTTCAAAGCTTTGGAAATTTGTGGTAAGGTCTTATGGGACCAAACTGCTAAGGTCAACGGTCCCTAAGCTTACACACTACTTAATCCAACTTAAACTAACTTACTCTAGGGACAACACACACAACCATGCCCGAGGGAGGACTCGAACCTAGGACGGGGGGAACCGCGAGGACCGTGACAAGGCGCCTTAAACCACTCGGCTACCTCGCGCGGCCTTCAAAGTTTTACTGACCTTCAAAGTAGTCACCAACATTGTGTATAAGCCGTTGCCAGAGGTGTTTAAGTGGTAGGATACTCTTAGCAGTGCCAGTTGTGTTGACAGTTCGAGAGGCGGGGTCTATTGCCCGACGAATTTATAGCAGTTCTGAAGCGAATACCGTGAAGTGTTTTCTTCTGTTTAGAAATCGAGTTGAACTCACGAGGGCTTACGTCAGGGGAGTGTAGTAGGTGGTATAGCACTTAGCAGCACCATTAGTCAAACAAATCAGTAACAGCTTGCACTGTACGAGTTTGAGCATTGTCCTGCAAGATGATGGTCGGGTCCTGCAGAAAGTGTCATCACGTCTGTCTCTATGCTGCTCATTTTTGGAATACAGCCTACGACCAGCTTAGAGACAGAAGTGATGACGCTTTCTGCAGGACTTGACCATCATTTTGTGGGACAATGCTCAAGCACGTACAGCGCAAGCTGTTACTGATTTGTTTGACTAATGGTGCTGCTACGTGCTATACCACCTACTGCACTCCCCTGACTTAAGCCCTCGTGAGTTCAACTCGATTTCTAAACTGAAGAAAACACTTCACGGTATTCGCTTCAGAACTGCTATAAATTCGTCGGGCAGCAGACCGCGCAGCTCGAACTGTCAACACAACTGGCACTGCTAAGAGTATCCTACGACTTCCACATCGCTGGCAACGGGTTATACACAATGCTGGTGACTACTTTGAAGGTCAGTAAAGCTTTGAAGCACGTATCTATTTTGCAGGAGCTGTAAATAAATAGTTGGCACTGTTAAGGTTCCAACCCTCGTAATTTGGAAACAAAACTGACCTATTGTGACTATTACGATTTCCACTCGTTATTGTAAATTCGATTTGTTTATTAGTGTGAATGATAATGTGAAATGGAAGTATTAAATAAACGAATATTGTTATGTCAATTAACTGAATACACGTTAGCGTGGGAACTGTGTACTGAAAGAGTGAGTCATACTCAGAGGAAACTGTAATGTGCAACTACCCAGTTTATGCGTGTGAGTAAACAAGATATATTTTACGATAATTTTGTTACTTAAAGAGGGGGTTGTTTTGATATTTGCGAATTTTATAAATTTGTTCTTATAACTGTTCATAAAAGTTATTAAGCCGTGAATGGTCAAAAGGAAAAGACGCGGGATTGTGCGGTTTAATACTAATACCGGACTGGCTGTGATGTGTATCAGCCAATCAGAGGACACTACGTTCGCGTTTATTATCTGGGTAAAGCATTGCTTTGTGAAATCCAATCTTCAGTTCCGATCTGAGTCGTGATCATATTCGGAAGTGGACGTAAGGAACTCTGAACAGATGTGGAAATTTTGCGAAATAATGGTTAAAGCTTGACCGTGAAGTGCTGCAAAGTGGAAGCGAAAGTGTGAAAAAGACGAACACGTGAAATTTCGATTTTAATATGTAAACTGTGACCCTGAATAACTAAAATGCGCGTGACGTGTTATACAAGGCGATACCGCAAACTGAACATTCGTAGTGGTCAGATTGTGTAATACTGGGTGAGCATTCTGTCACAGACAATCCGCTTGTTAATCCTTTGGTAACGGGTTTGGTAAAAGGCTGGCTATTACGAGTGAGTGTGATAGCGTGTGAGTCATCAAACTATAACTTAAGGTTAGCACGGACTTGGCAGTGTTTTGTATCAAACAAGTCACAATTGAAATACTCATTTGCAAACTGCCTTTCAGTTAATCGTTCAGCTAACCTGATTCGGAAAAACATTTTGATGCAATTTGTAGAGATGTATAGTGCGGCTAGTTTCCGCTACAACTTCTTCTAGGCAACGAACATTACGCATTTTTCTGACAGGAAAGACGTGTGGACAGGACTCCAGAAGAAGAAATTCACCACAAGGTGAGTGGGACTGTTTTCTGTATGACGAGCAAAATTAACCTCGCTGTTGCACTCTATACTGCAATAAATTTCGTACTATAGTAAGTGCAGGCAAATGCGCCTGCTGTGGCTGTTGTTTCTCTGGATAGACGCGGTATCGCAGACAAGATGGTGACACGTAATAGCTTGTTTTGCTCGCTGCCGAGTTTGTTTTCATTTGCAGCGTATGGAGTGACTGCGGTATACACTGGTCAGGGCCTACTGGGCGGCTATTTGGAATGAGGACGTAGAGGCTGCTCGACGGCGAGAACGGCCGGCTTGTTTAAGTTAAGCCTGTGTGTGGACCTGAGCTAGCCTAGCCACCGCAAGACGAGCGCACCTTACCACACAAAAGTCTGCCTGCAGTTTTAGCTCGACCTCAAGAAATTATCCCGTGTGATGACAAACACAGTGGCGACTCGTGAAATAAATTCATTAGCATTCCGTTCCGATATGAATGAGTGCTAATCGAGGGAAAGTTTAGCTCCTAGCGGCGTTTTATAACTTGAAGGCCGTACCCGGGCTTCTCTGAACTTCACGGAAATCTACGCTTTTACAGTTAGCTGCAGAATCACTGTCATGCAACCATCTCCACAGATATGTAAATTTATGTACGATTACTAATGAATAAGATCTCCAAATCGGTCGCTGTGTTTTTCTGAATGAAGGTACCAGACACGCAATAGCCTCTGAAAACTAACTCGCGAGAAGAAAGTTGCGACCAACAGTTTGTAGACTATGACACACGGAGATTGTTAAAGGTTTTATTATTGCGTCAGATGCCGAATATTAATACATTTAAAGTACAAATTCGTTGTGAAGAAAAATAGGAACGAGATAGTTGCACTGCAGCAATGAGAAGGTGGCGCAGCACGAACTGCACTTCCTGTGCTGTAGCGTGGGTCCGTACACCAGTCAGAATCGGTTCCGTACGTGGAAATACCATGAGTCGTCGTAATAATTGAGGCGTTGAGATCAGAAACGAGACTTGCCATCATTTTTGGGGTACATGAGTTATTACTGTAATTGGTATTTTCACACGATTCCGCATCTGCTGGTTCTGAAATAGGACTTGTTCAGTGATTTTTCCCTGTCAAAATCAGTGTTGAAATTACGTTTCGTGCAGAAAGAGTACTTGCCACAGAGACAAGTCCCTATATTGCATGAAAGAACGTGAGGCATGAGGGCAGCATTGTACCGGTTTGCAGTAATCGGCTGTGAGATTTCCAAATGGTTTCGGTGACGGAACCGTCAGACGAGTCCGAAGACGATTTACATGAATGTAGAAGGAAGGAAAGACGCCCCGAATTGTGGAAGAGGATTGTGATTAAACAAAAAGTCGAGGATTTAGAGCATGCCAACTGGAAAGGAAACGTTGTTCCTAGGAGGGAAACAAGTGCAGATTGCAGGTAAATAGTCATATAATGTTCATTGTTCGAATTCTCTGTACATAATGTAATATTCTGTAGCAGAGGCAAGTTGTGTAGAAATATTATACTATAATGTGAATATAAATTCCTTTCATGGACGCAAAGTAATACAGGAAATCGGTAAAAATATGTTATTCGCCGAGTATATAGGTTAATAACACGCTAATATCTATTTACAGATGCCGGCGAAAATATTTTGAGAAGTTCTCATTTGCTGAGAAGCAACTATTATTGAAAGAATTCAACAATATTCCCAACAAAGATGGGCAGGATGGATTCTTGAGTGCTCACATTCCGCCCTTCTTTCCAAAAGCAAGGAGATCACGCCCAAATTCCATTACCAATCGTGGAAGGACAGAAAATTATTATTATAAAGTAACTGGCATGACATCTGTAATATTATTTTATTAACCATTTCGTTCCCGAGTTATGTACATCTTTGATCCACGTTTTTTAAAATCTTTAAGGCAAATAGGGCTAAGGCATATTTTAATAGGGTTACAGCATTACGATTATGTAGATTTTTGTTTTATGATACTAATTCACTTGTATCTGCAGGTTAAAGTTGGCTTCAAGGAAACTACAGTATGCAAGAAACCTTAATTGTTGCACTCCTTGGCATACCGAGACGCCGAGTCGAGAGGCTGTGCTGCTTAAGTTAATATTTCAGTACAATGACTGTTGTTTAAATAAAAAAGGGGATATGTGAGTCATTTTCTATTACCATTTTCTAATAGTTGCCTTAATCCTATGATTACAGACTGTTGGTATAACATTGCATTCTTCCTCACGAGTCTGTGGGACTAACTGTAATGTTTAGAAATAACGCTATTCAGAATTATACAGTTTTTTCAATATATCTCAGAACATCAATTGAGTAACATATCCCCTTTTTGATCTCAACGCCTCAATTCCTGCCCAGTGGGTCGACGACAGCAGTGGCTGTTGTGAACACGAGTGAGGGTGCTAGGTACAGGCCACGTTCTTTTTAGACAGTTATCCACCTGAGGGGTGGCCAAGGACCCACAGCCGGTCCCTTTGGTACTGACGTCGATGCGATCTGAAGCAACAATGGAGCTAATGGCTGGGCAGGCATACAAATCGGTGGTATACTCTGTGTAACACGTTACTGAAGAGCGTCCCGAGCAGTCTCTATGCTGGTTTGATACGGCCAAGACTTCGTGTGGGATCTACACTTTTTCTTTGTACTTTCGACAAAATTAGCTGCAAATTGTTTATTTCTTGTCGATTACGTAATTTCACGACATGACTCTTTCCGCATATGTGCCATTATCAAGTGTTCGTGTTGACATTAAATATATACACCGATCAGCCAAAACATTATGACCACCTACCTAATAGCCGGTATGCCCACCTCTGGCACGGATAACAGCGGCGCCATCTCGTACCGTGGAAGCAGTGAGACTGTGGTAGATCGCGGGAGGCAGTTGCCACTACATCGGCACATAGAAGTCACCTAATTCCCGTAAATTCCGGGCAGGGGGCGATGAGCTCTGACGCCACGTCCAATCACTTTAATCCAGGTGTATTCGATCGGGTTCATATCTGGCGAGCTGGGGAGGCCAGCACATCAATTTGAGTTCGCCACTGTGTTCCTTGCACCACACCATCACACTTCTGGCTTGTGACATGGCGCATTACTTTGTTGAAAAATGCCACTGTCGGGAAACACGATCGTCACGAAGGGGTGTACGTGATCTGCAACCAGTGTACTATACTCCTTGACCGTCATGGCGCCTTGCACGAGCACCACTGAACGCATGGATGCCCACGTGAATGTTCCCCAGAACCTAGAGGAGCCATCGCCAGCTTCTCTTCGTCTCGCAGTACAGGTGTCAATGAGCCATTCCCCTGGAAGATGACGGACGGATTCGCGCTCTCCCATCGGTATGACGAAGAAGGTATCTGGTTTCATCAGACCACGGAAGGCTCTGCCATTGCGCCAACGACCAGTGTCGACGGTCACGTGTCCATTTCAGTCGTAGTTACCGATGTTGTGGTGTTAACATTGGCACATGCATGAGTCATCGGCTGCGGAGGCCCATCGTTAAGAGTGTTCGGTGCACTGTGTGTTCAGACACACTTTTACTCTACCCAGCATTAAAATCTGATGTTAGTTCCGCTATAGTTCACCGCCTGTCCAGTTTTACGAGTCTTTCCATCCTACGACGTCCGACATCTGTCATGAGGGATGGCCGACCAACGCCAAGACCTCTGGACGTGATTTCACCTTGCTTTCGCCATATGTTGAAGACACTCACCACAGCACTTCTCGAATTACCGACAAGGCCTCCCATGCCGAGCCTCCGGGCCATCACAGACTGCCCTCGGTCGAACTCAGATAGATCGTGAGAGGTGGCATGAGCCCCCTCTCATATTTCTATCTTACGATTCTCCTCTCTAATTGCATGCGGTGCAAAGTTGCTATTCCTTCACACGCGGACTTCCCACGCAGCGTCTCTCGTCACCCGGGTGGTCCGGTGACAGGCGGGCTCTGCTAAGCCGACGGGTGTGAGGAAGTCGAGTGAATGCTTTGCAGACGCCGACATTGTCAAGAGACACGCCCGCCGGGGTCTGAAGTAGCGGCTGGGCTAGAGGTTCCGTTACTTCGCAGAAACTTAGCGAAAACACTTTCTGGCGGGCTACCAGCGAGGCGTGGGAATGACTTGTGTACCCAGGCAGTTGTGGCGGGAAAATTCCCGCGCTTTCTGCAAAATAGTAACTGTGATTGGCTTGCTCAGGGCATAGCTCCGTGACGCAGCAAAAATCAGCGCAGAAATTGGCGCCAAGAATCTCCATTGGTGGAATGGTAGTGCTCCGGCAATGGAGTGGAATTTTCCGCCGGTTTTCGAGTTGCTGATTGGAACGTTTAACCACGGCCACTGTCGTGGGGGCGGGAATGTTCTGTGTTCGGCATGTACGGGTGCTCTGGGGTAGTCGGCTCTCACCTTTCGGTCGAGGACGTCGAAGCAACCAGCCATCGCCTCCGGTGCGCCAAATCGTGTTCTTGCAGTTAAGAAGACAGATTGGTAATGTATGTCGGCAGCACCGGCAGATAGGGATTTTCCTAGGTGATAATCAGAGCTCAGCAGAGCGCGCCTGTTCGTCTTTCTCTAACTTTGTTCTGTCTTGAGTAGCAGCAATTAATGTTGGGTTAGCTGTGTGTCTCTCTTAAGATTTGAGTGGCAAGGAATTGGCTCCACATACCACTTCGTCATAAACCTCACAATCGAGTTTAGGGACAACTTCACCTTCACAGCGTTTGTTTGTGTATCCAATTTGAGCCAATTTGATGTATTATAAATTAGAATTCATGTGTTTTTGTTTATTATTTTGTGTTTAGTCTTAATAAATCATATTGTTATTTTGGACAGAACTTTCATTCTGTTAATCGGTAGAGCAACCCATCATTTCTCACTACGTTAAATGAAACCTTCCTTTATTTAACTTATTTATCAAATTAAATTATTGCAGGTGCCAAACTCTTTTCTACTCCACTTGCAGGGTAGATTACAGTCAGTTCGCGTATATTTTTTTTATCCTTGTGCAATAGCAAAAGTCGGAGTTAGAATAGGGGGGGCCTTAGAGCATCATTTACATATGTAGATTCTAGAATTTAGTGTTAAATACACTGCTAGCCCCGGCACCTCGCAATCGCGCGCCTTCCCCATTCTACACACGAACATGCACCGTGCGTGTGTCTCATGAGCAGTCTTTCCTCTCCACGTGACGCTGCTGTCGCCTGGAAGGGTTTATGTCGATACTAGGTTGGTAATCATAATGTTCTGGCTGATCATTGTATATCGCTTTATTCATCGTCTCTGTAACAGTAATATGAGATTTTATTTTATTTTATACTTACATCTAGATGGAGTGACGCCCATCAATCATCTTGTAATTTAACGTCTTTTATGTACCATGTTGTTAACAGAGATACGTATTTACTTTCTATAGAAGAATAATAGTGACATGTCGTGTTATGTTTTGGCAGTTATAAAATTATAGATAGTTACAATATCGCTGTAATAGTATTCTGAAATTTTACCTTGTATTATACTTACGCCCAAGTGGAGCGACATCCATAAATCATCTTTGAACTTAAGTTCTTTCATGTACTGTGTTGTCAACATAGGTCAAGTACCTAGATTTCTATAGAAATTTCGTGTTAATTTTTGATAGTTGTAAAATGACAGATCGTTCCAATGATGCTTTATGTTTACAGTAAATAATAAAAAATGTTCAAATGTGTGTGAAATCTTATGGGACTTAACTGCTAAGGTCATCAGTCCCAAAGCTTACACACTACTTAACCTAAACTATCCTAAGGACAAACACACTCACCCATGCCCGAGGGAGGACTCGAACCTCCACCGGGACCAGTCGCATAGTCCACGACTGCAGCGCCTTAGACCGCTCGGCTAATAGTAAATAATATCTTAGGTAGTTAATGATATTTTTGCCAGAGATATTGTGCATTATGTAGATGTGAGATCTTAATGTTGTCTGTGGTTTTTTGTGTATCGTGTTGTGCTCGTTATGTCATAAAGTATTCCAGATAATTTTTATGTTTGAGCCCCATCTATTCGTTTACGATGTCGTTTGGATATCTATTTGTGTGTGCATAAATTTATAGTTCTTCCAAATTGTTCATGGTTCTATCTTTTGGTATCCTATGTAAAATTTCAAAGCGCTGTCAACTGAGTTCGTTCTATGATTTTTATTTTTTAAGTGTAGGTAAAAACTTGATTAGTTTCTCTCGAAATTTTTCTCTGCGAAAGGCGTCAACAAACATTTTAGTGTTATACTGTCGCATACAGTGTATCTACCTGTCAGCGACAACGTCTGTGGCCTCAGGGTTGCACTGCTACATCGTAAAGCAGAGGTGTGGAATCAGAGTACGTCTTAAGGCGCGGGTGTGCACTATGAATGTTCAGTTGATGGTCTGTCCACTCTAAATACGAGATGCCCTCATGTTGCAGCATCTCGTCCCAGAGTCCTGGCTTCAGTGGTGGGGCATGATTCATCAGACGGAACCCAAACACGTATGCAACACTAACAACCAATTACAAATGTTGGAGGACATCACTCCCGCAAACTGTAGCTGTCAAACTACGCCTGAAAATACATGCAATGACTACTCTGATCCCGACATTATATCACCCCAGACGACGACACTGGCGACGCCATATTGGTCCTTTCGTAGAATATGATCACTATTGTGTCGTATTGAACAGATGGGGAAATCATTCACTAGGCCGGATCCTGACTCGCCAATGAACAGAACACTACCTCACTCTTCCTAAGGCGAGCACCACATCCATCGAACTAGACGCTGCTTTTCTGGAATGAATCTGGTGGGTCGCCGAGCGTACAGAGAAAACACTTGCCACCGACAGTAAACCTTGCTAGCCGGGGCAGATGCTGTACTGCTTGAACGCTGTCGGCCACTAAAACCAAGATAACCATCATAGCGAAGGATTGTAGCACGTACTTGGGTTTGAGCGTAATGGCGTCGAATGTACTCTCTCTTCATCTCCTCTAGTGTATTGACGCTACGACCAATATTCAACTGCAGGTCCTTGTCGTCCAGACGTAGAAATGTTAGAGGCCATCCAATGATCTGGCCATGTGTAGCGTCCTTCGAATGTGTTTGCTTTGGAATCGCAATTCTCTGCAAATCAAGTACGGTACTGCAGACGCAGGCAATATGCAGTCATAACTACGACCCTCAACTGTTTTGTTCTTTTCCAGTTGTTCTTGTCGAACTCAGTCCATGGTAGTCTATCCTGTACAAGTTTCTTAGTCTTTGCATAATTTCTGCAATTTACATCCATATAGTCAACCTTTGGTCTCCCTCTACAATTTTTATCTCTGCCCACGTTGCCCTCCATTATCAAATCGACGATTTTTTATGCCTCAGATTGTGTCCTGCCAACTGATCCCGTCTATTAGTTAAGTTGTGCCATAAATTTCTTTCCTCCCTAGTTTGATTCATTACCTTCTCATTAGACACTCCAGACGAATACCTACTGAAAAGGCATGTTAACAAATGTCTGTCGTTCAGAAATGCTTTTCTTTCTGTCACCAGTATGCATTTTATATCTCACTCACTTCGGCCGTCATCAGCTCAATTTCCTCCCAAATAGCAAAACTGGTATACGATATTTAGTGTCTCGCCTTCTAATCTAATTTCCTCAGCATGGCCTGATCAGTTATACCAAATGGCATTACTCTTGTTTAACTTTTTGATTTCCATCTTTTCAAGACAGTATCAATTCCCTTCAGCTGTTCTTCCAAGCCTCTTGTCGTCGCTGACGGAACCATAGGGTCAACGGCGAACATCAAAGTTTTTATTTCTTCCCCCTGAACCTTGGTTTCCATCCCAGTCTGCTCAGTTTGAATAGAATTGCGCATAGGCTACAACTGTGTCTCAACCACTTCTCAACTACTGCTTCCACATCTTCGACTCTTAAAACTGCAGTCTGGTTTCTGTACAAGTTATAATTAGCCTTTCGATTCCTTTATAAACCCTACTACTTCCAGAATTAAAACGGTTGAATTTCAGTTACCATTTTCAAAATAATTCGCTAAATTTGCAAATTGTATGAACATAGGTTTGCATTTCTTCAACTTTTCTTCTCAAATAAGTCATAGGATCACTATTGCCTCGTGTGTCCCTACATTTACGGCTGTGAATTTACTTAGCAAATGGTGGCGCTGGTGTGTGAGCGACACATAGGACAAATGACGAAAACGAACACGTTATCTTTCCCCGTAGAAATAGTTTCAATTCTTTTCTAGTGCTTCAGTCACATACTGTTCCCCTGTACCACTGCACGACAAGTGCAATGTGTGGGACTGTGTTCAGAAGTCACTGTTTCTCCAACTAAGAGACCACCAGTCGGAGAGACAGAGAGAAGTGGCATATTCAAAATTTTATTTATGAGACCTGACAGTTAGGCAGGGTAGTGTGTTCTCAGACGAATATTGGTTTCGTGCGGAGAATGATTTTGGACAGGTACTGACGTGTATACAGAGGACACACATCGACATAACAAGTAACTCAAAAGATACTACAACAAGATAATACCACTAGACACAGAACCATGATCTAGGCGGGTAATATATCCATTAGGAAAACCACTGCATATTTCCGCCACGTGATCGGTCTCAAGTAAATGGCATAGTGGAGCGTTAGGTCCATAGACACTGATGTGACAATAGTCATGGGACAGCGATATGCACATATACAGATGGCGGTAGTATCACGTACACAAGATATAGAAGGGCGTCGCATTGGCGGAGCTGTCATTTGTACTCGAGTGATCCATATGAAAAGGTGTCCGACGTGATCATAGCAGCACGAGGGGAATTAACAGACTTTGAACACGGAATGGTAGTTGGAGCTAGGCGCATAGGACAATCCATTTCGGGAATCGTTAGGGAAATAAATATTCCTAGATCCACAGAGTCAAGAATGTGCCGAGAATACGAAATTACAGGCATTACCTCTCACCACGGGCAACGTAGCGACCTACGGCCTTCACTTAACGACCGAGAGCAGCAGCGGCGTTTGCGTAGAGTTGTCAGTGCTAACAGACAAGCAACGCTGCGTGAAATAGCAGCTCAGTGTGGGACGTACGGCGAACGTAGCGTTAATGGGCTATGGCAGTTGACGACCGACTCGAGCGCCTTTCCTAACAGCACGACTTCGCCTGCTGCGCCTTTCCTGAGCTCGTGACCATGTCGGTTGGATCCTAGGCCACTGGAAAACCGTGGCCTGGTCAGATTTCAACTGGCAAGAGCTGATGGTAGAGAGAATCCATGAAGGCATGGACTCAAGTTGTCACCAAGGCACTGTGCAAGCTGGTGGTTGTTCCATAATGGTTTGGGCTTTATTTACGTGGAATGGTCTTGGTACTCTAGTCCAACTGAACCGTCAGTGACTGGAAATGGCTATGTTCGGCTACTTGGAGACCATTTGCAGCCATTCATGGACTTCATGTTCCCAAACAATAATGGAATTTTTTGGCTGAGAATGTGCCGTAGCAGATCATTCTGGAGAATTCGAGCGAATGATTTGGCAAGCCAGATGTCCCGGCGTGAATCCCATAGAACATTTATGGGACATAGGTGGGAGGTCAGTTCGTGCACAACATCCTGCACCGACAACGCTTTCGCCATTATGGATGGTTACAGAGTCAGCATGACTCAATACTTCTGTAGGGGACTTCCAGTTTCTTTCTGAGTCCATGTCACGTCGAGTTGTGCACGACACAGGGCCAAATGATGTCTGACACGATGTTAGGAAGTATCCCATGACTTTTGTCACCTTAGTGTATAGTAGTACAATACAAGGACAAGCGAAACATTCCTCAGTCTGGCATAGAGAGGGCATTTATATTAACGAAATTGTATTTTTTAAATTTCAAATATTAGGTTAATCTGCTAAGTAGTTTTGCTTTTAGGAATTTATAAAAATTAGCCTTGTCGACTGTTTCTTTTTATGGATAATGTGCAGTCCTGTCTGTCAAAATTGTTTGTTTACGACGGTTTATAATCAACATAAATTCATCCAAAGTTATGATAGTTTATAAGGAATTTACGCCTTTATTATCAATATTTAAGTAAAGGGCAGCAGAATTAGACGTGTGTGATTCTCTTCAAAATGATCCACGTGAAGAACGTCCTGAAACTGAAATCACGGATGAATACGTGGAGAACGTGTATAATGTGGTATTGGATTTCATGCGATTAAAGAGGCCCGAAATAATTGCCGGTATAGGCATATCAGATGATAAGAGTAAGAAAAATTTCACAAGGACTGTGAGGTTTGTGAAAATTAGCTGTCACAATCGATGAATATTTACACAAATAATGCGTGAAAATTAGTTTTTCACCAAATTTTGACCAGTTTTAAAAATAATGTTATCGACTGAAACGTTTACAACCATTCTTTCCTGGCATGTTGGCGGAATATCAAGGCGGAAAATTGTCCGGGCTCAGGACATAATCTGCTGGCATAGGTGCTTTGGCAACGAAAAACCTGAAAGTACGAGCTACTTATGTGATATAGCATCCTCTAACTTTAAGCTATCGTTACGTCTAAAGATTATGTGGTTGGAAAACATATCTAGCCCGGTGGTGAGGTATGGTACGACAGACAATAGTGGGTATTTTGTGGTCCTTCAAGAATCAATTTGAGGTATGAAATCTCTCATTTAAACAATAGGTCGACAAATTTCACTGTTGGGAAATGGACCAATGTGGGAAAATAAATGCAGCTGGCCGCTATGGTCGAGCGGTTCTAGGCGCTTTAGTCCGGAACCGCGCTGCTGCTACGGTTGCACGTTCGAAACCTGCCTCGGGCATGGATGTGTGTGATGTCCTTGGGTTAGTTACGGTTAAGTAGTTCTAAGTCTAGCGGACTGATGACCTCAGATGTTAAGTCCTATAGCGCTTAGAGCCATTTGAACCATTTATTGGAAATATAAACGCATTTTCAACTAATAATATTTTGCCTGGTGTGGTGTTTGCGCCGCTCACCCGGAACAACTGCAACCCTCCTCACATCTGTGGTATGCGAGTGGCCTATACCAGGAGGGGTTACATCAGGAACGACAGAACTTAACTAGGCATGCTGACTAGGCTAGCATGTACCGCTAGGTGTCGCTAGCCCCGCGACTATGTTTGCTTCCGAGGACGACATCATCGCAAATAGTTCCTCCAGCATCTCTACACGGCAGGGGCATTTAGGGCGGCGCAATGCTTCTCCAAGTCTTCTACTGAACTCTGGGCCGGGCGCCTATAGTCTACTATGAAAGTAAACACAGCGACGATTCCAAGGCAAGTACTATCACACGGCCCAGTAGAGGGCACTATTACCCCATTTTCATGGCTATTCCATTTTATTGCAACTTTATTTTGACAGCTTTAATAACAGTTGGTTGCTCTCATTTCTTCACAGATATAACTGCCACTGGTTTATGAATATTTTTATATTTTTTTTTCAAAATATTTTTTCTATTTTTCTAAAAATATTACATATTACATTATTGCCGGCCATTGTGGCCGAGCGGTTCTAGGCGCTTCAGTCTGGAACCGCGCTGCTGCTGCGGTCGCAGGTTCGAATCCTGCCTTGGGCATGGATGTGTGTGATGTCCTTAGGTTTAAGTAGTTCTACGTCTAGAGGACTGATGACCTCGGATGTTAAGTCCCATAGTGCTTAGAGCCATTTGAACCATTTTTTTATTACATTACTTTTATCGTTCGTTGTGCTTTTAAGGTATCTTTAAAAATAAGTGGCTATAGATTGCCCTATTATCCTCTCCACTTCGCCTATGGCTACAGTTTTTCCCTCCCCCCCCCCCCCCCCCCCACTTCCTGTACCCCGCTCATCCGTAAGATATACATAACTAGCATAGCGCAATATATTTATATAATTCTTCTTCGCTACATGGTCCAGTCATTTTAATGTGACCACCACCTGTGTTCGACGTCAAAGTGCATTAACAACTCACAGACGTCAGGTTATAGCACTAGCGGTAAAGAGTATATAAAGTGCGTCGAGGGACGCGGAAACCAGTGCAATCGTTCTCGTAATGCGAAGACAGAGTGGTATATGTGACGCCGAAAAGCGAACTATTTGGAGAAACTGACTGCTCATATCAACTAAGGGGCTACCAACAGTGTCTCCACAACAACCGTTCAACAAACGTTGCAGCGTATGGGGTTCCGCAGCAGACTCCTGTTTCGCGCACCCATGTTGACTGCTGTTCATTGGCGACGAAGGGTGGAATTTGCACGCCAGTGCCACAACTGGACATCCACTGAGTGGCATTTTCAGATGAATCACATTTTATGCTCCATCGAACAGACGGCCGTTGGCATGTACGGCGTGAAACGTCTGAAAGCAAATGGTCCAGACCAGAGGAGGGAACATTGTACTCTGGGGAACGTTTTCGTGTAATTTCCTGGGTGATATCATCATTCTGAAATGCACAGTGGATCAACACAAGTATGCACCTATCCTCAGGGACCACGTCCATCCCTACATGCAGTTTATTTTCTCTCGCTACAATGGTATCTACCAGCAGGACAATGCAACATGTCGTACAGCTCGCAGTGTACATAGGTGTCCCGTAGAGCAACAGAATGAGTTTACTGTACTCCCCTGGCCATCAGACTCCCTGGATTTATACTCAGTCGGGAATGGGGGGGGGGGGGGGGCACCTCGATCTGGCTGTTCCTGCCATGGATCCTCGACCGAGAAACCTGGCACTGACGTCAGCATGGCTCCACATCCCTGTCGGTACCTTCCAGAACTTCGTTGACTCTCTTCCTGTATGTCTCGCAGCGGTACCCATTGCTAAAAGTCGTTATTAATGGGTTTTCACAGCTCTTAAAATTAATGTGTCTGGACAACGTATGTGACGACATGATGTATAGTTCACTGACATGTTTTTTAGCTCTTCTTGACGTTCAGAGGGCATATATTGAATGTTATCTGTCATGATGAAGCTGTTAATGGATTAATCACATCTGAAGACGGCAATAAATTGTCGGAACCCGTAATGTGAAACTATACTTGTAATGCGATCTTGACTTAATAAATTACTATATAAGCATATACAGTGTGTATTTTGATTTAAAAAACCTACTTGTTACCAAACGTTGGTCTAAAATTGTGAGCCATATGTTTATGACTATTACAGCGCCATCTATCACAAAGCTAAAAAAGTGGTCCAACTAAAACACTCATATTTCTTTATGTACTACACGAATATGTAATAAAAAATGGGGGTTCCTATTTAAAAAAAACGCTGCTGATATCCGTTTGACCTATGGCAGCGCCATCTAGCGGGCCAACTGTAGCTCCATCTTGTTGCCCCCTTCAAGTTAGACAAGTTTCGTTCTTTGTAGTTTTTTAGTTTGACGCTTATTTCTTGAGATATTTGGCCCGGTCTCGATCAATGGACCACACTGTATATGGTCGCAATCTCCCATTTGACAATAAGTCAGTTCTTTAAAAACTTTTAACCTATTTCTTTTTTGTTACTTAATTAATTTTACTTTGCCTTGCTCCCAATAAAGTTTGAATTTTGTTATTTATTGTAGACCTACATACACCAGGCAAGCATACTTAAGACAAAAATAATGTGAAAAATTAATAATTGTTTAAAGACTACAGGTTCATAATCCTTGAAGATTATGAAGATATTTTCTTCTCTCATTGTGAAAATAATACATGTATTTGCCGAATGTCAAAAATCCTCAGATGCCCAATTTGTATTAAAAGCATATCATGTAAAGGTTAGGTACCTGAGCATCAGTTGTCAACTGCCGAGGCGTTGAGATCCATATACTGGCTTTCATGACGAAAAAGTCAGATGACAAAAATGTGTTAACAAATTGTTTCTTACCACCCTTGAAATCGAAGACAGTCGACTGCACGTAGCGTACTTACCTGCAACAGAAATACATATTAAATTATAACCAGTTCCAAAAACTTCTTGAGGATATGTTACAAAAGCGACTTATAACTGAATATAAGAAGCCATATTTTTGTATATGGGGTATTTTCTATCAAGTTTAGACTACTTCAATTAAAGAAATGCTTTTGTGCTTTATCAAAAATAAAATAAAATAAAAATAAATAAATAAAAGGAACGTTCGGTCTGTCGCCACATTTCATAGATTCTTAAAACTATGAACAATAAACTAACCTCAGGAAAATGAAATAAAATAAAGCAATTAACGCATATGAATCATATGGGTTTACGTATGGTATACAGCGAGACACAGAAACAGTGGTCTAAATAAGCCACCTTTCAGAGCCACCCACTCAGTAGAGGGGCTGTGGGGCTTTTGATGGTAGCCTGCATTATTGCCAGATATCCCTCTCCCACTCCCCCTCCCACTGTGGCTTCATTCGACATGGCCAGATTTCTCTCCCCACTCTGCTGATGTCACAGGGCAGCTGTATAAATGTATAAAGAATGTGTAAAATGTTGGGAAATTCAGGTATTGATGGTAAATTCAAATAGCCCAGTAGTGCTACAGGGTTTTACCACACCCTTCTGACATCACTTTGCAAGTAGGAAACTTGTCCTAAGTTTAAAATGGTGGGAAATTCGAAAATACTAACTGGGAAATTGTACAACTGGTGTAAAATTTATAAAAAATCCAACATAGTGATCCAGGATGGCATCCTGGAGATATCAGTAAAGTCTACATGGTTTCCTGGTAAACTGAAACCAATATGGTGGACCAGGGATATGAGGACAGCCTGCATAGCTGTCAGTATTCATATGTTCTAAGTTTAGAACCTTATCCTAAGTGTAAACTGGCGGGAAATTAAAAAAAAAAATTGGTTTTCCCCACTCCAGTGATGTTGTAGCTCAGAGTCCACTTGCCCCAAGTTTCAGCCCACCCGTGCAATAGCCCTGTCACGCCAAAGTTTAAAAAATATTCCCCGCCTCTCTGACATTACAGTTTAGGAAAATTTCCCCACTCCAAATACAGGGTGTTTCAAAAATGACCGGTATATTTGAAACGGCAATAAAAACTAAACGAGCAGCGATAGAAATACACCGTTTGTTGCAATATGCTTGGGACAACAGTACATTTTTCAGGCGGACAAACTTTCGAAATTACAGTAGTTACAATTTTCAACAACAGATGGCGCTGCAAGTGATGTGAAAGATATAGAAGACAACGCAGTCTGTGGGTGCGCCATTCTGTACGTCGTCTTTCTGCTGTAAGCGTGTGCTGTTCACAACGTGCAAGTGTGCTGTAGACAACATGGTTTATTCCTTAGAACAGAGGATTTTTCTGGTGTTGGAATTCCACCGCCTAGAACACAGTGTTGTTGCAACAAGACGAAGTTTTCAACGGAGGTTTAATGTAACCAAAGGACCGAAAAGCGATACAATAAAGGATCTGTTTGAAAAATTTCAACGGACTGGGAACGTGACGGATGAACGTGCTGAAAAGGTAGGGCGACCGCGTACGGCAACCACAGAGGGCAACGCGCAGCTAGTGCAGCAGGTGATCCAACAGCGGCCTCGGGTTTCCGTTCGCCGTGTTGCAGCTGCGGTCCAAATGACGCCAACGTCCATGTATAGTCTCATGCGCCAGAGTTTACACCTCTATCCATACAAAATTCAAACGCGGCAACCCCTCAGCGCCGCTACCATTGCTGCACGAGAGACATTCACTAACGATATAGTGCACAGGATTGATGACGGCGATATGCATGTGGGCAGCATTCGGTTTACTGACGAAGCTTATTTTTACCTGGACGGCTTCGTCAATAAACAGAACTGGCACATATGGGGAACCGAAAAGCCCCATGTTGCAGTCCCATCGTCCCTGCATCCTCAAAAAGTACTGGTCTGGGCAGCCATTTCTTCCAAAGGAATCATTGGCCCATTTTTCAGATCCGAAACGATTACTGCATCACGCTATCTGGACATTCTTCGTGAATTTGTGGCGGTACAAACTGACTTAGACGACACTGCGAACACCTCGTGGTTTATGCAAGATGGTGCCCGGCCTCATCGCACGGCCGACGTCTTTAATTTCCTGAATGAATATTTCGATGATCGTGTGATTGCTTTGGGCTATCCGAAACATACAGGAGGCGGCGTGGATTGGCCTCCCTATTCGCCAGACATGAACCCCTGTGACTTCTTTCTGTGGGGACACTTGAAAGACCAGGTGTACCGCCAGAATCCAGAAACAATTGAACAGCTGAAGCAGTACATCTCATCTGCATGTGAAGCCATTCCGCCAGACACGTTGTCAAAGGTTTCGGGTAATTTCATTCAGAGACTACGCCATATTATTGCTACGCATGGTGGATATGTGGAAAATATCGTACTATAGAGTTTCCCAGACCGCAGCGCCATCTGTTGTTGAAAATTGTAACTACTGTAATTTCGAAAGTTTGTCTGCCTGAAAATGTACTGTTGTCCCAAGCATATTGCAACAAACGGTGTATTTCTATCGCTGCTCGTTTAGTTTTTATTGCCGTTTCAAATATACTGGTCATTTTTGAAACACCCTGTACCTTCAGTTTGAAACCCAGTAGCTGACTTACGCTAAGTTTAAGACTATGTGCTGTGTAGCCCGTCTAGGACAGAAATGTTTATGTCTTTATTTAAACAAACATGTGACTGTCGAGTGCTCATATTTGCTGTTCTCCTGCTTAGATGAGTGGTAACATGTTTGCCTATCATGCAACGGGCCCGGGTTTGATTTCCGGCCGGGTTGGAGACCCTTTTTCTGCTCGTGGACTGGGTGATGTGCTATCCTTATCATCATCACTGGCACACAAGTCGCCCAATGTGACGTCACTTGAAATAAGGCTTGCAGCCCGGTAGCCGAACTTCCGCCACCCAGTCAACAATGCCACGCGACCATTTCATTTTTTCCCACCTTCTGGAGAGGTTCCATAGTGGTAGGGGCCAGAGAGATCTGTCGAGCAGTGGGTGCTGTACCACCGCCGGAGGGTCACAGCCATGAGCAATGAGCCCCAGCTGCTGGCTGCTGACAGCTCTGTGCACAGGTACACTGCGCGCCTAGTGCTGATTCAGCTGCATAATGCGAAGTGCAGTACAGTAGCTCTGATATCCACCACTTGTGTGTTTCTGATGGCACTACAGTCACAGCTCATGTGGCCTAAATTAAAATGGCGGGCAAATTTGAAAACGCAAGGAGCACATTTACACTGTAACCCTCATTGTAAAAGACAGGAAATTCAGAAGCCCCTCAAGTTTCAGATTAACTATAGCCCACACATACATTCCAGAGGGAAATTAAAAAGTCAGAGAACGATATTCGTCCCCTTGGTGTAAGACTTGTACAGTGGCCAAAAAAAGGATTTAGGTTCTATGTTTATAAAATTCACCACAAAAAAATTGTGTGAGACTGATGGCATCTTTTAAAACAGATGGTATTATGCATTGATCACAGTGAAGCCACAGTTCTCCCATAAGCTCGTCGATCTTATATGCACACACCATAACTCAAGCATATTTGAGAAAGACGCTTATTCGAAGCGGCAAGTCGAATTGTATGCCTCAAAAACATTGCAAATATATGTGATGAAAAAAGAACTACGTTTCACGATAGTAGCTGTCTCTAACATAGTTGTTTACAGAATTTCAACAAGAAAAAACAGTTGGCAATCGCAGGAGCATCTAGATGTTAAAGGCAGTGATCCAGAGGCACACAAAAAGGCACTATCGGTTCTGCTATCTATGGTACACGAGAGAGCGCCACCCTTCATAAACACAATACGGTTACATGATCTCACTATCCAGCTGATCGTTGGAGGCTATCCTCTTGACTAGCTGTGTGCTCTGCTGGCTAAGAGTGTAGGGATAGCAGCGGCGTATTACGTAGTTACACGACTCTAATCATACTCATTTGTAAGAGGTTTCCATGCTCGTAAGCGATTAGCATGGCTTGGTGGTTCTATTTGCTGACTATGTGGGACACACGCAATATAGATCATACATACAGCAGATCATTGGATTTGCCTGAAAATCGGTCAGTTTTGCGCTGAAATTAATGAATATTCTATCTCAATTAATGAATTTCTCGGCAAACCAACCCCATACCGTTGCACATTCATCCGTGCTATGTTTACCTATTATGATCCTAGCAGAGCATCTCTTATTTTTCTAGAATGAAATTTTCACTCTGCAGCGGAGTGTACGCTCGTATAAAACTTCCTGGCAGATTAAAACTGTGTGCCGGACCGAGACTCGAACTCGGGACCTTTGCCTTTCGCGGGCAAGTGCTCTACCATCTGAGCTACCCAAGCACGCGAAATTAAAGCTGCGAGGACGAGTCGTGAGTCGTGCTTGGGTAGCTCAGATGGTAGAGCACTTGCCCGCGAAAGGCAAAGGTCCTGAGATCGAGTCTCGGTCCGGCACACAGTTTTAATCTGCCAGGAAGTTTCATCTCTCATTTTGTTCGATATTTGTCATGCTTACTTCGTAAGCACTTAAAACAAACCTTCTAGAAGTGTACAACTAGGAAGGTGTGTATTTAACGAGAACAGACGTTTCCATAAGATTTCTGTGTTACTCCGATGAATGCTGGAAGTCGAATTCCTCCAACACCGTCCCAGACGTGTTCAGATGAGACGAATTTGACTACTATGTCGATGTGGCTCCTTCAGCAAGGCCATCACAGATTTGTGCCCTCATCAGTTGGAGCTAGCTATCGTTTTATCTCTTATGATATCATTGTAAATGATAAGCTAAACTCCAATCCTCCTCCTTATAAACAGGAAGTGACACTGAGACACCTAAGACTACTATACCGTAGCAGTTCTTTCTACATACTCTCAAGTTTATATAAAGTGCTGTAGACGTTCAGATTCTATAACAGATCTCTTTACTTGCCGACCAACATCATGGTCTTGGTTCGACCATGGCCTTGACAGTGACACATCATGCGGAAGTTACTTTCATACTTAAGTTTTGCACTCCAGTGTTCCCAGTGTAGTATCGTTCAGCTGCACATCAAAGAGGGCTCCAAATAGCAACTGACGAAGTGGCAGGTCATATACAGTGTAATAATAGACGTTCAGATTCTATGATAGATCTCTTTACTACCGACCAACATCAAAATACTGTATGGTCTTGGTGCGACCGAGGTCTATGAAGTAACTGCTTCTGAACACAGCGCAGGGACTGAGAATACACAGTAACGTCCCCCATGCTAAGTGAGATGTCACCTGTGATTTTAAAGATAGAATGTTCCGAAATACAGTGTCAATTCATTTTCGTTTACCGCTGAAAATCTGCTCCAAAATCGTTGGACAACCACCGCGTGGAACTAAGTGAAACAAAAATCGGTATTGCTATTCCAAATTATACATCATACAATAAAGTGCACTTGTAACACAAATTTTATAAGCATTTCGTGGAATTCTCCGAATTTCAGAACCATCAGGGCTCACCTCTTCAAATTCGTCGAAAAGGAAGCAAAGATACTTAAGTCTTGGTAAAGCAGTTACCTCGAAGTTGCTTCCTGATATCGTCCGAGGTGCCATAATGTGAACTGAACATCATGAACTACGAAGGGCCTCGGCTACACCAACTGGAATGAGAATGAGGTATGGGACATACACTGATCCGCAGTACAGGTGAGGACGAACTATCCTTTCGGTGTAGTGGATGGTTAAATACTCGTCCTCGGGTTGTTCATAGACCGGGGAAAGACAGGACTTTAGAATACCATTAAAGAAGGATATCACTCCATTAAAAAAACTATTCTTGCTCTGGTATCTCTGTTGATACAAGAGTCGATGAGTATTATCCACGAAATAAATTACGCTCCATTCTCTCTATTACCGTTTATAGGCATCTTGAACAATCCACGAAATTAAAGGGGGTGTGAGGCTTCGGCAATTCGCCCTGTATAACACATACTATATTTACACGGATATATATATATATATATATATATATATATATATATATATGCAGTTTTTCGCAGGAAAGTAAGATAAGTATGACAAGAACAGTGAGAGAGAGAGAGAGAGAGAGAGAGAGACTGCATGTTAATCAAGCAAACATGTCTATTCATAATGTTCATAATTCAACACAGCAACAAGTCAGAAGTATGTTTTACTAATATGTTTGAAACATACCATGACCAGTTTCGGATTTATTATAAATCCATCTTCAGATGGCTCGTACAGATTTTCATGCTTTCCTGCTGGCGCGTCGTTTTGTAGTCATTATTGTTTTTCTGCAGTGGTGTCCATTTCTGCGAGACGAATTCGTTGTGGATTTGTGTTACACAATCTGAAGTTTTGCCATGTGCACTATGTAAGTGGTGTTAAATTCACGGTAAAACTGGTTGCAAGCACACGATTCTATGTTTTATGTGAAGCACACGGTCAACATTTACAAAACGCGGCCCAGCTTCACATACGGAACAAAAACAATATTTTCAGAATGTTATTTCAAAATTGGAATACAGACGGCGTGGTGTAAATCCTCTCATTAATGATACACGTCACAGACACAGTGGTCAATCAACAGCTATTGATAAACACGTCAGTCTGTAAAAGCTGTCATAAAGAAATTTCGTTCTAGTCTACTAAACATAGGATAGGGGAGACAGATGTTATGTTCTTAGTTCCTAAATCTGCAAATTCTACCAGGTTCCGTCTGAAGCAGCGTAGAGAAATAGGAAAAAGTAGCGCAAGAGTTGACAAGATTCATTCCGCAAGACAGTTCATCAACGGAAAACGAAATCATGTCCATAGAGTCTAAGATAGGGTAATGTAAGTTCTAATGCAATCATTATGGAACATCCCGGAGGGTTCGACTGTGCTATTGCGCAACAGAAAACTTTTCAGCCACGTGAAGTCACCGAATAAAATTAGTTTGCACAGTAATTTTCTACATTTCCCCCAGGCTTGAACTATACCAGTGTATTTCGTGGGAAAAAGTCTCGAAATTGTAATTATTGGGACGTAATGCTAGGGAGGCGCTAAACAACAGCGCTGCAAGCTACGGTTAAGAAATTCTGTGAATGGATGAAGACAGGGAAAAAAGTTTGCTGAATACAAAACACACTTATTAAGCAAAACCCATAATTTTGCTATCGAACAATTCCGATTCTCGCTGGGTTTTTAAGTGTGGGCCATAAATTCGACCCGTTTAATTGCCTCGCTTGCAGGGCGGCGAGAGAGAAAACCTTGTTTCGCTTTTACATCTGAAGCCCCCAAAACTGAGTTTCGCAGGGTTTAACGTGGAAGCTGTATTAATCGGGCCTGTTATCAGTCGGAGATAACCTGATTTACCACGTAGCGTGTTTTCAGTCGAGTGACATGTAAGGTTTGGAGAGCCATGACAGCGATGCGAGACAAACCAGAAACAAGAGCTGTTACCGAACGCAACCAGTACACCACTTCATAAACGCACGTAGTATAAGTAACATAATATGTTGATTTCCAGAAATCAGGAAAAAATCTAAAAAAGTAATGCAAGCCAACAACATTGTTTGGCAAATGTGATGAAACATAGCCGTCCTGAACTCACTGCTTTACTGAAACTAAATCACAAATCATAGTTTCAGAGAAAAGAAATTAATGGAGCCGGTGTACAGGGTGTTTCAGAAGTGATGGTCAATATGCTGGTATATGACAGTAATGATCATTCTAATCAAAAATGTCAAGTATAGAAGGCTCTAAAACGCATAGCTTAAGAGCTATGAGAAATTCTTGATGTTCGATACTGTGACACCAATTTTTTGTATTGATAGCTCTTTGGTTTACACATTTTGGGAAGTTATAGTATGGACCAAAACGAGAAAAAAATTTACAGTAAACGCTTGCTCAAAAATGCATACCTTAAGAGCTATGAGCACCTGTTCATCTTCGCTGCTTTGAAAGACAGGTCTTCTAATGAACAAGTGTTCATATCTTTTTACGTATGCATTTCAAAGCACATATTTACTGGGCATTTTTTCTTGTTTTGCTCCATACTACTTCCCAACATATGGGAATCAAGAAAGCTTGGAGTAGAAGAGATTCGTTTCACAGTATCGAAGATCAAGAATTGCTCAGCTCTTAAGGTATGAATTTTAGAGACCATATTTACTTAATTATTTTGTTTCGAATGATCATTTCTGTCACATCCCTGAATATTGACCATCACTTCTGAAACACCGTGTATTATCTTCGAAATAGACCATATGAACGTGTTACTTTATTATAGCACAATCAATACTGTCTGGGCTTACTACGTACATATAGCGAGGTGTATTGCGGCATGTATTTTGGTCTATGAACTACATAGATAGTGAAAGCTGTTCCTTTTCGAAAGCTGCTCTCGGTGAGCCAAGGGTGTGGAGTGGAAGACTGAGAGCGATGTTACGAGTCCCGAGAGCACTACAAACGAGCCCTGTGTAATTCACGTCCAGAGATCGAGTAGCCAGCTCCACCTTGTGGTCTGTCTGCTACGGAAGATATTCGTCAACATGGCGAATCGTATGTAGCGAAATCTTTTGTCTCCGGGAATAATATTATCCGCTAGAACACAAGAAGGACAGATACTGTGGCGTGCGTACTGTAAGACCTTCGGTACACACACCATCAGATTATTTGACTTGTCGCTCTAACGAAATAGGCGAGTGTCAGCAATATGTCTCGTGGCCTTATCGTGGCGTGTTTATCTTCTGCCGTTAGGTCAGACGATAGAAATGCCACTTGCACGCTTAGAGTAGCAGATTGACGGTGACCAACTTTAAACAGAACTTGATTAATTTTCACACAAATTTATTAAAATAGTAACAAGCATAAACCTTACGTAACTTGATCCTGGATGCTATTTACAATTGACAATCTGAAGTTCCTTTGGTCTTGGTACGTTAACCTTATTCTAACATATCTCTGATACTTGACAAAGTGTCTGTACATTTCTCTTCATGGCTATGTACAGGAATATGGTAATCTTATTAGGCGCAGACTGAAACTTGACTATAGACTGGTACAGACTAATGTAGACTGGTACAAACAGGTGCAGATGAATGCAGACTGCCTAATCAGAGGTGTGTACACTCGTTATAATACCTCGCGCGTTCATGTATCACTTCGTGAGTCTGATCCACGAGGAGTAAAGGTTCTACGTCAGCAGCAGTCACGTTGGCTGCATTACATATTAATACGCGGATCGGCGGAAGCAGAATTTGGTCCGTCTCTAAGACAGCGCTATCTCGTAGTGCGGAGACGGACGAGCGCTGCGCCTGCGCTGTTGTGCTTAGCGGGGCGTGCTATAGTGGGAAAGTTGTGTACGCGCTGACTACGCGGAACTATGTACACAACAGATATAAACGTGAATAATATTATGTTTGTGCAACTCAATAGTCATGGTAACACCTGGAAAGACAGTGGAGGACTGTGCGGCTTTATAGGTGAATATGCAGCACTTACATAAAGGGCTCGGGATATTTCATTGAGAAGCTGAAGAAACTAACACTTGGACCAAATGATATCCTGATCAGCTTTGCTGTTATTTCTTTGTTTACCGAAGACCCACTGAATGACGCTCTGGAATGTATCGGTTCCATTTTGCAACAAGACGTCACCAGACCGTTTCATTCATGTCTTACCATTCACTTCTTTGTGTGAAACGGAGATTTCTATGAGCAGTTGGAAGGAGTCACCATGGGTATTTCACTGAGTCACCATGTGTGTCCTGTGAGCTGCCATTTCATTTCATGACAAGCCATCCAGGGCTTACATTTCAGCAAGATAATGGCCGCCCGCACATGGCGAGAGTTCTGCTGCTTATCTTCGTGTTTGCCAATCCCTACCTTGGTCACCAAGGGCGCCTGATGTCTCCCCAACTGTTTACGTTTGCAGCTTTATGGGCACAATCCTCCAACCAGCCCGGGATATTTACATTCTAACGAGCCAATTGGACAGAATTTGGCACGATGCCCTTCAGAAGGACATCCAGTAACAACAACTCTATCAATCAATTCCAAGCCGAGTAACTGATTGCATAAGAGCAAGAAGTGCGTCAACGCGTTATTGACTTGCTGAATTTGTGAAGCTCTTTCTCTTGAATAAATAATTCAATTTTTCTAAAACTATAATCGTTTGTTTATATGCACATGTAAATCACATCTACTGATTACCGTCCCATTCGGATAATAGCTTCGTGGTGCGAGATTATACTGAGAGTATTTATTTCTTTTTACGCTGTAGTTTAATAGACTCTTCGACCTTAGGGGTGTGTTTATTGTCATTATTGAATATTAAAGTTCAGTTCATTTAAGGGCGCTTTGGAGGGAGCGATTGTGGGAAGCTCCATAAGGCATTACTCATCCTTCAGTGGTGAAGTACATGCTTCTTTCATTCCGTGGTCTTCTTCATTTGATTCCATCAAGTAGATGTCGAAAGGTAACTTTTGTGCCCCCTTTGTACCGCTCGCTAAATCAATACTTTGAATGTATGATATGATCTGGCGCTGCTTGTTTTTTAGTTTCTTCATCTACTGTCCTGTAGATAATGTATTTTGCTAAGGAGATGTTCAATTCTTTTTACATATCTCTTATCCTTGTACGTGAGATACACATCATAATCATCCGAAGATCCTTTACGGCGCGCACCAGTCATAAACAGAACGCGCACATTTCTGAGCAGTTTAACATTCAGAATTCCTTAAACAGAATTACTTGAACATTTCTCAGCGTATGCGTATGCTGTTTAATCAAATTAAGTTTATGATAACGATTTTAGAGCTCAACGTTTAGAGACCACATTTATTTAAAAAAGCACCCTACAGGTAACGCCCTAAACGCATTCATCGTGCACGAGATCAATTTAAATAAATAAAAATTGTACTACTAGCGGGCTAACATTTGATAAAATCACTGTTTATACAAGCACAGACTTTCAAGAACTATTTAACGCTGTACAAAATAAAACTCTACAGACTTTATTCAATGAAAGTTATTTTATTCATTTGTCATTTATACGACGGTTGAATTATCAAAAACGTTTGGGAGTTTGTGCGGCCTTCTTGATTACACTATGACGAAAATATCACTTTTATACTGTTTCCAACAGACACAGGTCAAAAAGTATGCAATGATTATTTAAATATTAGGCGAGGGCAATGATTCGCTGTCAGCTTCTTTCATTGACATTCGTGGTTACTTGTGTGTTAAGTTTTCCACTCGTTTCGCAATATGAATCATACCCTGCCGTCGCTAGGGAATCCGACGTTCTTCCAAAGAAATAACGCCAGTGTCACTTGCAGACGCTACTCTGCAGCTACAAAAAACAGCAAAGAAGTAAGTTATCGAACATCTGTCGTTTCTGAGGTAACTTCGGATATTACGGTCGGGCTCGAGAGCTCTTGTTGGCGGAACATATTGCATTCCGCCTAACGTCACTATGTTACGCAATCTCCGAAGATATTTGAAAGAAGTTTCGGTCGAGCATATACATGAAGAGAAATGAACAGAGTGGTGGTTTAAAACCTGTAAACTGAGGCGGGGAGACATTTCGTATATAAGAAATAGGTGTTGGCGGGAAAATGATGTCAGATAACTGAAACTGCCGTTTTCCTTGTGGGTTTCAGTGAATTGTACTGTAACAATACAATTAATTTCACGATATTTTAGAAAGTATATAATTTTTATATTCTAAATTTTTACCTCATAGTAGAGAGGATACGAAAGCATTTTCATGTCGACCACTGTCCCTTGCTATGACACACCAATCACGACGACGAACAGTTAGTTCCCGTCTGTAGAAACAGAGGCAGTTATTTCGATTCTAACACACGTAGGGTAATGGCGTTGGTCACAGGGGGAAGGGAAAGAATACAACAGCTTTTCGTCTGTCAACACTGCTACGTTCTCTAGGCCTTTCTTTTCACGTTGGGTTTCTAAAACACAAAAGCAGGCTCACATACTTTTCCCGGCCATATGTGTGTGTCCTAAGGGCTTTGGTAATGTAACAGCGTCGGGGAAACTTCTATCTAGTCACTAAAGTACTTTTCATTCAAGTTGAAAAGACCGTAATAGTAAAAGCTTCCGGGCTGAAAGTGCGATACTTTGCTCATACTGTCCTCCTAGCCGCGTGTGTGTGTCCGTGTGTCCTCTGGGCTTTGTTAATCTGACAGCGTCGGGGAAACTTCTATTTAGTCACTAAAGTACTTTTCATTCGAGCTGAAAAGGCCATGATAGTAAAAGCTTCCGGGCTGAAAGTTCAATACCTCGCTCATACTGGAAAATCCAGAAAAGAAGAGTGGAATTATATTTCAGTGTGTTATACACACATCAAAAAATGTTTTGCATCACCTCGGCTCTGAGAGTTCCGGAACCTGCACAGAAAACTGGAATAGAGACCAACATAAAAATCATTTCCGGCCTTTTTTTTGCTCATGAAAACCACACAATGCACGTTTTACCACCATATAGCGAGACCTTCAAAGTTGGTGATCCAGATTGCTGCACACAGCAGTACCTCTAATATCCAGTAGCACGTCCTCTTGCATTGATGCATGCCTGTATTCGTTCCAGACTGTAGCGCCTTTAACCGCTTGGCCACCCCGGCCGGCTTTTCAGTCTATCCCAGGCATATTCGATAGGGTTCATGTCTGGAGAACATGCTGACCACTCTCGTCGAGAGATTTCGTTATCGCCGGTCGCTGTGGCCGAGCGGTTCTAGGCGCTTCAGTCTGGAACTGCGTGACCGCTCCGGTCGCAGGTTCGAATCCTGCCTCGGACATGGATGTGTGTGATGTCCTTAGGTTAGTTAGGTTTAAGTAGTTCTAAGTTCTAGGGAACTGATGACCTCAGATATTAAGTCCCATAGTGCTCAGAGCCATTTGAACCAGTTTTGATGTCGTTATCCTGAAGGAAGTCATTCAGAAGATATGCATGAGGGGGCGGGAGTTGTCGTCCATGAAGACGAATGGCTCGTCAATATGCTGCCTGAGGATGGCATTCACGTATCGTACCGCCGTTACGGCGCCTTCCATGACCACCAGCGGAGAACGTCGGCCCCACATAATGCCACCCCAAGACAGCACGACACCTCCACCTTACTGCACTCGCTGGACGGTGTGCTAAGGCGTTCAGCCTGACAGGGTTGCCTCCAAACACGTCTCCGACGATTGTATGGTTGAAGGCATATGCAACACTCATCGCGGTGAAGGGAACGTGATGCCAATCTTGAGTGGTCCATTCGGCATGTTGTTGGGCCCATCTGTACCGCGCTGCATGGTGTTGTGGTTGCAAAGATGGGCCTCGCCATGGACGTCGGGAGTGAAGTTGCGCATCATGCTGCCTATTGCGCACAGTTTGAGTCGTAACACGACGTCTGTGGCTGCACGAAAAGCATTGTTCAACATGGTGGCGTTGCTGTCAGGGTTCCTCCGAGCCATAATCCTTAGGTAGCGGTCATCCACTGCAGTAGTAGCTGTTGGGCGGCCTGAGCGAGACATGTCATCGACAGTTCGTGTGGCTCTGTGTCTCCTTCATGTCCGAACAACATCGCTTTGGTTCACTACGAGACGCCTGGGCACGTCCCTTGTTGAGAGCCATTCCTGGCACAAAGTAACAATGCGGACGCAATCGAACCGCGGCATTGACCGTCTAGGCATGGTTGAACTACAGACAACGCAAGCCGTGTACCTCCTTCCTGGTAGAATGACTGGAACTGATCAGCTGTCGGACCCCCTCCGTCTAATAGGCGCTGCTCATGCATTGTTGTTTACATCTTTGGGCGGGTTTAGTGACATCTCTGAACAGTCAAAGGGACTGTGTCTGTTATACAATATCCACAGTCAACGTCTGTCTTCAGGAGTTCTGGGAACCAGGTTGATGCAAAACTTTTTTTGATGTGTGTAATTTAGTTAGTTAATAGCAAACAGAGCTCACCATAAAATTGCTAAAGTGCGAGTCTGACATGTAGTCTAACATTGACACACAAACATTAACAAGCCAAGATGCTTTCCAATATATAGTAAAGATTACGTAGTTATCCTCACATTCCGTGTTTTTAAATGCAATATTTTTTTATGTTTTGCGTAGAGAAAAATCTATTGTAGGTCATTTCAAACATGCATGAAGCTCGTCCATTCTCATTGAACATTCCTCAACTTCCACTGACAAAGCAAATGTAATTTTATATGTTGCTTAAGATGAACAAAACAGGATAAATATTTCACGAGGCTCAGATAATGTTATCTAGTACACTTGAAACAGTTACAGAACTTACAGGGTGTTCGGGAATTCCCATTACAAACTTCTAGGTCCTGTAGAGGGAAGTGAGTGCATATTATTTTGAATAGGAACCCATGTCATCCAACGACGCTACAGAGCGTGAATGTTGTAGGCGCCGGCGCCTCTAAATGAATGTGTATACAGGGTGGTCCCGTGACGACGTTATAAACTTTGGAGGAGGATGAATGTATCAATTTAAGGTAAGGATTCATGGTTGTAAAATGAACGAGTCGAAATTTACAAGCGAAAATCATTCTGATATCTCTGACAGTAGAAAACATGTACCGGTACCGTTTTTGCTAAGAATTTAGGGTACGTAGCTGTCAGAGATGATAGTATGGACCAAAACAAGAAAAAAATGTGCAGCAAACATTGGCTCTAAAATGCATACCTGCGGAGTTATGAGCACTTGTCCGGCTTCGCTAGTGTGAACCACGTATCCACTATTGAACAAGTGCTCACAGGTCTTAAGGTAGTCATTTTAGAGCCCATGTATACTGGACATCTTTCGTTGTTTCGGTCCATACTACGACCTCTGAAAGTTTTCTACTCTACCATCTTAGCAACAACAGCACCGGTACATGTATTCCACTGTCAGAGTAATCAGAACGGTTGTCACTTATAACTTTCGACTCTTTCCTTGTTCAACATCATCACGGAATCACCCTGTATATACATACATTTACAGGCGCCGGGGCCTATAACTTTGACGCGGTGTAGCGTCGTTGGATGACATTTCCAGATATGGGTTCCTATATAAAACGTGATCTACTAGGTCCCCTCTAAACCCTCTAGAATCTATAATACGAATTATGAAACACTCTATATATTCATTTTAGTGGATATTTTTTACTTCTGTCGTCCCTATTCCTTATATTACTGTATATTTTTCCGTTTTATGACCTTCATTCTACTTGAATGGTTACGAGCGATGTGAAGTTATTATTCCTATATGTTCTGCATTGATGCTGTCCGTTTCAAAAAAGATTTTAACCATGTGTTGCACCGCTATGGCAATTGCACTAATCAAGATGCTTTATGGTATGTATCCTGCAATTACTTTTTCTAATATGCTTTTGAAATTTGTTATAATTTTATGAGCACTTCTTGGGAGATTAAAACTGTGAGCCGGACCGAGACTCGAACTTGGGACCTCTGCCTTTCGCGGTCAAGTGCTCTACCAACTGAGCTACCCAAGCACGACTCACACCCCGTCCTCACATCTGTACTTCTGCCAGTACCTCGTCTTCTACCTTCCAGACTTTACAGAAGCTCTCCGCGAAAGGTAAAGGTCCCGAGTTCGAGTCTCGGTCCGGCACACAGTTTTAATCTGCCAGGAAGTTTCATATCAGCGCACACCCCGCTGCAGAGTGAAAATCTCATTCTGGAATTTTATGAGCAGTTTTATATTTTGGATTTGTAATGATGATTCCTGTAAGCTGTCGTACCTTGCTTATGCTTATGTACCTTAGATCTGAAGATGGCTCCTGTGAGGCCCAAACTAGTAATAACAATTTTAAAATATTTTTCTGGTCTTGAATTCGAGGATTTTCAATCCTCAATACAAAATTGTATTGGCCTGTATGACTCCCGAGTACGTATAAGGACTTGAGAGCTGCTGGTGAGCAACTGCAGATCCTCGTGAGAAGACAGAAAGAAAGCAGCAGGCAATTCTATTGCTGCACCTGATCGGCCGGTGGGCGGAGAAGCAGTTACGTGCATCTGGAAGCCGGCCGTAAACCATTAATGGTCCGCCGTGCTGCCGCTGAGCGCTCGCCATGATTCACGTCCTCCTCACCCATTGCGTCCCTAAATCATCTCACTCCACACCTAGGATAGTTTCTCACTCGTTTCTAGAAACCATTTCGACTCCTACTTGTACTTTAATTTCAGGCGTATGGGAAATTTACGTTCAGCGTATGACATCCAGTTTTCGTGCCTATGGGTAGATTATCCGACCAGGATTTTAGTTAGGGTAGCAGTTTTGAGAGCAGTGGGTGAGGCCACCATGTGTGGGATATTATTTTCCCCTGCTACTGATACGTGATCGTGTTACTTCGGTTAAAATATTCAAGTAGGAAGCGTCCGAATTATGACAGACCCCTCATAACTTCAATTACGATTGTCATATTAACATACACTGGGGTGACAAAAGTCATGGGAGACCTCCTAATATCGTGTCGGATCTCCTTTTGCCCAGCTTAGTGTAGCACCTCGACGTGACATGAACTCAAGTCATTCGAAGTCCCCTGCAGAAATATTGAGCCATGCTGCTGCTATACCAGTCCATAATTGGGGAAGTGTTCGATACAGTTCCCCACAGTCGTTTAATGAACAAAGTAAGAGCATATGGACTATCAGACCAATTGTGTGATTGGATTGAGGAGTTCCTAGATAACAGAACGCAGCATGTCATTCTCAATGGAGAGAAGTCTTCCGAAGTAAGAGTGATTTCAGGTGTGCCGCAGGGGAGTGTCATAGGACCGTTGCTATTCACAATGTACATAAATGACCTGGTGGATGACATCGGAAGTTCACTGAGGCTTTTTGCAGATGATGCTGTGGTGTATCGAGAGGCTGTAACAATGGAAGATTGTACTGAAATGCAGGAGGATCTGCAGCGAATTGACGCATGGTGCAGGGAATGGCAATTGAGTCTCAATGTAGACAAGTGTAATGTGCTGCGAATACATAGAAAGATACATCCCTTATCATTTAGCTACAAAATAGCAGGTCAGCAACTGAGAGCAGTTAATTCCCTAAATAATCTGGGAGTAGGCATTAGGAGTGATTTAAAATGGAATGATCATATAAAGTTGATCGTCGGTAAAGCAGATGCCAGACTGAGATTCATTGGAAGAATCCTAAGGAAATGCAATCCGAAAACAAAGGAAGTAGGCTACAGTACGCTTGTTCGCCCACTGCTTGAATACTGCTCAGCAGTGTGGGATCCGTACCAGACAGGGTTGATAGAAGAGTTAGAGAAGATCCAACGGAGAGCAGCGCGCTTCGTTACAGGATCATTTAGTAATCGCGAAAGCGTTACGGAGATGATAGATAAACTCCAGTGGAAGACTCTGCAAGAGAGACGCTCAGTAGCTCGGCACGGGCTTTTGTTAAAGTTTCGAGAACATACCTTCACCGAAGAGTCAAGCAGTATATTGCTCCCTCCTACGTATATCTCGCGAAGAGACCATGAGGATAAGATCAGAGAGATTAGAGCCCACACAGAAGCATACCGACAATCCTTCTTTCCACGAACAATACGAGACTGGAATAGAAGGGAGAACCGATAGAGGTACTCAGGGTACCCTCCGCCACACACCGTCAGGTGGCTTGCGGACTATGGATGTAGATGTAGTGTTGCCGGTGCGGCATTTTGTGCGCGGACTGACCTCTCGATTATGTACCATAAATGTTCTATGGGATTGATGTTGGGCGATCTGGGTGTCCAAATCATTCGCTCGAAGTGTCCAGAATGTTCTTGAAACCACTCGTGAACAGCCGTGGCCCGGTGACATGAAGTCCACGAATGGCTACAAATGGTCTCAAGTAGCCGAACATAACCATTGCATGTACAGTCAGCCACACCATTATGGAGCAGCCACCAGCTTGCACAGTGCCTTGTTGACAACTTTGGTCCATGGCTTCATGGAGTCTGCATCACACTCGAACCCTACCATCAGCTCTTACCAGCTGAAATCGGGACTCATGTGACCGTGCGACTTTTTTCCAGTCGTCTAGGTTCCAATCGATATGGTCGCGAGCCCAGGAGAGGCGCTGCAGGCGACGTCGTGCTGTTAGCATTGGCAAACGCGTCGGTTGTCTGTTGCCACAGCCCATTAACGCCAAATTTCACCGAACTGTCGTAATGGAATGGTCGTCCTACGTCCCACATTGATTTCTGCGGTCATTTCACACAGTGTTTTTTGTCTGTTAGACTGACAACTATATGCAAACGCCGCTGCTCTCGGTCGTTAAGTTGAGGCATTCGGTCACTTAGTTGTCCGTGGTTAGAGGTAATTCCTGGTATTTGGTATTCTCGACGCATTCCTGACACTGTGGATCTCGGAATATTGAATTCTGCAACCATTTTAGAAATGGAATGTCCCATGCGCCTAGGTACAACTACAATTCCGCGTTCAGAGTCTCTTAATTCCCGTGGTGCGTCCATAATCACGTCGGAAACCTTTTCAAAAATAATCGCCTGAATACAAATGACAGCTCTGCCAATGAATTACCCCTTTATATCTTGTGCACGCGATATTAATGCTAGCCTGCCGTTGTGGCCGAGCGGTTCTAGGCGCTTCAATCCCGAACCACGCTGCTGCTACGGTCGCAGGTTCGAATCCTGTCTAGGGCATGGACGTGAGTGATGTTCTTAGGTTAGTTAGGTTTAAGTAGGGGACTGATGACCTCAGATGTTAAGTCCCATAGTGCTTAGAGCCAATTGAACCATTTTTGATACTAACACTGTCTGGATACGTACATATCACTGTCCCATGGCTTTTGTCCCCTCAGTGTACGTCTTGAAGCATGTTCAGCGCTATGTGCTGTACCCTTCATGCTACATTGGGAATTATTTATTATATCGAACTGCGTATGCTGCTGTAGCTGTGCTAGCTGGTAGGAAAAAGAGGTTACCCATTCCACAAATGACAGATGGTCGTGCCACGTCGACTGGAAATGTGAGGAAGTGAGCTGTCCTTGAGCGACGACAGATAGCAGGGAATACCGTATCAAGTTTGGCAGCCCACTGGTGTCTACATAACTACAATTTGAGTTATTAAAAACAGATGTCAAAGGTTAACAAAAGAATTAGTTTAATTTTACGAATGATTGACAGATTTCCCCGAACAATCACGAAATGCGTCCTGCGCGGGTAGGCTGGAAAGTGTTAGGATATCCTAGCCCAGTGTGTCACTGCCATCCAGATTGCGAACACCTGTAGATCGCGAGTGCTACATTGTACTTAAGAATATAACCTAAAGTTGTATTCTGTATAGTGCGACAACCTGAACTGAAGACACAGATACAGTGCACTGTTCGTGTATGTTATGGTTCTCCAAGGGCTATAATCAGAATTCGCGATTGTTAATTAATGGTTTCAGACTGGCACTCATTTAGGGCTTATTGTGAAAACACGTTTGACTTATTTTGGTTTCGATTAATAAATAGGGTGGCATTCCATGTATCGAGACTTTATTACAGTTTTGTAGTAGTATCCCCAAATACCACTCCAGAATTCAATGTCTTTAAATCGCATGTTAGGATCCACAGCCTACGGTGAAGAAATTGAATGGGGAAATCGAGATCGTTTTAGAAGAGATGCGGTAATCAATCCTCTATTTGATTATCTAAGGAATAATCGAGTGCAATTTGCTACAATTTATCTTCGTTTTTAATTCAGTGTAGCCCTTCACATGCAACCGTCTGCAAACTACAACTTGCGCGGTTAATATGTCAAAAGTAGTAATCCAGCGCAGCAGGAACTTCTTTCCATTTTAAGAGCGGAAACGCTACGGAGCAGCCGTCGCCACCTTAACAGGGATGTTCCTCCTCTGTGGGCACCAGTTTACAGTGGAAGTCCTTAAACTGAGTTTAATTTGGTGACAAAGCTGGGTTTCAAATTTTCCCAGAATAATCTTTAAAACGTTTTCTAGGGTGGCCCAAATTTTCCGTGAATTTCCTATGGCGACAATCGATCCCTTTCTGGGCATTAGTCTTGCTAATCCTATTACAATAGAGCCTACCAAAATGCAGCAGCAAACATGGAAATGTGAACATTGGAAGAGCGGGCAGAACACTCGGAATGACCATTACTGAAAAAAATTTTGTGTCTGCTCACTCGTATAAAACAGGGCGCCTAGGAAGCTGTTTTCTCGGATCTCTAGACAAAAATTAAAGCAAATCGTATAACTGGAGTTTATTACAGTAAGTTAAATTGACAATACTTAACTTTGCGTATTCACAAAGGTGTGTCGCAAGCAAATGGCGATTTGCAAATAATTTATGTCCTTCGGTATATACAATTTCGATGCAAGCAAAACAATTCAGTTCATAAGTCACAGCTCTTGCGTTATTATGACGGGCCGTAATCCACTGCGGCCGCGGCTGGGCGGCGTGGCGCTTATATTCTCTTCGCGTAGATGCCGCTCCTGTCTTGGTGTCGCCCTAGTCAGCGTACTATTGGCTGATGTCGTCTCACAGCCCTCCGAAATGTTCAACAATACTCTGAAGTTACGCTAGTTTCGAAAAATCGAGGAGTCGGTCTTCAAAGCGTCCTGCCAGACACAGTCAATGTTATCCAGCGGTTTCTGATTTCCTTAAGATAAAAGTTGTGATCTATAGGGATCAGCAAAACGACCCTGTTAGTGCGGAACGTTGCTGAGAAGTTACAGTGCTGATTCCTCTTGCCAGTACGGAATTCTGCTGGCGTTTCCGATTTGCAGGGTAAATGTGCTATGATTGAGAAAAGGCAAGTTTTATTGTTCGGTGGCTGTTTTGTGTTCCACTGTTGTGATAACAGCTATATGGAGGAGGACTGAGTCGCTGAAACCTACTTGGTAATGCTTGATGAACTGTCTTGCTTCCATAGAAATTGATGTGTGTGTGTGTGTGTGTGTGTTTGTGTGTGTGTTTGTTTGTGTGTGTGCGCTCGCGCTTTTGTGTGTGTGTAAGCAGTGAACGGTGTAGCAAAACTAAAGAAATGGTATACCACCGTTTCTGAGGAGGTTGGTTCACTTTTTTGTAAATATGCCCTGCTCAGCCAGAACATTATGACCACCGACCTGCTATCGAAATA
Source organism: Schistocerca americana (assembly GCF_021461395.2). NCBI lineage: Eukaryota > Metazoa > Arthropoda > Insecta > Orthoptera > Acrididae > Schistocerca > Schistocerca americana. The sequence goes on along the minus strand of NC_060130.1, from coordinate 248,022,533 downwards.
AACCCGTCCAGCGATAGCAGCTTCACCTCGCAAGGAATGACTGTTAGTCAGACACACGCACGCTGCATGCAGTATCAGTAAGGGTGCTATTCGTTTGTACAGGGCTATTACAAATGATTGAAGCGATTTCATAAATTCACTGTAGCTCCATTCATTGACATATGGTCACGACACACTACAGATACGCAGAAAAACTCATAAAGTTTTGAAACGGCTGAAGCCGCACTTCAGGTTTCTGCCGCCAGAGCGCTCGAGAGCGCAGTGATACAAAATGGCGACAGGAGCCGAGAAAGCGTATGTCGTGCTTGAAATGCACTCACATCAGTCAGTCATAACAGTGCAACGACACTTCAGGACGAAGTTCAACAAAGAGCCACCAACTGCTAACTCCATTCGGCGATGGTATGCGCAGTTTAAAGCTTCTGGATGCCTCTGTAAGGGGAAATCAACGGGTCGGCCTGCAGTGAGCGAAGAAAACGGGTGAACGCGTGCGGGCAAGTTTCACGCGTAGCCCGCGGAAGTCGACGAATAAAGCAAGCAGGGAGCTAAACGTACCACAGCCGACGGTTTGGAAAATCTTACGGAAAAGGCTAAAGCAGAAGCCTTACCGTTTACAATTGCTACAAGCCCTGACGCCCGGTGACAAAGTCAAACGCTTTGAATTTTCGGCGCGGTTGCAACAGCTCATGGAAGAGGATGCGTTCCGTGCGAAACTTTTTTTCAGTGATGAAGCAACATTTTTTCTTAATGGTGAAGTGAACAGGCACAATGTGCGAATCTGGGCGGTAGAGAATCCTCACGCATTCGTGCAGCAAATTCGCAATTCACCAAAAGTTAACGTGCTTTGTGCAATCTCACGGTTTAAAGTTTACGGTCCCTTTCTCTTCTGCGAAAAAAACGTTACAGGACACGTGTATCTGGACATGCTGGAAAATTGGCTCATGCCACAACTGGAGACCGACAGCGCCGACTTCATCTTTCAACAGGATGGTGCTCCACCGCACTTCCATCATGATGTTCGGCATTTCTTAAACAGGAGATTGGAAAACCGATGGATCGGTCGTGGTGGAGATCATGATCAGCAATTCATGTCATGGCCTCCACGCTCTCCCGACTTAACCCCATGCGATTTCTTTCTGTGGGGTTATGTGAAAGATTCAGTGTTTAAACCTCCTCTACCAAGAAACGTGCCAGAACTGCGAGCTCGCATCAACGATGCTTTCGAACTCATTGATGGGGACACGCTGCGCCGAGTGTGGGAGGAACTTGATTATCGGCTTGATGTCTGCCGAATCACTAAAGGGGCACATATCGAACATTTGTGAATGCCTAAAAAAACTTTTTGAGTTTTTGTATGTGTGTGCAAAGCATTGTGAAAATATCTCAAATACGTAGTAAAGTTATTGTAGAGCTGTGAAATCGCTTCAATCATTTGTAATAACCCTGTAGAATGGGGAAGGTGCGCGATCTATCTGAGCAGACTGTGATGGACCGGAGCCTCGGAACGATCATTTCGGAAACTGCATGACTTGTTGGGTTTTTGAGGAGGTGACACGCTTCATTACAGGTGTCGGACCTCGTAGGTTGGGCAGACTGGTAAAACAGGACAGGCGGTGATCTGTGGCACAACTAACATCAGACTTAAAAGAAAGGAAGATTGGGTTTAACGTTCCGTCGACATCGAGGTCATTAGAGATGCAGCACAAGCTCGATTTGTGCCAGGGAATCATCCCGGAATTTGCCTGGAGCGATTTAGGGATTTCACGACATCAGACTTTAATACTAGGTAGATGACAAGTGTGCCTGAACACCCAGTGCACCAAACACTTCTAACGATGAGCCTCTGCAGCCGACGGACAATGCATGTTCCAATGCTAATGTGACGACATCGCCAACTACGACTGAAATGGATGCGTGATTATGGCACTGTACGTTGGCGAAATGGCAGAGCATTGCATGGGTTATTGAATCCCGATACTTTCTTCATCATGCCGATGGGAGGGTCCAAATCCGCCGTCTTCCAGGAGAACAGCTCGTTTACACCTGTAATACGGGACGGAGACAAACTGGTGGCTCCTCCATTATTGACTTTTGCCACACTTATCCTTACTACTTCTGTATTTATAACTATTTTTATTTCAAAATATAAGCTCTTGATTGCTCTTATTAAGTGTGCCGGGAGGCAGTTGACACTGATATCTGTCCATAATTTATTTCGCTCAACTCGACCGAAACCTTTTTCAAATTCCGAAAAAGCACAGTGGATTCCAAGATGAAATTATCAAAGTTTTTTCTGTAAATCAATCCAAAGCAGGCAACCAGTTGCATGTAAATCTGTTTCTTCAGAAATACATATAATCTGAAGACAATGTAATAGCAATAACTACAAACCCGAAAATATGTTTGTCAAAATTGTGCTGCACTCTGACTGAAAGGAAACAGAGCATAAAGTGCGCTGACACCATATTTTCACTGGACAAATTTCTGATTGTTTCATTATTTGGTGTTTCCCCAATGTCAAATTTTAATAAGTATAACCTCTTTTCTCCCGGTTATGCTTTATGATACATGTGATGGTCCCACTTTGTGGGGATCTAGTCTCTGTATGACGCACAATTTTGACATATGAGTTTCAGGGTTTGTAGTTATTGGTGCTACATTGTTTTCAAGTTACGTCAAGTTTTCCGTTTCCTGTCAGTCGGCGTGCAGCTCATAACATGACATGACATTTTGCTTGATTGGCTTTATTTTTGGATTTTAACTATTCTTACTTGACAAGCCTTGTTCATAGGGACCACGTATTTAATAGTGTATACAAAGATGTGTGCTGACAGCATATTTTCATTGTACAGATGTCAAATCACTTCATTATTTGGTGTTTTTCCAATGCGAGATTTTAGCAAGTACTAGTTTTTATTCTCTTGGTTATGTTTTATGATATATGTGATATTATCATCCATTTGTGAGGATCTAGTCTCGGCATGCCACACGATTTTGACATGTATGTTTCCAGGTTTAAAGTTACTGTTGTAACGTTGTGTTCAGGTTACATATATTTCTTGAAGACGGCGTTACATCCGTCGAAACAATGGTTAAAGGCTGAATGAAACCACCGTTTGTTGCAACTGGTTGGCTGCTTTGGATTCATTTATTGATCTCTAGCCGTTGCGGGAGTGCAGCCACATACAAAATATTTAAGTTTTGTCTATTAATTGTCTTACTGTAAAAATATTGCCGGCCGGAGTGGCCGAGCGGTTCTAGGGGCTTCAGTCTGGAACCGCGCGACCGCTACGGTCGCAGGTTCGAATCCTGCCTCGGGCATGGATGTGTGTGGCGTCCTTAGGTTAGTTAGGTTTAAGTAATTCTAAGTTCTAGGGGACTGATGACCTCAAAAGTTAAGTCCCATAGTGCTCAGAGCCATTTGAACCATTTGTAAAAATATTGTAGCTACACGAACGTCATTTTCTACAACCATTTTTGACTTGTTCCCTTAGCTAGAACTGTTACTCTACTATTCGAAATTTTTGAGTAGAACTTGTACGGAGCGTTCAACAGGCTGATGCCTACGTAGATTACCGAGAGCGGTGACGCAGTGATTAGCACACTGGACTCTTATTCGGGAGGACGTCGGTTCAAACCCTCGTCTGGCCATCCAGATTTAGGTTTTCCTTAATTTCCCTAAATCGCTTAGGCAAATGCCGAGATGCTCCCTTTCAAAGGGCACAGCCAATTTTCTTCGCCGTCCTTCCCTAATCTGAGGTTGTGCTCCGTCTCTAATGGCCTCGTTATCGACGGGAAGTTAAACACTAATCTCCCCCTCTCCTTTTTCTGTGTAGACCCACATTCCCTTCTATTGCCCTTTCCGAACATCCTACGTATTCCAGGGATTTGTGTTTTCATGCCTTTGCCAGTACATGCTGACAAGAGACTACTTAGCAACTCCGCCAGCAAATCCCACTTCCAAGTTCACGCGGTAGCTCCCCGGGCAACGCAACCACTTTGAGTGCAGCAAACGAAAGAGGGAGACAGGCGGCTTTCAGGCGCTTTAAAACGAAACTTTTCTACCGAGGGAGACAACCCCTGCAGAAAAAGAGGCAGGTTTCTGGGTTTCAATGTGGTAACACCACCAGCTTACTACCGCAACTAGGGAGTGGTATTCCATACCAGAGGGAAACCTTTTACACACAATTTTCGTAAAGTAAAAAATTGAAAAATAAGTTGAACATAAGTAACGAACAACAAATATTACATGCATATTGAATATATGATAATATTTTCTAATCCTCGAATTTTAGTGCAGTTCTAAACGCATAGCAATTGGTTCCAAAATGCCCTAGTAATGCCTTAAGCGGAAGTTAGATAAGCGTGTTCTTTTTATTCGACGCTCTTTTAGTCTGTCAGCCCGAAAGTGAAGTGTTTCGTCTAACGTGATATTCCGTCGGTGTCTGCACGTGACAGTTTGATGGTTAGGCCCCTTTGAATTTCCGCGAAGCGAGCTGTGACGGCGAACATTTCTGCGTCGCTCTGCATTCCGAGAACTCCATGCCCCACGACTCTGCACCGGCAACAGAAATATTTATTGCGTTTCCCAGCGTATGGGGAAAAGCAACAGGTCTACGCTCAGTTATATGAAAAACCTGTCGCCGGGAATGTTCGAGCGTTGCACGCTTTACAAAGCTCAACAGTGCGTTTCGGATCTAGTTCTGAACAGTCGACAACTTTATGAGTTCTTACTATTATCATCCTTTCATCCTTTACCTGCAACAATTTTTCCATCGCCATGTGATTAAGAGGCCCCACGACAACTATAAATGTGGGGAGGATTCTGACTATGAGACGAAGTCTCAAAGTATTTCCATCTTCAATACATAGGAAGATTAACGGCGAGAGAGAGAGAGAGAGAGAGAGAGAGAGAGAGAGAGAGAGAGAGAGAGAGAGAGAGTGAGTGAGAGAAGGTGAAGAGGGGGAGGGGCATATTGAAGTGCTGTGCAATACACAGTGAACAACAAGTGTCAACACCAAAAGAATGAATACGGTTGTTAGGCACGAAATATTGAGTGAGGCACAATAACAGTAGTCAATCAAAGACACCTCCGTACCATGGGAATGGTTAGGCTTAGTTGGATAACATTTCTCTACTTGATCATGTCAATAACGAATTTTTATAGCAGTGATTTGGTACGTTTCGCCGGTCGCGGTGGCCCCTTCAGTCCGGAGCCATGCGGCTGCTACGGTCGCAGGTTCGAATCCTGCCTCGGGCATGGATGTGTGTGATGTCCTTAGGTTAGCTAGGTTTACGTAGTTCTAAGCCTAGGGGACTGATGACCTCAGATGTTAAGTCCCATAGTGCTTAGAGCCATTTGATTTTTGGTACGTTTCCCTTGGCGGAGCGAACGTACCGAAACAGGCAAAGTAAATTTAATCTTTCGGGAGAGATATGGTCAGTATATAAGATATGTTTCCATGATGGACTGTTGTTAAAAGCTGCGACTCTTTAGGTGCAAACAGTTCTCGGAATATGAGATACAAAATGAAATACTTTTATTGTTGATTTACCAAATGGTGAAAAACTAATTGGAAAAGGTGAATGAAAAGTTTGGCGAGAAGAAGTCGGCACTGTAAAAAAACAAAGTCTTATTTCATCAAGATATTGCATCTCCCCAGAAGTGCGCTTTCTCAGTGACAAAGCTGTGTGATTTTATGTAGGTATTGTTGGAGCACCTATCAGATCTGTCAGATATTACATCCTATAAACTTCTCCCAATTAATACAGCATATCGATTTATTAGAAAGGTGTTTTGCGTCCATTGAAGAGATTATGACAGTTGTTGACGGATGTTTTGTAGACTTTCCAGAGTCGCAATTCAGAATGGTAGCTACTTATTGGACAAACGTTGGAAAAAATACCTTGAACTAAAACGTTGCTATGTCGAGAAGTAAAAACTTTCTTACCTAAGAAATACAGTCTTCCACTGGCTATCTCTGAGACGTTGTCTTTGCCCTCGTAAGTTGATGGCTCACTCTAGGCTAAAAATACACACTTCAGAACGTGAGAATATTCATGACGAAGAGCCAAACGGGCGACCAACAAAAGTGATTGAGGAAACGACAGGAAGCTCTGATAACTATGCTGTTGAGCACCTTGGAACAAATATCGTCAATACCAGGAATTGACGAAAACTATACGAAGAAGAAAATCGCTGCCGCCTATCACAATTTCTTCCGATGACCAGTTTCCTATAGATGTTGTTGTTGTTGTGGTCTTCAGTCCTGAGACTGGTTTGATGCAGCTCTCTATGCTACTCTATCCTGTACAAGCCTCTTCACCTCCCAGTACCTAGATTTTCTCTGCCTCGTGATGGCTGGGTGTTGTGTTATGTCCTTAGGTTAGTCAGGTTTAAGTAGTTCTAAGTTCTAGGGGACTGATGACCATAGATGTTAAGTCCCATAGTGCTCAGAGCCACTCCCAGTACCTACTGCAACCTAAATCCTTCTGAATCTGCTTAGTGTATTCATCTCTTGGTCTCCCTCTACGATTTTTACCCTCCACGCTGCCCTCCAATACTAAATTGGTGATCCTTTGATGCCTCAGAACATGTCCTACCAACCGATCCCTTCTTCTAGTCAAGTTGTGCCACAAACTTCTCTTCTCCCCAATCCTATTCAATACTTCCTCATTAGTTATGTGATCTACCCATCTAATCTTCAGCATTCTTCTGTAGCACCACATTTCGAAAGCTTCTATTCTCTTCTTGTCCAAACTATTTATCGTCCATGTTTCACTTCCATACATGGCTACAATCCATACAAATACTTTCAGAAATGACTTCCTGACACTTAAATCTATACTCGACGTTAACAAATTTCTCTTCTTCAGAAACGCTTTCCTTGCCATTGCCAGTCTACATTTTATATCCTCTCTACTTCGACCATCATCAGTTATTTTGCTCCCCAAATAGCAAAACTCCTTTACTACTTTAAGTGTCTCGTTTCCTAATCTAATTCCCTCAGCATCACCCGACTTAATTCGACTACATTCCATTATCCTCTTTTTGCATTTGTTGATGTTCATCTTATATCCTCCTTTCAAGACACTATCCATTCCGTTCAATTGCTCTTCCAAGTCCTTTGCTGTCTCTGACAGAATTACAATGTCATCGGCGAACCTCAAAGTTTTTATTTCTTCTCCATGGATATTAATACCTACTCCGAATTTTTCTTTTGTTTCCTTCACTGCTTGCTCAATATACAGATTGAATAACATCGGGGTTAGGCTACAGCCCTGTCTCACTCCCTTCCCAACCACTGCTTCCCTTTCATGCCCCTCGATTCTAATAACTGCCATCTGGTTTCTGTACAAATTGTAAATAGCATTTCGCTCCCTGTATTTTACCCCTACCACCTTCAGAATTTGAAAGAGAGTATTCCAGTCAACATTGTCAAAAGCTTTCTCTAAGTCTACAAATGCTAGAAACGTAGGTTTGCCCTTCCTTAATCTATCTTCTCAGATGAGTCGTAGGTTCAGTATTGCCTCACGTGTTCCAACATTTCTACGGAATCCAAACTGATCTTCACCGAGGTCGGCTTCCCTAGTTTTTCCATTCTTCTGTAAATAATTCACGTTAGTATTTTGCAGCTGTGACTTATTAAACTGATAGTTCGGTAATTTTCACATCTGTCAACACCTGCTTTCTTTGGGATTGGAATTATTATATTCTACTTGAAGTCTGAGGGTATTTCGCCTGTTTCATACATCTTGCTCACCAGATGGTACAGTTTTGGTAGTTCCAATGGAATGTTGTCTACTCCGGGGGCCTTGTTTCGACTCAGGTCTTTCAGTGCTTTGTCAAACTCTTCACGCAGTATCATATCTCCCATTTCATCTTCATCTACATTCTCTTCCATTTCCATAATATTGTCCTCAAGCACATCGCCCTTGTATAGACCTTTTATATACTCCTTCCACCTTTCTGCTTTCCCTTCTTTGCTTAGAACTGGGTTTCCATCTGAGCTCTTTATGTTCATGCAAGTGGTTCTCTTATCTCCAAAGGTCTCTTTAATTTTTCTGTAGGCAGTACCTATCTTACCCCTAGTGAGATAAGCCTCGACATCCTTACATTTGTTCTCTAGCCATCCCTGCTTAGCCATTTTGCACTTCCTGTCGATTTCATTTTTGAGACGTTTGTATTTCTTTTTGCCTGCTTCATTTACTGCATTTTTATATTTCCTCCTCTCATCAATTAAATTCTATATATCTTCTGTACAGATATACGGCGAAAAAAAAATTATTTTCACTGAACCTGCCTCTCTATCAACGTGCAGCACAGAAAACAGCCTTTATCAGTTTAAAGAAACATCACTATTCCACACGAGAAATTGATGAGTTGGACAAGGAATGTATGCAACCAAAATAAGATGAGCTTATTACTGAAATTTCTTATGGACAAAAAAATCAGTTTTCCCTGAAACTCAGACTGGCGTTTGTGTTTTCGTTGCTGTATTTCTATACAATGTCAGAGTTCTCAAGCCGTCACAGTTGTATAATAAAATAAAGCTTACCATACATTACTGTCTTTAAGAACGTTGTGATGAGGTTTACTATTGGTATATCTGTCGTAGTTAAATTCTAGACTCTTTCGCTATGCCCGTGACCGTAATTATACACATAGTCAAATTAACCTCTTTTACCGTTGAACTCCATTTACACTTTTTCATTAAAAGATGGTGCTAGGAATACCTTTTATACGCAGGCCTGCTCAAAGTAAGGCCTCTTAATTTTTATGTGAAAACTCTTAAGGCTTTTTAAATAAAACAATCTTTATTAACAACCTACATCTTTTTTCTTCATGTCTGCACATTTATTTCTCATTGTAAGTCACCCTGGTGACGAACACATTTCTCCCAATGACGGACCAGTGTGTTGCTCACAGAGATCCAGTACGGGATGTAGTTACCGTATAGCACGATGCATCTGTGTTAATGCGTCAATGCGGAACCGATTGACGCTGTAAAATAATTAGTTCCAATTTTGGCCACTGGATGCAAATCTAGCACTGTGAACGCAAGAAAGACGTATAGAAATATTTCCATATGTAATGGATTAGGAAAGGGACGTGGGCAGAAAGGTCAAACACTTGAGAAAGGCATAATGTTGATTTTTTTTTTTAAACGCCCCTTTCACAATTTGTTCAATATGAGCGCCGGAGCTGAACTTGGTGTCCAAAATTAAAACTAATTATTTTCCATCACAAATCAGTTCCGCATTAATGCATTAGAATGTCTACGAAGTTTCGGTGGCACACGATAATTACAACCCATACTGGTCCTCCGGGAGTTACTGTACTTAAATTTTAACCACCCGGTATTTCAAGAAACTAATTTGTATTTCCGTATTCGAATCAATCTGATTTCGAATATTTAGTATGTGTTATGTTATGCCTAGTAAAAATACGAATTAAATATCAGGAAAGACGCGAGTCTGTCATTATTTATTTGTCTCCTAATGACTATAGAAGAATTCAGTAATGCGGTTATGATGTTTCTGAACCGCTAGTGCTGACGCACGTGGAAACTTCAGTGTTAGCTGCCATGGACAGAAACCGTAACAAACGTCGGTAAATATGGCGCGCCTGTGCCTTTGTTTGCCAGCTTGTTTATACGATTAACTGCTGCCTTCCGCTGCTGTGTCAGTAATTATAAATGGAGCTGTTTACTGGCAACAGCCTAGTGTTGCGGTGCCTTCCTACAGAGGCTGCGAGGGAGCTGGCGCTCGGTAAGATACTGCTCTCGCATTCGGGAAGACAGCGGCTTAAATCATCGTCCGGTTTGTATTTAGATTTTCCAAGATTGTCTTAAACTGCTTAATGCAAATGCCGACATGGTTCCCTTGAAAAACACACAGTCGATTTCCTTCTCATCATTCCCCGATCGGATGTAGTGTTCCATCTGTAATGAAGTCGTCGTCGGAGGGGCGTTCAACCACATTTACATCTACTTCTACATACATACACGATGTATGGCGGAGACTACCCTGTACCACTGCTAGTCATTTCCTTTCCTGTTACACTTGCAGATAGAGTGAGGGAAAAACGACTTACTATATACCTCCGTAAGACACCTAATTTCTCTTATCTGCCGGCCGCGGTGGCCGTGCGGTTCTAGGCGCTCCAGTCCGGAGCCGCGCTGTTGCTACGGTCGCAGGTTCGAATCCTGCCTCGGGCATGGGTGTATGTCATGTCCTTAGGTTAGTTAGGTTTAAGTAGTTCTAAGTTCTAGGGGACTGATGACCACAGCAGTTGAGTCCCATAGTGCTCAGAGCCATTTTTTCTCTTATCTTATCCTCGTGGTCCTTAAACGAATTGTACGAAGGGTGCAGCAGAAGCCTTTTGCAGTCAGCCCAAATGCCGGTTCTCTAAATTTTCTCAATAGCGTTTCTCGAAAAGAACATCGCCTTCCCTCTCGGTATTCCCATTTGAGTTCCAGAAGTACCTCCGTAATACTTGCGTGTTGTTCGAACGTAACAGTAACAAATCTAGCAGCCTCAATCTGAATTATTTCGATGTCTCCCTTCAACCCGACCTGGTGCGGTTCCAAAGCACTCGAGTGGAACTCAAGAATGGTTCGCAATAGTGCCCTATATGCGGTCTCCTTTACATATGAAACATATTTTCCTCAAATTCTTCCAATAAACCGAAGTCAACACCCGTTTTCCCTACTACAATCTTTACATTATCGTTCCATTTCATATCGGTTTGCGACGTTACACCTAGATATTTTATCGACGTGGCTATGTCAGGTAGCACACAAATAACGCTGTATTCGAACACTACAGGTTTGTTTTTCATACTCATCTGCATTAACTTACATTTTCCCATTTAGAGCTAGCTTCCACTGATCACATCACCTCGAAATTTTTTCTAAGTTATCTTGTATCTTCCTACAGTTACTCATCTTGGACACCTTCCCGTACACCACAGTACCGTCAGCAAACACGCTCAGATTTCCGCTTACCCTGTCCTCCACAGCATTTATTTATACAGAAAATAACACCGGTCCTATCACACTACCTTGGGGTGCTCCTGACGATACCTTTTTCTATGATGGTCGCTCGCCGTCGAGGACAACATAATGGCTCCTGTTACTTTAGAAGTCTTCGAGCCACTCACATATCTGGGCTCCTATTCCTTATGCTTGTACCTTCGTTAACAGTCGGCAATGGCGCACTGTGTCAAATGCCTTTCGTAAATATAGGAATATAGAATATGCCTGTTGCGTTTCATTCATAGTTCGCAGGAGATCATGTAATTAGATCTATAACTTCGCTTCCGCCGTTTTGCAATAGACGGCAGTAGCAGCAAGTGGGGTTCGGGTGGTTGGTCAGAGGTGAAACACAATAAGCTTAGGCATCTGCAAACATAATACCATAAAAATATTAGTCGATTTGTGATTGCATCATAACGTTATTCTCGATTAAGTACGTCAACTTACGTACCCTTTTCTCGTCATTTGCGGAAACTTTTAATTTTCTGCTTTAACATGAATAAATATGCGGCTGTGGCTCTTAAAACGCTGGATAAGACCACTACTAGTGGAAGAACGTGCACAGAATATTTTCAACGCCTTAAGAACGGTGATTTTGATGTCGAAGACCGGCATGGCGGTGGAAGACAGAACGTTTCGAAGCTACTGAAAAAGACGAAGACAGTCACAGGACATCATTATTGAAAGCAATTGATGCGGTCGAGCCCAGCACTGAAACACAAACGGCCACAATACAGCGATAGAAACGTAAAGGTAATCTTGGAGCAGGTCAGTGCTCGACCCCATGTCCCAAAACCCGTCAAAACACACATGGAAACGTTGGAATGAGAAGTCCTATCCCTCCCGCCGTATTCTCCATACGTTGCTCTCTCTGACTACCACCTTTTTCGATCAGTGGCATGTAGTCTGGCTGACCAGCACTTCCGATCATACGAACAAGTGCAAAATTGAATCGATTCATGGATCCCCACAAAGGACGCCCAGTCCTTCCTCTACGGGATTCGTATGCTATCCGAAAGATGGGAGAATTCAGTGGCCAGCGATGGGCAATACTATGAATCATACATTTTTTGTAAGTTTTTCACAATAAAGCCCCGAACTTCGAGAAAAAACGGTGGAAGCAAAGTTGTAGACCCAGTAGAAAAGCACACTCTTTTTATTTCCGACAACTGTGAACGTCGTTGCATTCTGGAAAAATTCTGTTTCGTTTACCTTTTTTCCCAAGGCGATCTCGACGCAGCACACGGTCTGCTTTCAAACAAGGACAGTTGTAGAGTTTCTTACTTTTAGGCATTATATCTCTGCACAAATTTTACTTTTCATTCGTCATTTTGTGTTATAATCCACGTCCATTTCATCCAAAACAATAGGGAAGTACATTTAAAAATAAGAAACGACGGTCTTATGCTGCATCCAGCAAGCACAGGAAAAGACTGCTGACTTTCTTGGTGGAACCATTAAAGCTGCTAGAAACCCTTCTTGATATATAGCTAATATCATAAAGCTTCTTAAGAAACAGTACCTATTACACAGAAGCCACACGACGAAGCATAAATCCACAGATACGCAGAAAGTGATGTAACGGCCCTTGATTTGCAGAAGAGCCAGAATGTGAAACCTCCAACAAAGGCCGCAACAAAACTATCGCAGCTTTTCACCAAAACCTCCAAGAAATTTTAGTCATACATAAAGACTTACGTAGCACAAAAATAGAGTGTCTATAAACTTACTAACGAAGGAAAGGACGAAATAGATATTAGCTAAATGAAAGCCGCAATTTTTAATTATGTCTTCAAATGCTCCTTCAAACAGGCAAATAGTTGAGTTTTTCCACCATTCATCAAGTATGTTGCTGCAACAACGTGATTGACATAGTAATCTGGACCAACAATATTAAAAACCAGGTAAAAAAATCCTAACAGAGCCTCAGTCACGTTCTGTATAGACTTCACAAGTAAATTAACTTTGTTATTGACTTAATTTGCCACTGATATCTTCAGCGGGGAACTGCTTCCAGTGTGTGAAAAAAGCACAGATCACAGCCAACCACAAAACAGGCAGCAGGGGTAACCAACACAACTACTATCCTGTATCACTCGCCTCTATTTGTAGAAGGAGACTCATTATTATTTATATTCTATTGTAAACACCCACTTGGAACAAACTGACTTACTCCAACAAAACTAGCAAGTATTTCAGAAACCTTAATCGCTCTTTTTACACACTATGCCGAAGTGCCATGGGCCAAGGTAACAAGGTGCATACATGTTCCTTGACTTCTGAAAAACTTTGGATTGACCACACTAATTCGCATGGCGAATCTAAAGAAGGTTACGACTGAACTGTGAATATACACTACTGGCCATTAAAATTGCTACACCACGAAGATGACGTGCTACAGACGCGAAATTTAACCGACAGGAAGAACATGCAGTGATATGCAAATGATTAGCTTTTCAGAGCATTCACAACAGGGTGGCGCCGGTGGCGACACCTACAACGTGCTGACATGAGGAAAGTTTCCAACCGATTTCTCATACACAAACAGCAGTTGGCCGGTGTTGCCTGGTGAGACGTTATTGTGATGCCTCGTGTAAGGAGGAGAAATGTGTACCATTACGTTTCCGACTTTGATAAAGGTCGGACTGTAGCCTATCGCTATTGCGTTTTATCGTATCGCGACACTGCTGCTCGCGTTGGTCGAGATCCAATGGCTGTTAGCAGAATATGGAATCGGTGGGTTCAGGAGGGTAATACGGAACGCCGTGCTGGATCCCAACGGCCTCGTATCACTAGCAGTCGAGATGACAGGCATCTTATCCGCATGGCTGTAATGGATCGTGCAGTCACGTCTCGATCCCTGAGTCAATAGATGGGGACGTTTGCAAGACAACAACCATCTGCACGAACAGTTCGACGATGTTTGCAGCAGCATGGACTATCAGCTCGGAGACCGTGGCTGCGGTTACCCTTGACGCTGCACCACAGAGAGGAGCGCCTGCGATGGTGTACTCAACGACGAACCTGGGTGCACGAATGGCAAAACGTCATTTTTTCGGATGAATCCAAGTTCTGTTTACAGCATCATGATGGTCGCATCCGTGTTTGGCGACATCGCGGTGAACGCACATTGGAAGCGTGTATTCGTCATCGCCATACTGGCGTATCACCCGGCGTGATGGTATGGGGTGACATTGCTTACACGTCTCTGTCACCTCTTGTTCGCACTGACGGCACTTTGAACAGTGGACGTTACATTTCAGGTGTGTTACGACCCGCGGCTCAACCCTTCATTCGATCCCTGCGAAATCCTACATTTCAGCAGGATACTGCAGAACCGCATGTTGCAGGTCTGTACGGGCCTTTCTGGATACAGAAACTGTTCGACTGCTGCCCTGGACAGCACATTCTCCAGATCTCTCACCAATTGAAAACGTCTGGTTAATTGTGGCCGAGCAACTGGCTCGTCACAACACGCCAGTCTCTACTTTTGATGATCTATGGTATCATGTTGAAGCTGCATGGGCAGCTGTACCTGTACACGCCATCCAAGCTCTGTTTGACGCAATGCCGAGGCGTATCAAGGCCGTTATTACTGCCAGAGGTGGTTGTTCTGGGTACTGATTTCTCAGGATCTATGCACCCAAATTGCGTGAAAATATTATCACATGTCAGTTCTAGTATAATATATTTGTCCAATTAATACTCATATTTCATCTGCATTTCTTCTTGGTGTATTAACTAGTGGAAAGCAACGCGTCGTTCTGGATGGACAGTATCTACAAAACGGGTATGCATTAGGACAGTGTCATAGGAACTTTGTTAATTTTGCCACACGTTAACGACTTATAAGATAAAGTTCTTGCATTAAAATACATGCCACTACAGAAGGTCGTGCCTCCGACCTCTGACGTGACTTCCTCAGCCATTTATAGGGGGACATACTGTTTAATGTGGACACAGAACCACAGCGCAACTCGGCATTTTTCACATTAAAAAAACAATGCCAGAAGTGAAATAGCGATAAGAGACTGATGAAAGTCCTAGGTCTGACAAGGGATCGAAACCCAGAATTTTGGATCCCCGTACCCTGGTACTTAATCTCAGCGTGTAATATTAGGTGCCATTTCAAATTTTTCGTTGATGGTGGTGCTATCTGTGAGGACCGTTTATCCAATAGAATTTTTGGTAATATGGAGTTAGATCTAGATAATATATCTGCCTGCTCGAAAGACTTGCAAGTAGCTGTTAGCGCAGAAAATACCTGTATGTAATGTCGTCTAGATATATGAAGTATAACGATCACATAAGCTCAGCTGTAAGTAATGGAAATGGCAAGTTTTGGTTTACTAGTGAATTACAAAACAAATACAGTTTCTCCGTAAACGAGCTCGTACATCTCAGGCTACAATGCTGCTCAAGTATGTGGACATTTAGTGTATACATTTTTTGACACGTCTTTGCTGGTCATCGGGGTTCAGTTCGAAGCAGGACTCATCACTGAAGACAATTCTACTCCAGTCAATGCGATTCCAGGCCGAAGATGCGTCTGGAGACGCCCCGGGCAGCTTTGTAATATAAACCTGACTGCCGCACGCCATACGGATCGACAACCCGGAGTGATAGTCTGGGATGCCATTCCTTTTCATAGCAGGGCACCTTTGGTTGTCATCCGCCGCACCGTGACAGCACAGCGGTAGGCTGACGATATTCTACGCCCCGTTTTGTTGCCCTTCATGGCAAGCCACCCTGGGCATATCTTTAAACGTGATAATGCCCACAGCACACGGTTTGAGTTTCTACTGCTTGTCTTCGTAATGCCAAACCCCACCTTGGCCAGCAAGGTCACCATATCTTTCCCCAGTTGAGAAAGTTTAGAGCACTAACGCCAGGGCCCTGCAACCAGCTCGGGATTTTGTCGATCTAACGCGCCGACTGGACTGAATTTGGCAATTCTCAGGAGGATATCCAACGGCTCTATTAATTAATGCCAAGCAGAATAATTGCTTGCATAGGGGCAAGAGGTGGACCAACGCGTTATTGACTTGCCCAGTTTGTGTTGCTCGTTCTCTTTGAATATATCAGCCAATTTTTCTAAAAATGTAACCATTTGTTTGTCTGTACATGTACAGTCGTGGATGAAACGAGCGAGACCCCTCGCCTTTTCGTTATGCTGATCTGCACAGCTTTAAAGTCTGCTACACAGCATAACAGGCAAGGCGACGAAGTGCTACCAACATACCATGCACAGGCGTGAAATTGAAAAACTATCCCAACTTTGTCAGACTGTTTTCAATTATGTGTAAGACTATATTAATGCTGATTAGTATGTTGAACACAACACGTAAATATAAGATATAAATGAAAGAATAAACGCTAATTCGTAAGAACTGTACTAATAAGAGTGAATTTCAGCTTATCGAGATAACATAACTGTTTTAGTAAGACAAAGTACCCCAGATCGTTACGAATTAGCAAAATATTATGCGCATTCGGCCGCGAAACGATCTGTGTAAATGTTCAGAGCAATCATACTGGATTACCGTTGGTGACCTACCATGAAAGTGTGCGAATTCAGCAATGCGTGAAGATTCATAACGAAATTCAGTTAAATATCATTCAGTGACACACGTAAGTAAATTCAATTATTGACAGAAGCGGAAAAAAATGGCAGTAATAAATTCTACAACGTTTTCGTATTTACATCCACAGGGCGCCGGTAGAGAATGAACGTAGCAATAAAACGTATTGGGGGCGCGAGAATTTCTTAAAATTGCTTTACTAATAGTCTATCTGCCTCCATAGAGATTAGAACCGAAAACAAACCAGACCTCCCTTGCAGTAGCAAACACCTTTCACTACGCCAGCAGACAACCCAGGCAAACAGACCTCTGTTATAACCCCAGACATAAATAAACCGACAATTTCGAAATGAAAATGGCAAAATGATCTGCAGTTTCTGTTGCACAGAGCTTTCCCGACTCAAAAACGTCAATTTTCTACCTTTATGTCACCGCTTACGTGACGATCATTCGGTATGTTTATCGAAATCACAAAATATTGTTATCAGCGAGTAAATTTAGTAGGATAATTCTGCAACACCCAAGGAAATAAACGGCTACATAGCTGCCAAACGTATTTTACAATGTTTCGAATTCTCCATTAGACTCACCACAGCCAGAAAACGTTCATTAGCCGAAGTGTTTCTTAAGCTAGCTAGCAATGGGAATGCTCGCACTTCTAAAACGCGGTGGCATTAATACTGGGATCTGAATTACCACGTGTATAGGCAAATGGATTTTATTTGCATTCCTGTAAACGTGATTTGAATCGAAAGCGTAGCTACGAGTAATATGCTAATGTATCGACTGCAACTAGAACATTTCGAATAAAGAGTAGGGGGAATTGCTTATGCGGCCCTCAGCTTCAGTAACTGTCATAGCTATTTTCGTTGTTAGGATTTCGTCACCTAAATCGGTAAAAATGGAACACTACTCGTCTCACTTTCTTGACCGTCTATCTGTCTACCCAACCCTTAAAACCCGTTTACCTCGTGTACCGGTAGACACAATAAGCGGAAATGTATCTCACTTCCTGCGGTATACGGTCCCGTGGTGGTGTAAGAAAGTGAGCTTATATGTCAACGCAATCTAAAGATACGGCCGGTTATGTAAAGAAAATTTACGCGAAAGTTCAAAAAATGGCTCTAAGAACTATGCGACCAAACTGCTTAGGTCACCAGTCCCCTACACATGTAACTACTTAAACCTACCTAACCTAACACATATCCATGCCCGCGGAAGGATTTGAACTTACGGCGCAATCAGCCGCGTGGTTCGCGATATGAAGCCGTTGAACGCACGGCTAACCCGCGCCGGTAGGCTGTTAATATCATCTGGTGTTGCTAAAATGTTATTGACTTCTGGTTGGCTCAAATGGCTCTGAGCACTATGGGACTTAACATCGTAGGTCATCAGTCCCCTAGAACTTAGAAATACTTATACCTAACTAACCTAAGGACATCACACACATCCATGCCCGAGGCAGGATTCGAACCTGCGACCGTAGCAGTCCCACGGTTCCGGACTGCAGCCCCTAGAACCGCACGGCCACCGCGGCCGGCTGACTTCTGGTGAATGATTTTCTGCGCAGTTCATTTAAGGCAGAATAACTAAAATAAATTTGATGTTACGGAAGAGGAAGGACGCCTAATTCACTTCCCCTTATCTTTATTTTCTAGTTACTTGGATGTTTTCACCGGTTCCATGGACTGGTTGCCGGTCACACAGTCCAAAAATACTGAATCTTTTCATCCAATTAGGCGAAGCACGTTCCAATTATTTATGTTGAAACACGCTACCAATCTTTGCATCAGATTCTGATCATCTGCAAGAGCCTCCTCATTTCCTAACTATCTCTAGTTATGTCACCTTTTTGGAAAATGTGAACAGCCTCACAGCGCTTCAGACATAAACACTTACACACGTCTTGAGCGGGAGCAGTCTTATTACGCTGCCCTGAGGGTCATTGGACGCCATCTCTGCTTCTGACGATGACTGACTATTAAGAATGACTCGATGAACTGTGTTTACTCGGACGTCTTCGGTCCAGCCACATATGTGATTGGATATTTCACACGTATGTATTCTGCTTCCTAGGCGAAGGTATACAACTGTATCGAAGGATTTCTGGAAGTCACGAAAGACCGTGTTAGCCTGAGATCTGCTGTTTGTTGCCTCCTAGATCTCACGAACGAACAGAGCTAGCTCGATTTCAGACTAATGGTACTTGAGAAAAACCACACGGTGTTGTTCCGTCTCCAGAAAACCAAACATACGCGATCACGATATACAGAGGTTGGACAAAGAAATTCGAACTGAGGAAATTGTGTGTGCTCGTATGATGGATGCTTCCTATCCAATATAGCTGAAGAGTTTGGTGTTTCAAAAGTCATCATATCGAAGATTTATACCGCATACACACAAAGCGGAGAAACATCACCCGCTAAGTCACAAGACAAACGAAAGTGGATGTTGGAGGGGATTGGGTCATTGAAGGGGATTGTGACGAAAAATATGAGGACGATAGCTGCAAAAGTGTTGGATTGATGCTATGTTCCTAGATGACAGGACCCCTGTTCACGAACGTCGCATCGTCCAGAAGTGGTTTTGTGAGCACGAGGATGAACTTTCGCATCTGACCAGGCCACCATAGTCACCAGATACTAGTGAGCACTCGTGGTTTACTTTGGAGAGAAGGGTTTGTGATCGTTATCCACTTCCATCATCGTTACACGAACGTAAAAGTATTTCGCAGGAAGAATGGCATAAGAGTACCTTGAAAACGATACAGGGCCGTATTTATCCATCAAGAGAAGACTGGAAATTGTTCAGAATCCAACGACGTACCTGCACCCTATTAGGCACGGTGATGTGTTTGTGCTGTTTCCATATTTTTGTCCGCTTCCCGAATGTTTCATAATCAAACGAGAAATCGGCGTCAGCGAGATGGATCTATAATTCTAAGCTCTTCCCAAAGCAACGCACGTGCACATTGGAAGAGAAGTGGACAGTCTTGAAAAAGATGAACACGAATCAAATTGAAGTAAGTGTCAGGGACTATATTTCAATTAAATCATGTGATGTCGAAAGATTTAGATTAGAAAATAGGACGGTGAAACTCCTAGATGAGTTTAACTATGTGGGCAGCAAAATTACTCACTACTCCAAATATAAAGATAATGTTAAATATAGATTAACAGTTGCAAGAAAAGCCTTTCTTCCGTAGAGAAATAAGTCAACATCGGATATAATTTTAAGTTTGAGGAACACACTTTTATGATTGCATTCGTCTGAGGTGTAGCCGAATACAAGGGTTATTCTTAAAGTTTTAATTACCACCTAGAAAAAACGAAGTTACGTAATTAAATTTAGTTTTTTTTTCATGTACGTGTATGCAGTTTTGGTACACTTCGATATCCCCGTCAGTAGAGGGCCAAAACCAAACGTCGCAGCCCATCTCTGCTTGATGAAGGCGTTCGATACAGTTCCGCACTGTCGCCTGATAAACAAAGTAAGAGCCTACGGAATATCAGACCAGCTGTGTGGCTGGACTGAAGAGTTTTTAGCAAACAGAACACAGCATGTTGTTCTCAATGGAGAGACGTCTACAGACGTTAAAGTAACCTCTGGCGTACCACATGGGAGTGTTATGGGACCATTGATTTTCGCAATATATATAAATGACCTAATAGATAGTGTCGGAAGTTCCATGCGGCTTTTCGCGGATGATGCTGTAGTATACAGAGAAGTTGCAGCATTAGAAAATTGTAGCGAAATGCAGGAAGATCTGCAGCGGATAGGCACTTGGTGCAGGGAGTGGCAACTGACCCTTAACATAGACAAATGTAATGTATTGCGAATAGATAGAAAGAAGGATCCTTTATTGTATGATTATATGATAGCGGAACAAACACTGGTAGCAGTTACTTCTGTAAAATATCTGGGAGTATGCGTACGGAACGATTTGAAGTGGAATGATCATATAAAATTAGTTGTTGCTAAGGCGGGTGCCAGGTTGAGATTCATTGGGAGAGTCCTTAGAAAATGTAGTCCATCAACAAAGGAGGTGGCTTACAAAACGCTCGTTCGGCCTATGCTTGAGTATTGCTCATCAGTGTGGAATCCGTACCAGGTCGGGTTGACAGAGGAGATAGAGAGGATCCAACGAAGAGCGGCGCGTTTCGTCACGGTGTTATTTGGTAAGCGTGATAGCGTTACGGAGATGTTTAGCAAACTCAGGTGGCAGACTCTTCAAGAGAGGCGCTCTGCATCACGGTAGCTTGCTGTCCAGGTTTCTAGAGGGTGCGTTTCTGAATGAGGTATCGAATATATTGCTTCCCTCTACTTATACCTCCCGGGGAGATCACGAATGTAAAATTAGAGAGATTCGAGCGCGCACGGAGGCTTTCCGGCAGTCGTTCTTCCCGCGAACCATACGCGAGTGGAACAGGAAAGGGAGGTTATGACAGTGGTACGTAAGGTGCCCTCCGCCACGCACCGTTGGGTGGATTGCGGAGTATAAATGTAGATGTAGATGAATGGGCTGTGCCGTATTGTTTTGGCTCTTCTGTTGGTTCTCTGCGATCCAGTGGAGCGCTCATTTCCATGTGTACCAGAAATGCACACATGAAGCCGAAAACTTCAAAAAATTTAAAAAGTGGCATTGTTTTTTCGAAGTGATTATTAAAAATTTATAACTATTCCTCGTATGGGTGTGTCAGATGGGCGATAAACTGTAGGGGAGCGTGTTACAAAAGAAATGTGTGTGAAATCTTATGGGACTTAACTGCTAAGGTCATCAGTCCCTAAGCTTACACACTACTGCACCTAAATTATTTTAAGGACAAACACACACACCCATGCCCGAGGGAGGACTCGAACCTCCGTGGCATCAGCCGCACAGTCCATGACTGCAGCGCCGAGACCGCTCGGCTAATCCCGCGCGGAGGAGAGTGTTACACCTAGAGGATAATCTAACTATGAACACACGATGTTTTCTGGTCGGTACTTCAGTCTAATGACTGATTTTAAAATCTCACGAAGGAGTGCGGACCAGAGACCGCCATAATTAGTTTTCGCCATTTTCTTTAGCTTTCGTTGTTGTCAGATGTGGGGTTGTGTTTTGCGCAGCATTTGTAAATATTTCGCGTCCTCCACTTTCAAGTGTGCATAATATATTAAAGCTATTTGGAATATAGTGCTAATTCTTCAGTTACTGAATTTTATGGTGAGTTAAATGCTATATGGTTTTAGAACTATTTACATAACATGTGGCTCTACGTCGTCGGCCGTGCACCATCATGCACCTTGAAAGAGAAGGAGGTCATTTGCCGTGGAATATGTGATACTGGTGGGGTATTTGTTGTACGGGCGGCCGCACTTTCGAATAGCGCACCGCTAGTTACGTCGCCGCGCTTCCTACAGCCTCCACCGAGGCACGAGAGCGCTTCCACGAACGATTACGCCGCTGCAAATGAGATGCAAGCGTCCCCTCTCCGAAGCTCCAGCGGCCGCTATACTTTAAGCTCTAACATTCATGCACTGAGCCAATTTTGTGTGTTTGCCAGTTGAATAATATTTACAGAGTTTCATAGTGGCCAGGGCTCGACATCTGGATAGAGATGGTATTGAAGAGCGACAGATTTATAAATCGTTTTTATCTGTATGTATTTTTACATTCAGATCTACTGTTAGCAATTGACGCTGCAACTTCATCGACAAAGTTATGTATTATTCTTACTAGTTGATATTAAATGTAGAATAAATCAATACCTGAATTCTCTGCTCATGAACGGCACTTGTTCCTCGCTCCTTTATCCACTAAAGCACCACACAGCATGCAAAGCATGTCATAACACAATACACTTTTAGAACTACTTATATAACATGTGGACAGTTACGCCATACTTGGTTGTGCACCATCTTGTGCCGTGAAACAGAAGGTCATTTTCCATGGAATATACTTGCAAATGGTATCAATTTCTTTAATGTCTCGATAGTTTTATCTGTCTCGGGAATGGAAATTTGTGTAAGTTATTTCAAAACATATTTGACTTGACTTTTTGATTATACTTCTGCTTAATTTGACTTCACTTGTGTGTAGTCGAGTCAGATTGTCTATTAAATGCAGTACTGACACGATTTTCCTGACTGCAACGATTCTAAATTTCCATCGAATATTTTTTTCCTAGTTACATGACCTAGGAACATGTTTTCACAATTGGAACAAATCTTAATTTTCCAGAGTAATTTTTGTAATTTCAGAAAAAGTCTGCAGCACATAAAAATGAACACCATAATTTAAAAATGATTAAGCTTCTATTACCCGGCTGGCTAGAAAAGAAAATCTAAAATGTGTACCAAGGTACAATAAAAGGAAGAGTTGTGAGAGTTCGTACACACAAGAAGGTAATAGAAGCCTTTTTAAATGTGGTGCTACAGAAGAACGCTGAGGATGAGAGAAAATAGAATTGTAGAACTACTATAGGCTCCGTAGTCTATCATAAGTAAGGTAGACTACGGAAGTTTTCCTAAGAGTTTTCCGCAGTTAAGATCGTAACAGCGTTGCCTGTACGTTAGCTGTATTGCGCACATATCGGGCGTTACCTCATTTTGATTGTTTTGTTTGTATATACAATCAATATGTGACTAGATTACCCTAGAAACCGGAAGCGGTGAACCGTTAGAAACTTAGAGTACATATATAAAGGTCCGTGTAACGTACTGAACATTTTTGTTTTACACAGTTATCCTCCTGTCTGTTGTTAGAGAGTAAACAGTATTCATAGAAAAACTGAAACTGACATTGTTTAATTCAGGCTTTATACGAAAATAGTTGATTTGTAACGTGGAATAGAGAGATGGTGTAGTAAAAATAAAAAAAAATACAGATTCATCGTACAGATCCAGAAAACGCAATTTTCAAAAAAAAAAAGTAAAATTTAAAAAAATGCCAAACATAAACATATCAAACATCGCTTCAGTGCTTTGTCGAGTTTATAAAAAACATGTTTTGGTATTTGTAAACAATTTTCGCACTTATCAGTTATAACTGGAAAACCTTGCGTTTGATCATAATGCAGAAAGTTCTGTTGAACACAAAATAACAGCAATAATTGTATAGATTTTTTGCGTTTGTGGGTGTAAACTATACTTACATCATAAATGACTGCTTTGTTTACATTAAAGCGCAGAAGTTACGCGAGAAGCTAATTTTTTTACGTATAGAATGCAATTTATATTTTGCAAGGACATAAAATACAAATGGACTAACGCTGAACGATGTGTGGTCCTAATTATGTGTGCCGCGCGGGGTAGCCGATCGGTCTCAGGCGCCTTGCTACGGTTCGAGTCCTCCCTCGGGCATGGGTGTGTGTGTTGTCCTTAGCGTAAGTTACTTTAAGTTAGATTAAGTAGTGTGTAAGCCTAGGGATCGATGACCTCAGCACTTTGGTCCCATATGACCTTAACACGAATTTCCAAATTTTCTAATTATGTGCAAACCAAGTAAACAAACAAACAAAAAACTAAGAAGTCGTCGGCTGCTAGTTCCACCCTCACACATTGTTTTATGTTTCTGTCCCAATCAACGCTACCAATACTGCCGGAAATTCTACTGTTTACAACATCATTTATTTACTGTACCAAAACTACCGAACTGTAGTTCAGGTATAACACCACTGTAGAGGGACAGATCGCAAAACTAACGAAGAGGTACTTAATCGAATGGGACAGAAAGAAATTGCTGATACAACTTGACTGAATGAAGCGCCGCTGCCCAGAAAGCACGCTGAGTGGTTAGAATATGCCATGGCCGCAGTATAGCACGGTACGCCGTATCAGCGGATAATGCACGCTGGGAGGCAGCGGCGCTCCAGCCCAGATGGAGCTGTGCGCTCCGTCAGTGGCACGCAGATGAGCCGTCCATTACTTCAGGCTGACGTCTCATTTCGTGCTCCGCTGCCGGATTTAAAACTCGCGCAGTTATCTGCAGTGACGTCTTCCTCACACGCATCACTGTAGTAGCATTATCTCGCGTAAAAACCTTAATTCCACGGTACGACAGGCAGTAATAACGGAGACGACCATTCGATTCAGCTTCGTTGCTTTGTCACACGGCACCCTTTGGTGTCGATGTGGTATAGTGACCTCTCATGCAACATTTATCGTTTGTTGGTCGACGAGAAGCCGACCACTGTGGCCGAGCTGTCGCTACGGTCGCAAGTTCGAATCCTGCTTCGGGTATGGAAGTGTGTGATGTCCTTAGGTTAGTTAGGTTTAAGTATTTCTAAGTTCTAGGGGACTGATGACCTCAGAAGTTAAGTCCCATAGTGCTTAGAGCCATTTGAACCATTTTGGTGGACGAGAAACGACTCGTGAAGTTCCTTCACAGCCCTTTGCACCGAGCGAGGTGATGCAGTGGTAAGCTCACTGGACTCGCATTCGAGAGGACGACGGTTGAAATCCGCGTCCGGCCATCCAGATTTACGTTTTCCGTGATTTCCCCAAATCGCTCCAAGCATATGCCGGGACGGTTGCTTTGGAAGTGCACGGCCGATTACCTTCCCCATCCTTGTCTCAATCCGAACTTGTGCTCCGTCCGTAATGACTTCGAAATCGACGGGATATAAAATCCTATCTTCCTTCCTTTCAGTACTAAGCAAGCAAGGGAAGGCTAAAAAATGAAAGAAATACACAGAATCTAAATTAAATGGACATGAAGAATATATTATGTATTAAAACCGCAGTGGGGTATAGGAAGGTGTCGTTGTTGAGTGATTGTAGGAGGATACAAGGCGAACTTACACAAATTTCTTCAAACTTCCAGCATGCTGGAGTAATTTGGGTCAGCAACTTCTGCTAGTCAATAGAACGAAAAAACGTCTAGTTCGTGTGATGAATAGCAGCTTGTTCTGCATATAGAAAAATGTAAGTTAATGCAGAAGAGTAGGGAAGACAATGCAGTAATGTTCGAATACAGCATTAGTAGTGTGGTGGTTGGCACACTCACGCTAATTAAATACCTGGGCGTAACGTTGTAAAGCGATGTGAATTAGCGCGTAAGGGTAGTAGTAAGGAAGGCAAATGGTCGACTTCGATTTATTGGGAGGATTTTAGGAAATTGGAGCTCATCTATAGTATAAGAGACAGAGTATAGAACACTAGTGCTACCCATTCCTCAGTACGGCTTGAATGTTTGGGATTCCCACCAGGTCAGATTAAAGGAAGACATCGAGGCAATTTAGAGGCAGGCTGCTAGATTTACCGGTAGGTACGATGAACACGATGTTATTACCGAGATGCCTCGGGAACTCAAATGGCAATCCTGGAGGGAAGACGAAGTTCTTTTCGTAGAACACTATTGAGAATGTTTAGGGAACCACCAGTAGAAGATGACTGAAGAACTAGTCTGCTACCGCTAACGTACATTTCGCATAAGGACCACGAAGGTAACGCAATATAAATTAAAGCTCATACTGAGGCATATATACAGTAGCTTTTCCCTCGCTCTATTCGTGAGTGGAACAGAAAGGAAAAGGTCAGTAGTCGTGCAAGGTACCTTCCGTCATTTACCGTACGGTAGCTTGAAGAATGTGTATGTAGACGTAGATATGGATAGAGATGAGCAATTAGACGAAGGTGAAATGGGAGATAAAATACTGCGTGAAGGATTTGGCAGATCACTCCTAAAGATTCTCTCAGAATTATTGATTTCACTGAGAGAACATTCCGCGACATGTATATTCGATCTGGTGGCTTATGTAACAGGCGAAATGCCCTCAAGACGTCAAGAAGAGTGCAATAATTCCAAATAAAAAGAAGGTAGGCGCTGACAGTAGTGAAAATTACAGAACCATCAGCTTAGTAAATCATGGCTGCAGAATAGTAACGCGAAAAATCACCAGAAGAATGGAACGAGTGGTAGAAGACGATCTCGGGTGAGATCAGTTAGGGTTCAGGACAAAAGTAGGAACTCGAGACGAAATACTGAACCAGTGATCTTTGAAGATCGGATGAAGAAAGAAAAATCCACATTTATGTCATTTCTACTTTTATAAAACTCTTTTGCCAATGTTGAGTGTAATACACTCTTTAAAATTCGGAAATCAGCAGGGATGAAATATAGGGTGGCGAAAAGATATGTACTCGAACAATTTTTACACAACTCAGACTACAGTTTTAATAGTCGAAGTACAGGGAGGGGAAGCAGTAGTGGAGAAGGGATTGAGGCAGGACAGCGGCCTATCATCCGTATTATTCAGTCAGCTCATAGAGCAATGAGTAAAGGAAGTCTAAGAAAAATTTGAAAACAGAATTAAAGTTCAAATGGTTCAAATGGCTCTGAGCACTATGGGACTTAACATCTCACACACATCCATGCCCGAGGCAGGATTCGAACCTGCGACCGTAGGGGCCACGCGGTTCCAGACTGAAGCGCCTAGAGCCGTTCGGCCACTCAGGCTGGCAAATGTAGTTCAGGAGAACTCTGTTAACAATGAATAAAAAATTATGCGTTAGGAAGTTTCTTTCTGAAAGTATTTATCTACGTAGTAGACCTGTAGTGAAGTGAAACAGAGACAACAGGTATTCAAGAGAAGAACAGGGGTAGAAGCTTTTGAAAAGTGGTGCCACAGAACAACAGAATTCTACTGAAGATTAGATGGATAGGTCGCGTAACTAATGAGGAGACAGTGAATCTTACAGAGGAGAAAAGAAATTTATGGCACTACTGAACTAAACGACGTGGCCAGTTCATAGGACACTGAAGCAATCGTCAGTTTTGTGATGCATGGAAATGAGGGGAGGGGGGGGGGGGAGAGAGATGGTAAGAACTGTAGGGGCTCGACTACAGTAAGAAAGTTTAAGTGGATATAGGTTGCAGCAAAGACTCGCAGTATAGACTAGCAAGGAGAACTGAATCAAACCAGCCTTTGTACGAAAGACCACAAAAACAGCTTTAACCCTTTCAGACCCAATTTTTTTCTGGAGGAAAGAAACTTTTTATTAATGTGGTAAGGATCTTGGGTCATTTTTTAAATGATTTTGGATGCAATGTTTATACAAAAATATGTACCCGTTTTTAAAGCATACTTCGTTCACTTAGCTTCATTATATGGACTAAAATAACTTATTATGAAGTATTCTCTATTGTAATAAACATTAAAATGATCATTCAATGATTACCATGCAAAATAACAATAATAGTATTCAATTATACAGTGGAATGTAGCGAACAAACCACACTTGTGTATTCTGGTGGTCACGAGCTGCTGCGCACTGTTGCATTGACTTGGTGATATTTTCATAGTGATACCCAACAGTTGGCAGCATTTGCGCATGACGAAAAGACTGAACATTCACAAATGTGTACCTCAGGTTTCTATTGGGAAAAAATACTTCTGTTGCAGCTAAGACACAGTAAAAAGTACGTATACAATTGCAGCCAAAGGGTCTGAAAGATTTGAAAGGTGAGGACTCTAAACACTGTACAAAATTCACGTCAGTTGAACTATACGGCCTTACTCAGAGTTTACCTATCCCCAGAGAAGAAAGGAACTTTAACGAAAAGATTAAGTACACTACTGGCCGTTAAAATTGCTACATCAAGAAGAAATGCAGATGATAAACGGGTATTCATTGGACAAATATATTATACTAGAACTGAAATGTGATTACATTTTGACGCAGTTTGGGTGCATAGATCCTGAGAAATCAGTAACCAGAAGAACCACCTCTGGCCGTAATAACGGCCTTGATACGCCTACCTTTCAGGTAGGAGACGAGATACTGGCAGAAGTGAAGCTGTGAGGACGGGGCGTGAGTCGTGCTTGGGTAGCTCAGTTGGTAGACCACTTGCCCGCGAAGGCAAAGGTCCGAGTTAGAAGCTCGGTCCGGCACACAGTTTTAATCTGCCAGGAAATTTCATACCAGCGCACACTCCGCTGCATAGTGAAAACCTCATTCATCTGAAATGTAACGTCCACTGTTCAATGTGCCGTCAATGCGAACAAGAGGTAACCGAGACTCGTAACCAATGGCATCCCATGCTGCTGCAAACGTCGTCGAACTGTTCGTGCAGATGGTGGTTGTCTTGCAAACGTCCCCATTGTTGACTCGGGGATCGAGACGTGGCTGCACGATCCGTTACAGCCATGCGGATAAGATGCCTGTCATCTCGACTGCTAGTTATACGAGGCCGTTGGGATCCAGCACGGCGTTCCGTATTATCCCCCTGAACCCACCGATTCCATATTCTGCTAACAGTCATTGGATCTCGACCAACGCGAGCAGCAATGTCGCGATACGATAAACCGCAATCGCGATAGGCTACAATCCGACCTTTGTCAAAGTCGGAAACGCGATGGTACGCATTTCTCTTCCTTACACGAGGCATCACAACAACGTTTCACCAGGCAACGCCGGTCAACTGCTGTTTGTGTATGAGAAATCTGTTGGAACCTTTCCCCATGTCAGCACGTTGTAGGTGTCGCAACCGGCGCCAACCTTGTGTGAATGCTCTGAAAAGCTAATCATTTGCATATCACAGCATCTTCGTCCTGTCGGTTAAATTTCGCGTCTGCAGCACGTCATCTTCCTGGTGTAGCAATTTTAATGGCCAGTAGTGTATATACTGAATCAACAACTGCCCAAAATGCGGAGCCCTTCTTAAATTTGTTTGATGTTAGAAGAAGTTTTCTTCCAAAAGACATGTTAAGTAATATGTGTTTGATACAATCTATGATGCATAATCATGAAATTAATGTAAGAAGATGATGCAGATACAGGGAGTCTGTAGGCAATAAGGCACAAGAGTGTAAATGCAGTGTAAGTTATGGGCGGGCAAACCGTGCTCGTCCATGTAGCAGGGTAAGCATCAGAGTGCTGTTCCTGCATTTCCAGTCACGGTTCGGTGCCGTGGCCTCTCGTGTATCATCGACTAATGGTGGCGTGACGCGGTTGCTCCTCGCGCTGTTGCGGAGAGTATCGTTTACGAAATAAGTCTGACCAACGCGTAGTCGGGCGGTGGTGGTGTTGGTGGCCTAAGCTACTGAGAAACCGGTTTTAAAACACACAGGCTGTATGGTGGAACCTATCCCGCAACAACGACAGGCCTGCATCTTCGTGGAGATGGCGTGTGGGTCGGCGCGTAGGAAGGCGCAGCGCCAGTCTGAGGGCCGGTTATGTACCTCTGCAGGGTAGCAATGTGGGTGTCGGCAGCGTACCCCACACGACAGCCGCGTACTCCAACACTGGACGAACCAGTGCAGATGGAGAGTGATGCCGTGACGAGGGGGAAGCATCGATTTTGGGTTGATCAGAGTGTAGAGCGCGCGTAAACGCCCCACAGCCCTGTCGCTGATCTCTCTGACATGCGGTACCAGGTTAGATGCTGATCGATCTTGATATGAAGGTAGGTAGCCGTCTTTGCCAACAGGATGTGACTTCCCAAGATGGTGACTTGCGGTACAGCATCTTCCATTTGGCAAAGATGACCGCCTGAGTCTTCCCGCCATCAAGCTTGAGCCGCCATTTGGTGGTACAGGCACCCAATGCTTCACACCTAAGTTGAAGGCGGCGTCCCACGGCCCTGACGTTAATAATGCGAGTGAACAACGCATTTTCGTCGGCCATCCGCGGAGCTTCGGTGGTGTAGATGGCGTACGGCAAGGGGCCGAGTACCGACCCTGCGGCACCCCTGCACGTGTCAGCCTCTTATTCGACGTTCCTCGTTCCGCCCTCACGCGAAAGCTCCCGCCAGAGAGGTAGGACTGCAGTAGGACACCGTGTGACGTTGGGACCCCGTGCGAAAAGAGTTTGTACACGAGGCAGTCGCACCACATGGAGTCAAAGGCCCTCACACGTCCAGGAGTACACCCCAAGGTACTCCCTCGTCACCAACGTCCTCGTGGCAGGCTCCACCAGTCACAAAAGCTGGTGAGAGGTGATGTGGCTACGTCTGAAGCTAAAATGTTCGTCTGGCAGTAACTGTTCTCAGCTAACATGCTCCAACAAGTGTTTCATATATAGCCTCTTGAAAAATTTCGAGAGGAATGGGAGCAAATTGATGGGCCTGTAGTTCAGGGCCAGCTGAAGGTCCTCATTTGTCTTCGTGATGGCGACCGCTTCCGCATGTTCCCACGTAGACGGATAGTACTCTGAACGTAGAACGTGACTGAAGATGTCTGCCAAATGCCGGTGGACCCCCGGCGGTAAGCTCTGGAGGAGGAGGGTGGTAATCCAATCATTACTTCCCGCCCTCCTGGTGTTGAGAGACTGAAATTGTACTGCAGCTTCCTCTTCCGTGATGTCGTCGTCAGCCGCCCTGGCTACCAGAAAGTCCGGTAACTGGTCGCTGACGTGCCGGATGTGATCGTCACCGACGATGTCATCCCTGGGAGGGAAGCGCCAGCCAGCACGCTGGCCTTCGCGTCGGGGTCGAAGACGATATCCCAGCCGACCTGCGGCGGCGGGATGCACTGGCAGCGAGGGAGGAACCTCCGTACGACACGCCAGGCGCTGCCGTCCTCAGATTCTGGGTGAAGATGAGGTCCACCCAGTCCCTGTTGCGATGCTCCTAACAGCGACCTTAATCTCCTGCCTCATTCTGTTGGGGCAATGTTTTGTGGCTTGCTGACGGATGAGCAGTCAGTCGCTGAACAGCCATTTTTTTCTGTAAACACCACCAGAATGTGAAGAGGGAGGCGGCGGGAGTAGACTTGTGGCCGTTGCGGCAGCTGCGTCCGTGGCTGACCTCCTTCGCAGCTACACATTGTATTTGCTCGATGGCTGTATTTGGGAAATATAAACTGTATACATTTTTTCCAAGTTATTTTAATTGTGCGACGTTTTAGAGAAACTAATAACTTCATTGTGACACACAATGCTACAGCTTGTGCACGTTTATAACATTTGGGTTTGAAAGTTTTCGTGGCTGATTGATTGTCGTACGGCACGGTTAGATGGGAGACCCCAAGCGGTAGGTTCAGTCACCTTACTGAACGGCTTTCCTTCCCCTCACGCGAACTGTGAGTACACTACTGGCCATTAAAATTGCTACACCAAGAAGAAATGGAGATGATAAACGGGTATTCATTGGAAAAATATATTATACCAGAAATGACATGTGATTACATTTTCACGCAATTTGGGTGCATAGATCCTCAGAAATCAGCACCCAGAAATACCGCCTCTGGCAGTAATAACGGCACTTGATACGCTTGGGCATTGAGTCAAACAGAGCTTGGACGGCGTGTACAGATACAGCTGCCTATGCAGCTTCAATGCGATACTACAGTTCATCAAGAGTAGTGACTGGCGTATTGTGACGAGCCAGTTGCTCGGGCACCATTCGCCAGACTTTTCAATTGGTGAGAGATCTCGAGAATGTGCTGGCCAGGGCAGCAGTCGAACATTTTCTGTATCCAGAAAGGCCCGTACAGGACCTGCAACATGCGGTCGTGCATTATCCTGCTGAAATGTAGGGTTTCGCAGGGATCGAATGGAGAATAGAGCCACGGGTCGTAACACATCTGAAATGTAACGTCCACTGTTCAAAGCACCGTCAATGTGAACAAGAGGTGACCGAGACGTGTAACTAATGGCGCCCCATACCATCACGCCGGGTGATACGCCAGTATGGTGATGACGAATACACGCTTCCAATGTGCGTTCACCGCGATGTCACCAAACACGGATGCGACCATCATGATGCTGTAAACAGAACCTGGATTCATCAGAAAAAATGACGTTTTGCCATTCGTGCACCCAGGTACGTCGTTGAGTACACCATCGCAGGCGCTCCTGTCTGTGATGCAGCGTGAACGGTAACCACAGCCAGGGTCTCCGAGCTGATAGTCCATGCTGCTGCAAACGTCGTCGAACTGTTCGTGCAGATGGTTGTTGTCTTGCAAACGTCCCCATCTGTTGACTCAGGGATCGAGTCGTGGCTGCACGATCCGTTACAGCCATGCGGATAAGATGCCTGTCATCTCGACTGCTAGTGATGCGAGGCCGTTCGGATCCAGCACGGCGTTCCGTATTACCCTCCTGAACCCATCGATTCCATATTCTGCTAACAGTCATTGGATCTAGGCCAACGCGAGCAGCGATGTCACGATATGACAAACCGCAATCGCGATAGGCTACAATCCGACCTTTATCAAAGTCGGAAACGTATTTCTCCTCCTTGCACGAGGCATCACAACAACGTTTCACCAGGCAACGCCGGTCAACTGCTGTTTGTGTATGAGAAATCTGTTGGAAACTTTCCTCATGTCAGCACGGTGTAGGTGTCACCACCGGCGCCAACCTTGTGTGAATGCTCTGAAAAGCTTCAAATGGTTCAAATGGCTATGAGCACTATGGGACTTAGCATCTGAGGTCATCAGTCCCCTAGAACTTAGAACTACCTAAACCTAACTAACCTAAAGACATCACACACATCCATGTCCGAGGCAGGATTCGATCCTGCGACGTAGCAGTCGCGCGGTTCCTGACTGAGCGCCTAGAACCGCTAGACCACCGCGGCCGACTCTGAAAAGCTGATCATTTGCATATCACAGCATCTTCTTCCTGTCGGTTAAATTTCGCGTCTGTAGCACGTCATCTTCGTGGTGTAGCAATTTTAATGGCCAGTAGTGTAGTATGTTAAGTGTATTTGGTGAGTGACTAAGGGGGTGGGTAGTGCGGAGACATATTTGTGCCGTATGACGATGAGATTCGGGAGAGGATGAAATTCCCTGCCAGCACACAGTATACTGCTTTCGCCGGATTTAACGACCCCATCCGACATACGGATCACCATCTATAGTATCGGAGGCCCTCACTTCATCGAACACTGCGGAGAGGTTGGATTTTAATACAGGATACTGGCGCAAAGCTTGGCGATCGGGAACTAGATGCCATCACCTCTCCTTCCTGTACCGCCCAAATACTGGTGTAGAATATTTCTTTCACTAACAGGATTCTACCCGAGTCAAGCGCCAGGCGAGCGTTAGCTACCTCTGCTTAGGAGTGGGTAGTGTTCGTGAAAAAATGTGTGACTTTTCAAATTGTGTTAGTGGTAGCCGTTTGAATGAATCCTACATATTTCAAAATCTGTCTCTCCTTCCTAATGTAATCGGCAAAAATAAGGAAATGTTATTGTGAATATTGAGACCGAGCTGGCACTGGAAATCTTACAAGTCCTATTATGTACGTTCTCTTACGTCCCAGGAAACTCAAATAATGACTGGAAAACGTCCATACACTGCAAGCGATAACTGCACCGAGCTTCTAAATTACATTTCTTAGAATCAGGACGATAATGAGTTCAGTCATTTCACAAAGGATATCTTACGTCGTCTTTCACCATTTTAAACACATTCGATGAATTCAATGCAATTAAGATAGTTACCTTACTCGACACAGCTAAAATGCGTAATGGCAACTAAATGCACACAAATTAGACTGCTATCTCGGATTTCTAAAATGCGCCTGCCTAATTACTGTTATAACTCTAGCGTCAGGACGTCATATTACGCAACAAAAGAATGGAAGAACTTAACGTTCTCCACCGTGAGAAGAGTGATTTCCGTGAGGTCTGTAAACTACAGTTATTTAAATAAAATTTGTTAGTATCTGCCACTATCTGATAATTAAATTATACGCCGCTTTCTCTCAGCATGCTGCAGTTTTTATACGCCTTGTTATTGCCTTGCATTAATTCTTTCCACTTGCGTAGCGGTGTACAACGTATGTTGTGTCATTTTGCTTACGATTCAGGACGTCTACCATTTTGGATTTGCAGGAGGCGAAAGAATTTTGCAAACTGGCTATTTAAGTTCACATGTGCTCACAAATATCATTCGCGTGCTAGTACGAGCCTTAACCAAACACACGGAACATTTATACAGGGTGACAATTGTTGAACTATACTAAACAAAATCATCATAACTACTGCATGGTTTGCGTTAGAACGTTCAAACTGCACGGTTGGCTGCGGGACACGATGGGAACTAGTATGCACACGTGCAAGCGGTTAAGCGATGAAGCCCACTTTCATTTGGATGGGTTCGTCAATAATCAAAACTGGCGAGTTTATGGGACTGAGAAACCGCGTTTCGCGGTCAAGCAGTCGCCACGGAATAATCTGGGCGATATTCCTTGCTGGCACAGTGACTACTGAACGGAACGTGAAGGTTTTGGAAGATGGTTTCATCCCAATTATCCAAAGCGGCCCTGATTTCGACAAGATGTGGTTCATGCAAGATGTAGCTCGACCCCATCGAAGCAGGAGAGTGTTTGATGTCCTGGAGGAGCACTTTGGGGTCCGCATTGCGGCTCTGTGGTACCCAGAGACCACTGGCATGGGTCTCGA
Source organism: Schistocerca americana (assembly GCF_021461395.2). Taxonomy (NCBI): domain Eukaryota; kingdom Metazoa; phylum Arthropoda; class Insecta; order Orthoptera; family Acrididae; genus Schistocerca; species Schistocerca americana. The sequence goes on along the minus strand of NC_060130.1, from coordinate 247,987,574 downwards.
TTGGTCGCCATATTCTCCGGACCTGAACACATGCGACTCCTTTCGTGGCACTATATTAAGGACAAGGCGTACAGCAATAACCCCAAAACCATTTCTGAGTGGAAAACAGCCATTCAGGAGGATCGTCGACAGCGTCTATGTTCCGACACTTCAGCGGGTCATGCAGAATTTCGCTATTCGTCTGCGCCTATCACCGCCAATGATGGTATGCATATCGAACACGTCGTAACCTAAATGCGAATATCTGTAATGACGTTTACATGTTGAATAAAGTGTATGCACGCCATAGTTTGTAACTAATTTACGTTTATTTTCACATACTCTGAAGGGCCAAAGAAACTGGTACAGGCCTGCGTATTCAAATACAGAGATATGTAAATAGGCAGAATATGGCGCTGCGGTCGGCAACGCGTATATAATGAAATGACAATTAAATCAATACAGTGAAATGAATACCCTTAGCTGCATACAGGCGTTGCTATACGTCAACGGGGACAGTTGAAAATGTGTGCCGCGACCGGGACTCGAACCCGGGATCTCCTGCTAACATGACAGACGCTCTATCCATTTTTTTTTTTTATCTCATTTTGTTCGTTAGTGTTCGTTGCAATTGTTCGTGGCGGACGTCCCCAGACGCCAGTTGAAGTTCATTATTGATCCATTAACTCAGTTTTTTTTATTGCAGAGGGCCGGTAACCCTCTGACCGAACACGCTGAGCTACCGTGCCGGCATCCATCTGGGCCACCGAGGACACAGAGGATAGTGCGACTGTAGGGACTTTTCTCTGGCACGCCTCCCGTAAGACCCATATTCACAACTTATTGTCCGGCACTATATTCGTAGTGCCCCTGCCAATTACAATTATTACTCGCGGCTTTACCGATCCCTGTAAGAGTTTGGGTAATGTTTGTGCATCCGCACAGAAGATGGTCAAATAGCCGCTGAGCCTTAACTATATATATGAAGGTCGTTCTGTTCTTTAGAACATGTCCGAAAGAACAGATACCATCTTCACATATAACGCCTATATAAGACAAGTGTCTGGCGCAGTTGTTAGATCGGTTACTGCTGCTACAATGGCAGGTTATCAAGATTTAAGTGTGTTTGAACGTGGTGTTATAGTCGGTGCACGGGCGATGGGACACAGCATCTTCGATGTAGCGATGAAGTTGGGATTTTCCCGAAGACCGTTTCACGAGTGTATCGTGAATGTCAGGAATCCGGTGAAACATCAAATCTCCGAGATCGCTGCGGCCGGAAAAGATCCTGCAAGAACGGGACCAGAGACGAATGAAGAGAATCTTTCAACGTGACAAAAGTGCGACCCTTCCGCAGATTTCTGCAGATTTCAATGCTGGGCCATCGACAAGCGTCAGCGTGTGAATCATTCAACAAAACATAATCGATATGGGCTTTCGGAGCCGAATGCCCACTTCTGTAACCTTGATGACTGCACGACACAGAGCATTACGCCTGGCCTAGACACCGATATTGGACTGTTGATGACTGGAAACATGTTGCTGGTCGGACGAATCTCGTTTCAAATTATATCCAGCGGATGGGTGTGTACGGATATATAGACAACCTCATGAATCCATGGGCCCTGCATGTCAGCAGGGGACTGTACAAGGTAGTGCAGGTTCCTGATGTTGGGCGTGAGCAGTAGGAGTGATTTGGGAAAACTGATACGTCTAGATACGACTCTGACAGGTGACACGTACGTAAGCATCCTGTATGGTAACCTGCATTATGCACTCCGACGGACCTGGGGAATTCCAGCAGGACAGTGCGACACCCCACACGTCCAGAATTGCTACAGAGTGGCTCCAGGAACACACTTCTGAGTTTAAACACATCCGCTGGCGACCAGACTCGCCAGACATGAACATTACTGAGCATAGCTGGGATGCCTTCCAACGTGCTGTTCAGAAGAGATCTCCACCCTCTGGTTCTCTTGCGGATTTGTGTACAGCCCTGCAGGATTCATGGTGTCAGTTCCCTCCAGTACTACTTCAGACAGTATCGAATCCATCCCACGTGTTGCTGCGCTTTTACATTCTCGCGGGGGCTCTACATGATATTAGACAGGTGTATCAGTTTCTTTGGCTGTTCAGAATGGTTCAATAATTGTCACCCTGTACAAGAACACATTATGCGAGTGTTAATATAAAATACAAATAAATTTACAGATAAGCATTTAAATTCGAAGTTAATGGACAACCTGCTTACAAGTAGATATTTGTTTATTTTAAGTAACCACGCAAAAAATCTTCCCTTGAATGTGTGTTTTGCTTAGGTGGTTCCGGAGAGTAAATAAAAATATAAGTGTCCATATATTCAATGAGTCGAGAACAAATTGGAAGCCAGTTACATATTAGCAAGAAATTTAAATTTGTGGTAAGGTCTTATGGGACCAAACTGTTGTGGTCATCAGTCCCTAAGCTTCCGCACTACTTAATCTAACTTACGGTAAGGGCAACACACACACCCATGCCCGAGGGAGGACTCGAACACCCGATGGGAGGGACCCGCCCGGACCGCGACCAGGCGCCCTAGACCGCGCGGCTATTTGCAAGATTCCCTCACAGCCGTCCTGTGCGAGGTTCTAGTGTGCGTGGTTTAGCGTTGGCTTCCTGCACCCTATTATGAAGCCCAAGTGTGCATCTGTGGTGTGAATGACTTTTGTACTGTTATGGATGAAAATCTGGGAGAGAATGAAACGCAGTGCTGGCACGAAGCCTGGGCCTCGAACAGCACGGTGCCACCCGCCCAGCTTAGCATTCTTGTGCAAAGGGCGGATCACCGTCAACAGTGTCCCATACTCGTAAATTCGTGAAGCGTTACGGAGAGGTTTTAAAGTTGACCCTGGAATCTGCGGCGTACTCTGGTGATCAAAACACATTTGCGGTGGAAATTTATTGCATCATTAGGGTTCGAAGTGGATCCTCCAAGGCAGTCACTACCGCTCTATCACTTTCGTACGTTAGTGATATCCGCTGTAGAAGCGGGTACCATTCGGGACTGTTTCACCAATGTACAGTACGTATATCTTTTCTGCAGCACAATGGAACAAGAGAATGTTGGGAATTACTAAGCAAATGAGAAACATAAGCGTAATGCCGTATTAAAGCGCTCGAGGACAGTAGAGTGCAGCTGGAAAGCATCATTCTAACGCGATTAGAAATACTCGGTTTAATGTACATTAAGGAAGGACGAATTAACATCCTGTGGACGTAGAAGTCCGTGCAGTAGTAGGTGAAAGGTGAATTGCTCTAGGAGTGTGGGTGTGCGCTTAGGGGGGGGGGGGGGGGCGTGATGGGCAGATGGGAATTTGAACAGCAGTCTGCTCGAAAGCAGCGCTTTACCTCCCTCGGTAGCTCACATTAACAGCATATCGCATATCGCATATCGAAAGTACTCTCATTTGTGGATGAACACGTGGCATACTGAGCTGTACCGATGGTTACTGAATGTAGAAACAGCCTTCAGTAGTTCTCCACATCTCGATACCGACAAACCTGAGCGATTGCCAAATACAGTTTTGTTCAGTTACATCCCACTCTAAATCGATTTACCTTTTATTTATTTAATTTAGCGTTCTATGATTGTAAACGTATTATTTTATATATTCAGTATTAGAAGTTCACTTCTTTGATGACTGTAGGGTCTTTGCTGTTTACGTTTGTGTTATAATGCACATCATCTTTATCAGTTACCCCAGACAGTGGGCCAATGACAGGAAACATTCGTCACAAAAAGTAATTATTGAAAAGAGTGCCAAGAAGTGTGTTTTCTCAAATAAATTGTATGTTTATCCGTCATTTTAGGAAAATGTTTTTGGAGTTATACAGGTTGTTAAAAAGTATTCCGTATTTTGAGAGAAGGTAGTATGCACGAAAACAAGACAAAAATATCCAGTGAACATGGGCTCTAAAATGCATACCTTAAGAGCTACGAGCAGGTCTTCTTCCTCGCTACTGTGAAGCACCTATCTTCTACAGCAAGCTCTAAGCCATTACGAACGACCTATAGAATGCAGCAATCAAATGAGGGCATGTTCTTCTGTTATTTTTTATGGATTCAATTCAGCCAAGAGCAGCTTATGCATTACTTCTAATGGAACCAGTTTTTGTTTTGGTAAGTCTGTGAAGAGCTTTTACACTGTAGTTTCATCTTTACACTTACCAGCATAATGGAAGCCTATTATTTCACACGGGAAGTGGCAGACAGGATGCCCTGTTATGGTCTGGCAAATGAAAGCAACCGTCGATCCCCCGTGCTGCGTGTTGAAAGATGTCCAGAACGCAAGGAACTTCTTCCATACTTTTTGAGAAGTCTTTTCCAGCCACTAGAAGAGAGTGTCTCTGCAGCTCCAGCAGACCTCGCACCATTCTTACTCCTGTTGTGGAGGAGCAGGTATTACAACAAGTGGAGGAAGATCGTGGAACTACTGTATGTAGAACTTCTACATAAATCGGGGTTAGTCATCCTCTAGTCTGAGCGATCGTGCACGAATAACATGCCCAATCCCTTCGGCCACGAGATCCGCCAGCCAGAATGCAGTTCTGCCAATGGCTGTGCAAAGATGTGATGAAGATCCACTTTTCACAGCAAAGATACTATTAACAAACTAGGCTGATTTCATGCGATATTGGATTGTCAGTTTTCATAACCAACATGTGTGGTCTGATGCAAATACTTTACCATCAGCGCCGATTTCCAATTAACGTATGGCGATAAAATGATAGGGCTATACATATTGGGTTTGGAAGAAAGTATGGGAACACCGCGATAAATGTGTGCTTCAGCATAAATACAGATGCTAGCCACGCCTGCAAGTTGTGCTGTTGTATTTGATAACGAACGGCGCCTGTGAAATGTCCTCAATACGTTGCAAGCGTCAGTCGTGGTGAGAAGTGTTCTGCGCAGTCGTGAGTGCATTATGTCGGAGCTAAGTGAATTCGAACGCGAGCAAATTGTTGGTGCTCTTAAGGTGGATGCTTCCGTATCCAAGGGAGCCGAAGTGTTTGGTGTTTCAAATGGCAGTGCGTCGAAGATTTATACCGCACACGGGGGAAAGCGGAAAGACGTCATGACGTCATCCGCTAAGTCAGAATGCGGACGAAAATGTGCGTTGAGTGAGCGTGACAGGCAGTTATCAAAGAGGACTGTGATGAAAATAAGAGAACGACAGTTGCAAAAGCTAGTGCAGAACTGATTGTCGAACTTGCGAACACTGTTAGCACTAAAGCAACTCGAAGGGGCCTCCATAAGAAGGGAATTTCTGGCCTAGCTGCAATTCCAAAACAACTCTTCATTGATACAAATGCCCGTAACAGGGAAACGGTGTACCGAATCCGTGAAACCTAGGCTGTGGAGCATTGGACGAAAGTAATTTTGTCGGATGTTGTTACTCACTGTTTCCAACTTCTGGCCGAGTTTACGTCCCAAGAGCGGAACATGGTGGCGGTTCGGTGACGATATGGGCAGCCATATTGTCATATTCCACGTGCCCCTGGTTTCTCTGCAAGGCCGAGATGCTGCCAACGTTTATGTGGCCATTTTCGCTGATCACGTCCATCTCGTGGTACAATGTTTGTTCCCCAATGGTAATTTTGTGTTCCGAGACGGCATGGCCCCTGTTCACACACTCGCATCGACGAGGACTGGCTTTGAGAGAACGAGGATGAATTGTCGCATCTCTCTTGACCACCACAGCCACCGGATCTCAATATTATTGAGCCTTTACGGTCTACTTTGAAGAGTAGGGTGGGTAATCGCTATCCACTTTCATCAGCGTCACCTCAACTAGCCACTATTTTGCGGGAAGAATAGTATAAGAACCTCTTGAAAGCCATATAGGATCGTTGTTTACCTACTCCGAGATGACTGAAGGCTGTTTTGGATGCCAGCGGTTTCCTAAACCGTGTCAGGTATAATAATGTTTTGTGTTTGTGGAGTTTCCGTGTAATCGCTTTAAATCGACACACTTAAATGACTTGGTGTCAACGGAGTGCGAGCAATCAATACATCTCCACATGAGGCAAATTTCGTGATGACCGTGGCCTTTGTTACCTTCGGCAATAGGTTCTTCACGGCCAGCCTCGTTCCGTTATATATGTGACAACCGAAACTAATCGGAAAATAAGAGTTTACAGTCATGTGTCTGCCAAATTCTCGAGCTTTCGCTCATCCCACGATCTGGTGATGGCTGATGGTGCTATCTCCAAGACTCAGTTTTCTACGATATATTTCTTTTGTTAGCCATCTAATTTCTCATTGTTCGTCGATGCATTTTACGGTGCAGATTCCATACAACCGACTATACACACCACTTCCCTGCCATGACTTCTGTCACGTGGCCTCCTGGTAGCAGTTCTACACCATCTACAGCGCTCCATAGCGATCAGTGTAATCTAAGGGGATGACTAACACACTGCGGCAAGACGCAGTCAATACCTTCGCTGCGCAGTGCCTGTGGTACTGTTACCGACGACTGTGCCGCTAAAGCGGAGTTATTGAACGCAGTTTTCCGAAATTCCTTCACCAGGGAAGGTCAATTACTTTTCGAAGTGTTTGGTAACAACGTTATATATATATATATATATATATATATATATATCTATGTCCAACCAATTTTCATGAGAGGGTCGTGCACAAATGGAAGAAAATTGTCCAAGAAGTTTTAAAGACTTTTGGTAACAACCTTTCCCTTTTACATACGATGAAGACCAAAAGAAACTGGTATAGGCATGCGTATTCAAATACAGAGATATGTAAACAGGCAGAAGACGGCGCTGCGGTCGGCAACACCCATATAAGGCAACAAGTGTTAGGCGCAGTTGTTCGATCGATTACTGCTGCTTTGATGGAAGGTTACCAAGATGTAGGTGAGTTCGAACATGGAGTTACAGTCGGCGCACGAGCGATGGGACACAGCATCTCCGGGGTAGTGATGAAGTGGGGATTTTCTCGTACGACAATTTCACGAAACTACCGTTAAAAAAAAAAAAAAAAAAAAAAAAAAAAAGGTTCAAATGGCTCTGAGCACTATGGGACTCAACTGCTGTGGTCATAAGTCCCCTAGATCTTAGAACTACTTAAACCTAACTAACCTAAGGCCATCACACACATCCATGCCCGAGGCAGGATTCGAACCTGCGACCCTAGCGGTCGCGCGGTTCCAGACTGTAGCGCCTAGAACCACTCGGACACCCCGGCCGGCGAAAGTACCGTGCATATTACGAAACTGGCAAAACATCAAATCTCCGACATCGCTGCAGCTGGAAAAAGATCCTGCAAGAACGGGACCAACAACGACTGAAGAGAATCGTTCAACGTGACAGAAGTGCGATCCTTCCGCAAATTGCTGCAAATTTCAAAGCTGGGCCATCAACTAGTGTCAGTGTGCGAACCATTCAACGAAACATCATCGATATGGGCTATAGGAGCCGAAGGCCCACTCGTGAACCCTTTATGACTGCATGACACAAAACTTTACGCCTCGCCTGGGCCCGTCAAGACTGACATTGGACCTTGATGAATGGAAACATGTTGCCTGGTCGGACGAGTCTCGTTTCAAATTATATTGATCGGATGGGCTTGTACAGGTATGGAGACAACCTCATCAATCCGTGGACCCTGCATGTCAGCAGGGGCCTGTTCAGGCTGGTGGAGGCTCTGTAATGGTGTGGGGCGTGTGAAGTTGGAATGATAAGACCTGATTCGTCTAGATACGACTGTGACAGGTGACACGCACGTAAGCATCCTGTCTGGTCACCTGCATCTATTCATGTCCATTGCGCATTCCTACGTAGTTGGGCAATTCCAGCAGGAGAATGCGACACTCCACACGCCCAGAATTGCTACAAAGTGGCTCCAGGAATACTCTTCTGAGTTTAAACGCTTCCGCAGGCCACCAAACTCCCCAGACATGAACATTATTGAGTATATCTGGGATGCCTTGCAACATGCTGTTCAGAAGAGATCTTCACCCCCTCGTACTCTTACGGATTTATGGATAGCCCTGCAGGATTCATGGTGTCAGTTCCCTCCAGCACTACTTCAGACATTAGTCGAGTCCATGCCACGTCGATTGCGGCACTTCCGCCTAGTCGTGGGGGCCCTGCACGATATTCGGCAGGTGTAACAGTTTCCTCGTTTTTCTGATCAGATCAGAATAAAGCTGTAGGTTTATATGAATTACAAACAAAGAAACGCACACTCTTCTTTATGTAGGTGTACAGAAGATACAGTAGCTGGACAGAGTTATAAGCAAACTTCCTTGTCATATTAACAGAATCTTCCGTCGGTTCTTGGTAGAACAACATTATAATAATAAATGAAAAGCACCAGTTTGCTTTTGTTCTACAATATTATTTTTATTGCTAACCGGTTTTCGGCTTACAAGGCCATCTTCAGGCATTTACTGAGTATTATCACCAAAGAAGTTAAATGTTAGCAGACAACATTGGAAGAGAAGTAACACATCTAGAGTGAAGTAGAAACACACAGTGAGTAACATCTTTGCAACGAAATAGTAAAAACTGAATAGTACATAAATAACAATGGAGTTGACAGGAAAATCTTTAGCACAAAATAAGAATAGCATGCCTACATAACAGTTTCTATTGATAAACAAAACTATTGAAATAAGATAAAATTAGTACTAGGCAAGACTGCATCAAGAGGTATGAAACATGGAGAGTGATACACAACCAATTAAAAAAGAAGAGACAGTTGTCAATGTAAATACAGAATACACGAGGAACTTAAGCCATATCAATACGATAAACAGAAATTAATAAATGCAGGAAAATTGAGGTGTTTGAGGGAACCTACAGTTTGAGAGTGTGATGGTACTGCATTTTAACATTAACATTATAATCAAAGCAGTGGCTGTATACCAGTGAGGTGTTTGAGGGAACCTACAGTTTGAGAGTGTGGTGGTACTGCATTTTAACATTAACATTATAATCAAAGCAGTGGCTGTATACCAGTTTACATTAAATAAATGAGCGAAGTAAAATATGAACAGTATTTGAGGAGACAACTACAAGGGGAGTTAAACATGGACAGTAATACAAGTACAAGTTTTAAAAGCAAACCCTTAACTATTGAAACTACAGCATATGTGGAATACAAAGACAACTGCAAGAAATAAAACAACTTAATGACTACAGGAAAATGGGAATATGTAGGAAGAGAGAGTGTGGGAAGTAATGAACAACAAAGATGATTATATGAAGTTTAGGAGAGGGGAAGTGTTGAGTTGTGTCTGGTCATTTAGGATGAGATCTGGACTGTGAGCAAGATGTTTGTTAATTTCCAGGGCTTCCAGCAGGTTGAGTTTATGGCCTTTGTTTGCTAAGTGAAGTACATGGGACACTGACTGGTAGTTGTGACCCTCACTCAGTACATGCTCGGCAAATTGCAGAGTCTGAATTCTGCAACCTCCTTGTCTAGATGCTGACAGAACAGATTGATCGAAGAGGCAGGATTGTCTGACAGGCCCACGGGTTGTCGCAAAGATGCCACAAGGCTGACCAGCGCGGCGAAAAACATGGTTGCGGCGCAGCTTACGAGGGACAGGCACGGAACTTGTTAACATGTTCTGCACAGGCACGCCCTTCTGCGCGCTTCGCCTGCCGCAGACGTCGATAGCTCACGATTCCGTTGCAGGTACCCCAAACTTGGTTATAGCGGCGCACACCAGCAAATACGGATACGAAGAACTCGGGTCGGCAGATGGTCTAGTCGTAAAGCAAAGGCCGTAAAAAACCGCCCTGGGCGGGGGAGCTCTAGCCGCAACGCACATTGAAGTGGCGTGCGAGGACTCCCATCTAATACTGCTAGATGTCGGTGTTACGGCATTGGTGCCGCCTCGTGCAGTCGGCGCTAATCTGCGTGGAGTAGGGTGCGTACGGAAGCAGCTCCCTTTATCCCGCGCACTGCCGGTTCGTCTGTAAAGCCTTCAGCTCATTTTAAGCGCTATTTCGGAAAATGTGTCGCTTAATTTTTACTACAACAGATACGCTGAAACACCTAGCAATAAAAGTTATTGTTCGGGGCTGTTTTCCTCTTTACTCCTAATTTGGCGTAACATCTACATAGAGGTGCTTTCCACTACATCACTGGATGACCATACCTGGCGTGTCCTTCAACAAAAGCTGGACGGTTTTCCTTGTGCATCCTCGTCCGGAGGAGCTTGAACCTCGTGTCTAACAAACGACGGAACACTAAATTCGAACGTTTCTCTTTGCATGTAGAAGCCACTACAGGGCATTGATCAACAGTCACTGAGATCGTTGTACTCGGTGAAAATGTAAAATTCTCTGTGCCAGCTATCACGAAAAATTAATTACTGACGTCTGTGCTTCTCTATGTACTTTTATGGCAGGTACTCACTGTGTGCAGTGTGTTTCAGGAACACAACTTTCATGGAATGTAGATTAGGATTGAACGCCTCGTCGACAACGATGTCATTATAGATAGAACGCTTGGATGGATTGGCGAAGGCTAAGGATGGAAATTGGCCGTGTTCTTTGAAAGGAAGCGTCATGAAATCAGTTAAAAAATGGCTCTGAGCACTCTGGGAGTTAACATCTGAGGTCATCAGTCCCCTAGAACTTAGAACTACTTGATCCAAAGAAGAGCGGCGCGTTTCGTCACAGGGTTATTTGGTAATCGTGATAGCGGTACGGAGGTGTTTAGCAAACTCAAGTGGCAGACTCTGCAAGAGAGGCGCTTTCCATCGCGGTGTAGCTTGCTCACCAGGTTTCGAGAGAGTGCGTTTCTGGATGAGGTATCGAATATATTGCTTCCCTCTACTTATACCTCCTGAGGAGATCACGAATGTAAAATTAGAGAGATTCGAGCGCGTACGGAGGCTTTCAGACAGTCGTTCTTCCCGCGAACCATACGCGACTGGAATAGAAAAGGGAGGTAATGACCGTGGCACGTAAAGTGCCCTCCGCCACACACCGTTGGGTGGCTTGCGGAGTATAAATGTAGATGTAGATGTAGAAACCTAACCAACCAAAGGACACCTCACACATCCATGCCTGAGGCAGGATTCGAACCTGCGAGCAAAGCAGTCGCGCGGTTCCGGACTGAAGCGCCACGGAAATGACGGAACACTTAAATCTGGATCGCCGAACGGGAATTTGAACCGCTTGTTTTCGTCAGTTCGAGGCCAGTGCGCCACCATGCTCGATAACTTGCAGGGATATGCACGCACAACGGAATATTGTTTTACTAAATGAACAATGGCTTCTTAACAGCACGTCTCACTGGTGTCGTGGCGATGAAGTATTCGCCTTGTCCAGTTGTGCGTTACAAAAAAGATTGTCTGTGAGAGAAAATTAAACCATCTAAAATGAACGTTTAGTATGAAACGATCGCCTACAACAGGAAGACTACAATTAGAGTACGAAGCGAAATGTTGCAGACACATAAAAAGTACGCGCAGGAAGCCGGGTTCGAATTCCCATCTCATAATCCTGACTTCAGTTTACTGTGATTTCCACTTAATCTCAGGATGAGAATACCAAGACGTGTACTCCAACAAAAGCGTGACCGATTTCCTTGTCCATTCTCGTCCAAGGGATCTTGAACTTCGTGTCTAACAAACGGCTGGACGCCAACTTTTCTCTTTGCACATAGGAGCCACCGTAGGACACCGATCAACACTTACTGAGATCGTTGAACGTGGTGAAAATTTCAAATAAAATTTGGAAATTTGTGGTAAGGTCTTATGGGATCAAACTGCTGAGGTATGGAAAAATGGAAATGAGCGTTTGGCGTCATTGGCCGGGAGGCCCCTCGCGGGGCAGGTCCGGCCGCCATATCGCAGGTCTTATTACAGTCGGCGCCACATTGGGCGACCTGCACGCCGGATGGGGATGAAATGATGATGAACACAACACAACACCCAGTCCCTGAGCGGAGAAAATCTCCGACCCAGCCGGGAATCGAACCCGGGCCCAGAGGACGGCAATCCGTCACGCTGACCACTCAGCTACTGGGGCGGACACTGCTGAGGTCATCGGTCCCTAAGCTTACACACTACTTAATCTAATATAAACTAACTTACGCTAAGGACAACACACACACCCACGCCCGATGGAGGAATCGAACCTACGACGTGGGCAGCCGCGCGGACCCTGACAAGACGCCTAGACCGCGAGGCTAAAATTTCAACTATTCTGTCTAAGTACCACTAAATATTAATTACTGATGTTCAAACAGTTTCATTTACAAAGACGCTAAGAAAATAGTGGGAAACCCAAAGCCTTGTGCACGATGTACAATCGAGTCAACAAATGAACAGTCACCTTTGAGAGTACCGTGGAGCAAACACATTTCAGCGTGTACACTGCCTAACAGACCAAGTGAAGCACGCAGAAGATATGGTCGCATGTAACTGTAACTTCGTATACATACACACCATCTGTGGGGATCTGAATGACTAGAATTACAATTTCTGCGAGAGATAGAACGGCCATCACGGTATTGTTCGCTTTGGTGCTGTTATCAGTCTTGGTTGGGTATGCAAGGAGCGTGAACAGCTTCAAACGCTGAGTGATGTCTGTGAACGACTCGCAGATGCCACGTACACGTGTGCGACAGCGTTACTAGCACCTAATAAGAGTCTGATCGGTTAGTTTGGGGGAGTAGACCAAACAATGAGATCATCAGTCCCATCGGATTGGGGAAGGATGGGGAAGGAAGTCGGTCGTGCCCTTTCGAAGGAACCATCCCGGTATTTGCCTGAATCAATTTAGGGGAATCACGGAAAATCTAAATCTGGATGGCAGGACGCGGGTTTGAACCGCCGTCCTCCCGAATGCGAGCCCAGCGTGCTAACCACTGCGTCCCTTCGCTCGGTCACGAGTCTGAAAGGCGTCTTACTGTGGGTGCTTATCTGGCCAGCTGGTCGAATCTCTCAATATTCAGATTTGTGTGACACGGGCGGATATGACAGTCGCCCATATTGAACTGAGTGGGACCGTGAGGGTAGGCATCGTCGTCAACGTTACGGTCGATCACGTCTGACCACCACTATGGAGAGTCGCCGCATTGAGCAGCAATCCCTTAACATCTTCGCCTGGCATCCGAGAACACATAATGGACTCTCTGAAACAATTTGTGGTATCCCGTGCCATTGGTCGGCCACTAGCAGAAGCCGGACTAGAAAATTACCGCCCACGGCTGCGCTGGCGTTAACACCAAAATACAAACGGCAGCGTTTGGACAGGTGCCAATTGGTTCAAATAGCTCTAAGCACTATGGGACTTAACATCTCAGGTCATCAGTCCCCTAAACTTAAAACTACTTAAACCTAACTAACCTAAGGACATCACACAGATCCATGCCCCAGGCAGGATTCGAACCTGCGACCGTAACAGCCTCGTGGTTCCGGACTGAAGCGCCTAGAACCGCTCGGCCACCACGGCCTGCTCGGACAGGTGCCGTGACCGGGAATTACAGACTGCTGATGATTGGCGTCGCATTTTGTTCAGCGACGAATCGCGGTTCTGCGATACCCAGAATGACCATCGTAGGAGAGTGTGGCGGCAATCTGGCGACTGGTCCCATTCTGGAGAGGCATGGCCGAATCGGTTATAACTCCAGGTCAAGGCTGATAGTGACTTAGGGAACTCTGACAGCACAATGGACATCCACTTCCTTCATGTGTTACCTCTCATGCGCCACTATCGTGATACCACTTTTCAAAAAGGCAATACACGTGACACGTGGCTCTGTGAACTGTATAAGTGATGTTGAGGTACAATCATCGCCAGCAAGATCTCCACGTCTGTCTCCGACAGGAAATGAGTGCGATCAGCTCGGGCAGGACCTCTGTTCCAGTGTCAGTATCCAGTATGTCAAACACTGGTCATAACAATTGCTGGCCAGTTTGTTTCAGGAAAGGAGGCAACGGCTGCATGGTACCCTTCCCAAGCGAGTCAGTGCCCGCATCCGGGCCAGAATGGATACTTCGTCATTTTGATAAGCGGGCTCCTACTATCAAGTTCTTTGTAAGTTCGACTCGATTTTGAAATCGTTGAAATAACACCACATACCTTCTCAACGCGTGAAGTTTCATTTCTTTCCACCTCCGCTCCTCCATGATTCATTTTCATTGTCAGTGTAAATTCCTTGACGACAAGAGTGAGAACACAAATCGCTCGTGGCACTGTTGGAAGAATCATTGTCACGTTCACCTTAAAGTAGCTGAGGAAAATTTAGATACGAATGATGGGACCGGAATTTGAAACACGCTCCTATGACAGCAGCATCTAATAACTACTGGGCCACCTCTCTGAGCCCAAGGAAAATGCAGTGTGCAAAACAGAGAGATGGACAGTGAGCATGAAGATTATGTTAACTAACAAATTATTTAACCAAGATCCAGATAAACAGTAAATACAAAAAAGAAAAGAAGAGCGTCCGTCTATATTATTATCTACTTGTATCTCAAAATAATATAGTCATAGTGAGTAGAGATTTTAAAATAAACGCAATAATAGATGAATAACAAAATAATTATCAACAGGCAACTCCGATAACTCACCAGCTGACGCTGAAAGGCAAAACTAAGAACCATCTAGAAGTATCAAGCGCGAGGAAATGAGTGCTCCGGTGACCACATCACAGCTGTTGGAAGCCGTGCAGCAAATGGAGAACAGAGAGATAGCTGGTAGGGGTAACGTAATGCGTCAAATACACTACTGGCCATTAAAATTGCTACACCACGAAGATGACGTGCTACAGACACGAAATTTAACCGACAGGTAGAAGATGCTGTAATATGCAAATGATTAGCTTTTCAGAGCATTCACACAAGGGTGGCGCCGGTGGTGACACCTACAACGTGCTGACATGAGGAAAGTTTCCAACAGATTTCTCATACACAAACAGCAGTTGACCGGCGTTGCCTGGTGAAACGTTGTTGTGATGCCTCGTGTAAGGAGGAGAAATGCGTACCATCATGTTTCCGACTTTGATAAAGGTCGGATTGTAGCCAATCGCGATTGCGGTTTGTCGTATCGCAACATTGCTGCTCGCGTTGGTCGAGATCCAATGACTGTTAGCAGAATATGGAATCGGTGGGTTCAGGAGGGTAATACGGAACTCCGTGGTGGATCCCAACGGCCTCGGATCACTAGCAGTCGTGATGACAGGCATCTTATCCGCATGGCTGTAACGGATCGTGCAGCCACGTCTCGATCCCTGAGTCAACAGATGGGGACGTTTGCAAGACAACAACTATCTGTACGAACAGTTCGACGACGTTTGCAGCAGCATGGACTATCAGCTCGGAGACCATGTCTGCGGTTACACTTGACTCTGCATCACAGACAGGAGCGCTTGCCATGGTGTACTCAACGACGAACCTGGGTGCACGAATAGCAAAACGTCATTTTTTCGGATGAGGTTCTGTTTACAGCATCATGATGGTCGCATCCGTGTTTGGCGACATCGCGATGAACGCACGTTGGAAGCGTGTATTCGTCATCGCCATACTGGCGTATCACCCGGCGTGATGGTATGGGGTGCCATTGGTTACACGTCTCGATCACCTCTTGTTCGCATTGACAGCACTTTGAACAGTGGACGTTACATTTCAGAAGTGTTACGACCCGTGGCTCTACCCTTCATTCGGTCCCTGTGAAACCCTTCATTTCAGCAGGATAATGCACGACCGCATGTTGCAGGTCCTGTACGGGCCTTTCTGGATACAGAAAATGACCGAGTGCTGCCCTGGCCAGCACATTCTCGCGATCTCTCACCAATTGAAAACGTCTGGTCAATGGTGGCCGAGCAACTGGCTCGTCACAATACGCCAGTCACTACTCTTGATGAATTGTGGTATCGTGTTGAAGCTGCATGGGCAGCTAAGCTGTACCTGTGCACGCCATCCAAGCTCTGTCTGACTCAATGCCAGGCGTATCAAGGCCGTTGTTACGGCGAGAGGTGGTTGTTCTGGGTACTGATTTCTCAAGATCTATGCACCCAAGTTGCGTGAAAATGTAATCCCATGTCAGTTCTAGTATAATGTATTTGTCCAATGATTGCCGGTTTATGATCTGCATTTGTTCTTGGTGTAGCAATTTTAATGGCCAGTAGTGTATATCAAGCCTCTACGCCATGAAACTGAACTTCGGTTTTCTCATTCTATCAGTACATGTATAGCCCTCAGAATAGCCCAGAAATATGGAAAACTACAGATACGTCATACTTTTTAACAAGGATAAAGTACAAACGATTAAACATCCTTTTCCCTAAACCCTCTCCTAGTCACCTTTATAAGCTCCTAGAGAGAATCATTTTAAATAATCAACAAATAGTGAACTTGTAGTCCATGCAAGCAACGTGAAATGATGTAAAAAACATAATGAAACTACGTTAAACATTCACTGTGTTCGGCCACCGTCAGCTACTACGATTCAACTGTGTTTCTTTGCCATAGTATTATTTTGTTGGTATTTATTTTGGTGCTTCCTATCTTGACCACAAGTTTTTTCGTGTTCAACAGACTAGTTTAGAATAACTGAAGTATATGGTGATGATCGTGTAGATTGAAACCAATCGTAAACTAACAGAAAAAAATGCTGCCAGAGACTGTATTATACTCCAAAAGTTTTATACACCGGGTCGCTGTGTCCTTCACTGTTATTACTTCACATTGCATCAACTACAACTGAGCCAAAGTCAAACCATCGATACCACTGCAGCAACCATATTGTAATTTCCTTCAGTGTGCCAGAGTGATAATTATCCTTCGAGTAACGAGACAAGCTAGACAACAAAACAGAATGCATCGCCTACAATGTCAGATGAATGGATACAGTCTACAGAGCAACTGTTTGACGGATCAACGCTAAAGATCATGAAAGCCTTCAACCAGACAATTTCATATGTGGAGGGGACTGAGGACAAACTTGTAGTATTACTATCTGTCGCTGATCTATTACTAAAGAATTAAACTAACTTTTGTAAAAATTGCAACACCCTAAAATAAGGTTACTAGGGTAGCTAGAAGAATGCAGCAGCAAGTGATGAAAGTTGCATCGAGATGGCGTGCCATTGACCCCGCAGCGCAGAGTATGTGCATCGTTGGGGTCAACGATCCAATAGCAGCGAGTGAGCGAGTTTTAATGGGGGTATAATGACCAGTCTGCAGCTAATGAGAAATTACCGTCATCAGTCATTTGACATACGCTGTTGGATAACGGCCTCTTCCAGATCAGATTCTCTGGCTGCACGTAACTGGCTTATACTCGGTATCTGTGAGTGCCTCCTAATAGAAGGCAGATGCTATGGCTTAGGTGCTTCTGCATGTATTCTTAAACTTGTTTTTGTGACCTGTAGGTGGATTCGGTTCAGAGAGCAATAGTTAATGGTTTCTTCGTACGACGTTTCGTATGAAGAAAAAAGTAGCCTTTTTATTTTCATAAGATGTTATTCTAAATGTAATATTACGAGTATGTGCCAAATCGACACAGAAACCTCAGAATCTTTACTGACGGTGACAGCAAAACACGAAGAATGTTCGGAACTACAGCAGCGACTTAGTGCGGCTGCTGATCACGCCGCGCTGACTGTACAAATTTAACGGGCTGTCAAGATAGGCCATACTTGGTCGCTGTTCAAAACATGAACTATTCATCTTGTTTAGCCGTCACGTACTATACGTGAGTATTGCAGGAGATTGATTAGAAGTATTTCTATCTATTGTGAGAATAAAAGTTTACTCTAGACAGAATTAAAGCCTTGGCTGTAATGAAACCAAACCGAAATATGATTGGAAATATCTTTAGAAACATCAGAGAACAGATGCCTGAAGTGCGTATTTGGTGTTCATTAAAGTGGGGGTAGGCATCCTCCAATCCTTACAATAAGAGAATATGCGCTAATCTTAACTGTACTGTTTTATTGTGAGAAAAGAAGGAAGTATGACACTTCGAGTCACACTAAACGTTAATCTAGTGTGGAAAGAGAGACTTTAAAATACGAGGAACATTCAGTAAGTAATGCAACACATTTCTTTCGTGAAAGCCGTTTGGTTTTATTCAGGTTTCCAATACACAATATTATTCTCCACTCTTTTGCTGCATCAATAACTTCCCCATCATTCACACTACTTCCCACGGAGTGCATCTGTCATTGGGCCAAACAGATGAAAGTCGGAAGGCTCTAGGGTGGATGAGTAAGAACAATCCAAAGAAGTTTCGTGAGCTCTTTTCGTGTGCGCAGTTTTGTGTGAGGCCTTGCACTGTCATGGAGAAGGAGAAGTTTGTTTACATTTTTGTAGTGACGGACTTGCTGAAGTCGTCTCTCCAATTTCCAGAGGGCAGCAGAATACACTTCCGAATTGATCGTTGGACCATGAGGGAGGACATCAAACAGAATAACGCCCTCAGAGTCCCAAAAGACCGTCACCATGAATTTACCAGCTAAGAGTGCGGCTTTGGACTTTTCTTCGGAGGAGAGGTGGTGTGTCGCCATTCGGTAGATTGCCGTTTTGATGAACACATTTACCATGGTTTGTGACTATGTTCGAAAAAAAAAATTGTCACGGTCAGCTTCTTAACGTGCAATAAATTCCGCAAAGATAGTCCTTCGTTGTTCTTTATGGTTTTCTGTTAGGCGACGAGGAAACCAGCGGGTACATACCTTTGAGTACCCCAAATGGTGGGCGAGTGTGTCAGCACTGCCAGACGTCCAGTTGAGCAGCGAGGTGTTTGATTTTGATCTCTCGATTATTCAGAATGAGAGTGTCCACACGTTCCAACATTCCAAGAGTCATAGCTGTGTGAGGACCGCCGAAGATTGGACAACTTTGCGCGACTTTATGCGATGATGACAGACGCCAAGTCCAACGACTCACTGTCAAATCTCCGAAGACATTGTCCAAGCGCCTATGAATATCTGCGATGCTGTGGTTTTCCACCAAAAGAAACTCAATGACAGCTCTCTGTTTGGAACGCACGCCCGTTACAGACGCAATTTTTGATGGCTACGTATAGAGCCGCAACCTACTGGAACTTGGTATATCTATAAGGGCTAAAGGGAGAATATTCCACGAAATCCCACAATAAATTCCACATTTTTTCAACTGAGATTGGCCGAGAAAAAAAGTGTTGCGTTATTTATTAAATGCCCCTCGCATTTCCTCGTGCAATACAGTCTTCACAACCACACGCTTATTTTGAGTACACTGTGCCGTGTATTCCAAATCACAGTTGCATAGGCGGCAGAGGTTCTCAGACTGCGTATTTTGAGTTGAGCAGTGAGCAGAAGTAAGAATGGGATAAGCTATCTGCCTACTAATTGACCATTGACCTTCAGGTTGCCAGCCGTTGTGGTCGAGCGGTTTTAGGTGCTTCAGTATGAAACCGCGCGACCGCTACGGTCTCAGGTTCGAATCATGCCTCGGGCATGCATGTGTGTGATGTCCTTAGGTTAGTTAGGTTTAATTAGTTCTAAGTTCTAGGGGACTGATGACCTCACATGTTAAGTTCCATAGTGCTCAGAGCCATTTGAACTTTTTTTTTTTTTTTTTTTTTTTTTACGTTCAGGTTGCCTACATGCAGTGGCAAGGGCAATGACATTTGGCCTCTGACCTTGAATGTGTGACACTATCAGTGACTTTGAACTGCCGGCTTGACACTTAGCACATTGCATAATCATGTCCTTCCCTACACCTACCCCCTCCTCCTCCCCCCCCTCCCCACGACACCTCCCTACCCCTCTGCCATTCCTGTGCCATAGTCCCCTCTTCTGAGCTACAACACCTTTCTGGAACAAGACCGTCAGACTGCCTTTAAGCCGATAAATACTCTGTCTGTTATGGAAATTCAAATGGGCATGGTATGTATACATCATAAGAAAAACACGATCTGCAAGCGAATCAATAGAAGTGACCTGATCACGTACTGCTTTGACATCTGACAGTAAAGTGTTAGATACCACGTAGCATTCGCTATGGAATATGAGAATGAGGATAAAACGTACTCGCCACAGATAGTTAAAAGTCGGTGTTCACTCATGCAGTATAATTAACGAATTACAAATTCATTGTTGCGGGAATGAGCTTTACTTCAACTAGTGTTCTGAATAACTTCGTAAATCAACTGCATCGTTTGATCTTTGAGCCACACTTGGTGTGAGGTACAACGGACCCCCAAATTACATATTTCCACATCTACACTGATCCGTCAAACACATGATGCATGTCAAGTGTCAGAACGTTATTTCCACATCTAAAATGTCTGCAAAAATACGTCAGCAATACAAAAATACTATGTTAATGTCAAGTGTCGCAATGTTTTACGGGCTTTGAGACAGCCACTTACGATGTAGCCCTAGGGCAGTGATCTAGGCCATTCTCAAAATTATCAGCATGATCTGCATTTTTCGTACAATGTTCAAAAGTATTGATCAAAAATATTACTTACAGGATCTAGGTTGTAGTACTTCCACATATAAAATACATAAGCAAAACACACAGAGACATACACACACACACACACACACACACACACTCTTCATGAACTTAACTGATTAAGCTGCATTTGTGAACGTTCAAACTTTGATCTCAGTATCACACTTGGTGTAAGGCACAATGGACCATCAAATTAAATATATATATCAAAACTGGTGCCTATGGACATGACTCTGGACTCTCAAAATACGTGCTCCAAAGTTATTTCCACGTCTAAATAGTTAATAAACACATGCAGCTAATAAGTAACATCCTGATCAGGTAATTTTTAGGCCAGCGCTTGGTGTAGGCCCCTATATAAATTGAATCGATTGTTACTAAAAAGGGATAATTCCTCGAAAATGAAAATGCTGATTTTGTCGATTTCTCTTTCTTGAGGCATTGATTCAATGATTGGAATTAAAATGGGAGGTCGTCAATGGCTTGCTGCTTATAGAGAGTGGGTTTAAGTCTGCAGTTGTTTCTAATATGGGACAACTCCAGGAATTGTCATGTTTTAGAAATAAAATTGTGTCATGCCTGAAATCATGCTGAACCAACTGGTGATTTTTGTTGGAAACTTTGATCAACTACTTCACTTACAGTGTTACGATGAGTAGCTCAGAAAATGAAGTTTCAAATAATGATTAAAAAAACAAAAAACGAAAGAAACGTAAGTTTATTACTTTTTAGTGTACTATGGGTTTTTGAGATACAGAACACGAGAACAGATCGAGGTATGTTTTTATGTTTTGAAGAGGGCCAATGTAAGAAAGTCCTAATGAAGTGTGCTTCTTACCATGGAACTTCATTTTCAGCAAAGCGTGCGGTAGCCAACATTGCAATCATACGGTTATAATAATGTTATTGTTATTAACAGACATTTGCAGATTAGATAAAAAACTACCACTATTTCTACATTGGGAGGGCACCCCTATCTGCCATCTGACTACAACTTAAGTGTTGTGAAAAATAATTTACGAATGTATGACCGAGTCCTATTCAAGATCAGTATATGTCACCTACCACTGAATCCAGTTGTCTTGGTCGCTTTGCAGTTTATTGCAGAAAAAACAAGAGAAATTTTATAACACTGTGGGTCCTTTTGCACAAAAAGGTCGTCATATTAACGGGAGCATCAGTAACTCCCCATTAGCTTTTGTACTATGAGTACAGTAAAAAAAAAAAGTAAACTAGTTGCTAAGTCCATACTTTTACATTTGTGAAAGCTGCGACGTATTTTCCCAACAAGAACATAGACTCCCTCAAACAGAAGCACATGATACGAAAGTTCACACAGACGAGAAGAAGGAAGGTGATATTGAGAAATTATTGAAGTATTTTACATAGTGACAGCATCAAGTCTTTGTAAGAAGTTGAAGATGTATCTTGTAACAGAAATGAATGAAGGTAACTGGAAAGCGACAAGAACCAGTCATTTCTGTAACATATTTTGTATTCATTTTTGTGTAAACGTTATATAGTTTTGTGAAGAAGTGGTAAGTCATCACTTGCTGCATGTTTTGTATTCATCTTTGTACGAACTTAGCACAGTTCTGCAACACTTAGAGTTATAAATATAGTATTCAACATATTCACCAGTTTCAGTTCCAAAGCATTGGCAAACAGTAAGTTGTTTGGTTATTTTTTAAGTGTGCATCATATTATGATAATGTACGATAATTTTTCTGTGTCATAGCACGCTCTAGACATACATATATCTTTACATTATATTTACTGCACTCAAAATACTTTCCTTCATTAAATTTTGGTTCTTTCTTTTCGTGTAATTTAAATAGGTGCTTCAATATATGTTTGCTTCCTCATTTATTGCTAGAGGGTATAATTCCATTTAAGCTACAGATAATATTAGGCTTCCACATTCCTGCAAATGAACTTTTTCACACAGTAGCTGTAAATTCGCCATTAAACTGTAAAACAAGATTTTGGAATGTTTTCTCTTCCTCCCAAATAATTTATCAAACATGAGTTGTCCCCTTCCAGAAATAAACCAAATATCATAATGTCTGAGATGTCGGCAAAACACGTCACCAACACAGTGTTAATGTCATTTGCATCCGTACATCTAAAATACATGACGAGTGTTTGTAATTCGATCTGAGGCTGTGTTATTGGTGGTTCATAGAATGAACTGACATCACCTGTCATTTTTGCAAGTTTTTCAGCAATGCATCTTCTTACTAAGCACCAAATAAGCGGGATGAAGATAAAGCATCATATTCTACACTAGAAAAATGTAGTCAGTGATATTAACTGGCAATTATTGCTTTCCATTGCAAATGATTTAGGCCTATTTGACGTTACCTACAAAGAGTTTTTGAGGAAGACAGATACATTTACCGATGAGAATTATGATACCAAGGCTCTCGAAAAGAGTTCTATCAATAATAAACTACTAAATAATGCCAAAAATTTAACTGTTGTGGTCCAAAATATGACATGCAGAAATATACAACATAGCCACAGGCAAACTGTTTATGTACCATTATGAGATGGGAATAGGTGTTTTGACAAGATGTTCATTATGTTGTATCACTTAAACATCCTATCTTCATAATACACAAGGAGAACTTCATAATACAAAATGTTTACATACAACACTACATAGCCGAAAACACCGTTGAAACAAGACAGAGATGCAACATGGCCAATAGCACTGGTAGGACAGACTGAAATGCAGGGTCAGTATCTCGAAAATACAGTCTTTGTATCGAAATCAAATTGTTTATCAACGTAAGAAAATATTTTGAGTTGAAACACGAACATACACGCCCACGCACACGCACACGCACGCACACACACACACACACACACACACACACACACACACACACACACACACACGCACGCACGCACGCACGCTCACACACGTTGCTTAACGTAATACAATACACAAGTATGATTATAGGCTCCTGACTGAGAATGAAAATTCGAACTTCGCACCAAATTAAAATTCTCTCTCAAATAATGTAAGATTGAGCACAAAATACATTTGGCACTACTATCATAACTAAATTGTTCTATAGTTTTTTTTTAAAAAATATGGATGCCTTGCATATTAGCGTTATTTATGAAAACTATAGGTTAAGCAACACTTGTTAGCAACCAAAATTAGATATCCATACCACACTTTGCAGGCACAATAGATACTCAAATATTTGCGCATTTAAATTGTTCGTGTTACTCATAAAAATAAATGGTTCAAAATGGCTCTGAGCACTATGGGACTTAACATCTGTGGTCATCAGTCCCCTAGAACTGAGAACTACTTAAACCTAACTAACCTAAGGACATCACACACATCCATGCCCGAGGCAGGATTCGAACGTGCGACCGTAGTAGTCGCGCGGTTCCGGACGGAGCGCCTGAACCGCTAGACCACCGCGGCCGGCCATAAAAATAAATCCAGCTCGCTTAATGGCACTATTGAAATAAATTAAAGATTAATTGATGTGCATAATTCGATCTAAGGATCATGCATTAAATTCATCGAAACACACAAAAATTGGTTCTACAACATTGCAAAACGGACATGGGCACAATTGCTGACGTAACTCACAGCTTAAATTGCTCTTGTTGCCGAGAATTACCAAACTGAACAATGTTATTCTAATGATATTGGCATTTATAATATCTTTTGCTGGCAAAAAGAAGTTTAATATTGATCACCATTCATCTGCACATCTCCCCGTGCTTGGAACGCATCTGTCATACCAGTATGATCACAAGTGCTATCTTACAATACAAAACATTCGTTGCTTTCTGTTGTCACAGAGTGGAAACTACATAACATTTCAATTGTTAACTTTATCTTACAGTATAAAACGTATGTCATCTTCTGCTGATAATGCTAAACCACATACGTTCGTACGGGTAAGAAAAGACAGTTGGTTTTCTTTCAGCTACCCACTTTCAGAATCACCCATACACTATAGCGACTATACGTTAGGGTACCAAAACATCTGACATCTTGTGCTGATGACAATAACTTACACTATCGCACATTGGAAACTATGCAACCAAGGCAGTAACAGTTGACAAAAACAAACAGGGATACAAAACTAAAAAGGTATTCTAAAATCAGAATCAGACGGTGTACGTGCTTTAAGTTGTTAGTGTGTGTGCTACAGCCTGACAGTGGGTTCCAGACACTGGGTCTTAAAACTGTACTCTAACACCAATAGCTGAGAGTGTGACTACCATTACACCACATGCATGGATGATACTGTTGTGGGGCCATGATGGCCATTTTACAGTGTGGGGCAATAATGGCCCATTTACAAGGTGATCACCATTACCCCTACCCCCCTCCACCCAAAGATAAGTAAATGTATGTATCTTAGGACGGCCTCCCTTACATCACTCAGGAAGTTCCGAAAAGATCTCACTACTTCTGACTAGTTACAACTAATTCTCACAAGTCATACTGACATGTTGCAACAAAATTATAACAAACTGAACGATGTTACAGCAAAATTATAACAATTTACTATTTTCCAGTATAAACATTTAACAGTGTAACCATTTCCAGTCTAACAATTTTCCAGTGTAATCATTTTCCAGAGTAATCATTTTCCAGGGTAATGTTTTCCAGTATCACAATTTTCCCAATTCACGTATTTCTTTTGAATATGCCATCCAATTTTTGTGAAATTATAATGAATTGTTTGTCTGTGCATGTACATCAAATCTAGCGATATCCATCACATTTGGATAATACCTTCATGGTGCGTCGTCCTTTTCTTTCTTAGAATGTCTTATGACTATGTAATATTTCATAATATATTAGGCTACATATCTCAATGTTTTTTCTCATTATCTGCATCTATCACGCCTGTGCGGACTTACATAAGGGACAAAATATTTGTTGGATTAGAGCCACTCAGATTGATCTTTTTCCAAAAAGAATGTGGAGCTTAGGAAAGGGGAGGCATGGCATAGGAGTGGGAGGAAGGAAGGTAGGGGAAGTAAGGAGGACAAAATATGGCGGTGGGGTATTAGAACGAAATGTCTTTAAATCAACGGTTCAAAGTCATTGATGGTGTCATCTTTTCAGGGGGCAAATATTATAGGCTCATATGTTGGCAAACAAAAGGTCAAGTATCAATTGGTAGCCGAAATTATCATTGCATTCCCGCTCTCGGAAATGAATGGACGGATAGTACGAGTTCTTGTAAGAGCAATGTGATAGACACATTTTTATAAACTGCTTAAGTTTACTTCTTGTATCGATGTTGCTGGCGTTGTCTTGACGAGTAATTCATGTTTGTCGTAGATGTGTCAGTGGTAAAAGTTTTCCCTTTCTTGAAACCCAGCAGAAACTCAAGGACTGGTTGAAAGGGTCCTGTGTTATTGTACAAAAGACATAAAGGCATCTGAGGAGGGCAGAAAAATTTTATGTGCCCGTGAGCATTGTTAGCAGGGAGGCCCCATCCGGGGAAGTTCGGCCGCCGACTGTAAGTCTTATTTCAGTCGACCTCACACTGGGCGACTTGCGCGCCGGTGATGAGGATGAAATGATGACGAGGACAACACAACACCCAGCCCAAGAGAGGAGAAAATCTGCATCCCGACCGGGAATCGAACCCAGGCCCGATGCACGGGAAGCAAGCACGTTACCACTTTTTTTTCCATTTTGTTCGTTGTTGATCGTTGTGTTTGGTCGTTGCGGATGTCATATCACATCCGTTCAAGTTCGTTTGTTGATCCTCCCACTCAGTTTTTTATTACAGACCACTGAGCTAAGCAGACGGACTTATCTGCCATAGTAACGCATCCATTGAGGTTTGTGAACCGTTAATACGAGCTTAAGTTGTTATTTACAGTATAAGTGATTGATATCAATAAAGACAGATTACTAATTTAAATAGTTTATGAAGATCAGTCCGTCGCCTGTCTGTGTTCCGGTTTTTTTTTCAGATTTTTATTTCCGATTAGTGCTTCGGAGCGAAAGCTACATCGTCAGGATTACCAAAATTCACTAGATACCGTAAAACAAGCGCACCTGCATGTTGTGAAAACCTATTTCACTGGTGCTAGATGGCGAAACTGCTTGAGGTATTTTCAATGTTCTCGCGTTTCACTATAAATTTCGGCATGGACTACCAGTGTGGTGGCCAATATGCAAGTGGGTCTGCATCATCAAGTCATGACAAAAAGTCTCAAGTGGATCTTAGATAATTTACCGATGCAGTTTTTATTCGAAAGTGCGTATCGCTAATAAAAATAAAGAACGGTATAGACTATCGACGGAATTTTATTTGTATTTCACTGTCTGTGCGCTGCCTGAAACCATAGTGGAATGAGTAAAATGAATATTTATGTTCTACAATCAATTCCTTTTCTGCATCAGTTTGGACATAACAGTTTTGGATAGTTTATACGAGGAAGTAGAAATGTTCTCGTTCTACATTCCAGTTATTACACAGAACAATTAGCAAAAGGGCAGCGAACGTCAGTAAGAATACAGTTCGTAAATATGTTAGTATGTGTGGTTTGTAGCCGTAGTGAGGCACACCAGTAGCAGCTGCAGCGGAGGAACCGCATTACCCAGCAGCGCAGATAGATCGGAAATGGGGTGGCTGGTGGCTGTCATTTCCGGTTACGGGCAGCGGGAAGCTGACAATCTCGCCGCCCCGCCCTGCCAACATAAAAACTCGCACCGCCCGCGACGTCTGCGTCGCTTTCAATTGCCTTCTGGCTGGATAGAACACACATGCGTCTTGTGCGAGGTATATTTTCCTATGTTGTTCAAAATTACAGTTTCAGAGAAATGTCTCTCCTGTCTTCTCTGAAGTATCCATTTTCACAAGCTTGACTGGCTTAAGAGCGAAAGGGAGAAAATGTAGCAACGTAAGTTAAGAAAACGACAGCTATAGGCAGACCCATGTCGCATCGCAGAATGTGAGAAATATCTTATTTGCGTGTGGGAATAATACATGCAGTTTAGAAATGCAATGGAAAATGGCTGGGAAAATTGTCATTCTTCAAGGAGTTGTTCTCTGGCTTATCTTTAAGTATGTTATCTTTTGTTTATTTAATTGTTTATTTAACTGGAGGTGATTAAAGCCTTCAGACACTCAATTATGTCTGATAAAGAACTATGCGGTTCTCAAGTTTGTCAGTTTCTTTCTAATCTTGCATTGCATAGATTAAACAAAGACATAGGTACAATTAACAGCACGAATAAGAAATAATATGGGGGCTACACCATCTTTTCCAAATGTTTAAAGTTTTATTTAGACCAAACGCGTTCCCTTTTATTTAAAAGCATCATCAGTGATCACGGTAACAAATTTATTTAAGTCTAAATGTCGCAAACAGTTCTCGCCTGTAAAATTACGTTTTGGGACTCATACGTTTTTTGACTTCCCAAAACATGTGGAGAATGAAGTCTGATAATAATGACGTCGGAAATAGTAGGAAACCTGCAGAATGACTATAACATCAACACATTTTTGAAGCCTTGTTGTCCGCAGCTCGTGGTCGTGCGGTAGCGTTCTCGCTTCCCGCGCCAGGGTTCCCCGGCTCGATTCCCGGCGGAGTCAGGGATTTTCTCTGCCTCGTGATGACTGGGTGTTGTGTGATGTCCTTAGGTTAGTTAGGTTTAAGTAGTTCTAAGTTCTAGGGGACTGATGACCATAGATGTTAAGTCCCATAGTGCTCAGAGCCATTTTGAAGCCTTGTTAGTATAAAGTGAAACACAACGAATCACGCTAGGGGAGAATGTTATAATGGTGGTTACAGTGGTTATTAATGAAGAGTAGACGGAATGTTTAACTGAAGGCACTTTGTAAGAGGAAAGACACTAACTGATTTCTGAAGTCGGTACGGCGTGTAACGTCCCTGACTTTTTTGGAGAAGATCTCCATCTTCATACGTACTCCGCAAGCCAGCGTATGGTGCATGGCGGAGATGTTACCGTATCCCTCTCTATACAAGCTTAGAGTTGGACGTTAAATGTTAATAGGGAGAGTGATCAATTTTGAAGTTCTTTGGCTACGCTAGTGTCTAGAGAATGGCTACCTATCATTCGCATTGCACCATTGTTCTTCCATCAGCTTCTTGATAACTGACTAAATTGTGTATAGGATATGCACGGCAAAATAAAAACGTCCTTAACGCAGTGTGGGTACTGTTCTGTAATTAAAAGACGCTTACTTCAATCTTGCTGTAAGTGCAGTGACAGACATCATTCAAGGATTTACTCCGTTTTGCACTCTAAGTTGCAGTTCAGAGCTTACGTCTACCAAGCCAACTGTGAAAAACTTTTCTTAGTGTGCGAATGTATGTAGTATTTTGGTTCAAATGGCTCTGAGCACTATGGGACTCAACATCTGAGGTCATAAGTCCCCTAGACTTAGAACTACTTAAACCTAAGGACATCACCCACATCCATGTCCGAGGCAGGATTCGAACCTGCGACCGTAGCAGCAGCGCGGTTCCGGACTGGAGCGCCTAGAACCGCACGGCCACCGCGGCCGGCCTATGTAGTATTTTCTGCAAGTTACTAGACCTGACGAACACCTTTAGTGGCGACAGATGTGTCGCACATGTGCATAGGACATGCCTCGACTACCTGATAAAACGATCTGACATTGGTCTATATGGCCGCTGCCGTTAAATATCCTTCCATCTGTCGTTTCAGAACTCACAAAATGCTTTTATTGTCCATACTACTGCTAAAACTATACTTCTAAATATATAAAATAACTCGCGCTTACGTGTTGAGTATTGAAACATTTTGCAATACTTTTTATAGACAAATGTCGAACAATATCTTTCGTCTGTCATGCACAGACTTTTCAACGAATAAAACCAGTGTTATACACCAAATAGAAGAAGTATTTCACGAAATTTTACGTGGTAACATTTGTTTTTTGCTGGAGCACTTAGTATGTGATTTATTGGCATACCATTACGATGATTCGGCCAAAACTAATGTTGACCACCATTAGGTATCCAAAACATAGAATAATTATACATCTGTAGGTAATTACTCTAATTTCTTATAGCACACCACCGCTATACGTATCATTTTTCAAAATATTTTTTACTTAATTCAGTCTTCTAATCACTGGAATCAGCATTCCCATTCATTTTTCAAATTACACTGAGTTCATAAAAAATATGGTACTGACTTTCGATACGCCGGCCGCGGTGGTCTAGCGGTTCTAGGCGCGCAGTCCGGAACCGCGAGACTGCTACGGTCGCAGGTTCGAATCCTGCCTCGGGCATGGATGTGTGTGATGTCCTTAGGTTAGTTAGGTTTAAGTAGTTCTGAGTTCTAGGGGACTGATGACCACAGATGATAAGTCCCATAGTGCTCAGAGCCAATTTTTGACTTTCGATAGTGCTGTTCAAAAGCCATCAGTCAGCACCATGTTTCTTGTTGGTTGGAAATTTGTGGCCAAATTAAATAAGCACATGGCTAACGAAGGAAACAAGGTGAAATTTGAAATTTGTGGTAAGTTTCTATGGCACCAAGCTGCTAAAATCATCGGTCCGTAGGCTTGCACAGTACTTAATCCAACACAAACGTACTTACGCGAAGGACAACACACACACCTATGCCGGAGGGAGGACTCGAACCTCCGA
Organism: Schistocerca americana; assembly: GCF_021461395.2. Classification (NCBI taxonomy): domain Eukaryota; kingdom Metazoa; phylum Arthropoda; class Insecta; order Orthoptera; family Acrididae; genus Schistocerca; species Schistocerca americana. The sequence goes on along the minus strand of NC_060130.1, from coordinate 247,957,461 downwards.
CGAGGGGAGTGGCGCGAACCGTGGCAAGGCGTCCGAGACCGCGCGGCTTGGCCGCGCGGCGTTTCTTGTTATTGTCGTTGTTGATGTGGTCTAAAGTTTGAAGACTGGTTTCATGAAGCACCAACGCTACTCTGCCATGTGCAGACATCTTCATCTCCGAATAACCGCTGCAGCCCACATTTCATTTGAACCTGCTTATTATAGTCGTCTCTTTTGTCACGTGATCTAGCAATCCAATCTTCAGCATTATTCTGTAACACCACATTTCAAAAGCTTCTTTTCTCTTCTTGTCTGAATTGCGTATCGCGCGCGTTTCGCTTCCGTACAAGGCTGCAGTCCAGACCAATGTCTTCAGAAAAGACTTCTTGACACTTAAATTTATATTTAATTTTAAAACATTTCTCTTCTTTAGAAACGCTTTTCTTATTACTGCCATTCTAAATTTCATATCCTCTGTACTTCGGCCACCATAAGATTTTTCACTGTCCAAATAGCAAATCTCATCTACTTCTTTTAGTTTCTCATTTCCTAATCTAATTCCCTAAACGTCACCTGATTTAATTCGACCACATTCCATTACCATAGTTTTGCTTGTGTTAATGTTCATCCTATGTCCTCCTTTCAAGACACTGTCCATTTGTAAGACGTTCACTGTCTCCGACAGAATTCCAATGTCATCGGTGAAACGCAAAGCTTTTGTTTCTTCTCCTGAATTTCAATTCCCTGCCCAAATTTCTCCTTGCATTCCTTCACAGCTTGCTCCATGTACAGACTGAATAACACTGAGGATAGGCTACAAACCTGTCTCACTCCTTTCTCAACACTGCCTCCCTTTCATGAACTGCTGTGTAGTTTCTGTACAAGCTCTAAATACACTCCTGGAAATGGAAAAAAGAACACATTGACACCGGTGTGTCAGACCCAGCATACTTGCTCCGGACACTGCGAGAGGGCTGTACAAGCAATGATCACACGCACGGCACAGCGGACACACCAGGAACCGCAGTGTTGGCCGTCGAATGGCGCTAGCTGCGCAGCATTTGTGCACCGCCGCCGTCAGTGTCAGCCAGTTTGCCGTGGCATACGGAGCTCCATCGCAGTCTTTAACACTGGTAGCATGCCGCGACAGCGTGGACGTGAACCGTATGTGCAGTTGACGGACTTTGAGCGAGGGCGTATAGTGGGCATGCGGGAGGCAGGGTGGACGTACCGCCGAATTGCTCAACACGTGGGGCGTGAGGTCTCCACAGTACATCGATGTTGTCGCCAGTGGTCGGCGGAAGGTGCACGTGCCCGTCGACCTGGGACCGGACCGCAGCGACGCACGGATGCACGCCAAGACCGTAGGATCCTACGCAGTGCCGTAGGGGACCGCACCGCCACTTCCCAGCAAATTAGGGACACTGTTGCTCCTGGGGTATCGGCGAGGACCATTCGCAACCGTCTCCATGAAGCTGGGCTACGGTCCCGCACACCGTTAGGCCGTCTTCCGCTCACGCCCTAACATCGTGCAGCCCGCCTCCAGTGGTGTCGCGACAGGCGTGAATGGAGGGACGAATGGAGACGTGTCGTCTTCAGCGATGAGAGTCGCTTCTGCTTTGGTGCCAATGATGGTCGTATGCGTGTTTGGCGCCGTTCAGGTGAGCGCCACAATCAGGACTGCATACGACCGAGGCACACAGGGCCAACACCCGGCATCATGGTGTGGGGAGCGATCTCCTACACTGGCCGTACACCACTGGTGATCGTCGAGGGGACACTGAATAGTGCACGGTACATCCAAACCGTCATCGAACCCATCGTTGTACCATTCCTAGACCGGCAAGGGAACTTGCTGTTCCAACAGGACAATGCACGTCCGCATGTATCCCGTGCCACCCAACGTGCTCTAGAAGGTGTAAGTCAACTACCCTGGCCAGCAAGATCTCCGGATCTGTCCCCCATTGAGCATGTTTGGGACTGGATGAAGCGTCGTCTCACGCGGTCTGCACGTCCAGCACGAACGCTGGTCCAACTGAGGCGCCAGGTGGAAATGGCATGGCAAGCCGTTCCACAGGACTACATCCAGCATCTCTACGATCGTCTCCATGGGAGAATAGTAGCCTGCATTGCCGCGAAAGGTGAATATACACTGTACTAGTGCCGACATTGTGCATGCTCTGTTGCCTGTGTCTATGTGCCTGTGGTTCTGTCAGTGTGATCATGTGATGTATCTGACCCCAGGAATGTGTCAATAAAGTTTCCCCTTCCTGGGACAATGAATTCACGGTGTTCTTATTTCAATTTCCAGGAGTGTATGTTACGGCGTAAAGTGAAGCGCCGACCCCTCTCCAGGGCGACAACACGACAGCAGCGGCCCCTGTACGAAGAGGACATAAGCGCCGTGCCCGACCGGTCGCGGCCCAGTTCTACAGCAGCTTCCAGATTAACAACTTGGGTAGAAGCGTCAGCTCTAAACACTTGCTTCTACAGTCTATGTAACACGGGCTTGGGAACTGCTATACTCAAGAGATTTCTTATTTTGTCGGTCGCCCTTTGCTTGCGACACAAAGTTAAGTATCGCGTCTTTTCATATTGTAATAAAACTTATTAATACGATTTGTTTGAATATTGTCTACCGATCCGAGAAAGCAGGTTTCCTAGACGCCCCATATTTGAAGATTAGGCTGTGTTTTACCCCCGATACCTTCAGAAATTTGAAGGGTATTGTCCTGTTAACAATTCTCAAAAGCTTTCAGCAAGTAAACATATGCTCTAAACATAGGCCTATGCTCGCCTTTTCTTAGTGTGTTGCAGCATTTCTTCGGAACCCAAACTGATCTTCTCTGAGGTCGGTTTCTACCAATTTTCCCTTTCTTCTATAAATAATTATTGTCAGTATTTTGCAAACATGACCTTTTAAATTGATTGTCCACACCAGTCGGCACATGCCTTCTTTCGAACTAGAATTGTTACATTGATCATGAAGCGTGAGGTTATTTTCCCTGTCTCATGTATCTTGCACAGTAGGTGGAATAATTTAGTCATCGGTGGCTCTCTTAAGGGTATCAGCAGTTCTGAGGGAATGTTCTCTACTCCAGGGGTCTTGTTCCGGCATAGGTCTTTCAGTGCCCTATCAAATTCTTGTCGCGGTATCACATTCCCCATCATCTACATCCTCTTCACTTTCAATAATATTGCGTGCAGGGTCATTTTTTGTTTATTACCATCTCTTAAAACATCTCCCCTGGACCAACTTTAGCGAATCATAGGCCATCCTTCTATGTTCGGGTTGTCCTCTAAAACAGGAAGTAGCTTTCGAGGAGATTCTGTCCATCCTCGTTGGCTAGTGTTACAGGCGTTCTCTCTCCTAAGATATTCGGCCTTGATTTATAGTGCTACTGCACTCTGGAAAAAGCATTCCAACAAATCTCAGTCTTCCGATCGCCTTCGTTACAACACATTTTATATGATGGTTCCATCTTTATATCACTTCTTAGTAGTACCACTTATGCAATTTATACTATGTGAGCTCTTCCACACATAAGACAGCTAATCTTGTAATCGGATACTTTCGGGATTTTCTCTTTGTTATAGGAATTCCTTATTACATGCTATAACAGTGTGTTGAGTGTAAGTAATGCTCCAGAACTGTGCCCTTGTCTTGTTCTAAACAATAAAAGGTTATTTGTGCATAATTTGTAATTGCATGAGGAAGGTATCGGACGTGAGTTTATACAGTCATTTAAGATCGTTTGAAACCGCGGGAGTTTTAGAATGAAATAAAAAAAATAAAATTCTATTAACTGAGGGCCCCACTTCCTTTACTGACGACTAAAGCTGCCTAACTGTTCAAATTAGAGGTGACATTGATGTGTCATTAGCTGAAGTAACCAATAAAGACAATCAGACATCTGCCAAAACGTAACACAGTAATAAGTTTATTTACAATACGTACAGTTAATAAATTGGATAAATATCGCTTTGAAGTGCTGTAGATCTGTTGTGTACATAGTTCCGCGTAGTCAGCGCGTACAAAACTTTCCCACTAGAGCGCGCCCCGCAAAGCACAACAGCGCAGGCGCAGCGCTCGTCCGTCTCCGCACTACGAGATGGCGCTGTCTTACAGACGGACCAAATTCTGCTTCCGCCGATCCGCGTATTAATATGTAACGCAGCCAATGAGATTGCTGCTAACGTAGAACCTTTTCTCCTCGCAGATCACACTCGCGCAGTGATACCTGAACGTGCGATGTATTATAACGAGTGTACAGACCTCCGATCAGTCAGTCTGCGTTTGTCTGCACTAGTCTGTACCAGTCTGCATTTGTATGTACCAGTCTACAGTCAAGTTTCAATCTGCACATAATAAGATTACCATATTCGTGTACATAGCCATGAAGATAAATGACTAGACACTTTGTCAAGTATAAGAGATATGTGAGAATAAGATTAACATACCAAGACGAAAGGAACTTCAGATTGTCCATTGTAAACAGCATCCAGAATCAAGTTACGTAATATCTATGCCTTTTTATTATTTTAATAAATGTGTGTGAAAATTAATCAAGTTCTGTTTAAAGTTGGTCACCGTCAATCTGTTACTCTAAGCGTGCAAGTGGCATTTCTATCGTCTGACCTAACGGCAGAAGATAAACACGCCACGATAAGACCACGAGACATATTGCTGACACTCGCCTACTTCGTTAGAGCGACAAGTCAAATAATCTGATGGTGTGTGTACCGAAGGTCTTACAGTACGCACACCACAAGATCCTTCTGTGGTGTTGAGTTATATACAAATGAGAGTAATATTCTGAATAGGAACAACCAGTCTTGAATGCTGATACACTCAGATATTCTGTGAGTATTTGTAATACTTAGTAGCATCGTTATACGTCGGTGTATTTTCCTCATTGGAGTTTTCCATGCTAAGCTTGATAAATCTGTAGATTCAGACCTCAGACTCACTGGGGCGAAGCTCTGAGTGCATCTGCTTGAAAAGACCAATCAGAGTTACGAGCAGTGGGGTCACGTTAATGCAGCGTCCTCTGGTGACATGTAGGCGTGACGCCACTCGTCGGAGACAGCAGACGATGGAAGAGAGAGTTCTTCCGGCAGCAGGGTGGTGGCAGATATAAATGTCCCATCCCCCGCGTAGCTGTGAGCGGCGTGCGAGGCGCCGGGAGAGGTCGAAGAAGATGCCGTCGATATCACGGAAAGAGATTTCGGAATTTAGGGACTGTAAGTCCTTTAGAAGCGGCTAGCCTTTGTCACGTTTTATCTCCTTCTATTGTTAAGACTTTTCTGGAAACGTTTCAGTCCTTCAGTACAGTTGTGGGGTCGTAATGCTGCGTACATCTCGATCTGATGGACTTGCAGCGAGGGCAATGTGTCACTACAGATTCATTAAGGCATTCGTAAAAAAAGGCCCAAACCTAATCACGTTGTCTACAGGTATTGTTTCTGATGTCATAGCAACAGAGAGGGAGTTCATAGATCACATGCCCGAACCACAACAATGAAAGGAAAAGGGAAACTTTTTATTGAAGTCAGGAGGATATTAAAGTGTGTCGTTACCTTGCAACGAAAGTAAATGAGCGCCTATCTGTGAAAACAAAACGTCGAACTGCACAAAGTTGTTGGTAGAGCTGCTATTGCCAAATTCCTTACAAACCAGGTGAATTTACTGCGGAGGGTTTAGTGGCGCAATTAATATAAAATGTGCAGTACTAGATACTGGAAATATGATACACAGTCTGACGAGTCTACTTTTATACTATGTGCTGACACAGGAAGCGCTATAGAACGGAGAACATCGGGGGGATATGCTACCATTACTGTCTTCTTTTTACTGTTAATCATGGCAGGAGTGTAGCAATCATTTAGTACTCTCATTATGGATTTCAGTGAAGAGGTAATTAATGAGATGTATGAAACAATTTTAACATACCGCATTCGTCTGGGGACACAGCTGCTGTACCCAACAGATGATTGAATTTTCCATAATAATGTCTTAATGAAACGAATGGAACTCTCCAAGATTAGTTTGATGATCATGAGAATAAAAGACGACGTATTCCCTAGACTCTACAATCGCCAGAGGTAAATTTTATAGAATCGCTGTGGCCTGTATGATATAAATGGCCACTCACCATTCTGTAACGCCTCTCTACTAACAGGGACGACTTCTTTTCGAGAACTGGTATGAAACCTCGTGCAGTGCTATTTAGAGTATACGTGCTGATGCCCTAGTGTTGTTATTAAAAGATAAACAAGAAATTCAAGGTACCTTAGAGCACCAGAGAGAGGTATAAGTGGGTCCTGGTATGCACACGAGTGAAACTCAAACCAGAATTCATATTGTGCAAACTTCGACACCTCTGCCCGATGACAAGGACCAACTCGACGGAACCAAATTACCAAGGGTTGGCACAGTCAGGTATCTAGGATCAGTAATATCAAGTGACGGACTACAGGCGCAGACATTACCAACTTGGAAAGAAATGGTACACGTTACACTGGAGCCTGGTGTGACCCAAAAACTGAACCAAAATCAAAGTTTAAAAAATAATCATTAGACGAGAAATGTTCTGTGACAGTGAGGTGTGGACTGAAAACGAAGACACGCGACCAAAAACTGCATTCACTGGATGGTCACGTGGAGTCGCCGTCTAGAATGAGGGAATTTAAAATTGTTATGATAGAGAGACGTCGCCCTACACCGTCTCTGCGAGACGTTCGTAATACTCGTTTTTTCAACCCATACACAAATCAGCACAAGGAGAAAACCTCCCCTCAACCCATACACAAATCAGCACAAGGAGGAAACTTCCCCTCAACCCATAATTTGGTTTGAACACTGCTGTGCTTATCTAGGAGTAGTCCTACAGCAGATGGTATGAACTTGATTTCTTTCATCATCTGAAGAAACTTAAATAGGAGGATCTAAAGTTTGCCACGCGGGGTTAGCCGAGCGGTCTTAGGCGCTGCAGTCATGGCCTGTGCGGCTGGTCCCGGCGGAGGTTAGAATCCTCCCTCGGGCATGGGTGTGTGTGTTTGTTCTTAGGATAGTTTAAGTTAAGTAGTGTGTTAGCTTAGGGACTGATGACCTCAGCAGTTGAGTCCCATAAGATTTCATACACATTTGAACATTTTCTTGATCTGAAGTTTAACGTGGACCCAGAAGCACGGTGCAACTTGGCTTGATCACAGCAAGAGATCTCTGACAGAGGTCGAAGAAAAAAAAGTAACAGCAAAGATTGTAGGACCTTGGGATTTATGGTGTGGTGCTTATTCACTGAGCGACTAAGCTATAGTTAAGGCGTTGAGATTCATGATATTTTGTTTTCATTCCAAATAAATTCTTTTTGACTAGGGAATAAATTATAATACAGATTCAGAACGCCGAACTTTGAAAGCTTTGCTCCTACACTGGCTGCCAAATCACACTAAGCCGCTTTGTTCACAGGAAAGCAACGATGTCGAAAATTCTAAAAACACTTAGAAATTTATCTCTGTTATTACGACAACACTTAATGTGTATCAAAGTAGTACACTTTTTAGAATTTACGTCACATATATATTTTTCATTTCAATCTACGTTGTGTAATTTCCTTAGTACCTCGTTACTTAAGCTTCATTCTGTTGTGGCGTAACAAGACAGCTACGCTACACTGAAGTAGCCGAAAGGCACGCGTAATCTCACTTAGGCTAGATAGAGGTCTGAAACAGGATACGTAATAAATGGTAACAAGAAAAGTACGTAGCTGCTATAATACTTAACTTTTAATCCATTATTGGTATACAGCATTCCTTGATGATACAAGTGAGACTCTATCTTAAAATGGTTAATGGCGCCTTGCTAGGTCGTAGCCATGGACTTAGCTGAAGGCTATTCTAACTGTCTCTCGGCAAATGAGAGAAAGGCTTCGTCAGTGTAGTCGCTAGCAAACTCGTCGTACAACTGGGGCGAGTGCTCGTCCGTATCTCGAGACCTGCCTTGTGGTGGCGCTCGGTCTGCGATCACACAGTGGCGACACGCGGGTCCGACATGTACTAAATGGACCGCGGCCGATTTAAAGCTACCACCTAGCAAGTGTGGTGTCTGGCGGTGACACCACACATTCCCCCTACTGTTTACAAACTATGCTATTATACGAATACTACTAGAAGCTATAGAGACCCTACAGGCACTCAAAAGTGAGCAGAAACCAAAATCTACGTCTAAGCTTCATTTTTAATGAGACGATCGACAATGGACAGACAAAAGCCATAAGGAATATTAACAATATATGTCTCTTTCCTAAAGCTACCTCATATGTATTTGATTCATCTCATCTTGATTACATTTTCTCGTCTTGTATATGCAGAAGTACGTATCAATATAAAAACAGAATAAAAATGGATTGAAAGCATAAGAATTAAAATTTAGAACCCACATGAATTTATAAAAAAGCGCTTTTAAACTCTGAACATGTATAAACCTCTCGAAAGAAGTTTCGGACCGGCCGCGCGGGATTAGCTGAGCGGTCTAGGGCGATGCAGTCATGGACTGTGCGGCTGGTCCCGAAGGAGGTTCGAGTCCTCCCTAGAGCATGGGTGTGTGTGTTTGTCAAAAAATGGTTCAAATGGCTTTGAGCGCTATGGGACTCAACTGCTGTGGTCATCAGTCCCCTAGAACTTAGAACTAATTAAAACTAACTAATCTAAGGACATCACACACATCCATGCCCGAGGCAGGATTCGAACCTGCGACCGTAGCAGCAGCGCGGCTCTGGACTGGAGCGCCTAGAACCGTGTGTGTTTGTCCTTAGGATAATTTAGGTTAAGTAGTGTGTAAGCTTAGGGACTGATGGCCTTAGCAGTTAGGTCCCATAAGATTTCACACACATTTGAGTTTCGGACCAACATTATGACCCGCACAGTTTCTTTTTAAATTTAAAATCGGAAATCTATTTCATAATATTGTTTTGTCCCGAGTAAATCGCTACGTACGTCCTGGTGTGTAGTGGAGTTATAAGTAAAACAGCATTCTCAAAATATTTCAGTTGAGCACGCTGTTTCTCCAACTGTGACTGGGACAACATAGCTTGTGTACATTGTTCAGTGTCTCAACGTGCCTAAAACGGTCTTTTAGAGCTTAGACTGTGAATGCACTGCCACTTTATGGCAAGAAGGCCTGTGAGTGCGGGACGTTGTCCACCGAACTGGCGTGTATAACATCGTTCAAACATTTAACCGCTATCATGAACCATACAATGTTAAAGATCTGCTTCGTAGTGGTGACCCATGGCCAACAATACTAGCTGATGATCGCTACATACAATTTACAGTCTTGCACGCTACTTTTATGGGGGAGACTTGGACGGTTGTGTTGGTCTAGGCGTTTCCACGCGATCAAGTTGGCCTCTAGGCATCTAATAAAAACAACAGTACAAACACCTCAGCACAGCGCTGTGTGAAGAAGATGTGACAAGGAACACTTCGCTGACTGCGACAGAATTTGTCCGACGTTTGATTAATAGTCGTAGATGAGCACGGAGGAGGCCAAGTGGCAATACACTTTCCAGACAAACAGTCCAAAGAGTTGAGCCGCTAAATGGGCAGTAATGATTTGGCCTAGTATCGTGTACGGATGTCTGAAGCCCCTTATCGGTTTCCGGGCGGATATGAGGGCTGTGCAGTATCGGGACCGGGTCCTCCAACCTATTGTCCAACCCTGCTGTTAACATTTCAGCGATGAGCCCGTCTTTCAAGACGATAATGAACGAGGGCACCACGACAGACCCCACGGACTATTACTTACAGAGAGCAGCAATCAACCGAATGGGATGGTCTACAGAATCTGGTGACAAGAAATCGAATGTGTACGCTTTGAACTAGTTGAAACTTACAGAGTGTCACCGCAGGAATCCTCCTCAGACACTGGATGGTCACAGGAGGGCAGCCATCCAGGTTGGGGACCTTCTTGAGGACAGCACAGGAATGAGGATCCAAGCATTCCACGGCGTGGAACAACACGCGACCGAATGATACCCAGTAGCATATTTTGATTTCGCGGATGTGTCCTTGGGAACATGTAATGTTTAAATGAGGGTTGGTGTATGCTATGACAATTAACCGAACTCTCGAACACTACTGGTGGGTTCCTGAATGTAGCATTTACCACCAAAAAGATGTGCCAGGATCAACGAAAACAGTGGGTTTCAGTAAATAATGTCCTCTCTCACTTTTCCTAGCACTGTTGGAGCCAATTTGCTTGCCCTTCGTGTTGTAATGACGTCTCAAAGCCGCCGTCCATATTACTTTGTTCTCCGCTGGTCACAGCCTTCAACGTGCATGTAGTAAACAGTGCAAAACCGAGTGGTAAATGGGTAAGAATTCGGTGCTATTAAAATCAAATTAAAGATTATTAGGATGCCAATTGATTTTATTCGTATTGATGTAATCATAAACCCAAGAGAATGTTTCGGGGACCCAGTCTGTTATCATTGTTATAGCAAAGTTTCCCAATACTAGTTATTTCTAGATCACCGCAAAGGTCACGAATATCCACACAGTTTCAAAATCCACACAAAATTAACACAAGGTCATACGAGTACGTGATCCGAGGCAATTTTAATACATTATTCAGTCGCTACACTTCATCACATTTTACACACGGATTCACATTTGCTTCTTCTGAAACCGATCAAAGACTCCAGATTAATAGTTCGATGCCCGCCCGCTCAGGGCGCACCTGTGATTTGTCTGTAGTGTTCACCAATGAATACCAACATTAACTGAAATTTGTATTTAGTTCCTACGTGTAGACTGAAAGTTATCGAAATTATTGGCCGGCCGGGGTGGACGAGCTGTTCTAGGCGCTACAGTCTGGAACCGCGCGACCGCTACGGTCGCAGGTTCGAATCCTACCTCGGGCATGGATGTGTATGATGTCCTTAGGTTAGTTAGGTTTAAGTAGTTCTAAGTGCTAGGGACTGATGATCTCAGAAGTTAAGTCCCATAGTGCTCAGAGCCATTTGAAGCACTTTTATTGAAATTATTGTTAGCAAGGTATCAGTGCAAGTAACGTCAATAACAGGACTGGAAATGTATATTAATATTTAACAGTAAATATAAATAACGAAAGTTATGCTTCTTCCCGCCAAGTCTCGCGGGTGAAGCCCTGCTGTCTGTAGATAGGTTCCCCACCATTCTCATGCTCTGAGACTATCTGTTACGTGGCGTGACGTATACGTTGGTCGTATACGTACGTTTCTCACTGTCTTACAGAAACGTGAATCTTCCTATGCCGTATGTTAAAACGTAACAATAAAATGCAGGCGGAGATGTGACATAAACTCCACAGAGAGACTGCTTTTATTTTGGTCTGTATTTTGTTTCTGTTTCACATGTAAGTTATCGTTTCGTAAGGCTTTTTCTTTAACTTCATGTTCGCCTTGAATATAAGCCAACACACTCTCGCAAAACTAGCAGGTAGTACAAAACGTTTTATGGTTCAAATGGCTCTGAGCACTATGGGACTTAACATCAGTCCCCTAGAACTTAGAACTACTTAAACCTAGCTAACCTAAGGACATCACACAACACCCAGCCATCACGAGGCAGAGAAAATCCCTGACCCCGCCGGGAATCGAACCCGGGAACCCGGGCGTGGGAAGCGAGAACGCTACCGCACGACCACGAGATGCAGGCAAAAACGTTCTATGAGCAGTTCATTTGTAAAATAAGTTAAGCAGAGCAACAACGTGGAAATGCAATTTTGTGAAATGCTATATAAAAGTAGTTTTCAGGTGAGTAACTTTGTGTTAATCTCTGCAATCCAGAAAAAGCACAAAACCTGTCGTAACATACATATCATAACTTTGGTGCAGTTTTTAAATTTTAAAGACAGATTAAATTCTGACTGAGCTCTCTAGGAAACTAGTAAACGCAAACCCAAATAACTCTGTAGGCATCCAACATTATCTATAATCAGTGAGTTGTTTTCATATGCCATCGGATATTGTAATCACCGCGATAAATTTCAATCAGTTTTCGAAATTTCGATATCGATGATTTCCTGAGATAGTATCTGTTGAGCTAAGAACCATATTTGACATGCACCGTTGGAACAAGGCCACCGATACGTGTAGTAATTAACAATTGTTAAAGATGGGCGACTGACTATGAATTGTTTCCTTGTTGGCAGTTTCAGGAAAATAGCCAGGGACACTCCCTGTGAAAATATGCTTACAGAAAAAATATGGTTTTGTTGGTACGTATTGCGCACCAACGTAAGTCAGTGTTGTGTTGTCAGAAGAGCCGACACCGTGTTACTAGAGGAGGCCGAAATGCACGCGTTTTAGCTCACGCAGGCTGACGTGAGGAGGGAAGAACTATACTGACGTGAGGTTTGGAACATGACAAGGAATTAGAATTCAGAAAGCGAACATAAGTAGTTTGATACTTAACTTTAATCCATTAATGATGAACGTCGCTCTTGACGGTACATGATTCACAGTATTGTCTGTTCAGAATACGTTCTTGAATATAGTGATAGAATATGGCGCCTTGATAGGTCGTAGCAAATGGCGTAGCTGAAGGCTATGTTAAACTGTCGTCTCGGCAAATGAGAGCGAATGTAGTCAGTGAACCTTCTCTAGCAAAGTCGACTGTACAACTGGGGCGAGTGCTAGGGAGTCTCTCTAGACTAGACATGCCGTGTGGCGGCGCTCGGTCTGCAATCACTGATAGTGGCGACACGCGGGTCCGACGTATACTAACGGACCGCGGACGATTTAAAGGTTACCGCCTAGCAAGTGTGGTGTCTGGCGGTGACACCACAGTCAGTGTCAACTTAATTGTCAGAATAGTTTCATTTACATGGCCTCTTGAAGTATAAGTTTTCTGTGGTTATCGTTCGAATCATGAAACTGGAATGACACGCGCTAGTAAAATTAATTCATATGCACCATTTACCGCCAAACAGATTTCAATCAAAGTTAAGGAAGCTTTATCTAGAGTTCTCTCCTTCATCTTAATATTTTAAAAAATGGCTGACACAAATGTGTCGCTATTTCTTTCTTAGAAGATCCCTATGAGGGCGTCCTAAGAGTGCAGTTACATCTGAAGACATCGAAAAATATCGTACTGAACGATTGGTGATGAAACGTGCGGAAGAAAGCTGATACCACGGGCATAGCAGAAGAAAAGGTATCACACGTTTAAAGTAAAGAATTAATTAGGAGATAGGCCTGTGAAAGATGTGTGTCGTATTACTTGAATTTTAGCCAAAGGTAACGTGAAAACGAATTTCGTAACAGTGTTTAGACTGTTTTAGAAAAGCTTCCAACGCATCGTGGGCACCAACTGGTTGCGGAGGATGAGATGTTCACCTTAATATTCTCACAAAAAACAAAACATCAATCAAAACAGCGGGAGTATGGCGACGTCTCAGCTGCAAAAAAGCCTTTATCAATTTCATCTACCAGAAGGATCACGTCCAATGCATTTTCAGAAAACAAGAGATTCCTCTAGTTTTACAAAACTTCAAAAAATAACTCGTAAATACGATGCGAGTATTTTTGATCAACATTATGGCAAACTATACACTGATAAGCCGAAACATTATGACCATTGCCCACAGCGACATTGAATGCCGCCTGGTGGCGTTGCGGACACGTGACGCTGTAATAAAATTATGTAAAGGGAGCAGACACGGACGGGGAATCGCCCTAGCTAAGATATAGGCTGCGTATGTGGAAATCCATTGCGATAAGCAACTTTCACACAGGGTAGATTATTATTACGCAGAGCCTGTGAACGAGTATGTCGGAAACGCCGAAGCTGGTCGAATGTACACGTGCTACTGTCGTCAGCACCTACGGAAAGAGGTAGAACGATAGTGAAACTACCACTAGGTGCTAAATGGTTGAACGTGTACGACTATTCACAGAACGTGGGGTTCCGAGACTTGTCTGCTCTGTAAAGTAGGATAGATGGTTATCTGTCGCATCTCTGACGAAACAGCACAATGCTGGCGCACGAGCAAATGTTTCTGAACACGCCGTTCATCCTACATTGTTGAACATGGAGCTGCGCAGCAGACCACATCTAAGCGTTCACATGTTAACCCAACGACGTCATCATTTACGATTGCATTGGGCAGGGGACAATCGGGATTCGACCATCTGCCAATGGAAACGTGTCGGCTCTTCGAGTGAATCACATGCTGCTGCATTAGATCGAGGGTCGTCTTCACACGCGCCGTCACCGAGGTGAGCGGCGGCTCGAAACGTGCAGCGCGCGCCAAGGATACTGGCTTATGGGAGCAGTATTATGCTATGGGAAAAATTCTCCTGCGCTGGCATGGGACCTGTGGTAGTAAGCGAAGACAGCTGCGAACCACCTGCATCCCTTCCCCGACGGCGGTCTCATCTTTCAGCAGTATAACTGACCGTGTCTCGGAGCCAGAACCGTGCTACAGTGGCTTGGGGAGCATTATAAATGATTCATATTTATGTCTCGGCGACCAAATTCACTTGATGTAAATGCTATGGAAAACATCTGGGTCCCTTTCGGACGCACGCAATTTAGCGGCCCGTTATTTCCACGAATCACATGACCTGTGAGTAGACATCTAATGCCGCATACTTCCACAAACCTACCACAAACCGTCGGATCCCTGATAAAATCGGTGATGTATTTCGTTCCAAGGACGGACAAACACGCTATTACGCAGGTGGTTGTAATGTATTGTCTCATCAGTGTAAATCATTAATTACCGGAAACTGATTTGAGTGTCGTTAAGATGTAATGGCAGCCGTAGGTGAGTATTTTGCGCAGATTCTCGAAATTACTCATTGGAGAAAACATTGGAAACGTTCTTTGGTACAGGCGATCGGCAAATAAGTTCATTTTCTTGTATAAAAAACCCTCTTTGCACTGTGTGGGGACATTTAATGCTAACAGGAACGGAAGACAGATCAAAGATGAAGCGATCCACCGTCGGCCGGTGCAGTGCCACTCGGCTGGGCCCACCTTGCCCCCTGTACTCCTCTCCTTAATCTCGGTGCCACTTCTCCTCGCCACGTAGGTGTGGACAAGTGTGAGTAGTTAGAACCAACTTTTATCGACTCTGGGAATGCAGCGGCGAGCGCTTGCGGAGTTTCCGCGAACAAGCGGTCGGTTTATACGGCACGGCGGCAGTCAGCGCCAGGCGGCCTAAGGCGTCAGTTCCAGCTCCAGGTGATGGAGTGGAGGCAGGCCGTCCGACGCCCACCACTGCCAGCGCTCAAATCCGCCACGAGCGCAACCTTTTCGCAGTTCACCACCGCTAAACGTTCCAACTTTACACAAATAAGCGCGCAACAGTTTTATCCACTGTGCAAGTTGTCGCATAACTGAATGCGTTACTGGAAACCATCTCATTACAATCGTCTGCTCTTAGAATTAAACAATATGCTGTAAAACGATGTATGTATTGATCTGTAACACCGTTACTGCAATAATACGATCATCAGCAACCTAAAAGCCGACTGGAACACCTCGGACCTATACGTGCACACTGGCCGCTTTGGAGCTCTGTGGTTCGAATGGAACTGGTACTACATGGTCACATGAACCTGCACCGCTGCTGCAGGTCATGGGAGTTTAGTGGTGTGTTTAGGTCAGTCGCTTGTACGGAATCGGTGCAATCAAATGGGCCGACGTCAGACGTGGGTAGAGCTGTAGAACTACTGTAGGCTACCGTAGACTGTCGTAAGTAACCGTAGATTACGGTAATTTTCCTAGTAGCCTTGGTCAATTAAGATCGTAACTGCGTTATCTGTGCGTTTGGTGTGTTGCATATCTATTGGGCGTTAGCTCATTTCGATCCCTTTGTTTATACACTCCTGGAAATTGAAATAAGAACACCGTGAATTCATTGTCCCAGGAAGGGGAAACTTTACTGACACATTCCTGGGGTCAGATACATCACATGATCACACTGACAGAACCACAGGCACATAGACACAGGCAACAGAGTATGCACAATGTCGGCACTAGTACAGTGTATATCCACCTTTCGCAGCAATGCAGGCTGCTATTCTCCCATGGAGACGATCGTAGAGATGCTGGATGTAGTCCTGTGGAACGGCTTGCCATGCCATTTCCACCTGGCGCCTCAGTTGGACCAGCGTTCGTGCTGGACGTGCAGACCGCGTGAGACGACGCTTCATCCAGTCCCAAACATGCTCAATGGGGGACAGATCCGGAGATCTTGCTGGCCAGGGTAGTTGACTTACACCTTCTAGAGCACGTTGGGTGGCACGGGATACATGCGGACGTGAATTGTCCTGTTGGAACAGCAAGTTCCCTTGCCGGTCTAGTAATGGTAGAACGATGGGTTCGATGACGGTTTGGATGTACCGTGCACTATTCAGTGTCCCCTCGACGACCACCAGTGGTGTACGGCCAGTGTAGGAGATCGCTCCCCACACCATGATGCCGGGTATTGGCCCTGTGTGCCTCGGTCGTATGCAGTCCTGATTGTGGCGCTCACCTGCACGGCGCCAAACACGCATACGACCATCATTGGCACCAAGGCAGAAGCGACTCCCATCGCTGAAGACGACACGTCTCCATTCGTCCCTCCATTCACGCCTGTCGCGACACCACTGGAGGCGGGCTGCACGATGTTGGGGCGTGAGCGGAAGATGGCCTAACGGTGTGCGGGACCGTAGCCCAGCTTCATGGAGACGGTTGCGAATGGTCCTCGCCGATACCCCAGGAGCAACAGTGTCCCTAATTTGCTGGGAAGTGGCGGTGCGGTCCCCTACGGCACTGCGTAGGATCCTACGGTCTTGGCGTGCATCCGTGCGTCGCTGCGGTCCGGTCCTAGGTCGACGGGCACGTGCACCTTCCGCCGACCACTGGCGACAACATCGATGTACTGTGGAGACCTCACGCCCCACGTGTTGAGCAATTCGGCGGTACGTCCACCCGGCCTCCCGCATGCCTACTATACGCCCTCGCTCAAAGTCCGTCAACTGCACATACGGTTCACGTCCACGCTGTCGCGGCATGCTACCAGTGTTAAAGACTGCGATGGAGCTCCGTATGCCACGGCAAACTGGCTGACACTGACGGCGGCGGTGCACAAATGCTGCGCAGCTAGCGCCATTCGACGGCCAACACCGCTGTTCCTGGTGTGTCCGCTGTGCCGTGCGTGTGATCATTGCTTGTACAGCCCTCTCGCAGTGTCCGGAGCAAGTATGGTGGGTCTGACACACCGGTGTCAATGTGTTCTTTCTTCCATTTCCAGGAGTGTATATGCTAACAGTGTCTTACTAGATTCCCCGAGAAGTAGGAAGTGGTGAAACATCTAGAAACTGAGTGGCCGTGTAACATATGGAATATTTTTCTCCTTCATAGCTATCATCCTGTCTGTTGCTTAAAAATAACAGCACTTGTAGAAAAACGGAGAATGTCAAAGTTTAATTCAGATTTTATTCGAAAATTGTTGACTTGTGATGTGAAGCTGAGGGATCGTGTAGTAAAAATAAAGAAAAAACCAATACAGATTTATCATATACGTCAAGAAAAATGCAATTTCCTGAGAACAGGTAAAGTTTAAAAAAAAAGCAGAACAAAAACGTGGCAAACATCGCTTCAGTACTTTGTGGAGCTTACATAAAACACGTTTTTATTATTCATAAAGAACGTTCGTACTAATAACAACAGGAAACTGTTGCTTTTGATCAAGGACGTCCTACTGAATACAAAACAACAGCAATAATTATATAGCTTTTTATTTTTGTGCCTGTAAACTGTAATTTCATGAAAATTAATTACTTTGATCATATAAAATCGCAGAAGTTATGCTACCAACTAATTTTTATCATTTGTAAAATGCAATTTATGTCTTTTGAGGGTATAAAATACACCATGGACTAACAATGAATTATGTGCGGTTTAAATTATGTGAAAAACAAATAAACAGAGAAACAAAAGACAAAGAGAAGCCGTCGGCTCCCAGTTTCTCTCTCGCACATTAATTTACGTTTCTTATCTTACCAGTATTAACAATACTACCCGTAATCCTGCCATTTAGTACGTCATTTATGTGCTGTACCAAAATTAGCGAATAACAGCATGGGTAGAACGCAACACTAGACGTGAGACCACGGAAGAAACCAGGTATCTTGTTTGAAAGTGTCCATAGCCATATCGTGGATGAAGTTTCCCGATATGTTAGCGTACCAGCGTGGATTGTCGAACGGGTCTCCAAGAAACGGTGTAGCACTGATAACTATGTAACACGGCGCAAGAACAGTGCTCGTAGTACCTAACTGACACTGAGCGGAGACCACTGTCCCGCCTTGTCAATGACAGTCGGTTTCAAATCCGACAAGAGTTCTTTCTGTCACTGAATGTAGGTCCACATCAACCAGTTTAGGAGCGAAATTTGTGAAGGGAACTGCACGCAATGGACTCGGAAACATCGCAGAAGGCAATTGTTCACTGTGTTACGTGAAACTGCACGTCTTCAACGGCCCAAGCAATACAGAAACTTGACAGCAGCATGCTGAAGGCGAATAGTGTGATCAGATGGGTCATCATCTTTCCGTCTTTCAAATAATACGACGCGTCAAGTGCACAGAAGGCGCAGTGAGGTGTTTAACCCGTACTGTGCGGAGGGTGAAGTTAAGGCATGAGCTGGTTCTGTGACGTTTTTGGTATGATTTCCGTGTACTAACTTGGATCCACTAGGTCAAGTTACAGCGAATGTGAACTAGGATGTTTATTTCAACATGCTCGCTGACCAAGAATGGCTCGGTCTTGCTCATCTTCATGATGAGTATGTTTTGGACACTCTCGTCTCCCAAGATCACAACGGCCGTGTTCACTAATCTGCTTGCATGCGTTCCTGGTTTGAAGAACGTTCAGGCAGTCTATTGTGAGTCAACTGGACCTCTAAGGCACCCGATCGTAGCCCCATAAGAAACATCGTGTGAAACGTAGCAACAACATCCCCGCAATATGATAGCTCCATGGGATCTAGACATCAAAGCATGGCCTCAGATAGATGTGGCAAACCTGAAGGAAGCTGTGGACCCCTTCCTGAACTGAATCCAGTATCAAGACCAGAGCTAGTTTTACACGCTATTAGTGTGATGTCTCGTAAGGACAGAAGAGGTTCAAATGGTTCAAATGGCTCTGAGCACTATGTGACTTAATATCTGAGGTCATCAGTCCCCTAGAACTTAGAACTACTTAAACCTAACTCACCTAAGGACATCACAAACATCCATGCCCGAGGCAGGATTCGAACCTGCGACCGTAGCGGTCGCGCGGTTCCAGACTGAAGCTCCTAGAACCGCTCGGCGACCAACTGCCGGTGACAGAAGAGGAGGACAACTTTTGTCATTCGCTGTGCTCATATTAGAAGCGTAAATCAATGATAGAACGTAATCTGATAACAGGACTTATGCTGGAAAGTTTGTATGTTAGTTGTGTCAAATGTACGAGGTCGTGCTGAAAAGTAATGCTTCCGAATTTTTTATGTCAAAACTTTAAAACCTTTTTAAATGAAACAAACGATATTGGCATTCTACTTCTTTATTCTTTATTTCTACGTAGGTTGGAACCTAAATAGTGGAAAAACTGCTGTGGAGACACTATACAATGGAATCTACTATTGTCGCTGATAGTACACGTTGTTGACAGACCTACCTTACCTCCGAGCAAATAGACTCGCCCGTTCCACGTCACCGGCGTGCGCACAATCGAGGGAAAACAGTCATTTGTGAGCGAGCGGTCTAACGCAACGGTGTCACTATTTTTTCCAAACAGGAACAACGGAGCTTCATCAAGATTGAATGTGCCAGAGGTCGTACAGCACGACAGTGTCATCAAAGTCTTCAGCAGACTTGCGGGGATTCGGCATTGGCGTAGAGAACATTGGCGCGTTGGGTAAAAGCCTTCAACGAAGGTCGGAAAACTGTGGCAGACATGCATCGGGCAGGTCTTCCTAGCGTCTTCGAAGAAGAAGTGTATGCTGTTGTCGCGTTAGTGGACAGTGGTCGACGTCACACGATTCGCGAGCTCGCCCACGAAACCGGATTACTGCATACGACTGTGCTTCGCATCCTGAAGGAACGCCTCGGCATGCGAAAAATTGCAGCACGATGGGTTCCGCATGAACTGACGGAAATGCAGAAATGGGTGCGTTACGACGCTACTCAGACGCACTTGGAGCGTATGAGCGCAAGGAGAGCCTTTCTTACGCTGTAACGTAACACTGGATGAGACATGGGACACATCGTACGAGCCAAAACTGAAACGCCAATCTAACGAATGGCGTCATTGTGGGTCGTCGCGAAAGTCGAAAGTGCGTCAGAGTCCCAGTAAAGTGAAAGTTATGATGATTCTCGTGTACGACTGTGATGGTGTTATCCTAACGCATTACGTTCCTCCACGGCAGACCGTCAATGCACAGTATTAATGTTCGTTTTTGGAGCATTACCTGCGACCATCTATGCGAAAGAAGCGGGGACACTTTCTGCGCAACCCATCCATCATTTTGCACGACAATGCGAGGGCGCATACAGCGCAAGCTGTGGCTGCTCTGTTCGGTCGATGGAACTGGGAAGTATTGTACCCCCCATCATACTCCCCGGACTTAAGTCCTTGTAACTTTAATTTGATTCCGAAGATGAAGGATCCACTTCGTGGCATTCGCTTCAGAACTGTTCCAGAGATTCGACAGGCAGTAGACCGCTCCATTCGCACTATCAACAGAACAGGCTCTGCTAACGGTATACTACGTCTTCCACATCGCTGGCAACGGGTCCTACACAACGCTGGTGACTACTCTGAAGAACAGTAACAGGTGCAAACATATAACTCTCTTGTATTGGTTGTGAATAAACAGTTGCCACTGTTTAAGTTCCAACCCTCGTAGTTGCAGCGCTCTGCTGCTGGAGGGCACCGATTTGTAGCGTGTGACATGGCTGTGTGAAACGTAACTATGCCGGTGTGTGAGAAACAGCGTGCTGTAATCGAGTGTAGAATTCGAAGAGTTCGTCCACACACGGAGCACCCTCTCCTACTGCATGGCAATGTCAGACCACACTCGAACGCTGCGTGCGATACCTGTAACAATCCGGCGCCTTGCGTTCACTGTCATCGAGTATCCTCCATACAGTCCCGACTTGATCCCATCTGTTTCCTGAACCTAAGGAACATCTTCGACGGTTTCGCTTTGATAGTGCTCGGTGCAATTCCCCACCCCACCCTTTGCCAGTTCGAACTTATGCTAATGACCTTGTCGTCGACGTGATGTTAAGTTCTAACATTTTTATTTCTATAGTGCTCTTGTCTTCTGTACTTTTGTCATAATATAGTATGCCAGCTCAGACAACATTGGCACTATTCCTTACAAAACGATCCACAAAGGAAAACTATGCCACGACGTCGCCAAAAAAAGTATGTGCTTTTCGTTTACAGGCTATGTTACTACTCGCCTAACAATGTGCTCGGAAACATGGAGTAAGCTTCGACGTTCCCGTTACTCTTTCCTTGCAAATTAATTTTGGAGGTCGACGTCCATTGCTTCAAATCGTCCACTGTTCTCAGTAATCTATCTGCGACCACCAATGGATACGGCGTGATCCCGAAGAATCAACGACTTCAGTAGTCGCCTGACCGCAGGGTTTGCATCTAATGACTAATTTTCCTTTCCTGTGGTGTTTGTGCAGACATACAAGGAAGAAAGAAACATTAAATAAAGTAAAATCAGATATACCGCTTAATAAAAAGTTTCTCTAATCACTTTATCCCCTCTCACCCGTAAACAGTAAAAAGATTTCAACTGTCTAATCAATCTCCATCGATGTTTATCTAATTGTACGACCTCTCCTACATTTATTCCGTAACTAGCATTTTTTCCACGGTTTCTGCCTCCAACGCATTTGACACACATATTGTGCTCATCTCCTCCTCCCCTCTCTCTGACCCTCCCCCTCTTTGTCTGACCATATACTTCCTTCTTTCTCTGATCAGTTCCTCTTCCCTCTCTCTCTCACTATTCTCTCATCCCCCTCTCTCTGAACATCTCCTCCTCCACACTTTGTCAGTACAATGTCGTCCTCCCCAGTCCTTCAGGCCAACTCCTTTTCTCCCTCTGTCTCTCCATCTCCTCCTCTCCCTCTCTCTGACTAACCCCTCATCCCACCTCTCTCTGGTCATCCCCTCCTCCCTCTCTCTGTCCATATCTTCTTCCCTTTATCTCTGTCCCTATCCTCGTCCTACTCCTCCATGTATCTGTCCATCTACTCCTCCCCCTCTCTTTGTCAATCTACTCCTTCCTTCTCCCTCTGCTTATCCTCTTCTACCCCATCTGTCTGACCATCCCCTCCTCCTCTTCGTTTCTGTCCATCTCCTCTTCCTTCTCGCTCTCTTTGTCCGTCTCCTTCTCATCTTTCTATCATCGACCTCCTCCTCCTTCCATTCTCTGTTCACTTGTTCCCCTCCTCATTTATACCTCCTGGAATACATTATGGTGCTACATATACAACACATCAGTCCTGCAGAGCACTGAAATATTAGGAATTACCAATCCTTCTCAGCTCCACCACTTTTGGCGCTAGGTGGTTCTTATCCCCATGGTACTTCTTTCCAGTGTGTGGAATGCTTACCAAATTTGGTTGAAATTAATTCAGAGGTGTAGGAAGAAACGTGAAACATAAATACACATATACGTCCTTTTCCTCGCAGCTTTGCCCACATGCGAGTTTGACATATTTATTGCAGACGTCTTCTTCTTCTCCTCCTCCTCCTTCTCTGTGTCCATCTCTTCCTCTCTCTGTCTCTATTCCTCCACTGCATCCTCCCACCTCTATCTGGACATGTCGTCCACTCCACCCTCTCTGTTTCTTCACATCCTCTTCCCCTATCTTTGTCTATCTCCTCCACTCCCTCTCTCTATCTGTATCTTAATTCCCCTTCCCTCTGTACTTATTCTCCTCCCCCTCTTCCTGTTCATCTCCATCTTCTCTCTTTTCGACCTGCCCTCTACCCCTCTAAACACTCTCCCTCCTCACTCTCTCTCTGTACCTCTCATCCTCCCACCTCTCTCTGTCACCCTCTCCTCCTCCCTTTCTCTGTCAACCTCATCCTACCCTTGTCTCACTCTCTGTCTCCTCTCCCCTCTCTGATCAGCCATACCCCTCTACACCTCTAACCTCTCCAATACATGTCGATACTACCCACAAAACATACCTGCCTTGTATGGCAGCCTGCATGTCAGGAAGTGAAAACATTCTTTTGCCCAAATCTCTGATTTATGGGAGATTGCTGGTTCTAACCACCACTGTGCTAATTCTAATATAGCAAGCAGTATGTGTACCAGATTTGGTTGAAATCTATCACATGCTTTATGAGGAGGTGCGAGACACAGGTACATACTAATATATATCTTATATATAAAAATTACATTACTTCTGTCCTGAAATCAGCTGTATCCTTCTTAATGTAATACCATATCAACTCGCCAAGTGAGGTGGGACAAATTAAGACAGCGGATGCACATTCAGGAACATGGTGACTAAGATTTATGTCTACTGCGATTTTCCTAAATCATCTAAGCCAACTGTCAATATGGTTCTTATGAAAAGGACACGCCCTTCATCCTTAATAATCTGCGCTTATGCTCGTTATCTAAAAAAATGGCTCTGAGCACTATGGGACTTAACAGCTATGGTCATCAGTCCCCTAGAACTTAGAACTACTTAAACCTAACTATCCGAAGGACAGCACACAACACCCAGCCATCACGAGGCAGAGAAAATCCCTGACCCCGCCGGGAATCGAACCCGGGAACCCGGGCGTGGGAAGCGAGAACGCTACCGCACGACCACGAGATGCGGGCTGCTCGTTATCTAATTATCTGATTTTCGACTGATCCGTTAAACCCTATTATTATTTAATTTTTTAACCATGGGACTGCTCTCCTCCACTGATTCCTCCTGCATCTACTTTCCTCCAAACCTTGCTCCAAATTGTGTCTGAGACACTTTGTCCTCCTCTTTACCCACAGTCAACCTACCGCCAGCGGCAAAAGTCCACTGGGTGTTTACCTACTCGCTAGCAGGCAGAAGAAATTGATGTCTCCTGCAGCGCTCTACAAGCTGATCACCTCACACTGAAGGCTGGAGTCGAAAGCGACGGCCAGCAAGTGGAAACCTGTGGGGTTCAGTGAGAGTCTGATGTCTGTTATCAACAGTCTAGCACAAGATCCACCAGGGTAAGGTAAGTGCGCCAGAAAGAAAAAGAAGAACTTCCTGTCTAGAGAGAAATATTAACAGTAGATCATAAAACGTCATTTCAGTTCTATAATTGCATGCACTTCTCAGCTATAGCGTAATGGAAGTCTACTGCTATCTACTATCTTTGTGATACACTACTCAGATGACAAACAAACAAAATAAAAATAGATGCGCCTGGAAAGCTACTCCTTTTGCAGATGCAAAATTCTTTATTTTGGCTATAACATCGAAAGTGAAGAAAACTTCCGTCGAACCACAAAAATCATTTCTTTTATGTTGAATATTGTGGTTCGTTAGCAGTTCAGAAACAGTCTCAATTAAATATAATACAAGAGAATTCTGGAGAACTGTTCTTAAAATGTTCTCTGGCAACTGCAACATCGCTATTTACGCTTTGAAAATGTTCTGGCGTAACCACAAGCGCCGGAACGAAGAGGAAGACTAGAGAAGGCGGTGAGGCGCTGACAAGGACCTCGCGACGACAGGAGTGCACCCTGCAAGAAGAGAATATAAGCGCCGCTCCTGCTACCTCGACAGACGTTAGTGGACAGTGTTAGCACGGCCTAGCAGAGAGTGCTACGAGAACAGTTACCAGCAACTTGCAGGAACAATTGCATATATCACAGGACTCTGATGTGTATTGCCTGTCGCCAATCGCTTGCTTGCGACACTTGTTCAAAATGTAAATTTAAGTATTGTCAATCTGCTTTATAGAAATAAAACTACTAATTTCACTTGCTTGAATTGTTGTATAGCATTCCGAGAACGCAGCATCGCTTAGTACCCTATACGAGACGAGTGGGCAAGACCCAACAGAATATTCACTGGAAACGCCTTTAGGATTTCTCAATATGCCAGTATAATTCTTGTCTTTTCCACAGAATGTTCCAGCAGGTATGGCGCAAAATAAAAGACCATTTCTACGGCATGCTTTGATCTGTGACTTATTGTTATTACTGCAAATGCCTAGGACATAGGTTACGATCCCTTTCTACCATCTTCGTTAACTTATACAGTGACTCTTTAAGGCACCCCTTGAAAATTCCTGAAAAGATCCTGTACAAAAGGTACTTGTACCACAAAGAACACAATACCACATAACACACACACACACACACACAAATACACACACAAACACACACACACACACACACACACACACACACACACACACACACACACACATACACACAAGAAGTATAATTCTTCTTTCTTCTTAATTGTAAATGGTTTCTATTGCAATTAAAAATGTAAATTATTAATTTCATTCCTGTTATAGAGTTTAAGGATGCAACGGGAGTCTTGCAATTGTTGTAAGTTGTAAATTAAGACATTCAGTAATCGTAATAGGAAGGAAAATTAGTGTTAAACGTCTCGTCGGAAACGAGGTCATTAGAGAGGGAGCACAAGTTCGAATTAGGGAAGGATAGGGAAGGAAATCAGCTGCACCCTTTCAAAGGAACCATCCCGACATTTACCTTTAGTGATTTAGGGAAATCAGGGAAAACCTATATCACGGTGGCTGAAACTAGATTTGAAACTTCGTCCTCTCAACTCCCAATCAAAGTAGACAGGTGGAATCCAGATGTGATGGAATGGCGTGACGGGAATGTTTCGTTGTACAACACATCCCAGACCTTTTCCCATATTAGAATAAAGTTTCGAGCTTTCGATAGTAACCTCTATTTAATTCGTCAAGAACAACTGGCAGTCTAACTCATAGTGTGGTTGCCTTATGTGACAAATATCCGTCCTGTGACTGGGATATTGTCGAGAGAAACTTCATTCCCAGATTGTTTCGTTGTTGAGCGAACTGTAACGAGTTCCACTTAACCTCTTGAAAAACAACGGCTCTAGTTTTAAAATCTGACATTAACACCTGGAACAGCGGTTTGTTCCTCTAATAGTACCGTTCGACGACGCCTTGGACAGAGGACGATGGCGCTATGGAGCGTGAATTAATTTGCTTTATATTAAACTTTTGCTCAACTTCGTAAATTGTTCTAAATACTATCCGACAGTCACATTAAACGTGTATACCGCAAGGAATTTTCAGTATCCACAACAACCGTCTGCCAAACAAACTATTTCATGCAAATATTATAGGGCACAGGAAAATATTGCAGTTAAATAACGGTTTTTAAATTTGAAATTTTCACGTAGGGCTGCGAACAGCAGCTCATGTTAATTGAATTGTAACCTGGGAAAGAGGTCACGCCCAAGAAAGTAAATTTTTCAGGAGAAACAAAAAACGGTTTAACTACATAACAGGTTGAAGCATGGTGTCGTGGAGTTGCCATGTAGCAACTGGCCCCAGGCTGAAACAATATACACCATTACAGCATACTTTATCCGTCGACTGTGGCCAGCATTCGAGTTTGAATGTACCGGTGATGACTGCTTTTCGAACCTTATGATGTTCATGAGGCAATTAGTGTTCTGTTTGCAGCTGAAGGATTGTATTATGCAAGTTTGTATTATTCATGTTCATTACAGCAATAAAAGAAAGTGTTATGAGCACACAGGTTTATTCATAATGTAACCAAATTCCAACCACAAGCAACGTAACGCAAGGCAGACAATGGTGGATATGCTTAATCTTTATCTTCTCCAGCCACGCTCGCGACTGGCACACACTGTTATAAAATGCTTTCTGCTCGTCAGACGAGCTCTTGTGTTGATAGGACGTGACATCCTGTTATAGCAAACAATGTGCAAAAATATGAAGATCAGTTGTATCTGATAAACGTAATTTGAAAAAAAAGTGGACTTAACCCCTGTTCCAACTCATCGATTCAATTACAGATTAATGTAAAATAATTTACATAAAAATAAGATAAGAGTCACACTATTCGTTAAGGACATCAGCGACATATCTCCGTATTAATGTGGACTAAAGAAATATTTTAAACACTTTTTCCATTTGTCTCAGCCTCCCGTATGGTCACTATGGGGAGAAATAAAACACTGAGCTGAGAAATTCATCTATCTAAAAGAGTAAATGCATATGAATCCCAGAAATAAAGGAGGCTTAGTTGATACAGTAAATAGAACCATATGAGCTTACTTGAAGACCGCAGGGGTTTCCATGATAATAACACAAACTTTCAACAATTACCGAGAAGCGAAAATACGGTGCAATAAACTTATTTATTACGTACCTAGCGGCCAATATTTCTGGATAAGAAAAACTCAGACATTATGTGAAGTTACGTCATAAGTAGTGGGCACAGGTAGCTCCACAAACACAAATAGCTTGAAATTTGTGCCCGTATGTGGTTCCGAGATGATTTAACTCAAATCACTTACAACACGTTGTTTGAACAGATACGGCGGAACTTGGTGTGACCGAGTCGCGTCTACATAGAAGCTGGAGGACAAAAATTTGAACAGCTGTCGCCAAGGCAGCACCTTTCACAAGTTGTAAGTGCAAATAAAATCCATATAAAACCCTGTGTATTTGGAAATTTTTTATCTTCGTCAGCAAACTAAAGGTAAATTCGAAATTTTCTTATTTTTGCGTATAATTTTCCACTCAGTCTTACCACATCTGAAACTGATATGTTTATCCTATTCCGCCGGCCGGAGTGAACGAGCGGTTCTAGGGGCTACAGTCTAGAACCGCGCGACCGCTATGGTCGCAGGTTCGAATCCTGCCTCGGGCATAGATGTGTGTGATGTCCTACGGTTTGTTAGGTTTAAGTAGTTCTAAGGTCTAGGGGACTGATGACCTCAGCTGTTAAGTCCCATAGTGCTCAGAGCCATTTGAACCATTTCTTTTCCCATTCCGTCATCTGTTATAGTGTGTTCCATCACCCGGAACTCCCTGCATAATGAGTTTATATCTAGATCGAACCGAGGTAGAATGGGGAGGGTCGGTTGAGAAAACTTTTCCAAATGACAATGGTAACCATACGTCGATAGTGCAATGTTGTGGAACTGCAGCCGGAAAGCAGCGGCAAATCAGTCACGATTGCACGGAACAATGTGCATTCATCATACCTCAGCTAGAACCTGTTATGCTGAAGGGCGAAGGTACTTGTTGCATTGCCTGGAAATAACTTATGAAGCCGAAGAGTCAAAACTAGGCAATCCTTTGATTCGTATCCAAGGCTGGTTGCATTAAATCAGATTTTTCTGTGACGTTTACTGGCTATAGCTTGGGCATTACATCACCTGCACTAGGAGGACCGTAACTTCATTAATTTGCTAAGGTAATAATCTGCACTACAGAAACATCACTGCCACGATGCAGTCGATATGAGGCATTATATGGCGTAATTTTGATAAAAAAGAAATCTAATTTGTTTTTGTTAATTGTAACTAATGCATGGTTAACAAGTATGGTTTGATTGCTGAATTTGTGTCAGCTTACAATTCCTATGACATGTGACTCAGTGGCTCAACCCTCAGTCATTAGTTACTTATTGCACCATTCACGTACGGTAATGATTTGCTAATGTGTAAAATGCCAAGTTGCGCTGTAGTTCGGAGTCCACCCTAAACTGTAGGCCCTCTGCGTCATTAATTTCAAAGATCGGCGGAAGGCCACCATCCAATAGGAGTACCCTGCGGTGTTCAAACCAATCTTTGGGTTGAGGAAAGCTACATCTTATCTATGGTGGAGAGGCTGCTCTCTTATCAAGTAGTCGAGTAGAATATTCCGTAGTGAACATCAAATTATTGTACCGATCGTCTTGATGACGGTTTAATAAACGGCTGGAAGAATGATCTTAAGATTAGTAAAATGGTGGTGTGGAAACTCAGGATAAATGATGAAGTTCGTTACACGACTGGACGGACAACAGATACCATAAAAGGAAAGAAAGATTTGAGTTTCTTAAGCCACACATGAGTAGCAGCTGGCTTACTCTGTAAAGACGTGCTTATCTCTGCCATCAGTTATTCATATCAGAGCGCACTGCGTACGACCGGCGCCGAGAGACCCACTTCACACAAGAATCACTAAATAACGCCAAGGTTTCTCTCTTGAATTTGTCCCGTAGAAGATAGCGCATCGACAAGGAGTTCTTCAAATGCTGTGAGCGATAGCAGCGGTAATGTTACCGATGACACCACCCTTAAAGAAAGGAAACAGAAGTAATCCGCTGAATTATAGACACCTATCATTGACATCAATTTGCACTAGGATTCTGAAACATGCACCGTGTTCGAACAATATGAAATACTTCGGAGAATATTGAAAAACAGTCAGCACGGATTCAGAAAATATCGTTCTTGTGAATTGCAACTGTCCCTTTACTCACACGGAGTAACGATTTATGTGGGCAGGAGATCTCAAGTTGATTCCATATATGTAGGTTTTCAGAAGGTTTGTGGCTTCAAACCAAAGTACGTGCCTACGGAACATCATCTCAGTTGTGCGACAAGATTCGTGATTTCCTATAAGAAAAGACACAGTTCTTACTGACTGACCGAAAGTCATCGTGTTAAACGGAAGTGATCTCCGGTGTTCCCCAAGGAAGAGTTACAGTACTTCTGCTGTTTCTAATCTATATAAACGACTTGGGAGTCAAAGTATAAAAGCCCTCTAAGATTGTCTGCAGATGATGCTGTCCTTTACCGTATAGTAAAGTTATCAGACGATCAATACGAATTACAAAATTAATCCGTGTGTTGCGGAAAGTGGCAATTGACCATGGAGAACAAAAAATGTGAGGTCCTCGGCACTAGAAAAAATCCGTTAAATTTCGGTTAAACGATAAACAATACAAATTGAGAGGTTGTAGATTCAACTAAATACTTATGCATTACAGTTGCGAACAACTTAAATTGGAACAATCACATAAAAAAATTCGGGAGAGGGCGAATCAAAAACTGGGTTTCATTGGCAGAACTCTTAGAAGATGCAACATATCTACTAAAGAAACTGTCTACACAATGCTTGTCCGTCCTCTGCTGGAATATTGCTGTGCAGTGTATGATCCGTACCAAATAGGGCTGACGGAGGACATCGAAAATTTTCAACGAAGGAGCCCGTTTTGTATTATTGCGAAATAGGAGAGAGACTTTCAAGGATATGGTACGCGATCTGGAGTGGCAATTGTTAAAACAAAGGCGTTTTTCGTTGGGCAAAATCTTTTCACAAATTTTCAATCACCAAATTTCTCCTCCGAATGAGACAGTATTTTGTCGGCCTCCACCTACACAGAGAGAAATAACCACCGTAGTAATACGAGTGAAATAGGAGCTCACACAGAAAGAATTAAGTACTCATTTTTCTCTCGAAATATTCCAGAGTGAAACGGTCGCGAAATAATCTGAAAGTGGCTCTGTGAACGCTCTGCCGAGCACGTGGATATGAAATGCAGAGTAGCAAAATGTAAATGTCGTGTGAATAGGGCCTCCCATCGGCAGAACGTTCGCCGGGTCCAAGTCTTTAGATTTCACGCCACTTCGGCTACTTGCGCGTCGATGGGAATGAAATGATGTTTAGGACAACATAACACCCAGTCCCTGAGAGGGGAATATCTCCGACCAAGGCGGGGTTCGAACCCGGGCCTTTAGGATTGACGTTCTGTCGCGCTGACCACCCAGCTACCGGGGGCGGACTGCTGACTACTGAAGTAGACGTAAGAAAATGAGAATGTGTCAATTACGAGTTCCATAACTAAAGACATCCTGGCATGCCATGACGATACTTGTTGTTCAAATGGTTCAAATGGCTCTGAACACTATGGGACTTAACATCTGTGGTCATCAGTCCCCTAGAACTTAGAACTACTTAAACCTAACTAACCTAAGAACATCACACACATCCATGCCCGAGGCATGATTCGAACCTGCGACCGTAGCAGTCGCGGTACTTGTTGTAAGCCATTATTTGATCACATACGTTGGATACCGACAGATTACCATTTCCTGCATAGCTGCATTACTAAAAAATCGGGTATAGTCGGCCGAGATCGGTTTCCTTTGCAAAGTACATAATTATTCATTTAATTTCGGGTTTAAGACAAAAACTAAATGGTAAAACATATCGAATAAAACTTACTGAATTGAGATGCTGCCCCAGGTTCGAGGTGTAACATAAACAACAACTACAACATTATACACAATAGCATGTGAAAAGATAAAAATCCCACTGTTGCATTCAGTCGACTCCTCTCACGGGACAATATAGACGTCTACCCGCTCGTCTCGTTCTACACAGGAATTGTAATTAATAACAGTGCCAGTTAGGCACACAAACTCCGTACCCTCTGTCCCGCAACATTCTAATGCTCGTCGATGCTAGAGTCGCCAAGGCGCCTCGTTTGAGCCCCCCATTCCACCCACATGGCGCTAGGAACTGGTGGTTTCAATTAATGTGCAGCTACTCAAACAGTTCCAGTGTAGACTGTAATTATCGTACGGCATCGGAAGTTGGTAGATAATTCTAACACGTTAATGCAGAACCGATTTACGCTAGAAAAAAGTGACGGGCCGTGAGTCGTGCTTGATTAGCTCAGTTGGTAGAGCACTTGCCCGCGAAAGGCAAAGGTCACGAGTTCGAGTCTCGGTCCGGCACACAGTTTTAATCTGCCAGGAAGTTTCATATCAGCGCACACTGCGCTGCAGAGTGAAAAATCTCATTCTAGAAAAGAGTAGTTCCAATTTGCGCCACCTGGCGCTGTGGAAGCAAGAAAGACATTATAGAAATGTTTCCATATATAATGGATTAGCAACAGGATGTGAGCAGAAAAGATCAAACAAGTGAGAAAGGCATAGTGCTGACTTTATTATTAACCGCTACTTACACAAGTTTTTCAATATGAGCACCGGACAAGTCGACAAGATGCTGTACAGTGCTAGATTTGCACCTTGTGGGCACAATTGGAACTAATTTTTTCCACCGAAAATCGGTTCCACATTAACACATTAGTGAATCTACCAAGTTTCACTGTCATACGATAATTACAGCCCACAGTGGACCTCCGTCAGAAAAAAGGCACTCCGTCTTCAGGGCGCAAATGGCCCATCGGGACCATCCGACCGCCGTGTCATCCTCAAATGAGGATGCAGACAGGAGGGGCGTGTGGTCAGCACACCGCTCTCCCGCTCGTTATGATGGTTTTCTTTGACCGGAGCCGCTACTATTCGGTCGAGTAGCTCCTCAATTGGCATCACGAGGCTGAGTGCACCCCGAAAAATGGCAACAGCGCATGGCGGCTGGATGGTCACCCATCCAAGTGCCGGCCACACCCGACAGCGCTTAACTTTGGTAATCTCACGGTAACCGGTGTATCCATTGTGGCAAGGCCGTTGCCTACCTCCGGGAGAACCTTCACTTTAATTACAACTACCCGGTGTTATAGTTTACACTCTTTGACAGACCGAGGGAAAGGCTACCTACGCTGCTACAGATCTCGGCGAAGTATGTTCGCCGGCCGAGTTAATTCCTGTTGATGATGAAAATAAAGAAGGTATTGCTAACAAATAATCTGTGTGACCAGACACATTGCAGAGTGAGCGAATAAGACCTTAACGAAAGCCTGCGAGCACAAAGGCAAACCAAAACGGCTCAAAACAGAAGATCTGCAAGTCATCTGGGGCCGGCCGAAGTGGCCGTGCGGTTAAAGGCGCTGCAGTCTGGAACCGCAAGACCGCTACGGTCGCAGGTTCGAATCCTGCCTCGGGCATGGATGTTTGTGATGTCCTTAGGTTAGTTAGGTTTAACTAGTTCTAAGTTCTAGGGGACTAATGACCTCAGCAGTTGAGTCCCATAGTGCTCAGAGCCATTTAGTCATCTGGGTGACAGATGACAACACTCCGAATAGAAAGTTCCTTAAACAGCTAGCTTGTGAGATAAGGAAGTGATCCAGACCGGTGTAGAATCCTCGCCGCTGTTAAAGGCTGATGGTCAGATAGATTGACTGGTCTCACAGGTTATATTTAGTCCGTTTTCAACGCTTATTTAGACAAATGCTGGTCTGGTCCAAAAGATTTGCCCCAGAAAATACGATACACAGACATTTAAAGGACAATAACGTTCGGGATAAAGTTTCCAAGATTCATAGACGGATGGCGCACACACCTACCTTTCCTTAGAATAACTGATGGCTGTAGGGCAAAGAATGGCGTTCGGCCATAAAGTTAAAAATAATAAATTTGCCAAATAATAAAAACAGCAGATCCTGTACGACGGAATAAAGATTCGGAAAGAAACAGTAACTGCTTTAAACAGAAAATAAGAAAAGTTAAGAGTACTTGACGATAACAAATTCAAGCTCGTCAACTAATGACCATGGGCAGAGATCTGGATCTGCGTTATCAAAATGATGGGCATATGGGCGAGGACACACGAACGCATATTAAAATCAAAGCAAATGTTGTCCAGAGGTTCACAATTACAGAAGTCACACCACAGGTGCAACTCATCATCGCTCTCGTGTATGCTAAGTCGTGATCTTTAATGAAGCTAGACGTAACGATAGCCCTGCAAATAAAAGAGCATAATTTTCTTTCGTCACATTAATAGAAAATCTAACGAAAGAGCAGTTAACCTTCGATACGTAAATCGTGCTTTGTGATGACGTGAAAGCTTTATAAACGCAACGGCCAAAAATACGGTGTAAATTCTGTGATGTAGCGCTGAAAGTAAATGAGCGTGTACTGGCGATATTCTGTTCGATAGATGCTGCGAGTGGGGCATCTGTGGGGTGCGGTGAGTCACAGCGTCCTTGATCTTGACTCAGCAGGCAGGGCTCCCCTCCACTTCCGGCATCGGGTTATTCCTACTGCCAGCCCAGCCACCCACCCCGCAGCTGGCGAGCAGGCTCACGGCGCTCATCTCGCTATACATCCGACTCTCACAATACGCACGAGGGCATTTCGTAAAGTAGCTTGCGTTTGCATGGTGTAAGGGAAACAGGATATTCACTGTACGCCAGTATGTACTCTGGGTCAGAGCAGAAAGATCGCTGCACCGTTCTGCCTTACTTTATTCTTATTTTTTGTTTTACACGTTTAGATCCGCAGGACCAAGTTGAGGAGCAAATCTCCATGGTCATGGAATGTGTCAGTACATGACACTACAACAGAAAAGTAGTAAATACAAATTAAAATGTTTATAAATCCTAAAAAGACGACAAGCTATAACTTTACATAAACGCAATCAACAATGTAACATAGGAATTAGCTTTTGTCAGGGAACTCCTCGACAGAAAAGAAGTGATCCGTGAGGAAACTGTTCAGTTTAGATTTGAAAGCGTGTGGATTACTACTACATTTTTTGAATTCTTGTTGTAGTTTACTGAAAATGGATGCAGCACAGTACTGCACGTTTTTCTACACAAGAGTGGAGGAGGTACGATCCAAATGCAGATTGGATTTCTGCCTAGTATTAACTTAGTGAAAGTTGCTAATTCCTAGGAATAAGCTGGTATTTTGGACAAGGAAGGACATTAAGGAATGTATACACTGGTGTCCAAAATTAAAACAACAAACCACTATTTCCCCCTCTTGTGTCTATTTCACGACATAATCATACAAACTGTCAACAGATGTTGTACGATCGATTCCTGCAGGGAAGATGGCATTCTGGTCAACGAACAACCACGCCAACGATGACGTCAGGGCACATATCAAATGGGATAGTGTTTGCCGGGTATTCCCACATCCACAATCGCTTTGTACACAGCCACAGACGGTTCAGTATGGCACAAAGAAGACGCCTACCAGGCTCTCTGCGGTGGAGGGCCATGGAAAGAATGGAAGCAGGACAGTCGCAAACTGATGTGGCTCGATGGCTTAATGTGAACAGTTCTGTTATTTTTCGGATGTGGCGACAGTTTATAAAGATTGAAACTGTATCCCGAAGATCAGGACGGGGCCGATCATGTGTAACATCAGAAGGAGAGAACCGTTATTTGGCTGGGCCACAACGGTACCACCGTAGTACTGCACGACAACTAGCAGCTGACTTCGCAGCATCCACTGGACGTACAAAAGGCGTACAGAAGGCTTCAGTAGAGTGGCTTTTATTGTTGGAGACCTACTGTCTGTTTACTTCTGGCGTATCTTCACAGAAGGGAAGGTCTAGAGTCGACCCGTCACCATGCCACCTGGGCAGTCGAACAGTGGGCCAATGTTCTTCTCACATATGAGCCCCGCTTTGGTCTGGAGGGTGATTCTCGACGAATTCGCATCTGGAGATTAAGTGGAACACGATTTCCGGACCCAGCCATTGTGGAGAGAGACTGATGTCGAGGATGATCCCTAACGGTGTGGGCAGGGATTGTGTTGACCACTCGTACACTTCTTCATGAAATTGTATAGTTAAATCGACAAAGTTTAACTGCTGTCAGGTATCGTGATGAGATCTTGGGAACTCATGTGAGGTGGTTGCTTGGTGCTATAGGCCCAGACTCTGTATTGTTGGACGATAATCCTCGACCTCATAGAGCACGGGTAGTTGACGTTTTCTTGCAAACGGAAGATACTGCACGAATGGCATGGCCCGCTCGCTGTCACAATTTGTATCCCATAGTGCCCCGTCTGGTATGCACTAGGGACACGGGTTGCATCACGTCAGCATCCAACAACCACTTTCCAAGACTTGCGAGCAGCGCTGCAGGAAGAATGGGCGTTATTGCCTCAACATGAAATTGATGGCATCATTTACAGCAAGCCTCATCGTTTGTCAGACCTGTATTTCTGCCAGAATTGGTGACACGCCATAATGAGTGCATTAACCAGTTGTCGGAATGTGTGTGTATATATCCGTTAAGTTGGAAAAGACGAAGAACATTTTTGTGTACCGTTATGAATATTACACCTGTTTACGTTCTGTATTCTCTATATTGTTTCTGATTTACTGTCACCTGATTACACTGTTTCGTAGCAAAATAAACACAAACTTGCAAAATTTCGGTTTGTTGCTTTAATTTTGGGCCCCAATGTGTAATGAGAGGCCAATGTCAGAATAGCGAGACTAACGAACAGGGTCGACAAGAGGTTCCCGAACTTACACCACTTACAACCCTTTTATGAGCCAAAAATACCCTTTGAGAATAGGAAGAGCTACCTCAAAATATACCATACGTAATAAGCGAATGAAAATAAGCAAAGTAGACTACTTTTATTGTTGAAGTATCACTTACTTCAGATACAGTTTTAATAGAAAAATTGCAGCATTAAGTCTTTGAAGAAGATCCTGAACATGGGCTTTCCACGATAGTTTATTATCTTTCAGCACACCTAGAAATTTGAAATGTTCAGTCTGACTAATCATAGGCTCATTTTGTGTAATTAGAACGTCAGTTTTCATTCACTTGTCTGTTAGAAACTGTAAGAACTGAGTATTACTGTGATTTAGCGTTAATTTGTTTTCTACAAGCCATGAGTTTATGTCTTGAAGTGCAGTATTTGAAACAGTGCGAGAGTTACACTCAACATCCTTTACTACCAAGCAAACAGAAATATTTTAGAATCACCTGGGAAGGCTACAAGTCATATCATTTATATAATTATGGAACACCTCCCATTTAACTGCACCCCTCTCGGACCCTACATATAGACATTGTCAATACACTAACTAAGGTTGTCGAGGTGTCTGATGTTCCAAGAGGCACTGTATCGAAGATTTCTATTTCAGAGCTGTGGACTGGCCGCTACTCACGCAAACTGCACTAACTTTAAAGTGGTCACAGCGATATCCTTGCTGAAAATGAAAGAAAAGTGCAAACATCCATCGTCAAATGTGGACGGTTACATAAAGAGGATGGACAAAAATTGGGAAAGACCGTGTGGCCGGCCGTGTGGCCGTGCGGTTAAAGGCGCTTCAGTCTGGAAACGCCTGACCGCTACGGTCGCAGGTTCGAATCCTGCCTCGGGCATGGATGTGTGTGTTGTTCTTAGGTTAGTTAGGTTTAATTAGTTCTAAGTTCTAGGCGACTGATGACCTCAGAAGTGAAGTCGCATAGTTCTCAGAGCCATTTGAACCATTTGAACCAGCCAGACCGCGTGAATTGCCTGCTCGAACATATAGGCAGTTTCTAGACAAGCCTGCCGGGTGCACTGGTCGCACTTTCGTATTTGACCGAAATCGGCACCTGTGCAAAGTCCTCAATACGTGGCAAATGTCAGTCGCGGTCTGAATAGTGTTCCGTGTAGTTGTATTTGAATTATATCGGAGATAAGCGAATTCGACCGTGGGGAAATTGTTAGTGGTCGTATGGTGGCTCCTTCCCTAACTAAGGTAGCCGACGTGTTCGATGTTTCAAGGGGCACCGTATCGAAGATTTATACCGAATACAGAGACAGCAGAAAACATCATCCGATTAGTCACAACAACGACAAAATCGTGTGTTGAGCGATCGTAGGAAACGGCCATTGAAGAGGATTGTGACGAAAAATAAGAGGACGACAGTTGCAGAAGTACTGCAGTATTGAATATCGAACTTGCGAACCCTGTCAGCAACAAAACAACAGGACGGCAGCTCTATAAGCCGGTAATTGCAGGGCTAACTGCAATTCCAAAACCACACATCATAATTGCAAATGCCCCTAACATGAAAACATGGTGTCCAAGCCGTAAAACTTGGACAATGGAGCTGGAAGAAAGTCATTTGGTTGAATGGGGCGACCCATTGCACCTCGATTGGTAGGTAAATCACGCGATCTTAATCGTGTAGGAAACGTCATGTGAAAGGTAACTACAAAATCCCCACAATTTGGTAGCTCTACTGATCTAACCACCCAACAGTGGCTTTAGCTACATATTACATAGAGGGGTTGGACTAAAATATGAGAACACCATAAAAGTAACACACTAACGTTCCCGTTACGGTGTAGCAAATCAGTTGGTATTCATAATATCATACTGGTCATTAAAATTATTACACCTGTAAGAAATGCAGATGATAAACGGGTATTCATTGGACAAATATATTATACTAGAACTAACATGTGATTACATTTTCACGCAATTTGGGTGCATAGATCCTGAGAAATCAGTACCCAGAACAACCACCTCTGACCGTAATAACGGCCTTGATACGCCTGGGCATTGAGTCAAACAGAGCTCGGATGCCGTGTAAAGGTACAGCCGCCCATGCAGCTTCAACACGATACCACAGTTCATCAAGACTAGTGACTGGCGTATTGTGACGAGACAGTTGCTCGGCCACCATTGACCAGACGCTTTCAATTGGTGAGAGATCTGGAGAATGTGCTGACCAGGGCAGCAGCCGAACATTTTCTGTAGCCAGAAAGGCCCGTACAGGACCTGCAACATGCGGTCGTGCATTATCCTGCTGAAATGTAAGGTTTCGCAGGGATCGAATGAAGGGTAGAGCCACGGGTCGTAACACGTCTGAAATGTAACGTCCACTGTTCAAAGCGCCGTCAATGCGAACAAGAGGTGACCTAGACGTGTAACCAATGGCACCCCATACCATCACGCCGGGTGATGCGCCAGTATGGCGATGACGAATACACGCATCCAATGTGCGTTCACCGCGATGTCGCCAAACACGGATGCGACCATCATGATCCTGTAAACAGAACCTGGATTCATCCGAAAAAATAACGTTTTGCCAATCGTGCACCCAGGTCCGTCGTTGAGTACACCATCGCAGGCGCTCCTGTCTGTGATGCAGCGTCAAGGGTAACCGCAGCCACGGTCTCCGAGCTGATAGTCTATGCAGCTGCAAACGTGGCCGAACAGTCCGTGCAGATGGTTGTTGTCTTGCAAACGTCCCTATCTGTTGACTCAGGGATCGAGACGTGGTTGCACGATCCATTACAGCCATCAGGATAAGATGCCTGTCATCTCGACTGCTAGTGATGCGAGGCCGTTGGGATCCAGCACGGCGTTCCGTATTACCCTCCTGAACCCACCGATTCCATATTCTGCTAACAGTCATTGGATCTCGACCAAGGCGAGCACCAATGTCCGATACGATAAACCGCAATCGCGATTGGCTACAATCCGACGTTTATCAAAGTCGGAACCGAGGTGGTAAGCATGTCTCCTCCTTACACGAGGCATCACAACAACGTTTCACCAGGCAACGCCGGTCAACTAGTGTTTGTATATGAGAAATCATTTTTAAACTTTCCCCACGTCAGCACGTTGTAGGTGTCACCACCGGCGCCAAGCTTGTGTGAATGCTCTGAAAAGCTAATCATTTGCATATCACAGCATCTTCTTCCTGTCGGATAAATTTCGCGTTTATAGCACGTCATCTTTGTGGTGTAGCTATTTTAATGGCCAGTAGTATAGCTTGTAGTCGTCTGGGAATGGATAGAGACAGGTCCCGTATGGGTTCACGGTAATTCTGTACCATACTTCCTCCAAAATAGTGGCAAGTGTAGGTAACGATGATGGAGGTGCATAGCGACCACGCACCCTTCTCTCCAAAGCAGACCACAAAGGCTCAATAATACTAAGATTTGGTGTCGTGGCCAGGGAGTGCGACAATCTAGCCTCGTGGTCACAAAATCAGCCCTGGACGATGCGATCTCTTGCCCGCATCTCGTGGTCGTGCGGTAGCGTTCTCGCTTCCCACGCCCGGGTTCCCGGGTTCGATTCCCGGCGGGGTCAGGGATTTTCTCTGCCTTGTGATGGCTGGGTGTTGTGTGCTGTCCTTAGGTTAGTTAGGTTTAAGTAGTTCTAAGTTCTAGGGGACTGATGACCTCAGAAGTTAAGTCCCATAGTGCTCAGAGCCATTTGAACCATTTGATGCGATTTCTTAACAGGGACCCTGCCTTCTTGCGACACAACATAGCCTTGGGAAACAAACGTTGTACCGTGAGATGGACCTGATCAGCCAAAATGGTAACATAATCCTTGGCAGTAATGTGACTTTGCACAGTAACCATGGGCCCACGGAATACCAATGGCTGCCCAAATCGTTATCGGACCCCCACCACGTTTCACTCTTTGGACATAAATTCAAACAAATGACTGCCTTACATTGGTCCAGAGTCTTGGTTTTATGGCTTTGGCACCACAATGTGAAATTTTCTGTGCATGGTGAAGTACAGAGAACCATTCCCAGTTGACTCAAAGAAGTTCAAGGATTTGCAGGATCTACTCCAGTTCATCCCACCAGTGCACCATCCAGTTTACAATAGTATTAAGTGCAAAGAGATAGGAGGCGTAGAAGGTAGTGATGATTATGACTGCCCTCTAAATGTAGACTGAACAATTTGTGCTTATCATTGTGAAAGTATATTTTCATTTGCTCGACATTTGTTTCATATATCACATTAAAACACGCTTTTACTATATATTGCCAATTACTTAGTATGTAATAGATAATAATTAATAAATATCATTCTTTACTAACATAATGTGCGAAGTTCTGCGGCATGAAAGTCCTAAGCCACCATTATTCGTCCATGCCTTCATTTAATTGCAATTTACATAAGGTTTTGAAGATATACATACCATTACACAAACGGAAAAGATGTAATAACTAGCCGGCCGTTGTGGCCGAGCGGTTCTAGGCGCTTCAATCCGGAACCGCGCTGATGCTACGGTCGCATGTTCGAATCCTGCCTCGGGCGTGGATGTGTGTGATGTCCTTAGGTTTAAGTAGTTCTAAGTTATAGGGGACTGACGACCTCAGATGTTAAGTCCCATAGTGTCCACAGTGTTTAGAGCCATTTGAACATTTTGAACATGTAATAACTGACATAAACCAACATAAGTAAAGATACTTGAAGTAAAACACGAAAATCTGATTTACAGAATTATTTGCAAGATTAAAATCTGTTTTTCTTAGAAAGACAAAAGTGTGGCGTAGCACCGTCTAGCTCCAAGCCCTTCATTTGTCTAAATTATGTAAGTGAATAACATTGCAAGATCACAGGTTAATGTAAGTGCGAGAGAAACCACTGCAAATGTGAAATGCTGGTACATTAATAACTGGTGAAACCGTTAGAATGTTTTGGAAATTTGTGGTAAGGTCTTATTGGACCAAACTGCTGACGTCATCGGTCCCTAAGCCTACACACTACTTAATCTGACTGAAACTAACATACGCTATGGACAACACACACAACCATGCTCGAGGGAGGACTCGAACCTCCGATGGGGGAGCCGCACTGACCGTGACAAGACGCCCCAGACCGTGCGGCTACCCCGCGCGGCAGAATGTTGAATTCAACCACACAAACGTGCATCCACTGTGTTGTGCAGTTGTCGGGTGTCAGTTCGTGGGTGGCGTTTCATACCTGTTGCACATGATCGGTCAATACAGGAACGGCTGATGCTATTTGTGGATGACGGTAAAACTGTCGTCCGATGATTTCCCACGTGTGCTCGACTGGAGACAGATCTGGTGGTCAAGCAGACCAGAGCAACATGTCGAGACTCTCTAGAGCATGTTGGTTTAGAACAGCGGTATGTGGGCGAGCGTTATCCTGTTGGGAAACACCCCCTGGAATGTTGTTCACGATCAGCAGCAAAACAGGTCGTATCAACAGACTGACGTACAAATCTGCAGTCAGGGTGCAGGGCATAACCATGACAGTGCTCCTGCTGTCGTACGAAATCGCAACCCAGACTATAACTCCAGGTATAGGTCCAGAAGTCTCACATGGACACAGGTTGGTAGCAGGCCCTCAACCGGCCTCCTTCCAGCCAATACACGCCCATCACTGGCACCGAGGCACAGCCACCTTTCATCAGGCACATCTCCCCCTGCCCTCCAATGAGCTCTCGCTTGACACAACTGAAGCAGCAGATGGCGGTGGTTTGACTTCAGAGGAATGTACGCTACAGCGCGTCTGGCTCGGAGCTGTCCTTGAAGTAATCGATTTGTAGCAGCTTGTTGTGTCAGTGTGGTGCCAACTGCCGATCAGACTGCTGCTGCAAATGCAGTACAGTGCTCCAGAGCCATTGCCGAACAGATGGTCTTTCCTCCCGGTAGCGCCATGTGGCTGTGCGGAGCACAGTCAACTTGCGACAGTACGTTCTAGAGACCACCGCTGCCAACAATCATGTACAGTGGCTACCATCCTGCCAAGTCTTTCTGCATTTTCGCAGAAGGAACATCCAGCCTCTCGCAGCCCTATTACACGACCTCTTTGAAACTCAGCGAGGTGTTGATAATGGCGTCTGAGTCGCCCTAAAGGCGTTCTTGACTAACAAGGGGAGGCCGCCAATTGTGAAATTCAGATTCGATTCATACTGCGCGTAATAAAAGCTCATGGCCAGAGGTGTAATGTCGCAAAGCACCAAGATGCACTTCTCAGCCGTTGTCGAGAAAATCGACAGTTAAAAGAAACCGTTGCGGTGAAATACTCTCTACGATAAATAATTTTCTACCGCGTCGTGGCGCAGCGGTAAGCGCTTGGGTTCGTAATACGAAGGTCGCCGGATCGAATCTCGCGCCATGTAACCTTTTTTTTTTAGTATTTGTTTTTTAATTTATATATATATATATATATATATATATATATATATATATATATATATA
Source organism: Schistocerca americana (assembly GCF_021461395.2). NCBI lineage: Eukaryota > Metazoa > Arthropoda > Insecta > Orthoptera > Acrididae > Schistocerca > Schistocerca americana. Next base: position 247,914,749 of record NC_060130.1, on the reverse strand, counting down.
TATACATTATTAATTCCCGGAAATCAGTTGCAACAATTATGCATATAATAAGTTGTTGAAAGTCGGTTGTCGTGGAAAAACTGGCGACTTCGAACATCATTATGTTTTCCGCAAACAAAGTTGTATTTCACAAATGTTATTAATTGTCTTCATAATGTTAACCACGTATAGTTAACGGAAGACGCAGAAACGATATTCCGAAACGAATACGTATAGCGTAAGTCAAACGTTCGAATTAGAATAGAGACCCCACGAACACAAATTTGCTGTGGCAGGTATGAAATATAAACTCCGTTACTCGCTCGTTACACTTGAAGGAGAGATGTTGAATGGGCCGAAACGAGCCACCGCATAACAGCGTGGTTGCCTGCTAACTTCGAAAGAAGGTAGATGCGGTCCCTAGCGCAACTTATAACATCGTCGAAAATCAGTGCGAACGGGAGAGCTTTTGGTACACCCTGATAAAAAAAACGGAAAAATGGAGGCGGTACAATTGGAGAGCGATCCGCCTTCACCAACATGCATAAGCAATTCATTAATAGTTTATATATATATATATATATATACCGGATCGAATCTCGCGCCATGCAATTTTTTTTATATATATATATATTTGAATTACAAAAACTAATAAAAAAAATTGCATGGCGCGAGATTCGATCCGGTATATATATATATATATATATATAAACTATTAATGAATTGCTTATGCATGTTGGTGAAGGCGGATCGCTCTCCAATTGTACCGCCTCCATTTTTCCGTTTTTTTATCAGGGTGTACCAAAAGCTCTCCCGTCCGCACTGATTTTCGACGATATATATATTTGAATTACAAAAACTAATAATAAAAAAAATTGCATGGCGCGAGATTCGATCCGGTGTCCTCCGGATTACGAACCCGAGCGCTTACCGCTGCGCCACGACGCTGCAGAAAATTATTAATCGTAGGGAGTGTTTCACCGCAACGGTTTCTTTTAACTGTCGATTTTCTCGACAACGGCTGAGAAGTGCATCTTGGTGCTTTGCCACATTACACCTCTGGCCATGAGCTTTTATTATGCGCAGTATGAATCGAATCTGAATTTCACAATTGGCGGCCTCCCCTTGTAAGATCAACTGACCACGTCGAATCTCAAAGGTAACTATAGGCCATGACAGTTATAGTGTGTATTTAAAGAAAAGGTGGTTTTAACTGTATTAGTGGTGCTAGTAGCGCCACTCTTATTCGACTACCGAGCGAGGTGGCGCAGGGGTTAGCACACTGGACTCGCATTCGAGAGGACGACGGTTCAATCCCGTCCCCGGCCATCCTGATTCAGGTTTTCCGTGATTTCCCTAAATCGCTTCAGGCAAATGCCGGGATGGTTCCTTTGAAAGGGCACGGCCGATTTCATTCCCCATCCTTCCCTCACCCGCGCTTGCGCTCCGTCTCTAATGACCTCGTTGTCGACGGGACGTTAAACACTAATCTCCTCCTGCTCCTCCTTATTCGACTGGTGCGAAAGATGAACAGACATCATCTTTCAGATGTAGAAATACCCCCACCAACTTTCGTTTATGTCACAAACTATTTCTTAGTGTTGTGATTTCTTACGTTATTGTATGTAAACTGCCTTCTTTGACGATAAATTGAAAGTAAGGATGAATTTGCCTGATCCCTAATTTTATTTTATCTATCACTCCTGATAAATAAAATGACCTGCAAGAGCAGCTGAATGGAATGGACCGTGTCTTGAAAGGAGGATATAAGATGAACGTCAACAAAAGCAAAACGAGAATAATGGAATGCAGTGGAATTAAGTCGGGTGATGCTGCGGGAATTAGATTAGGAAATGACACTCTTAAAGTAGTAAGTGAGTTTTGCTATTTGGGGAGCAAAATAACTGATGATGGTCGTAGTAGAGAGGATATGGTTCAAATGGCTCTGAGCACTGTGGGACTTAACTTCTGAGGTCATCAGTCCCCTAGAACTTAGAACTAATTAAACCTAACTAACCTAAGGACATCACACACATCCATGCCCGAGGCGGGATTCGAACCTGCGACCGTAGCGGTCGAGCGGTTCCAGACTGAAGCGCCTAGGACGGCTCGGTCACAGCGGCCGGCAGAGAGCATATAAAATGTAGACTGGCAATGGCAAGGAAAGCGTTTCTAAAGAAGAGAAATTTGTTAACATCGAGTATAGATTTAAGTGTCAGGAAGTCGGTTCTGAAAGTATTTATATGGAGTGTAGCCATGTATAAAAGTGAAACGTGGACGATAAATAGTTTAGACAAGAAGAGAATAGAAGCTTTCGAAATGTGGTGCTACAGAAGAAAGCTGAAGATTAGGTGGGTAGATCACATAAGTAATGAGGAGGTACTGAATAGAATTGGAGAGAAGAGAAAGTTGTGGCACAACTTGACTAGAAGAAGGGATCGGTTGGTAGGGTATATACTGAGGCATCAAGGGATCGCCAATTTAGTACTGGAGGGCAGCGTGGAGGGTAAAAATCTTAGAGGGAGACCAAGAGATGAATACACTAAACAGATTCAGAAGGATGTAGGTTGCAGTAGGTACTGGGAGATGAAGAAGCTTGCACAGGATAGAGTAGCACGGAGAGCTGCACCAGACCAGTCTCTGGACTGAATACCACAACAACGACAATAATTGTATTGTAATATTATCCATTTAAAAACATCTAGGTCATATATAAATATAGATGTTCACATTAAAAAATAATAATAATAAGCTAGTACACACATAATTGCATTACTTATTGGTAATATGTTAATCCATTACCCAAGCTCCACGCGAATGTCAAAAGACTGACTCATTGTTGTTTTGTTCACGTTCGTGTGATTGGTTCAAATGGCTCTAAGCACTATGGGACTTAAATCTGAGGTCATCAGTCCCCTGTACTTAAGAACTACTTAAACCTAACTAACCTAAGGACATCACACACATCCATGCCCGAGGCAGGATTCGAACCTGCGACCCTAGCAGCAGTGCGGTTCCGGAATGAAACGCCTAGAACCGCTCGGCCACAGCGGCCGGTTCTTGTGATTGGAAAGTGTTTTTTTTAACGTTGTGAGGTCTGTAATACCATAAATGTACTTGTGATTGACTGTAGTGAATCCTGCAATAAGGATCGTTCATGTGTCATAACGAAACGAAGTATCTTCACAATCGGTAAACTTTGTTAGTGTTTGGGGTACGATATACGTAAGCTCTCTGACGTGAGATCTTTATTTTCACCGAAATGTCGCACATCTGTTCTTTTTGTCAAGTTGATGGGAGAGCTCAATGGTGGATGGCCGGTAAACAACTTATTTTTGTCAAGTGACGAGTTCTGTGAAGAGAGAGCCACTGCATTTGGCTCACGGGTGAAGTCGTGGACTCGTATTCAGTTTCGGGGACGAGCGGGCAGATAAAACGTTTTCCCTGTTCTCCGTAATCAGTCCGGGGAAAGCGGCGAGCAACATCCAGCGAACTTCTCCAGTGATTCCGCCTGCCTCTGTACGGACTTTCATTTGTGCGGCGAACGAGTTAGTACAGCAAACTACCGATAGCTCCATTCCTTCCCAATGCAACAAGCGATGCCTGTTCGGAAATATCAATTATGTTTTATAATAGATTAACTGTAAAATTAAAATAACTTACGGGAATGCAGCCGTGTGACGTCTTCGACAGCAGCCGATATTTCGACAGGTGCACATCCCGTCATTTTCAAAACACAAATGCAACGGATTAGCGCTGCGCAAGAAAACTTAAAGCGTCAGCACGTAGAGCCTATGCATAAAGATAACACACTGTAAACACTAACGCCACCACACAACCAAATGAACGACGTCAGAAGTTATAGATAGTGAACATCACAGTTGTAAACCTACCGTAGACTGTCATAGCCAATTGTAGAGTACGGCAGTTTTCCTAGTAATCTTGGTCAGGATCATAACCACGTTAAATATACATTAGGTGTGCTGCATACCTATCGGGCGTTATCTCATTTCGATCCCTTTGCCTGTCTGCTATCAGTGTCTTACCAGATTCCCCTGGAAACCGGAAGTGGTGAAGCGTCTAGAAACTGAACGAGGGAATATAAATGGAGGCGCAGCCTACGGAATAATTTTCTTCTGCCTAGTTATTCTCCAGTCTGTTACACAAAAATAAACAGCACGTATAGAAAAACTGAAACTGTAAATGTTTAATTCAGGTTTTATTCGAAAATTATTGTGTTCGGAGACTCCCGTTACAAACTTCTAGGACTTGTAGAGGGGAATGAGTACTTAATATTTTTAATAGGAACCCATGCCCGGAAACATACCGTTTCCGTTCTACGACAGTTTCAATTCAGATGTTCTGCCTGAGGAATTGAATTAGACGTGACGTAGGACAGTTGTTAGGTAACAACTCGAAAGAAAACATGACGAAACACCAATTTATCACTTAAGCACGTTTGTTTATGTTAAAACTTAAACATTGCATTCAGTACGTACAGTATTCAGGGGTTCTTTTTTGATTTGGAATAACGTAAACACGTAACGTTTAAGTGTTAATACAAACAAAAGTGCTTAAATGATAAATGGATGTTTCCTTACGCTTCGTTTCGAATTGTTACCTAATGTTTGTACTGCGTCACGGATAATTCAATCCCTCAAGCAGATTTGGATGAATTAAAATTCTAAATTGAAACGATCGTAGAATGGAAGCGGTACGTTTCCGAACATGGTTTCCTATTCAATATATTATGTACTCACTTCCCTCTACAAGTCCCAAAAAAAAGTGAAACATCGCTTCAGTACTTCGTCGAGCTTATATAAAACACGTTTCTCTTATTCATGAACAATTCTTGCACTTATCAATAACAATAGGAAATTCTTGCTTTTGATCTTGATAAAGAACTTTCTATTGCGTACAAAATAACTACAATAAGTACACTGGGGTCCAAAATTAATACAACAAACGGAAATTTTGCAAGGTTGCGTTTATTTTGATACAGAACAGTAACCGGTTTGTAGTGTAATTTGTATTGTTTGTTTGTAGTGCAATTTGTATTGTTTGATCTGCCGTCATGTGTGACAAATGTGGATGTTGTAGATTAGTGAGCACGGGAGTGAAATGTCAGGATTGTGGGATGGTGTTTCACTGGGGTGACTGTAGCGTGGAAGCTGTTATAGTGCCAGATGAGGCCAATGGAGTTGTAGACTATGTAGGCATGACAAGAAAATCTTGGAACAGGAAAAAAGATTTGTGCCCTTCAGGCTGAACTAGAAATGGTGTACTTCGAATCAGACAGGTTGACGGGGGAAAGAGACAATGAGAGCTGGGAACAGGTAACAAGTTGTAGTCAGAAGGAGAAAACCCCAGAAATCACTTTTCAGATTCCAGTGAGCAATCAGTTTGATTTGTTACCTGAAGTAGAAGAGCCTCAAACAGTTTTTGAGCAAAGTAGGGTGCAGCAGACTCGTAGTAACAATTGTAATGATTGGTCGGGAGTAAAGTCACGCAAAAAACAAAAGAGTCCTTTTGTTAGGTAGTAGTCATGGGAGAGGTGTAGGCCAGTTGCTACAGGACAGGCTAGGAGTCGAGTACCAGGCCACAAGCATTGTGAAACCTAGTGCTAAGCTTAGCCAGGTTACAGAAAACCTAGGGGCCTTGTGCAAAGATTTTGATGGTGAGGATCATGTTCTTATAGTAGGAGGAGCAGGAAACAGCTTGGTTAGCAATTCGGACTATAGTATTGGGTGTGACCTGAGTGTAATAGGAGCAGCAACAGCTCACACTCGTGTGAGGTTTGTGGATGTTTTGCAGCGCCATGACCAGCCCTGGGTTAATACAGCTGTCAACTGTGGCCTGCCGCTGTCGCCGAGCGGTTCTAGGCGCTTCAGTCCGGAACCGCTCGGCTGCTACGGTCGCAGATTCGAATCCTGCCTCGGGCATGGATGTGTGTGATGTCCTTAGGTTAGTTAGGTTTAAGTAGTTCTAAGTCTAGGGGACCGAAAGCCTCAGATGTTAAGTCCCATAGTGCTTAGAGAGCCATTTGTCAATCGTGTTAACAGAGAGCTGGGGGGGGGGGGGAGGTTGTTACTGTTGACAGAAACTAAATCTCATATCCGTGCTGTGCCTGTTGATGCAATTGGGAGGTGGAGTTACACTAACCATGGCTTGCACGTGAATAGGAAGGGAAGAATAGATTAGTTGATCTTCTTGCAGAAAATGTAAGGGGGGCCACATGCACACAAGACAAAATACCTGTGATTACTGGAGCCAGAGGGACACATTTTTTAGGTTAGAGTAAAGTTACAGACAGAGACTATTGAAAGAGACCAATCTCATTGTTGACTTCATTTTCTAAAATATCCGAAAAAGTTATGTATTCAAGAGTAGTCTCACATTTAAGTGAAAATAATTTACTCAACATGTCACAGTTCAGATTTTGGAAGGGTTACTCGACTGAGAATGCTATCTACACATTTACCCATCAATTAGTACAAGCCCTAAATAACAAATTATCGCCAGCTGGTATTTTTTTGTGATATTTCCAAGGCATTTAACTGTGTGGATCATGTCACACTCTTAGAAAAACTCAGGTTTTATGGAATTGAAGGCTATACACTCAGCTGGTCTGAATCATACTCAACGAACAGAAAGCAGAAATTTGTGCTGAATAACACAAATAATATTAGGAAGGTGGTAAATTCTAATGAATGGGGAGTTATAACAAAGGGAGTCCCACGGTGTTCAATATTGGATCCTCTGCTGTTCCTTATTCATGTGAATGACCTCTCACTTAACTTTCAGCAAGCAGAACTACTACTTTTTGCAGATGACACGAGTGTAATAACAAATCCCATTCCAGGAAAAGCAGTTGAGAATATTGTTAAGGATGTCTTTCAAGGAATTATTAAGTGGTTCTCAGAAAATGGACTCTCCCTTAATTTTGGAAAAACTCACTATATCCAGTTCTGTACACTGAATAGTGTCATATCGACAACTGATGTAGCGTATGAACAGGGCTCAGTTGATAGGGTAGATTTCTCCAAATTTTTGGCTGTTCACACTGATGACAACTTAAACTGGAAGAAGCATATTACTGAGCTTCTCAAACAGTTAAGTACAGCTTCTTTCGTTCTTATATAACCTCTTCTCTCGGTAATAAACAGATCAGCCTCCTAACGTACTATTCATATTTCCACACAATAATGTCTTATGGAGTAGTTTTCTGGGGTAACTCACCACTTAGACATAAAGTATTGATTGCACAAAAGAGAGCACTGAGAATAATTAGTGGTGTTCACCCAAGGACGTCATGTAGGCCCCTATTCAAGGAGTTAGGCATTTTAACTGTACCGTCAGAGTACTTATATTCGCTAATGAAATTCGATATAAATAATAAATCTCAATTGGCGAAGAACACTGATGTTCATACGTACAACACTAGACGAAAAAATGACCTTTCCTATCCGTTATTGAAGCTGCCACGTGCTGAAAAAGGAGTGCATTACTCAGCAACAAAAATCTTTGATCATTTGCCCAACAACATAAAGTGTCTGGCAGGTAGCATATTAAGTTTTAAATCTAGCTTAAAATCATTTCTTTTGGACAACTCCTTCTATTCCATGGACGAGTTTCTGTTTCAGAACTGGTAAAAAAAAAAAAATTACCTCTAAATGTAGTTTCATGTGTAGAACTAAAAATTTCAGTAATATTAATATTAGCATGATTCATGTGTGTATACAGGGTGGTCCACTGATAGTGACCGGGCCAAATATCTCACGAAATAAGCATCAAACGAAAAAACTACAAAGAACGAAACTCGTCTTGATTGAAGGGGGAAACCAGATGGCGCTATGGTTGGCCCGCTAGATGACGCTGCCATAGGTCAAATGGGTATCAAGTGCGTTTTTTTTAATGGGAACCTCCATTTTGTATTACATATTCGTGTAGTACGTAAAGAAATATGAATGTTTTAGTTGGGCCACTTTTTTCGCTTTGAGATAGATGGCGCAGTAACAGTCACAAACGTATAAACGTGGTATCACGTAACATTCCGCTAGTGCGGACGGTATTTGCTTCGTGATTCATTAACCGTGTTAAAATGGACCGTTTACCAAATGCGGAAAAGGTCGATATCGTGTTGATGTATGGCTATTGTGATCAAAATTGCCCAACGGGCGTGTGCTATGTATCCTTCTCGATATCCTGGACGACATCATCCAAGTGTCCGGAGCGTTCGCCGGATAGTTATGTTATTTAAGGAAACAGGAAGCGCTCAGCCACATGTGAAACATCAACCACGACCTGCAACAAATGATGACGCCCAAGTAGGTGTTTTAGCTGCTGTCGAGGCTAATCCGCACATCAGTAGCAGACAAATAACGCTAGAATCGGGAATCTCAAAAACGTCGGTGTTGAGAATGCTACATCAACATCGATTGCACCCGTACCACATTTCTATGCACCAGGAATTGCATGGCGACGACCTTGAACGTCGTGTACATTTCTGCCACTGGGCACAAGAGAAATTACGGGACGATGACAGATTTTCTGCACGCGTTCTATTTCGCGACAAAGCGTCATTCACAAACAATGTTAACGTAAACCGGCATAATATGCACTACTGGGCAACGGAAAATCCACGATGGCTGCGACAAGTGGAACATCAGCAACCTTGGCGGGTTAATGTATGGTGCAGCATTATGGAAGGAAGGATAATTCCCCCCATTTTATCGATGGCAATCTAAATGGTGCAATGTATGCTGATTTCCTACGTAATGTTCTACCGATGTTACCATAAGATGTTTCACTGCATGACAAAATGGCGATGTACTTCCAGCATGCCGGGCGGTGTGGCCGAGCGGTTCTAGACGCTACAGTCTGGAACCGCGCTGCTGCTAGGGTCGCAGGTTCGAATCCTACCTCGGGCATGGATGTGTGTGATGTCCTTAGGTTAGTTAGGTTTAAGTAGTTCTAAGTTCTAGGTGACTGATGATCTCAGATGTTAAGTCCCATAGTGCTCAGAGCCATCTGAATCATTTTTGAACTTCCTGCGTGATGGATGTCCGGCACATATCTCGCGTTTGCTTGAAGCGGTATTGAATAGCATATTTCATGACAGGTGGGTTGGTCGTCGAAGCACCATACCGTGGCCCGCACGTTCACCGGATCTGACGTCGCCGGATTTTTTTCTGTTGGGAAAGTTGAAGGATGTTTGCTATCGTGATCCACCGACAACGCCTGACAATATGCGCTTTCGCATTGTCAATGCATGTGCGAACATTACGGAAGGCGAACTACTCGCTGTTGAGAGGAATGTCGTTACACGTATTGGCAAATGCATTGAGGTTGACGGACATCATTTTGAGCATTTATTGTATTAATGTGGTACTTACAGGTAATCACGCTGTAACAGCATGCGTTTTCAGAAGTGATAAGTTCACAAAGGTACATGTATCACACTGGAACAACCGAAATAAAATGTTCAAACGTACCTACGTTCTGTATTTTAATTTAAAAAACCTACCTGTTACCAACTATTCGTCTAAAATTGTGAGCCATGAGTTTATGACTATTACAGCGCACCATGCATCACAAAGCGAAAAAAGTGGTCCAACTAAAACATTCATATTTCTTTGCGTGCTACACGAATATGTAATAAATATGGGGGTTCCTATTTAAAAAACCCAGTTGATATCCGTTTGACCTGTGGCAGCGCCATCTAGTGGGCCAACCATAGCGCCATCTGGTTTCCCCCTTCAAGGTAGACAAGTTTCGTTCTTTGTAGTTTTTTCGTTTGACGCTTATTTCGCGTGATATTTGGCCCGGTCACGATCAATATATCTTGTAATCTGACTTGCTCCACATCATGTCGATAAAATAATCGTGAAAATGATCTACGGAACATGACATTACTAAACCAAACTAATTCTGACAACTGGTTACTGTGCTCAGTATGGAGTGTGACCACCTCTGGCACCAGTACAGGCCTGATAACGACAGTAAATGTTGCGCATGATGTCATCAGCCTCATGTTAAGATAATAACGCCCATTCTTCCTGCAGAGCTGCTCACAAGTCTTGGAGAGTGGTTGTGGATGCTGACGCGGTGCAACCCGTCTCCCTAGTGCATCCGAGACATGCTCTATGGGATTCAAATCGGCAAATCGGAACAGCGAGAAAGCCATGCCATGAGTGCGAAAAAAAAAAAAATCAACTAACCGTGCTCTATGAGGTCGAGTATCATCGTCCATCAGTACGAAGCCTGTGCCCGCAGCACCTCGCAACAACCGCTCATGAGATCCCAAGATCTCCTCACGGTACCTGACAGCAGATAAATCGTGCCGATTCACCTGTAGAATTTCATGAAGAGGTGTTCGAGTAGTCAACATAGGCCCTGCTCACACCATTAAGGATCCTCCTCGATATCGGTCTCTTTCCACAATGTTTGGCTCCTGAAATCGTGTTCCACTTACCCTCAGATGCGAATTCGTCTAAAATCACTCTCCAGACCAAATCGCGGAGCGTCCACCATCCAGGTAGCATGGTGACGTGTCCGTACTAAGACTTTCCCTTCTGTAAAGACACGCCAGAGGTAAACAGACGGCAGGTCTCCAACAATAAAGGCCACTCTGCTGAAGCCTTCTGTACGCCGTTTGCCTCGATACAACACGTTCACGTTCAGGGGATGCTGCGAGGTCAGATGCCAGTTGCATTGTCGTACTAAGGCGGTACCGTCGTGCCCATACTGCCAAATAACGGTCCACTCCTTCTGACGTCACACGTGGTCGGTCCTGTCCTGGTCTCCGGAATACAGTTTCGGTCTCTATAAACCGTCGCCCCATTCGATAACTAATAGAACGATTAGCTTTAAGCCATCGAGTCGCATGAGTTTACGACTGTGCTACTTCCATTCCTCCTATGGTCCTCCACGGCAGAAAGTCTGTAGGCGTCTTCTCTGTGCCATACTGAACCATCTGTGACTGTGCACACAGCGATTGTGGATGTGGGTCTACCCTGCAAACATCAACCCCTTGATAGACGTCCTGGCGTCATTGCTGGCATGGTTATCCGTTGATCGAAATGCCATCTTCCGTGCAGAACAGGGTCGTAATGACATCTATTGACAGTTTGTATGATTATATCGTGAATTAGACACAGGACGGGGAAATAGTAGTTTGTTTTGCATGTTCTCCTAGCACTTCCGTGAACCTTAAAATACGTAATGTTCAAATGTGTGTGAAATCTTATGGGACTTAACTGCTAAGGTCATCAGTCCCTAAGCTTACATACTACTTAACCTTAACTATCCGAAGGACAAACACACACACCCATGCCCGAGGGAGGACTCGAACCTCCGCCGGGACCAGCCGCACAGTCCATGACTGCAGCGCCTAAGACCGCTCGGCTAATCCCGCGCGGCCGTAAAATACGTAAGTCTCGTTTCGGTCACTACTTTTTCGCTTCTCTTTCCCTGCAATTCGAATACCTACGTCATTTAAAATCGTGAATATATGCTAATTAACTTATATCTAATTGTCATTTTTATTAAAAATGCTCGTATAACTACTTCCAAATACTATGCATACTGCACACAAACATCCACTTTTCATCGCAAATATAATTACCGACATTGCATAAAAGATAGTATATAAAGGTTGTTTAAAAAAAGCATTACAGACTTCTTATCTTCATCCGTATGTACAGGACAGTAATAATTACACTTCCCGTACTTGAGAGGGTCCCTATGAGAAAGTAGTGATCGTAAGACAACGAAACTTTGCAGAAAAAAGTGTAAGAACTTGCGGGAAGAGAAATAACGAGTAAACCATTGAAAGAAACACATTTTAAGTTTCGTAAGACAGGATAACATTTCTTAATTGCGCACCACGTTTACGTTACAGGTCACAAACGTTGTTCAAAGTAACTGCCCTCTGCATCCACGACAGCCTGCAACCGCACTAGAGCACTTTTCGAACGGTTGACCAATAATTAATGTAACAGATCTATTACTAAATTTTCCAGATAAAGCTAATGTCAACATACAGTGGATCGATTGTATTTCATGAAATCCTCCGAAGGGAAACATACAGCTGATTAAGTGTCTTTTGCCTCCCTGAATTATTTTACAGTTCAGACACGACCCGTCCGGCCACGAAATTTAGGTTTTTCGTGCTTTCCCTTAATAGCTTATTACGAATTCCAAGACAGTTCTCTTTCTTCTGTATCCTTCTCCAAATCAATCTTGTAATGTCTCTACTAACCCCGCCGACGCGATATTGATCACTACTCTTCCTTCCTCTTGCCTACCTGTGTTGCGTACACATGTGGGTGGCGTGTCATTCAATCTGTCACAAGAATACAGAAACATCCCAATTTTTACTCCGTGGTTTCTTGTCATACCTGTTAAACAGTCATAGCAATGAATTTATCTCGTAGTAAATTGCTATGCTGCAGGAAAATAGTAATAAAAAAATAAATTGAAAAAGTTTTGTACAGAAATCAGTCTGCAGTCAAAAAAGTCGAAAGGTATACTAGGGAAGCCATCGTTAAGAAGGGAGTGAGACAGTTTTGTAGCCTTTCCCCTTTGTTATTCAGTCTGCACGCCGAGCAAACTGTGAAGGAATCTGTGGTGTCACCGCCAGACACCACACTTGCTAGGTGGTAGCCTTTAAATCGGCCGCGGTCCGTTAGTATACGTCGGACCGGCGTGACGCCATTATCAGTGATTGCAGACCGAGCGCCGCCACACGGCAGCTCTAGTCTAGAGAGACTCCCTAGTACTCGCCCCAGTTATACAGCCGACTTTGCTAGCGATGGTTCACTGTCTACATACGCTCTCATTTGCAGAGACGACAGTTTAGCATAGCCTTCAGCTACGTCATTTGCTACGACCTAGCAAGGCGCCATATTCAGTTACTATAATCTGAACAGATAATATTGTGAATCTTGTACCGCCAAGAACGACGTTCATCATTAATGGATTAAAGTTAAGTATCAAACTAATTACGTCCGCTTTCTGAATTCTAATTCCTTGTCATGTTCCAGACCTCAAGTCAGTATAGTTATTCCCTCCTCACGCCCGCCTGCGTGAGCTAAAACGAGTGCATTTCGACCTCCACTAGTAACACGGTGTTGGTTCTTCTGCCAACACAACAGAAACCAAGCAGAAATTTGACAACAGAATTAAAGTTCGCGTTTGCCAGTGACACTCTAATTCTGTGAAAGACAGCAAAGGAACTAGAAGAACAGTTGAACGAAGTGGATAATGTCGTGCAAAGATATTTATAAGATGAACATAAACAAAAGCGAAAAAGAGTAACGAAGTGTGATTGAGTTAAGTCAGACGTTACTGGAGGAATAATATTACTAAATGAGAAATTAAAAGTAGGAAACGAGTTTTGTTGTTTGAACGGTAAAATAACTGATGATGCCCGAAGTAGCGAGAGTATAAACTGCAGACTGGCAATAGTAAGAAAAGTATTTCTGAAAAAGAGGAATTTCTTAAGATTTAATGTAAATTAGTGTGTTAGGAAGTCATTTCTACGGATAGTTTTCTGGAATGTAGCTTTGTATGGAAATGAAACGTTGCCGATAACCAACTTAGACAAGAAAGGAAGGGAAGCTTTTGAAATGTGGTACCATAGGGGAATACTGAATATTTGATGGACAGATAGAATAACAAATGAGGAGGTAATGAATCCTGTTGGGGAGAAAAGAAATTTATGACACAGCCTGACTAGAAGATGGGAACAGATGATAGGACACATCCCGCAGCGTCAAGGATTTGTCAGTTTTGTCATGGGAGGAAGAGTGGGAGGGGGGCTAAAAATTGTAAAGGGAGACCTAGACCTGAATATATCAAGCAGGTTCAAATGGATGTAGGTCGCCGTGGTTATTCAGAGATAGATAGACTTGCACAGGATACACAAGCATGGAGAACAGCATCAAAGCAGTGCACGGACTGAAGACGAGAACAACAGATTGCAAGTGAAAAAGGGATGGCGGTTCCAGGCGCTGCAGTCCGGAACCGCGGGACTGCTACGGTCGCAGGTTCGAATCCTGCCTCGGGCATGGATGTGTGTGATGTCCTTAGGTTAGCTAGGTTTAAGTAGTTCTAAGTTCTAGGGGACTGATGACCTAAGATGTTAAGTCCCATAGTGCTCAGAGCCATTTGAATCATTTGAAAAAGGGATGGTTTTGTTTTTTTTAAAAAAAGAAACTTTAGTCTTTTTCTAGGCGGTCAATAGGGCTACGACAAAATACCAGTTACTTTGTGAGCCCGTAAAGACTAATCGCCGCGCCGCGAAAACATATCTAAGGTAAATTAACTCAGCGGCACTTCCTCTACATTGAATGAGAGGCAATAATAGAGAGATGTGTCAGGTAGTATGCTGTTTGTTTCGCTGTAGACAAATTTGACAATAACAGGTGGGGAAAGAGGCACATATGAGGAACATACACTATGTGATCAAAAGTTTCCGGACACCTCCAAAAGCATGGGTTTTTCATGTTAGGTGAGTGTGCTGCCATCTGCTGTCAGGTTCTCCAAATTTAGTATTCATTAGACATCGTGAGAGAGCAGAATGCGGCGCTCCGCGGAACTCACATACTTCGGACGTGGTCAGGTGATTGTGTGTCACTTGTGTCATACGTCTGTAAGCGAGATTTCCACACTCCTAAACGTCCCTAGGTCCACTGTTTCCTATGCGAAGGGACACGTACAGCCAAACAGCGTACAGGCCGACCTCGTCTGTTGACTGACGCAGACCGTCGACAGTTGAAGATGGTCGTAATGTGTAATAGGCAGACATCTATCCAGACCATAACACAGGAATTCCAAACTGCATCAGGATCCACTGCAAGTACTATGATAGCTAGGCGGGAGGTGAGAAACATGGATTTCATGGTCGAGGGCTGCTCATAACCCACACATCACGCCAGTAAATGGTTCAAATGGCTCTGAGCACTATGGGACTCAACTGCTGAGGTCATTAGTCCCCTAGAACTTAGAACTAGTTAAACCTAACTAACCTAAGGACATCACAAACATCCACGCCCGAGGCAGGATTCGAACCTGCGACCGTCGCCAGTAAATGCCAAACGACGCCTCACTTGGTGTAAGGAGCGTAATCACTGGACGATTGAACAGTGGAAAAACTTTGTGTGGAGTGACGAATCACGGCACACAATGTGGCGATCCGATGGCAGTGTTTGTGGGCATGGCGAATGCCCGGTGAACGTCATCTGCCAGCGTATGTATTGCCAACAGTAAAATTCGGAGGCGGTGGTGTTCTGGTGTGGTCGTGTTTTTCATGGAGGGGGCTTGCAACCCTTGTTGTTTTGCGTGGCAATATCACAGCACAGGCCTACACTGATGTTTTAAGCACCTTCTTGCTTCCCACTGCTGAAGAGCAATTCGGGGATGGCGATTGCATCTTTCAACACGATCGAGCACCTTTTCATAACGCATGGCATGTGGCGGAGTGGTTACACGACAATAACATCCCTGTAATAGACTGGCTTGCACAGAGTCCTGACTTGAATCCTATAGAGCAACTTTCGGATGTTTTGGAATGCCGACTTAGTGCCAGGCCTCACCGACCAACATCGATACCTCTCCTCAGTGCAGCACTCCGTGAAGAATGGGCTGTCATTCCCCAATAAACCTTCCACCACCTGATTGAACATATGCCGGAGAGAGAGGATGCTGTCATGAAGGCTAAGGGAGGGCCAACACCGTATTGAATTCCAGAATTGCCGATGGAGGGCGCCACAAACTTGTAAGTCATTTTCAGCCAGGCGTCCGGATACCTTAAACACGTAGTGTATCTAGACTATTCCTGTGCAAGAGCATGGTAGGGAGCGTTAAGCTGATATATACGTTTATGTAGTAATGAGTTGCCTATATTGTACCGTCTCCAATTTGTACCAGTCTAAAATTCGTACTTCTTGTACTATCCGGCATTTAGTGAGGTTATCGCGAAGTACGTACTTCTTAGAGTCCCTCCAAAGAGACGTCAGGCAAGTTTTCTCTGGCGCTTCGGCAGATATTTGTAATTTCGTGTACGCATTGTGTGGCCGGAGTCCATACAATTACTATTATTCACGTCTTCCATGTGACTCCCAGTGCCAACAGAAAGCTTCGGTGTGTTTTCCATTACAAAAAAATTATTTTTTTAAATCGGAATTTTACGTGTTCGTTCCATAGTGTGTCCGCCCCGGTAGCTGAATGGTCAGCGTGACGGATTGTCAATCCTCTGGGCCCGGGTTCGATTCCGGGCTTGGTCGGGGAATTTTCTCCGCCCAGGGACTGGGTGTTGTGCTGGCCTCATCATCATCCTATCATCCTCATCGACTGCAGGTCGCCAAAGTGGCGTCAAATTGAAAGACCGACACCCGGCGAACGGTCTGCCAGACGGGGAGGCCCTAGCCATACGATTAAATAAATAAATTCGATAGAGCGTTCCCAAATTAGTCTATTCAGATATTCGTTTTATCGATACCTGTTATCAGGGAAAGTGAAACACGAAGAATAAATTACAATCCGGCAGCGACCCAGTAGCGCTGCATGCTTGGCGGCTGCAGTCAGTTCGGCACAATGCAGTGCTGTCGCTGCTGGAGTACTACTTATTATGCGTGTTTCTGCCCCTGTTAATATGTGTGGGTAAAACAAATATTGCACTACACTAACCTCGGACCGCTCTATCGAATAGGCAAGCAAAATTCCGTTTTAAAAGTCATTTTGTTTGTAATGGCAAACAACCCGATGTTTTCTGTCGACAATGGGCGTCGCGTAAAAGATGTGATGAGCAGTAATTCTTTGTGTTGATGCCAGCTACATAAAGCAAATAAGAAATTACAAATAATTGCCGAAACACGCGAGAAAATGCGCCAGATGACTCTTAGGAGGGAACCGTGTATAAGCCATATACAGAGTGATTTTTTTCCACCGTGTATAAGCTCTAGGGACTGATCGATAAAAGGATACGCAACAAAAAAGATCTAATGAACTTATATCCGGAAATTCATGGTTTCCATGCTAGTGACCATTTACTCCATCATACTTTGTTCCAGAGACTGTGGTCTAATACGCGGTGTACCATGCAGCCGAAGTTACAATATGCATGGTTTCCTCCTAGAGGGTGGTACTGTTCCTCATGCCTCATCACCTAGCGCACCTTCCTGCCGTAGTAATTGGTAATGTCGTGTCTGATTCACTTCTCTTCCTGACTCACCTTGTAGTGGATGTGATACAGCGTTGTACACAATGGTTCCGTATTCCAATCGAGAGCTCGCTGACATGGTGTTTACTTACGGAAACGCATATGGCGACGGGCGGTGGGGGGCAAGGTTGTATCAGAACTATACCCACCGACAACGACCACAACATTCAATGTTTGCAACCGTGTTCCGCCATTTGAGACAGGGTCGTTTCAGGAAGCAGGAAACCATGAGTGTTTGGAATCCGTACCAGGTCGGATTGAAGGAAGATACCGAAGCAATTCATAGGCGGGTTGTTACATATGTTACAGGAAGGGTCCGAACAAAAAAAAAAAAAAAAAAAAAAACAAAAAAAAAAAAAAAAAAAAAAAACGGTTCAAATGGCTCTGAGCACTATGGGACTTAACTTCTGAGGTCATCAGTCCCCTACAACTTAGAACTACTGAAACCTAACCAACCGAAGGACATCACACACATCCATGCCCGAGGTAGGATTCGAACCTGCGACCGTAGTGGTCGCGCTGTTCCAGACTGTAGCCCCTAGAACCGCTCGGCCACACCGACAGGCTAGGTTCGAACAACACGTAAGAGCTATGGAGGTGATTTAGGAACTCAAACGTGAATATCTCTAGGGAAGGTGACGTTCTTTTCGAGAAACGCTATTGAGAAAATTTAGAGAACTGCAGTCTGAAGCTGACTGCCGAATGATTCTACTGCCGCCAACATACATTACGCGTAAGGACCACGAAAACAAGATACGAGAAATTAGGGCTGATGCGGACCCATAGTTGCTTTTTCCCTCGTTCTGTTTGCGAGTTGAGCAGGAAAGGAAAAGACTAGAAGTGGTACAGGGTACCCTCCGCCACGCACCGTACGGTGGCTTGCGGAGCCTCTATATAGATATAGATGTGTATGCGGAGATAATCCGAAGTATGAACGTCCTTGCCGGCCGCGGTGGTCTCGCGGTTCTAGGCGCGCAGTCCGGAACCGTGCGACTGCTACGGTCGCAGGTTCGAATCCTGCCTCGGGCATGGATGTGTGTGATGTCCTTAGGTTAGTTAGGTTTAAGTAGTTCTAAGTTCTAGGCGACTGATGACCACAGCAGTTGAGTCCCATAGTGCTCAGAACCATTTTTTTTTATGAACGTCCTTGCTAGAGACAAATAAGACTGAACAATGGCAAAAATAAACTCTCCCTACATACGAAGTCAACGAACCATAGAGGATGTAATACCAGTCCCCCTATACCATAAAAATTCGACCTTAGAGACCACCGTCTGTCATATACTACATATATTCTCTAAAGAACAATTAACCTACCACCAATGTGATTCAGACTGCAACCGTGCTATGCACAATGACTGCAGGAAAAAAACGGGAAGCCTATACCTCGTAAGAGTATACAACCAAATGTATGACGAGATGATGAGCGTCTCTTTCCGTGCCGCGGCAGCAGCGGACTACGGGAGCGGCCGCAGGCGCCCGTCACTCCCGGGCCACCACCTCCGCCGGCACTACCGCCGCAACCGCCGCCTCCACCCCCACCTACGACACGGACGTCCGTAGCCTCCCCCACCGCCTACACCGACGTCCGCCGCCGTCTCCACCATCTTCACACACGTCCGCCTCCGGCGCCGCCTCCACTTCCGCCGCCCGCTGCCACCGACGACTCTCCCGGTACCCACCGCCTCTCGCCAACCTTCAGAAGAATTGACCCGGGCCGCGACCGCCCCACACACCTCCGTACATGCATCCGCCAATCCCGGGGAAGAGCCGTCTCACTGGTTCCAAGTACCCTCAGGGAACGTCCTATGCAAACTGAGAGATGGGTGGAATTACTGACCTGTGGGCGTCTGTAGCAGCAACGGTTAGCAACACGTGCGAACCCCTTCATCTGATAATTCGCGCTGTCTCTTAAGATGCGAGCGTTAAAAGAAAGAGAAGCATAAGAACACATTGCTACCAGTATTACATGAAGCCGGTGAGTTATAAGTGTTTGTCACCTGGCAAAGACCAGCAACAGCTAAGAGAATCTGTATGAATAAGTACACGTTCCAACATTATTTATCTTACACATCTCTGAGCTGCTAGTTTTACCCATAGAGTCTTTTTAACAAGAAAAGCATCATTTAGTAGCAAAAACACACAGTACTTGTACTGGTTACATTAATGTCATAGCGTATGTTGTGATGGACGATAAGATACTACCAAAAAATCCACCTATCTACCGCTTCCCACATTTCGTTACAGTTTTGACACCATCCCATCTGCGACAATGTCGCCAATGACGAATCGGAAATCAGGTAATATCGGAGTCAAGTCCAGAGCGTAATACCGGGTGACCAAAAAGGTCAGTATAAATTTGAAAACTGAATAAATAGCGGAATAATGTAGATAGAGAGGTACAAATTGATACACATCCTCGGAATGACATGGGTTTTATTAGAACCAAACAAATACAAAAGTTCAAAAAAATGTCCGACAGATGGCGCTTCATCTGATCAGAATAGCAATAATTAGCATAACAAAGTAAGACAAAGCAAAGATGATGTTCTTTACAGGAAATGCTCAATATGTCCACCATCATTCCTCAACAACAGCTGTAGTCGAGGAATAATGTTGTGAACAGCACTGTAAAGCATGTCCGGAGTTATGGAGAGGAATTGGTGTCGGATGTTGTCTTTCAGCATCCCTAGAGATGTCGGTCGATCACGATACGCTTGCGACTTCAGGTAACTCCAAAGCCAATAATCGCACGGACTGAGGTCTGGGGACCTGGGAGGCCAAGCATGACGAAAGTGGCGGCTGAGCACACGATCATCACTAAACGACGCGCATGAGGTCTTTCACGCATCTAGCAATATGGGGTGGAGCGCGATCCTGCATAAACATCGTACGTTCCAGCAGGCGTTTATCAGCCAGGCTGGGGATGATGCGATTCTGTAACATATCGGCGTACCTCTCACCCGTCACGGTAGCAGTTACAAAACCAGAATCACGCATTTCCTCGAAGAAAAAAGGCCCGATAACGGCAGATGTGCTAAACCCAACCCATACCGTGACTTTCTCCTCGTGCAGTGGAGTTTCCATGACAGTTACAGGATTTTCGGTAGCCCAAATTCTGCAGCTGCGGGCGTTGACAGACCCTCGCAGCGTGAAATGAGCTTCGTCGGTCCACAACACGTTACTCACCCAATCACATCTTCTGCCATCTTTCCATCTTTTGAAACGCCCACACCGCAAATGCCCTCCGCTTCACTAAATCGCCAGGTAACAGTTCATGATACCGATGGATTTTGCACGGATAGCATCGGAGGGTACGCCTAAGTGCCAACCAAACAGTAGTATATGGAATACTGGTGCGACGTGCGACTGCACGAGCGGTGACTTCCCCGTGCATAGACGAACCCGCTACAGTCGCCATTTCTTCCTGAACTGTCTCAGCAGCATTACGCCTTGTGCTCGGTCAGCCACTACGGGGTCTATCGTCTAAACAACCCGTGGCTTCGAACTTCGAAATCATTCTCGCCACAGCTGCATTTGTCAACGGACCATTAACCGTTCGAATCCCCTTCCTATGGCGATAGGATCGTAACGCTGAACTAGCACATTCCCCATTCTGATAATACAGCTTCACTAAAAGCGCCTTTTCAGGTAACGTCAACATGCTGCGACTGCTGGCGTATCTGATTCTCTCTCTCATTACAGCTCCTTTTATACACGATTGTCGTGTGCAGTCACTGACGTTTTGCTGTCCAGCGCCATCTGTCGGACATTTTGTGACCTTTTCTTTTTTTGTTCTAATAAAACCCCATGTCATTCCAACCATGTGTGTTAATTTTTACCTCTCTATCAACACTATTCCGTGGTTTGTTACGTTTTCAAATTTATACTGACTTTTTGATCACCCGGTACTTCGAGTGTACCTGCAGAACGAGATCTTATTAAGTCGAAAAAACAAATTGTTACTACGCAGAGCCTGTGAACGTTTATCTCGAAAACAGCGAAGCTGGTCGAATGTTCATGTGCTACTGTCGTGAACATCTACGGAACGAGGTAGGACAGTGAAACTACCACTAGGCGCTAAATCGTTCGATGTCCATGATTCTTCACAGAACGTGGGGTTCGGAGGGTTATCTGCTCTGTAGATGGTGATTTGTGACATCCGTGACGAAAGAGCACAATGCTGGGGCACGCACAAGCTTTTCGGAGCACACAGTTCATTGTACATTGTTGAAAACGGAGTTCCGCAACATATCACCTCCATGTGCTCACATGTTGACCTAATAGCATCGTCAATTACATCTACATCTACATTTATACTCCGCAAGCCACCCAACGGTGTGTGGCAGAGGGAACTTTACGTGCCACTGTCATTACCTCCCTTTCCGGTTCCAGTAGCGTATGGTTCGCGGGAAGAACGATTGCCGGAAAGCCTCCGTGCGCGCTTGAATCTCTCTAATTTCGATACCTCATCCAGAAACGCACCCTCTCGAAACCTGGACAGCAAGCTACACCGCGAGGCAGAGCGCCTCTCTTGCAGAGTCTGCCACTTGAGTTTGCTAAACATCTCCGTAACGCTATTCCGCTCACCAAATAACCCTGTGATGAAACGCGCCGCTCTTCTTTGGATCTTCTGTATCTCCTCCGTCAACCCGACCAGGTACGGATCCCACACTGATGAGCAATACTCAAGTATAGGTCGAACGAGTGTTTTGTAAGCCACCTCCTTTGTTGATGGACTACATTTTCTAAGCACTCTCCCAATGAATCTCAACCCGGTACCCGCCTTACCAACAATTAATTTTATATGATCATTCCACTTCAAATCGTTCCGCACGCATACTCCCAGATATTTTACAAAAGTAACTGCTACCAGTGTTTGTTCCGCTATCATATAATCATACAATAAAGGAGCCTTCTTTCTATGTATTCGCAATACGTTACATTTGTCTATGTTAAGGGTCAGTTGCCACTCCCTGCACCAAGTGCCTATCCGCGGCAGATCGTCCTGCATTTCGCTATAATTTTCTAATGCTGCAACTTCTCTGTCTGCTACAGTATCATCCGCGAAAAGCCGCATGGAACTTCCGACACTATCTACTAGGTCATATAATTAACGACGGCAGTGGGCACGGGACCATCAGGATTCGGGCGCCGATCAATGGAAACATTTCGGTACTTCGGGTGACCCATTTTTCCTACATTAGGTCTCTGGTCATCTCCACAAACGCCGACATCGAGGTGAACGACCGCTCTTAACGTGCAGCGCTCCACGGACTTAGCCTGTTAGGAGCGGTATTATGCAGTGGGAGACATTCTCCTGCACTTCCATGGGATCGAAGACGCGCTGACAGCTGCGGACCACCTGTATCCCATCACGCTTGATGTCTTCCCCGACGGCGATGTCATCTTTCCTTCAGATTTAGTTTTACAGCTATGTTTAGCCTTCTCTTGAATCTGAAATGAAGTTTTCTAACACAGCTATTAAACCACGGTAGATCTTTACTATCCCTTAAGTCCTTACTCGGAACATACTTGTCTAAGGCATATTGAAAGATGCTTTTGAATTTTTTCCACTTGTGCTCCCCATCTCCTTCCTCATCACTGAATATTTGTTGTTGAGTACTCAGATACTCTGACGATTGTATCCTGTCACTCTTTCTAAGGAAAAATATTGTCCTACCTTTCTTAAAATTCCTTCTTCTACCCGTAGTCATAGTTGCCAACACAGCCTTATGATCACAGATACCTTCCTCTACGTCAACTGATTTATTAATTTCAGATTTGTTTGTAACCAGGATGTCTAAGACATCTCCTTCTCGAGGTTGTACTCTGATTATCTGCTCGAAGTAATTTTCGGACTAGACATTCAGAATAATGTCACACGTATTCTTGTCTCTGGCACCAGTTTTGATAGCGTGACTCTCCCAATCTATACCTGGCATGTTGAAGTCATCTATTACACCGACCTAATCGGGTAAATTATTAACAATATTCTGCAATTTTTCTCTGAAGTGCTCTACCACTACCGCTCCTAATCCAGCCTAATCCAGGGGGTCTATAAAAGCATCCGATTACCATTTTTGGCTCACATTTGATGGTAACCAGATTTATTCAGATTAATTCACATTCGGAATTTATGATAACCTTGCTGGATATTGTCGAATTCTTTACTATAATAAATACACCGCCGCCATTGGAGACTAGCTTATCCTTGCAATAAATGTTCCAGTTTGAGCTTATGATTTCGTTACTGTCCTTTTCCAATTTCAACCAGCTTTCTATTCCTAACTTTATTTGTGCATTATAACCTTCAGTAAGCGACACTAATTCTGAGCCTTTTCCTTGGACGCTCCTGCAGTTTACTAATATCATATTAATCTTTTCTATATCTGATCGAGAACGCGCATTCTCTGAGGATACTGCAGCTGATGCAGCTTCGATGCTTGCAGGCAATTTTTCTGTGATTCCAAGGGGAGGGGAGTTTCTCTAGCCTATAAGAACCCATGTGCACGCCATACGTACTCCGCTATCCTAGTTGTCACGTTCTGCATGTAGTGAACCCCTGACCAATTAAGGGCAACACTACAATTTTTCACCCGATAGCGGAGTATGAGAAATTCGCATTCGATACCGCCGCAGAAGCGTCTGAACCTCTGATTTAGACCTTGCACTCTGCTCCAACCCATAGGACAGCGATCGACCCTGGGTACGATGCCACAGTCAGCTTAGCCTGCAGCCTGCACGTGATGCTAATTGTCTTCACCAAATCAGCCAGCCGCCGAAAGGAACTGAGGATGGCCTCAGAACCCAAGTGGCAGGCGTCATTCATGCTCCCACGTGCGAATATTTTTAGCCAGATGGTCCCCGTGTCCTCGACAGCCGCTGGCATGGCCACGTCTCAGACGAGATCCCCTCTCTACGCCGCCGAACTTACTGAGTGCACAGTGGCATCCTTTCCCGTCCTGCCTCCTATTTCCCCGAAGGGCTCCATTACCCACCTAACGTCGGAGCTCCAAATTACTAGCATACCCACCGTCTACACTTGTCGGGACTGGGCAGGAAAATCAGCCACTGGCCCAACAGGAGAGGCATCCCCTACTGGCTCAACACTGGGTAGCAAAATGTACCTGTTGTTAAGGCACAAGGAACCAGCCACGCGGCCTGTTTCCTTTTCTGCCTTCTGCCCAGTGACGCGCAATCCAATCACTGTGCGCCACTTATGATCGAGTGAAGATGGACTGGTCAGACGTTGTCCATCTGAAGACGCAGCGACATCCAGGTCACCAGGGGGGGTTACAACGGCACAACAGGCATTGCAGGTCTCGGCACTGGCGCTTCGACGTCATCGCAGATTTGAGCAGTAGCCAGAAGCCTGTCGACCATGGCCAATGCAGCTTCCAGCTGTTTACAGGCAGCAGCCAGTTCTCCTTCTGTCCGCTCACAACGAACACAAACCCTACCCATATCTTACTGTATAGGAAAACTGAATACGATATCAAATAATACAAAAAAAGCACACACTACAGAGTAGACTCACTCAACACAAACTATCGAATAACAGAATGAGATTTTCACTCTGCAGCGGAGTGTGTGGCGATATGAAACTTCCTGGCAGATTAAAACTGTGTGCCGGACCTAGACTCGAACTCGGGAGCTTTGCCTTTCAGATCGGATAATATTCTAACTCTTACACCAAAAATGAAGAGCACTACTAGAAACAGCTAAATAGTCAGCTACTGCCCACTTATGCTCAGAAGTAAGTTAGAATAACACCAAACGGTTGAAAAAAAAAAAAAAACGCTAACTCTTACACGACAAACAAATACTGTTAACACTACTGAAACAGCTAAATAATCAACTACTATCCATTCTGCTCAGAAGTAAGTTAGGATACCACTAAGCTTAGCGATGTATACAAACTGTGTACAGCAGATAAACTGCTCCTACTGCTGCTAATAACCACTCTCGTAGGAGGTGGAGCTCTACTGATACATTTTTCTGAGCTGACAACAGACTAAATATCCAATATGGCTAACATTGTACAGATACTACTCATACATGTTTATCAACAGAACACCGAAAAAATTCGCGCGGATAGGACAAATACAACACCCGAAAGTACAAAATCCCCGTTACTTTTTTAACGCATATATCAATTTCCAGATATCACAGTTAACTTTTAGAGAATAAAGTAGTATGCAAACTAAGTCTCTAAAATGAGTCTACAGTTAGAACTGGAATTTCACATACAATTGAGTAAGGCAAGATTAAAAGTGAAATACGAAAAGTACCTGGCTTCCCAAACGTAGGCGGAAACAAGTGAAAGAACATTCCTCTCATTTATACACGGGTAAATTTACAGCTTACAGACACGTATTCACAGCCGCAGTGGTTGGTGGAATGCTGGTAGCCGGCCGCGGTGGCCGAGCGTTTCTAGGCGCTTCAGTCAGGAGCCGCGCCACTACTACGGTCGCAGGTCCGAATCCTGCCTCGGGCATGGATGTGTGTGATGTCCTTAGGTTAGTTAGGTTTAAATAGTTCTAAGTTCTAGGGGACTGATGACCTCAGATGTTAAGTCCCATAGTGTTCAGAGCCATTTGACCCATTTTTTTGAATGCTGGTAACTGTGAGAGCGCACTTTATTTTATATTGTGTAAAGTACGACGTTACCAACCTCGTGAGAAATGGTTGTTGTTATAGTTTTAAAATTCAATGCCTGACACAGATACTTGTCAACATTTTGGATGTATAATTTTCAGAGGCTATATTTTTTTCTGAATTGCATTTTCTTCGATGTTACGCTAAAGCAGTGTACTGTCTCTGAAGTGACAAATTACTATTATATAAAAACATTTTTATACATTTTGACATTATTATTATTAAAATCGTACAAATCTATGGCATGTCAACAGGAGACGGGGTGACGACATGTTATATTTCGCGGGGTGAGAGGGGTGGGCAGCGACAGAGGCATTAAGAAATGGTTAACCCCACCCAGAACCGAACCAAAAATGGTTCAAATGGCTCTGAGCACTATGGGACTTAACATCTGAGGTCATCAGTCCCCTAGAACTTAGAACTACTTAAACCTAAATAACCTAAGGACATTACACACATCCATGCCCGAGGCAGTATTCGAACCTGCGACCGTAGCAGTCGCGCGGTTCCGGACTGAAGCACCTAGGTTTGCTCGGCCATCACTGCCGGCAGAACCAAACCCTCGATCCATTCTTGTGCCTGTAGACGTTGGCGTACTCCAACTTGCCACCTGACGTCTAACGTGCCATACGACAACTCGTAGAATGTCCAGGCGAGGAAACAAAACATAGCTCAGAAGCCATTTCTGGAAGAAGAACTTCAGCAGCTGCACCATAAGTAAAGAGACAGTACGGTTAGACTTAATGTCCCGTCGAGATCGCCGTCATTTGAGATGAAGCCCAAGTTCGGGTTAGGAAAGAATGGGGGAGTAATTCGGGCGTGCCCGTTTCAAAGGAACCGTCCTAACCTAAATATGGACGGTCGTACTGGCATTTGCACCGTCGTCTTCCCGTTGCGAATCCTGTGCGGGCTGCAGTAGAATCCGTAGCCCAGCAGCGGCGCCTGTCTCCATCCAACAAAGACTGCCCAGGCCAACATGATGTTCTCTCTCCGGCAAAATACACTGCTCAGGCAGTCTGTATAGGTAATACAGAGCGTTCCGCAGCATGGCGCTACTGAAATTACCGCCGCCTTCCAGGTCGACAGCACTACAGGCCAAGTCCCACATGGGGCATCGGCGTCGTACGGAGATTTGCTTGTCGAATGCCTATGTCATCTGTTCGCCGACAGTCGAGTTTCGCCAGTGCCTTCGGGATAAACTCATATATAACCGCTTTGTGTGTGAAACACACGTGTAGCCAGACATCAGCATGCGAGCTGCAAATTGCGCGTGCTAGTCCTCTGACAAGTCTGCAACTGACGGCGCAACGACAGTCGACACATGGGTACCACCGAAACACCAGGCACCTCTCCTTGACTGAAATGTACCACCGTCACCGTTAATAGGTATATAGGCCGGATTACTTTTGTGTTCACCTGACGACCACTAGGACACGACCGACTGCTACGTGATGTAAAGGCTGCCGCAGCAGCACTGCACATCATGTACAGTGTTCTCACGCCCCATCAGACAATTTTCGACAATTGTTGTAATACATTCTAGTTCTCATATCGGAATACAACAGTAATGTCTTCGAATGGCAGGAGACAAAAAGAAATCCAGTTACCAAATGCTAGCTGAATCGACTGAGCTGGGAAATGAACGATGCAGTGGAGAAGCAATGAATGCAAGAATAGCATGATGAAGTCGAATCACTGCGACTTGACGACAACTTGGCCTGGAAAACAGCCAAGGCCCAGAGAACAAATAACGCGATTTCAAGTTGGACAACAGGTCCACATCGCAATACATATACAGGGCCAACCGCCCTCCAGTGTTTTTGGAACGATAGCCCGAGGAGTTAGATACCACACTCTCAGTCGCTACAGCTGAGGTGGAAAAGCACGTCAGCTCGCAGAAACTAGTAGTTCAGACCAGTTGATGAATCTACTTATCTATCAGATGTCTCCAGACTCCGTAACACATGATGCGGCGTTCTTCATCATTCATTGAATGGAGGAGTCAACAACAACATCGAAAATGCTTGGATCATTGGCATTCCTAATGTTGGCCACAATCCCGGTTCCGAAAGAAATGATAAGCCCATCAGTTCAAAAAATGGTTCAAATGGCTCTGAGCACTATGAGACTCAACTTCCGAGGTCATCAGTCCCCTAGAACTTAGAACTACTTAAACCTAACTAACCTAAGGACAACACACACATCCAAGCCCGACGCACTATTCGAACCTGCGACCGTAGCCGTCGCGCGGTTCCAGACTGTAGCGCCTAGAATCGCTCGGCCATCACGGCCGGCCAAGCCATTCAGTATTTCCGCACTGTCAGCAGTATGCGAACACCTGTACCTGTAGCGCCAGCTGAAGCACTGCGAAGCCAAACATCTGTTCGTGTATTCAAAATGGCTCAAATGGCTCTAAGCACTATGGGGCTTAACATCTGAGGTCATCAGTCCTCTAGACTTAGAACTACTTAAACGTAACTAACCTAAGGACATCACACACATCCATGCCCGAGGCAGGATTCGAACCTCCGACCGCAGCAGCAGCGCGGTTCCGGACTGCAGCGCCTAGAACCGCTCGGCCACAGCGGCCGGCTCTGTTCGTGGAGGCGCAATTTGGCTTCAGGAAAGAGCACTCACCCACTCTTCTGCTGATCCGCCCCAAGGGCGATTGGAATCATTGGGAAAGAAGAGAAAAAAAAAGATTTATTTCTTCATACCCATTTACAAGGCGTATCCCAACTTAGGCAACATTACGTATCCTATATGAATGAGCTTTGGATCGTTGCTTTTAATGCCCTGTGTATCTATATTTTTGAAATGAACAGCCTCTGACTTTCGAATGCAATACAGTCTGTAATGACCTCGATGTCTACGGGACATTAAACCCTAATCTTCCTTTCTTTTCTTCGAATTCAATAGTTGTGAGAAGTCAAGCACATGAGGATAAGGAACTCTGAGGTGCCAGTGACTGACTACAAATAAAAGCACCTCCTGGTGTGTACTGGTCTTCTTTTATCCGTCTACGTAAGGGGCAGTCTTTGTTCAAAATGGTTCAAATGGCTCTGAGCACTATGGGACTCAACTGCTGAGGTCATTAGTCCCCTAGAACTTGTTGTTGTTGTTGTGGTCTTCAGTCCTGAGACTGGTTTGATGCAGCTCTCCATGCTACTCTATCCTGTGCAAGCTTCTTCATCTCCCAGTACCTACTGCAACCTACATCCTTCTGAATCTGCTTAGTGTATTCATCTCTTGGTCTCCCTCTACGATTCTTACCCTCCACGCTTCCCTCCAATGCTAAATTTGTGACCCCTTGATGCCTCAAAACATGTCCTACCAACCGATACCTTCTTCTAGTCAAGTTGTGCCACAAACTTCTCTTCTCCCCAATCCTATTCAATACCTCCTCATTAGTTACGTGATCTACCCACCTTATCTTCAGCATTCTTCTGTAGCACCACATTTCGAAAGCTTCTATTCTCTTCTTGTCCAAACTGGTTGTCGTCCATGTTTCACTTCCATACATGGCTACACTCCATACAAATACTTTCAGAAACGACTTCCTGACACTTAAATCTATACTCGATGTTAACAAATTTCTCTTCTTCAGAACTTAGAACTAGTTATACCTAACTAACCTAAGGACATCACACACATCCATGCCCGAAGCAGGATTCGAACCTGCGACCGTAGCGGTCGTGCGGTTCCAGACTGCAGCGCCTTTAACCGCACGGCCACTTCGGCCGGCGCAGTCTTTGTGCTCAATCTTTGTGCTCGCCTAGATGAGATACGAGTAAACCACAAGAAAACAAAATCTCCAGCTGAACACGGCAACTGTTAAACAGAAGCAGAAACATAATAGGACCATGATGGACTGTGCGAATCATCAGAACTATTCGAGAATACTTTGGAGAGTATGTGAGGAAGTACAGTGAAAATTTGGCAACACAAACTATAGAAAAAACAAGAATACGAAGGAGAAAACAGTAGGTAGATGTATTCAATTAGTTAAAGAGGCAGATGGCGTAGAGACTGCCAACAGCGAAAACATGATGCAAGCGACCGAAGTTTTCTTTAAATGTTTGTGTTGTTGAAGAGGATAAGTAGAAACATAAACGAGTAATAATGAAAACAGTAACATACCGGACGTGATACTAGGTGGGCTGTATAAAACTGTTCGTAGTATGGATAAAGCAAAGACGTTATGAAGTAAAGGTGTTTCGACAGAAGCGATTAATGCTGCTAGAGTAATAAGAAAGGGACCTGAAAAATTATTTGGAGAATGCCTGACAAATGGGACAATTCTTAAAAACGTGAATAATGCCGTAATTTTTGTGCTTCACAAGAAAGGAGATGCACAAGAAATAAAAACGGTAGAATTCACAGTTTTTTCTCAGTGCTGAATATTCACTAGACATTTACACACTCAAGTAGTAAACAACATTGGATGTAATCGACCAAAGGGGAGAGCAGGGTCCGAGATTCGTTTGGGTTGACTTCAAAAAGTAATACGACATGCACGCATGTCAAAAGCTACATTGCATCGTAACTCGGAATCACATAGGCACTGCAATATCATGCTTATCCGCCGACACCGGGCATGCGACTTTCAAGTGAAACGCCTCGCCTGTACGGGAATATACATGATGAATGTACGAGTACAGGTTGTAGACACATGGTTGACGGCATTTGGAAGCTTGTGTGTGGCCGTGAGTCGTGTACGGATAACCAAATGGTAAGGCGACCACGCGAGATAAGCCGGAAATCCGGGTTCGAGTCCCGGCTCGGTACAAATTTTCACTGTCGTCATTCCATTCTACAGCTGATGGTTGTCCTTATCCGCAACTGTGAATACATTTAATGTATTGCAGCAGGTAAGTTTCGTATGTCTTCCTACGTTAAGATAATTAAGCACCATGAGAGATGCGTTGTCAGAAGAGCGTACATGTTCCATGTTCCGTAGGCACAAGTCTGCTGCGATGCGGATAACAGGGTGGTAGTGAAATGGCCCGGCACATGAAAACGTACTCCAAAGCTGACGTACGTGGGACAGCACAATTCCGGTGGGCAAAACGTCTGAACCGCATGTAGACTGAAAGTGAAATTTTGGCGGTATGTGGACGAAATGCAACGTCGCGTCCAGCTGTAGTGAAATGTTGCAAACAGTTTAGCGAAGGCTGCAAAGCATTTAATAGAAGTTACTTGGCCTGCCATAACAATGTGTAGCTTACTGCTTGAAGTTCTGTCGCATATTGTGAGACAGCTCCCGATTCATTTTCGACATAATCTACACTAACAGTTTCTGAGAGACAAGACCTGATTCAACTTATATTACTATACTGAAATACATCAACGCCATACCTACCGTTAGACTTCTTTAGAATGTGGAAAATTCAGAATTAGTTAAACCAGTCAGACAAGAAAATTTCGTGTCACAGAAATTATTTTCAGCAGTCCTTTAGACAGTTTCCAGACACTGGGATATGTTGTTTGTTGTGGTCTTCAGTCCTGAGACTGGTTTGATGCCGCTCTCGATCCTACTCTATCCTGTGCAAGCTTCTTCATCTCTCAGTACCTACTGCAACCTACATCCTTCTGAATCTGCTTAGTGTATTCATCTCTTGGTCTCCCTCTACGATTTTTACCCTCCACGCTGGCCTCCAATGCTAAATTTGTGATCCCTTGATGCCTCCAAACATGTCCTACCAACCGATCCCTTCTTCTTGTCAAGTTGTGCCACAAACATCTCTTCTCCCCAATCCTATTCAACACCTCCTCATTAGTTATGTGATCTACCCATCTAATCTTCAGCATTCTTCTGTAGCACCACATTTCGAAAGCTTCTATTCTCTTCTTGTCCAAACTAGTTATCGTCCATGTTTCACTTCCATACATGGCTACACTCCATACAAATACTTTCAGAATCGACTTCCTGACACTTAAGTCTATACTCGACGTTAACAAATTTCTCTTCTTCAGAAACGATTTCCTTGCCATTGCCAGTCTACATTTTATATCCTCTCTACTTCGACCATCATCAGTTATTTTACTCCCTAAATAGCAAAACTCCTTTACTACTTTAAGTGTCTCATTTCCTAATCTAATTCCCTCAGCATCACCCGATTTAATTTGACTACATTCCATTATCCTCGTTTTGCTTTTGTTGATGTTCATCTTATATCCTCCTTTCAAGACACTGTCCATTCCGTTCAACTGCTCTTCCAAGTCCTTTGCTGTCTCTGACAGAATTACAATGTCATCGGCGACCCTCAAAGTTTTTACTGCTTCTCCATGAATTTTAATACCTACTCCGAATTTTTCTTTTGCTTCCTTTACTGCTTGCTCAATATACAGATTGAATAACATCGGGGAGAGGCTACAACCCTGTCTCACTCCTTTCCCAACCACTGCTTCCCTTTCATGCCCCTCGACTCTTATAATTGCCATCTGGTTTCTGTACAAATTGTAAATAGCCTTTCGCTCCCTGTATTTTACCCCTACCACCTTCAGAATTTGAAAGAGAGTATTCCAGTCAACATTGTCAAAAGCTTCCTCTAAGTCTACAAATGCTAGAAACGTAGGTTTGCCTTTCCTTAACCTTTCTTCTAAGATAAGTCGTAAGGTTAGTATTTCTGCGGAATCCAAACTGATCTTCCCCGAGGTCCGCTTCTACCAGTTTTTCCATTCGTCTGTAAAGAATTCGCGTTAGTATTTTGCAGCTGTGACTTATTAAACTGATAGTTCGGTAATTTTCACATCTTTCAACACCTGCTTTCTTTGGGATTGGAATTATTATATTCTTCTTGAAGTCTGTGGGTATTTCGCCTGTCTCATACATCTTGCTCACCAGATGGTAGAGTTTTGTCATGACTGGTTCTCCCAAGGCCATCAGTAGTTCTAATGGAATGTTGTCTACTCCCGGGGCCTTGTTTCGACTCAGGTCTTTCAGTGCTCTGACAAACTCTTCACGCAGTATCTTATCTCCCATTTCGTCTTCATCTACATCCTCTTCCATTTCCATAATATTGTCCTCAAGCACATCGCCCTTGTATAAACCCTCTATATACTCCTTCCACCTTTCTGCCTTCCCTTCTTTGCTTAGAACTGGGTTTCCATCTGAGTTCTTGATATTCATACAAGTGGTTCTCTTCTCTCCAAAGGTCTCTTTAATTTTCCTGTAGGCAGTATCTATCTTACCCCTAGTGAGACAAGCCTCTACATCCTTACATTTGTCCTCTAGCCATCCCTGCTTAGCCATTTTGCACTTCCTCACTGGGATATTAAAGGATGAATACGTGGTAAAGTAACATATCTGAAACACCGTCTCTCCGCTTCTAGCGGGGATAAACCTCAACAACCTATGAATGAACTTAAGAGAAGAAGTTTGAGACTTTTACAAAACCGTTAAAAGTTTATCTGTCGTCGTTCTCTCGTTTTTCAGTTATAAACTTGTGCACTCCAGACTTTCAGCTCGTAGGAGGCAACAGGTCGACTGGTGTAGTCTTTAAAGACGTAACAGGTGTAGCGTTCCACAAGTGAAAAGGGACAACTTCATAATTTCAGGCTAGAGATATTTTCCTTTCCGAACAAGTCATTAATCATTTGAGCCATTGATCTGG
This sequence comes from Schistocerca americana, assembly GCF_021461395.2. Lineage (NCBI taxonomy): Eukaryota > Metazoa > Arthropoda > Insecta > Orthoptera > Acrididae > Schistocerca > Schistocerca americana. The sequence continues at coordinate 247,881,269 of NC_060130.1, read as the reverse complement.
CAGAGTGTTTAAGGCTCTGGACTCATACTGAAGAGGAGCAGGGATGAAATCCGCGTCACACCTTCCTGATTTAGATTTTTCCCAAGTTCTTTCAAGCTAATGTCGGAATGGTTTCGTCGAATGCCAACAGCAGGTAATTGTCTAATTAACAATTGCTCCATCTCTGTTTCCCTCGACGCTGTCCCGACAAGCTCTGCTCCTCTTCCTGCCCGAATCACTTGCTGATAACTAGGCTTCGTGTAAATCCTTGAGAAATAAATGTCACTGCAAACGTTTACAATTTTTCGCCTATGAATAAATTTTCACGCCACTGCTATCCAGTCCCGGTTTGTCCATCGTTGTTTTTATTGTCATATTACAGAACAATAATAACAAATCACTTTTCTAGGCGTTCGATTCAAGTTTATATCGCTCATAATCACATACAATTCCCGTATCGTATGTCTGTTCTTGCGTATCGCTTCTAAAATGAACTGAAGTTCCGAAACTCACAGGAGAGCTGTACATAAATAGTCCGGAAGGGCAACCATCGCGTGAGAGGTATATAAATAGCAAGAGCGTTATCAGTTCTTCCAGTTCAACTCTAGCGGGTGCTGTGAAACGTCTCCCGAACTAACTGTAGTCTTACTGCGGGATAATCGGATTCTTAACCTGGGTGGCAGTTGAGTCAAAACTCATGGGATGTTTTCTTTTGAGAACTGTTTTATTCCTTGGGCTACAGTGTCAGCAAAGTGAAAAGAGTCTCTCCTTCAAGGCACCACATTCCGCCACAGACAGAACAACGCCTAGGAACAACTGCATAATGGCTATGAATATTGATCTAAGAGAGATTCGTCCGCGTCTCCAGACAAGAGACGCTGCGCCAAAAGCATTCATATTTTATGGGTAACGAACCTGAGGCTTTTCCATGGCATCGGTGGAGAGACATTCGGCGCTGATTTGATATGATTGTATAAGTAGTTTATTACCGTCTCATTGCAGGAATGACAGAATGTTGACGCCGTCATTGGGCTTAAGATGCCTAAAGATACAATCTGGTCTGAATCTACAGTTGGTGGAGTCTGTACGTTTGGCAGCTCCTATGATGACCTGGACACCAATTATTGCCAATGCACCGTGCAGTATGATGTATCTGTGGTGAAAAGGGGCCTATTGTCCGTTTCCATTCAACGGGCGAAATGATGTTTGAGTGTAAACTGCCTTGCTCGCGTGGTAGGTGACATGACGATGGCAATCACAAACCGATAATGCACTGTGTTAATGACCATTAGTCTGAAAGATATGTTAAATGATTTCAGTGAATGAACCGCCGTCCAGATCACCTATCATGGGTTTACTTGTAAATATTGGGATTTGATGTGGTGGTCGTGCCAAAAAGTCATCCACCTACAAAACCAAGCAATTATGTGCCCTCTACCAAACACAGGCCAAACATCAGACGAGAGTCTACCTTTATCCATTTAAAGGATATAGTCTTGTAAAATTGGACGAATCTTTGACACATTTATATGTTGCTTGCTTGCAGCCTACTAAAGATAAGTGGCTAAGGTGTTGTGGAAGGTGCACTCTCTACTACGAGGGGACTTCGAAAAGGAAGTTGCATATTACAATCATAGGCTAAGTAAGTGTTATTGAATGCTGCACTACATGTCAACGTGCCAGTTTCTTTAAACAACGGTCGGAAAGTTGTATCAACTCCTCGACGGCAGAAATCTGCTTCTTGGTCACGGACCCTTCGAGAACGGCTGAGTGAACGTCCTCACTGTCGGAAAAAAAACGTATCTTCCCCCCCCCCCCCCAGATGTTCTTTCAGATTACTGAAAAGATGGCCTGGGCATCGTCGTCTGTGATCGTGTCGACGGCCATCTTTCTCGATTGGCAACACCCACGTCTGTGCGGGCTTGGTCAAATTGTTCGTACCATTTCATACGGCTGGCGACATTTCATTTGATCCAAGTAACGCTAGAATTTCACGTAGAATATGTGTGCAGCTTAGAAGTTCTGTCCCACGTACTTAAACTTTGAAGTACGTTTCCAGTTGTTGCGCCACTTTTCCCCTCATTGCGATGCGCCTGTTATCTGTACCGCAGCGGTACCGTGTCTGCAGGAAACCCAGGCCATGTACTCACTTCTGGCGATGCGCCGCTATTTTTGCGCAATGGTCCTACCATGGGACGACATGTGTAACTTACTTTCTGAAGTGCAGTTACCGAATTTATAATAATAAGCGAACAAACTATGACAACCGAGGAGAAAAAAAAAACTGTTCTTCTTGTACAGATTCTACATACAGGGTGACAATTACCGAACTATATGAAATAAAATCGTCATAGCTTCTGAACGGTTTGCGTTAGGACGTTCAAATTACGCGGTTGGCCGCGGCGCATGATGGGAATTAGTATTTTGGCCTAGCGCCGAAGCCCACTTTCATTTGAAGAGTTCGTCAATAAGCAAAACTGACGCATTTGGGAGACTGAGAATCCGCATTTTGCAATCGAGAAGTCTCTTCGCCCACGACGGGTGACTGTGTGGTGTGCAGTGTCCAGTCACAAAATAATCGATGTGATATTTCTTGATGGTACGGTGACTACCGATCGACACTTGAAGGTTTTGGAAAATGATTTCTTCCCCATTATCCATAGTGACCCTGATTTCGACAAGGTGTGGTTCTTGCGAGACGGAGTTCGACCCCATTGAAGCAGGAGAGAGTTTGATGTCCTGGAGGAGCACATTGGGAACCGCATTCTGGCTCTGGGTGGGCCTCGGTTGACCGCCATATTCTCCGGATCTGAACACATGCAACTCCTTTTTGTGATCTATATGAAAGACAAGGTGTGCCGGCTGGAGTGGCAGAGCGGTTCTAGGCGCTACGGTCTGGAGCTGCGCGACCGCTACGCTCGCAGGTTCGAATCCTGCCTCGGGCATGGATGTGTGTGATGTCCTTAGGTTAGTTAGGTTTAAGTAGTTCTAAGCTCTAGGGGACTGATGATCTCAGAAGTTAAGTCCCATAGTGCTCAGAGCCATTTGAACCAAAGACAAGGTGTACAGCAAAACCATTGCTGAACTGAAAGCAGCCATTCAAGAGGTCATCGACAGTATCGATATTCCGACAGTTCAGCGGGTCATGCAGAATTTCACTATTCGTCGACGACACATCATCGCCAATGGTAGCAGATCGAACGTGTCGTAACCTAAATCCGAATATCTGTAGTGACGTTTATGTGTTGAATTAAGTTTTTGTACTCCGTAGTTTGTAACTAATTTACGTTTATTTTCGTATAGTTCAATAATTGTCACCCTGTATTTACTAAATTATGAGTTGATCTAAGTGTCAGATTTCTGTAAACTTTACTGAGTACCGCATTTTAGCTTAACAGTAACTAAATGTACACTGACGGAAAAAAGCGAAACACCAAAAAATAATTACTGTAAAGTAATGAAATTTCGAGAATACATTTGTCTAGTTAAAATATTTAAGTGATTAACGTTGCAATATCACAGGTTAATGTAAGCGAGAGATAAGCCATTGGACATGTGAACAGCTGGTGCATTAATAACCGATGTAACCTCCAGAATGTTGAATGCTAGCATGCAAACTTGCATGCATTGTGTTGTGTACATAGTTCCGCGTAGTCAGCGCGTACACAACTTTCCCACTAGAGCGCGCCCCGCTAAGCACAACAGCGCAGGCGCAGCGCTCGTCCGTCTCCGCACTACGAGATGGCGCTGTCTTAGAGACGGACCACATTCTGCTTCCGCCGATCCGCGTATTAACATGAACGCAGCCAATGAGATTGCTGCTACCGTAGAACCTTTTCTCCTCGCGGGTCACACTCGCGCAGTGATACCTGAACGCGCGAGGTATTATAACGAGTGTACAGACCTCCGATTAGTCAGTCTGCATTAGTCTGCATTTGTCTGCACCAGTCTATAGTCAAGTTTCAGTCTTCGCCTAATAAGATTATCATATTCCTGTACATAGCCATGAAGAGAAATGTATAGACACTTTGTCAAGTATCAGAGATACGTGAGAATAAGATAAACGTACCAAGACCAAAGGAACTTCCGATTGTCAATTGTAAACAGCATCCACAATCAAGTTAAGTAATTTCTATGCTTTTATTATTTTAATAAATTAGTGTGAAAATTAATCAAGTTCTGTTTAAAGTTGGTCACCGTCAATCTGCTACTCTAAGCGTGCAAGTGGCATTTCTATCGTCTGACCTAACGGCACGATAAGACCACGAGACATATTGCTGACAATCGCCCACTTCATTAGAGCGACAAGTCAAATAATCTTATGGTGTGTGTACCGAAGGTCTTACAGTACGCACACCACACATTGTGTTTTACGGGTCCTGGGTGTCAGTTTGTGGGAAGGAGTCCCATGCCTGTTGCACCTGGTCTCTCAATACAGGGACAGTTAATGCTGTTTGTGAATGATGCTGGAGTTGACGTCCGACAATGCCCATACGCGCTTGATGGGCGACATATCTGGTGATCGAGGAGGCCACGGCAACATGTCGATACTCTGTGGAGCATGTTGGCTTAGAACATTAGTATGTGAGAGAGCGTTATCCTGTTGGAACACGCCCCGAGAATTACTGTTCATTAATGCCAATACAACATGTCGAATCACCAGATTTATGTACAAATCTGCAGTCAGAGTGCGTGGAATAACGATGAGAATGCTCTTGCTGTGATACGAAAGCGCGCTCTAGACTGTAACACCAATGTGTCTAGCACGCAGACAAGTTGGTTGCAGGCACTCAAGTGGGGATTAGGGATTGTGAACACAGGGCTCTCGTAGCAAGATTGAATATTGTAATCCCCAAAGCCTCGAAAAATATGCGAAAAATATACCTATTCAGAAAAGCAGATAAAAATTCACTTGACGCCTTCCTGAGAGACAATCTCCACTCTTTCCAAATTAATAACATGAGTGTAGAACAGATTGGGCTTAAACTCAGAGAAATAGTATCGGCAGAAATTGAGAGATTTATACCAAATAAATTAACAAACGACGGAGCTGATCCTCCTTGATACACAAAACGGGTTGGAACACTGTTGCAGAAACAACGAAACAAACATGCCAAATTTAAACAGACGCAAAATACCCAAGATTGGCGACCTTTTACAGAAGCTCGAAATTTAGCGCGAACTTCAATGCGAGATGCTTATAACAGTTTCCACAACGAAACTTTGTCTCGAAACCTGGCAGGAAATCCAAAGCGATTCTGGTCGTATGTGAAGTATGTTCGCGGCAAGAAACAATCAATACCTTCTCTGCGCGATAGCATTGGAGATACTATCGAACACAGTGCTGCCAAAGCAGACTTACTAAACACAGCTTTTCGAAATGCCTTCACAAAAGAAGACGAAGTAAATATTCCAGAATTCGAATCGAGAACAGCTGCCAATCTGAGTAACGTAGAAGTAAATATCCTCGGAGTAGTGAAGCAACTTAAATCACTTAATAAAAGCAAGTCTTCTGGTCCAGAATGTATACCAATTAGGTTCCTTTCGTAGTATGCTGATGCATTAGCTCCATACTCAACAATCATACACAACCGTTCGCTCGACGAAAGATCCGTACCCAAAGACTGGAAAGTTGCACAGGTCACACCAATATTCAAGAAAGGTAGTAGAAGTAATCCACTAAATTACAGGCCCATATCGTTAACGTCGATAAGCGGCAGGATTTTAGAACATATATTGTGTTCGATCGTAATGAATGACCTCGAAGAAAACGGTTTATTGACACACAGTCGCCGTCCAGGGTGGCCGAGCGGTTCTATGCGCTACAGTCTGGAACCGCGCCTATGCTACGGTCGCAGGTTCGAATCCTGCCTCGGGCATGGGTGTGTGTGTTAGTTAGGTTTAAGTAGTTCTAAGTTCTAGGGGACTGATGACCTCAGAAGTTAAGTCCCTTAGTGCTCAGAGCCATTCTTTTTGACACACAGTCAACATGGGTTTAGGAAACATCGTTCCTGTGAAACACAACTAGCTCTTTTTCACATGAAGTGCTGAGTGCTATTGACAAGGGATTTCAGATCGATTCCGTATTTCTGGATTTCCGGAAGGCTTTTGACACTGTACCACACAAGCGGCTCGCAATGAAATTGCGTGCTTATGGAATATCGTCTCAGTTATGTGACTGGCTCTGTGATTTCCTGGCAGAGAGGTCACGGTTCGTTGTAATTGACGGAAAGTCATCGACTAAAACAGAAGTGTTTTCTGGCGTTCCTCAAGATAGTGTTATAGGCCTTTTGCTGTTCCTTATCTATATAAACGATTTGGGAGAGAGTGTCACAGAAATGATACAGGATTTTGGATGGACATCGTTAAAAGAAAGGCGTTTTCGTTGCGACGGAATCTTCTCACGAAATTCCAATCACCAGCTTTCTCCTCCAAATGGGAAAATATTTTGTTGATACCGACCTACATAGGGCGGAACGATCACCACGATAAAATAAGGGAAATCAGAGCTCGTACGGAAAGCTATAGGTGTTCATTCCTTCCGCGCGCTATACGAGATTGGAATAATAGAGAATTGTGAAGGTGGTTCGATGAACCCTCTGCCAGGCACTTAAATGTGATTTGCAGAGTATCCATGTAGACGTAGACGTAGATGGGCTCCTTCTAACCAACACACGAACGTCGCTGGCACCGAGGCACATAACATACCTCCACACCGCCCTGCAGTCAGCTCTCGCTTGACACCACCGAAGTCGTAATTGGCGGTGGTTTCGGGTCTGTGGAATGTACGCTACAGGGCATCTGGCTCGGATCTGTCCTCAAAGTAACCGATTTGTGACAATTCGTTGTGTCACAGTGGTGCCAACTGCTGCTCACATTGCTGCTGCAGATGCACTGCGATGTACCAGAACCATAAGTCGAAACACGATGGTCCCCCTCCTCGGCAGTGCCATGTGGGCGTCCGAAAACCGGTCTTCTTGTGACCGTTCGTTCTCGTGACCACAGTCATTTACAGTGCTTACACTACTGGCCATTAAAACTGCTACGCCAAGAAGAAATGCAGATCATAAACTGGTATTCATTGGACAAATATATTATACTAGAACTGACATGTGATTACATTTTCACGCAATTTGGGTGCATGGATCCTGAGAAATCAGTACCCAGAGCAACCACCTCTGGCCGTAATAACGGCCTTGATACACCTGGACATTGAGTCAAACAGAGCTTGGATGGCGTGTACAGGTACAGCTGCCCATGCAGCTTCAACACGATACCACAGTTCATCAAGAGTAGTGACTGGCGTATTGTGACGAGCCACTTGCTCGGCCACCATTCACCAGACAATTTCAGTTGGTGAGAGATCTGGAGAATGTGCTGGCGAGGGCAGCAATTGAACATTTTCTGTATTCAGAAAGGCCCGTACAGGACCTGGAACATGCGGTCGTGCATTATCCTGCTGAAATGTAGACTTTCCCAGGGATCGAATGAAGGGTAGAGCCACGGGTCGTAACACATCTGAAATGTAACGTCCACTGTTCAAAGTGCCGTCAATGCGAACAAGAGGTGACCGAGACGTGTTACAAATGGCGCCCCATACCATCACGCCGGGTGATACGCCTGAATGGCGATGACGAACACACGCTTCCAGTGAGCGGTCACCGCGATGTCGCCAAACACGGATGCGACCATCATGATGCTGTAAACAGAACCTGGATTCATACGAAAAAATGACATTTTGCCATTCGTGCATCCAGGACCGTCGTTGCGTGCACCATCGCAGGAGCTCCTGTCTGTGATGCAGCGTCAAGGGTAACCGCAGCCATGGTCTCCGAGCTGATAGTCCACGCTGCTGCAAACGCCGTCGAACTGTTCTTACAGATGGTGGTTGTCTTGCAAACGTCCCCATCTGTTAACTCAGGAATCGAGACGTGGCTGCACGATCCGTTACAGCCATGCGGATAAGATGCCTGTCATCTCGACTGCTAGTGATACGAGGCCGTTGGGATCCAGCACGGCGTTCCGTATTACCCTCCTGAACCCACCAATTCCATATTCTGCTAACAGTCATTGGATCTCGACTAACGCAAGCAGCAATGTCGCGATACGATAAACCGCAATCGTAATAGGCTACAATCCGACCTTTATCAAAGTGGGAAACGTGATGGCACGCATTTCGCCTCCTTACACGAGGCATCACAACAACGTTTCACGAGGCAGTGCCGGTCAACTGCTGTTTGTGTATGAGAAATCGATTGGAAACTTACCTCGTGTCAGCACGTTGTAGGTGTCGCCACCGGCGCCAACCTTGTGTGAATGCTCTGAAAAGCTAATCATTTGCATATCACAGCATCTTGTTCCTGTCGGTTAAATTTCGCGTCTGTAGCACGTCATATTATTGGTGTAGCAATTTTAATGGCCAGTAGTGTACATTCCTGCCAAATTTTTCTGCAGGATCGCAGAAGTAACATCCAGCTTCTCGTAGTTCTATTTACGACCTCGTCGAAACTCAGTGAGATTTTGATAATGGCGTCTTTGTTGCCTTAAAGGCATTCTTGACTATCGCTACCTCTGCAAGTCCAATCTCAAAGGTAACTGACGTTCTCGACCATTACAGCGTATGTTTAAAGCAAACCTGATTTGTATCCTCAACAGCGAAATGTTAATAGACATCATCTTTCAGATGTTGAAACACGTCTACCATCTCTCAGTTATGTCACACACCTCTCTCTTGGCGTTGCGTTTTTTTCCATCAAGCGTACTTCAACCAATCTAAACAGAATGTTTGCACAAACTCTTTATATTTGAAATATTAATTTTATTTGAGTAAAAATTAAAATTTAGAACTGTTGCCAAATAGAACATTTTAACACAGATTGACTCGACCTATGCATTGTAATTTCAGGTTTATATGTGCAGTGTACAAAAGTGCTGACAAATAATGGAAAAATATGATCAATGCCGGACCCATCTTTGTGCAATGACGTGTCATTTCTCCAATACAGTGGTATGTACTGTGCAAATGTGAAGAGTGGGACCGAAATCTGTGCCTTTTATTCCCTTCGTAGTTACCTGGTAAGGTTGCGCATACATCTTATAGTTTACTTATCCCTTTGCTAAGACACTTAAATACACTCGTCACTGTAGCAACTACACGATTAGTGATGGAATGGGACAGACAATAGGTTCAGAGAGTTAACCCAATTAGGGGTTTCTCGAAACGTCTCCCTGCGTACGCTGATGGGATTCCAGCGACTCCATACTCTCCTGACATGTAATATGCGATGCGCCATCCTGCAGTGCTCCAACTACACTGATTGATCATATCTGCAAATTACATTTCGTGGCTGCATGTCTATGAGACCGCACGTGCATAATTACATGTAACAGACAGACCTTCCATAGTGGTGGATCGATGTGCACAGAGCAAACAGAAACAGAGAACTGAGTGAAATAGACAGGCAACGCATTCGAATAGCTTTCCAGCTCTACTGAAATTGCATTAGTGTGGCTGTCTGACAACAGCAACGCCAAATGAGTTACTGCTCGTGCTTCTGGTGCCCGTCGCAACGAATGACTGATCGAAAACAGATCAAGTAAAGCTACGCAGTATCAGTCGTAGTGGATTTATCTTTGTCTTTGCAAATCACACCAGAGGTCATAAAACATTTGGTAACAAACATCTTAAAAATGGAACACGCAATTTTTTGCAATCACTTGTTAGCAATGCAGATTTTTCTTTAAACTCTTATAAAATTTACTTCCGTGTACTGTGATACTGGTGAATCAGAATGACACGCTCATTTATTCCCTATTTATCAAGGCTCCTGAAAAATCGAATTCAGCAGCTTTTAACTCACATTCGAAACTTTCGTTGTCTGTTCATACTCGACGTCCAAGGTGTTTTGTCCGTCCCTGTGCGAAAAAAAGGGAACCTATAGCTGACGTAGTCTGCGCGTGCCGAACTAAAAATGGTACTTAATAAGCGCCAGAACATATGGAAACAAATTTCCGGTCTCCTCTATTAATGGAGACTTCAGTACCCTAGTTCATCTATCCCTCCAAACGCTAATGCCATTCAAATCCAGCTTCCGCCTCTCTCTCTCACACATTTCGCAACAGCAAACACTACGATCGAGGTTCTTTCAGAGATGTCTGTCTGGTTAATGGTCTCGGACTTTAGGTGATTCAGAAATGTTTTGCCTTGTTGGTTGTAGTCTCGAAGGTATTTGTAAACATTTGTAGCCGTGTAATAGGTCACGTTATCTTACTGAATGATCTCATTCTTCTATAGAAGATGTGCTGACGAGAAAAGCGAAATGCCCAGAAGACGTGGTCGGACAGCAGTGTAACGTCGTACACGTACACACCATCGGTGGTTTAGAGATGCAGTTCTCTGTGACAAGAGAGAAGCCACTAGAGTGCAAGAGTGTTGTGTACATTTAGTTTTGTTACCAGGCCTCGTATGATATACAAGGGAGCCGGCCGAGATGGCCGAGCGGTTCTAGGCGCTACAGTCTGGAACCGCGCGACCGCTACGGTCGCAGGTTCGAATCCTGCCTCGGGCATGGATATGTGTGATGTCCTTAGGTTAGTTAGGTTTAAGTAGTTCTACGTTCTAGGGGACTGATGACCTCAGATGGTAAGTCCCATAGTGCTCAGAGCCATTTGAACCAACTGATGGGCTTCATGTATAAATGTTCTCTCACTGGGAGTTTATTATTATAAATGTTATTTCTTCACTATTTTGTTAATACAGAATGTAGTTCTCAACAGTTCATGTGTAAGGTTACCCTTTTTTTTAATCGGACATACACTCCTGGAAATTGAAATAAGAACACCGTGAATTCATTGTCCCAGGAAGGGGAAACTTTATTGACACATTCCTGGGGTCAGATACATCACATGATCACACTGACAGAACCACAGGCACATAGACACAGGCAACAGAGCATGCACAATGTCGGCACTAGTACAGTGTATATCCACCTTTCGCAGCAATGCAGGCTGCTATTCTCCCCAATGGAGACGATCGTAGAGATGCTGGATGTAGTCCTGTGGAACGGCTTGCCATGCCATTTCCACCTGGCGCCTCAGTTGGACCAGCGTTCGTGCTGGACGTGCAGACCGCGTGAGACGACGCTTCATCCAGTCCCAAACATGCTCAACGGGGGACAGATCCGGAGATATTGCTGGCCAGGGTAGTTGACTTACACCTTCTAGAGTACGTTGGGTGGCACGGGATACATGCGGACGTGCATTGTCCTGTTGGAACAGCAAGTTCCCTTGCCGGTCTAGGAATGGTAGAACGATGGGTTCGATGACGGTTTGGATGTACCGTGCACTATTCAGTGTCCCCTGGACGATCACCAGTGGTGTACGGCCAGTGTAGGAGATCGCTCCCCACACCATGATGCCGGGTGTTGGACCTGTGTGCCTCGGTCGTATGCAGTCTTGATTGTGGCGCTCACCTGCACGGCGCCAAACACGCATACGACCATCATTGGCACCAAGGCAGAAGCGACTCTCATCGCTGAAGACGACACGTCTCCATTCGTCCCTCCATTCACGCCTGTCGCGACACCACTGGAGGCGGCCTGCACGATGTTGGGGCGTGAGCGGAAGACGGCCTAACGGTGTGTGGGACCGCAGCCCAGCTTCATGGAGACGGTTGCGAATGGTCCTCACCGATACCCCAGGAGCAACAGTGTCCCTAATTTGCTGGGAAGTGGCGGTGCGGTCCCCTACGGCACTGCGTAGGATCCTACGGTCTTGGCGTGCATCCGTGCGTCGCTGCGGTCCGGTCCCAGGTCGACGGGCACGTGCACCTTCCGCCGACCACTGGCGACAACATCGATGTACTGTGGAGACCTCACGCCCCACGTGTTGAGCTATTCGGCGGTACGTCCACCCGGCCTCCCGCATGCCCACTATACGCCCTCGCTCAAAGTCCGTCAACTGCACATACGGTTCACGTCCACGCTGTCGCGGCATGCTACCAGTGTTAAAGACTGCGATGGAGCTCCGTATGCCACGGCAAACTGGCTGACACTGACGGCGGCGGTGCACAAATGCTGCGCAGCTAGCGCCATTCGACGGCCAACACCGCGGTTCCTGGTGTGTCCGCTGTGCCGTGCGTGTGACCATTGCTTGTACAGCCCTCTCGCAGTGTCCGGAGCAAGTATGGTGGTTCTGACACACCGGTGTCAATGTGTTCTTGTTTCCATTTCCAGGAGTGTATTTGGGCAAGGTTTTAAAAGTGTTTGTAAGTGAACTTAAGGCAGCCCTTGATGTGTTTAGTTATTCTGTTTTTTATAAAAAGATATTATCTTTCTCATTTGAAAAGTTGTTATACGTTCTTTGGTATTTAGAGCCAACTGATGGGCTTCATGTACAAATGTTCTCTCACTTGAAGTTTAGGATAATTGTTATTTCTGTTGATTGACTACAATAAATATTGTGAACAATAAAAGGTGAATGCTCCCCTGTCCTAATGTCCAGTCCTTCCACTTAGTCCTTTGGGCGTTTTATGATATTCCGGGGTAATACCGGTAGCAGCGTGGACGTTGGACGAGAAGTGGAAGAGTGAGTGCGGTTGTGAATCAGTCAGCGGCCGACCGCTTTCTACGAAACAGGAATGGGTCGCCTGTCTCCCAGTGGGATAAATGTCTTAACGCGTGTGATGATTACTTTTGAATGCAACCATTGTGTGGTTCCGTTGTGGCGGGTGTTCGGTTTTGATTTGACTATCCCTTATATAAATGCTGCAGTGGCACGCGGCCGGCGTAGGTCCTTCGCAGAGTTCATATTTCGCGCACCTTTCTTGTTGTTTAAAACACTGTGTCAATATCATATCTTCTGAGTATTCTGCTTGCATTGCATTGTATTTTATTGAACTGGGGACCTAGAAACGACGGAGAGGCTTCGTCCCCGCCGTAGCCCTCAGTGGTTCACAACCCCACAACTGGCTACAGCAGTCCACCCACCCCACCGGCGCCCCACACCGAACCCAGGGTTATTGTGCGGTTCGGCCTCCAGTGGACAACCCCGGGAAAGTCTCACACGAAACGAGTGCAACTCCATGTGTTTGCATGGTAGAAATAATTATGGTGTACGTGTACGTGGAGACAGTGTTTGCGCAGCAATCGCCGACAAAGTGTAACTAAGGTAGAATAAGGGGAATCTTATTCCGCCTTGTTGTGAGGTCGTGAACCACTGAGGGCTACGGCGGGACGAAGCCTCTCCGTCGTTTCTAGGTCCCAGGTTTCATACAATACAATACTGTATATGGCAGAGGTTTCTCTGTGCATTAATCAATCACAAGGTAGGCTTCAGCTGTCTTAATAACACGTCACTGTAGCGACCACTGGACACTGTTGGGACTTTTGCACCGATACGAGGATTCCAAAGGATAGTCCGCCAGTCTTTCACCGTGAATAGGCTTGTACTGAATTTATTCCTAGCGGGAATTGGTGAGTATTGCCAAAGCAATAATTTCCAACTCCCTGCTTCGTAAAGGTGTACCCAGTCTAACTTATCAGTCAACAGCCTCGGAGTTCGGTATTTCTACAGTATCTAGCCATCAATGAATGGCTTCAGGTCGATATGAGAAATATGTGGACTTGCCGAGGTGTGACCATTATCAAGTCTAGAGGCGGTGTTACAGGCTATTAGAGACGTGTCTCCTAGGGGTGGCATATATTTTATACATTACTGTTAACACTTTGTAGTCAAAAACACTATTTTAATCTGTTATGTATCAGATACTACACCATATATGTCTAATATCACCATTTCATTTGTTCTGTATAAAGTATCATTTTGATGCATTGTGAATTACTGTTTAAGTTATTTTGTGACTTCAAGCACATAGTTTCATAGCGCACTAGAAGAAGTGACTAACATCTTTGTAACAGTGACGCTAGAAAAAAGAATTGTATGCCAAGAGCTAGGTCCTGTAAAATAAAACGTTACAAAACATAAATGAAAAGTTATGCTTTCTTGTGTAAGAATCCGATATTTAATAACTTACCGCGAAACATTTCAATGCATGCGTGTAGTGGACTGTAGGGATGGAACAAACCAACCGGTTAAAACCGATACCGGTATTTCAGTTCTGAATAACCGTTATTTTTCGGGTTTTGTTTGGTCTCTGTTATAAGAGGTGTTTTTTTTTACTAGTAACCGTGTGAAAAACGAAATATCAATTAGCCATAGCAGCAGTGCCAATTTTTTTCCGTTTTCAAATAAACCTTTTTTAAAAAACGAATAACTTTTATACGTAAAATCTGCATTGCTTCGAAATATTGCGTTTTTTTTAGAAAATGAGACGATCGGTCAGTGCTGTTTTAATAACAATGTCGACAGAAACCAGTAACAAACACATGCATAAGAAGTGGTACAGCAGTCTTGCGCTTCTGCTCTGAATGGTAGTTTCTCACCGTCGTTGCCGGACAACGGCACCAACCCTAGTCTGGAAATATTTACGATATGACGTAGCAATGACGTACTGTGCTTCATTTGCTTTAAGAGATTAAAAATTTGTCTGCTGTTTCTATCAATTAATAAAAGAGGAAGAAAATCACAGTAACCGTAATAAATTAAAAACTTAACAACAATTCATTCGCAGTTTGCAATAAAAATAGAAAATAGCTGATCTGCTGCTCGTGTCTACATAACGTGCCTTTATCTGCTTGTAGCCACTGATAACGGAAAAAGTAACATGAAAAATAGCGTTCTTAAACTTCAGATTTCACCCTTTCGCACTGACTATTCGTTACGGTCAAATACTGGTATGATCAAATTCAAATGGTTCAAATGGCTCTAAGCACTATGGGACTTAACATCTGAGGTCATCAGTCCCCTAGAACTCAGAACTACTTAAACCTAACTAACCTAAGGACACCACACACACCCGGCCTGATTCACCGAGCGGTTCTAGGCGCTACAATCTTTAACCGCGCGACCGCCACGGTCGCAGGTTCGAATCCTGCGTCGGGCATGGATGTGTGTGATGTCATTAGGTTAGCTAGGTTTAAGTAGTTCTAAGTTCTAGGCGACTGATGACCTCAGAAGTTAAGTCCCATAGTGCTCAGAGCCATTTGATGTCACACACAACCACTGAAGCGCCTAGAACCGCACGGCCACAGAGGCCGGCAGTGGCATGATCTCCGTCTATAACGTGATCTGTGAGCAGAGTTCCAAAAATTAGAGTCAGTAGGAGAATACTGGTGACTTTTTGTAGTTTTCAACCACACATCACTTTTCGAGAAAAGAAGCGAACTCTGGACGGACTAAGTTTTCTTTTATTTGCTTATTTAATTTAATATTTTGATTCTATGTGTCTTGAAATTAAGGGAGTCAGAATTTTTTCTATCATTGTTCGATTTCTACGTTTATTACAGGAAATAATAGGAATAAAAAACCTATAATCGGTTATTTCAGAAACCAGTTATTTTGAGCGGTTTTACTAGTCAGGTTAAACTGGGGTGGAAAAACGGATAAAAGCGCAAGCCAGTTGTTTCTAATATAGCCGTCACCCCTAGCGGACTATCAGTGGCACGTGTACGTGATTAGCTAGCTGATTAATTCACAGTGCCGCTTCTCTGTCAGCGTCGGAGCGCAGCCGATACCTGCGAGCATTGTCGGCGGGGCGCAACAGCGTGTTAAGGAGTGGGTGTGTGGCGCTGACACGCGCCCCTCGGCCCGCCGCTAATCAAGGCTTAATCAGGCCGCTGCCGGCTAATTCCCCAGCCGAGGCCGACGTCGCGGCAGCGCTCATCCTGACAGACGATCATCGACCGGCGTTATCGCCAGCCATCTGGCCAGATGCGCCCTGGCCAGATGTCAGGTAGCTGCTTCCCCGCACTGCCATCTGCCTCGCAGAGAACAGCTGCGCGTCCAAGGACATTGCCGTGCCACACCCGCAAGGGGTGGCTGTATCATCATTATATCTAGAACGAACTTTCTTTCTGCAGCGAAGTGTGGGCTGATCTGAAGCTCCCTAGCAGATTAAAACCGTATGCCGAACCGGGACTTAAACACGCAACCTTTCCTATTTTCTGGCAAACCCTCTGCCGACTCACCTCTGAATTTTGATTCTACATCTACATCTACATCTACATCGATACTTTGCAAATCACATTTAAGTGCCTGGCAGAGGGTTCATCGAACCACCTTCACATTTCTCTATTATTCCAATCTCGCATAGCGCGCGGAAAGAATGAACACCTACATCTTTCCGTACGAGCTCTGATTTCCCTTATTTGTGATCGTTCCTCCCTATGTAAGTCGGTGTCAACAAAATATTTTCGCATTCGGAGGAGAAAGCTGGTGATTGAAATTTCGTGAGAAGATTCCGTCGCAACGAAAAACGCCTTTCTTTCAATGATGTCCATCCCAAATCCTGTATCATTTCTGTGACACTCTCTGCCATATTTCGCGATAATACAAAACGTGTCGCCTTTCTTTGAACTTTTTCGATGTACTCAGTCCTATTTGGTAAGGATCCCACACAGCGCAACAGTATTCTAAAAGAGGATGGACAAGCATAGTGTAGGAAGTCTCCTTAGTAGGTCTGTTACATTTTCTAAGTGTCCTGCCAATAAAACGCAGTCTTTGGTTAGCCTTCCCCACAACATTTTCTGTGTGTTCCTTCCAATTTAAGTTGTTCGTAATTGTAATACCTAGGTATTTAGTTGAATTTCCTGCTGTTAGATTAGACTGATTTATCGTGTAACCGAAGTTTAACGAGTTCCTTTTAGCACTCATGTGGATGACCTCACAGTTTTCGTTATTTAAGGTCAACTGCCACTTTTCGCACCATTCCCATATTTCTTCTAAATCGTTTTGCAGTTTGTTTTGATCTTCTGATGACTTTACTAGTCGCTAAACGACAGCGTCAACTGCAAACAACCGAAGACGGCTGCTCAGATTGTCTCCCAAATCGTTTATATAGATAAGGAACAGCAAAGGGCCTGTAACACTACCTTGGGGAACGAATGAAATCACTTATGTTTTACCCGATGACTTTCCGTCAATTACAACGAACCGTGACCTCTCTGCCAGGAAATCACAGATCCAGTCACATAACTGAGACGATATTCCATAAGCACGCAATTTCATTGCGAGCCGCTTGTGTGGTACAGTGTCAAAAGCCTTCCGGAAATCCAGAAATACGGAATCGATCTGAAATCCCTTGTCAATAGCACTCAGCACTTCATGTGAAAAAGAGCTAGTTGTGTTTCACAGGAACGATGTTTTCTAAACCCATGTTGACTGTTTGTCGATAGACAGTTTTCTTCGAGGTAATGTATTACGTTCGAACACAGTATATGTTCTAAATCCTGCTGCATATCGACGTTAACGATATGGGCTTGTAATTTAGTGGATTACTCCTACTACCTTTCTTGAATATTGGTGTGACCTGTGCAACTTTCCAGTCTTTGGGTACGGATCTTTCGTCGAGTGTACGGTTGTATGTGATTGTTAAGTATGGAGCTAATGAATCAGCATACTCAAAAAAGAACCTAATTGGTATACAGTCTGGGCCAGAAGACTTGCTTTTATTAAGTGATTTAAGTTGCTTCACTACTCTGAGGATACTTACTTCTACGTTACTCATGTTGGCAGCTTTTCTCGATTCGAATTCTGGAATATTTACTTCGTCTTCTTTTGTGAAGGCATTTCGGAAAGCTGTGTTTAGTAACTCTGCTTTGGCAGCCAACGGTTATCATACATAACCTCTGCATTGGACTCAAATTAACTTACATCCACACATTTCACTAAATGGTGGAAAAGGCTGTTGGTTAAAGGCTGCCGGATCTGCCAGTACGAATAATAGTCGAAGAAATTTTACTTCATATTTGTCATCTTTCGAATTCTCATGATAAAACATGATGTTTTTTTCTTTTATTAGGGGCATTCCGAAAGTAGGGCGAATAGCTATGAAGAAGCTCTCCAGGATCTGGCAGAACAGAGCAACAACGAACACCACAAGGACCCGGTTTGTGGAAACACTCGTGTTTTCCATATTCCTTTATTGTTGCAAGACAAATGGACCCTTAAAGCCAGAGACGGCCTCGAGAGAGCCAGTCCTGAGAAAACTCTTCCATCTGGTGAGCAAGATGTATGAGACAGGCGAAATACCCTCAGACTTCAAGAAGAATATAATAATTCCAATCCCAAAGAAAGCAGGTGTTGACAGATGTGAAAATTACCGAACAATCAGTTTCATAAGCCACAGCTGCAAAATACTAACGCGAGGTCTTTACAGACGAATGGAAAAACTAGTAGAAGCCAACCTCAGGGAAGATCAGTTTGGATTCCGTAGAAATATTGGAACACGTGAGGCAATACTGACCTTACGACTTTCTTAGCAGAAAGATTAAAGAAAGGAAAACCTACGTTTCTAGCATTTGTAGACTTAGAGAAAGCTTTTGACAATGTTGACTGGAATACTCTCTTTCAAATTACGAAGGTGGCAGCGGTAAAATACAGGGAGCGAAAGGCTATTTACAATTTGTACAGAAACCAGATGGCAGTTATAAGAGTCGAGGGACATGAAAGGGAAGCAGCGGTTGGGAAGGGAGTGAGACAGGGTTGTAGCCTCTCCCTGATGTTATTCGATTTGTATATTGAGCAAGCAGTAAAGGAAACAAAAGAAAAATTCGGAGTAGGTATTAAAATCCATGGAGAAGAAATAAAAACTTTGAGGTTCGCTGATGACATTGTAATTCTGTCAGAGACAGCAAAGGACTTGGAAGAGCAGTTGAATGGAATGGACAGTTTCTTGAAAGGAGGATATAAGATTAACATCAACAAAAGCAAAACGAGTATAATGGAATGTAGTCGAATTAAGTCGGGTGATGCTGAGGGAATTAGATTAGGAAATGAGACACTTAAAGTAGTAAAGAAGTTTTGCTATTTAGGGAGTAAAATAACCGATGATGGTCGAAGCAGAGAGGATATAAAATGTAGACTGGCAATGGCAAGGAAAGTGTTTCTGAAGAAGAGAAATTTGTTAGCATCGAGTATAGATTTAAGTGTCAGGAAGTCGTTTCTGAAAGTATTTGTATGGAGTGTAGCCATGTATGGAAGTGAAACATGGACAATAAATAGTTTGGACTTTGGACAAGAAGAGAATAGAAGCTTTCGAAATGTGGTGCTACAGAAGAATGTTGAAGATTAGGTGGGTAGATCACGTAACTAATGAGGAGGTATTGAATAGGATTGGGGAGAAGAGAAGTTTGTGGCACAACTTGACCAGAAGAAGGGATCGGTTGGTAGGACATGTCCTGAGGCATCAAGGGATCATAAATTTAGCATTGGAGGGCAGTGTGGAGGGTAAAAATCATAGAGGGAGACCAAGAGATGAATACACTAAGCAGATTCATAAGGACGTAGGTTGGAGTAAGTATTGGGAGATGAAGAAGCTTGCACAGGATAGAGTAGCATGGAGAGCTGCATCGAACCAGTCTCGGGACTGAAGACAACAACAACAACAACAAAGCCAGAGACAAACAGCGCGTCGATGCATTTGAGCTTTGGTGCTGGACTGGAAGAAGATCAAATGTGTTCAGTATTGAGTAACTCAGTACCTCCGCGCGCCTTTCTGCTCGTCTCAACAAAAATATTCTCCATTTCTTTGGACATATTGTGAGAAGATATGCACAAAACCTAGCTAAAATAATGATGGAAGGAGGGATCGAGGGTGAGAGACCGAGAGGAAGAGCGGCGAACAGGTGGATTGATCAAATCAAGATCTCTGGTCTACCTCTTCATCAGGCTCTAAGACAAGCTGGTAGCCATACAGGAAGGAAACACATGGTTCATGGGGTCACGACGCTCAGCAATGAGTACAACGACTTGGGATGATTGTGACGATGACAGGGTGTTCCGAAACTATTCGTTCAAATTAATAAAGGAAGTAGAGACCATAAAAAAATTATTTCGATAAGGAACGTATGGTCTCTGAAGTCAGTCTTCTCTGAAGTCTCTGGAGTATCGTAAGTTACTAGGGAACGTTTTGATAGTGGTGCTAATGTAAGAAGTGTTGGTGTCGCTGATTGGGTATGTGTACTGACATTCAAAACTGTTCTGTGTACGGATGGTTGGCTCCTTGGAAACACATCGATTCACTCGAGAGCATCATTGTCTTGTGACAACAACGGTGATGGATAGATTTTGCCATACATTCTTCCATTCCGCCTTAACGGGTGGAGATATCGCACCTTCGTCGAATAGCACGATAGGGCGCCAGCCCGTTTCAGCGATGCTGTGAGATATCACCTGAGAGCCACCTTCGGGAATCGATGGATCGTCGAGTTGGCCCTGTGACCTAGCCACTCAGATTACCTGACCTCATGCGTCAGGATTTCTTCTTCTGGGAGCATATGAAGCAGCTGGTGTACGAAACCGGTGTGGAAACAGAAGAAGACCTCGTCGCTAGAACTGCCGTTGCTGCTGGTACCACTTCGCACATGCCAGGAATCTTCGATGCAGTCAATGGTCTGACGATGAACTGCGTGCATACAGGCTAATGATAGCGCATTCGAGGAGTCCTGTGAATGTCACTGATGTTAATAGCATGTTACTCTATCTTCTGTGTAATTTGTCCTTAGCATCAGAAACTGCCGTCAGGGACGATGTATGCCATAACTAAATACTTTTATTTTGAAACATCAAAACCTCCTGTATTAATTTGAACGAATACGTTCGGAGCACACGGTATTCCAGACGCTTGATCATGTATTTTTTTTATCCAGGTGGTCCAAAAGACTTGTTTAGTATTCGACAATTATTATTTCGCCCTTTAAAATACGAGGCTTGCCTAGAAAGCAATGCACCGCATTTTTTTTCTTCGACGATTCTTTATTGAACATAATGAGAATTTCACACACGAAAGAATGGTGTTTGTTTACACACTCTATTTTTCCATGTAATCTCCATCCCGCTCTATGGCCGTCCTCCAGCGCAAAAGAAGGGCGTGTATGCCCCATCGGTACCAATCCTAATCCTGGTGGCGGAGGCAGTGCTTCACTGTGTGAATCACCTTCTCATTGTCCTCAAAATGTCTTCCACGAAAGGCATCCCTTAATGGCCCATACAAGGGGGCTAGGTTAAGTGTGTTATGTGTGACAGCCGTGAATGGTCTCCCCGACCGCGCAAATAGTGATACCTCGCCGAACCGCCTTCTGATCACCTTACCCTCCGTGCCCAGCGGCTAACTGTACATCTGTCGACAGCAGATGCTCCATAGACTTTGCACAAGCGTTTGTGAATATTCCCCACAGTTTATTCCTCTGCGGTGACAAATGCAATGACAGCATGTTGTTTGTAACGTACATCGCCTACCGACGTCACTTTGAAAATGTCCTGCAGCTACGCTATCTGGCGGAAGCGACGGAAACTTGGCACGATCGCTCAAGAGATGTCACATAATACATACGTAAAGTTTCGCACTCGTAGCATTGTTTTAGGCTGAGAAAAAACGCGGTGCACTACTTTCTGGGCAACCCTCGTATCAGTCAATGATCACACTGGCCATATCCTTTCCAGCAGATGAAATCACTTCGCCTTTTGGCGCAGCGCTACCTGTTCCTGATTGCTGCTTTGATTCTAGCGTCAGGTAGTGGAACTACAAGTCATTTACAGTAATAAACTGGTGCAAAAAATCAGTTTGTTTCCTTTCAAATTGGGCGAAATATTACTGGAAAATTCTGTTTCGTCTTTGGTTTTGATCAGTATTCAACAAAAGCGATGTCCATCTCTTCTATAGCTGTAGTTATTGTGAAATGGATAGTAGAATGTTATTACGCTATTGTGACGTTGCCACATACTAACCGCAGCAGTTCGATCTCTGGCGAGTAGAAATAATAACCGCTTATATATCACCATACGTGCTTTTAAGTTAAGTTATCTTATAAAACAGTGTTAAGTATATGTGAGTATCACCAGAGAATTCCTATATTCATAGGTGAAATTGGTTTCTGAAGCTTGGAACTTTCTTTTCAGGTGCTAAGAGGTTTCGTTAGTCAGCCTTCGACCAGTGAAATTTTAGCTGCACTGTGAGACGTACAAATGTTTCAAAGAAGGATTCGAACTTTGTTTCAACGGCTTAATGTTCTTTTACGTTCTCAGTCGAAGTGAAGCAGGGAGAGACTACTTGTGCAACTCTTCAGCAGGCGTGTAACTTCTCTCTTTAGTCCAGTCCAGTTTATCTGATGGGGCTGGAACAATCTGTGGCTTGTATTTTGTAGTAAAAGGCAACTTAATTTTCTGTTTATTTACAGCTTCCACATTAGGTGGTTTCCTTGCCCGCTACATAACAGTCAAGCTGTAGATAACAAAACTAGAACTTGGATTTCCACACTTAACATGACTTTCTCCAGTGACAGTGACTTCGTGAAAAATTACGTTTTCCAGTGGTGTGGATGCACTTTGAAACATTAAACCGTTATTCCCTCATAACTGGCTGGAGCGCCCGAGTAACACATAGAAGGAGTCATTTTTCAGTCAAACCAATCTTTGAGTTGTCGAATGCTTTACTGAAACGTTCGTCGTACCTATTTTTATATTGTTACTTAGTGTAGAACTCTAGCTATAAGATGAAATCTTATGATACCCTGAGGTAATAGCGCATCCTATGAATACCACGATTACGTCGAAGTATAAAAGGTATCCTACACCCTCAAAAATGCAGCACGGTTATCATGAACAAGTACCGCCGACTGATGATAGTGAAATTATTTTCCACAGAATTTCAGTAGGTTACTCTCTTTTCCCCTAGTTTAAAAAAAATTGTCGTTCGAGATTTTTTAGGTCTTAAAGATTTATCAGAGTTAACGATACGGAACTTGCCTAACCATGTTTAGTTATGGAATCTTCGTTTGATGCAAGGGATATCGTTTTTATCTGTATTATACAACGAAAAAAGTGCTAAAATGTCAATGAAGGTGCAAAACTATGTCCAAAATGAAATTTTCTGAACTATTTCCGATTTTAACTTTCACACTTCTGGATACTATTTCACGCAAATCTATCTTCTGGACTTTATAGCAGTATAACTTTATGCCTACTTGATTCGTTAAATTCATCTGTGTACCTCGACTTTGACACGCGGAATAACACGAGAACAAACACTATTATTGGGCAACGTGATTTTTAGCTTCATCTGTGGACTCACGAATCGTCGACGTGTGGAGCGTGTAAACGCTGAATAACTCTTCGTGATCGTTCAGGGGCTACTTAAAATATAGAAAACAGAAAAGATATATCGTCAGCTTTATAAACGATATCGTCATTTTATGACACAGAGAAAAAATTTGTTAATAATACAGTGGCACCATCCCATCGCCCAGAGAGTTAGATGTACAAGTAGATCAAGAAAAAATCAGGTGGACAGAAAAGCTCGAATACCTACGAGAGTGGATAAAACTGAATACCGCAGAGAAAGAAGTCTTTTGATCTCGTTTTAAAAAATGAAACTTACATAACGGCAGGCTAGTACTGTTTACAGTAAAAGATACGTGTCTTTTAAAACCGAGATCAGACACTGGCAGTAATTCGACCAGAGGCGCTACATGCAACGGAATGCCTCTTGTTGGACGGAAAAGGTCTGAACGAGAAGTTACAATTCGAAGAAAGAAAACTCTTGAGGGAAATATTAGGCCCAAAAGGAGGGGATTGTGAATTTATAAGTCGGCGTAACAACGAACTTTAATCGCTTGTGGGAAATCGTGACAGACATCACGCGAAAAACGAGGATTGTTTTGGCTCAAATGGTTCAAAAATGGCTCTGAGCACTATGGGACTTAGCTGCTGAGGTCATCAGTCCCCTAGAACTTAGAACTACTTAAACCTAACTAACCCAAGGACATCACACACATCCAAGCCCGAGGCAGGATTCGAACCTGCGACCGTAGCGGTCGCGCGGTTCCAGACTGTAGCGCCTAGAACCGCTCGGCCACACAGTCCGGCTCAAATGGTTCAAATGGCTCTGAGCACTATGCGACTTAACTTCCGAGGTCATCAGTCGCCTACAACTTAGAACTAATTAAACCTAACTAACCTAAGGACGTCACACACATCCATGCCCGAGGCAGGATTCGAACCTGCGACCGTAGCGGTCAGGATTGTTTTCTACATTTATGTAACAGGAAGAAACTACAGTTTTATACCAGAAAAAATCTCATTGTAGGTCTATTATGTGTATAAATGAACACTTTAAATATTAGCCACACATTTCGGATTAATTTATATTTTTATTATGTATCTTTCTGATCTCAACATCTCAGTCATAGAGTAGAGAGGGATGCTGACTCAGTACTTCAAGTTGGCAGATGTTGCGGTACGCAAGATGGAAAGCAAACATCGTAACTGTGGTCCTGATGTCAGCTGTCACCTTATATAGTATTACATTATAAAATAAAATGACGAAATGGCGTCATTGGCGAGATGACCGCGCCTGCAGTTGTTCGCCCGCCTTGTGCGAGTCTTTCTATCGGACGCAGCTTCGGTTACTTTCGCATGTATATGGTGAAGACGAGTCGAAATTATTAGGATAACACAAACACCCATTCCCTGAGCGAAGGATATCTCCGAACCGGCCAGGAATCGAACCCAAGACCCCTCGATCTAGCAGCAGCGACTAGACCACGAGCTGCGGACTACACTATGAAATAATGTGTGTATACTCCGTGCACTGACTGGAAGCGTAGAGCTACTCCTTTACATTGTAAAAGAACTTTTTTGCAAAACAATGTTGTACACTATGGACAAACCGAAAGAGGTAGCGCTATTTTGAACAGACTGGTCTTGTACTCGGGAAGATGGTGGCTCCAGTCTTCATGCAGCCATCCTGGTTTAGGGTTTCCATTGTTTCGTTAAATTACTCAAGGGAAGTGCTGGAATGATTCATAATGTAAGGCCTCGCTCGACAGTCTGTGTCATTCTCGTCAAACTGGATCTTCAAGTACTTAGATTCCTGCAGGGTACGAAGTATGTTAGTTTTGTCGTTCATAAATTGTAATGCCACGCAACGTCTAATAATCCTTGTAAAGGCGCGCGGAGTGGCCGCGCGGTTTAAGGCACCATGTCGCGGATTGCACGGCCCCTCCCGCCGGAGGTTCGAGTCCTCCCTCGGGCATGGGTGTGTGTGTTGTTCTAAGCATAAGTTAGTTTAAATAGCGTGTAAGTCTAGGGAGCGATGACCTCAGCAGTTTGGTCCCTTAGGAATTTACACACATTTCAACATTTCATTTGAATCCTTGTAAAAGTGATCTAGAGGTGAATGAAACTACTACTACTACTACTACTACACAGGCGGCTGTAAGAGCGAATTCCTGCAGGCAAGAGTACTTTGAAAGAGGTACAATCTTCTGTGAGATATTGCCAATGTATCGAATGTTGTATATACATTTGCATTTGTATTTCTCTTCTGTGGTCCAATACAGCACAAAAATATAACTACAAATGTATATGTAGCATCCCATGCACTGGCAATATATCACAGAAGATTGGAAATATTTTCAAAACTCACAAAGTAAAAGTTGGGTTTCCTACATCGAACTACAACAAAACCTAATATATAATCTGAAGTGCAATCATGACACATTCTCAGACTCTGGAATGCACAAAGTAACATGCCAGGAATGCTCCATGTTCTTCCTAGAACAAACAGGTCGAAATTTCAGCACAAGGTACAAAGAGCACGTTGAAGCCGACACACACAACAGACACACATCAGCAATAGTTACACACGTACATAATATAGGACACTCGTTTGGAAAATTAGGGCAGGATATCTAAGTACTCCACCGACTGTATGAAGGGCATAAAATAGATTTATTAGAAGAATTGGAAATATATTCGTATAGCGGAAAGTACGAAGATGAAACATTAAACGAAAACCTTGAAAGTGAATCATTGAACTTTTCTTCAGATTTTTCGACAATATACTAAATAAAAATAGTAACATCTAGAAATAAGCACCATTGTAAAACAGATATAAGCAAATTATAATCCATATTTTTAGGATAAATATCTCCTGTACAAAAGATGTGGAAGACCTGTGACGTTATCTCCATCAACTGCATCTTTGTAATTGTTTGTTTATGTAAGTTACTCTCAATATATATTGTGCTCTGAAAGTTGTGTGTGATGTTTGACATGTGTGAGACTCTGCACAAATGGACCATAAGGAAACTGTAAATAAAGGTTCTTCCAAACTTCGACACAAACTACATATAAAAAAATCGATAACTAACTAAAATTGAGCAGTTGTTATAAATTGCAGTAAAGTCAACAAAACAAAACATAGCCTCACGCATCGACAATACTACATAAAAATGGCTTGGTATAAAGAGAAAACACACTAGAAAATGGGGATCATTTCCCGAAACACGTCGTGTAAAATTTGAATAAATGAAAATTGTGACTGGTAACAGAAGAGTTAATTGTAAACAAATTCATTATATAGGATTGCATTACATGAAAACCACTAAAGCTAACAACAAAATTGTAGATGACAAATTGCGTAAAAATACCAATTGTATGATGCAAGAAATATAGAAAATGGACAAGCAAAGATGCTGTTAAGAAGAATAAAGTGAAACCCACTGACATTGGTGTAAAATGCATGGGTAAACAGAGAAACAGAAGAAGTAGTCTTTACCTCAAAATGTACTTAAGAGTAATTCCAATGGTCGGCTTTACCAGTACGTGGACACGAGTTAGCCTGTTTAAATCAAAACATTTCTAGCATTACAGAATTGAATGGAAGTCCTGAGTCCCTGTGTGAATGCACACAACATCCCTGAGGGCCTCCCAGGTGTCTGCCTTCTGCTTCGGAACGGTGGTTAACAATAAGCAGCGCATGGTCCGCAGATAGACTGAGGAAATCTTTTCGCAGAAATTATATTTAATATAATGTCAGACATTTTTGGCCTTTCCAGAGGGATTTATTTAACACGGGTAACAATGTATACATGTGGCTGCGTTTCGAGAGATTTCTCGTGTATTACTGCCTCTATTAAAAACTAGAAAATAATCTCTCTCCCTGTCACTCTCTCAAAGCTAACACACAACTAGCTCTTTATACTCATGAAGTAATAAGTGCTATCGACAGGGTACGTCAAATTGATTCCATATTTTTAGATTTCCAGAAGGCTTTCGACACCGTTCCTCACAAGCGTCTTCTAACCAAACTGCGTGCCTACGGAGTATCGCCTCAGTTGTGCCACTGGATTCGTGATTTCCTGTCAGAAAGGTCAAAGTTCGTAGTAATAGACGGAAAGCCTTCGAGTAAAACAGAAGCAATATCCGGCGTTCCCCAAGGAAGTGTTATAGGCCCTCTATTGTTCCTGATCTATATTAACAACATAGGAGACAATCTGAACAGCCGTGTTAGATTGTTTGCAGATGATGCTGTCATTTACCGTCTTGTAAAGTCATCAGATGATCAAAACGACTTGCAAAATGATTTATATAAGATATCTGTATGGTGTGATAAGTGGCAATTGACCCTGAATAAGGAAAAGTGTGAAGTTATTCACATGAATACTAAAAGAAATCAGCTAAATTTCGATTACGCGGTAAGTCACACAAATCTGAAGGCTGTAAATTCAGCTTAGGTATTACAATTACAAATAACCTAAATTGGAACGATCACATAGATAATATTGTGGGTAGAGCAAACCAAGGACTGCGATTCATTGGCAAAACACTTATAAGGTGCAACAGGTCTACTAAAGAGACTGCTTACACAACGCTTGTCCGCCCTATTCTGGAGTATTGCTGTGCGGTGTGGGATCCGCATATCATGGGACTTGCGGATGACATCGAAAAAGTACAAGCAAGGGCAGCTCGTTTTGTATTATCGCGAAATAGGGGAGATAGTGTCACAGACATGATACGTGAATTGGAGTGGCAATCATTAAAACAAAGGCGTTTTTCGCTGCGACTGGATGTTCTCATGAAATTTCAATCACCAGTTTTCTCCTCCGATTGCGAAAACATTCTGTTGGCACCCACCTACATAGGGAGAAATGATCATCACGATAAAATATGAGAAATCAGGGCTCGCACAGAAAAATTGAAGCGCTTGTTTTTCCCGCATGCCTTTCGATAGTGGAACGGTAGAGAGACAGCTTGAAGGTGGTTCATTGAAACCTCTACCAGGCACTTTACTGTGAATAGCAGAGTAATCACGTAGCTGTAGATGTAGACAAACACACAAGCACGTACGGGCGGATGCACTTTTGTTTGTGCGTCTGTGTGTATTGATTGGAAAGTGACGAAGGACTGTACGTTTCGACTCTCCTCGTGTTAGGTAGTCAGAACGAATCGACTGAGGACATTGTTTTATTTATTTATTGTTGTATTTATTAAACTCTTGTCTTTTTATCTAAATCGGGTTGCATACTCCTCAATGTCTCCGAAAAATTGACATTACGTAAATTTTTCTAGTTAGTTTACACCTGAAAGTAAGTACCTTATTACACTAAAGAATAACAAGACATGTTATTGAAATAAAGCTAGTAATAAAGAATAACAAACACATATTATTGCAATAAAGCTAGTAATCAAATTTGTTTGTAAAAATGAACAGTCATTTGGATTTTTAAAAAGTGTCCTAAAGAGAATTTCCAGTTTACTCATACACCAGCTGGGCTCTTTTATTGGTGTTAGGAGTAGTGACTACGTCTAAAGCCTTCGGTACATTCCACAAAATCGGTGATACCTCCCAGACGGGTTTCTAAGGCAAACTACGATTTATATTTTCTAAATGAACGAAGCCACTGTAACACATTCAAGTTACTACTATACTCTACCGCTCATGGTAAAAATTATTCAGTGTCGTAAACCTACTCGAAACTATGCGACTTCTTAAGCGCTTTCATTCACGGATTATGAAAAAGACATTTTGAAAACATACTTGTGAATTATAATCTTTCGTTCTTTCTTTCATCTATTTCGGTGATCGCTGGAAACAATCTCAACAGTGCTGGTTTATGATTTAGCAGCTTTGTCTGTATTATCTCAGAGTCATTTTGAGATTTACGAGCCCCGACTCTGTATATTCTTATACTTCAGCAAACAGGTTCAGCACTTCAAAATTTTAGTCTCTGATTTCAAGCGGCGGAGTGTATTACAGTGATCAAGGAATAATTTCTGTACTAGAGAAGCAACATTAGGTAAATTAGCCCCGGCAGCCGCAGAAATCCCTAGAGGCTCCACTGTGAACTGCGTGAATCTGAACAATAGGGTGCTGGAATCCACTGGCCATTACTTTCCGGAATGGAAGTCCGCCGCAGAGACCTCTAACCTTTGGCTCGGCACAGCAACTATCCAGCAAGTTATTGCATGCTCGACGGCACTTTCATGTCAGCAGTCGATAGAGAAAATATAAAGCTCCGTCCAGAGAACTTCTGCATTCCACAGAATAGGGCCTCGTGATATATGCGACTACAAAGCCCAAGATCGGAGTAAGTTATACGACTTTCAGCAAGATTCGGAAACAAGGCCATTTCAACGCTCACTTCTAACCACGTTAAAATATCGCTCACAATCTTCTTGCTACCTAGTAGCAGCATGGCTAGTATTGTTAAGTACTGAAGCACTTTGATCTGCTTTGCTTCGATGTAGATAAATTACTTGACAGCGATTCTTCTATCATATCCTACATTACCGATGAAAGCCGCTTCTGCTTATATGACAATTTAAAGAAATACGAAACCAAAAATGGATAAATCTGAACTTTCTCACCAGTTCCAGCAGGACGTTTGACGCTTTCAAAATAGTTACCAAAAATACAGTCAGGTAGTTTACAAAGTTTTCACAATTGAGCAGCTACATTAACGTTTTGCAATAACTCAACATTTTTCGTCCTGTTTTCAAAACAGTTTAAGAGAAGTTTCAGAATTCTTCGTAATATAGACGCAGCATCCTCCCTTAATGAGACTCTATTAAACATGAGGAGAAATGTTGTAGAGCAAGGAGAATCTTTATGGACCGGAAATTAAAACAGCATTTGTTACGTCGTCTACCATCAAGACAACCCCTATCAGTGTCGAAGCAATCTTCTCCACTGTCCTACAATTCACGTCGAGGCCTCGCTTATTTTAAGCTCAGACTCTCTCTCTCTCTCTCTCTCTCTCTCTCTCTCTCTCTCTCTCTCTCTCTCTCTGCTCTCTTTCTCTCTCGTGGTATCCTCGCAACTGAAACCCTTGACATCATAATTCTTCACTTTGATGACATTCACCACAAAAAGAGTAACTTCTATCAATTGATTTTCTTATTTCATATTTTACATTCTATATTTATATACGGCACGCATAGTAACCTATCTTTAAAACAAACAGCCATGCCCGAGATGAGACTTGATCCGTGGCTTACCCTATGGGCCACCGAAACCGGAGGCACCATAGTGTATGGTGCGATTCCTAGTGCTCTCCTTTCAAGACTATAAGGTACTACGTCCAGCGCCGCTCTTAAAGTCTTTTGTTGAATTTCTCATTGTGCATGTATTATTCTGTCGTCGGTTCAGACGCCTGTAACATACACTTATAACGCCAGGTCTCAGAACAATTTAAATCGACCGTAAGTTAAGAACCAGTAAATTCTGCTTTGTTTCTTAGTTTGCATGAATGAAACGCTCAACTAGTGAAGATAAACCGTACTCGACGAAGAAGAAGAGAAAAAAAATCGGTAACCTTTAAATGAGACACTTAACGTGCTTTTATAACTTAGCTACGCTCCAATGACAAATTTCTTTTTTTCTTAACAAAAAAAAAAAAAAAAAAAATGGTTGAAATGGCTCTGAGCACTATGGGACTCAACTTCTGAGGTCATTAGTCCCCTAGAACTTAGAACTAGTTAAACCTAACTAACCTAAGGACATCACATACATCCATTCCCGAGGCAGGATTCGAACCTGTGACCGTAGCGGTCTCGCGGTTCCAGACTGCAGCGCCTAGAACCGCACGGCCACTTCGGCCGGCTTTTCTTAACACCGTTTATACTTTCCTTACCGTTTCAATCCAACGGGCGGCCTTCAATCTCGCAGAGGGCAATGGTCGTAGTGTGTTGGCTCTTCACTGTATTCGTTTTCAGTGTCTGGAGTACAGAAACAACATATCATTACTGAAAATGAGACAGTATAATTTCTTTCTTTTAGAGATGTTATTTTCTCTCTTCCTTGTTCTCCTACATTTTTACTTACGAACGAATGTCTGTCAATATTTCATGAATCAGCATTCTTGTCTTATTATTTATGATCAAGAACTTTCAAGAATTTTACTAGCTTGCTCCTATACCATGTATCTTATATTTTTTCCGAAGTTTACGGGCGTCGTAAGAGTCACCTTAAAAGGCATCTAGGACATTAGATTTGACTGAAGTTACAGCTATGAAATCGTGTTCTGCGGTTAATAATCGTGAACCGAATATCTTTCAGTAGTGTCTTTGTTATTAAATAAAATTATTCTAATTAAGTACTCTAGAAATCCGAGCACTGAAATTATCTCAATGTACTGACGAGTCAGTTTCGCACAAGCAGTGTAGCCATCGCGCTGGCACGGGAATTCGTGTTTTGCTTCCGGCAATGCTCCTGTTTCGAGTGTAGACAAGTGTCCACCCGCAGCAGCTTTATTTCACTTCTTTCAAGTACCTGAAAAGAAAAGTTCGTAGCTCTTTGTTTATGTAAAGGATCGGCGTCTAAGGTTTAACAACGCAAAACGGCTTGCCAGCCGTCTCGAGCGTTGCATAACAAGCTTCTGCTGGGGATGGCTTCTGTGTCTGAGCCCTTCGCGCAGACAGAAGCGTTAAGGAGGGTCAGCGCAAACGCTGTTGTAAAGGACTCAAATTACCTATACTGCCTGCCACAGCCTTCAATAGTAGTCACTTATTTGGTCTGAAGACCACAACGAATAAGCATTTGAGGTACGAATCTCTCCTACCTTTATTTAATAAAAATCTGATTGTAATAGCAATGTATTCCTTAGCTGTAAGTCATTCAGAAGTACATCTACAGAAGGGAAGCATATAAGAAAGTGCAGTGTTTGAATTAGTGTATCACTGTTGTAACAGCACGGAGCTATTATTACAAATGCAGTCTTAGTTACAAATTGTCGTCAACACAGTAAGTCACTTTCGTCAAAGAAACTCATACTATTACAGCATTTCCATTCGATATGTATTTTGGTTGTCGCTTTCTTAATAAAAAAATGTACCAGTCCCCTATATCAGAACGCCATCCATAATATGATGGGTGATATTAAGTATAAATTAATGGAGAGTTTGTGTCAGGGGAGTCTTTGACTATTTACAGTTCAAGTTCTCTTTGAATAAAACTGTCATCAGACACAAATAATTTCACGCTAACAACGGTCATGTAATGGCAGTAAATTCACTGATGGCAATGTAGGTGAAGATTTCTTGCGGCAATTGTAACAAATAATATATTTGTACCAGTAAACGTTAATATACAGGGCTATTACAAATGATTGAAGCGATTTCACAGCTCTACAATAACTTTATTATTTGAGATATTTTCACAATGCTTTGCACACACACACAAAAGCTCAAAAAGTTTTTTTAGGCGTTCACAAACGTTCGATATGTCCCCCTTTAGTGATTCGGCAGACGTCAAGCCGATAATCAAGTTCCTCCCACACTCGGCGCAGCATGTCCCCATCAATGAGTTCGAAAGCATCGTTGATGCGAGCTCGCAGTTCTGGCACGTTTCTTGGTAGAGGAGGTTTAAACACCGAATCTTTCACATAACCCCACAGAAAGAAATCGCATGGGGTTAAGTCGGGACAGCGTGCAGGCCATGTAAAGCCCTACACCCCATTGTGCTATTCCTGCTTTGACTCCTGACAGGTAGACCTTGTATTCTCCCACTTCCTGGCCTGGCGGCAGAAACCTGAAGTGCGGCTTCAGCCGAACAAAACTTTATGAGTTTTTCTACGTATCTGTAGTGTGTCGCGACCATATGTCAATGAATGGAGCTACAGTGAATTTATGAAATCGCTTCAATCATTTGTAATAGCCCTGTATATAGATGATATGATGGCGACGGGTGTTTTTATGAGAGTTACAGAAATAATTATGCAGGCTCCGTCGAGGAAGTAGTGATTACAAATGGAATACTGGGTCAGGACAATGTCTAAGGAAGAATACGTGGCTTTGTCCTAGAACAAAGCCAACTACACTCCTGGAAATGGAAAAAAGAACACATTGACACCGGTGTGTCAGACCCACCATACTTGCTCCGGACACTGCGAGAGGACTGTACAAGCAATGATCACACGCACGGCACAGCGGACACACCAGGAACCGCGGTGTTGGCCGTCGAATGGCGCTAGCTGCGCAGCATTTGTGCACCGCCGCCGTCAGTGTCAGCCAGTTTGCCGTGGCATACGGAGCTCCATCGCAGTCTTTAACACTGGTAGCATGCCGCGACAGCGTGGACGTGAACCGTATGTGCAGTTGACGGGACTTTGAGCGAGGGCGTATAGTGGGCATGCGGGAGGCCGGGTGGACGTACCGCCGAATTGCTCAACACGTGGGGCGTGAGGTCTCCACAGTACATCGATGTTGTCGCCAGTGGTCGGTGGAAGGTGCACGTGCCCGTCGACCTGGGACCGGACCGCAGCGACGCACGGATGCACGCCAAGACCGTAGGATCCTACGCAGTGCCGTAGGGGACCGCACCGCCACTTCCCAGCAAATTAGGGACACTGTTGCTCCTGGGGTATCGGCGAGGACCATTCGCAACCGTCTCCATGAAGCTGAGCTACGGTCCCGCACACCGTTAGGCCGTCTTCCGCTCACGCCCCAACATCGTGCAGCCTGCCTACAGTGGTGTCGCGACAGGCGTGAATGGAGGGACGAATGGAGACGTGTCGTCTTCAGCGATGAGAGTCGCTTCTGCCTTGGTGCCAATGATGGTCGTATGCGTGTTTGGCGCCGTGCAGGTGAGCGCCACAATCAGGACTGCATACGACCGAGGCACACAGGGCCAACACCCGGCATCATGGTGTGGGGAGCGATCTCCTACACTGGCCGTACACCACTGGTGATCGTCGAGGGGACACTGAATAGTGCACGGTACATCCAAACCGTCATCGAACCCATCGTTCTACCATTCCTAGACCGGCAAGGGAACTTGCTGTTCCAACAGGACAATGCACGTCCGCATGTATCCCGTGCCACCCAACGTGCTCTAGAAGGTGTAAGTCAACTACCCTGGCCAGCAAGATCTCCGGATCTGTCCCCCATTGAGCATGTTTGGGACTGGATGAAGCGTCGTCTCACGCGGTCTGCACGTCCAGCACGAACGCTGGTCCAACTGAGGCGCCAGGTGGAAATGGCATGGCAAGCCGTTCCACAGGACTACATCCAGCATCTCTACGATCGTCTCCATGGGAGAATAGCAGCCTGCATTGCTGCGAAAGGTGGATATACACTGTACTAGTGCCGACATTGTGCGTGTTCTGTTGCCTGTGTCTATGTGCCTGTGGTTCTGTCAGTGTGATCATGTGATGTATCTGACCCCAGGAATCTGTCAATAAAGTTTCCCCTTCCTGGGACAATGAATTCACGGTGTTCTTATTTCAATTTCCAGGAGTGTATTTATCAGGTAAAATATGGAAATCACTGGGAACATTGTGTACTGAAAATGCTTGGTACAGAGAAATCTTTAAATTCCAGTGAGAAATGACTAGACTTGAAAGATGGTGCACTCACATACATTTTTAAAAACTATTACAGCTTGTTAAAGACACCATACAATAACCTGCTCCTGTGTTCTCCAAGTCAATGTCGAAGCGCATAGAGAACGGTATCTTCTATTGCCGCTTTTATTAATGATTCTTCGTGTTCCAGCAACTGTGGGTACATATGGAGAGTATCTGATTGTACGCCACCGCGTGTGTCGAAATCAGTGTAGTTTTATATTCACAATTCCTACTCGAGTGGTGCATAAAAACCAGCGGATTATTTACAGTTACCTAATGTAGAGCAATTTCTTGAAGTTTTTTTAAGTGGATATTTGGATGTAAGCTGTATCTGTAAATTACTTGCTCCGTAGATGTTTAATTTTACACAAGAAGTCCAGAAAAACCCTCTTTCTTATGCAAAATGCAGTTCTTCGGTTTCATAAGAAAGAATCGACGCATTACCCTCAACTGTTGTAGACAAGTGCATCACCTGTGAGAGGATAGCAGTTACTAATAACTCATCTTGTAAATCACAAAGTCTGATACTCCGTCAACTTATGAGGCCCCATCACGCTTCTCCGAGGCACACCTTTAGTCATCTGTTTTTCTATCATTTTTTTTTTCTAAATTGCTATCAGTTGTGAAACTATTCATCCGTTCGTTTATTTACTTTTTGCGATCTCTCTCTCTCTCTCTCTCTCTCTCTCTCTCTCTCTCTCTCTTTCTCTCTGACTCTCTCTCTCTCTCTCTCTCTCTCTCTCTCTCTCTCTCACACACACACACACACACACACACACACACACACGCACGCACGCACGCACGCACACACACACACACACATTATGTACGTATCCATACACATTCACATTATTTTTTCTGTCTTGGTGCGGACAAACCCGAACACATAGTCGCAGCAGATTTAAAAACCACGGTCATTTTATGTGATCTAGTAGGAACGGCAAAAGATGACGTAGGCCTTAAGAAAGCGGGCGTGTACAAAATCCCGTGCGGCTGTGGTAAATCCTACATCGGCCAAAGAGTTCGCACGGTCGAGGACCGATGCGAGGAACACGAACGTCACACCCGCTTACGCCAACCCAGCCATTCGGCCCTAGCAGAACACTGCATTGAAACCAGACACACAGCGGATTTCGAAGAGACAAAAATCCTGACGGCCACAAGTGCCTACCGGGACAGTATCTACAAGGAGGCCATAGAAATTCGCGTAACAGATAACCTCATCAACAGGGACACCGGGTTTCAATTTAGCAAGGTCTGGAAACCATTATTAAACACCATCAAAGAGCAACGGTGAGAGCGGACGAGAGATCCTTCCGCCACGGCGGACTGAGATGAACTGCACCTACCACTGGGCGTGTCTGCAATTACCCCCCCCCCTCCACTCCTACCACGCGGCGCTCCGCCGTCCGTCCGCGCCGGGATACGACTCGGGACCCCGCGGACATAAATACCACGGACACAGCGTAGACAGATCATTCCATCAGCACCACCTGATGATGGCGGAACGGTTATTCGCCAAAATATCGTGGAACTTCGACGATCGGATCCGGCTGGACAGCCGAGAACCTAGGATACGATACACCACGGTCATTCTATAAGACTTAGCAAATTGGCACAGTGACACACTGGACTTTCATTTTGGAACGTAGCGATTCAAATCCCCGTCCGACCATTCAGAATCAGGTTTTGCGTGGTTTCCGTAAGTCGCTTAATACAAATGATAAGATGAGAAGTCACGGCCGATTTCCTGCTCCATCCTTCCATAATCCGAGCTGTGCTACATCCCTAATGCTCTCGTCATGTTAAATACTTATCTTCCTGCTCCATTACTTCCAATGTTTGAAGTCGCGACGTGCACTTTCCATGACAGGAACGCCACTCTGAAACACTAAAGCTGGCATGACACGTCCTATCTGTTAGGAAATCGACAACACAGTTTCCGTTAATCATCGAACGCAGATGTGCAGTGGTTGACACGGTGGATTCTTATTGCAAACGACTGTGGTACAGATTTAGGATTGCCGAACGATTGTTTGATTAGTTAGAAAGCGACACGCGTGATTTACTTGCCCAAATCTAATGATCTAGACATCGATGGGTGAAAATTATACTCTTTCTGCTAATTCTTGGTATACATCATACGAGAATTTTATGAAAATCATAAAACTGATATTTACCTCTCTGCGATGTTGTATAAGTCGGTTTAAGTAATCGTAAAAATTACACAGTTACTCTGGAAACAACGCTCATAACTTATTTCCATTATATCCCCGTGCCAAAAGTGAATGGAAGTTTGTCTATGTAGTGTTTTCTTTAGGGTACACTGAAAGTTGCGAATAATATCAGTCGCGAAAAAACATAAAATGTTTCTCTCGTTTTACTTTTCTTCAAGAACATTTCGATTGTCATTTTCCAACTCACCTCGTCAATTACCTACAAAAAACCAGAAACCTAAACGTCTAACGTCTCCTCATCAACTGAACTGTACACCGATACCAACGACGGACGAATTTCATGTAACACGGATAGTTCAGAGTTTCTGACACGAGAACAGCACAAAGAGAGATTTGATTTATTTAGCCAAAACAGTGTTGACACGCGGCGAACCGAGCACAATTTCCACAGATGTTACTAAATTAATTAGCAAGGTTCTAAAAAATTCTAGGGATTGCAATATAATATAAAACAAACACGTCAATTTGCGCTAGTGATTTATCGTTCTTCGGCTGCAGAAATCTATAGTTCCTAATCATGGTCTATTCCGGAAAAGTAAATTGGGTAATTATTTTACCAGTTCTAATATGTAATACCATGAAACAGATAATGTAGTGAATGTTTAAATATATTGAGTTTACTAATGAAAATACCTAGTGAGCGAGGGACTAAATTTTACCAGTTATCAGAGAGAGGAACGACAATGTAAAAAATAGCATACTACACTGAAGTGCCAAAGAAACTGGTACACGTGCCTAATATCGTGTGGAGCCTCTGCGAGCACGCAGAAGTGCTGCAGCACGACGTGGCACGGACTCGACTAATGTCTGAAGTAGTGCTGGAGGGAACTGACACCATGAATCATGCAGGGCTGTCCATAAATCCGTAAGAGTACGACGGGGGTGGAGATCTCTTCCGAGCAGCACGTTGCAAGGCATCCCATATATGCTCAATAATGTTCATGATTTGGGGGTTTGGTGGCCAGTGGAAGTGTTTGAACTCAGAAGAGTGTTCCTGGAGCCACTCTATAGCAATTCTGAACGTATGGGGTGTCGCAATGTCCTGCTGGAATTGCCCAAGTCCGTCAGAATGCACAATGGACATGAATGGAAGCAGGTGATCAGACAGGTTGCTTACGTACGTTTCACCAGTCAGAGTCGTATCTAGACGTATCAGGGGTCCCATATCATTACAACTGCACACGCCCCACATCATTACAGAGCCTCCACCAGCTTGAACAGTTCCCTTGCTGACATGTAGGGTCCATGGATTCATGAGGTTGTGTGCATACCCATATATGTCCATCTACTCGTTACAATTTGAAACGAGACTCGTCCGACTAAGCAACATGTTTCCAGTCATCAACAGTCCAATGTCGGTGTTGACGAGCCCAGGCGTGGCGTAAAGCTTTGTGTCGTGCAGTCATCAAGGACACACGAGTGGGCCTTCGGCTCCGAAAGCCCATATCGATGATGTTTCGTTGAATGGCTCGTGCGCTGACACTTGTTGATGGCCCAGCTTTGAAATCTGCAGCAATTTGAGGAACGATTCTCTTCAGTCGTCGTTGGTCCCGTTGTTTCAAGACCTCTTTCCGGCTGTAGCGATGTCGGAGATTTGATGTTTTACCGGATTCCTGATATTGAAGGTACTCTCGTGAAATGGTCGTACGAGAAAGTCCCCACTTCATCGCTACCTCGAAGGTGCTGTGTCCCATCGCTTGTGCGGCGACTGTAACACCACGTTCAAACTCACTTAAATCTTGATAACCTGCCAGTGTAGCTGCAGCAACTGATCTAACGACTGCGCCAGACGCTTGTCGTCTCGTATAGGCGTTGCCGACCGCAGCGCCGTATTCTGCCTGTTTCCGTATCTCTGTATTTGAATACGCTTGACTATACCAGTTACTTTGGCACTTCAGTGTATAAAGTAACAGATGAAACTGTTTTAGTAGGTTAATGTAAAAAAAATGGCTCTGAGCACTATGGGACTCAACTGCTGAGGTCATTAGTCCCCTAGAACTTAGAACTAGTTAAACCTAACTAACCTAAGGGCATCACAAACATCCATGCCCGAGGCAGGATTCGAACCTGCGACCGTAGCGGTCTTGCGGTTCCAGACTGCAGCGCCTTTAACCGCATGGCCACTTCGGCCGGCGGTTAATCTAAAATGGCCCCTAATATGGCCATAAGATATCACAGAGACACGTTAAATCTTGTGTGAACTGACGTGTTAGAGTTCGAAGCAGAGATAACGTCTTCTGTGATCGAAGACATTTTTTGTGTTTTTTATACACGTCGCAAGGCAATTAATGAAATCTGCTGGAGGGAAACAGCATCCACTATCAATGAAATTTTCACCCTGCAGCGGAGTGTGCGCTGGTATGAAACTTCCTGGCCGATTAAAACTGTGTGCCGGACCAAGACTCGAGTTCGGGACCTTTGCCTTTCGCTCTACCATCTGAGCTACCCAAGCACGACTCACGACCCGTCCTCATAGCTTCATTTCTGCCAGTGAGGTAGTGGCTCCACAGAAGCTCTTCTGGTTGTCTATGACTGTGCTACTGTTCCCTTGCACCCTAGTTGGCAAAAACACAATGTGCATCAGATCATATGAATTTAGGAGATCTACCAACATCCTTTTTCTTGCACAATCATATACAAAATTAATAGTGAAGTCATCACATATAACTAATTTCTGGTACTTCCTATAAAGTGAATCAAGAACTCCTTCTAGCTTGAGCAGAAATGCTATGAAGTCAGAGTTAGGGGACTATAAACAACAGAAATTAGAAGTTTAGTTTCATTAAACAGTCAAATATCTTTGCAATGCAGTGCCGTGATACGGCTATGGACTCAAACGGAATATTGTTTTCTACATACATGGCTACTCCGCTACACTGCACGGCACTCCTTGTAAAACAGCCAGCTAATATATTTTCTGGTAAAGGATGTTTGAGTGGTGCTCCGATATACCTACAAGGATATTTAAGTGGTGGTCCGATATACCTATAATTTCAGAGTCAACATCTATAAGAAGTTCACTAACTTTATCTCTAATACCCCTTATATTTTGATAAAATATGATAATTCCTTCTCTACTTGGAAACATGACGTCCTCTGAAGGTGATTCCTTGTTAGAGGAACTTCATTTAAGCAGGTATACCTATCAGCTGACTTCAATCTAAAAAAGGTGCAACTGTAACACCAACTACTACAGGAATTGCCTATATCAGTTTCTTTGGCGCTTCAGTGTATTTGCCACTGTTATCACATAAACAAACTCTGAGCAAGTGTACGACTTTTCTTTTTATTAGGATGTTTTTGACGTTTTTGTCTTACACAATATTTCACCGTCCCGCTAGGGTGCAAAAATGGCTCTGAGCACTATGGGACTTAACTTCTGAGGTCATCAGTCCCCTAGAACTTAGAACTACTTAAACCTAACTAACCTAAGGACATCACACACATCCATGGCGAGGCAGGATTCGAACCTGCGACCGTAGCGGTCGCGCGGTTCCAGATTGTAGCGCCTAGAACCGCTCGGCCACCCTGACCGTCCGCTAGGGTGCATTCTCAGACAAGTGGACCTTCATATTACACTGTCTGAGTGAAGCACCTAGAAGGGGAGGACGAAACGAAATGTAGCTTCGTGGGTTGAGAGGGTATGTGATGTATTTCAGTGATCACACTATCGATCCAGATTTCCAAAGATCTTGGCACTATAAGGCTCGAAGGCGCAAGGGAACCGACCGGCCGCCGTGTCATTCTCAGCCCTTAGGCGTCACCGGATGCGGATACGGTTGGGCATACGGTCAGCACACCGCTCTCACGTGCGTTGTCAGTTTCTGTGGCTGGTGTCCCTATTTCTTAGCCAAATAGCTCATCAATTGGCCTCACAAAGGCTGAATATACCCCGCT
Source organism: Schistocerca americana (assembly GCF_021461395.2). Taxonomy (NCBI): domain Eukaryota; kingdom Metazoa; phylum Arthropoda; class Insecta; order Orthoptera; family Acrididae; genus Schistocerca; species Schistocerca americana. Next base: position 247,840,414 of record NC_060130.1, on the reverse strand, counting down.
TGCCAACAGCATTCGGTAGACCCGGGCCATGACCCACCTAAGTGCTAGCCAAGCCCGACCACGCTTAACTTCGTTGATCTGACGGGAACCGATGTAACCACTGCGGCGAGGCCTTTGGCCCCCAGGCCTGGATTTGTCAGCTAATTCGGGTGGGGAGGGTGTTATAAAGGCGTTTTATCCTTTCCTGAGCCGTAGGCGCTACAGTCAGGAACCGCAGATTCGAATCCTGCCTCGGACATGGATGTGTGTGATGTCCTTAGGTTAGTTACTTTTAAGTAGTTCTAAGTTCTAGGGGACTGATGACCTCAGAAGTTAAGTCCCATAGTTCTCAGAGCCATTTGATTTTATCCTTTCCTGAGGCAAGCTGTCCCAGAGCTGTTGAAATTGGTCCGTGAGATTATCGATACCGGCACTGCGACAGAGTTGACGCCCGTGCTGCTCCCACGCTTCTATCGATGACAGATCTATGGTTCTTTCAGCCATAGGAATACCTCAACATCTCGCAGACAGTTCTCAGACACATGTGCCATATGTGGACGACCACTGTCCTGTTGAAAAATGTCATTGCGATACTGTCACATTTGAGGTAACACATGAGGACGCAGGATGTCCGTGACGTACCGTTATGTCGCGAGAGTTCCCTCAGTCACTGTGAGCCGCGACCTGAAGTCATACCCTACAGCTCCCCACATCATAACGTCAGAAGTACATCGACGTGCCTCTCCAAAACATTGGAACGATGCGACCTATTCCCAGGCGGCCGCCATACTCGCCGACGACTCATTGCTGAACACAGTGCGACACCATTTCACGGCAGTCCAAACTTCACGGTCACGCCACCACTCGAAACGCTGCCGGATGTTGTGTAGCGTTAATGGCAGCCTATGCGTGCTATGGTAATTCCCCTGTTTGGCTGCTGCTAGTCTCTGACGTGATACAGAACCCTGCAGGGAGTTCATTACTTGTGTTCGGATAGGCGCAGATGTGAAAGGGTTCTGATGTGTTCGATGCCAAGTGCAGCGATCTTCCCTTGTAGCAGCCAGTCCTGGTCGACCGGAACCTCGACGACGTGTATGCTTGCCCTTACGTTCCCATGCAGCTCAACTTTGGACCACTGTCATATCTGACTGACCCACAAATCTTGCACGATTAGATGACGCTGATAACGCTGTCTCTCACGAGTAAGGTACAGCTCTGTGTCGTTCACAATGATCACTCAGCATCTGACACTGTTCAAGCCCCTTATGTACCTCACTGGGCCTGGTGACAACGCCATACACGAACACACTAATGCACTCTGGTGTTCGTTCTACCTGTCACAGAGAATTGCAATTCTAGTTATTTACACATCCGCTGATAATGTGTACGTGTACAAAGTTACACTGACATACGACGGTGTCTTATGGGCGATTCACACATTTTGTAGGAAGTGTACTTAGGTGGTTTTACGTAATTTCTATATGCGGGGCACCGAAATGGCACGGCTGACCTCCCTCTCCATCCTTCCTTAATTCGATGGGGACGATGACCTCGCTGTTTGGTCCCCTGCCCCAATCAACCAACCGACCAGCAAACCAATCTGTACGCAGGGTATCTGAAAAAATGCGTGGGCTTAATAGTTGTCATAATTTTGCAGGTGATTCGTGTATCATATTTTCCTCGTTGATGGACAGTGGTAACTTCCCAACAACACATAGGCTTTGTCAAGTGCAGCACTGAATTCGCGAGGGAGGAAGGAGGGGAAGAGATAAAGTTTTAACGTCCCGCTGGTAACGCAGTCATTAGAGATGCAGCACAAGCTCGAATTCGAGAAAGCTACGAAAGGAAATTGGCAGTATTATTTTCAAAAAAGCCATCGTAGAACTTGCCTATTTCAATTCAAAGAAACCGTAGATAACTTGAAGGTGAAAGCCGAGTGGGTTTTGCTCCCTGCTTCTTTCGAATACCATTCTAGCGTCTTAAACACTGAGCGACCTCGCGAAGGCACTGAATTCTCTAGAAACAGTTATCGGCAAAGAATGTTAATAAAATCGCCATAAAACGTCCAAGGAGACTTCTTGAAATGCACTGGAAAGATAACAACTTCTGTTAGTGAAAGCATCGACAAGAACGAGCTTTTGAAGTTTGCTTCCATGGGCTGCTCGTACCAAACCGCCTTAGTTTATCAGTTGTGACAACTCGGGCCGGCTAAACGTAGTACGAGTTGACACAAACGTTGCACACCACTGAAATTAAATTTGTTTGTGAAGCTGACAGAGATTTTTTACTCAATGGACATAAATAACGCTCAAGATTGGTTTTTGATTACTAGTTATACATGCAATTACTATTTTCGTATGGATGAATACCTGAATTTAAATGATCCTCTGTATATGGACCTATGTTTTTACGTATTTCTGTAAAAAGCATGGTCTTAATAGAATATCATTGCAATGGTGATACGTACACGCAATATCCTACCGTATTATCGGTAAGAAAGCAGTCATATGCTGAGTATTTCAAATGGGTGTGAAATCTTAGGGGTCTTAACTGCTAAGGTCATCAGTCCCTAAGCTTACACACTACTTAACCTAAATTATCCTAAGGACAAACACATACACCCATGCCCGAGGGAGGACTCGAACCTCCGCCGGGACCAGCTGCACAGTCCATGACTGCAGCGTCCCTGACCGCTCGGCTAATCCCGCGCGGCTGCTGAGTATTTCATGCGATGGCTGCTTCCAAGTGTAAGTTTTTTTATAATTTTGTCAGCCTAAATAGTGTTAGTTTAGCCATAGGATATCCGTCTCCGAGGAAATACATTTCCTCATTATACATTAACCAATTATCAGAGCGTTGCTGATTTTTATCTCTGCAATTATAACGTATATTCAGTAAGTGCAGGACAAAACAGTTGGACATCTAAATAGTGGCAGAAAGAAGATCTCATGAAATCAAATCTATTTCATAGATGCAGATAACTGTAAGTGCTGCCACATTTACGTGATGAAGGGTAAATAAAGCGGCATTTCCGAAGTTTGTTTGGCCGCATAATTCTATTTAGATATTTCTTTGCGTATTTGAACTTCATCCTGGTTTATCGCCAGTTTTAATTTCTTTGATATTCTATGGGTTTCCACTTCTTATTTCATGTCCTTGGAGTAAGATAGTTGTTCTGAATGTATTCAGTGAACGTAGCATAACTTGCGTTATATTTAATAGCTCCCACACTCGACTCCGAAAATCGTATCCGTTTAACTTACATAGGCGGCTTTATTTAGATTACACTAGATAGATTGATCGTTCTGATAGCCCCATTGGGACTACGTTTCCAATAAAAAACACACCTGCGTTGTGAAACAAGACGACATAACGATCGTAATTTTATCGATCATAAACTGCTGGTCATTAAAATTGTAAGATCAGGAGGGATATCAAATAACAAAATTTTGGTTATTGCGAATATAATGTGCAGTGGAAGAATCCACATATTTCATAAAAATCGATGTACGTATATATGTATGTATGTCTTCCTAAACCACTGGTCAGAATTCAACCAAACATCATTCGTCAGTCAATGACCAGATATTATCAGTAGGTGAGAGACAAGGAGAACGGTTTGGCGAAGGCAACATTTCGGCGTCGTCTGTGTCAAGTTATGTCAGGATAGTACAGAATACATTGGGTCTTGCGTTATTTTGTTGAAAAATAACTTCACGGAGAGCACAAAGCTACGATACGCAACCATCGGGTTAACACGTCGGAATGAAACAGTCACTGTCCAAATTACCGCCGATGCCAACCAGAAGTGATAGTGTTTTGTACCCAATGACACCCCATGCCATCAGTGCAGGTGCTGGGCCCATATGTTGATGACGAATGCGAGCTGGCAATGTTCGTTCTCCCTCCACACACGGATACGTCCATCAAGATGCTGCTCGAAAAAGCAGGTGGATAACGTATGCCATTCTTGTGGCCAGTGTTGTCGTTGGACACACTATTGTCGGCGCACCTCTCTCTGCTGCCGCATCAAGGGAAGCCGCAATGGTCACTGCCTTGACACTCCGTGGTCCGCCAGACGTCTTCGGATTGTCCGTAAGGATATTGCCTTGCTGCAAACTGGCTCACTTTCTGACTCGAATCACGTCACGTAGTTGTACAATGTGAGTGTCCTGCCGGGCGCTAGTTTCGTGGGGTAGTTGAAACCCTGCATGGCGCTGAGTATGCCCTTCATAACCCACCGATTTCACATTCACATGGCAGTCTTACGATCGCTACCAGCGTGAGCAGCAGTGCACTAGTGGAACGATAAACCGCACTCTCCATAGGCCTCGATGCGATACGTGCTGGTATACGTTTCTCCTTCTTACAGGAGACATAACACGATTTTGTCACAATCAACCAACATTCACACGTGACTTCTATATGAGAAACACGCTGCATTATCTTCCTCGATATACAGATTGCGTACAAAAGCATGTAACACAATTTATTCAAATTTGACGTTCGTTGCATGCTACCTTCATTCTGTTGCAATTTTAATGGCCAGTGGTATACATCATGGTGTGTAGTCTCACCCATAGTATACTAGAATCCCATATGTTTCTGCACATGAGAGTAGCTGTTTAATTATGAATAGTATTTCCTATATGCTTCATACCACATTTTTTTCCCAGGAAATTGTTTATGCAGAATTTCAGAAGGGTGATTATATAGATTTCATATGGTTTAAGCATGTGCACCAGTTCACCGCACGTTATTCGCAATAATGTTATCTTTATAGAGTTTCTCTTCTGCACAACGTATAAATTCTGCCAATATTACAACAATCGTGTTTCTTATTTTATCGTGGAAACCCATAAATATTTCATAACCTGAAACTCTGCAATCGGCAGAAGAAATACAACACCACTTTTAAAATTAATTCATCTGCATATCTGATCTATATACGAGGTGTGATCAAATAGTAACTGAATTTTTTAATTTCGCGGGTTTCATACATCCGATTTTCAAAATCATCTGGTACATGTGTTCCTGATGTAAAGTAGCATGTTCAGCTGTTTTCAGTATTTAATTTGTGGTTGACAGGCTTGGCGAATTTTTACTTACGAAAAAGATGGATCAAAGAATTTGCATTAAATTTGCTTGAATTTGAACAAAGTGCAGCACCGCATCCCAAATGTTGACTTCGGCTTTTGGCGAATCTGAGTACGACAAGAGTTTATGAGTGGTATCAACGTTTCAAAGAGGGTCGAGAAGACATGGCGCTACAGTCTGGAACCGCGCGACCGCTACGGTCGCAGGTTCGAATCCTGCCTCGGTCATGGATGTGTGTGATGTCCTTAGGTTAGTTAGGTTTAAGTAGTTCTAAGTTGTAGGCGACTGATGACCTCGGAAGTTAAGTCGCATAGTGCTCAGAGCCATTTGAACCAAGACAGGACGACGAAGACCGTCCTAGGCGCCCTGACACAACAATTACTGACGGAAATGTGGAAGCAGAAAAGAAAATGGTTATGGAAAATCGTCGAATCACCCTGAGAGAGCTTGCTGATAATGTCGGCATATTATTTGCCTCATGCCAAGCAATTTTTACGTGAAACGTGCAGCAGCAAAGTTTGTTCCGAATTTGTTGAATTTTGACCAAAGACGACGTGGCGTAGACAGTGCTCAGGAACTGCTAAATGAACTCAACAACTATTCAGAATTTCTAAAGAAGGTTATAACAGGTGACGAAACATGGGTATACGGGTATGACGTCAAAATCAAGGCCCAATTGTCCCAATGGAAACTGCCTGGAAAAAAAATCGACAAATTCGATCACATGTAAAGGGTCTTCTCGTTGTTTTCTTCGATTGCAGTGGGATAGTTAATTCTGAGTTCGTCTCTTATGGTCGCATGGTCAATAAAGAATACTACCTGGAAGCTACGCACCTTTTGCGTGAAGCAATCCAAAGAAACCGACTAGAATTGTGACAAAGTCACTCATGGAACTTGCATCACAATAATGCTTCCGCTCACACCTCAATACTTGTTCCTGATTTTTGGGCAAAAAACAAAACCGTTATTTTGCCTCAGCCACCGTGTTCGCCGGACATTGCCCCCTGTGTCTGAAGAGAACTATTAAAGGTTGTCATTTTGCCTCCACTGATGATATAAAAACACTTTTCGTTATGGTGTTCAGCTGATGAGAAAAAGTGAATTTCAGAAGTGCTTCCAACATTTAAGAAAGCGCTGGTACGTATTTTATCTGAGGGGATTACTCTGAAGGTGACAAAGTTCCTTTAAGAAAAAAATTTCAGTTACTTTTTGATCACATCTCGTATCCATTAGCAAACTTTTCTGTTGGTCTGTTGGTTGTGCAATATTTTTTTATGGTAGAAATAACAATTGCATTAAAATGTTTGAAAGAATAGGGACTCGTTACACGTAGAACATTGGTCTTACAGTACAACTATCTAAGATTTCTCTTGAGAAGCCCAAGAAGCCACAGTTTACCTAAAAGCATTGTAATCTGCGGTGATGAGCTGGAGTACTAAAATCCGGAACTGAAGCCATGTGGTGTATTTGATAGTTCACATGCTTCTGAACTTCTCGTTTACAACTAATTAACTGCTCTTGCATTAATAAACAGAAACCAGAGCCGCGTGGTTCCCAGCATAATTAGCATTCCAGAAATTAATTAACCAACCGCACTGGGAGGTTCTCGTATCCAGTTCGTTGAGTGTATCAGATTTTTAAGGCATTACAGCCGCTTCTTGTGAAGTAACATGGTATGACCGGGGGTTTTCGTTATTGAAAAGTTGATGATCGAATACAGAAATGAGAACTTTTTCTTCTCTGCTTTTACACGCCATGGAAAATTAGGATATCTCAACCAGTCTGGGTTTACTCAATCTCGTTAGACTTACATCTAAGTGGCATTCTTCGCAACGAGGCAAGACTCATGATTCTGAATCTACATAGACCGTCCGTCCAAAAGTTCCGAGACAGATTTTATTGCCCGCATCTCGTGGTCGTGCGGTAGCGTTCTCGCTTCCCACGCCCGGGTTCCCGGGTTCGATTCCCGGCGGGGTCAGGGATTTTCTCTGCCTCGTGATGGCTGGGTGTTGTGTGCTGTCCTTAGGTTAGTTAGGTTTAAGTAGTTCTAAGTTCTAGGGGACTGATGACCATAGATGTTAAGTCCCATAGTGCTCAGAGCCATTTGAACCATTTGAACAGATTTTATTCCTGGCGTGTAGGCGATTTCAGCGCAGTAACTTCGGTGGTAGCTTGAATTAACAAGTTTAAACGACAGATTTGCATTGACCAGTCTGCTGTGAGCAGGCAGTGTTGAGTATCGGAAGTACGAACATAGTGTGCCAACGTTGTTGTTTCACATATCGCCTTGAAGTAATATCTCTAAACGAAGTGTTCAAGACATTTTCCAGAATCAGAATCAACCAGCCCAAAGTTGCAAATTTTACTTTTTTATTCACTCGATGATCAGTTTCGGGCCGAGGCCCATTTTTCAAATCATCGTAACACAGTCGTAAATGGCATTTCCGAAGATGCGAAAAGTATGTCAAAAATGTGCAACGAACAGTTACGGCGCACACAGATAACAGTTGGGAAACAACGATTGTCTATTAGCACGAATATACATCCTGTTATAAAACAGCATCTGTGAGGCAATGGTTTATGGGCAATAACATTCCTCCAATAAACTCGCCTCCACAGAGTCCCGACCTGAGCCAGAAAGAACACCTTTGGGATGTGTTAGCACTCCAGACCCCAGCGTCCAGCATCGCTCATTCGCTGGTTTTGATTTTTGAAGAATAACGGGCTACCACTCCTCCATGGACATTCAGACACCTCATTGAAGGTGTCACTTTCAGAGCACAAGCCGTCATAAACGCCCACCAACCAGTGTCCGGATACTTATGATCACACAGTATATATTAACAGGACAATGCAGCTGCCCAAAAAAGATACTATTGCAATAGTAAAAAGGTGGAATCTGAAGCAAAATTTGTCCAATGAACAGATATGGTTCCTTCCGACTTTCAACCACAACCACATCTACAGCAACTGATGCCTAGAAAATGTTTTGGACCCAGCGCAGAAATTACAATAGCCGTGGCAGGTATTTTACAGACCTTCTTGAACCACCTTTCGAAGATGTATTATGCTCACTGGAAAGCGTTGGACAAAGTTCACTGGTGTCAATGGCGACAACAAGGAGAAAAGAAAATTTTGGCGTAGCCTGTCCCTGTTAGGCCCAAACTTTTCCCATTGCCGTCGTTGAAACATCCTCTTAGAAAAATTAATGAATTACTGTGCTGATAAACCTTTTACGTTATTTCATTTTCAAACAGCTGAGCAGAACTGAACGTACTCAGACATTTCTCTCTTTACTTATTCTGATCAACACTAAACTGACACACAATATTTTTAGCGCAAGGCAATCTGACTTTCAATAATCCCTACAAAAGAATGGCCCTGACTAACAATAACCTATACCTTTCATGAATCACTTACCTCACAAAAATCTTCGTTACTCGAACTATTGTAATACAGCGAGAGCCAATACTGCGAGCTAAATAAAAGATTCTAACTACTGAAGGCACTAACTACTGATAGGCATAGTTAGCAAATGAAATATTTTGACAGAGAACAAACAATGTATTTACCTTAAAAATATTCCAAAGCCATCACATATATATCAGTTCATAATATACAGTATTACAAATTTACTCTTTCTGATGGACACACGTCCAGATCGTCTGCTCTCAAAATTCTGCCATCTCTCTCCCCACATCTACCACTGCTGGCGGCTCACCTCCAACTGCGCAACGCTACGCGCTGTTCACATCCAACTGCCCAACACTACAATAGCGACTATTCCAACAACGCCAACCAGCCACAGACTTCACACAGCACAATCAGTGATTACGTGGCGTTACCAACATAAAAACCTAAACAGCCTACTTACATCGTATGTTCCTTGCACATACCAGTAGTAATTTTAACAACACTTGCGACGCAATAAATGACTGCGCCTTGGAAATGGTGAGGCAGTTTACGTACGTGTTACGTTAAAGGGAGAGAGAATGCGTGTAACGTAAGATCGGCTTATGCCACCGTCTGGTTGGTACATTGCATTTAACTCAGAAGAAGGTGGCAATAGAAAGAAACGGTACATGTGGGGTTGGCACGTGAGTTTTTGGGAGGAGACAGCTGGAGGGCTGTCACTGGCGCAGCCTGAAATAGACTCCCCGCCCCATCCCGTTCCCTCTGCTGTCAGATGCGAACCGCTGGCATCGTCACACCGCCTAGACCGCAGCCCGTATTTATATCCGCCACTCTCACATCTTTCTTACAAACTTCGTCGCTGACATCCGTAACTGCCATCACTTGTCGTGGTGTAGTCCTAGCTGTCTAACAACGTCCGAGCTCAAAAATTCGTGACATGAGTTAATTAATTATCACTGTAAACACAAAGCATTTCATTGATGATTACTTGTTGTTGTCATTTGATTAAATGTCTATGTGTAGTACTTGACAGAGCTAACTGAGGTATTAGCCCGTGTGGCAAACCTGTCTTGTTTATCCCCGAGACAGAGAGAGTCCTCGGGCATGGATGTATGTGATGTCCTTAGGTTAGTTAGGTTTAACTAGTTCTAAGTTCTAGGGGACTAATGACCTCAGCAGTTGAGTCCCATAGTGCTCAGAGCCATTTGAACCATTTGAACAGAGAGAGTCGGAGATAGTAATAAGGTTGCCTTCCGTACTTCTGAAAGTGGCGCTCTGAACGCCTAACAATGACACGTTGATCAGCACAACACTGTTCCCACAATGTCGCATTACCAGCGATCAGTCACAGTGCTTTGTGTGTCATCTCTACATACACCGAGGTGACAAACTTCATGGGATAGCGATACGTACATATGCAGTTGGTGGTAGTATCGCGTACACAAGCTATAAAAGGGCAGACAAACAAACAATTGACTAAAATTTCAGAAAAACTGGATGATTTATTCAACAGAAAGAGCTTCGCAGATTGAGCAAGTCAATAATGCGTTGGTCCACCTGTGGTCCTTGTACAAGCAGTTATTCGGCTTAGCACTGATTGTTAAAATTGTTGGATGTCCTCGTGTGGGATATAATCCAATTCTGTCAAACTGGCGCGTTGGATCATCAAAATCCCGGGCCTCTGCCCATAATGCTCCAAACTTTCTCAGTTGCGGAGAGATCCGACAATTTTGCAGGCCGAGGTATGGTTTGGTAAGCACGAAGATAAGCAGTAGAAACTCTCGCGATTTGCAGCTGGGCATTATCTTGCTGAAATGTAAGCCCAAGATTGCCTGTCATGAAGAGCAACATAACGTGTTGTAGAATATCGCCGACGTACCGCTGCGCTGTAAGGCTGCTGAGAATGACAACCAAAGTGGTCTGGCTACGAAAACAAATTGCACCCCTGGTCATCACTCCTGATCGTCTCGGAGGTTCGAGTCCTCCCTCGGGCATGGGGGTGTGTGTTGTTCTTAGCATAAGATAGTTTAAGTTAGTTTAAGTAGTGTGTAAATCTAGGGTCCGATGACCTCAGCAGTTTGGTCCCTTAGGAATTCACACACATTTGAACATTTTGCTGATCGTCAGGCTGTATGGTGAGCGACAATCAGGTTGGTATCCCACCTGTGTCTGGAGCGTCTCCAGACACATCTTCGGCATGGAACCTCATTGAATGCAGTAGAATTGTCTTCAGTGACGAGTTGCGTTTCGGACTGAGCCCCGATGACCAGCAAAGACTTCTCTGGAGTCACAGTGGTGGGGCCGGCCGCTTTGACCGAGAGGTTCTAGGCGCTTCAGTCTGGATCCGCGTGACCGCTACGGTCGCAGGTTCGAATTCTGCCTCGAGCATGGATGTGTGTGACGTCCTTAGGTTAGTTAGGTTTAAGTAGTTCTAAGTTCTAGGGGACTGATGACCTCAGATGTTGTCCCACAGTACTCACAAGGGAACCTCCCCATCGCACCTCCCTCAGATTTAGTTATAAGTTGGCACAGGGATAGGCCTTGAAAAACTGAACACAGATCAATCGAGAAAACAGGAAGAAGTTTTGTGAAACTATGAAAAAATAAGCAAAATGTGCAAACTGAGTAGTCCATGTGGAAGGTAGGCAATATCAAGGAGAGCATGAGATTACGAGCGCCGTGGTCCCGTGGTTAGCGTGAGCAGCTACGGAACGAGAGGTCTTTGGTTCAAGTCTTATGTTGAGTGAAAATTTTAATTTTTTATTTTTAGACAATTATCAAAGTTCAGGCACTCACACGTAATCAACTTCGCTCTCCAAAATTCCAGGACATGTTCAGATTTGCTTGGACATATGCAGGATTTGACGGTCTACACACGGAAACATTTGAAAACGTAAAAAAACATATGTTTTGACAGAGCACAGGGAAGACTGTGCGACTGTGCGACTGTTGCATTCATTTGTTGGAGTTTATGTGACAAACTCTTATGTTTTCATCACTTTTTTGGGAGTGATTACCACATCCACAAGAAAACCTAAATCGAGCAAGGTAGAACAATCTTTTTACCCATTCGCCAAGTGTGCAAGTTTGGTGGGTCGACAACATATTCCTGTCATGTGACGCAAATTCCGTCACCAGTGTCGTATAGAATATATCAGACGTGTTTTCCTGTGGAGGAATCGGTTGACCTATGAGCTTGCGATCAAATGTTTTCGGTTCCTATTTGAGAGGCACGTCCTTTCGTCTACTAATCGCACGGTTTTGCGGTGCGGTCGCAAAACACAGACAGTAAACTTATTACAGTGAACAGAGACGTCAATGAATGAACGGACAGATCGTAACTTTGCGAAAATAAAGAAAGCAAAATTTTCACTTGAGGGAAAACTCGAACCAAGGACCTCTCGTTCCGCAGCTGATCATTCTAACCACAAGACCAAAGCGCTCTTGGTCTCACACTATCCTTGATGTTGCCTATCTTGCGCATGGACTACTCAGTTTGTATATTTTGCTTATTTTTTCATAGTTCCACACAACTTCTTGCTGTTTTCTCGATTGATCTGAATTCAGTTTTTCAAGGCCTATCCCTGTGCCAACTTATAACTAAATCTGAGGAGGGTGTGATGGGAAGGTTCCCTTGTCAGAGCCATCTCAGTGGAGGGATACCAACCTGACAGTCGCCTGCCATACAGCCCGAGAACCAGGAGTGGTGATTTGTAGTACCACTCCTTTTCATGGCGAGATCCTTTTGGTTGTCATCCGCGGCAGTCTTACAGCACAGTGGTACGTCGGCGAATTCTACGCCCCGTTTTGTTGACTTTTATGACAAGTCATCTTGGGCTTACATTACAGCAAGGTAATGCCCGCTCACACTGGATGGTCATGTACGCTTGTAGACGTGCTGCGATCCCCAACACATCCCACAAGTGCTCCATGTCAGGGGAACGGGCAGGCTGGTTCATTCGTCGAATACCCTCTCGTTCCAAAAGCTCCCCCACCTGTGCTGTTCGATGCGATTGGCTCATTGTTATCCATAATAACGTTGATCGATTACTGTACCGTGTTCAAAGATCTGGAGATCAGTATGACCATGCAACATTATGCCTCCCCACAGTATAATACCTGGACTACCAAAGTGATAATGTCCGACAATACTGGGGAGTAGCCAATATGGCGAGTGGTGGGTACACGTAATCCACCCAGGAACATTGTGGAACATGATCGTTTTGGTGGTAGAGGTGTTATGGTGTGGGGAGGCATAATGCTGTATGGTTGAACTGACCTTCCAAAGTTTGACCACAGTACACACATGAGACAACGTAATCGTGAAAATGTAGTCCTTTCCCATGTGCCCCTTTTCGGGGGTACATTCACCCTGACTTTATTTTCATGCATGGCAATGTGTCACCACATCAAACAGAGCAGGTGATTGATCTCTTGGAACGAGACGATATTCGGTGAATGGGCTGGTTCCCTCGTTCCGCTGATTCGAATCCCATCGAGCACCTCTGAGATACGATGGGAACATGCGTTGCAGCACGTTCACGTGACCATCCAGCAGATGTCAACCGCGGTGAAGAAGGAATGGAACGCCCTACCATAAGAGCTCCTTACCAACTTTGTGGAAAGAATGGGAGCATGGCCGGCCGCGGTGGTCTAGCGGTTCTAGGCGCGCAGTCCGGAACCGCGCGACTGCTACGGTCGCAGGTTCGAATCCTGCCTCGGGCATGGATGTGTGTGATGTCCTTAGGTTAGGTAGGTTTAAGTAGTTCTTAGTTCTAGGGGACTAATGACCTCAGATGTTGAGTCCCATAGTGCTCAGAGCCATTTGAACCAATGGGAGCATGCACTGCCATTGGTGGTCATCGTACACCCAATTATGAACCATGTTCTGTCTTTTGTAATGTCAGTGGGACCATCATGAATCTGTGAGTTAACGAGCACTGCGCTTTCATTTAAATATATGGCCGAAAGTGTCAGTCTACAGGAATTGTGAAATGAACCCTATCGTTCCGGACCGTATACCACAAAGGGCCCAGATGCACCTCGAGGTGGGGAAACTCACAGGTGTCTATTGTCTATTGAGGCCTAAGTGCTGTAGCGTGTGAGTGAGACAGACGAGAATCTACGTCACAGGGAAACCCAGTACAACCCGTTTATGGCTAAGGAGACGTAGCAGTGTTAAATATGGCGGACCTAAGATCGGCCATAGAGGGAAACATTTATGAGAACTATTTAATTCTGTAGTAATGCAGGGAATCAAGCCACAGTAATTTTAATCTGCCATCCTCCATACATTGTCATAGTGATCCCAATAAAACCTGAATATTGATCATGGATTTATTGTTAAAGTGAAATTAACAAGTTCTGTAACAAAGACCTGAATGCTAAAATCTGAACGCTTTGGTCGATCTTAACGATCGACATTTCATATAGAAGACCATCATTAAAACGACAAACGTTGTAAATATCAACTATGTAACTTTATTTGTTTAAAAGAAATAGTAAATTTAAATTATCAGTATTTACTGTTAAGCATGAGATCATTATTTCCTCCACACAAAATACATTGGACGATGACAGCATGACACCTTATTGAATCATTAGGTAATAGAATATGTGTTGTAAAGTTTTGTGCATAATAGTTGTTTTGTTCTTTATTTATTTATCAGAAAGCACATTGGTGCAAGGCTACTGGTCGTGGCATTCAAAGCTAAGAAGGAAATTGTATTGGTTTTACGTAAAAGAATTTGACGTTTATTATGTAATGGATATTATTGTTGCTTTATTTAGAACGTGAAAGTGGTCAAGTTTTGATTATTTAAATATGTTAAGATGTAAAATAATGTAGAATAAGCTGTATACCATCATATGGACGGCTCCAGGAAAGGGAACTGCCCTATTCAGTTGAGCGGAGATATTCGGCACGCGGTAAACGGGCAGAGGGAGTGCTGGTGCAGATGCGGAAGCGGACAGTTCCGCTGGATACACCAAAGGGTACAGTTCGGATGCCGACGCGAAAGCGGACGGTCGGTCTTTAGGCAGCTAGGAAGTAAAACGACTTAGAAAATTTCGCGTTGTGTGGTGTCGCAGGACTTGGCCTCTGAGCGGTGAGCAGTCGCGCGCCTGGTGTGAACTCTAAATTTTCGCATAGATAACTTGTATTTCGCGATGAGATTGTGAATGATCGAATTGTGTCAAATGGATATGCGCTCGACTGTAACAGGAACTCTAAATACGACCACTTTCGCTATTAGTTTGCTTTCTGAATAAACATTATTCTAACCAAATCGCAACTGTGTGGCCTACGTCATTTATGGGTCGTTAATTTAGTTCTCGATATTATTATTACTGTTATTATATGTTATGTTAATTTGTATGTCGCAAACTTGCCATCAGCCAAACAATTTAACCAAAGGGTCACAAGTGTGTAATTTATGGCGTGTAATGCGACATGTGCGGTTCAACCCCTAGAAGAGTTTGAGCCAAGACATTTCGACGAAGAGGAACCGCATGTGAGCCTGAACATCTTTGGGGTGTTAGCTCGCAAATCGCGTTGACGTCAGTGTAACTATTTGCTTTAAAGAAAAGTCTAATTTCTGTTCATCTCTTTATTTATTTCTGATATCCTCTGTACTATACTGTAGCAATTCTTTCGATGTATAGTCCAAGTTTCATCGAGCTATGTTACTTGGCACCGACTCACCATATGAAAGTTTTATTCTTAAGTTTTGCACACCATTGTATTTCCATGAAATTGATAATCACAAGAACGAATGAGCAATATTGTTTGCAGTGGTCAGGATACGTAATATGAAATTCACATGCTCGTGTGTGGACGTGGTTGATTCCTGCGGTACGATATTGACCCTTCAATTGCATTTTCATGGTCTAGACCGTTCCACCCGTTTAAGGTTCTAACAATAAGTTTTCGTCGACGGCATAATGAACGCACAGGTTTACTAAAATACAGTACCTTAGACAAAGGACTGCTTCCTACACTACATTTTATAACAGTTTGAGCCTGTTCTGTATCAGCATTGTGTTATCCCGTCTACAACACAAAAATCGTTGCGTCGTGGTTCAAAGACAAGCTGGACTGAACTGTCGAAAATTTCCACATGAACCTCAACGTAAATCGTTGTGGTGACATCAAACATCACGAATATGTTTGTCAATTCAATCAAAAACACAGTAACAGCTTGTCACCACCGTCCAGAACAAATTCGCCTTGCCTGAGCCACATCTTACGAAGGTTAGATGTCGTAATGTTACATTAACTGAACAACAGTGGATACCAGAAGACTTTTGGCTTCATAATTTGTGTATTCTGTGAAGATTTGTTCTAAAAATATATTCATAGTATGAAACTTTTTTAATTAATTAGGGGATTGACTCTAATGATGGGTTTATTTCATTAACAAATGGACGAGGAAATTTAAACAAAAATAAAAAGTCAGCTATCTTTTCTACTCATCGTTTTTAACACCAAATATATTGAATTTTGCAGAAAAACAAATCATGTGGCGCCGCTATCTCACTTACCAGAGGGAATGCTTGTACCTGTTGCAGATATTGATGTTCAAATTTGCTACTAAAAGTCACCTGACAAGTTATAGTAGAACAAAGAGGATCCTCCAACTAATTAGGATTGAATGGCAATGAACATCTTACGATGATGACTGCTCTGAGGAACAAGTTTCGCTACTTGGTAACATTACTCAGTTAGTGAAAATACTAGAAGGCATAATCGCGCAATCATTATAGTGCTAGAGAAAAGAGGGCTTCAAAATACACTGCTTGACAAAAAAGTGAAATATCCAGAAGACATTGTTGGATTTCAATGCAACTTCGCAGACATACACACCATCGGCGGGTAAGTACACTACTGGCCATTAAAATTGCTACACCAAGAAGAAATACAGATGATAAACGGGTATTCATTGGACAAATATATTATACTAGAACTGACATGTGATTACTTTTTCACCGAATTTGGGTGCATGGATCCTGAGAAATCAGCACCCAGAGCAACCACCTCTGGCCGTAATAACGGCCTTGATACGCCTGAGCATTGAGTCAGACAGAGCTTGGATGGCGTGTACAGGTACAGCTGCCCATGCAGCTTCAACACGAGACCACAGTTCATCAAGAGTAGTGACTCGCGTGTTGTAAGGAGCCAGTTGCTCGGCCACCATTGACCAGACGTTTTCAATTGGTGATATATCTGGATAATGTGCTGGCCAGGGCAGCAGTCGGTCATTTTCTGTATCCAGAAAGGCCCGTACATGACCTGCAACATGCGGTCGTGCATTATCCTGCTGAAATGTAGGATTTCGCAGGGATCGAATGAAGGGTAGAGCCACGAGTCGTAACACATCTGAAATGAAATGTAACGTCCACTGTTCAAAGTGCCGTCAATGCGAACAAGAGGTGACCGAGACGTGTAACCAATGCCACCCCATACCATCACGCCGGGTGATACGCCAGTATGGCGAAGACAAATACACGCTTCCAATGTGCGTTCACCACGATGTTGCCAAACACGGATGCGATCATCATGATGCTGTAAACAGAACCTGGATTCATCCTAAAAAATGGCGTTTTGCCATTCGTGCACCCAGGTTCGTCGTTGAGTGCACCATCGCCGGCCGGATTGGCCGGGCGGTTCTAGGCGCTATAGTCTGGAACCGCGCGACCGCTACGTCGGCGGTTCGAATCCTGCCTTGGGCATGGATGTGTGTGACGTCCTTAGGTTCTTAGGTTAGTTAGGTTGAAGTAATTCTAAGTTCGAGGGGACTGATGGCCTCAGAAGTTAAGTCCCATAGTGCTCAGAGCCCTTTGAGTACACCATCGCAGGCGCTCCTGACTGTGATGAAGCGTCAAGGGTAATCGCAGCCATGGTCTCCGAGCTGATAGTCCATGCTGCTGCAAACGTCGTCGAACTGTTCAAATGGTTCTGAGCACTATGGGACTTAACATCTACGGTCATCAGTCCCCTAGAACTTAGAACTACTTAAACCTAACTATCTTAAGGACAGCACACAACATCCAGTCATCACGAGGCAGAGAAAATCCCTGACCCCGCCGGGAATCGAACCCGGGAACCCGGGCGCGGGAAGCGAGAACGCTACCGCACGACCACGAGCTGCGCACTCGAACTGTTCGTGCAGATGCTTGTTGTCTTGCAAACGTCCCCATCTCTTGACTCCGGGATCGAGGCGTGGCTGCACGATCCGTTACAGCCATGCGGATAAGATGCCTGTCATCTTGACTGATAGTGATACGAGGCCGTTGGGATCCAGCACGGCGTTCTGTATTACCCTCCTGAACCCACCGATTCCATATTCTGCTAACACTCGTTGGATCTCGACCAATGCGAGCAGCAATGTCGCCATACGATAAACCGGAATCGCGATAGGCTACAATCCGACCTTTATCAAAGTCGGAAACGTGATGGTACGCATTTCTCCTCCTTACACGAGGCACCACAACAACGTTTCACCAGGCAATGCCGGTCAACTGCTGTTTGTGTATGAGAAATCGGTTGGAAGCTTTCCTCACGTCAGCACGTTGTAGGTGTCGCCACCTGCACCAACCTTGTGTGAATGCTGTAAAAAGCTAATCATTTGCATATCACAGTATCTTCTTTCTGTCGGTTAATTTTCGCGTCGTAGCACGTCATCATCGTGGTGTAGCAATATTAATGCCCAGTAGTGTAATTGACTGAAGCTGCAGTTCTCTTTGAAAGCTAGACCATAGTCCATTAGCAATGTCCGTATTAAGTGTTATTACCGGGTCTGGTAGGCTACATAAGGGACGCGAACAGCGGCAGATATTGAGTGATCATTGTGAAGGGCACGGAGATGCGGTGTAATCGTGTGGGACAGCGTTTCAGCGTCTGCCAGTTTGAAAGGGGCTTCATTGTCGGTCTCTGTTCTGCCGGCCGGTTGAATCGCGAAGTATCCTGGTAAGTGGGGCATTCGGAGTTGACAGTGGCCCAATGACGGACTGCATGGGAAAGTGACGACAGGCATACTCGTTGTCAAGGTTCCGGTCCACCATGCCGTAACCCCTGCACAGCTATGCCTACTGTATCTTCTGACATCAAATAATGAACTTCCTGCAACGTTCTGTGTCATCTCGGAATATGCGTTGGAGGCTAGCAACAGCCGGACGAGCATATTATCGTCCCACGCGTAGGCTACCATTAACACAACACAAACGGCTGCGTTTGGAGAGGAGCCGTGACCGGGAACCGTGTACTGTTGTTCAACAATGTTCTGCAATCAACAGTGGTTCTCCACCTTCAGGATGACTTCGTGGCTCCTCACAAAGCGCTGGATTAGCCGAGCGGTCTAAGGCGCTGCAGTCATGGACTGTGCGGCTGGTCCTGGCGGAGGTTCGAGTCCTCCCTCGGGCATGTCTTTGTCCTTAGGATAATTTAGGTAAAGTAGTGTGTAAGCTTAGAGACTGATGACCTTAGCAGTAAAGTCCCATAAGATTTCACACATATTTGAACATTTGAATACCTCAGCGTCCCGCAGACAGTTCACAGAAACACGTGCCATATGTGGACGAGCATTGTCCTGTTGAAAAATGCCACTGCGACACTGTCACATCTGAGGTAACACGCGAGGACGCAGGATCTCCGTGACGTACCGTTATGTTGTCAGAATTCCCTCCTTCACTATGAGCCGTGACCTGAAGTCATAACCTATAGCTCCCGACACCATAGCGTCAGGAGTAGCACCGGTGTGCCTCTCCAAAACATTGGAACGATGCGACCTACCCCCAGGTGGCCACCATATTCGCCGACGATTCATTGCTGAACACAGTGCGACACCATTTCACGGCAGTCCTAACTTCACGGTCACGCCACCACTCGAAACGCTGCCGGATTTTGTGTAGCGTTAATGGCAGCCTATGCGTGGTATGGTTATTTCCCCTGTTTGGCTGCTGCTAGTCTCCGACGTGATACAGAACCCTGCAGGGAGTTCATTACTTTGTGTTCCGATGGGCGCAGATGTGAAAGGGTTCTGATGTGTTCCATGCCAAGTGCAGCGATCTTCCCTTGTAGCAGCCAGTCCTGGTCGACCGGAACCTCGACGACGTGTATGCTTGCCCTTACGTTCCCATGCAGCCCAACTTTGAACCACTGTCATATCTGACTGACCCACAAATCTTGCACGATTGGATGACGCTGATAACGCTGTCTCACACGAGTAAGGTACAGCTCTGTGTCGTTCACAATGATCACTCAGCATCTGACACTGTTCAAGCCACTTATGTACCTCACTGGGCCTGGTGACAACGCCATACACGAACACACTAATGCACTCTGGTGTTCGTTCTACCTCTCACAGAGAATTACAATTCTAGTTATTTACACATTCGCTGATAATGTGTACGTG
Source organism: Schistocerca americana (assembly GCF_021461395.2). Classification (NCBI taxonomy): domain Eukaryota; kingdom Metazoa; phylum Arthropoda; class Insecta; order Orthoptera; family Acrididae; genus Schistocerca; species Schistocerca americana. Next base: position 247,820,513 of record NC_060130.1, on the reverse strand, counting down.
TACAAAGTTACATTGACATACGACGGTGTCTTCTGGGCGATTTACACATTTTGTAGGAAGTGTACTTAGGTGGTTTTACGTAATTTCTATATGCGGGGCACCGAAATGGCACGGCTGACCTCCTTCCCCATTCTTCCTTAATCCGATGTGGACTCAACTGCTAAGGTCATCAGTCCCTAAGCTTACACACTACTTAACCTAAATTATCCTAAGGACAAACACACACACCCATGCCCGAGGGAGGACTCGAACCTCCACCGGGACCAGCCGCACAGTCCATGACTGTAGCGCGTAAGACCGCTCGGCTAATCCCACGCGGCTAGCAGTTAAGTCCCATAAGATTTCACACACATTTGGCTCCTCACGTGTTGCCTCTCTTGGGGCAGTATCGTAGTGCCATTTTTCAACATGCAACGCTCGTCCACATATGGCACGTGTCTGTAGGAAGTGTCTGCTTGATACTGAAGTACTCAGAGACCAGCAAGATTCTCAGATCTGTTCCCGATACAACATGTGTGGAACCAGCTCGGACGTCAATTCCGTCGCACTAAATTTCTTCAGGATATCAAGGACCAATTGCAACAGTCGTGTGCCAGCTTGTCTCAGGAGAAGAAAGGCTTTATGACTCCCTCCCCAACCGAATCACTACATGCGCCCAGGCCAAAGAGTGTGCAACGTTCTATTGATAAGTGGGCTCGTACCGCTCTTTGTAAAGTTGAATCGATTTTGTTGTCACTGAAATAAAAAGATCATATACCCTCTCAGACCGTGTAATGTCGTATTCTTGCCGGCCGCGGTGGTCTAGCGGTTCTAGGCGCGCAGTCCGGAACCGCTCGACTGCTACGGTCGCAGGTTCGAATCCTGCCTCGGGCATGGATGTGTGTGATGTCCTTAGGTTAGTTAGGTTTAAGTAGTTCTAAGTTCTAGGGGACTGATGACCACAGTAGTTAAGTCCCATAGTGCTCAGAGCCATTTGAACCATTTTTTTTGTCGTATTCTTTCCTCGTCTTCTTCTGGGCGCTTCGTGTTTTTTGACAGATAGTGCACATTAATTAAGTGAACTGAAACTAACGTGTTGGTATTTTAGCTTTTTATCTTAGTTTCACATAAATTTTTAGTATCACTATTTCTCCTCTTGTGAAATCGTTTTAACTTATTCTATTTATCTGGCACAACCAATGGCTCAAGTAGTACAGCTCTTCTATGGATTGCTGAACTTGAATTCAAATTCGTTGCTAGGGTTCCACAAATGAAAATGAAGTTAGCATTTAACGTTATGATGTCGCTACGTGACTTACAGCATTTGGGCATATATAGACACACGATGGATAAAGGGAAGTGTTAGTTTACCCTCCTGTTTATGTCAAACTCGTTAGGAAGGAGGAAGTAAGATTGGGTTTAACGTCCTGTCGACATCGAGGTCATTAGAGACGGAGCACAAGTTTGGAATTTGTCAAGGATGGGAAACGAAATCGGCCGTGCCGTTTCAGTGGAACCATCCCGACGTGTTCCTGGAGCGAATTAGGGAAATTACGGGAAACCTAAATCTGGATGGAAGGACGCGGGTTTGAACAGTCGTCCTTCCGAATGCGAGTTCAGTGTGTTAACCACTGCGTCACCTCACTCGCTCAAACTCGGTAGGCAAGTTGCTCAAGCTCGGATACGATTGCTATGGACGTATGTGTTCGGCTGGTCCACCAGTAAGCCAGTAGCTGCTTACAGGACTCATTTTGGAGATTTAGAAGTCACTCCTCCAGGACGACTTGTCAGAAGGCGAACCGTTTATACTGAACAACTTGTGGCGCAGTCGTGAAACGCAGCTACCTAGCTCGAAGGGAAGAAGGTGGAAATAGCGGGACGTTGGGGATTTGAGGTTCCAGTTCCGATCCAAACAGCTCAGCTTAGTTTCCTCAGTTGTGCCGGATGACTCCTGTGGGAATATTTACTAACAGTTTCACAGGCAATTTCTTCCCACGCCCCGTCTAATTCGATTAAGCACTGCTACATTTACACGATCTCATTCGTCTTCCAATAAATCTCGACTTGCCGTATGAACCACATTCACCACTGTGGACAACTAAACAGCATGCCTCTTGAGGCATGTGAATTAAGTGCAAAGATTATTACGTGCGCTTTTCTTGGGAACCGTAATGCTTATCGCATATGAAAAGTTGCGTTTCATTTCTGTTTTTTTTTTCTTTTTTTTTGTCCTGTGTTGGTCGAGTAACAGAACTACCAAGGATTTTTGGTAGCAGACTAATTCAAGGGGTCCTGCCGTGACACACAGTAGTAGTTGAATAATAATGATTTTTGTCCAGATTGTTTTTGCTCTTGGTTACTGATTTTACAACATTTACAAAAATCCATTTACATTTCAGAAGCAACTTTGGACTACTAACAAAATGGTCGAAATACCTTTCATAGTACTTCAGTAATCTCGCCGCGAATTCACAAACAGCTAAATGTACCTTCCCAGTGTTTTCTAATTCAATAAAACTTTTTAATAAAATATGACGTTAGATCTCTGTGTTTGTTCTGATTTCATCACACGGAATTATGCGTATAAAATCAAATGGCTTAGAGAACTTTCAAGCAGATGCTAAAGTGGGTAAAATTGACGAACATATAGCTAAGCGAAAGCTCGTTCATACACTGCAGCTATATTCACTGAAGTCCTTGTAGACTCGTACTACCGGTTTCGTAACATTTTTAGTTGCATCTTTTGGTGCATCTCTGTATAACAATTACCAATGTGTTATGATAGCTAATAAGTAATTACACAGTCGGAATAAATTATGTGGGGACTAACTAACATAAAAACATATGCAATTGGACATTGATTTACCGAAGTACCAATTTACTTATTGTGAAACGTAAGGTAGTTGCATTGTGAGCCTCTATAAGGATCTAGTTTTGCATATTGATTTTGAACATATATTGGCGTGTTGTGGACTTACCTACATTGCTGTTATATGTAGCTGTTGTAGCATACGACTGACAAGTAACATCCCCAGCAATTGTGAAAATTAAAACTTGTGTGGCCACCTTTGGTGTGTGTCGTAACGGCAGGAATCGTTACAAAAGTGATAAAATTGACTTACGTCGAGTTAAAACATACGGCTTACTCACCCAAAGATTAGATAAACTATCCTTAATAATAACAAGCCTACGTTTTTACCTCAGCGTAAGCCAGTTTTATCACTTTTGTAGCTGTATGTTCATCGGTTTTACCCATTTTAACATATGGATTTTACTGCTTGAAAGTTTCGTAAATTACGTGTAAGTATTTTAGCTGTGGTTGTCCCTTGGTTTAAAATTATCTGCGATATCATATGGGCTGAATACCAAAACTAATATCACATCGTAGCAACCAAACTAAACGAAACAAATTTCTCCATAGACGTTACAACTACCTCATAATGCAAGTAGTATGAAAGGATTTAGCGTAAAACAATTGTTCGCGAATAACATCTATAAAGTCATTTGTTACATGAGATCTGTAAATATTCTTACATAAACCGGTCGTTTGTCGTTACATCCCGTCGACATACAGGAATACAGAAACACACTGTGGTGGCTAGAGATCAGAAGGTGGTGGAAAGAAAATTTGTGAGTTGCCTGTGAGGAGATGATCCCCAGTTTCGTGCGGCGTGATTTATGAGACCGAGATAAAGTTGAATGATGATGGACGAAGCGAGAAATGAAGTGCGTAATACCGAAGGCCATTTCGCGTCTGGCAGGTCGCCACCACCCCCCGGTGATTAAGCGCACTTTAGCGCTCCCCATATCTCTCTGATGTCGGCCAGCGAACACCTGTTTCTGCACCGATAACGCTTTCAACGAAACGCTAGTGCAAAATGCAGACATTACATTTCTTTAGTACTCTACCGCTTCATTACCGACAAGTATTCTGTTTCAATCTGAGGTCTTTTCTCGGGACCGTTAACAATGAAAGACATCTTCAATTATCTTTTTCCAAATTCATTATGAAGGAAGAATAGAATATAAGATTTTAGCGAGCCGTCGACAACGCGGTCCTTAGATACAGAGCACAAGCTCGCATTACGTAAGGATGGAGAAGGAAATCGGTCATGCCCTTTTCAAAGGAACCATTCCGGCATTCGGAAATTACGGAAAACCTATTTATTATGATGCCCTCCAAGTCTGTTACATAAGCAACTTAGCACCACAGAAAAGATTCGAAGTTATTGGTATTGGTAAACTACGTCACTGTATACTTTACCTGTCGTCAAATTAGTCATTACTGATGTCTGGAATTTTTGTCGGGACTAGTGTTCCATAGACGGCGAGGACACAAAAGGAATTAATGTCAGATTTAAACATCCCATCGTCGACTACGTTATTAGACAGGGTCTACTGTCTCTGGTGGGCAAGGAAGTGTTAAATCAGGAGACTTGCTTGTTCAAAGAACTATTCCTGTATTTGCCTGAAGTGCTTTAGAGAAACCAAGGGACACTTAAATCAGCACGGCCAGAGGAGGATATGAACCTCACTACTCCAGAACATGAATGAAGATTGAAAGAAAGTCTTCTACAGACGGGGAAGCAGCTCTGATTGGAAAATGATGGGAAAGGACATATGCAATCCTTTTAAAGGAACCATCCTGAAATTTGCCATATTTCAGGAAAACAAATGGAACACCTAATTCTGGAATGCGAATGAAAGGAAGATGGAACAAAGAAGTTCTTTGCTAGATTTCAAGAGATTCGAATACACATAAGAGCAACATTTATACATGTCGTTGTAACCATAATGCACGGAAGAGTCTAGAGGAAGTAGTGGCTGCGAGATGTGTGCGCCGGAAAGTACGAAGACAGCTTGTTCGTGGCTTCAGCGAGTACAAGGACATGAGAACGGCACTTGGATCTTGAAATCACGACTTATGGCTAAATAAATAAAGGAACAAAGGATAGTTGTTGAAAGCGTTATTTCCTGAAATGATGTCATCTACGGCCCAGAAACAAATTTCTCCCTGAAGAAAAAAGAAGTTTTTTTTTTTCAACTTTTGAATGGGCACATACTAACCAGCAGTAATGGAATATCTAAACCTCATCACATCAGTGCGTTTCAGGCGGAACTCGATCCTCGACCTTGGATTTCTACGACAGAAACGCTGCCGCAAAGCGTCGAGTGCAGCTCCGAATACACTGCTCAGACTACGGGAAAACTTACGTCACACTCGATATAACAGATGAATGAAAATACTCCTAAGAGCTTACAAGCAGCGTTTTTACAATGGTGATTAGTCAGCTAAATATGATAGGATGAAAGGAGGCCACCGGCAGCCTGTACACAAATCGGTGTTATCCAGTGTTTTTCTGGGAAACAGCGAATGTGTCATCGAATTACTGTTCTGGTCAGTCACGTGTAAAATCGCGTGTCGTTGATTGGCCTATTTGCACGAGTGCGCTAACAGGTGTGCTACATCAAACCAACTGTTTGCAGGCGTTCCAGATGCCCTTGCCCTACACTATTCTGCGTATACGGTTCGCTGTCACCTTCGTAACAGAATACCGTTTCCGAAAAGATCTGTGATATGCAAGGCGATTCAAAAGCAACTTGACACATTTCGTGAGTTTAATGTACACTAATGAACCAAAACATTATGACCACTTGCTTACTAAATTGTTTGTTCGTCTTTGGAACGAAATACATCATTTATTCTGCCTATCAGGCATCTCACAATTTATTGATAGGTTTTTGGACTTATGGGTCACTGGAAGTCTACGCATAAATTATCTAATTCTCATAAATAACGGGCCGCTAATTAGCGTACGCGGTGATGGCGTCCGATAGCGACCCATATGGGTTCCATAGGATTCACATAAGGCGAATTTGGTCGCCGAGACATCAACGTTAGTACACTCTAAAGCTCCCCAGACCACTGTATCACGGTTTTGGCTCCGAGACGCGGAGAGTTACACTGATGAGAGACGATATCGCCGTCGGGGAAGACGTCAAGCATGAAGTAATGCAGGTAGTTTGCAGCTGTCAGCTTGTCTTCGATTACTACCACAGGTCCCATACAAGTGCAGGAGAATGTGTCCCATAGCATAATACTGCTCCCACCAGTCTGTGTCCGTGTTACGCTGCACGTTTCGAGCCGCCGTTCACCTCTATGTCGCCGTTTGTGGAGGCCACCGTTGATATAGTGTAGCAAAAATGTGTTTCACCCGTAGAGCGGACACGTTTCCATTGATCGACGGTCGAATCCCAATGGTCGTCCGCCCACTGCAATCGCTGCTGACGTTGTCGTTGGGTCAACATGTGAAAACGTAGGTGTGGTCTGCCGCGCAGCTCCATGTTCAACAATGTACGATGAAGGGTATGCTCCGAAACACTTGTGCGTGCACCAGCATTGTGCCCTTTTGGCAGAGATGCTACGAATCACCATCTATCCTACATTACAGAGCAGAGAAGCCTCCGAACACCACGTTCTGTGAAGAGTCGTGAACGTCCAACCATTTACCGCCGAGTGATAGTTTCACGGCCCTACCCCTTTCCGTAGATGCTCACGACAGTAGCACGTGAACATTCGACCAGCTTCACCGTTTTCGAGATACTCGTTCACGGGCTCTTCCCTTTGTCAAAGAGGCTTTCCCTATTTGCAAATCATATCTTCGCTACGGTGATCCCCCGTCCGTATCTGATACGCTAAGATACTTTTGTTACCGTGTCACGTGTTCGCAACGCGACCATGAGGCATCCAACGTCGCGGTGGGCCACTGCGGCTTATCAGTGTATGCATCAGAATAAGAGCAAAATATTAAATAAAGCCTTTTCTGAAATTACGTTACTTCCGAGTTATGATGCATAATGTCCTTTGTGGTAGGCATTAGATCAGCGCTTCACAACATACGTGCTCGCGGAGCTAGCTGTGAGCAGCAAGGCGCGAGCACGGAGCAGCGCGAGCACGCTACCCCCACTACGGGACCAAAGCGGAGAGTGGGGAGAGTCACGTGGGGCACACAACAGCTGCCGCCAGTCAATGTAAATCCGCGGCCACCTGCAGGGATATCACTCACGAATTATTACTGCGACAAAGGAAACAAATAAAGGAGAATGTACACATGCCACATAATTTTATTAGCTTAGTGTATGCCTCTACATTTGCATTAATTTGTGAACTGTTACACAATAAAAGGTGTCACTGAAGTGTGGGATTCTCGGTTATCTTGTACTTTTTGCCCTTTACAATTGCGTCTATGTTCGGAGTAATTGTTCTTGTGCATTTTAGGCGCAGTGTGCAGTTTAATTTCGATCAGACAATGCATTTCTCAGGCGCGTCTTGTTCCATTTCATTGCAGAGAACAGTTGTTCACAAATATACGTGGAACCGAACATTGATATTATTGTAGCCGCCAGTTTGTGCAAATGAGGAAATCTATCCTGAGGGAAGTGTCTGTAGAATTCCAAAATGTTTTTCTTGTTTTGAAATTTGTCTCTGTATTCTCTGTCACACTGCAGGTCAATAATTTCTTGCTGCGGCTCAGGACGAATCTCTTAAATATTCGCTGAATATGGAGAGAACAGATCAAAATCACTGTCTAGTGCTGTCAGATCTTGAAAGCGCTGATCAACTAAACTATGTGAATAACGTTCACAGTCTTTGTGAACATCTTGCATGGATGATAATTCAGGAAAATTAGCTAGGTTTCCTGTTTCCAGCTGACTCACCCAAAGTGTCAATTTCATTTTAAAAGCTCGTGTTCGATCTATGAAATGAGTAATTAGTAGATCTTTACCTTGTAGTAAAATGTTCAAAGCATTCAAATGGCTAGTTAAATCTGCTAAGAACGCGAGATCACATTCAAACGTGCGCGCGTATTTCCCCTCCCTCCCCTCCCTCGCTACTCCGCGACCTTGCAGCTGCTCGCGAGCACGTGCCTGTGCAGACGCGAGTACTCGCGCTCAAAACCGGCCAGTTGTTAAGCCCTGCATTAGATCATGTGTCAGTCAGTACAGGTGTTTGGCGTGCCGTGTCCGCCTCCATATCGACTGATGTTGCTTTGTAGACCCCTCCACAATGTTACGTCGATTGTGGCAGGAAATCAATTCGTTTACTTGACTTTGGTGTGGTCCGTTGTACTCTATGGCGCTGTTGTAGTACTGAGGTACTGTATTCTACTGTACTGTACTGTAGGTACATTTATTCTGTCGGTAGTTCAAGACTCCAGTCGTTGTGTTCGTTACGATGGCGTACTGAAACGGTCAATATGCCGATATGCATATCCTATACGGCGCATGAGAAGGCAATGCACGAGCAGCAAGAAGGCGGTAATTGGAAATGTTTCCAAACGGAACCGACGGGACGTTAGACCCAATCTTCCTTCCTGCATTCCTTCAAGACAGAAGAGTAGGAAACCATCAGACTTACACTGCTGTGCACAGGCTTTCGACGGATTATGGCATTCGTGAGGCGCCACGATCAGGTCGGCCTCATCTGGATGGCGAGGTTGTTGATATCCTTGTAATGGTAGATGAAGAGCCGACCATAATTACCGCCATTTAAGAGCCACTGTAGGGGTTCCTCAATAAATGTATGGCGCTTGCTTCGGATACAGAAGTTCCATTCATTTTTCCTGCAGAAGGTACAGGAGCTGACACCTATAAACTACTCTAGAAGTCAGAATTTCTGGTAGTAGTTACTCGAGCGCTATGCAGCTGATCAACTGTTCGGTCGCCGGGTATTCTTTACCTGTGCAGGTATCGTGGACGCTCAGAATATGCACGTGTGGGCGTATTAGAAACCTCGCGTAACTGCAGTACGAGGATATCAACATCGTTTTGCAGTGAACACTGAACAATCAGCTGCTGGGACCGCTTGTCATTCCACAGCGCTCGACTGCTATAGAGTATCGGCAGTTTTGGAACATTAATTGGGTGGTCTACTTCATAATGTCCCACTCGCTCCACGAAGCACGATGGCGCCCCTGCAAATTTCAGTCGGAAGGCAAGAAAGTATCTCAGTGTTGCTTATCCCGATAACTGGATAGATCGCGCAGGACCAGTTGCTCGGCCTTCCAGATCTCTGGATCTTAACCTTCTGGACATCTACCTTTGGGCCCGTCTCAAGGACCTCGCGTATGGTTTTTCAACTGAGAGTGTAGCACAACTACACCAGGGAACTGAAAATGGCTGTGCAACTGTGCAAAATGAAATGAACGGAAGCTGCAACATTTCGAGCGCGGTAAGACGTGAGCACGCCACGGTCTTCGTCTACATGCACATCATTTTGAACATGTTCTGGGGTAAATGTACGGTACGTAGTTGCGTTGAATTTCGGATCCCTTCGTGCCGTTTCTTTCTGACCAGAATTAATTTTGCGTTGTTTGTTCTGCACTTTTAATCCCTCTTCTACTGCATAACTCTGATACAAAGCAATTTCAGACAAAACTTTGTTTAACATTTTACGCTTATCGTGATGCATATATTACACCCACGAAGTGGGTACAGTTACCTTTGGATCATCCAGTATACAGCAGATACATCATAGAACACAACAGACTCTAAAAAAGTTGACAGAGGGGCTCCTGTGATTATAGTGATGAAGGTACTGCAGATGACTTCGTCCATGTATGTTTCTTCTGGTACCACGTAAGGCACAGAAGGTCATTAGGTATGAACATAGAAACTCTTCTGACATGTACAGATGTACAGCAGAGTTCACAATTTATTCAAAACTATATGGATTTACCCCGAAGGGGTTGCGATGGATCCACAGGTATACCGAGTGAAGTGTAAATCCGACTGTTGCGTACGACGACAGCCACAGAGCGAGTGTACAAAATAAGTAGTATAACCGACATCTGAGAACCACCTTTGCCATTGAAACTTGCTGTGGGAATTGTCATGCCTTCCTTGTACGCTATGTGATTCTTGAATGGACACAGGAGCGAGGAACAGATGCCGTTCATGAACAGAGAATTCAGTTATTAATTTATTCTAAATCTACTATCAAATAGTAAAAATAATATATAACTTTGTTGCTGCAGTTGCAGCGCCTGTCCCTAACAGTAGATTTGAATGTAGAAATATACACAGATACATTTATAAATCTGTCACTCGTCAATACGATGTCTTTTTAGACGATGTTGAGCCAATTGTCACAATGACAATCTGTAAATGTCATTCAGCTGGCAAACACACAAAAAGGGCTGAGTGCATAGATGTTCGAACCAAAGTGCAACCGTCGCTGGAGGTCCAGAGAGGGGATGCTTGCATCTAATTGACAGAAACGTCATCGTTGGTGTCAGCGCCCTCGTGTTGTGGTGGCGGCTATAGGAAACGCTTCGGTGTAACTGGCGGAGCGCGTATTTGAAAGTGTGGCAACCGCATAGCGGCCGATACCGTAGGAATCAGTCTCACGTAAAAACATCATGGCCCGCTAACAACGGACGACAATTCCTCTCCGATTTGCACTCAAAGGTGTATGAGGAGACGATAGCAATGGATCGTAATGGACTATATGGAGACGTTCAAACAGGCTAGATATAGAGCTTTACTCAGAGTCATGACCATAGCGGTTTAATTCAGTAGTTCAGTCAAAGGGCATCAATACATTGCAAAATGAGAGCATTACAGGTGTAGTTGTAAGCCTATAGACATATCACTGTATGCTGCTAATAATGACGTCATGCTCTCTCTGAAATTGCGAATGCAGCTCTCGCAAGTAAAAGTTACACTTAAAGAAGTAAAAAATGTTGGGCATGATCGCTACTGGATGTGTTAATAGCTTGCGCTTAGTGACCAGTAAAGTCACTTTCAAGTGGTCGCCATCACGTTGGAGGATATTATATCGAGATGTAGGACACATCTACTCCGTTTGAACTAACAGGGTAAATAATGGACTTTGCAATAGGTGTGCCCTATTGTGGAGTTAACAATAATCCGCGTCGAGGAGGTTTTCGGGAGACGTGAGCACGTGGGGCTTCATGCTTTCGTGTGAAATACAGTGCAAAAGAAAATATACTTTAAACGATAATGTTTCACGATCTGCAAAACAGTCGCTTCGTTATCTTGTGTGGAGATTACATTCACATATCCTGAGATCCACAGTTCACAACAACAGCGTAACAATCAGTTCCTGTTCTCGAGTGCTCTCCGAAATAACAGATACCATCTTCATCTGATTAAGGCCAACCGGCTATTGACCTTCTTCTTCTGTGCTTGATGCACACGCATTGCCCGAACTCTTACGGGACTCGGTAAGATTGTCTGCCGCGGGTAATGAGTGCAATGGGCAGGGGCACTACGAATGTAGTGTGTGGACATTAAATTGGGAATGTGGGTCTCACGGGGAGCGTGCAAGGGATAAATCCATGCAGTCGTTCAAAATGGTTCAAATGGCTCTGAGCACTATGGGACTTAACTGCTGAGGTCATCAGTCCCCTAGAACTACTTAAACATAACTAACCTAAGGACGTCACACACATCCATGCCCGAGGCAGGATTCGAACCTGCGACCGTAGCGGTCGTGCGGTTCCAGACTGAAGCGCCTAGAACCGCTCGGCCACACAGGCCGGCCATGCAGTCGCAATATCCGCTGTGCCCTCGGTGACTCAGATGGATAGAGCGTCTGCCAGGTAAGCAGGAGGTCCCGGGTTCGAGTCCCGGTCGAGGCACACATTTTCAACTGTCCCCGTTGATGTATATCAACGCCTGTCGACAGCTTAGGGTCTTGATTTAACTATCATTTCATTCTAAGAGAGCTGCATGGCCACCGATGGTATCTGTTCTTTCGGACATGTCCGAAAGAACAGATACCATCTTCATACATTCACCCATGTCGCGACAGTTGCGAGAGCACTCGAGAACAGGAACTGATTGTCGCGCTATTGGTGTGAACTGTCTATCTCAGGAAAGAAACTTTTACTTAAATATTGCAAAACTGAATCTATCGGGTAAGATAAATAGTGAATAGCAGTCGTCCTCAGAACGTGGCAACAATGACAGTTAACTTTAAAAACTCAATAAACTGTGAGTAGTACATTTACGTTGTATTTTCCTGTTCTCAGTGTCAAAAAATTTTTATCGTAGCGTCGTGTGTGTAATTTCAGAGTGCGCTTTCTCGCTTAGCCTGTAGGCACTAGTCAGTTATACAGGACGGGGCAAATAAAAGTGTCCCGGGGAACAGAGTTCCAGTGTATAAAGAAACACAACAGAGGAAAGGAAATACAGTAATAACCTGACTACAACTGTCGTTGAAAGTGAATAACATTTATCTCTTGACAGTTTAGTGCCCTGGTCAGCAAGCTGCTGAAGGCGGATCGAAGCTGAACTGCTGGAATTGTTGCAGTCTCTTCCGAAATGTTCTGTTGCAGTTCTTGAAGACTATGAGGATTGTTGCGACCCAGCTTAGACTTGAGGGCTCCCTACAGAAAGTACTCACACACTGACAGGTCAGGTGACCTGGACGGCCAGCTAGGGCCGCGACCAGACTGTAGGTCCAGATGGAGTATTAGCACGCATGATCGATGTGATGCGCCAGTCTCTTGCAACAGGTGTCGGGTTGAGTTGGTAGAACTCTGAAGCATTTTCTAGTGAGCCGTAACCACATTTTCTGGTGTGCTGGGCACGTTTCGGAACGTTTTTTGATTTGTTCAAAACAGATCCTGTCTGACGCCATTTTCGTACTAGGCGTTGCATGGCACTCTTTGTTTTGGGACCACTAAACTTCTCAGCAAACAACTGACCATGCCGTTTCCACGACTTTGTTATCACATAAATTTCCACAACTAACATCCGCTGCTCCACTGTGAGTGCCATCGTACAATTTGCACTACTCCACACACACTGACACAGCCCACACTACGCTCTGAACAGGTGTAGATCACGTGTCGAGCGTACACGTGGTGCGTGCTACACGGGGTGTGGTTATATGCATATGTTCACGTCCAATCCTATCCACTCGTCCTGTCCACTTTTACCTGCCCCACCCTGTAGAAATGCGTAATGTCGATGCGACAGGAGCACGTGGCTGAGCGGAAACAGCAAATGGGTATTAAGGTCCGTTCTGACTAGGAGGCATGTATCGTTACCTACATGAGCGTCATGTCAATCTGAAATGTCGCAATACATCATCTCGTACAAAAGTTCAAATGGTTGAAATGGCTCTGAGCACTATGGGACTTAACATCTGTGGTCATCAGTCCCCTACAACTTAGAACTACTTAAACCTAACTAACCTAAGGACATCGCACACATCCATGCCTGAGGCAGGATTCGAGCCTGCGACCGCAGCGGTCGCGCGGTTCCAGACTGGAGCGCCTAGAACCTCTCGGCCACCCTGGTCGGCACAAAAGTTCACCAAACGTGTATGCGGACCTTCCCGCGTATGAAAGTTGCACATAAATGTTGTACACACATCAAAAAAAGTTTTGGATCACCTCGGTTCCGAGAGGTCCGGAACCTGTAGAGAAAATTGGAATAGAGATCAACATAAATATCATTTCCGCCCTTTTTATTGCACATTAAAACCACACATTGCATGTTATACCACCATACAGCGAAATCTTCAGAGGTGGTGGTCCAGATTGCTGTATACACCAGTACCTCTAATACCCAGTAGCATGTCCTTTTGCATTGATGCATGCCTGTATTCGTCGTTCATCAGGGCACTGTTGGTCCAGATTGTTCCACTCCTCAACGGCGATTCGGGGTAGATAGCTCAGAGTGGTTGGTGGGTCACGTTCTCCATAAACAGCCCTTTTCAATCTATCCCAGGTATGTTCGATAAAGTTCATGTCTGGAGAACATGCTTGCCACTCTAGTCGAGCGATGTCGTTATCCTGAAGAAGTCATTCAGATGTGCACGATGGGGGCGCGAACTGTCGTCCATGATGACGAATGCCTTGCCAATATGCTGCCGATATGGTTGCACTATCGATCGGAGGATGGCATTCTCGTATCGTACAGCCTTTACGGCGCCTTCCACGACCACCAGTAGCGTACGTCGACCCCACATGATGCCACCTCAAAACAGCAGGGAACCTCCACCTTGTTGCAGTCGCTGGTCAGTGTGCCTAAGGCGTTCATCCTGACTGGGTTGCCTCCAAACACGTCTCCGACGATTGTCTGTTTGAAGGCATATGCGACACTCATCGGTGAAGAGAACATGATGCTAATCATGAGCGGGCAATTCGTCACGTTTTTGGGCCCAACTGTATCGCGCTGCATGGAGTCGTGGTTGCAAAGATGGACCTCGCCATGGACGTCGGGAGTGAAGTTGCGCATCATGCAGCCTATTGCCCAAAGTTTGAATCGTGTGACGACATCCTGTGGCTGCACGGAAAGCATTATTCAACATGGTGGCGTTGCTGTCAGGGTTCCTCCGAGCCGTAATCCGTATGTAGCGGTCATCCATTGCAGTAGTAGCACTTCCGCGGCCTGAGCGAGGCATATCATCGACAGTTCCTGTCTCTCTGTATCTTCTCCATGTCCGAACAACATCGCTTTGGGTCACCCCGAGACGCCTGGACTCTTCCCTTGTTGAGAGTCCTTCCTGGCACAAAGTAACAATGCGGACGCGATCGAACCGCGGTATTGACCGTCTAGGCATGGTTGAACTACAGACAACACGAGCCGTGTACCTCCTTCCTGGTGGAATGAATGGAACTGATCGGCTGTCGGACTCCCTCCGTCTAATAGGCGCTGCTCAGCATGGTTGTTTACATCTTTGGGCGGGTTTAGTGGCATCTCTGAACATCAAAGGGACTGTGTCTGTGATACAATATCCACAGTCAACGTCTGTCTTCAGGAATTCTGGGAATTGGGGTGATGCAAAAACTTTTTTTGATGAGCTTATATAGCTTTTTATGCAATATACTCGACAATCCGCAGAAATTGCGCATACACAGTACCATAGTTCGCGCCTAGACGCCATGTTCTTTTAATAATGCCTATTTGATCTTGAGTGTTCTGTGTAGTCCATTGTTGTATTCGTTGCGTCTTGTGGGTTTTCCTCTCCTCATCTAAAATGGTAAGAGCACCAGCACATAAAACTGTTAAATCTTGGGAAACCATCGCAAATTCCAAACACCACTGGACGCTCTGTTACAAATCACCAGACGTAAATGCACGATCATTCATTTATGACTTGCAAGTAGCGCGCTGGTGCAAGTCACGATACATTTCCTTGAGATGCGTCTATACGAGTGTGTCGCGCATACTTGTGACGATACAAATCCCATATGTAAACGTATCTGTACAGGAAGCTGTCAGCAGCATTCGTCATAGGGTCTGTACACGCGTTTGAACCGCACCGCTTACATTCTTTGCTAGCTAAATTTGCAAATTAGATATAGACACAATAACATTGTACTGCGGATCTAGTCTGAGGTGACAAAAGTCATGCGATACCGATATGCCGGTGGCACCGAGTACACAAGGTATAAAAGGGCAGTGCATTGGCGGAGCTGTCATGTGTAACAGATGATTCCCGAGAAAATGTTTCCAGGGTGATAATAGCTGCAAGACATGAATTAACAGACTTTGAACGAGGAATAGTAGTCAGAGCTTCCATTTCGGAAGTCGTTAGGGAATCCAGTACTCCGAGATCAAAATGATTCAAAGTGGTTCAAATGGCTCTGAGCACTATGGGATTTAACTTCCGAGGTCATCAGTCCCCTAGAACTCAGAACTACTTAAAACTAACTAACGTAAGGACATCACACACATCCATGCCCGAGGCAGTATTCGAAACTACGACCGTAGCGGTCGCGCGGTTCCAGACTGTAGCGCCTAGAACCGCTCGGCCACTCCGGCCGGCACTACGAGATCCACTGTGTCAAGAATGTGCCGAAAATACTAAACTTCAAGCATTACCTATCACCTCGCACAACGCAGTGATTGACGGCCTTCACTTAAGGACCGAGAGCAGCGGCGTTTGCGTAGAGTTGTCATTGTTAACAGACAAACAACACTGCGTGAAATAATCGCAGAAATCAGTATGGCACGTACGACGAACGAATCTGTTAGGACAGAGTGGCGAAATGTGGCGTTAACGCACTATGGCAGCGGACAACCGACACGAGTGGCCTTTCTAACACAACGACAGCACCTGCAGCGCCTCTCCTGGGCTCGAGACCTTGTCGTTTGGACCCTAAACGCTGGCAGCTATGGCCGTGCAGTTCTAGACGCTTCATTCCGGAACTGCGCTGCTGCTACGGGTTGCAGGTTCGAATCCTGCCCCGGGCATGGGGTTGGGTTGGGTTGTTTGGGGAAGGAGACCAGACAGCAAGGTCATCGGTCTAATCGAATTAGGGAAGGATGGGGAAGGAAGTCGGCCGTGCCCTTTCAGAGGAACCATCCCACCATTTGCCTGGAGTGATTAAGGGAAATCACGGAAAACCTAAATCAGGATGGCCGGACGCGGGATTGAACCGTCGTCCTCCAGAATGCGAGTCCAGTGTCTAACCACTGCGCCACCTCGCTCGGTCCTCGGGAATGGATGTGTGTGATGTCCTTAGGTTAGTTAGGTTTAAGTAGTTATAAGTCTAGGGGACTGATGACCTCAGATGTTAAGTCCCATAGTGCTCAGAGCCATCTGAACCATCTGAACCATTTGGACCCTAAAAGACTGGTTAAACAGCACCCTGGTCAGATGGCGGTTGGTATGAGCTAATGACAGGGTTCGAGAATGGCGCATACCCCACGAAGACACTGACCCAAGTTGTCAACAAGGCACTGTGCAAGCTGCTGGTGACTTCATAATGGTGTGGGCTGTGATTACATGGAATAGAGTGGGCTCTCTGGTCCATTTAACCGATTATTGACTGGAAATGCTTATGTTCGTCTACTTGTAGACCCTCTGCAGCCAAACAACGATGCAACTTTTATGTCTAACAATGTGCCATGTCACTGGGCCACAATTGTCTGCGATTGAAGAGCATTCTGGACAGCGCGAGCGAATTGTTAGGCCACCTAGGTCGCCTGACGTGAATATCATTGAATATATATTGGACATTAGCGTGAGATCACTTCGTGCACAAAACCCAACAAAGGCAACACTTCCACAATTATGGGCTGTTATAGAGGTAGCATGGCTCATTGTTTCTGCAGGGTACTTCCAACCTCTTTTTGAGACCATACCACGTCTACTTGCTGCACTACGCCGGGAAAAAGGAGCTCCGACACGATGTTAGGAGGAATGGAATGATTTCTATCACCTCAGTGCATACGAAAAAAAGGAAAAGGAAGATGAGACGATGATGAGACCATTACAGACCGAACACCCAGTTGCGTAAGGCCTGAGACAATTTGAAACTAACCCGAATGGAATAACATAACATGAAGATAATACATAGATCAGAGAATAGCTTATTTAGTGTGACAGTGGTAGTTCAAAATGGTTCAAATGGCTCTGAGCACTATGAGACTTAACTGCTTAGGTCATCAGTCCTCTAGAACTTAGAACTACTTAAACCTAACTAACCTAAGGACATCACACACATCCATGCCCGAGGCAGGATACGAACCTGCGATCGTAGCGGACGCGCGGTCCCAGTCTGTAGCGCCTAGAACCGTTCGGCCACTCCGTCCAGCGACAGTGGTAGTTGTTGTTGCCGTATTTTTATTCATTCTTGCATTAAGTATATGAAGGATATGGGACACGTCATGGTATTAGAGAGTTAAAAACAAAAATCATAAATTTGTCTATATAGGTATTTTCATACTCACAGGTCCAGTTTGACGAGGATAGGGCAGGCAGTCGGCAGTGGCAATAAAGGAGGAATCATCCTGGTATATCCCGAATTAATTTAAGGAAACCACATACACCTAAATCAGAATGGCGGAATGGGGTCTAGAGGCACCTGATGTTCTCCCGAGGCTAACTTTCAACGAACTTCTCATTCGAATAGGTACAATGTAGCTCGTTGGCCATACAAAGCCGCGCGGGATTAGCCGAGCGGTCTTAGGCGCTGCAGTCATGGCCTGTGTGGCTGGTCCCGGCGGAAGTTCGAGTCCTCCCTTGGGCATGGGTGTGTGTGTGTTTGTCCTTATGATAATTTAGGTTAAGTTGTGTGTAAGCTTAGGGACTGATGACCTTATCACTTAAGTCCCATAAGATTTCACACACATTTGAACATTTTTGGCCATACAAAACATTCACATTATTGTCGGTTCTTTATCCATATGAACTATATCGTTACTTCTTTTGCAATTTTTATTGCATCTATACCTTTATTTTCATTTAGATAGTGATACACCCATATTATTTTTATTATCTGCTCTAGTTTTGAGATAGATGTACACTGAACATAGTTTATCACGAAAAGGAACAAATTCTGACCATTCCGGGCATCATAGTTGTATCATTCTCTACTGTGTTCTTCATAGTAACAGCATTGTAGGATAGCATACTGTTATAACTTTCGAGGTTGGGATGTTACGATACTGTAGTAGTAAAAATATACTACGTACTAAACCTCTCAGAAGGAAACGTTAACAAGGAACCCATTGTACATAGTATTTGGCTCAACGGGCAATGGCAGTCCACCAAATACACTGATGAACCATTTTTTCAGTACAAAGGGAGGAAAGGAGACTAAGGTTTAATGTATTGTCAAAACTAGATCAATAGAGACGAAACACAAGTGCGGTTTCGGAAAGGGTGGGGTAGTAAATCAGCCGTGCATTTTTCAAAGAAATCTTCACGGTATTTACCGTAATCGAATTCGGATAACCACGGTAGAGTTCAGTATTGAGAGTCAGTGGGGAATAATTTATGCATGACCATGGTTATCGGCGCTTAACGATACTGATTTAACCGCAAACACAGTAACATTGATACTGGATTACGAAATGGGTGGTTTAAAGGGGATAGAAGGACGAAGGCTTGGAGCTTATCGCTTCTTTCGACGTCAATATCGTTATACATAAAGCTCCTAATTCATTGGAATAACGATGGGAAAGCTCTTAGCTTGTCGAAGAATCATCCCAGCATCATTCTGAGCTATTTAGCTCGAGTTCCATTGCTATGTCTCTGTCGTAAACATGACCGCTGAAACTGTCACCTACATCTACATCTACATCTACATGGATACTCTGCAAATCACATTCAAGTGCCTGGCAGAGGGTTCATCGAACCACCTTCGCAATTCTCTATTATTCCAATCTCGTATAGCGCGCGGAAAGAATGAACACCTATATCTTTCCGTACGAGCTCTGATTTCCCTTATTTTATCGTGGTGATTGTTCCGCCCCATGTAGGTCGGTGTCAACAAAATATTTTCGCATTAAGAGGAGAAAGTTGGTGACTGGAATTTCGTGAGAAGATTACGTCGCATCGAAAAACGACTTTCTTTTAATGATTTCTAGCCCAAATCCTGTATCATTTCTGTGACACTCTCTCCCATATTTCGCGATAATACAAAACGTGCTACCTTTCTTTGAACTTTTTCGATGTACTCCGTCAGTCCTATCTGGTAAGGCTCCTACATCGTGCAGCAGTATTCTAAAAGAGGATGGACAAGCATAGTGTAGGCAGTCTCCTTAGTAGGTCTGTTACATTTTCTAAGTGTCCTGCCAATAAAACGCAGTCTTTGGTTAGCCTTCCCCACAACATTTCCTTCCAACTTAAGTTGTTCGTAATTGTAATACCTAGGTGTTTAGTTGAATTTACGGCTTTAGATTAGACTGATTTATCGTGTGACCGAAGTTTAACGAATTCGTTTTAGCACTCATGTGGATGTCCTCACACTTTTCGTTATTTAGGGTCAACTGCACCTTTCGCAATATTCAGATATCTTTTCTAAATCGTTTTATGCTAAGAGAGGCTGAAACTGGTTCGTACCCAGAATGAAAGAGCAGATAGTCACTCAGCATAATGGTTAAGTCCCCGGCCCGTCCCTGGAGCCTTTTTCTGGACAATCTCAATAAAAGCACCATAGTGTCACATTGGGAAATGTAAGGTTGGTTGTAGAGGTAACTGTTACAACAAATGAACATTTCTGCTAATCTAATTATCAAACACGCACGTTTAGCAGTTGAAATGAATCATTTCATCATCTCTCAGAAAGAGGCAGTGTACACCAATTACATTCTCATAAACTGAAAGTCGACGTTCAGAGCTAATCGCCTGACAGACACTTGTACCATCCATACTAAGCTGACAAAAGTCATGGAATAGTTGCTAACATCGTGTCAGACTTCCTTTGCCCGATATAGTGCAGCAATGCGACGTGGGATAAACAAGTCGTTGGAAGCCCCCTGCAAAAATGCTAAGCCATGCTTCCTCCATAGACTTCCATAATTTCGAAAGTGTTACCGGTGCAGCATTTTGTGCACGAACTGATCTCTCAGCTATGTCCATTGTCGAGGGCTCTGGGTGGCCAAATTATTCGCTCGAATTGTCCAGAATGTTCTTCAAACCAATCTCGAACAATTGTGGCTCGGTGACATTAAGTACATAAATGACTCCAAATGGTCTCCAAGTAACCGAACATAACCATTTACAGGTAATGATCGGTTTAGACGGACCAAAGCACCCAGTCCATACCATGTAAACACAGCTCACACCACTATGGAGCCGCCACCAACATCTGCAATGCCTTGTTGACAACTTGGGTCCATGGCTTCGTGGGGTCTGCGTCACATTCAAATCCTACCATCAGCTCTTACCAACTGAAATCGGGATTCATCTGAACTGGTTACGGTTTTCCAATTTGTCTAGGGTCCAACCGATATGGTCACGAGCCCAGAAGAGGCGCAACAAGCGATGTGTTGTTAACAAAGTTACTCGCGACGGTCGTCTGCTGCCATAGCCTATTTACGCCAGATTTAGCCGCACTGTCCTAACGAATATGTTAATCGTCCGTCGCACATTAATTTCTGTGGCTATATCAGACAGTGTTGTTTGTCTGTTAGCACTAACAATTCTACGCAAACGCCACTCTCGGTTGTTAAGTGATGGCTGCCGGTCACTGCGTTGTCCGTGGTGAAAGATAATTCTTGAATTTTGGTATTCTCGACACATTCTTAACACTGTGGATCTCGGAGTACTGAATTCCCTAACGATTTCCGGATGAAATGTCCCATGCGTCTAACACCAACTACCATTCGTGCGTCCATAATCACGTCGGAAACTTTTTCACACGAATCACGTGGGCACAAACGACAGCTCTGACAATGCACTGCGCTTTTATACCTTGTGTACGCCATACTACCGCCATCTTTGTATGTGTATATCGCTATCCCATGACTTCTGTCACTATAGTGTACAATTAAAGTTGGCTGACTTCCGTACGAAGATGAACTTTTCGATGTCTCATAGTAAATCAAGGCTAACACAACAAAATATACAAAAAGTATCGCAGAAACTATTTTTGGATAGCGAACAATGTACTTGCATCAAGATGGACCCACAAATCTCGAACTGTCCTAGTAACCTTACTACTCATCTTCACATTTACAACTTCTGGCAACTCTCGTCAAAGCCGACTCATTCGTACATATTTCTTATTCCTTTTGAAGCCGCATAGGACTTCGTTTCCATGTCCACATTGTGCAGAGCCCAGCTGTGACTCCGTTGTACTTCAGTGCCATCTAGGTCACCGTTCTCCTAGAATCCCGTTGTAATATTGCCGTACTTTTGCGGACGAGAGCATCTTGAAAACCTTGTTCTGTTAGCTAGATCCACTTCCACTCACAGTTCAATTTACGTTGAAACTTTATTCTTGTAAAATACATCATACATTAGGAATAATAAAAATATTAAATAAAATTTTAGTTTACAGTAGTAAGACAAACTTCGCGTAAACGAGTCAGAAGATTAGAAACAAATTAAATAATAGTGTAATACACACTGATCAGCCAGAACATTATGATCACCGACCAACTATCGATATAAGCTCGTCCAGGCGATAGCAGCGTCAGCTGGCGAGGAATGAGTGAGGGTACTATCCGCGTGTGGAATGGGAAAGCGCGCGATCTATCAAAGTTTGACCAAGGGCAGATTGTGATGGCCCAGATGCTCGACACGAACGTCTCGGAAACTGCACGACTTTTCGGTATTCGAAGAGTGCTATGGTGAGTGTCTTCAACAAGTGGCGAAACCAAGGTGGATTGGATTGGATTGTTTGGGGGGGAAGAGACCAAACAGCGAGGTCATCGGTCTCATCGGATTAGGGAAGGACGGGGAAGGAAGTCGGCCGTGCCCTTTCAAAGGAACCATCCCGGCATTTGCCTGGAGTGATTTAGGGAAATCACGGAAAACCTAAATCAGGATGGCCGGACGCGGGATTGAACCGTCGTCCTCCCGAATGCGAGTCCAGTGTGCTAACCACTGCGCCACCTCGCTCCGTGAAACCAAGCTGAAACCACGTCCAGGCGTCGTGGGATCGGGAGGCCACCCTTCATTGCAGATATCGGACGTCGTAGGCTGGGCAGACTGGTAGAACAGGGGAGGCGGCGAACTGTGGCGGAACTAACATCAGACTTTAATTCTGGGCAGAGTACAAGTGTGTCTGAACGCACAGTGCACCGAACACTCCTTATGATGGGTCTCCGATGCCATGCATGTGCCAATGCTAACACCACGACACAGGCAACTACGACTGAAATGGGCACTTGAACATCGGCACTGGACGTTGGCGCAGTGGCAGAGCATTGCATGGTCTGAAGAATCCCGATACCTCCTTCATCATGCCGATTGGGGGGCGTATCCGTCGGTTTTAGGAAGAACAGCTCCTCGACACCTTTACTGCTGGACGGAGACAAGCTGGAGCTCGTGTAAGGCATCATGATGGCCAAAGAGTATCGTACACTGGTTGCAGACCACGTACCACCCTGTCATGACGATCATGTTTCCCGACGGCAGTGCCATTTTTCAACAAGATAATGCGCCATGTCACATGGCCAGGAGTGTGATTGAGTGGTTCGAGGAACACAGTGGCGAGTTCCAGTAGATGTGTCGCCAGATCTGAACCAAATCGAGCACATCTGGGATGTGACTTAACGTGACGTCAGAGCTCATTGCTCCCCTCCCCGTAATTTACGGGAATTAGGTGTGCAGATGTGATGCCAACTCCCTCTAGCAACCTACCTCATTGCTTCCATGTCACGACGCGTTGCCGATGTTATCCGTGCCAAAGATGGATATACTGGCTATTAGTAGATTGTCATAATGTTATGGTTGATCGGTGTATATCATATGTTAATGAAAATAATGTCCACCAATGTTTCATATGCTCAAATTGAAAAATTAGTCCAGAAAATAAAGGCCAGAACAGACTTGTTACTTGCTGTAACAAAGTCACCTAAGGAGCAAGGTTTATCCAACTTTCCCCAGATTAGCAAGAGGGGTGGATCTTGCCCTTCGTTACATCCACAGCCTTCATCAGTATTAATATAACCCAGTTTCTTCAAAATTTGTTTACACTGGGATACGCTCGTGATTCGGTGATTCTGAACTTCCCAAGTCGTGTAAGGGAGCTCGAAACCGCCAGGAAATTACTCCTTCGGGTTGTTCGTTGGGCCTGTTACAGACGGGAGCTCCACAGTTCTGCTCGGAGTTTATTAGGTGATAACGGGTTTGATCTGGTTGGTTTTAAACAACTCTTTTTTGATTTCAGTCTCAGCTGCTGAGAGGTATATCCAAATACAGGGTGTCTGGGATCGTCTCTTGCTTTGTTTTCCAACCTCTATAACCATTCTCCTCCTCATTTCTGATTGAACTATGCCCATACGCTGATAGATCTGATTTACAGGGCTACGGTGAAGACATCCTGTAATAATACGTCCTGTCTCGTTCAGGGCAACGTCTACTTGTATTGCATGAGTAGAGTATCGCCTGACAGGGTCCAGATATTCCGTGATTGAAAAATACAATGACAAAGCAGAAGTACCGACGACTGTGGGTTGAGCTCATGGTAAGAGATAATGCCTGAAATTTGGTATTCTCGGCACACTATTGGCACTGTGGATCTCGAAATATTGAATTCCATAACGATTCCGAAATATAATGTCCCACATGTCTAACTCCACCTACCTTTCGTGGGGCCATAGTCACGTCGGAATCTCTGTATATTTGCATATAGTTATGCCCTGGGTTTTGTCACCTCAGTGTGCAATCCACCACTGATGAATGTAATTCATCAGTTTACACCTCCGTGAGTTCTGCGAAGTCCTACTACAGGAAATATTTAAAGCAACAGAGGATTTCAAAGCGTTAGTCACAATCATCGAAGACACCCGTCCCACTTCCCCCTCCCCGTTATAGAAATGGAGAGAAATTCTAATATTCTCACTTGGTGGATAAATTGTATATATGTCCTATTAGTACGCTGTAGACCATCAAAGGTTTTTAAACGCCAGGAAGGAAAACAAGTAACGATTCAGTATATGCTTGACTACGAGACGGATCTTGTTTCAAAGGATAATGAGGCAATAAAACGGTTATGATCTTCATGTGTAACACAGCGAGACAGTCGCCTGAAGTGTTAGACAATAGATGGACGTCCCACGCGGGAGATATGCTTTGCCAGTGCTCCACTATTTTCGATGATGCTAAAGAGTACATCTTCGACACACTGTTGTAGAAGATGTCGTTAAATCAGTTAACAGTAAAATCACTTTCTGTATACTCATACATCCCGACTCTTGTCTTATCTTTGTATGCGAGCATGATGATGTGTGCAGATAAATTGTCTTCGAAAGTCTAGGGTTGAGTGTTTGGTATCGTTTCCCCATTGTAATCCAGAGATTGTGCCAGAACTTGTTTCTGTGTCCTTAGAAATTACTTATTTTCAAACATTTACGCGTTACAGATTCGTATTATATAGTCAGTTGTAAAATACATTTGTGCTTTTTCCAAATTTTGGCATTATTATCTGAGTTCAGACCATCGTTTTCCCCTATTTCACCGTATATATAAGTGACTAGAGATATATTTTTGAGAATTTTCGGACGCTTACGATTGTCGGGCATAATGTATTTTCTAATAAATTGACGGTTTTGAACTACAGATGTGCATTATTCAAACTTTGAACAGTGATATATTGTTCGGAAAATCATTTCTGCTTAATTGCAGTCGAGGTATTTACGTGCTTCGTGATGCATAGCCCCATTTTTGCGCTTGTTGAGCAGTTAGTGCTACAGAAATGTTTGAAAGTTTACACTTGCGACCTAAAAATAGCTGTTAAAAATGATTTCTGAGGCGTAATATTGTGTTTGCGCTCATTGAAGCTGTCGTTTCTGGTTCCACTTAGTTATCCCTGTCAACAGCAGCGTATATTGTGTGAGTTTGTTGTAAACTTCCGATGTTTTCGAGTTCGTTACCCAAGTGTGTCAATGTGTGGGACCACCACGAACCGAAAGTACCAGACTGCTTCTACTACAGCTGCCTGGGTAGCATCCACTGACGTGTAGTGTAACCCTGACCTCCAACCCCTCCCCACGGTCCCTAAAATTCTCAACCCTATGGCACTAGTCTAGGAAGTCGCAGCATAGCTTGTACAAAACCTTTAAAGTTTTTGGTTCAAGCCTTCCTCTCGAATCAGCAGCAGGGTCCATTATCAGATCTTTGGACAGTTCTGCAGATTGTGAGCGTTGTTGAAATTCCTTGTGCAAGGCTAGTATTCTCAGCCATCTCTGCCAGTCGCTGGAATCATCCAAGCGTGAAATCGGAGCAGAGGCGACAGGCACTGGTCACAATAGAATTATTTGTCGGAGACAAGAAAATGCTCCTCATAGACATAAATATTAAAATCAAATGCCAAAGCAACTACAACAAAGTTCTTAAGTTGGAAACACTCATAAAAAGCAATGCAGCTCACATAACATTGGGTACAAAAAGCTAGCCAAAAATCGTAATTGACAGCAATGAGATTTCTGGGGTAAATCTAACTATAAATGGAAAGGATAACCTAATGGGAAATGAAGATGTATTTAATTTCAGCTCGCTAATTCGTATGTTTCTTCATAACAATGTCATCACTGGAGGAGACCGACCGTCGAACAATCGGTTGAGATTGTAAGTGGTGTTTGCGAAAGGCAACCCTGCGAAACAATACTAAACCCTTTGTCGGAAAAACAGAGCAGATAGTTCGGAAGCCCACTCATAACGGAAATGCATTGGGTACAGTGGAAACAAATTAACCTGGCCTCTTTGAGGATGTCTACATTGAAACTGATATCAGTGAGTATATGGCAGTTGCAACCACAATGATTATGAAAGTGAAAAGAACGAGTAAAACATTTGGTGAGGTCCACACGATTTATAAACTAGGCAAAGAGGCAGTAGTGTTGTCCCTCAATAAGTAACTCGAATTATTAAGCTCGGGGGAGGAGCACGTGGAAGAACTCTGGCTCAGGCTTAGAATAGTTGATCAAGCACTGGAAACGTATGTCCCATGTAGAACAGTTCATGATGGGAGAAATCATCCACAGCATACAAACTCTAAAGAAATAGCGACTATTGCACAAAAGGTATAAAACAAAGGATAAGACTATAGATACAGGGATGCTAAAGGAAACACATTTGAAGGGCAGCACATAAAGCCTTCGATGACCACTGCAGCAGAGTCTTATTGAAGTATGTTTCACGAAACCCAAAGGAATTCTGGTCATATGTAAAGGCTGTCGGACAGACATGGATGACAAAGGAAGTGAAATTGACGGTACCAAAGCAAAAGCATACAAGCTGAACTACGTTTCCAAATGTTTCTTTATAGGGTGAGCTCCAGGATTACTGCCACAGTTTAATTTTCGCACCACTGCAGATATGAGAGACGTTGATATTTGTATCATTGTCGTTGGAGAACGACTGAGCTTGTTAAAATTGAACATAGACGTAGGGCCCGATGGAGCATTTGCCAGATTTTATACTGAATTTGCTAAGTTAGCCCCTCTCTTAAGCATAATATACCGTACAAATTAGGACAAAAAAACTGGGTTCCGTGTCTGGAAGAAAACAATGCTTACACCAGATTATAAGGGTTACAAGAGTGATCCAAAAATTACTGTTCAACGTAAAGGACATCCACCTACTATAGAATGTTACAACGTATTATGAGTTCAAACATAATGATGTGTCTAAGACAGAGTGATTTCCTCCATACCAACGAATTTGGATTTCGTAAACATCGGTCAAGTGAAATCAAACTCGAGCTTATCTCGCATGGCATTCTGAAAACCGTGAAACAATGCAGACAGGCGGCTCCGGTATTTGTTGACTTCTGAAAAACATTTCACTCAGCACAACGCCAGCATTTATTAACGAAACTACGATGATATATAGGGTAACAAACAAAATCTGTGACTGATTTGAGAATTTCTTGGTAAGGAGAACACCACACGTTATCTTGCATGGAAAGTTACCGAAAAATGTAGAAATAACTTTAGGCGTTCCCCAGAGAACTGTGGGGTCTTGCTGTTCATGTGTTATATTAATGATCTAGGAAGCGAAATTAATAGCAACCTCGTGTGACCACAATATTAATCAGTCACAAATGGTCAAACGTTCATTTAAGCCATGGGAGAGCGTCAAGAAAACGCTGAAAAACCTGAACCGGAAGACGCTTGAAGATAGATGCCGACTGCCTACATCTACATTTACATCTGCCTGTACACAAGTGCTCCGCAACTTACTGTACAGTGCATGGCGGCGGGTGCAAATTACCGGTATTATCAGTTTCCTTTTCTATTCATAGATGTGTGTGAATTCCTAAGGGACCAAACTGCTCCATTTATATAGAACATGACAACTATTCATTTGTTGTTCCAATGGGCTGTACTCTCTTTACGGTGGTAAATCACTTATTGGGTTTATATATAAGTGATTTACCACCGAAAAGAGACTACAGCCCATTAGAATGACAGATGAATAATTGTCATATTCTATACAAATGGACAAAGTAGGTAACAAAGATGGTTGATACAAGCAGTCAAAGAAATAGTAGAGGTCTAACTCCAACTACTCTATATAATCGATTTCAGAATAAACTTTGAGATATATAATTACAAGATCACAACTGTCACTATGATATTCCAATACAAAAGAAATGAAACCAAACATTTAAAACTTCTCCAAATTAAGTGGAAGTACATCGATACACATTTCTTTTTTCCCCAGAATAAGTAGACATATGAAGATCACATGCCAGGCAGGAACTTTATTCAACGGCCCTATGTGCTCATATAGTACTTAGTTTAACTTCTACAAATATGAACCGCCAATATCATTAGTCCAAATATGTTAAAACTATCTACATGCAGTATCGTGGAAGCACGAGTTGAGAAACAAAAAAACCAGGAGCATGGTGTTCAAATGTAGGCGTTAAACCCGAGTATAAACTTCATCTTATAGAAAGCTAGTTATATTTTGTAGCTTCCAAACATGGAACAAGAGGGAACTCTATGTGAAATCAATTATCCTATTGCAAAACATAATATAAGAATAGATATTGATTTCGTATTATACTTTATGACCAAATGATACATAGTACATAGGAAAGTAAGGAAACAAAACCGTAAGACATCATGCGTCTCTGAAAAACTGTGAACATCATAAAATATAAAAACCTTTAAAACTGTCTTCAGGACCACATCAAAGGGATGATAACAACGCAAGATAAAAAAAAAACAATAAACAAATAAATAGTTGCATTACCTAAGGACCTCAGTGTCAAGGTAGCATTAACTTTATAATCTAGGTGACAGATTAGAGATCGTGTGTTCATAGAAACATAAAGAAGTGGAATTGGCGCTTTAGTCACACAGTAAGGATGATACTATCATATATGCCAAAACCTTTTGTTAAGAATAGAGTCCTTAACCAAAGCTAAGCACATGACGCAATCAGAGGTAAGTATTGTACACTCAAGCTCTGGTATAAGACATAAGACCTCATATCACAGGTATTGTGTGAACCAAAATTAATAATCACAATCCCATGTACCTAGTACATTACAATTGTCATCTTAAGCATAAATAAAAAGTCATAATCTTTCTGATCAAAAGTAGGCGATAGAATTTACAAATTTATCGCGATGTCAAACTACAAGTACAATATCTGGCAAGAAATAACATATCGTATCTTAAGTTGAGGGTCCGAGGTTACAAGAAGTAAGGAACATTACAATAAAAAATAAATTAAAATCGTGTGTGATATACATTTATATATGTGGTCGACTTGCAGACTTTGTGTGTAATATGTGGTTTCCCAAGCCTGAAATTGTTATGAAATGTAAGTAATATTAATCTTTTTCGTGAGTATTTACTTGTATACAGCCTTTAACCAAACTAAATATAAGCGCATTTTTAGTATTCCTTTCTTTGGTTGATAGAGATAGTGAGAGGATGGCACTCATACATTACTGAAATAAATAATAATTAATACAAATTTGTGTAATGCATTTTATAAAAAAAGAGATGAATTAGTTAGTTAGTTATGTGTTCCATGGATCATTTTGCACGATATATCGTAATGATTTGGAATGAGTCATTTTAGTCACATGGAAAGTTTATTTTTTCTTTTATAAAAATAAAAGAGATATACAGATGTGAGTTAGAAATTTCTACCCACCACCTTCTACGCATTACAGTAATAGAAATTCTTCTACGGAATACGAGTAGAAGAAGTTTTCAAGGAGAAACTTTCTGAGTTTGTTACCAAATTTTACTTAGATGTCTGTCAAAGATTTTATATCCCGGGTAAGTGATCAAAATAATTTTTTTCAGCATTGTGCTCCCCTTTTTGTGCTAAAGATAGCTTTAATGTGGAGTAATGAATGTCATTTTTCCTTCTGGTACTGTAATTATGTACCTCATTGTCCCTTTCGAACTTTAGTAGATTACTTAGAATAAACTTCATCAAGGAATCAATATACGTGAAGAAGTAGTCAGAATGCCCAACTCCTTAAACAGATGTCTACAAGATTATCGTGGGTGAGCGCCAAACATTATTCTTACAACACGTTTCTGCGCAAAGACGACTTTCTTTCATAAAGATGAGCTACCCCAGAACATTGTTCTACATGACATTATTTAATGAAAATATGCAAAATATGTCAACTTACTGCCGGCCGGTGTGGCCAAGCGGTTCTAGGCGCTTCAGTCTGGAACCCCGCGACCGCTACGGTCGCAGGTTCGAATCCTGCCTCGGGCATGGATGTGTGTGATGTGCTTAGGTTAGTTAGGTTTAAGTAGTTCTAAGTTCTAGGGGACTGATGACCTCAGAAGATGAGTCCCATAGTGCTCAGAGCCATTTGAACCATTTGTCAACTTACTGATCTGTTTCTCCCAAACATTTGCAATAATTCGTAAGTGCAAATGTGGCTGAATGTTATAAGGAAAAGAATACGAGAGCCGGCTAGGTCGGTAAAAGACCGGTCGATACCAAAGCCGTCAAAGAAGTAACAGCAGGTCAATCACACAAGACCGAGGAAGCATCAAGACATTTTTGATTGTAACAAATGGTTCAAATGGCTCTGAGCACTATGGGACTTAACATCTGAGGTCGTCAGTCCCCTAGAACTTAGAACTACTTAAACCTAACTAACCTAAGGATATCACACACACTCATGCCCGAGGGGGGCTCGAACCTCAGCCGGGACCAGCCGCACAGTCCATGACTGCAGCGCCTAAGACCGCTCGGCTAATCCAAAAGCCAATACTCATGCCCATTTGGATGTCAGATAAATCGCTCCGTTTTTGCATTACGACAACGACTGCACTGTTTTTCGAGTCCCCCGGCATGCTTCGTATACCCTCCTCTGTTGCTCCACGTTGACGTCGAACATAGGCGGTGGTCACATTAATGTGACTGGATCGTGTATTGTGCGTATTACGATAAGCATGTTATAAGTTACAGTATTGCAGAATAAAACGTTCCGAAATTACAATAGTGCAGATAAAAACTCTCAGTTTACATTCTTTCATGATAAGCAAAACTATAAATACAAATTAGCGAAGATGGGTTGAAACTAAGGGCACTAGCAGCACTGGACAGGAGAGAAAAGAAAGGCAAGCAAAAAGAAGCGTAACTGTGGGAGTATTTCTTTCACTGTCTACATAGTGGAAGTTGGCCATATACGTTAATCTTTTGAGAAAACATTATGAGTGTCACGAAAGGAAGTGCCGAAGTTTCATGTTAAAAGCAGAAGGCAGCGACAGAGAAGGACTTTATGAATGTTTTACTTTTATGGATGAGTACATCTATGATGCTAGATAAGAGAGATCTTGTGTTTAGATTGTGATGAGATGACAGCTGCTTAGTCTCTGATGAGAGGTACCGGGGTTCATGCTCACTTTGGAACCTCTGAAGAAAAAATAGCGTTTGGTAGTGACTATTTTGTCTGACCCTGAACAGCGTATCTGGGAGTATGAACTACTGACATAGTCAAATAGACTGATCTGGCAGATGTAACGGTCGGAAATCTTCCTGTACGTGGCGACAGTATATTCTGCCAAGGTCAGCTGCTCATCCAAAGCTATATCAAAGTTTTACACTGTTTTCTGACAATGTGCTGCGGAATCGTGAATAAGAATAGGAGAAAATTGTTCGCGGAATTATGAACTTATCAGTTTCTGATGGCGCACTAAGATTACTTGGGTCGGTTTAACGGAGCGCGTAAAAATAAACTGTCTGTCTTCTTTACCATTTATTTCTAATTTCTCATATTTATCTTCTTTTCAGCACCCGCTGTCTCCTACGCTTTTTAGTTATTGTTATGAATGGATCTCTTTAGATTACTGAACTGAACTGGAATGCAAATTTATCGGATACTGGCTGATAATAACCTGCTTCAGCGAGGCTTTAGCGTTCTGTCAGTAGTTTTATAAATGTGATAATGGAGAAAAAAACTGTAGTGAAAGGCTTTTTTTCGGACAAATCAATATTGCTTTTTTCTCCCTAATATTTTCACGTTCCTCCTCTGTTGGATTATTTCTTCTCCGTGGAGAATTTTGTAGTAACACTGCTAGACGTGCTTCTCATTCTTGATCGGTTTCGTTGTTCCGCGCCATCTTTTGTCTTTTCGACACTATACAGAGTCACGAAAAGTTGCTTTTACATTTGAGCATTTTGCTCCAATACATTTTCGCGTTCTTTATTATTTCACACAGATATTGATTACTCCTCCTTTAAATGTTGAACTGGAACTGAATCAGAGTTTTCGCGAGCAGTTTTTCCTTTGTTATTTTCTTACTGCGATTATTACAAATAATACTGAGACGCGCTAGGCAGAGGTTACACCACGCAATTTGTGTTAGCAGCGCTGAGTCTTAATTACATTAACATTAAAATTTTTGACTCCCACAACCACCCATCACGACCAAAACACCATAGTGCACAATGTGCTACTTAAGGTTACTCCCATGCATAAACGCCATTGGTGTGCTGTGAATAAGTTTGGGTACAAAGTGAAATACACGGACACACATCCCATATAATGTGATGCCAACGTCATGGCCTGTGCGAAACATGCTCTTACTGTCGCTCTTTGTGATGAGCTAGCTTCCGTTCACCAAAAACGCTGCCACAGCCTGAATGCGCGTGTACCTGTGGTTTTGAAGGCCGTAATAAAGGCGAAGGATGAGCCTGTACAGTATTAGCTACAGATCAAGCGTAAATTTAAACTGTAATTTTGATGTACTTTGATTTCGTTGTGTAGCTCTGGCTGCAGCTGGTAGCCGCTTAGCGGGAATGTTGTGTGCGCGTGGACGCTCGAACGAGCGCGAACAGCTCGCAAGGTAGTGCTAAGTTGGAACACGCCTTCCGGGCCCCGGAGCGCAGCTGTCCAGCGGAAAACTCCAGCTTTTTCCATCCCGCTCACCCGCACCTAGGATTATCGCAGGCTTCTTTCACGCGTGGCTGAGCCGCGTCCACGGCTCAGTTAGCGGAACTCTCCTGCTTTCGTAAACAATACTCCTCTCTTCTTTCTCTTGCCCGGTTTTCGACCGGTTAGTACGTGGTCTGCAGAACGTCGTGCTGGTTACCTCTACACTATAGCAGACTGACAACTGAAATTAATTTTTGCGCTCCGATACGAGGATTCACTGCAACTAAATCGCATTTGCGAATCAATACAATTATATTTTGTTCTGTATTAGTGACTAGAAAGAGCGTAATATTCTGCAAGTTGAACGGCTTACAAGAACGAGAAAAAACGAGCTGGACTGCAGCAGAGTAATGAAGATATCGCCGCGTATTGTGGAGTGAGGAATAAATGCAACAGAACTTACGAGTAAAGAATTTTACACTAGGGTGTTGCTGTTGTGGTCTTCAGTCCAGAGACTGGTTTGATGCAGCTCTCCATGCTACTCTATCCTGTGCAAGCTTCTTCATCTCCCAGTACCTGCTGCAACCTACATCCTTCTCAAACTGTTTAGTGAATTCATCTCTTCGTCTCCCTCTACGATTTTTACCCTCCACGCTGCCCTCCAATGGTAAATTGGTGATCCCTTGATGCCTCAGAATATGCCCTTCTTCTAGTCAAGTTGTGCCACATTAGTTATGTGATCTACCCATCTAATCTTCAGCATTCTTCTGTAGCACCACTTTTCGAAAGCTTCTGTTCTCTTGTTGTCTAAACTATTTATCGTCCACGTTTCACTTCCATACATGGTTACACTCCATACAAATACTTTCAGAAACGACTTCCTGACACTTAAATTTATACTCGATGTTAACAAATTTCTCTTCAGAAACGCTTTCGCCGGCCGTTGGTGGCCGAGCGGTTCTAGGCGCTTCAGTCTGGAACCGCGCGACCGCTACGGTCGCAGGTTCGAATCCTGCCTCGGGAATGTATGTGTGTGATGTCCTTAGGTTAGTTAGGTTTAAGTAGTTCTAAGTTCTAGGGGACTGATGACCTGAGATGTAAAGTCCCATAGTGCTCAGAGCCATTTAGAAACGCTTTCCTTGTCATTGCCAGTCTACAAAAAATCAAATGGCTCTGAGCACTATGGGACTTAACTTCTAAGGTCATCAGTCCCCTAGAACTTAGAACTACTTAAACCTAACTAACCTAAGGACATCACACACATCCATGCCCGAGGCGGGATTCGAACCTGCGCCCGTAGCGGTCACGCGGTTCCAGACTGTAGCGCCTTTAACCGCTTGGCCACACCGGCCGGCGCCAGTCTACATTTTATGTCCTCTCTACTTCGACCATCATCAGTTACTTTGCACCCCAAATAGCAAAACTCATTTACTACTTTAAGTGTCTCATTTCCCAATCTAATTC
This sequence comes from Schistocerca americana, assembly GCF_021461395.2. Taxonomy (NCBI): domain Eukaryota; kingdom Metazoa; phylum Arthropoda; class Insecta; order Orthoptera; family Acrididae; genus Schistocerca; species Schistocerca americana. The sequence goes on along the minus strand of NC_060130.1, from coordinate 247,786,308 downwards.
CCGCAGCATCACCCGATTTAATTCAACTACATTCCATTATCCTCGTTTTGATTTTGTTGATGTTCATCTTATACCCTCCTTTCAAGGCAGTGTCCATTCCGCTCAGCTGCTCTTCCAGGTCCTTTGCTGTCTCTGACAGAATTACAATTTCATCGGCGAACCTCAAAGTTTTTATTTCTTCTCCATGGATTTTAATTCCTACTCCGAATTTTTCTTTTGTTTCCTTTACTGCTTGCTCAATATAAAAATTGAATAACATCGGGGATAGGCTACAACCGTGTCTCACTCCCTTCCCAACCACTGCTTCCCTTTCATGTCCCTCGACTCTTATAACTGTCATCTGGTTTCTGTACAAATTGTAAATAGTTTTTAGCTCCCTGTATTTTAGCCCTGCTACCTTCAGAATTTGAAAGAGAGTATTCCAGTCAACACTGTCAAAAGCTAGGGTATTGTGTGACATTAATGGTTGAGAGAACGCTAATAGATTGTTGATCATTCAAACTGCTGCACCATGAAGTCGTCATGCGAAAAACGTCAAATGACACGCAGAGTACAACACGATTGGATATGGGAATGAGTAAAATTTCAGCACAAGCGCAAAAATTATGAGGCGCAGTCAGATGAAAACCGAACACCCGGGGGACGATGGAATGGTTCCACTCAAAAGTAATCACCACACGCATGGAGACATTTATCCCACGATCAGTTCCTGTTTCGCAGAACGCGGTCGGCTGCAGTCGGATCCACAGCTGCATCCACTCTAGCACTTCCTTGTCCGACTGAAGCCGACGTCCAAGCATGTCTTTCTTCAGGTCGTCAAAGACGTGAAGAGCACATGGTGAAATATCCGGACTGTATGGAGGATTTTGCAATATTTCCCAACCAAATCGCTGAAGCGTAGCCTTCGTCCTATACGCAATGTGTAACAGGATGAATCCATGCGACAGTATTCCGGCAGGCCGAGGATAAACAGCAAAGCTAACAGTGGAAACATCCTACATCTCACGCGCCGAAGAAATCCGTAGCTGTTCACACAAGCTCTGGTAAGGTGATGACACCTTTCTTCTTCGACTGCAGGCGCCCTCTACTCGTCGATTTCCTCGAGCGTGGGATTGCAATCAATGCGCAGCGCTGTGAAGAAAGTCTTTTGCCGAAACTGCGACGCGCCATAAAGTCGAAACACCCAGTAATTCTGTCGGAATAAATCATCCTATTGGAAGATAACGTCCGCCCCCACACTGTCAATCAGATATAAGGCTACGCCTCAGTGATTTGATTAGGAAACACTACAAAATCCTCGATACATCCCGAATCTTTCACCGTGTGATTTTTATATCTTTGGGCGCCTGAAGAAAGACATGTATAGACGTTGGTTTAGGTCAGACGAGGAAGTGCATGACTGGGTGCAATTGTCGATCCGTCAACGGCCGACCGTATTGTACGAAACAGGAACTGATCGCCTCGCCTGCCCCCGGGACGTTATATAAAAGTCTTAGTTTGTGTGACGATTACTTTTGAATGGAGCGACTCCATCGTCCCTTTGTGGCGAGTGTCCACTTTTCACTTGACAGCTCCTTATATACTGACTGTTAGCAGAATATGGAATCAGTGGGTTCAGGAGGGTAAGTAGCAGTTACGGCCTTGATACCCCTGGGCATTGAGTCAAACAGAGCTTGGATGCCGTGTACATGTACAGCTGCCCATGCAGCTTCAACATGATACCAAAGTTCATCAAGATTAGTTGGCATCTTAACCGTATGGCTGTAACGGATCGTGCAGCCGCGTCTCGATCCCTGAGTCAACAGATGGGGACGTTTACAAGACAACAACCATCTGCACGAACAGTTCGACGACGTTTGCAGCAGCATGGACTATCAGCTCGGAGACCATTGCTGCGGTTACCCTTGACGCTGCATCACAGACAGGAGCGCCTGCAATGGTGTACTCAACGACGAACCTGGGTGCACGAATGGCAAAACGTCATTTTTTCGGATGAACCCAGCTTCTGTTTACAGCATCACGATGGTCGCATCCGTGTTTGGCGACATCGCGGTGAACGCACATTGGAAGCGTGTATTCGTCATCGCCATACTGGCGTATCACCCGGCGTGATGGTATGGGGTGCCATTTGTTACACGTCTCGGTCACCTCTTGTTCGCAGTCACGGCACTTTGAACAGTGGACGTTACATTTCAGATGAGTTACGACCCGTGGCTCTACCCTCCATTCGATCCCTGCGAGACGCTACATTTCAGCAGGATAACGCACGACCGCATGTTGCAGCTCCTGTACGGGCCTTTCTGGGTACAGAAAATGTTCCACTGCTGCCCTGGCTAGCACATTCTCCAGATCTCTTACCAATTGAAAACGTCTGGTCAATGGTGGCCGAGCAACTGGCTCGTCACAATACGCCAGTCACTAATCTTAATGAACTTTGGTATCGTGTTGAAGCTGCATGGGCAGCTGTACCTGTACACGCCATCCAAGCTCTGTTTGACTCAATGCCCAGGGGTATTAAGGCCGTTATTACGGCCAGAGGTGGTTGTTCTGGGTACTGATTTCTCGGGATCTATGCACTCAAATTGCGTGAAAATGTAATCACATGTCTGTTCTAGTATTCTTTATTTGTCCAATGAAAACCCGTTTATCATCTGCATTTCTTCTTGGTGTAGCAATTTTAATGGTCAGTAGTGTATTTCATTTGCTAACTATGCCTATCAGTAGTTAGTGCCTTCAGTAGTTAGAATCTTTTATTTAGCTGTCAGTATTGGCTCTGGCTGTATTGCAGTAGTTCGAGTAACGAAGATTTTTGTGAGGTAAGTGATCCATGAAAGGTATAGGTTATTGTTAGTCAGGGCCATTCTTTTGTAGGGATTATTGAAAGTCAGATTGCGTTGCGCTAAAAATATTGTGTGTCAGTTTAGTGATGATCAGAATAAGTAAAGAGAAATCTGTTCGAGTACGTTGAGTTTTGCTCAGCTGTTTGAAAACTAAATAAAGTCAGAGTTCTTCCAGCACTGTCATTCATAATTTTCGAAGGGGACGTTTCAGTTGGAGTTGTCGTCCAATGATGTCCGGTACGCGCTCGAATAGAGACAGATCCGGTGATGGAGCAGGCCAAGACAACATGTCGACACACCGTAGAGCGCGTTGGGTTACAGCAGCGGTATGTGGGCCAGCGTTATCCTGTTGGAAAACACTACCTGGAATGCTGTTTATAAACGGTGGCATCACTTGTCGAATCAGTAGATTGACGAACAATTTTGCAACCAGGGTGCGTGGGATAACCATGATAATGTTCCTGCTGTCATAAGAAATCACACACCAGACCATAACACCAGGTGTAGGGGCAGCTTGTCTGCGCGCGGAGTGGCCGCGAGGTTTGAGGTGCCATGCACGGATTGCGCGGTCCCTCCCGCAGGTGGTTCGAGTCCTCCCTCAGGGATGGGTGTTTGTGTTGTTCTTAGGATAAGTTAGTTTAAGTGGTGTGTAAGTCTAGGGATCGATGACCTCAGCAGTTTGGTCCCTTAGGAATTCACAAACGTTTGAACATTTTCCAGCGTGTATAGCACGCGGACAGGTTGGTCGTAGGTCCTCATCGGTCCTCTTCTAACCAACATATGGCTATCACTGGCACAGACATACGATCACCATTCATTATAAAACACAAAATCCTTCACCCTGCGCCCCAATGTGCTTTCGCTTGACACCACTGAAGTCGCAAATGTTGTGGTATGGGGTCAGTGGAATGCATGCTACAGGGCGTCTGGCTCGGAACTGTCCTTGAAGTAACTGATATGTAACGGTTCATTATGTCGTTGTGGCGCCAACTGGTGCTCGAACTGCTGCTGGAGATACATTTCGACGTGCCAGAGCCATACGCCGAACACGATGGTCCTCCCTCCAGGCAGTGCTATCTGGCCGTCCGCAACACGGTTTTCTGGCTACTGTACATTGTTGTGTCCACCTCTAATGGCGTCTTTGTCGCCTTAAAGGAATTCTTGACTACTATCAACTCACCTCGTAAATCTCAAAGGTAACTAATTCTCAAGACCGCTACAGAATGTATTTAAAGCAAACCTGATTTGTATCCTCATAGTTGCGTTAATAGCGCCATTCTTACGCGACTGGCAAGAAATTTGAAAAGCTATCGTCTTTCAGATGTAGAAACACGTCTACCAACTTTCGTTTTAGGCGCAGAACTTCTCTTTGGTGTCGCGATTTGTTTTTTCGTCTGAGTAGGTAGGATCTGAGATAACGGAGAGAGTTTCTCGTTCAGAAATCACATTTGAATGTGGTTTTTTGGAGAGAAGATTGTGTTACGCTTCGTGCAAAAAGAACAAGCGTCCACTAGAATGTGTCTTAATTCGACAGCAGAGGGGTTGTAGCCAACCGAGATTGCAGTTTATCGTTACGCGACACTGCTGCTCGCGTTAATCGAGATGATACGATTGCAGTGGGAATATAGAATGGAGTGGTTCAGAAGGGCATTACTCAACGTCATGCAGGAGATCGAGATTTCCGCGAGACGAGTGCCCAAGTGGACGAATGGAAATGAGCGTTTAGCGTCATTGGCCGGGAGGCCCCTTGCGGGGCAGGTCCGGCCGCCTTGGAGCAGGTCTTACTACATTCGACGCCACATTGGGCGACCTGCGCGCCAGATGGGGATGAAATGATGATGAAGACAACACAACACCCAGTCCCTCAAAGGAGAAAATCCTCGATCCAGCCAGGAATCGAACCCGGGCCCATACGACGGCAATCCATCACGCTGACCAATCGGCTATCGAGGCGGACCCCGAGTGAACAGACATTTGTTGACTCTACTTTGAAGAATCCTGCAGTCACGTCAAGAAACTTGTGTCAGGAATTCGCCTTGTATGCTGAAAGGAAATACCTACACGAACTGTATGAAGTGTTGAGCACCACCGACTAACACGGGGTCCATTGTTGCGGTTTCCCTTGACGCGGCAACAGAGAGGGGCGCGGCGAAAGTGGTGTGTACAACAACAACACTTGACACAGGGGTTGCATCTCTTCACACAAGTCCCGACTTTTCGAAGGAGAGCTAACGACGCTACACTGCATTCGTCATCGTCACAAGGGCGCATCATCTGGCGCGATGATATGCGCTGCCATTGGGTACACAACGTCTGATGCGTTGCGGCTAGTGGTCATACCCTGTCTCCGAGTTTCTGTGACCTTACATATCAACACGGTAGTACCTCATTTTACGCCTGCCGTCCTGATCTACCTCGATATATAGGGGTGCTCGACTGTTGCCCTGGTTCGTTTTCCAGACTACTCATCCAATGGGAACACCTGGTCATGGGTTGGTGAGATACTGGCACGCCACTACTCGCCACCCACTATTACTGACGAATGCTGGCATAGATTAAACACACGTTAACATACCTGTAACTGTCATTCAGTGTCAATTGGACACGATGACACGATACCCAGCCGGTTCAATGATACTGTTGCTGCCAGAGGTGGGTGTTCTTTGAACTGAATTCCTCTCACTGTATACCCCCAAATCATCTACAAACTCCAAAGCCGGAAGGGGTGGTCGAGCGGTTCTAGGCGCTACAGTCTGGAACCGCGCGACCACTACGGTCGCAGGTTCGAATCTTGTCTCGGGCATGGATGTGTGTGATGTTCTTGGGTTAGTTAGGTTTAAGTAGTTCTAATTTCTAGTCCGCAGCTCGTGGTCGTGCGGTAGCGTTCTCGCTTCCCGCGCCCGGGTTCCCGGGTTCGATTCCCGGCGGGGTCAGGGATTTTCTCTGCCTCGTGAAGACTGGGTGTTGTGTGATGTCCTTAGGTTAGTCAGGTTTAAGTAGTTCTAAGTCCTAGGGGACTGATGACCATGGATGTTAAGTCCCATTGTGCTCAGAGCCATTTGAACCATTTTTGAACTCCAAATGTTTATAATTAAAGTGCAGCTACTCACGGATGCGTTAATGCGGAACCGATTTACGCTGCAAAAAATTAGTTCAATTTTGGCCGCTAAGTTCAAATCTGGCGCTGTAAAGCATCTAGTTAATGTCTCCGGTGCTCGTATTAAACAAATTGTGTGAGTGGCGGTTAGTAATGATTACGCCTTGTTCGCTTGTTAGACCTTTTCTGTCGATGTCCCGTTCCTTATTTATGCATGAATATAAATGAAAATATTTCTATAAGTCTTTCTCACATTCACAGCGCCATATTTTCACCTGGTAGCCCAAACTGGAACTAAATTTTTCCAATATAAATCGATTCCAAGTTAACGCATTAGAACATCTACCAAGTTTCGCTGCCATATGACGGATACAGCTCCCACTGGACCTCCGTGAGCTTTTGCATTTTAATTATAACCACTTGGTATAATCATACATTCTTCTTACTATACTCGTACTACCCACAGTAAGCAAAATTTCGTTACTTTTTATACTTCTTGGTGTTGAAATTTTAGTGGCTACAAATACACTTCGTAGGTAAGCTCCATGATCTCTGACAAAATCACGTTATTCTCCACAGTGTATTATGAAGAAATTCTGAACAGAATATAATGCGCATAAGTAGGGAAAAAAATATAACTTATGAGTACAAACACTAGTTGTATGCCCCTGGACTTAATTTCATCGATTAAGTTACCACGCAGCATTAAGTGGAACAAATATTCAAAATCAGTTCCACGGAAGGCGAAGAGGCGAGAGGGAAAAAAGTTCACGGCCTAACGTCTGATCGTCGGAGATGTCTTTACAAATCGGACCCAACCTCGGATAGCACAAGAGTGGGGACGGAAATCAGCTGTGTGATTCGCCTGAATTATGGAAAACATGTGAGGGTGACCGGAGAGGGATTTACACCCCAGGCATTCCGAACAGAAGGCCAGTGTATCGCTTGGGCCATTTTAGATTTACTGGGAGATGATGAATCGGTATGTGTGGTGCGTTTTTTGAGGAGACGGTGTACAAGATTGCCTTCTGATCTTTTCCGAGTACAGCCCGAGTCTTTAGGACCATTACCACGTTAGAGTGAATGAGAATGTGATAGCAGACACGCTGCCAGAGTCGCAACTGACTAGTTCGTTTGCCTCAAGGGTGTTACGGAGCTCAGTGGTCGTGCAAGGGAGTATGGGATACAGGCAACACTCTGTTGTCGAACAAAATTTAGAGATCGAATATTTAAAACTACATAAAATGGTCTTAGTACTTCCATCGCAGGCATCATATGTTGGCAGTCACTTTAATAGGCTTCGTTTTTAATAACAACAGTCGTCCAACCTCAGAGTGCCACACACAAGACGTTGGTCACTCGTAGGAGAAGGGGCAAAATGTCTCCTTACTCATAAGTGAAGATTCTCTTAACGTTATGCAGGTGTGAAAGGAAAAAGTAAACTGCTTATCTGGGTTCCCAGTCAGATTAAGGAAGGGGTGCCGAATGAGATGGAGACATTTTGAAAACGTACCCTCGACACGGCAGGCGCAGAACCTCTGTAGGACATCCGCCACATGGGTGGAATCTACACAGCAGCCCACATACCTCGTTTTTTGTCTTTGTGGCGTTAATATTGACTTGGAACCGATCGGCTGTGTCAATGGTTTGCTTTCACCGTTTATGAGTGATTTATTATGGCTAGCAACAGACTTGTACTTGACTCACGGTCCTGTTTGTGGTTTACAACTTGTAGCCTACTATTACGCGTTTCATGTCATATTTGTTTCTGATTGTCTTTTTGTTTTGTAGTTCATTTCACATAATAAGATATACCGTGCGAGCTATAAAAAATATACCTAATTTTTCAACTCTACTTGCAACCAAACAATAAACAGTCTTTGTCATAGCATAGGTTATGTGACACGTTAAATGGGGTGGTGAAGTAATAGTTTTGTCACTCTTTTTAGCTGTCGATGTAGTCACACATAAAACTGTGCACGTTTTGTAACGCGAAGTGGAAACTGAAGCCACTGTTGAAGACCACATTAGGAAGGAATCGTTAATTGGTAAGAATTTATGATTAGCTTTATGTTAATTATAGAGGAGTTGGCACCATACTTAATCACTTCAGTCGTATAACCGCACAGTGAACCTCTCGTACTGACTCAACGATTATCACACACTGACTAAACTCTTAGACGTTCGGACCGACACATCTGATTTCCTGTGAACTACAGCAACTGGAACGCCGAAGATACCTTTCTACCATCAACAGATTTTAGAGATGCTGGATTAATGGTTGCTGCTTTTGCTAATAACCGGTATTGAACAGTCAACGAATTTAATAGTCTATATAGATTCCTAAGGTAAATGGAGGTATGGGACATATTAACACAGAAATACTTGTCCTAC